>NC_064619.1:387903149-389153149 GCF_023898315.1 Schistocerca nitens | reverse complement strand
AGGAACCGCGGTGTTGGCCGTCGAATGGCGCTAGCTGCGCAGCATTTGTGCACCGCCACCGTCAGTGTCAGCCAGTTTGCCGTGGCATACAGAGCTCCATCGCAGCCTTTAACACTGGTAGCATGCCGCGACAGCGTGGACGTGAACCGAATGTGCAGTTGACGCACTTTGAGCGAGGGCGTATAGTGGGCATGCGGGAGGCTGGGTGGACGTACCGCCGAATTGCTCAACACGTGGGGCGTGAGGTCTCCACAGTACATCGATGTTGTCGCCAGTGGTCGGCGGAAGGTGCACGTGCCCGTCGACCTGGGACCGGACCGCAGCGACGCACGGATGCACGCCAAGACCGTAGGATCCTACGCAGTGCCGTAGGGGACCGCACCGCCACTTCCCAGCAAATTAGGGACACTGTTGCTCCTGGGGTATCGGCGAGGACCATTCGCAACCGTCTCCATGAAGCTGGGCTACGGTCCCGCACACCGTTAGGCCGTCTTCCGCTCACGCCCCAACATCGTGCAGCCCGCCTCCAGTGGTGTCGCGGCAGGCGTGAATGGAGGGACGAATGGAGACGTGTCGTCTTCAGCGATGAGAGTCGCTTCTGCCTTGGTGCCAATGATGGTCGTATGCGTGTTTGGCGCCGTGCAGGTGAGCGCCACAATCAGGACTGCATACGACCGAGGCACACAGGGCCAACACCCGGCATCATGGTGTGGGGAGTGATCTCCTACACTGGCCGTACACCACTGGTGATCGTCGAGGGGACACTGAATAGTGCACGGTACATCCAAACCGTCATCGAACCCATCGTTCTACCATTCCTAGACCGGCAAGGGAACTTGCTGTTCCAACAGGACAATGCACGTCCGCATGTATCCCGTGCCACCCAACGTGCTCTAGAAGGTGTAAGTCAACTACCCTGGCCAGCAAGATCTCCGGATCTGTCCCCCATTGAGCATGTTTGGGACTGGATGAAGCGTCGTCTCACGCGGTCTGCACGTCCGGCACGAACGCTGGTCCAACTGAGGCGCCAGGTGGAAATGGCATGGCAAGCCGTTCCACAGGACTACATCCAGCATCTCTACGATCGTCTCCATGGGAGAATAGCAGCCTGCATTGCTGCGAAAGGTGGATATACACTGTAGTAGTGCCGACATTGTGCATGCTCTGTTGCCTGTGTCTATGTGCCTGTGGTTCTGTCAGTGTGATCATGTGATGTATCTGACCCTAGGAATGTGTCAATAAAGTTTCCCCTTCCTGGGACAATGAATTCACGGTGTTCTTATTTCAATTTCCAGGAGTGTAATTCCAATCCCAAAGAAAGCATGTGTTGACAGATGTGAAAATTACCAAACTATCAGTTTAATAAGTCACAGCTGCAAAATACCAAGGCGAATTCTTTACAGACGAATGGAAAAACTGGTAGAAAGAAGGGAAGATCAGTTTGGATTCCGTAGAAATTTTGGAACACGTGAGGCAATACTGACCTTACGACTTATATTAGAAGAAAGATTAAGGAAAGGCAAACCTACGTTTCTAGCATTCGTAGACTTAGAGAAATCTTTTGACAATGTTGAATGGAATACTCTCTTTCAAATTCTAAAGGTGGCAAGGGTAAAATACAGGGAGCGAAAGGCTATTTACAATTTGTACAATCTGTATATTGAGCAAGCAGTAAAGGAAATTAAAAAAAATTCGGAGTGGGTATTAAAATCCATGGAGAAGAAATAAAAACTTTGGTGTTCGCCGATGACATTGTAATTCTGTCAGAGACAGCAAAGGACTTGGAAGAGCAGTTGAACGGAATGGTTAGTGTCTTGAAAGGAGGATATAAGATGAACATCAACAAAAGCAAAACGAGGATAATGGAATGTGGTCGAATTAAGTCGGGTGATGCTGAGGGAATTAGATTAGGAACTGAGACACTTAAAGTAGCAAAGGAGTTTTGCTATTTGGGAGCAAAATAACTGATGATGGTCGAAGTGGATAGGATATAAAATGTAGACTGGCAATGGCAAGGAAAGCGTTTCTGAAGAATAGAAATTTGTTAACATCGAGTATAGATTTGAGTGTCAGGAAGTCATTTCTGAAAGTATTTGTATGGAGTGTAGCCATGTATGGAAGTGAAACATGGACAATAAATAGTTTGGACAAGAAGAGAATAGAAGCTTTTGAAAGGTGGTGCTACAGAAGAATGCTGAAGATTAGATGGGTAGATCACATAAGTAATGAGGAGGTATTGAATAGAATTGGGCAGAAGAGGAGTTTGTGGCACCACTTGACGAGAAGAAGGGACTGGTTGGTAGGATATGTCCTGAGGCATCAGGGGATCACAAATTTAGCATTGGAGGGCAGCGTGGAGGGTAAAAATCGTCGAGGGTGACCAAGAGATGAATACACAAAGCAGATTCAGAAAGATGTAGGTTGCAGTAAGTACTGGGAGATGAAGAAGCTTGCACAGGACAGAGTAGCATGGACAGCTGCATCAAACCAGTCTCAGGACTGAAGACCACAACAAAAACTTGTCTCTTCCGCGCTTGGGACTCAGGAGTAAGATCATAATGTTACGTAATCTCCTAGTAGGTGTTTTTAATCTTGTCGTATGCAATGGATGATTAATTTGTATTAGATAGAAAGCTTTTTAGTGACTGTAAAATATCGCAATAAGAAATATTTTGAGAGCTAAGAGTTTCAGTTTTACATAACAACGTTCTCTAACGTGTTTGAGTGACTGTTTTACTAGAATTTCTAATGCTTTTCGATGAAAGGTTATCTCCTCTCTCGCTGTCGAAGCTATAGCGATAGTAAGACCATGAACTCTATTTTTTAATATATAAATCGTTTAACTAATCCTCGTAATGCTTCCCTTTCTCACTCTTTATGACATTGAAAGGTGAATGTCACTTGTGCATATCTTTCATTATTTCACTTTTTGATCTATTGCGGGTCTATATTTAACCTTCATATAATCCACATTCTTCTGAAACATGTGCGCACCTCGGGAAAGATCTTGATTGCATTTATAAAATGCGCGTGGTGCTGCGAAAATTCGTGCTTCGCTTGTTTGTATGATAAGTATCACCCATAATATTTTTCTGGCACATCAAGCAATGTGGACGATGAAAAATAAGATTTTGTAATATTGTATGACACTGAAGCGCCCAAGGAAACTGGTATAGTCCTGCGTATTCAAATACAGAGATATGTAAACAGGCAGAAGACGGCAGTGCGGTCGGCAACGCTTATATAAGACAACAAGTGTGTGGCGCAGTTGTTAGATCGGTTACTGCTGCTACAATGGCAGGTTATCAAGATTTAAATGAGTTTGAACGTGATGTTACAACCGGTGTACAAGCGATGGGATGCAGCATCTCCGACGTAGCGATGAAGTGGGGATTTTCATGTACAGTCACGCTCAAAAGTATCCGAACGACCTGAACTCCATTTCGCCTGATTCGCATGCATCCCACATAACGCAGCTGTCTAGCAGGTCCTCTAATCGCTCCTTGATACAGTCGTTTGACTATTGAACATGGTTCCAAAAAGTCACCACTACAAAACTCTGCTCTGTATCGCAATAACTCAAGATGTAAAGTAATACCACGATACTACAAATATCAGGGAACACCATGTCACAGATAAAACTATCCTTAAGGATTGTAAGCTCACATTTATTGCAATAAATGACATACCTGAAATGTTACCACCCTTATAATTACCTCAGATAGGTAATGCACGTAGTAAGTTCGTCGTATTCATGATTTCCTCTTCAAAGTAACACACCATACTTGTTATTTAACACAAAATGACATTAAAAATTAACGTTATTCACTAGCAGCTAGTTGCCAATGTGTATGAACTTCAAATCACATGACGAACCGTCTCGCTCTGCATATGGATTCAAACCCAGGTCACGCAGAATAAGATTTCGTGACTGACGGATACTAACAGTCGCCGCGTGGAGTGGCGGCGTGGTTAGAGGCGCCATGTCACTGACTGCACGGCCCCTCCCGCCGGAGGTTCGAGTCTTCCCTCGGGCATGGATGTGTGTGTTGTTCTTAGCATAGGTTAGCTTAAGTAGTGTGTAACTCTAGGCACCGATGACCTCAGCAGTTTGGTCCCATAGGAATTCACACACATTTGAACATTTGAAACTAACAGTCATTCCTGACTAGGCATACAGAGAGTGATGTACCTCGATTTTAGACAGTATCAGTTAGCAAATATCATCTTTAAATTACATAACGTATACATTTTTAACAGACGCGAATTACTACCCAGCATCCCTGTTCTCTTCAGTCGTCGTTGGTCCCGTTCTTGCAGGATCTTTTTCCGGCCGCAACAATGTGGGCGACTGGATGTTAACGAACTACGACAGATGTTAAATATTGCTTCTTCACAAGTAACGTACTTGAAATGCCGCGAGGTAAAGCTTTGTGTTGGACAGGGATTCGAACCCAGAACCTAATCGGATTCTTATCGAAGCACAATCAACTGTGACACATCGGATTTTCTCGGCAGTAGCTAGATGATTTAACTGAAATGAAGAAACGAAACATTAATTTTCTCCTTCCCAGGACTCCAACCCAGCACCTATCGCTGTTATATTCTAGAGAAAACGAACATTAAATATGGGTTTGTTACACCAGCAGCAACATGTGAGCATGTTTGAACTAGACATAATATCCAGAATGAGATTTTCACTCTGAAGCGAAGTGTGCGCTGATTTGAAACTTCCTGGCAGATTAAAACTGTGTGCCGGACCGAGACTCGAACTCGGGACCTTTGCCTTTCGCGGGCAAGTGCTCTAAAATCTGAGCTACCCAAGCTCAGTTGGCAGAGTACTTTCCCGCGAAAGGCAAAGGTTCCGAGTTCGAGTCTCGGTCCAGCACACAGTTTTAATCCGCTAGAAATAATATATCGTTGTTGACTACACACAAAGAGACGTCAGCTACTGACTTTTTCTCCACCAGCAGCTCGGAATAACATCCTTGAACTTACAATGATCTCTCAAATAGTTCTGTGTCTCATTAGGAGTCAAAAACGACAGATATCGTTAGTGTTGACTACGAATGAAAATGCATTAAAAACCAAAATTATTATCCACTAACAGATAGGTGCTCTCACGCTAGAGCTTGATAACACATAATGAAAACTTTATTGCCGGGCCAGGATTCGAACCCATTTACGTGCAACATGTGGAGATGTTGAGGAATCTGAAAATTTGAACAAACAACGAATTGCAGTCGAGGTGTATTCTCACGAAGGGAACAAATTCCGCGTTAAGGGCGGTCTGAGTTGCATTCCCAGTTCAGAACCAATTTTATCGACATACAGAAGCTCAAATAAAAGATGGAATAAGTGTCCTGTGACTCTACATAGCGTTTGTTTTGTCGCTAGAAATAAATAACTAGTATAAGAAAGGTTACTGGTGATAAGAGTTCCCACATTTCGCCACTCCTGCCTTCATTGTGGTTCAACCTAACGTCTATTTGGTAGAGAATGAATATCATGTTTAATGTGAATTTCAGACCACAATGCCATTATACCTTCTTCACTTGGAGTAGACAGAAGAGAATAGAATATGTCTCTCCCTATTAAAAATCTTGGGCAGAAGTTGGAATCGAACCCACAACACACTCATAGGAACCAATCATCAATCCAACAAACCACCAAGCCCTTTCCTCTCGGACTCGTTTCTCTATCATAACACCTTTACGGCCCACTCGATGAGAATTCTGACACACAGACTCCCTGTAGTCGTTTGCAGCATGTTCAGTACACTCATTTACTTGCTTGACCAAATCGCCATGAACTAGCTGCTTCGGCTACCCAGTGCATACATTCGACTCTATTTTGTAATCACCGAAATAAAATCACGTAACTGCCACCTACACAGAACTGCCAACAGTGTAGGATGCAGAAATTTAAATAAGAAGTGTTCCTTTCCATTTGAGTTACTCCATTGCGCTATCTGTTTGTTGAAAATGTCGTGCAGTGCAAAAGAAAAGCTGTAACTGTTGTCTCTCAGAAGACTAGATCCTGCCACATGCATTATCTCACAGCGTTGTGAAATTCGGAATTTCTGGAGGAACTGTTGTTGACTTCTGGAGTTGCTGTTGCTACATGGTAGCTAATAACATAATGGTTAGCGTCACGCAACGTAGATAAGACGTCGCGAGTTCTATTACATTCACTGCTACATTTTTTAAAACGCAATACTGCTGACTGCTGATGTTATCAATTTAATGGAACTTTGAACATAATTCCCTTCACTTCTCAACCCAAAATAGTTGCAAGAGGAAAAAGGGCTAACGTTCTGGGACATTTTGTTCCTTTCAGGTTTAATAGACGGCCAGGCAGCAGATACATCTCGAAGATTTGTATTATGTATGGGGAGAGCCCATCGTGCCAAAATAGTCAGAAAAGTATTTTCTACGTTAGCTGTCGTCTGGTAGTGGCATTTTATTCTTCTTCAAACCTTGTTTGACAGCTTTAACTCAGAACAAGTTTTCTACATGCATGTAATGAATAAACTGTATGTGTATTGTCAGACTGTTATAGATAACATCATAGAATTCGCATATATCGTTGATGATTAATTTCTCTCTCATGTTTAGTATTGTTTTAACAACACTAAAATATACCTTACGAAAATTGTGCACTGAATTATAAGAAATGAAATAAAACTACCCACGATAACCTTACAACGAATGTCTGTTTTAATAAAACTGAGTATGTGTACAGAAGCGTGCCTCTATCGGCACGAATTAGTAAAATACTACTCACTTAGATTTCGACTGGGTCTGTGTTTAATTGGTATGATGTGTCATACTCAACAGGTATGCAAATGTGGCACTTCATAAATAAAGTTATGTATTCCCAGAAACCCAAAATTTGCTTGTCAGCAGCGGAAAGAAGCGTCACCTGTTGTGCAGCATTGTAAGATTTTCACCATTGCACACTGAGCTGAAAGTATTTTCTTGCGATTTCCTTACCGATGTTTGATCTGACTGCTTGTAGCTCTTTCACAGAATGGATAAAAGCGTTACAGTCGGCGAGACTGGAAGCGCGAACCATAACAGATGCATTTTCACAGGTCAGCACGTTACCACAGAGCTGGCGATGAGCTGTGTGTTAAGCCTCTCTCTTACAAGGCCAATAGTGGCTAGAACTCGTAAACCGCTATTTAAAGGACGAGATTAGTTGCGATTTCCATGATTTCCACGTGCAACGGCTTTTCTGGGCTGAAAACCGTAAATTTACAATCTTTTGTTAGACCTCAAGTGATAATAACTCAGATTATTCAATGGAAATGACAGGAAAAATCAAGTGAACTTTGAGGTTTAATTCCGTGCACACCAGGAAGTAACTCGTCGATCACAGAGTTGCCAAATATGCCTTGCCTTGTTGCCAAATCTCAGTTACAGTACTAGCAGGAAGAAGACGAACCGATGTGACCCTACAGCGGTCTGGGAAGTGACCATAGCTGGCGTCTCAAAGGCGCGGCTGCTATGGCCTGGAATACGTAATGCGTCTGATTCGCATTTCTGTAACTAGGTCTAGGGACAGGAGCGTAGTTACTAATAATACTCAGAACTGACTGCAAACTAAGCATCATAAATAAGTAACTCTCATAGTTGTTTTTATATTTCTTTCGTAACTGTACTCAAAACTAAGAAACTCATTCACGGACGTTTTCGTGCCTCGCCGATAGTCGAGCACACCAAACAAATAAAAAAAATGGCTGTGTGTGTGTGTGAGTGTCTGTGTGTGTGTGTGTGTGTGTGAGAGAGAGAGAGAGAGAGGGAGAGAGAGAGACAGAGAGAGAGAAGAGAGAGAGAGAGAGAGAGAGAGAAAGAAAGAGAGAGATAGATAATAATAAAAAAGAATGAGAGAGAGGGTAAAAAATTGTTCTAAAGAAATTGAATACCGGTATGTAAAGAAATCTTTCATTAAAATGAAACGTTCCATAAAATTACGGAATTCCGTATTCATGATTTATTCAACAAGTATTAATATAATCTAATCTAATCATTTCATATTGCTGGCTAGCCGTGAAGAATCATGAATTGCCAAAATTTTCGCCAATATCAGTAACCAAATCTAAAGTTGAAAATAAAGGACGACAGTTTGTGTAATAAACCGAGACTCCTATCAAGACCCTTTCATCCCTGTTAACTAACCACGAAAGAAGTCTGATGTACCTCCATTCAGAATTAACAAAGTGTGTATGCATTTAAAGATGAAGCGCGTGATGTGAAGTTCTGTGATGGAGATACGAACCCATCTGGTAATCGGATTGTTATCTAAGTAAAATCATATGTTATGTATCGGTTTTTCTTACCAGCTGCTAGCTGTTTGAATCTAAAGTAAGGATACAAATTTTTGGGCCAGAGCGATATCGAACCGCCCTCCTATCGTTCTTCTTTATCGTTCACAAATATAGCTTAAGTATCACTTGCTTGCTCATCAACAGTAAGCCATTTTGAAAATTTCACTAATTCATGAAATTTCTTAGTTCGAGAAAATTCACTGTGCAGTGTGAAGTTACCGGATAATTAGATTATTACCGTCATTATTAGTATCATTTTCTTCATACCACTGCTGGATTACATGTGCTTGAAGATCGTTTAATGCTTTGTGCTCCTTATAGAAGTAGTTGCCCAAGAACAGGTTCTTTCAGTGTCTACGGAATCCTTAATGTCAAACATCAGCAATTACTCGTAGATTACATTAAAACTAAAGTAATTGATGAAGACGTTATTTGATAACAAAAACGCGCTGCCTTTCTTCATTTACTTGCGCCTAGAAATGGCTGTCGAACACTGCCAAACCAAAAGTCAAGGAATCTTACTGCCTTCCGATATACGTCGCTGTCAGTTCTTCCATATGATTTGGTCGACCTGACTGTTTCAAGTTGTGTGTGACAGAGAATCTTTCAGAAAATCAATTGTTTTCCTTTGCAATAAACAGAAAGATTTTCATTCTAAGTTATCCAAGTTCAAAATTTTCGCAATACTAGTTCAAATTTAATATTCGCTTCTATAATGTAGGAAAGTATTTCATAGTTGCAAAACCCGCATCCGACTCATTGTCCTTACTCTTATTCGCTGAACATACATTCTAGCTCAGAGTGATACCAGTTTAAGTAACCTAATGTAGCGAAGACTGTTTGCCAGTGCTCTTTCTCACCAGAAAATAACCATTTCACCCATTGAGCTCCATAAGTACACTGTAACAGTAATTTCTGTGTGTATGCAATGCATACAGATTGTAGAATTTTGTGATGCTCTCTCTTCCTCTTATGTACACAATATGCATGACCTAAACAGGCCTTTTACTATTACAGGTCCTGGGCAGTGCAACATCAGACTGACAACAGTAATGTGCTTATACTGACAACCCCACTGTTCGTTTTACCTGATTTCGTAATCATTTAAATAAAACAACATGACCTTCCAGTAGGAGACATATCGTCCCACTTTTCCTTCTGTGAAATTTGTCAGAAAGCTTTTTGCCTTCCAACCATCGAAATGCGGCAGAGTACGGCCGGTAAACGATTCACAAACCATGATTTAGTGCCGTTAAGACGATGTCTTTAAACATTGGCGTTTGCAGAAGGAATTTAGTTTCTTCTTAAGTCGTCTTATGTAGCAACGTTCACAGACATCTGAAATAGGAAAAACTCTTTATCCACTTACGAAGGTTGTAAAACAAACTTCCCACATGAAACTTCCTGGCAGATTAAAACTGTGTGCCCGACCGAGACTCGAACTCGGGACCTTTGCCTTTCGCGGGCAAGTGCTGTTGCCCGCGAAAGGCAAAGGTCCCGAGTTCGAGTCTCGGTCGGGCACACAGTTTTAATCTGCCAAGAAGTTTCATATCAGCGCACACTCCGCTGCAGAGTGAAAATCTCATTCTGGAAACTTCCCACAGTTTGTGTCAGGTTGATCTTTTCGTCTCATAGCACTCCGTAAGTATTTTGTCTAAGAGGTATCACAAGTAGTGTTCCTGTAGCTGTGGGAATCATTGGTTGAAAACGAGTTTTACACCAGTGGGTACAGCACTGCTAAATGTTAAAAATAATTATCAACCTAGGTCAGAGTTCATCCACAAACTGAGGCGTATTTATAATATTGAAAGTAGACTGTGTATCCTTGTCTTCCTTGAATCTGAAGGCGTTTACACACACTATACGAGGGTAATCCCAAAAGTAAGGTCTCCTAAGGGACAGGCAAGTGCCAATGCAGGCACAAACGAGAGATCCTCAATTTTAATACCCAGCAGAAACCACAGTATTAGCTGCATGGTGGCAAAGTGATAAAGAGCAAGACTATGGATATGAATGTCTCACGTTCAATCCCTCGTCAGGCTCACGATTTTTATGTGCCATTTTACACTTATTTCCCCTCGGGCAGTGTTTGTTTACGTGAAAAATGCTGAGTTGCACTGTGGTCCGGAAGCCACGTAAAACTGTAGGAGCCCCTATTAACTGGCAAGGTAAGTCAACTCAAAGGTCGAAGGAAAGCAACGGCATACCACCTCCAACAAGACCGTTCCTATTAAAGCACTGTGGTCTTCAAACTAATCTTCTGACTGATGACTGCTTTACTTTCAAAGGGTTCTAAAGTTAATGATATTCGCGTTATTAACATTTTTGTGCTTTCACGCTGTAGCTTTGATACCAGTAAACGAAAGTAAGCAGCCGTGCACTGTCACCGTTCGAGTTGTCAAGGTGGTAGACGACGATGCTGTCGACCTCAGCTACAATGTTGGTCATGGCTATGTTTCAGTCGAATACCTCTATGTGACTTTCTGTGTATTTCAAGATATACTTTTATACACTCGGTAGGCATCCAAATTGATATCTGATAGAGCTGTGTTTAGCAACATGAATCAGATATGTTTTCCGTGCAATATATCGGACAACACGTCAGTGAAGCGAGATTTCGTTTGTGTGTTGCGCATGGTGCAAGAAATGTTTGTGTTTTGCTTGCTTCTGTGATAGGTTTCAACCCACTGAATGCGAGCAAGCTTACGAATAGTCTGTCAATAACTGGAATTACGCAATAATACACTTAAAAGTTGTGTTTTTGCATTATGCATCCCAATGAAAATAACTGTAAACAGGTTATATGCCTACTTGCTTATTATTGGCGCATCTTGATGCTTTCCTCAAAAAATAAAAATAAAAATAAAAAGGGAGAAAGAGACAGAGAGAGAAAACAGAAATGTATTTCAAATATCAGCTCGGTGACGCTATGTTCGTCTCGTGTTGTAAAGCAAGGATAGTTGATAGGAAATATCTCGTTGTACTAGCGATATTTATGGCTACAGGGTTCTTTCTTTTCTCTCTGGAAACAACCAGAACAGAATTCAGTAATAAAGTGGTAAGAAAACCTATGCAGTGGTCCAATTAAACACTCAGCTTTTCTTGGTTATTTTGTTCGTCGTCTGTAATGCAAAAAACATCATTGATTACTGATTTGTTATTACTACCATTTTTATTGTTATTCGTCACCTCACAACAGCTTTTCTATCACTCATTGCTGCCGATGCTCCCTCTCCCTCTCTCTCTCTCTCTCTCTCTCACACACACACACACACAAACACACACACACACACACACACACACACACACACACACAGAGCCATTTTTTTTATTTGTTTGGTGTGCTCGACTATCGGCGAGGCACGAAAACGTCCGTGAATGAGTTTCTTAGTCTTGAGTACAGTTACGAAAGAAATATAAAAAAATGGTTCAAATGGCTCTGAGCTCTATGGGACTCAACTGCTGTGGTTATCAGTCCCCTAGAACTTAGAACTACTTAAACCTAACTAACCTAAGGACATCACACACATCCATGCCCGAGGCAGCATTCGAACCTGCGACCGTAGCAGTCCCACAAATATAAAAACAACTATGAGAGTTACTTATTTATGATGCTTAGTTTGCAGTCAGTTCTGAGTATTATTAGTAACTACGCTCCTGTCCCTAGACCTAGTTACAGAAATGCGAATCAGACGCATTACGTATTCCAGGCCATAGCAGCCGCGCCTTTGAGACGCCAGCTATGGTCACTTCCCAGACCGCTGTAGGGTCACATCGGTTCGTCTTCTTCCTGCTAGTACTGTAACTGAGATTTGGCAACAAGGCAAGGCATATTTGGCAACTCTGTGATCGACGAGTTACTTCCTGGTGTGCACGGAATTAAACCTCAAAGTTCACTTGATTTTTCCTGTCATTTCCATTGAATAATCTGAGTTATTATCACTTGAGGTCTAACAAAAGATTGTAAATTTACGGTTTTCAGCCCAGAAAAGCCGTTGCACGTGGAAATCATGGAAATCGCAACTAATCTCGTCCTTTAAATAGCGGTTTACGAGTTCTAGCCACTATTGGCCTTGTAAGAGAGAGGCTTAACACACAGCTCATCGCCAGCTCTGTGGTAACGTGCTGACCTGTGAAAATGCATCTGTTATGGTTCGCGCTTCCAGTCTCGCCGACTGTAACGCTTTTATCCATTCTGTGAAAGAGCTACAAGCAGTCAGATCAAACATCGGTAAGGAAATCGCAAGAAAATACTTTCAGCTCAGTGTGCAATGGTGAAAATCTTACAATGCTGCACAACAGGTGACGCTTCTTTCCGCTGCTGACAAGCAAATTTTGGGTTTCTGGGAATACATAACTTTATTTATGAAGTGCCACATTTGCATACCTGTTGAGTATGACACATCATACCAATTAAACACAGACCCAGTCGAAATCTAAGTGAGTAGTATTTTACTAATTCGTGCCGATAGAGGCACGCTTCTGTACACATACTCAGTTTTATTAAAACAGACATTCGTTGTAAGGTTATCGTGGGTAGTTTTATTTCATTTCTTATAATTCAGTGCACAATTTTCGTAAGGTATATTTTAGTGTTGTTAAAACAATACTAAACATGAGAGAGAAATTAATCATCAACGATATATGCGAATTCTATGATGTTATCTATAACAGTCTGACAATACACATACAGTTTATTCATTACATGCATGTAGAAAACTTGTTCTGAGTTAAAGCTGTCAAACAAGGTTTGAAGAAGAATAAAATGCCACTACCAGACGACAGCTAACGTAGAAAATACTTTTCTGACTATTTTGGCACGATGGGCTTTCCCCATACATAATACAAATCTTCGAGATGTATCTGCTGCCTGGCCGTCTATTAAACCTGAAAGGAACAAAATGTCCCAGAACGTTAGCCCTTTTTCCTCTTGCAACTATTTTGGGTTGAGAAGTGAAGGGAATTATGTTCAAAGTTCCATTAAATTGATAACTTCAGCAGTCAGCAGTATTGCGTTTTAAAAAATGTAGCAGTGAATGTAATAGAACTCGCGACGTCTTATCTACGTTGCGTGACGCTAACCATTATGTTATTAGCTACCATGTAGCAACAGCAAAAAATGGTTCAAATGGCTCTGAGCACTATGGGACTCAACTTCTGAGGTCATTAGTCCCCTAGAACTTAGAACTAGTTAAACCTAACTAACCTAAGGACATCACATACATCCATGCCCGAGGCAGGATTCGAACCTGCGACCGTAGCGGTCTTGCGGTTCCAGACTGCAGCGCCTTTAGCAACAGCAACTCCAGAAGTCAACAACAGTTCCTCCAGAAATTCCGAATTTCACAACGCTGTGAGATAATGCATGTGGCAGGATCTAGTCTTCTGAGAGACAACAGTTACAGCTTTTCTTTTGCACTGCACGACATTTTCAACAAACAGATAGCGCAATGGAGTAACTCAAATGGAAAGGAACACTTCCTATTTAAATTTCTGCATCCTACACTGTTGGCAGCTCTGTGTAGGTGGCAGTTACGTGATTTTATTTCGGTGATTACAAAATAGAGTCGAATGTATGCACTGGGTAGCCGAAGCAGCTAGTTCATGGCGATTCGGTCAAGCAAGTAAATGAGTGTACTGAACATGCTGCAAACGACTACAGGGAGTCTGTGTGTCAGAATTCTCATCGAGTGGGCCGTAAAGGTGTTATGATAGAGAAATGAGTTTGAGAGAAAAGGGTTTGGTGGTTTGTTGGATTTTCAGCCGGCTTTTGGCGGCCGTGGTGTGCGAAACTCCGGCGTGTGCTGTGCGCTGCGGTCTGCTGCGCTCCGCTCGGTAAGTCAGGCGCCTGTTGCAGCAGTTTGCTGCGTTACTTCAGACTCTTGATGGATTCATATTAGAAGGAGAGATGGATCAGCCTAATAGAAGAGACACATTGAAATTTGTTTTTGACCAGAAAGGGCAGAGACCGAATTCGTTCGAAATTGAGACGTGGTTAGAGGAAGTTGTGAAAATTTCGTTTGAGGATATTATAGGTATTCACCTTTCAATTGTGAGTAGCATTGTGTGTGTCAAGCTTAAAAACACGTAATTGTGTGACAAAATTATTAAATCTAGTGGCGGAACATTTAAGTTCAAACATCACGATGGCAATGTTAGTGAAGTTCGTGTTACGCATGCTGGCTTTGGATTAAGGACTGTCCGTATCTTTGAGCCACCATTTGAAATCACCGCTGAGCAGATCAATTCCGTGATAGCTCCTTATGGGAGAATAATTAGCAATTTTGCAGAAAAGTGGTCTCTTGCTCACAAGTTCCCCGTCTTGAATGGTATGAGGCAACTGCGAGTTGATTTACACAAGCACATACCCTCGTATATAAATGTTTGTGGTTATCGGGCTATAGTAATATATGATGGGCAGCCAAGAACCTGCGCGTCTTGCGGCGGTACAGGCCATGTCCGCTCGCAGTGTATACAACGCCGAGTGGCCCAGCTACCTGCGGGCGAAGCAGTGAGACCCCCAGCCAAGTCAACGTTGCTTTTAACTTATGTAGCGGCAGCCGCTGGACAACTGCACACGCGTGACGCTCCTGACGCTACTCGGGACGCTACTCGGGATGATGCAGCTCGCGACAGTGAAGTGGTAATGGAAGTTAGCGACTCGACGGTGACAACACAGCCAAAGAGTCAAGAAAAAGAACCAAATTGTTCAAACAGAACAAACTCCTGAACCGGTTATAGTCCTTCGAATGAGCAGTCTCCAGAAAACCACAAGGAAACCAACCCATCACTTGCCAGCGAACAGGACCGAGCGCAAGAAACCCAAGAGGTAATGGAAAACGATGAAACCTCCCCAAGAGTCAGTCCTCCAAGGAAACATAAAAAGAGGAGACTAGCTCATAAGGGCGCTGAACAACTGGCAGCGCCTTTGCGAGAAAAAGCAAAGCAGATTAGCAAGAAACTGCATGAAGAACAACATAGTAATCCGGTTCTGAGTATGCAGGCACCTGACCCCTTGCAAGCCAAATCAAATACACCATTCCCCATGTCAACGGACCATTCGTCACACGAGAGGTTGAAGCTGGTAGCAAATTTCGATGCAGACAAGGTTTTCCCTGATACTAGAAATGCAGAAAAAGAGACATCGAAAGCTAATCAACACAAAACCTGGGCCGATCAATCGGATGAAATGAATCAAAATGAAGAATTGAATGAAACTGGAGGAACGGAACAGACTCCTGCCCCAAGAGATCAACTGAACACGATGGATACATCATTGCCGGAACATACATGTGAAAAAGGATTTTCCTCCGACAGCACTTCGTATGACGAATATTGATTTCGGTAATGAATAGGACAATATGAACGCAGCACAAGCCTACAAAATCGCTACTTTGAACATTAATAAGATACGCTCCTCCCTGCGTTTGCAACATCTGCAGGAGTTACTATACGCAGCTGACGTTGATATACTACTGTTACAGTCAGTAACAGATATTAAATTAGAAAAGATACGTGGATACAACGCCATAATAAACCCCGGTATCGGTGCAGAGCTGGGAACCGCAATTCTCACGAAAGAAGGCATCCGTGTCACACAAATAGCAAAACTTGGAAACAGCAGAGGGGTTGCAGTGACTGTTAACAGGGTCCGCCTCATCAACGTTTATGCACCGTCAGGCAACAATAACAGGCGTGCTAGAGCGGATTTTTTTAAAAGTCAAATCGTTCATCTCTTCGGTACACTTCAAGATTATATAATCCTAGCCGGCGATTTTAATTCTGTACTTAGCCCGAAAGACCAGACACCGAATTTCAACAAGTCCTTAGAACTGGAAAGAATAGTCCTCCAAATGCAGTTAACCGATACCTGGGAACATACCCATGGCGCACAGGCCGGTTTCACATATTTTACCAGTCACTCAGCAAGCAGGCTAGACAGAATTTACGTCTCGTCCAACCCTAAGAACTATGTACTCCAGTCTGAGGTCTGGCCCACTATGTTTTCTGACCATGCCGCGTACATCACCACAGTAAATTTGGAAAAACAAGAGACTTACCGAGCGAGGGGCATATGGAAACTCAACATTACACATCTCCAAGATGAATGTCGCGTAGCATTTACTAATGTGTGGCAAGAATGCGAGAAACGATTCCCGCTATACAGTTCTGCCATAGCTTGGTGGTTACAATGTGCGAAGCCTAAAATAAGAAGAATGCTGATCGATTACTCATGACAGAAAAGTTTCTGGATTAAAACGACGACTGAATTTTATTTTAGCTGCCTTAGAGACCTGTACACCTTGGACACACGATTAATGGAGAACTTTAGCCGGATTCAGAAAGTTAGAGCAAAACTTTTAGCACTGAAGCGGCGATAGTCAGAAGGTTTTAAAGTCAGAGCGAGAATACACAACATTGTAGAAGGGGAAGAAACAGCTATGTATCGTGTAATGCGTGAGAATAAGAGAGGAAACAGAAAAATACTGACAGAAGTTAAGTTACCTGATTGGACCAGGCACACAAAACAGCATGAAATTCGAAACGCTGTTCATAAATATATCTCAGATATGATGTCCACCAAACCTACCGATGACGAGGCGCGGCGTGATCTTGTTAGAAACGTATCAGGACGAATTAGTACAGAACAAGTAGAAAATCTCACGGCTGAAATAGAAGAGGACGAATTGAAAGACGCAATAGCACAGAGTCCTAAAAATAAGTCTCCAGGACCTGATGGTATCCCCGTGGAATTCTACCAAGTGTTCTGGCCACAAATGAAAAGCAAGTTGCTATGTATGTAGAACGAAATCATGAATGGCACTGTTGCCGCTCCCAAAGAATTTTCTGAAGGGATAATAATTCTAATTCCTAAAAACTCACTTAGCAAAGCAATTGAAAACCTTCGCCCAGTAACATTACTCAACAGTGATTACAAAATTATGGCCCGCGTATTAGCAAGAAGAATAAAAATGGTTATTAACTCTGTAACTGACACGTACCAAACTTGTGTAGGCAAAGACAGAAACATCTATCAGAATATATGCGAATATAGGGATATAATATCAACCGCAAATGTATGCCGAATAAAATGTGCTTTAGTGTCATTAGACTTCGAGAAGGTGTTTGACAGAGTAGATCATAAGTATCTCCTTGGTATCATGGGAGTAATGGGATTCCCACCACGATTCGTGAGGATTATTCAACAAATTCTGAAAAACAGTGTAGCACGAATAATGAGAAACGGACAACTAAGTAGAGAGATTGAATTGACTGGATCCGTACGTCAGGTTGCCCAATGTCAATGGCCCTTTTCGCAATAGCAATAGAATCTCTCCTCGCGACACTCACGCATCACCTGCAAGGATTGTGTATAAACGGCAAGAAAATAGTGTGAAACACCTACGCAGATGATGTGGGCGTCCTGGTTATAAATGAAGATGAAGTGGCGAAAGCTCTTCAGATTGTACACACATACGAACTTGCTTCTGGCGCCAAACTAAATAAAAGGAAGTCAGGCATCATGAACCTAGGCAGAGGAATATGCATGCAAAATCGGGGACAATTGACGGAAGTATCCACATTGAAATGTTTGGGTATTGAATTTAGAAGCAACATCCAACACACTATTGTCGTCAATTATAAAAAACTACTCGCAAGCATACGAGCATCTGTACAAGGAAACAGTCTGAGGCAACTGGACGAGATACAGAAAACCAAACTAGTAAATGTGTATATAACATCCAAACTTAACTATGTTGTCCAAGCTTTTCCGATCCCATTAGAAACAGCCAGAAGAATTTTATGAGCGATAGGAAGCTTTGTATGCCAAGGCATCATTTTCAAAGTGAAGTTCAATACACTAACACTTCCAACAAGGAAAGGAGTTCTAAACCTTGTTGATGTCAGTTACAGGTCACGAGCGTTATATGTGTGTTGAATGTGCAAGCAATGGAAACAGATGCCCGACAGCTTAACGGCTCACTTGCTGAATGAAATTGCTCCAGCAAGCATGCAGCCGCCAATAGATGTGAAGCGTATACCAGCTGGTCTTCGTCACCTAAAAACTTTTCTCGTTGAGTACAGTTACATCTCCTCGAGGCTCTCAGAACAGCAGTTGAAGACAGTAAAGGACATCTATACATATTTGATGGGAGCTAAGGAAGGAAATATTATTGAAGGAAAATACCCCAACAACGACTGGTCTGCAATTTGGAAAAATATTCACGATCGGAACTTACCCTCTAAGGTGAAAGCAACTTGGTATAATGCAGTCAACAGGAAAATATCAACTAATTCCAAATTGCATGCTATACATCTCACAAATTCGCCCTTGTGCGCGTCATGCAACCTTCTGGACACTGAAGAACACCGATTCGTGTGTGAAAGAGTAAGAGACATATGGCATATAGTTAAGCAGAAATTAGCGACCGTTAACAGAACACCTCCAACCGCAGATTTTCTGACTCCTGACGCGGTGCCATATCCTGATACGAAAAGAAACGCTGTTAACTGGCTAAAAGGGCACACAGTGCACTGTATCTTGAAGGCAGAAAATAAAAGCAAAGAAGATTACTGGGTGTATCTAACGACTCAGCACCATCATCACATGCGGACGAAAGACTACAAAAAAAATTACGCATGCTTCCTAAATAGAATCATGGAATAAAATTATACAGAGAACAATAACAGATTAAGATTGGTACGGAATTCAGAGTTGTCAGCTTTGCACGATTACGGATAACTGGAACCGGAATGTCTTCGATCCTTTCACGAGATACTACAGAAAAGAAATCAAGTCCGTGGCAAGACGCACCGGACTACATCCTCATGAAGAAATTAGACATCAAATTTTATGTATTTTCTTATTTTTAATCGTCTTATGCCATAAGCGGAGAAGTTTTAAGTTCTAAAAATCGTTTTTCAAGGGGATGCAAGATTTTATGTTTTCCTTATGAAGATGAGAGACTTCACGTTTCAGTTTATTTTAATATACTTGTCTTTCCATTAGCAAGAGGAAGATTCATTACCTTTAATTAATATTAAGAAGAAATATTTATTCTCATTTATGTTAGCTAAGGTAATTTAGGCATCCAGCTTACAGAAAAAAAATAAGAAGCCGAAACAAAAAAAAAGTAAAATAAAATAAAAAGATACAAAAAAAGGAAAAGTGGCCGACCACTCGCAAAAAGTAAAAAAATGAGGATTTGGCATCAAAAACATAAAAAAGTACATAAAATAAAAAAGTAAAAAAAGTTGGTAGAAGGATGGACTCTTAATAATAATAATAATAATAAAAAGATTGATGATGGGTTCCTATGAGTGTGTTGTGGGTTCGATTCCAACTTCTGCCGATGATTTTTAATAGGGAGAGACATATTCTATTCTCTTCTGTCTACTCCAAGTGAAGAAGGTATAATGGCATTGTGGTCTGAAATTCACATTAAACATGATATTCATTCTCTACCAAATAGACGTTAGGTTGAACCACAATGAAAGCAGGAGTGGCGAAATGTGGGAACTCTTTATCACCAGTAACCTTTCTTATACTAGTTATTTATTTCTAGCGACAAAACAAACGCTATGTAGAGTCACAGGACACTTATTCCATCTTTTATTTGAGCTTCTGTATGTCGATAAAATTGGTTCTGAACTGGGAATGCAACTCAGACCGCCCTTAACGCGGAATTTGTTCCCTTCGTGAGAATACACCTCGACTGCAATTTGTTGTTTGTTCAAAACTGCAGATTCCTCAACATCTCCACATGTTGCGCGTAAATGGGTTCGAATCCTGGCCCGGCAATAAAGTTTTCATTATGTATTATCAAGCTCTAGCGTGAGAGCACCTATCTGTTAGTGGATAATAATTTTGGTTTTTAATGCATTTTCATTCGTTGTCAACACTAACGATATCTGTCGTTTTTGACTCCTAGTGAGACACAGAACTATTTGAGAGATCACTGTAAGTTCAAGGACGTTATTCCGAGCTGCTGGTGGAGAAAAAGTCGGTAGCTGACGTCTCTTTGTGTGTAGTCAACAACGATATATTATTTATAGCGGATTTAAACTGTGTGCCGGACCGAGACTCGAACTCGGAACCTTTGCCTTTCGCGGGGATGTGCTCTGCCAACTGAGCTTGGGTAGCTCAGATTTTAGGGCACTTGCCCGCGAAAGGCAAAGGTCCCGAGATTCAAATCAGCGCACACTTCGCTGCAGAGTGAAAATCTCAGCCGGCCGAAGTGGCCGTGCGGTTAAAGGCGCTGCAGTCTGGAACCGCAAGACCGCTACGGTCGCAGGTTCGAATCCTGCCTCGGGCATGGATGTTTGTCATGTCCTTAGGTTAGTTAGGTTTACCTAGTTCTAAGTTCTAGGGGACTAATAACCTCAGCAGTTGAGTCCCATAGTGCTCAGAGCCATTTTTTTTTTTTTTTGAAAATCTCATTCTGGATATTATGTCTAGTTCAAACATGCTCACATGTTGCTGCTGGTGTAAGAAACCCATATTTATTGTTCTTTTTCCCTAGAATATAACAGCGATAGTTGCTGGGTTGGAGTCCTGGGAAGGAGAAAATTAATGTTTCGTTTCTTCATTTCAGTTAAAACATTTAGCTACTGCCGAGAAAATCCGATATGTCACAGTTGATTGTGCTTCGATAAGAATCCGATTAGATTCTGGGTTCGAATCCCTGTCCAACACAAAGCTTTACCTCGCGGCGTTTCAAGTACGTTACTTGTGAAGAAGCAATATTTAACATCTGTCGTAGTTCGTTAACATCCAGTCGCCCACATTGTTGCGGCCGGAAAAAGATCCTGCAAGAACGGGACCAACGACGACTGAAGAGAACGGGGATGCTGGGTAGGAATTCGCGTCTGTTAAAAATGTATACGTTATGTAATTTAAAGTTGATATTTGCTAACTGATACTGTCTAAAATTGAGGTATATCACTCTCTGTACGCCTAGTCAGGAATGACTGTTAGTTTCCGTCAGTCACGAAATCTTAGTCTGCGTGACCTGGGTTTGAATCCATATGCAGAGCGAGACGGTTCGTCATGTGATTTGAAGTTCATACATATTGTCAACTAGCTGCTAGTGAATAACGTAAATTTTTAATGTCATTTTGTGTTAAATAACAAGTATGGTGTGTTACTTTGAAGAGTAAATCATGAATACGACGAACTTTGCTGGCCAGCAAACTCCCCAGAAGTTCATACATATTGTCAACTAGCTGCTAGCGAATAACGTAAATTTTTAATGTCATTTTGTGTTAAATAACAAGTATGGTGTGTTACTTTGAAGAGTAAATCATGAATACGACGAACTTACTACGTGCATTACCTATCTGAGGTATTTATAAGGGTGGTAACATTTCAGGTATGTCATTTATTGCAATAAATGTGAGTTTACAATCCTTAAGGGTAGTCTTATCTGTGATATGGTGTTCCCTGATATTTGTAGTATCGTGGTATTACTTTACATCTTGAGTTATTGCGATACAGAGCAGAGCTTTGTAGTGGTGACTTTTTGGAACAATTTTCAATAGTCAAACGACTGTACCAAGGAGCGATTAGAGGAGCTGCTAGACAGCTGCGTTATGTGGGTTGTATGCGAATCGGGCGAAATGCAGTTCAGGTCGTTCGGATACTTTTGAGCATGACTGTACATCCATTTCACGAGTCTACTGTGAATATCAGGAATTCGGTAAAACATCCAGTCGCCCACATTGTTGCGGCCGGAAAAAGATCCTGCAAGAACGGGACCAACGACGACTGAAGAGAATCGTTCAACGTGACAGAAATTGTCTTAAATTTCAATGCTGGGCCTTCGACAAGTTTCAGCGTGTGAACCATTCAACCGATATGGGCTTTCGCAGCCGAATGTCAACTCGCGTATCCTTCATAATTGCACGACACAGAGCTTTACACCTGCCTGGGCCCGTCAATACCGACATTGGACTGTTGATGACTGGGAACATGTTGCCTGGTCAGGTGAGTCTCGTTTCAAATTGTATCAAGCGGATGGACATGTATGCGTATGGAGACATCATGAATCAATGGACACTGCATGTCAGCAGCATGTTCAAGCTGGCGGAGGCTCTGTAATGGTGTGGGGCGTGTGCAGTTGGAATGATACAGGACCTCTGACGGTCTAAGTACAACTCTGATAGGTGACACATACGTAAGCATCCTGTTTGATGACCCGCATCCATTCATGTCCATTGTGCATGCCGATGGACTTGGACAATTCCAGCAGGACAATGCGACACCTCACATATCCAGGATTGCTACTGAGTGACTACAGGAAGACTTTTCTGAGTTTAAACACTTCCGCTGGCCAGCAAACTCCCCAGAAATCACATTATTGAGCATATCTGGGATGCGTTGCAACTTATTGAACAGAAAAGATCCCCACTCCCTCGTATTCTTACGGATTTGTTGACAGCCCTGCAGGATTTGTTGTGTCAGTTCCCTCCAGCGCAACTTCAGACATTAGTTGAGTCCATGCCACGTTCGGTTGCGGCACTTCCGCGTGCTCGTGGGGGACCTACACGATATTCGGCCGGTTTACTAACTTCTATGGCTCTTCAGTGTATTTAATTTCCTTATGCAATTACCGAGATCAGCGACCTCATTCCATTTCATATCCCAGTTCCTTATGTAGCCAGTTGCACGAAAACGATAGCACGGCATCTTTGGGTCGACTTTGAGACGGTCTCTTCCTTCTCTTCTTTCCCGCCGAGGACAAGGGAAAATTTTTGGCCTTCTTCAAACGTCTCTGTCGGTCCATCATGGCCAGAGGACATCGACTGGTACGTATTTCTCGATTCAAAAAACGTGGCCGACGGGAGAGAGCCACTAAGGCAGCAACGCACCTTCCCTCCGTTTTAAAAACCAGGCGTTTCGGTTGCTTTTTGGAGATTACGTGGAAAAGCTTCCAGAAGGTACTAGAAATTCCAATGCCCTCAAGGCACTGCGGCCGTCGGCCGCCCGTGCTTTTCCAGTCCCTCTCACTGGCTTTGCATGTCACGTTCTGTAGTGGGCGATGGGGATTGGGCCGAGGGCCGCTCTCACCATAAGAGTTTTGCTCTGGACTCAGCGTCCGGCGGAGGCTGTTAAGTTTTTGGTGGGAGGACACTCTTGCTCCAGGAATCAGTGATTACAAATGTTTATGCTACAACGTGGATCCAACGGACATTTCGGGTTGAAATTTATAAGTTATCTCAGGCTGACACTCGATGGCATCAGTTATGTGATTCGCTACATTCATTTTGACTATCGCTACTGCAGTTTAATCATTTCGTGTGATGTTTTAGACTGAGCACGCGGGTTTTGTGCTACCACGAACCACCCATGTGCCTTGCACTGACTCTTTCCTTGCGGGTATCAAACGTAGTTAGGATTGCGAAGCACTCCGAAGCATTTTGGAAATGTGCCGAATAAGCCTGTTCTTGTGCGAACATGGGATCGATCATCTCATAGTCAAGGGTTGCTATCATGAAGGCGGTAGTCCGTGTGGTTAAAGTGAGACAAGAGTTGCCGATTTAAAGAATGACTGCTTTCCCTGCATCAGTTTGTTCACGGCTTTGTTGGTGTTGTAATCGATTGTGTTCCAAGTCCTTCCTTGTGATTGAATGAGGCTATCACGCGCTGAATTCTCGCATGGAAACTTATCCTTCTGTTAATACGTAAGGGGCTACAGTTTGCAACTGACGTTTAACATGGGTGACCAATATATAGATGTTTTGTAGTTAATGATCAGGCAACTGAATACAAATTAATTACCATGTTAGTTCATTTCATATTCCTCTCCATTACAGAGTATAGAAACGACATCAGTGATTTATCAAAGAAAATAGACACTGAGTGAAATCCGTCACTGCGCGGTCGTTTTGGCTCTTAGCGATTTCGTTGCATGTACTGATTCCTTTGAAAATTAAATTGCCACGGTGGGTGAAATCTTACTTTGGTTGCTAACTTAATCTAAATTGCACCCACTGTAAGTGACCGCCAATGATACGGGAATTATGTGGATAAAATAGTACACGACGACAATAGTACCCTTTCAACATTAATGCAAAATCTGAACGTGTAGATGTAGTAAAAATGACTAATTGGCTAATGGTTTCAGAACTTAATTTCGTCATCTGATAATTACTACGTAATACCCATCTGATTTATATCGCAGCCTCGCATTCACCTTTAGTTACAATCCCTCACTGACAACAGATTCCCACGTTCATGATAGTCGTTCTATAGGACGTCAAAAGGAATTATTTCAGCTTACAATCTGAAATGTAAGATAAAGAATACGAACAGAAAAAGCATAACATATAATACATGCGTACAGTCACTGGTAAGTCCTGCCTGCTAAAGTTGTAGACAGCAACTGGCTGTACAAACATAATCGGTGAATATAAAAATGTTGTTAATTGTGAAGTTTCAGCGTTAGTTCTGCATCAGTTAAGCGACCAGAAGTGTCAATCGCGAATGAACTGAAAGTTCTGTTTCACGAGTAACAACTCGAGACTGAATAATCAAACACTTCTTGAGGCGGTTTCGTGGGCTATTTTATTTTGATCGATGTCCCAAACAGTTGAACTGTGAGTTACAGTGACATTGCTGTTAACTGAAGTGCTTGCGAAATGAGAGAACTTTACATTGGTATGTCCATAATCGATTCATCTGACGATAACGTGCAAAAGTTTTTAATTAACTTGCAAAAAACGTAGAAAGGTATATGGAACGGATACATTGTAGCCAAAAACGTTAATTTAATATTACAACAAACGCACAGTATTTACCAGAACTTGTGACTGCCGGTATTTAGGTGTGTATCTAACGCTGTGTTGCTATTTCACCGAGGTTTCAATGTGTTGAAATCTTGTCAACAAATTGGAACTATGTATCATGTTTCAAAGAGGTCCATATTCTACTCTTTTGCAATGAACATTTCTTGTTATTCACAACTGACAGAAAGTCACTGAAGTACCGTTCAGCCTTTGCGAGGTAGTGGAAAAATTAATAAACTTCGAATGTAGGATAAAAATGACATCTAATACTCCTATCTGCTTTTACGGTAAACTGGAACATTTCTACTTATAAAGCCTCAATCAATAAGAGTTATATTCGCTTAATGCATGCTTACCGCACTAAGTGCTTGTTATCATTATTAAAAGCCATACGAATGCTAAAAGCACTGTGTTGTTGAATAATGATCAGGAAACAGCCTGACCTCGGACGACTAGAACGTCACGAAAATGGGCGCAGAATATAAATCGCTGATCCGAAAAGCTGTCATATGAGTTATTCGCTTGCAAAACTGCGCTTCTGTCCACGAGAGACATTTGAGTGATCACCTATTCAAGTCTAAGAGAGGAACAACGGTATCGCAAAAGAAACAGAATATCAGTATAATAACACCAAAAACAACAATATATTGCTAACCTACAGATGTGTACATCTTTAGGCATTATAAGCTCTATATGAGAAGGATCGTTGATTTTGTAAAACTAGAAACTGAAAATCCACAAGTAATGTTATATCATCCTCATTTCATCATCAGACTGCATTCTGTATTATACAATCAACTTTCTGCATCGAAGTGCTTCAGTATGCTTGACAAAGGGCAGGTTATAACATTGAAATACCAATATCAACGTGATCAGTCTGGCGTTTGACATTGGACTGCTTTAATGCAGAGGGTATGCTGACTGCGAAAAAGTTACTTTAGTCAGATGTGCGTATTGTTCCGTTTCACTTTGAACACTGCATTGAAATGGCACACTTGCACTTTGAAGAGTAAACAACTGTGCTACGCTGTCAGTAGTTCAGTAGGTCAGTAGAGACGTTTGTTGTTGAGATACCGTAATTATTTCAAGCAGAAGGAAATATAGCAGTGTATCACGACAAAACAATATGTGTGTTGCTGGTCGTGTTATATTGACAATTAGTTTCTACACGTTGGCAAAGCTCCTTCCTTAGATTTTGAATAGGAGATCATTCAAATGTTTCTCGTGGTAAGAAGCGGAGTTTTGCATGTATATAGCTCATACCACCTGTTTTTGAATGAGCGACCTACATTCTACTTTCGTATTGTTCTGATCGATCGAGTTCACGTACTTCCATTGCGCGTGTCAGTTACGTATCTCGCCGAAGCTGTTCTGCGCTTTCTATACTTACGCTTCCGCTTGCTTTTGATGATAACCCTATGTCACTGCGAAATGTTTTCATATAATCAAAATTGATTTGTTGTCATTTATTTCAAGTGTAAAAGGTGTGTTGGAAAAGCTATGACAATGTTAGTTTGTTGAATCGCGTCCTTGCTCAGCACCAGACTGAACTCGTTGAAAGCGTCGGAAGCGCAGTTATATTTGTAAAGTGCCTTACGGAAATGAATCGAAAAAACTAATAGCAGCGCATCGCCTTCAGATTTTTCTTGCTTTGAAATACTACAAAGGAAACATTCAGTAGCTAGGAGCAACTGTTCAGATAACACACACATCACATAGAGAAGAAATGGAGGTTGAAACTCAGGCGGGAAGAACTTCAATCTTACCAACGGATGATAATCTGGAAAGGGCGAAGTGTTTTCTGAGGATATATCGTCGAATGTGGGCTGAAATGACTAGATAGTGTGTGACATATAAATGCGTTGAGCGTGGATTAAATTTTATTACAGAATTTGCAGAGGATACCCGAATTCTGACACAGCCGGCGAATAAGGGGTTTCCGAATACGATCCAGAGACAAAACGCCGAAGTCGGGAGTAGTACTCCCCACACTCCCCCCTCATTCACCAGACAATGAGAATGAGAAATTTTGTTTTGATCGTCGGGGGATCGTCAAAAATGGTTCAAATGGCTCTGAGCACTATGGGACCCAACTGCTGTGGTCATCAGTCCCCTAGAACTTAGAACTACTTAAACCTAACTAACCTAAGGACATCACACACATCCATACCCGAGGCAGGATTCGAACCTGCGACCGTAGCAGTCGCACGGTTCCGGACTGCGCGCCTAGAACCGCGAGACCACCGCGGCCGGCGGGGATCGTCTTCAAAGAATTTGTGTTTACAGGGTAAACTGTCAATCTTGAGTTTTATCCAGGAGTTCTTGAAAGACTCAGGAAAACGATGGCACGTGTGTAACCAGGTATTGTTTGTGCTTGCATGGGCCGGCCGTGGTGGCCGAGCGGTTCTAGGAGCTACAGTCTGGAACCGCGTGACCGCTACGGTCGCAGGTTCGAATCCTGCCTCGGGCATGGATGTGTGTGTGATGTCCTTAGGTTAGTTAGGTTTAAGTAGTTCTAAGTTCTAGAGGACTGATGACCTTAGAAGTTAAGTCCCATAGTGCTCAGAGCCATTTGAACCATTTGTGCTTGCATGATGCACTACGATAATGCAATTATTTGTTAATAAATAGCATTATGCTGTTCCTCAGTTATCATATTCCTGATTTTCATGATTTATTTTTATTCCCCCGGCTCAAATGCATATTACAGGGTGTCGCTTTGGTAGTTTCGTGTCTAATGTACCTGAGAGCATGACTTATATAACAAATTAAATTTTGTCGGGTAATTAAGTAGTCTGCTACGAAATATGTGTCCTTAGACTCATTATGTTAGAGTTGACGAAATTATTACGATGTTCTTTTGTATAAAACCAAGGAGGTTCTCGCAGAGTCCTTGCACCCACTTCCTCTGTCACTATAAAAGTAAGATCGCCATTTCTCTACGTTACCTGTGAATGATAACGTTAATATTGAGTTACAACGAATTATTACGTTATTGAAAACGTGGCCTAACCAATACTAAATGTCTGTGTAGACTTGTTTTATATTTTAGCAGCTTAATTCCGTTGGGAAGCGAAAGTTTGGTGATGCGTCAGTTACGCGCCATCAGCGAGCTATCACTTGCATATTTGCAACCTCCCTCTTAGAACATACAGTCTAAATTATTTTATATGCGAAGTCTGATTATTCATATTCCACACTACGACCTATTTTGTCGCAGTGCGCGGCATAAGAACACGGTCTGCCATCACCCAACTTATCGTTCTCCTCCAGCGATATGTGCGTTTGATGTCATCGTACAGGACACTTAACAGGTAATAAAGCGCAGATTCAGTTTCAGTGTGGGAGTTTGCCTGAGTCCAGTCCCATTTGGTAACTGCACAAGATCCCGTTTGCTCATGCTGTACTCTTTGCGATTAATCCCACCTCCTAACAACCAGCATCAAGAGATAAAAAGCAATCTAGTATTCCGTCTCTATTCTGATCTTTTTACGGGATAAATTACACCGAGGTACTGAAGAGTGCTCCAGCAGAAGATTTCCAGAACTGCAGCGACACCTGGTAACATCGCCTCCATCGGTTTTAACTGCTGAAGGGAATTATTTTGAAGGTGACAACCTTGATGTGTAAAAAGAATTAAATTCATGATTTCAAATAAAGCAGACACACAACTTTTCTAAAACGCTCCCTGTCCTATTAGAATTACATGTGGTGCGAATTTTGCTCCCTGAATGACTACATAAGATTCCTAACACGAGGGCATGCTGCAGAGTAATGCCTCCGAATATTTTGTGTGATAATCTTAAAGCTTTTTAAATAAAGCAAATGTTATTAATATTCTTTTTTTCTTCATGTCTACATATTTGCAGCCCTCTGCCGCTAGAAGACTCCTAACCCGTAGCGTGTGTAACTTAATTGTGTTGGCGTGTGAGAAACAGCGTGCTGTAATCGCGTTTAGAATTCGGAAGTTCGTCTACACATGGAGCGCCCGCTCCTTCACATGACCGTGCCAGAGCACACACGAGCGCTGCGACATCTGCAACAATCCGACGCCTTGGCTTCGCTGTCATCGATGATACTCCATACAGTCCCTACTTGGCCCCATACAATTTTCATCTGATTCCAAAACTTAAAGAACACCATCGAACGTCGGTGTCGGTTGGTGCGCGCTCAGCCGTGATCGAATCCCGACGGAGTCGGAGATTTTCTCCCCTCGCGGTCTGGATCTTGTGTTGGCCGTACTTTCGTATCTTCATAATTGATATTACTTCTGAGATAGCTGAATGGGCAAGGCCGAAAAGCCAATAAATTGAAAAAAAGCACCTCTCGGGACTTCATTTTGACAGTGATGAAGTCTTGCAAACAGAGGAAGGTTGTGGGCTCGTCTACTAAGTCAAACTTCCTACAATGACTGTATCGAGAATCTGGTCTCTCGTTGGGAGAAATGTGTTCGTCGGCAGGGTGCTGTGTTGACAAATGAATAAGTAAATGTGAAGAAGAGGATTAGAATGTTAATAAAGATTGTTTTATTTAAACAGCTTTAAGGGTTTTCGCACAAAAAAATCGGATGCATTACTCTTCAACAGGGCCTCATATTCTCATTCGATGGAGAAAGCAGAAAATTAGCAAATGACAAAATACTAGTTATCTTAAGTTACCCACTAGGTCTAATTTGAATACCAGGTACTTTTGAACGATTCCAATTTAAGTGCACTAACCATCTCTGTTATATTTTCACCTGCTAAAGAGCTCTTAAGATTCTAGCAGAACGTTTGCGAATGTCCTGAACGTCTTCTGTCATGCCGACTTAATAATGACATGAACACTGTATCAGTACTCTAAAGTAGTTTACGAGCTTTTTCCTCAACAGGGTCACGAATCATCTCCAGAATTCACACAGCAAACTTAAGCTTTACATTCGTTTTCCTTATTACTGATATGAATTTGAACAAGGTGACGTGATCGGGAAGTTTATTGCCACTACTGTTTTCTGATGCTATAAAGTTTTTCTCTCGTTTATGCGCTTTGTCTTCCTCTTATCCACATATTAGGGGAACTGACACGCAATTACACCAACGGGAAACATGACTTTTTTTCTAGTTTCCACTCATTGCTACTACACGTTCGTTCAACTATATTCAGTGAAAGTGCAAAACTACAGATCCTGAGTTAATAACCAGCATCAAAACCGATATAGGTATTAGTGAACACAGGGTGGTCGTAGCGAGATTGAATATTGTAATCCCCAAATCCTCGAAAAATAAGCGAAAAATATACCTATACAAAAAAGCAGATAAAAATCGTTTGTCGCCTTCCTGAGAGACAATCTCCACTCATTTCAAATTAATAATATAAGTGTAGACCAGATGTAGCTTAAATTCAAAGAAATAGTATCGGCAGCAATTGAGTGGTTTATACCAAATAAATTAACAAACGATGGAGCTGATCCTCCTTGGTACACAAAACGGTTTAGAATACTGTTTCAGAAACAACGAAACAAACATGCCAAATTTAAACAGACACAAAATCCCCAAGATTGGCGATCCTTCACAGAAGCTCGAAACTTAGCACGGAGTTCAATGCGAGACGCCTATAACAGTTTCCACAACGAAACTTTGCCTCGAAACCTGGCAGAAAATCCAAAGAGATTCTGGTCGTATGTGAAGTATGTTAGCGGCAACAAACAATCAATGCCTTCTCTGCGCGATAACAATGGAGATGCTATTGAGGACAGTGCTGCGAAACTAGAGTTACTAAGCACAGCCTTCCGAAATGCCTTCACAAAAGAAGACGAAGTAAATATTCCAGAATTCGAGTCGAGAACAGCTGCCAACTTGAGTAACGTAGAAGTAAATATCCTCGGAGTAGTGAAGCAACTCAAATCACTTAATAAAAGCAAGTCTTCTGGTCCAGACTGTATACCAATTCGGTTCCTTTCGGAGTATGCTGATACATTAGCTCCATACTTAACAATCATATACAACCGTTCGCTCGACGAAAGATCCGTACCCAAAGACTGGAAAGTTGCACAGGTCACACCAATATTCAAGAAAGGTAGTAGGAGTAATCCACTAAACTACAGGCCCATGTCGTTAACGTCGATATTCAGCAGGATTTTAGAATATATTTTGTGTTCGAATTTTATGAATTACCTCGAAGGAAACGGTCTACAGCCGACCAGAGTGGCCGAGCGTTTCTAGGCGCGACAGTCTAGAACCGCGCGACCGCTACGGTCTCAGGTTCGAATCCTGCCTCGGGCATGGATGTGTGTGATGTCCTTAGGTTAGTTAGGTTTAAGTAGTTCTAAGTTCTAGGGGACTGATGACCTCAGAAGTTAAGTCACATAGTGCTCAGAGCCATTTTTGAAACGGTCTACTGAGACACAGTCAACGTGGGATCCTTACCAGATAGGACTGACGGAGTACATAGAAAAAGTTCAAAGAAAGGCAGCACATTTTGTATTATCGCGAAATATGGGAGAGAGTGTCACAGAAATGATACGGGATTTGGGTTGGAAATCATTAAAAGAAAGGCGTTTTTCGTTGCGACGGAATCTTCTCACGAAATTCCAATCACCAACTTTCTCCTCCGAATGCGAAAATATTTTGTTGACACCGACCTACATAGGGCGGAACGATCACCACGATAAAATAAGGGAAATCAGAGCTCGTACGGAAATATATAGGTGTTCATTCTTTCCGCGCGCTATACGAGATTGGAATAATAGAGAATTGTGAAGGTGGTTCGATGAGCCCTCTGCCAGGCACTTAAATGTGATTTGCAGAGTATCCATGTATATGTAGATGTAGAAGGGCTCGGATTCGATCCCCGGTCCATGCTAGAATTTTTATTTGCCACTTATTACTTCTTTCACTTCTGGCAATGTTTGTTGATGTGATAAATGGAGAGTTGTACCGTGGTTCAGAATCCACGTTAAGGTGTGGGTCGCCTTCTGACTGGCTGGGTAGGTCAGATCAAAGATTGGGGGAAGTTGGGGTGTTGGAGACCACCTTTGGCATTATTACAGATTTATAATTTTTTAGGTTTCCGTACTCCAGTCGGCAAAAACTCAGCTCTTATTGGATCACGTTGTTAAGACCTCTTTTCTCAGGAGCGTGTAGGGGTATCAAGTTGAAATTTATGTTAAACACTAAGGTCTATGATCCCTTGGAAGTGGAAAGAATTTAATCATCTAAGTCAATGCCATCAAAAGATACGGCCATTTGTGTTACATATTGTGATACTTGAAAACTCACTCATGGAAACCTATAGAGTGCTTCCAACCCATCAAGAAATATGAAATTTGACAAGAAGTAAGATTTTACAGTAAAAGTAAAGGAAAAAATCCGAAATTGTTAATTTTTAATTACATCACATATTTTTTGCCAGTTGTTGTCTGTCTGTCTGCTTGTCTATCTGTCCGTTAGTTAAGACCACTTTTTTTCACGAACATGTAGAGGTACGGAGTTGAAATTTATGTTGAAGTGGTCCGGGTTCCGAACACTCACACAAGAAAACATAAGAATAACTTTGCCGCCATTTGTTGGCAAAATGATTTTCCTCAACACAAATGGTCTCTCTTTACCGGTACTGAAGGTCATTACAGACAAATAGCAAAAATGGCAATAACCTGGAAATAAATCTTACACTGAACGGAAGGTTCACTGAACGCTTGATAACTGAATCCTTATATTACTGGAATACCCAAGAATATTCCCACTTCACTGAACATTCAGAAACATCCGAGCCCACGCTCCCCACTGGGAGGCTAAGTCTAAAGAGAATCAAACCTAAAGTTCCGGCAAGGCCGATATAATTTCAGTCCCTTCAGTCTCGCCGGAAGAGTCTGACAGTAACGAATGATACCAAAAGTTATTGCGAGCGCGTCGCCGAACTTAGCGCTGTCCACTGGAGGCGAAGACGGCGTGCGGTCGCGAGCGGTGCAGGGTCCGTATCAGAAGACAGGAGTTGACTGGCTGCGACAGAACTGCCTGGATCGGGGCCGGCGTGGTCACAGCATGGTGCAGGTGTACTTGCAACCGATTGGTCGCACTTGACGCGACGGATGGAGCAAAATAAGATATTGCAGTGGCTGTGTTATTCCGAATTACGATGCACGCAAGTCCGAAGGAACTGGCGCTGCTGCGACACAGCCGTTATGCCATACATTAAACGTATTCGCAGTCAGCTATATAACGGAACGATGACAATGAAAATTAGTGTCGCACCTAGATTCGAACCTGGGGTTCCCTTATGTATATTCCTGTACTGGGGAAACATTTGACTACATTGCATGGTAATTCGCAATAACACAGGCACTGCAGTATCGTATTTATTCACCGACACCGGGCAAGCGATTTTCAAGTAAAATGTGTCGTACATAATGGATGTTCGAGTCCACGTTGTTGCCATATGATGACGACATATGGGAGTCTGCGACAAGCCATGAGTTGTCCTCGGATGCCCAAATGGTAAGGCGACCGCTCACGAAAAGAGGGAAAACCGCGTCCAAGTCCCAGTCCGGCACAAATTTTCATTGTCGTCATTTGATTATACAATTGATGGTTACCTTATTCGCAACTGCGAATACGTTTAATGAGCAGGAAAAAGTCCGCAGCAGGAGCAACCCCCGTCGCGGTTGCACCTGTTCTCTCGTCTGGTGTACGAGATGGCCCTCTGCGGGCCGAGCTACATACAAATTTCTTGGCGGGCTTGACTAGGGATTGTTGAGTCGCAGGGACTATGCTTGCTGCAGCCGCTTGGCAGAGGTGCGCTGCAGGGTGGCATCGGAGCCTGATGACTTCGGCGACACGTTTTATGTCAAATAAGGTCTACGACGCCATGGCGGAATAAAAAAGTTAACCTTCGAAGTCGACATAATCAAAAGATACGAGCATTTGAGTCACGTATTTTGATAGTCGAAAACTCGCTCATAAAAATGTATAGATGAGCTATACGAGTATTTACTGTATATACGGGGTGGTCCATTGACAGTGACCGGGCCAAATATCTCACGAAATAAGCATCAAACGAAAAAACTACAAAGAACGAAACTCGTCTAACTTGAAGGGGAAACCAGATGGCGCTATGGTTGGCCCTCTAGATGGCGCTGCCATAGGTCAAACGGATATCAACTGCGTTTTTTTAAATAAGAACCCCCAATTTGTATTACATATTCGTGTAGTACGTAAATAAATATATAAATATGAATGTTTTAGTTGGACCACTTTTTTCGCTTTGTGATAGATGGCGCTGTAATAGTCACAAACAATTGTGTGTTTCGGAGGGAGGAGGAGGGAACAGGTGGGAGGGGGCACATCCAATGGTACCACACTCGACTCCATACCCACCCCATGCGTGTGTGGTGGGGGACAACTTTGAAATATTAGATGGGAACTCCCGTTTTTTTTTAATTGCAGATTACTATTCTACGGCAAAACCTACATACGTTTTGTATGAAGCATTTTCTCTTTTCGCCACAGCTGGTGCTGTAATCGGGGAAATAGAAATCGGTACACAATCATAATATACGACGTGCTACTCAGTAGCCCTTGAATATCCACTGGCACGTGGGAACCCATCTCCATGCTGCGAGGGTAGCACAGGGCAGTATTTCATAACTTCTAGTTGGAAACCCCATTCGCACGTCGTATTCCTCCCTCATATCGAACAGGGGACTAGTCGACTCGCCACCGTGGCCATGTAGCGAACTGCGACGTATCAAAACAGGCAGTACACTGCGACCAGAACACTTTACAATACTTCCGCAGTATTTGTTGTCTGCATACCTACCTATCATTTGGAGAACAGACGTGCAAGTGGACGATGAATGTTTCTGCCCCAGAAGAAAAAATATAAGTGATCTTGATTTGCAGAGAATGTAGGAGAAATATTGAGGCAGCTGCTGCATTGTATGCCGAGGGTTTTCCAGAGAAATCTCGCTCTCATTCGTTCTTTTACAAGATTGTGAACGCCATTATGTCTGATGACAGCGCAGAGACCGGTAAACGTGTTACAGGAGGCGCCAATGAAGTAGGTGTACTACCTGTACTAGTGGTAGTGCACCAGAACCTACGGAAATGTTGCCTGCAGTTACGCTGCGATTCCGGTATGTCTGTAGGTAGTATTGTCACAATACTGCATTGTCATAAGTGTCATCCATACCATGTGTAACTGCATAAGAACTTCATCTAATTAAGTTTGAAGGAAACTTCAGAGCGCAAGTCCTGCTCGCACTTGCCTGCTTTTTTTTTAAACTAAGAATATCATCAGCGAAAGGTAACTCCTTTCGAGACGGAAGTGATTCTCCAGCTTTTTAGAAGTGAGAATTCTCTCACGCGCTCAGTTCAATTGAAACAGCACATGTAACACTACCACATTTCTCTCACCACGATTTTAATCTAATTCACAGTTTCCTCAACTACGCGACGTAACCAACGGACCTATGTGGCGTTCTGATTAAGAACTCACTTTTGGAAAAACTGGATTTCCCTTAACTGCTTCAGTTAAACATCGCCGCCTATTGAACAAAATAAGAGCGTATGGAAGATCAGTCCAACTGTGTCATTGAATTGAAAAATTTCTTGCAAACGGAGAAAAATCTTCAGTCGTAAGAGTAACTTCAGATTTGCCCCAATGGAGTGTTAAGGGACCATTACTTATCAGTTAACGCAATATACATAAATAAGGAAGTTTTTAAAGCCGGAAGTCCCCTGAGGCTTTTGTGGATGACATCGTTATATACAGGGAAGTGGCAATGTTAGACAACTGTAGCAAGATGCGGGAAGACCTGCAGACAAATCGAGGCCTGTTGCAGGGATTGGCAGTTGACCCTTAGAATAAACATAGGTAGCGAATATATAGGCAGAAAGCCCCATTATTGTATGATTACTGAACAATCACTGTAAGCAGAAGTATGCGCATTTAGTGATTTAAAGTGGAACGGTCTCATAAAACTAATCCCAAGTTAGGCAGATGCCAGTTTCAGTTTCACTGGAAGCACCCTCAGGATGTGTAGTCCAGCCACAAAACAGGCAACTTATAAAACCATCGTTCGACCAATACTTGAGTATTGCTCGTCAATGAGGGTTCCGTATAAGACAGGACTGTCAGAAAAGATCCAGCGACATTCGTTACAGTTCCATTTAGTAAGTACAAACGCGTCACGGATTTACTCATCCAATTCCAGTAGCAGATGATTCAAAAGAGACGTTCTGCATCACGCACTGTTTTACAGTTAAAATTCCGAGAGCTTATGTTCCCAGTAAGTTTCATCCTCCTACGTACATCTCAAGAAAACATAACGAAAGAAAATTTAGAGAGATTCGAGCCCATATGGAGACCTAATCGTCCTTCCTGCGAGTCATTCGCAACTTTAAGCGGGAAGTGACACCGGTAACAAAATGCCACACACCATAAGGCGGCTTGCCGAGTGCAGACGTAGATAGTTCCTTTGAAAAGGACACGGCTGATTTGCCTCTTCATCCTGCTTTCCCAGCCCGCACTTACGAGCTGCCTCGAACGACGTGGTCGGCAACAGGAAATTAAAGCCTGATCTTTCCCTCCTTCCTCCCTACCATTGTAAGCGTGCCCTTAGATTCTTTTTCCCGACTGTAGCGTAGTGGAGATACCAGCGACGAGTGTTGAATATCGCACGATTACTTGTTGTACAGTCTGCGCCTTTGGATGATCGGTCAGAGTGTCTGGCCGACGCGCAGAGGACCTGCGTTCGTTTCCTGGCACGGACAGAGAGTTCTCCTGGTGGGAGGGTTGGAATAAGGCTCATGTAACTTCTTGGGGACAACTGAGCGCTAATTGAAATAAGTTGAAATCCACAGCCGGGATGGTCATATGCTGAGCACACGTAGTTACATGTAGAATGTGCCACGTGTCACTCACCCTCGATTATCTCAGTCCAAATTGTTTTTTATCTGGCTAATTGCCCGTTCTGTGTTCAGCAGTTAAAACGAAAGCCAGTACACCGTCAGCGAAAACTTATATGCGATACATAAAGTTATTCCTTTCGCCAGCAACGTAGCCATCTCTACTTCAGTCACTATTACGTAACATTTTTATAGCAAACACGTTTCTGTTAGTGTCCATTCCGCTGACTGATAACTGCGTAGCTGTTCAACTTCTTTATTTCAGTTAATAAATTGCCAATTTCTGAAAAACAAACAGCTGGATCGAATTCATCGAAAGTTGTTACGGATTTCACTTACTGTCTGGAAGGAAGCACTGTGGAATAAAATCAACGTCTCTCTCAAAGGGGGAGGGTTGAAGAGGGGTTGACATAGAAACGTAACTCAGTAACGTCTTGAGCAGTTTAGCAGTAAATAATATGTCGATATGGTTGCTCCAATCACTGGAATAAGATGATCTGCAGCAGCACATGAAGAGGTTTGAATATAAGGTAACTTGGGTTTAGTCCGACTGGTTTCGTTTCGCTGTTAATTCTTTAAAGTCCATGTAGGCAGTATATGACATTTCATGAGCCAGATGACGACGACTACTTGCCACAATATTTCGGCTCACAACCATTCAGCCATCTTCAGGTGAATGTTTAACACGAGAGATTACTAGTTCACATTGCTAACTTTGTACCAAAAAATTGGGGCGGAGTTGCATACACAAAGGCAGCTGCTACAAGCGCGACCTCTGTCAAGTTTCGGGCCCTCTTCGAATATTGCTCCATCTATTGTGTGCAAGCGCTTGCATAATGGTAACACTACGTGCTCGCTCTCTGTCGGAATGCGGGTTTGCAGAGTCAAAATTCAAAGCTCAGATTAACAAATTAGCTGTCGCTACACGTGTTGGTAGTCATAAAATGTTTCTTTTCAGTGGGTACTAAAGAAATCACCGAGTCCTACTCCTTAGCCAGTGGAAACCAACCATAACGGTTAATAAGTTCTTCCGCCAGATGTATTTCCTCCGACTCCTTAAGAATTGAGTCCCAGAAGCATCTCGTCCAGTCCAAGATTTCTGTGGCAAAATAATCCATGGCATGTCCTGTGGGGATTCAGTGTTCGGGTATAGCTGACTTATTGCGCTGGAAAAGTGACCCCGTTCAACGCCACTTTCAGGCACTGTGCGCGTTGTCTGGCCAATGTAGGCTTTGCCGCACTGGCAAGGTATTCTGTAGATTCCAGCCTTCTGCAATCCCGAATCGTCCTTGGCGGAACCAAGAAGACCACAAGTCTTTGAAGGTGGGCGGAAGATTGCTTCTAGGCGCTACAGTCTAGAACCGCGCGACCGCTCCGGTCGCAGGTTCGAATCCTGACTGGGCATGGATGTGTGTGATGTCCTTAGGTTAGTTAGGTTTAAGTAGTTCTAAGTTATAGGGGACTGATGATCTCAGATGTTCCCATAGTGCTCAGAGCCATTTGAACAATTTTTTTGAAGATTACTTTGACGTAATGTTTCCTTAAGATTCTGCCTAATTTCGACGAAATATTCCCGACACATGGGCAAAACGCCTTGGACTTGAAGCGCTCTTTCTCCGAGCCAATTTTTTAGTATAACATTACTGATTTGAACTAGCAGTCTCCGGTGTTTAACACTCACCCGAAAATAGGTGAGTGGTTTTCAGCCCAAAAATATCGTGGCAAGAAGTCGACGTCATCAAAATTTCAAAAATGACAGTATCTGTCATGTTAACTAGCATTTCGTGTTCGAGAACGGACGTAATATGCATGACCCAGTTTTTGTGATGTAACATTTGACTTCTCATGGAACATGAAAAAATAAACTTATGTTCAAATCTTATCTGGATTACTGCCTTATCACCAGGTACGTTAATTAATTGCATTTATTAGCAATTCCCAGCAATTATTATTTTGCGGACTTCACTAATATGCAGTTTGTAGATAGTTGATTGCGTGGAAGAAAAATCAATTTATTTTCAGTTAAAAGGCAAGGTATCAAAAGATAGTGCACATATCTCGGGAACCTGAACAAAAAGAGAGATAAAGGCTCAAAGCATCAATTGCAAGCACCCAAAAGGTCGCTCTCTTGATACAGATAAAGCTTCAGATTTTTTGCTCACTACAGAACCAAACTAACAGCTTTTTTCCAATGGCATTAGCTTGTTTTTCATCACTTTTCCGCTGGATATCATAACGCAAGGCTAAATTAAATAATTTTACCAACACATATTCTCTGAAATTCACGAAAGACATTAACTATTTCAGGTAGCTTTTGTAAACAGAAGAAGTAGAGCATCTCCGTACGTCTATTATGTTATTAAACAACCAGCAGAGAATCGCCAAGCTCTTGTTTAAGACTTACTAATCTCATCAGTCGTCCCAGTTTGGCATTTATATAAACGGGACACATACAATCAATTTATACGACCACATAAGAGCGATATACGTCTTCTACTCCAACACTTACCAATCTATCTATATCAAACCGAGTTAGTTTGAACCGAATATCAGCTTAAATTCATCTTGTGTTTTCTTTCATAAATAGTGGTATAGTTATTTCATCAAGCACAAAACTCATCCATTAATCTTACGTATATAAATTCTATGCAATTTTCAGTTCTCACCGTACGAGGTGGCGCAGTGGTTAGCACACTGGACTCGTATTCGGAAGGACAACCGTTCAAGCCCGCTTCCGGCCACCCAGATTTAGATTTCCCGTGATTTCCCTAAATCGCTCCCAGCAAATTCCGGGATGGTTCCTTTGAAAGGGCATGGCCGATTTCCTTCCCCATCCTTGTTACCATCCGAGCTTGTATTTCGTCTCTAATGACGTCGACGTCGACGGGACGTTAAACCCAATCTTCCTTCATCTTTAGTTCCTGGGTGATAACTTCTCAGTGAATTATCTTTTAGCTCTATAGGTATTATGATTAGTTTGTTTCCCTTTGCTAATACTGATAACATTCCTAACATATAAGACTTAAGTCGAATAACTAGCGTTGAGCGCAGGACGCTTTCGATGTTTTAGGAATTTCCCCATGAAATGCGAAGTTTGCATGCCATCTGTGTTGGAGCTTTTTCGATTAGTGCCTAGGTCTTTTGAAACAAAGCAATAACTGGTTACGAATGAAACATAGTAATTTCCCTTAGTAAAAATCTGCGCTTCCCACAAATGTCTGAGGTACGAGTATAAATATTGTTGTACAGATTAATCAGCTAAAAGTGTAAAATCAATCTATTTTTCGGATAACGCGTGCATTCCGTACTGACAAAATCAGCCGGTAGTCCAAAATCACTTGTAATGCATCTGCCTGCTACGGAACATTGTGTGAGCCCATAAAATCTCAGGCATTGTGGCCCTTTATCAGACGACCCTACTGCCAAACCACATGAGGAGCACCTTAAGTACTCAACGTTTCAGACTGCTTGTAGAGTTCATGTTCGAAGTCACGCGCATTGCAAGTGTTATAAATATTTCAAGCCACAGACAAGTAGAATGGAAGGGGATGTAAGAAAGGCTTAGGTTACATTTAACCGCCATTCAACAAACGAGCAACACAGTACTCAGTTAAAACACCACGACGCACATTACTTATTTGCGCAGACCTTGAAATTCGTTCCGAAAAAAAAAAAGAGAAAACAATCTTCAGATGAAATATCCAACATACTCTACTTCAACAATCGATGATAATTTTCAGTAAATTTTCAGTTACTGAAATTTGTAGCGAGTTAAAACCGTCTGCTGAACTGGATGGCTTCCTTTCTGGCCAGTTCGGTATTAATTATGCTGTCTTAAGACACCTCGGGACCTGACTGACAACTTCTACTTGCCACTGATTTTCATGATACCGTGTAAGGAAAAGAATTCCATCATACATCTACTACCGTAATTTTCGTGCATGGCTATGGGACGTTACTATGGTTTTGCGTCTTTACTCTCCTTGTGCACTCAGAGTGGATTTTTTTTTTTGCACTGAAAAAGAAGCTACAGTAATTCAAAATTGGTTTGTGACTAATTGAAGATACAGGTGGTCAGTGGAATTTCTTTTCTGTGTATAATTAAAGACAGCAGTACAGTCTTCGAAGTGCCTTAGGTCTCACATCGTGATAGTTATAGAAATATTGTTGAGTCAGTTGAGATCACTCTGTATTAAACTGAGATAATTTGTTGGTGACAGTCGTATGTCATGATATTTTTTTGTACAGATAGATTTTAAACATTTTTTGACGAAACATATGTTTTTACACAACGATTCAGTAGCAAGTATTTGCAGTTTTAAAAATTTGAAGCTGTATGAAAACGTGCTGATGCGTTCAACACCTGCACGTCTATGAAGTGACCATTTTTGGTGATACAGCAACCATTGGAATTGTGATTTGCTAATTTCCGTGCTAATACAGTGTAGCGTAGAAGAATGTTTCTTCCAGGAAATGGAAATTATGACGTCTCGCGGACGACTAATGTAACTAGGAGCTCCTAGCTTGGATGATCGTAAATTCACTTAGCCAACAGATGGTAATAACAATTTACAAACTAAACTGGTGCCATCCGAATATGAGTCTAATGCTTTACCGATAGACAACGGTAGTGCGTACATCATCAGTGTAACTATCGTGGTATTCATGGAACGTTAATAGAAATAAACGAGAACTTCAATTTTCTGCTACTACGCGTACAGCTACTCATATTTTCGCTGTAACTTAATAACAGCGCTGAATATGAATTGAAATGGGGCCATTTGCGTGCTAGCAGTAAACCAAATAAACTTTTAATGGCCGTAATGGCTCAAACTGACGCATCTGTCACTGTGCTGACTAAAATAATAATGGCACTTCTGTCATTGTTAACATCGGAAAAAGTTATTTATGTGTTGTTACTGTCCTCACTGAGCCTCTGTTTTCCACAGGAGGAAAAGTGAGATACTGCAAAAGTTTGGTACGGATACTATAAAAGCTTGGTATACAAAAGCCCAACAATATATGGCGGACAGTAAGCCATACTTACGAAACTATACATCAGGAAAGTAGTTGCGGCACTTTATATTGTAGAATCAAGATCGATCGATAAGACACAAACGTTAGCAGGATTTTATTAACTTTATTTATACTTCACAAGAATTTTATTTTGACTTATTGCACATTTGGTATCTTCCGTGGAAATACGAAAACCGCAATTAATTATCGTAAAAAGGAAAGACACTAACTCTCCCACAGATTTTCTCACAATCAAGTTAGATAAGAATTTCGTGTACTATTATCATGGTTAAGCTGTATCATTATTTATTTAAAAATTACAAGAGTCACAGATAAACAAGGTCGCCTGTATCTCAAATGATCGACGCATCCTTATACAGGAACATAGACATGGTGAACTAATACTTTACTATTAAAGAATGCGATGAACATTGTCTTTGTTCTCGAAGGTTGTCGTTGACTAATTTAGAGACCGGTGATCCAGGACTCCGCCATTCAGCACACTGACGCTTCATGTGAGGATCACACTGATAGCACGAACTTTCATCCCCACCAGCAGTCATTGACCAAAATGTGGAATCACGCCTGGCTCTGTAGAGCAGTTCAGAAAAACTTCGTCTTTTCTCTTTCCGTTCGCCTGTTAGTGCATGAGGGACGAGTTTTGCATTAGGGTTTCTGTTTCCCTAAATCTTAACGTACAATATTATGAAACACATCACGTTTCAAATAAACTTCTTCTTATGTCGCACACACAGTTACATAACGGTGTTCTTGCAATAACTGAGTTACGCACTCCACGTTTGCTTCGGTATGTGCTGTAAACGTGCGACCAGCTCTGGGATCGTCTTGAACTGAATCTCTGCCTTTACGAACATTTTGTGCCAATCGAAAACACGACGTCTTGAAAGTGCCTCCCCTGCATATGCTTGCTTAATCATTTTTCACATTTTGCAAGGATTTTTCGGAGCTTAGGGCAGAACTTAATGTTCACTCTTTGATCATCATCAGCATCCATTCTGTCACAGTAACCAATGTGCCAAAGAAGCCAAACATTTTGTTGCTAAGTACAGTCCTGCCACCTCGTAGGTTGGTGCAGACTCATGTGCAAGGTCATTTTAAGGACGCACACTTACCAGGTAACATAAAAGCGACATTTGTTAATTTTTAGCATTACAAACTAAGATATAAGAAAATCTGTCCTGGAACTTTTCAGGCAAAGAGAGCAAATATTCGTTATATAAAATGAAACGCCTTTATCTTGGTGCAATCTATGTTGTTGTTGTTGTGGTCTCCAGTCCAGAGACTGGTTTGATGCAGCTGTCCATGCTACTCTATTCTGTGCGAGCTTCTTCATCTCCGAGTAACTTCTGCAACCTATATCCTTCTGAATCTGTTTAGCGTATCCATGCCTTGGTCTCCCTCCACGATTTTTACCCTTCGCACTTCCTTCCAGTACAAAATTGATGATTCCTTCATACCTCAGAATGTATCCTACCAACCGATCCCTTCTTCTAGTCAAGTTGTGCCACAAATTCCTCTTCTCCCCTGTTCCATTCAGTACCTCCTCATTAGTTACGTGGTCTATAGATCTAATATTCAGCATTCTTCTGTAGCACCACATTTCGAAAGCTTCTATTCTCTTCTTGTCTAAACTATTTAGTGACCATGTTTCACTTCCATACATAGCTAACTTTTAGAAAAGACTTCCTGACAATTCTATACTCGATGTTAACAAATTTCTCTTCTTCAGAAACGATTTCCTAGCCATAGCAAGTTTACGTTTTACATCCTTTCTACTCTTCTACCATCATCAGTTATTTTGCTCCCCAAATAGCAAAACTCATCTACTACTTTAAGTGTCTACATTCCATTAACCTCGTTTTGCTTTTGTTGATGTTCATCTTATATCCTCCTTTCAAGACACTGTCCATTCCGTTCAACTGTTCTTCCAGGTCCTTCGCTGTCTCTCACAGAATTACAATGTCGTCGGCAAACCTCAAAGTTTTTATTTCTTCTCCGTGGATTTTAATTTCTACTCCAAAATTTTCTTTTGTTTCCTTTACTGCTTGCTCAACATACAGATTGAATAACATCGGAGTTACGCTACAACCCTGGCTCTCTCCCTTCTCAACCATTGCTTCCATTTCACGCCACTCGATGCTTATAACTGCCATCTGGTTTCTGTACAAATTGAAAATAGCCTTTCGTTCACCAAGTTTTACCCCTCCACCTTCAGAATTTGAAAGAGAGTATTCCAGCCAACATTGTCAAAAGCTTTCTCTAACTCTACAAATGATAGAAACGTAGGTTTGCCATTTCTTAATCTATCTTCTAAGAGAAGTCTTAGGGTCAGTATTGCCTCACACGTTCCAACATTTCTACGGAATCCAAACTAATCTTCCCAGAGTTCGGCTTCTACCAGTTTTTCCAGTCCTCTGTAAAGAATTTGTGTTAGTATTTTGCAGCCATGACATATTAAACTGATAGTTCAGTAATTTTCACACCTGTAAGAAGGAAGATTATTGTCAGGGCTGGCTCTCCGAAGGCTATCAGTAGTTCTAGTGGAATGTTGACTACTCCCTGGACCTTGTTTCGACTTAGGTCTTTCAGTGCTCTGTCAAACTTTTCTCGCAGTATCATATTTCCCATTTCATCTTCACCTAATTCCTCTTCCATTTCAATAACACTGACCTCAAGTACATCGCCCTTGCGTAGACCCTCTATATACCCCTTCCAGCTTTCTGCCTTCCCTTCTCTGCTTCGAACTGGTTTTCCATCTGAGCTCTTGATATTCATACAATTATCTCTCTTTTCTCGAAAGGCCAAAGGTTTCTTTAATTTTCCTGTAGGCTGTGTCTATCTTACCCCTAATGATATGTGCCTCTACATCCTTACATTTGTCCTGTAGTCATCCCTGCTTAGCCCTTTTGACTCCCAGTCGATCTCATTTTTGAGACGTTTGTTTTCCTCCTTGCATGCTTCATTTACTGCATTTTTATATTTTCCTGTTTCATCAATAAAATTTAATATCTCTTCTGTTACCCATGGATTTCTTCTACAGTGGTCGGCACGAAAGTAGAGTCCTCAAGGTCATGGTCGCTGCCTGCCGCCAGCAGGGGCTGTAGGCTGAGATTCGCCCACCTCTCGGCTTTGTTGCCATGTAGGTATCGTTATCGGTGCGGTAGGTCAGAGCAGCTGGAAGTTCAGTGTTACCGTTCTATATCGAATGTTCACCTCTGATCTCAGCGTCTTACTGTCTTTAGACAGGTGCTTTGATGTCCTTTCGGTGGTGAACAACAATGCACGAGCAACGGCCTACTTGTAGTACTCCTCCAGTCGGTGTGCCGGAAAGACATTCGTAAACAATCAAAAATTATCATATCGAATGTACCTAAGTTTTTTACTAATAACTTAAATTTTGAGCAAATTCATGAACTTACTGCTAAAGCGTGTGGTGTCTCCAAGTCAACTGTAGGACTTATTAGCAACTCTGTGTCATTGGCAGAATCTCCAGACATGGATGAGTGTTTCGATTCTCCTAGAAAGGATACTAACGTGAACAGAAATCAACCGACTTTGATGATTTTAACAATGAGCTCGCGCGTAGAACTGTACTTGGATATTACGACAGAGGAGAGTATCCAATAGCTAAAAAAATACAGGCTGACCTCCGTGAAAAAGTTAATTACTGGGGCTCAGAGACCTTCGTTCTTCGTCTTCTCTGCTCCCTTGGTTTCTGATTCAAGAAGTGTAAAGACGGACGTAAATTCTTAATGAAACGCGGACACTGCAGCAGCAAGAGCGAAGTTTCTGCATACAGTGCACTTCTTGCGTGCTGAAGACACCAGGCCTGTAGTGTACTTGGATGAAACTTGAGTTTCACAGAACCGCACCAATAAGTATATATGGCAAGACTCGAAAAGAAAAGTTGGTTTGAAAGTGCCTACTGGTTGGGCGGGGGGGTCCGATTAATCATTGCCCACGCTGGTTAATTAACGACAGGCTTCATACCAGAGGCCAAACTTGTTTTTCGTGGTGGGAAAAGTTCTTACCAGTCCGATTACCATTCAGAAATGAATGGAGAAATTTTTAAGAACTGGTTTATTCGACTATTGTCCGCGTAGAATTGTATTACTTTACTATGGCGGAGGATAGTATCCGATGGCTAGAGAAATTGATTATTCTGGCCAGTGACTTCAATGTACTGTCTTCTCCGCCCTCTTGGTTTTTAATTCAGAAACTGTAATGATGCAGTAGTAAGATTGAGGTTTTTGTGTACCAAGCACGTATTACGTGCTGAGAGTAATAGACTTACAGCAAATTTAGATAAAACTTGGGTTTCACAAAACCTTTCAAACAAATATTTTGCTCGACTTCAGTGAAAATATTGGCTTCAAAATAACTACAATTACTTTTGCGTTGCGTATATTGGCGTTTTGAGTGATAGATGCAATGGTGAAGGATATGTGTTAGCAGCCAGTAAAATATTTCCAGGAAGTAGGGAATATTCTCGGTCATATTAAAGCGAGCTGTCCAAATTGCTACGCTGTGGGCACAGTTTCACACCTCTTATAATATTTTATTTTTTATATCAGAATACTCTTATGTTTCTGAAGTAAAAGACGTAGCATATGCATCTGTAATCTTTGAGGTTGTTCATGTATTTTTTTTGTCAGTCCAATTACATTAGTGATTCTGTTACTACCACAGGTTGAAGTAAAAAATTATTTTCATCCAAAATTTCTTGTAACGTTAGTTTTCATTTTTATTCGTAGCAGCTAGTGAGAATTTTCTTTTGGATAGTACTCCACCATATTATAGACTAAAAATAGAGTTGCCCAAAATTTGTTTTGAATTTTTGCGAACATTTGAAATTATGCCTATAAATAAAAAACCGGTAATGGTGTAAGATGGCAAGACGACCTTGAAGCTCTATTTTCGTGCTGGCTACTATAGTGCTCGTCTTTTTACCTATTTGATCCTCTTCTGCCTTCACTATTTCATCTATCAAAGCTACCCATTCTTCTTCTACTGTATTACTTTCCCCTGTTCTCGTCAATCGTTCCCTAATGCTCTCTGTGGCACTCTCTACAACCTCTGGTTCTTTCAGTTTATCCAGGTCCCATCTCCTTAAATTCCCACTTTTTTGCAGTTTCTTCAGTTTTAATCTACAGTTCATAACCAATAGATTGTGGTAAGAGTCCACATCTGCCCCTGGGAATGTGTTATAATTTAAAACCTCGTTCTTAAATCTCAATCTTACTATTATATAATCTATTCAGTGTCTCCAGTGTCTCCAGGTCTCTTCCACGTATACAACCTTCCATGATTCTTAAACCAAATGTTAGCTATGATTAAATTATGTTCTGTGCAAAATTCCACCTGCTGGCTTCCTCTTTCATTCCTTACACCCATTCCATATTCACCTTCTCTTCCTTTTCATACTATCGAATTCCAGTCCCCCATGACTGTTAAATTTTGGTCTCCTTTCCCTATCTGAATAATTTCTTTTATCTCGTCATAAATGTCTTCAATCTCTTTGTCATCTTGGGAGCTACTTGGCAAATAAACTTGTACTACTATGGCAGGTGTGGGCTTCGTGTCTATCTTGGCTACACTAATGCATTCACTATGCTGCTCGTAGTAGCTTACCTGCGCTCCTATTTTTTATTCATTATTAAACATACTCCTGAATTACCATTATTTGGTTTTGTATTTATAACCCTGTATTCAGTTTTTCCGTCTGAAATCTGCATTTCATCTCATCTCGTCACCAGTTAGAGGTCGCACTGTCACTTGAGCTATAAGACATCTACATATTTTCACGTCACGATCTTTTTGTTTTGTAGTTTTCTTGTTTTGTAACCTAACTACTCTATACACCGCTGTTGATTTGACAGTACTTAAAAGTTCTAAAACAAATGTCTTCTGATTTCTATCTCTTTCTCTCGCTCTTTGTGTGTGTGTGTATGTGTGTGTTTTTGTTGGTGTACATGTGTGCATGCATAGCTTTTTAACTTCTGAAAATTTAAGATAATTGGGAGGGCGAGATTGCAGCTGGCCAAGAAGAGGGTTGCAGAAAGTGCTTTCTGTGTCGAATGTGGGAAGTGTTGCTGGGTCTAGAATTTTTATATCTTTTATATGTTGTATAGTATTTGTAATTGTTTGTCTTCTTACACTTTGAAGATTCAGACAGCAGTTTCAACATATGTCCTTCAAGTTTGTAGGTGCAGACAGAAACCTGAAACACAATATCAAGTAATACGTTAAATAAAAATACATGACGTAGCAAGACTTCTATCTTTCGTCACAGAAGGTATTCCACTATACTGTTAACAGAGATAAAAGACGTCAGCTATACTATTATCTAAAGCCAAGTTCTACTTTAACGTTGTCACCAACAATCTAAAGAAGTTATTGCCAGATTTGGTTTAAAATTTTACATGATATTCTAGTAAACATCCACATAGACATCTGCAACTTTCTTTAAAAATAGGTATAGTATATAAATATACATACAGGGTGAGTTAAAAGGGATTTTACAACTTTGGAATATTACAGAAATTTATCGAGGTAACTTACAGAATATGTAGATGTGTCATTTTGTAGCACACAACCTCAAGTTTCACATAAAAGTGTCAAATATCATTTTGGTTCGATGTGACTACCATTTGTGATGCGTCAAAACCGGTAATCAATTTCTTTCCATATGCGTTGCAGCAAATCGGGCATAATTTGTGCAGTGGCAGTGAAGATTCGATTTTTCAGTTCGGCTAAATTATTTGGTGGGAGAGGAACATACACACGGTATTTAATGGAACCCCACAGAAATAAATCCAGTCTTGTCAAGTTTGGGGAACGAGGTGCCCATGCGACTGGCCCTTCAAGTCAGTCCACCGACCTGGAAAACGATTATTGAGGATACGTCGAAGTTCCGTGGGGAAATGAGGTAGTGCACCGTCTAGATAGTAGTAAACTACCTCATCTCAGTTATCTTTATCGATCTGTGAAATTAAAAAGTTTTCAAGCATATCCTGACAGTTTTCTCCAAGAAGAAGAAAAGGCTGTACACTTTCAATTTTCTAAAAGCACAAAACACATTATATTTGGAGCTGTCAAGAACATATTCTAAGGTTGCATGTGGATTTTCGGTGCCCCATATTGTACGGTTCGTTTCATGAAACCAAAACACGCAGCGAGCACGTTCTGCACCAGTGAAAGCAACCATTTTAACTGTACACTATGCTGGCGCTCCTGGTGGCGGAATGTGGCACTGATGCACTATGTGAATCAAACTTGAGGTTCTTTGCTACAAAATTACACATCTACCAATTCTATAATTTATCTCAATAAATTTCTGTATCATTGCAATGTTGTAAATTCCCTTTCGACTCATCCTGTGTTTGCTATCTATACAAGAGAGAAATGTTGAAAATTGTTAACAAAATCCTCCAAAAGTTCTTGAGTGGTTTACTTTACATTTTTACGGAACATTCTAATATTTTTTCAGATGGATGTGGGCTACATATTTCTTTAATGCACGTCGTATATTACACAGAGGGGAAACGCTGTTAGCAAAAATCTCAAACAGTTCTTGAGCCATTCACTTCAGATTTTTACACAGTACTCTAATAAATGTTTCGAGGGACGTACGCTACATGTTTTTCAATATATATGGTACATGATTATTTATGTAATACGTAAAAATGTCATCAGTAAAAATATCGATAAGTTCTTCCACAATTTGTTTCTAATTTTTACACGATACTCTAAAAAATATCTGGATGTACACAGGCTGCATATTTTTCAAATACATATGGAAAGTAAATATGTAATACATAAAGGGAGATGCTGATAGGAAATATCATGGAAAGTTCTTGACCAATTTATTTCAAACTTTTACACGATGCTCTAATAAACATTCATACATATTTTTAAACATATATAATACATAAATACACTGAAGAGCCAGACAAACTGGTACACCTGCCTAATATCGTGTAGGGCCCCCACGAGCACGCAGAAGTGCCGCAACACAACGTGGCATAGACTCGAATAATATCTGAAGTAGTGCTTGAGGGAACTGACGCCATGAATCCTGGAGTACGACGGGGTGGAGATCTCTTCTGAACAGCACGTTGCAAGGCATCCCAGATGTGCTCAATAATATTCATGTCTGGGCAGTTTGGTGACCAGTGGAAGTATTTAAACTCAGAAAAGTGTTCCTGGAGCCACTCTGTATCAATTCTGGACGTGTGGGGTCTCGCATTCTCCTGATGGAAATGCTCAAGTCTGTCGGAATGCACAATGGACATGAATGGATGCAAATGATCGGACAGGACGCTTACGTACGTGTCTAGACGTATCAGGGGTCCCATATCGCTCTAACTGCACACGTCCCACAACATTACAGAGCCTCCACCAGCTTGAACAGTCCCCTGCTGACATGGAAAGTCCATGGATTCAAGAGGTAGTTTCCCTACCCGTAAACTTTCATCCGCTCAATACAATCTGAAACGAGGTTCATCCGACTGGCAACATGTTTCCAGTCATTAACAGTCCAACGTCGATGTTGACGGGCCCAGGCAAGGTGTAAAGATTTGTGTCTTGCAGTCATGAAGGGTACACGAGTAGGCCTTCACCCCTGAAAGCATAAATCGATGATGTTTCGTTGAATGGTTGACACTTGTTGAGGGCCCAGCATTGAAATCTGCAGCAATTTGCGGAATGGTTGCACTTCTGTCACATTGAACGATTCTCTTCAGTCGTAGTTGCTCCAGTTCTTGCAGGATCTTTTCTGGGCCGCAGCGATGACGAAGATTTGATATTTTACTGGATTCTTGATATTCACGGTACACTCATCGAATGGTCGTACGGAAAAATCCCAACTTCATCGCTTTCTCGGAGATGTGTCCCACAGTTTGTGCGCCGACTAATACACCACGTTCAAATTTACTTAAATGTTGATAACCAGCCATTGTAGCAGCAGTAACCGATCTAATAACTGCGCCAGTTACTTGTTGTCTTATACAGGCGTTGTCGATCGCAGCGCCGTATTCTACCTGTTTGCATATCTTTGTATTTGAGTACGCGCGCCTTTACCAGTTCTTTCGCGCTTTAGTTTACACATTTAATGTATCAAGAGGAACTGTTGTTAGCAAAACTCTCGAAAAGTTCTTGGTCGCAGCGCCGTATTCTACCTGTTTGCATATCTTTGTATTTGAGTACGCGCGCCTTTACCAGTTCTTTCGCGCTTTAGTTTACACATTTAATGTATCAAGAGGAACTGTTGTTAGCAAAACTCTCGAAAAGTTCTTGGTCGTTTTACTTCAATATGTTTCAAATTTCTCTACTGACGTTCACATGGTCTTAAGCTACATATTTTTTTAAACAACGATGTAGAGACTTTTTGTTAATACAGACTGCGAGAAAGAAAGTGCTGTTCTGTGAAAATGTCCAGTTTTATTTTCTTCCTCGCAGTCAGTTTTAATTTCTACATGGGGGCATTTAAACCATTAAGTAAATTGTTTCTTCGACATACATTGTTTCTCCTTACAAACAATTTTAAACAACAACTGTACATGCAGAAGTGTCATGTTTCGTTTTCTTCTTTGAGGTCAGTTTTAAGGGGAAAGCCTACTACAGTGAGCCTACTGTATTTATGGCTTATTGACTTACGATTAGAATACTACAGTACTATGGAATCTGAATCATCCTAACCTTTGTAATCCGACCCATTCACAGATTAAAATCACAAGAAATATTGTCATTGAATCTACTAGCGTCTGAGGTCCAGTAGCTGGAGAGGTGTCTCCTGTACGCCTTATATTAATGATTCCAAGCTATTTAACCATTCAGTTTAAGTGGCTTCACATTCCGGTCGAATTTTCGTATGCAATAACAATAAACAACACTCAAGGTTAGAGAGAGGGGGGAAGGGGTGATGGACAGAGAGGGGGAGGGGAGAAAATGGACAGAGAGGGAAGGGGCAGATGAACAGAAAGAAGGCTCAGGGGGAGCTGGTGAGAGATTGCTGACGAGGGGGAGACTGACAGTGAAAGGGGGAGGAACAGGAGATGTTGGTCAAACAGAGGCGGAAGAGGAGGAGATGGACAAGGAGAGAGGGAGGGAAAGGAGATAAGGATGTATATGTAACTCCCACATATATTTAGCAACTGCGAAGCATTGCTGGGTTTGTTAGTAGAAAATAAACCTGAAAATATACAGCCAATTTCCTCGTGTACAGGTTAGTGAAATACATGAGTAATGTTTGTAACTGAATAAAAATCTTCCGCTTCATCGATGACTTTTATTTGCAAGGTGATAGATTACTAGTGCAGTCCCCAACTTCGGGGGCCTCAGTAAATGTTTTCATAATTCTAATTGAATACATCATTTTCACAGAGATAGATGCAAAAAAACACATCACACTATACTGGGTTAGACACATGGATGACACCCTCTACTTAGTAGATGAACCGTAAACAAAAACTGAGAAACTACATGCTCACCTTAACCAGATATATAAAAATATGAAATTCACAATAGAAAAAGAAAATAATAATCAAATTCATTTCTTAAATATATCAATAAAAAAACAAAATAACAAGCACAATGATACAACAAACCACGAACCATGCAAACTCCCGAGGAAGCGATGAAGTGGGGATTTTCCGGTACCACCAATCCACGAGTGTCCCGTGAATATCAGGAATCCAGTTAAACATAAAATCTTCAACATCACTGTGCCCAGGAATAGATCCTGCAAGAACGGAACCAAAGACGACTGAAGAGAATCGTTCATAGTGACAGAAGTGCAACCCTTCCGCAAATTGCTGCAGATGTCAATGCTGGCCATCAGCAAGTGTCAGCGTGCGAACAATTCAATGAAACATCATCGAAATGCGCTTTCGGCCAGAGGCCTAATCGTGTACCCTTCATGACTGCACGACACAAAGCTTTACACCTCCCCTGGGCCAGTCATCACCGATGTTGGACTGTTGATGACTGGAAACATGTTGCCTGGTCGGACGAGCCTCGTTTCAAATTTTATCGAGGTGATGGGAGTTTGCGGGTATGGAGACAACCTCATGAAGCAATGGACTCTGCATGTCAGGAGGGGACTTTTCAGGCTGGTGAAGGCTCTGTAATGGTATGGGGCGTGTGCAGTTGGAGTGATATGGGACCCCTGACAGGTGACACGTACGTAAGCAACGTGTCTGATCATCTGCATCCATTCAAGTCCATTGTGCATTCCGACGGGCTTGGGAAATTCCAGCCCACAGGTCCAGAATTGCTACAGAGTGGCTCCAGAAACACTTTTCTGAGTTTAACCACTTCCGATGACCACCAAAATCCCCAGACATGAATATTATTGAGCACATCTGGGATGCCTTGCAACGTGCTGTGCAGAAGAGATCTCCACCCCCTCGTACTCTTACGGATTTATGGACAGTCCTGCAAGATTCATAGTGCCAATTCCCTCCAGCACTGCTTCAGACTTTATTTGAGTCTATGCTGCACTTTGCGTGCTCGCGGTAGCGCTTCACGATATTAGGCGGGTGTAACAGTTTTTTTGGCTCTTCAGTATATGACTCAGCAGTTGAAGCATATAGACAGTTCGTTTAAGTATGCTGTTGACCACAACTTATTTCTTGGCTCCTGGATATTTGAAGCCGGTGCATATAAGCATCACAGCTGATAGTTAATTGAATCAGATCATTCAAACATTTCGTTTTTCGAAATGATATGGAACGACTCAGTTAACAGGATAGGCATACAAGATTAGTGATAACATTAACGAACACTTTATTTTTTACACGACGTGTATTCGCAGTTGCCAATACAGACAGCCATCAGGTATATAAGAGGATGACGACTCTGGATTTCCCACTTTACGCGACCGGTGGCCTTAACCCGTCTGGCTATCCATGCACGACTCACGGCCCATATGTCGTCGTTCCTGCGCCACAACCTGTATTCATAGACATATTATGTAATTCCTAGACAGGGGAGGACGTTATCATTGAAAGTCGCTGCCCAATATCGGCGGTAAATACGATATTGCAGTGTCTGTGTTGTTACGAAGAACGATGCGATGCATCGAAGAAATATTGCATCGTTTTTTTTTTTTTAATAACGCAGGCACTATAATATCGTATCGATATAATTTTTTGTCCTACTGATGCAACTACACTTAAAACATATTTTTTTCAGGATACCAGTTTTTAAACAGAAATTCTTTAATAGAATAAAACGAGTTATCCATGACAAATAATTTTACGTTAGATTTAAAACTTGCTTGCTTACTTCTCAGACGCTGTATGTTATTGAAGAATGACAGCTTTAGTAATGAGTAATAGAAGTCATTTGCTCCTTTACTGTCGAGGTATAGGTTACTGTTATCCTTAAGTTGTGATGGAGTATTTATGACGAATTTAATTCGCGGTTATATGTATTGTGATGGTACAGTTAAAATGTCCAATTCCTTGACTCCTGCCTGTGAACACCACGTATTATGCTTACTGTTCGCTTTTGCGAAATCAGTGCATTCTTCCTAAGTGGTAAATTACTTCAGAATATTATTCCATAAAACGTTATTGAGTAGAAATATGTAAAATATGACAGGAGGTTGATTCTTTGTTTCCAAGAATAGCAATTAAACGAAGAGCAAATGTTGCTGGAGTTCATTGTTTGAGAAGCTCAGTAATACGCGTCTTCCAGTTCAAGTATTCGTAGGGATGTACAGTCAAAATTTTGGAGCATTCTACCCTATTTACTGACTTCTGTTCATTTGATACATCCATTATTGGTGTGATCATTTTGTGTACAAAACTGAATATCGTGTGTTATCTCAAAATTTAGGGAGACTCCATTTTCAGAGAATCGCTTAATAATTCTTTGAAAAAACATTGTTAACGCTCTCTTCCGTGGCTTCTCTATAATGGGATTTCTAAGACTAGTATCGTCTGCAAAAAGTACCAGTTCTGCTTGTTGAATGTCAAGTGAAAGGCCATTCAGGTATATAAAGACTATGATGTAATCATACAAGGCGAAAACGTTCGATGTGGTGTGATCGTGCAGTTCATCGAGGTAGAGTGGATACATCTACGGGAAAAGCGGTAATTCATGGACGGCCTGACAACAACATTTCTCCATCTGCATACCTTCTCTTGTAATTCATGCTTAAGCTGCTAGCAGACGGTTCATTGAACCACTTTGACTACTTATCTACCGTTCCAATCTCTAATAGAATGCGGGAAAATCGAACTCTTAAACATTTCCTCTGCAACAGTAACAAAGCATCCATTCGAAGCTGATACACTAATAAACAACCCTGTCCGAGAAACATCCGCAGCTGAGCATTATGCAAGAAGTTGAAAACAGCGCTACAGTTGTAAGGTTAATTTATTTAGAACACGGTCGGTTTCGGGCTCTTAGACGCCCATCATCAGGTGTTATAACTTCGTGCTGTGGACCCGAGCGCCGTGGTGGACGAGTACACAACGCGGTGTATCACCAGCGAGCGCAGAGAACCTTAAAACTGTAGCGGTATTTTCAACTTATGCTACACGAATGTTATCATCTTCAAAAAAGTCAACACTCTGTGTGTATTTGAAGCATCAAATTGTTGTCAACTTGAGAGGTTTGAACACTGATATATGGTTGTCCATAGAGACGCTCCCTCTGGGGCGATTACTTATTAAAATACGTTTCAGCAACATTATAAGGTATTTAACAGAACAAAATCTGCTAAACATTAATGAATTAAAAGATAAATGTTTAAATACAAGTATGGGTTCTCCTCCCGTTTAAAGTAAATGTTACAGGCGGAAGATGTCTCCTGGTGATGACTAATCTTTTGGCCGTACTGGTTATGTGAAGACAGTTTTTTTTAATAAAACTTAAAATTCAGCAAGTTTGGAGTAGTTGTCTTGGCAGTCAGTAAGATACCGAACATTACGATGTTCTTAAAAAATGCCCGTAATATTACGTGTTTTCATAAAGTAAAACTACGTCTGCTCATTTCATAGTCCTGTAGGATGGATCTGGTAAACAGAGATGTTTTAATATCGTTTCTTGACCTGCGTGACTGAATGGGTAAGAGACAGCTAGAGACAAGCAGTAAACTTACAGCGCATGCGAGAGAGAGAGAAAAACAGAGAGAGAGAGGGGGGGGGGAGGGAGGGAGGGAGGCAGAGTGAGACAGGGAGGACAGGAGGGAGGAAGGAAGAGAGAAAGAGGGGGGAGAGGGAGAGAGAGAGAGAGAGAGAGAGAGAGAGAGAGAGTTGACTAGACGGAGGTGATCATCGTCCCGAGAAGCCGCCCCGGTTCGCTGCTACTGTGTGCTGTGTCAGAAGACCCGCGCTCCCTACAGAGGGCGCAGGGTTGCGCCTGCGCCTCCGCTGGGGAAACCACTTTGTCTCTGGCAGTAAGGGCCACGGGGTCGTAATTACCCGCGGAAAAGCAGAAATGCCTCTTTTTAAACTGTTGTATAATGTTTGTTCTTTTGAGAAATAAAACCGGCGCCGTAATGAAGTCGGGGAAAATGAACGTCAGCTTTTGCGGCCAGGCGCCCGTGCCGCGGCTGTATCGTTAGTGGAGTTTTCTGGAGCGCGCAACTGCGGAGGAGGGCTTAGCAGGCCGAGCGGCGCACAAGTCGTGTCGCGACACAAACACCCACCCCCTCACCCACCCCGACCTCCACCTCCCCGTCGCCGCCCTGTCACGCCCTAAGCCTCTTCGAATGACAGATATTGCAGAGACCGGGCGCCTGATACTCATTGAATCCCAGACGCCAGCTCGCTAATTAAGCAGCCGGTAGGCACCACATCTCAGAGGGCAGCAGCTGTCTGCAAGGCGCGCTGATTACTTGCGCCAGTGATTATTGTTAACGCCGAATGAAGGGGGAAAAAATGTAGCGAAATATTTGGAAACCTCTGCTCGTAGCATGTCCTTAAGACGGGGAATATGGTGCGCATGAAATCAATGCGTATTAAGATAGTCTTGAACATGAGAATAATCTTCAAAAAATGCACGGTATACGTGTACATTTAGTTTATTTTTCTTTGTGACTTGTATCAAAACCTCCAAGAATATTCCCAGCGTGGTCTAGAGTACCTTGTACCTTAGACTTCTTAATGTTTACATAAATGATATCAGGAGGAAATTGAAATAAATGAAAGACTAACTTAACTATAATTATGTATGCTGATAATCAGACTACTCTTCAGCAAACTGACGATGACATTCAAAGATCTGTGTACTATCTTCAAAGGCTGTATAACGGGTATAACATGAAACTCTCCACAAAAGGCGTTTTAGAGGAAAATATCCAATTCGAACAGATTTAACAGCAGATAATTCATTTGTTTCAGTTTGATTACCTTTGCTGTGACTCAACTTATGACACCGGGCATAGACAGTAAATAGCGGACAGTATATGGGACAAGCCGAAGAAGAGTATTTAAGTAAATGAAAAAAGACACAAAAACTAAATTTTATAAAGGAATTCCTGTGTCAGTTTTGCTGTACGGATCAGAGACATGGATGGCGAGTGCTAAACATCTTACTCAGACACGGCAGTTGGAAGCGAGATTGTTGAGACTGATTTCACAATGGCAATTTTGGGTAAGAACTGAATGTTTTTGAAACAGAGTTGATGGAACTGAAAAAAACACTAACCTGAATAGAATGAAGATTACCAAAAAAAAATTTTTCATATCGACCGAAAGCTAAAAAGAGAAACTGCAAGAACAAACAACGTTGGCAATAACTTCTAAAATGACCGAGACAGGCGAATCGCCAACTGCTTGGAAGAAGAAGAAGAAAATCCAAAGTAAATTAGTTAATACACATCATATAGTATGGCGCGGTATGTAACACAAGTCAAATTGGCATGAAGTGCGAATGTTGTAGAATTCTCGGTTGTTCGGAAGGGTCACGTCATAATTATTCCACATTATTTCGGCAGACTAGTTACAATCTTCAGGTGGTCCCTGATGACTGCTGCAGTTCTATTTTATGGCAACACGTCTGTTTTCTGATATAGCGTGGAATAATTATGACGTGGTGCGGCCGGACACCCCGGAATCTTAAAGTTAAAAATGCTCTGGGGAAACATCAGATTGCATATTAAATACAAATGATTAGCCTTCCCACACAACCACGAAAAACAGCAAGGAGTAACGGTATCTACAAACTGTGTACATGAAAAGAGTACACAACGCGTTTGCCATTCAGAAATCGCATTGTGAGATGGTGTTACGCCTCGTGGAAAGAAAAGAAACGTCTGCTAGCAAGGTTGCCAGGACTGGACAGCAGCAGCAGTGTAGCCTATTCAGACTGCTCACGATGGTCGGGATCTCATGATTGTCACCAAGTATGGTATGTGTGGGTTCAGCAGCGCAATACTCAATGCCATGCAGGATATCAACAGACCCACATGACTATCTCCCAAGAGAACAGACATATCGTTCGCTCTGCCATTTTGAATAATACAGAAAGACAAATATCCACACGGGCAGTGCGATGACACCTAGTAGATAATGGACTATCAAGATGCCAACCATTGTTGCGCCTTCTCTTGACGAGGCAGTAAAGAGACGGTCCAACGACAACACGGGACACAGTGTTTTCAGACGAGTTCCACTTATGTGTACAGCATCACAATGGACATAGGCATGTGTGGAGGCTCGAAGGAGAACGAACGTTGTCAAATTACTTTTGTCATCCTCATAAGGACCCAAGCTCTGGTGTGGCGATATGAGGTGCTACTTGGCACACAGCATGTGTATTGAGGCTGGGTACGACGCAGCCCAGTCTGCATTGTTGGCAGTTCTCTAAGGTCAATGTCGAGGTCACCCCTCTCCTTGTCCTATCCCTCTGGCTTACATTATAGGCCAATTGGGTGATTCATAAATCGTGGGGAATTCAAAGTGTGTTTTGTTATTGATCAGGAAAGCTAGCCCAGCCTGCACACCACCCCCCTATTAGCCAGTTATTAGTTTGTGACATGTCACGTCTCCTACTCGTTTTATACGCTAACATGCATATCCTGAAGAGCCTATGGATTTTAGTAGCGGTTTTGTGGTGGTTAACACTGTATTTAGATACCAATTTTAGCATGAGGATGATCTGAAGATGATTGGTAGTCAAACGAAATGGGTTATCATCTTGTTGATGTTCGTTGTCTTGCAGTCGAGATCGTCAAACTCTGTAATAAATGATACTATCTAACAATGTTAGGTGTTACAAAAAAGTAAAAAAAACATTAGTCTCTCTACTGAGTTATGAACACAGCTTTTTTAGTTGTTTTCCAGAGAGTTACAGCTTAGAGACAATTTTTTAAATAGAATATAATTTTCTTTTCTGTCATGTAGCTGATGTATTTAAACCAACTACGTACAAACCAGTTTAAATCAAATTTCTGTCAGTTTTAATTACGGAACTATACTTGGTTCTTCATCAGAACAAAACTAACGTAAACAAGCACAAATGCGATGATTGGTCAGCAGCCGTAGCACATATAACACTGGTGTTGTTACACTCTTGGAAGTAGGTCCGACTTATCTATTAGACTTCTTAGCACTATGTTACGGTAAAATAAATTTTAAGGTATTCTAATGTATCAACAGACTTAACGTTTCTTGTAATCGTACTTTAGCTGTGTAGTTTTTATTTAAAAAATAGTGTACGGTCGCAGTATCTGCACTGTTATGCCCTGATTGTCGCGCTGTTAATACATAGTGTGAAAATGGTTGACGCTGCTTCCTGCTACGTAATGAAACATACACTTGGAACACCGTTAAAAAGTGCCGAGAAACAGATCGTTCTCAATGTTTTCCAGATGTTCACAGAAAAACCAGATTTGAGGTTTTCCTTGCTGAAGTTAAGACGTTTTTACAAACCTGATATATAGCTGAATCGGTAGCGGTGGAGAATAATAGTCTGTTAACTCCACGGATCGCATAGGCGCTTTCTTGTTCAGTTTGGAATACCTACCTCCTATAAATATAAAATTCATAAAATATACGCTAATTAACAGATATCTAAACATCATTTTTATGAAACACGCACGTTTTCTTCTTTCTAATTACATGTTGTAATTCCAGTTGTCATTGCAAATATAAATTCTTAATTATCAGTATTTTATAAAAATTATTAATAAAGGTTGTTTAAATTAAGAAAACGTAACTTAATTTTTAGGACAAAATGAAAAATCAGATACTCTTTATTTGTACTATGTTCATTGCTTTGTGCCACAGATGTGGTCTCACACGGGCCAGAGTGATAAGCGTCGAGAAACATGGAAAACAATAATTTTCAGAGCGTCGAGCACATCGTACGAACTCTGCATTTTTACAGTTGACACGGTACCACTGGAATGTGAACCCGGCAGAACTGATCTGGTGCTAAATTAAGGGTTTTGTCACGAGAAATAACAAGACCTGCAAGCTGCCAGACGTAATGGAACTAATGCAAGAAGTTTTGTCACACGTCACTGCCGAACACTGGTGGGATACAGAACGGCACGTCAAAAAATATGAGAAGAAAATGAGGTGCTTGGATGGCTTCGTGGATTCTGTCAACGTTGCAGATGACAGTACTGAAATGTATTCCTCGGATTCGGATATGGAAGGAATTCAGAGATTACCAGACGGCTGATTAAGTATTACCTTCAGTGGCTTCAATATTTAACTATATATACGATGAAATCCCTGCGATACGCTTTTCAGCTACCCAGTGTTTAAGTTAGCAATTTTCTTCGCTTTTCCTATTAATTACGATATTATGTTACCCAAGAACTACAGCATGTTATGCTTTCGGTCTAGTATTGCTCGAGTTTTGGCGAATATTATTTCATTTTATTTAAAAATCAAATGTCATAGGAAGGTATATTGTTACTAAGCTCGTCTCTTTTTACGTCTTAACTGCAACTGCTCACATCACTGCAGGTTAGCTGGACCGGCTGGCTGGCCAGTGCTGTTCAAGTAAAGTGCAGCGGTAAGGTTGCTGTCGCGTATTGTCGCTCAGTCGATGTGGACGTAACGCGTAGAATGAAACGTATCCGTATTATCGTACCATGTTCAACGAAATCCAATGAGATTCTAGCGAACGCGAAAAAATACATGGTGTAATGTTTATATGAGGTTTCTTATTCTGATGGACACAGTGTAGTAACATTGAAAGTTTTAGGAGTAGATGCAACAGATTATATATACTTCGTTATGTTCAGATGGTTTCTATGGTGGTGGAATGTTCGTGTAAGTGAGATGTTCAAACGTGTGCCCATGTACAGCTTAATCCGGCATGCAGACAACCTGTGGACGAGATATCAAGCCTGGAAAATGGCTACGACGCCGTGGTCCTCAAGAATGGCCCATGCTGTCTTCCTACTTAACGCCAGTTTTTCTTTTTCTGAAGTATCTAAACGCTCGTGTTTATCTCGCCGAGCCCACAATCCTAGGTGACTTTAAACAGCACGTCGAGGAAGGTTGTCACTCTGTGATACCAGCAACCATACGCCTCGTCCGCAGATCGTTTACGAGGCACACTGAGTTATGCATTCAGGAAAGTACGCACTCGTTTGAACTCCTCACATAAATGAACTATCCGACATCAGAACATCAATGTGAACTCAACCACTTATGTACAGCATGTCGCATCCACACCTAAAATTTTGAAAGTTTCCAGCTCCGTAAGTAAAATTAATAGAAATTAAATTTAAACTGACTTGTACAATGTTGGTTTTAAACACATCAGCTGTAGGATAGAAAAAACAATTTTATACATAAAAAATTAAAGCTCTTTGGAAATGAAGAAGCAAAACCTTTATTTTCCTTTTGTGTGCCATTCTTGCTTATGGCATAGGAGGTAACACTGAAAAATCATTTTTCATACCTCTCTTGGTCTGTAGCGTTATATGAATGGGTAGTCATACATCAAGAACCTCTACAACAGTGATCATACAGTGCAGAGTGAAACATGTGTTGTTAATTAGTAGGTCCTGAGATATTTAATGTCTTGCAGTTAAGTGCTTCAAAATAACGTTTTTGTGCCCATGAATGTCACAGTCCCTTATTTACCAGCTTGCATGATTGTGCTAGCCACCTGAGGTACAACTGGAATAGTAGTTGGTAACATGAACCTTTAACAAATTTTTGGAGAAACTCAACAGACAGGGACAGTATACTTATAATACAGAAGAATGTTATAAATCTTATATATGGTAATAATTCTACGAAGCATTCAGGGATCTCTTCAGGAACTTATTATTTTGACTAGTGCTTCACTATATAAACGTTCATTAATGTCCTTTCCCGAAAAAATAGTGAGGTAGACGAATATAACACTGGAACCAGACATAGCCTCTACAGAGACTTTAAGGGGTTTAAATTAGCATAGGAAGGTATCAAACGCTTAGAAAAACATGTATTCGACAATCTACCAGAACATATTAAATGTCATGTAGATATTGTGTTGGAGTTGCTGTTGAGCGTCTTCTCCATTGCAAAGTATTTGAATTAATGTTTCGAGTTACTGTACGATTAGCATTAGCATTGAAATGTAACTGCCTTTTGCAATTTTAAGTCCTTCAGTATATTGCACTTAAAGTAAACAGAATTTACTTCTTTTACTTCATTCCACATCCCAGAGACGCCTTTCCACACGATACAGCTAATTCAATGTAATTCAGTCTATCATTTGTATATCACAGAAGGAGTAAGGTTTAATATTACTTACCATACTAATAAAAGAGAAAGTTGATCTATTGTTGATTGCTTGGTGTTTAAAACGCTATTAGGATCTGTACAATATTTCAGACAGAACCTAGCAAAATAATAATAATAATGACTTATAGAATTAAAAAGAAAGAAAGAAAATATTTCGAGGGGGAGGCAGAGAAAGGAGTTGAGTCGAAAGATATTTGAAAGATACGTACTTTCACCTGTGTGTCTATGACTACTTTAACTTCGTCCGTATTCTAACGGCAGCAGTTGATACATGATATCAGTTAGTCCTTGGCACATAGGCAAAGGTTATTATTGCAGTACGTTAAAATTTGGCTACACATAACATCTGTAAGGAAGTCTGATAACAGTGAACCTCGAAAGATCTTCTCAAACCATGTAAGATCGAAAATATTTGTGGTTTCAAAGTCGATGCAAAACCTTCTTTACTCTAGGTGCTAAAATTTCAGTCCTGTAGATTATTCAGGACACTCGATTATTAAAGTAGAAAGGCAGAATACTTCTGCCAATCGGGTAGCTATGGATTAAATAAAATGAGGAGAAAATACATTTTACAAGTTACTACTATGATGGCCCAGATTGTGACATTTGTTTCTGATTTGGAGAGTTTGTTCCTTTACAATTCTACATTAAGTGAAAATGGAATAATAGTGTAATTGTTAAATAATGAACATGGTTACACCGGAGTAAATCCGGCAGTAAAAGACTTTCTTTAATAAAGTGCGGTTGTTGACAATTCTATGGCTATACAGTAATCCCCATCTCTCAAAAAAATTGAAAAAGGTCCTTCACAATAAGTCATATGTTCGTATTAAAATAATTTAATATTATAAAACTTTAATTGTTGGGACCATGAAAATGATTCTACAATTTTAATGGAATCGTTATGCAACAGTCGCCTGTTTGAGAAAGAACGACATCCGACCTAATCTCGATAGCGCAGAGAAAGGGAACGCGTCTGGCTGGTCTGGATGGTGGCGCTCTATGTGGCAGGTTCATGAACTAGGACGGCAAGTACATGACGGTGAAGTTAACACAGAGTCTAAATTCGGTGCAATCGACTCGATGTGAAACACGGCAAGTCTTTGCAGCTGCCCCAGTGTGTCGAGAGGTGTGATAACACTTCGAACGTAGCTTATCCTTGACTTTTAAGACAAAGAGCTGTGCCAATAATGTACCTGTTGTATCACGTAGTTCTGAGTAATTTCAGATGTAGAGACAGAGTCAATACAATAGACACGAAATATTCAACGCAGTTTCTTTCCTTTTTAAGGTGATTACAAGGGATATATACAGTGGTACTCTGTCTAGAATATAAAAAAGCTGATCTGTTAACAATAATAAGCACTACATTTAAATACGAATTAATAAAAAAAATGTCGAATGTCACACTCTTCCTCTATAAGGTGGTACAATGGGATGCAATAAGACAATTTATCGGGTGTTGAAATAATCAAGGCTTACATCAAAATATGTAAACCTTTATTGGTGTTTTGTTTTATCGTGATTCTGGGCTTAGAAAATAATTTTACGGTCTGACTTCGAAACTCAGGGAAAATAAGTTTTCATTACACTGCTTACTTTTTGAAGGAAAACTTATTTCGAACTCACGTTTTGTGTAACATATAACCTTATCTACATCATACATTGTGTCTCTAGATTAAAATTCAACAGTTACACTATCCATAATATGTAGTTCACGGCCAAGTTCCTCAAAAGTTGTCAACTCAGGCTCTAGGGAGAACATATGACATTCTAAATCAGATGCATTGTCTTCATTTCCATCTCCATTTTTCTGAAATTCTTAGTTTCTTCGACCTTTTTCTTGATTCATTTTTCTAATGGTGCGTTAGTTTGTTCTGATTTTCCCTTTTAACTATCTTTTATTGTAACCTATTTGGTTTGCGTTTGGTGTCATTTAATACACCCACCACTTATGTAAGTATCTTTCCTAGACTTCTGAGATGTTTCCATCTGTTTTGTTAGTGATTCTGTAGGCATCAACTTAATTTTAGAAGACTGTCCCTACCGCTTATTGGTTGAGATCCATAAGCCGTGCTCATCTGGAAGAGGTGTATCAAGCATACTATTTAGTGGAGGTCTGTCTGTCACAGTGTTTGGTAGGAAGTCTTTATCCATAAGAGTATGTCTTTCGCATGGCAATATTCCAGTATTTTTGAATTCAGAATTCATAATGACAGCAGTCATTGGTTATGGATTTGCAGATCCAACACAGGAAGCCACACTACACATTGAAAATGTTGTTGTTGTTGTGGTCTTCAGTCCTGAGACTGGTTTGATGCAGCTCTCCATGCTACTCTATCCTGTGCAAGCTTCTTCATCTCCCAGTACCTACTGCAACCTACATCCTTCTGAATCTGTTTAGTGTATTCATCTCTTGGTCTCCCTCTACGATTTTTACCCTCCACGCTGCCCTCCAATGCTAAATTTGTGATCCCTTGATGCCTCAAAACATGTCCTACCAACCGATCCCTTCTTCTAGTCAAGTTGTGCCACAAAATTCTCTTCTCCCCAATCCTATTCAATACCTCCTCATCAGTTACGTGATCTACCCACCTTATCTTCAGCATTCTTCTGTAGCACCACATTTCGAAAGCTTCTATTCTCTTCTTGTCCATACTAGTTATCGTCCATGTTTCACTTCCATACATGGCTACACTCCATACAAATACTTTCAGAAACGACTTCCTGACACTTAAATCTATACTCGATGTTAACAAATTTCTCTTCTTCAGAAACGCTTTCCATGCCATTGCCAGTCTACATTTTATATCCTCACTACTTCGACCATCATCGGTTATTTTGCTCCCCAAATAGCAAAACTCCTTTACTACTTTAAGTGTCTCATTTCCTAATCTAATTCCCGCAGCATCATCCGATTTAATTTGACTACATTCCATTATCCTCGTTTTGCTTTTGTTGATGTTCATCTTATATCCTCCTTTCAAGACACTGTCCATTCCGTTCAACTGCTCTTCCAAGTCCTTTGCTGTCTCTGACAGAATTACAATGTCATCGGCGAACCTCAAAGTTTTTACTTCTTCTCCATGAATTTTAATACCTACTCCGAATTTTTCTTTTGTTTCCTTTACTGCTTGCTCAATATACAGATTGAATAACATCGGGGAGAGGCTACAACCCTGTCTCACTCCATTCCCAACCACTGCTTCCCTTTCATGCCCCTCGACTCTTATAACTACCATCTGGTTTCTGTACAAATTGTAAATAGCCTTTCGCTCCCTGTATTTTACCCCTGCCACCTTTAGAATGTGAAAGAGAGTATTCCAGTCAACATTGTCAAAAGCTTTCTCTAAGTCTACAAATGCTAGAAACGTAGGTTTGCCTTTTCTTAATCTTTCTTCTAAGATACGTCGTAAGGTTAGTATTGCCTCACGTGTTCCAACATTTCTACGGAATCCAAACTGATCTTCCCCGAGGTCCGCTTCTACCAGTTTTTCCATTCGTCTGTAAAGAATTCGCGTTAGTATTTTGCAGCTGTGACTTATTAAACTGATAGTTCGGTAATTTTCGCATCTGTCAACACCTGCTTTCTTTGGGATTGGAATTATTATATTCTTCTTGAAGTCTGAGGGTATTTCACCTGTCTCATATATCTTGCTCACCAGATGGTAGAGTTTTGTCAGGACTGGCTCTCCCAAGGCCGTCAGTAGTTCTAATGGAATGTTGTCTACTCCTGGGGCCTTGTTTCGACTCAGGTCTTTCAGTGCTCTGTCAAACTCTTCACGCAGTATCTTATCTCCCATTTCATCTTCATCTACATCCTCTTCCATTTCCATAATATTGTCCTCAAGTACATCGCCCTTGTATAAACCCTCTATATACTCCTTCCACCTTTCTGCCTTCCCTTCTTTGCTTAGAACTGGGTTGCCATCTGAGCTCTTGATATTCATACAAGTGGTTCTCTTCTCTCCAGAGGTCTCTTTAATTTTCCTGTAGGCAGTATCTATCTTACCCCTAGTGAGACAAGCCTCTACATCCTTACATTTGTCCTCTAGCCATCCCTGCTTAGCCCTTTTGCACTTCCTGTCGATCTCATTTTTGAGACGTTTGTATTCCTTTTTGCCTGCTTCATTTACTGCATTTTTATATTTTCTCCTTTCATCAATTAAATTCAATATTTCTTCTGTTACTCAAGGATTTCTACTAGCCCTCGTCTTTTTACCTACTTTATCGTCTTCTGCTTTCACTACTTCATCCCTCAGAGCTACCCATTCTTCTTCTACTGTATTTCTTTCCCCCATTCCTGTCAATTTTTCCCTTATGCTCTCCCTGAAACTCTCTACAACCTCTCGTTCTTTCAGTTTATCCAGGTCCCATCTCCTTAAATTCCCACCTTTTTGCAGTTTCTTCAGTTTCAATCTGTAGTTCATAACAAAGAGATTGTGGTCAGAATCCATATCTGCCCCTGGAAATGTCTTACAATTTAAAACCTGGTTCCTAAATCTCTGTCTTACCATTATATAATCTATCTGATACCTTTTAGTATCTCCAGGATTCTTCCAGGTATACAGCCTTCTTTTATGATTCTTGAACCAAGTGTTAGCTATGATTAAGTCATGCTCTGTGCAAAATTCCACAAGTCGGCTTCCTCTTTCATTTCTTCCCCCCAATCCATATCACCTACTATGTTTCCTTCTCTCCCTTTTCCTACTGACGAATTCCAGTCACCCATGACGATTAAATTTTCGTCTCCCTTCACTACCTGAATAATTTCTTTTATCTCGTCATACATTTCATCAACTTCTTCATCATCTGCAGAGCTAGTTGGCATATAAACTTGTACTACTGTAGTAGGCATGGGCTTTGTGTCTATCTTGGCCACAATAATGCGTTCACTATGCTGTTTGTAGTAGCTAACCCGCACTCCTATTTTTTTATTCATTATTAAACCTACTCCTGCATTACCTCTATTTGATTTTGTATTTATAACCCTGTAATCACCTGACCAAAAGTCTTGTTCCTCCTGCCACCGAACTTCACTAATTCCCACTATATCTAACTTTAACCTATCCATTTCCCTTTTTAAATTTTCTAACCTACCTGCCCGATTAAGGGATCTGATATTCCACGCTCCGATCCGTAGAACGCCAGTTTTCTCTCTCCTGATAACGACGTCCTCTTGAGTAGTCCCCTCCCGGAGATCCGAATGGGGGACTATTTTACCTCCGGAATATTTTACCCAAGAGGACGCCATCATCATTTAATCATACAGTAAAGCTGCATGTCCTCGGGAAAAATTACGGCTGTAGTTTCCCCTTGCTTTCAGCCGTTCGCAGTACCAGCACAGCAAGGCCGTTTTGGTTAATGTTACAAGGCCAGATCAGTCAATCATCCAGACTGTTGCCCCTGCAACTACTGAAAAGGCTGCTGCCCCTCTTCAGAAACCACATGTTTGTCTGGCCTCTCAACAGATACCCCTCCGTTGTGGTTGCACCTACGGTACGGCCATCTGTATCGCTGAGGCACGCAAGCCTCCCCACCAACGGCAAGGTCCATGGTTCATGGGGGGACATTGAAAATATCTCTCCTGTATTTGATACGATCCAAGAATCTACAGCAACATTATAGAAGGTTTGAAATGGTTTCAGAACCCCAAACATCAACTGGCTGAAATTTATTTCTACAGTGGTGCCGGATGGTTAGCAAGATGTTCCCACTCTTCTTCCACAGTTCTACGGCCAGCAGTTATAGATGACTTTTATGATTACACTTTATAAGAAGTTGTGGATCGGGTTCAAAAGAGGAAGTCTGGTTAATGAAGTGATGAATAACTTGCAGAAAACATTCACTATTCATCGGTGATCATTTAGTTAGCAAACCTTAAGTTCCTTTTGGTGCTCCGAATGTCATGCTGCTGTTGTTGTGGTCTTCAGTCCAGAGACTGATTTGATGCAGCTCTCCATGCTACTCTATCCTGTGCAAATGTATTCATATCCGAATACCTATCTGAAACCTTCCAGTGCCTCCAGGCCTCTTCCACGTACGCAACTTTCTTTCATGATTCTTGAACCAAGTGTTAGCTATGATTAAGTTAAGCTCTGTGCAAAATTCTACCAGGAGGTTTCCTCTTCCGTTCCTTGCCCCCAGTCCGTATTCACCTTCTACTTTTCCTTCTCTTACTTTTCCTACTACAATTTCCTGTCCCCCATAACTAAGTTTCGCCTCCCATCGCTGTCTGAATAATTTCTTGTATCGCAACATAGATTTCTTCAGTCTCTTCATCATCTGCGGCGCTAGATGGCATATAAACTTGTACTGCTGTGGTAGATGTGGGCTTCGTGTCTGTCTTGGCTACAATAATGCGTTCACTATGCTTTTCGTCGCAGCTTACTTGCGCTCCTATTCTTTTTATTTAGTATTAAAGGTACTCCTGAATTACCCCTATTTGATTTTGTATTTATAGCGCTATATTCACCTAACCAGAAATCTTGTTCCTTCTGTCACCGAACTCCACTAATTTCCACTATATCAAACTTTAACCTATCCGTTTCACTTTTTAAATTTTATAGCCCACAAGCCCGATGAAGCGATCTGAGATTCCACGCTCCGATCCGTGGAACGCCAGTTTTCTTTCTCCTAACAACGACGTCCTCCTGAGTAGTCCCCGTTCGACGATCTGAACGAACTATTTTGCCTCCACAATATTTTACCCAAGAGGACGCCATCATATTTTAACATACAGTAAAGCTGCATCTCCACGGGAACAATTATGACTGTAATTTCCCCATGATTTAAGGCGTTCGCAGTACCAGCACAGCAAGGCCTTTTTGGTTAGTGTTACAAGGCCAGATCAGTCAATCATCCAGAGTGTTGCCCCTGCAACTACTGTAAAGGCTGTTGCCCCTCTTTAGGAACCACTCGTTTGTCTGGGCTCTCAACAGATACCCCACCATTGTGGTTGCACCTACTGTACGGCTATCTGTATCGCTGATGCATGCAAGCCTCCCCACCAACGGCGAGGTCCATGGTTCATGGGAGGGCCAGATGTCATATGGTCCTTAAAATGGAAGATCATGGCAGGGGAGATGTTACGTCCTCCAGCATTAACAATACAGGAAGTGGTGACCAGAGTTCCACGTCCTGCATCGATAACCTGTTAACTTTTTTACTTTCCTTAGCAGACTCTCTCTGGGAATGTTCTACTGTCAGTGCTACAGTATATACAAATTATACACACGAAGTCAGCTGGCAAAATGCACCCAAAACTAGCCTGACAGTGTCATTCCTTTCTGCTACTACGAATAACGGCAGTTAAACGAATTGCAGGCTCTTTCTATCACATCTTTCACTACCATTCTTTCTAATTCAATCTCGACAGCTTCTTTTCTTGATTCTTGTATTGGGAAAGGTGATACAAAATAAGGTTTATGGTGTTTTATTTTGATTTTGTGTCACTTTGTTTTTCGAAAATTTCCTTACATTTATCTATCAATTTAATAACCATTCCAGCTTTTTTGTGTCAGAAAGTCACAATTTATATTTACGCAGATCTCCTGGTGGGAAAGTTCAGCTATTTCTGCACTGGTCTGAGTTGTACCACCTTGGTTAGTGTTTCTCAAAAGTGTCGACCGCGCGGGGTAGCCGCTCGGTCTGAGGCGCCTTGCCACGTTTCACGTTTCGCACGCCCCCCCCCCCCCCCCCCTCCACCAGAGGTTCGAATCCCGCCGAATCCATCCTTCCTCGGGCATGGGAGTGCATGTTGTTCTTAGCGTAAGTTAGTTTAAGTTAGATTAAGCAGTGTGTAAGCCTAGGGACCGATGACCTCAGCAGTTTGGTCCCATATGAACTTACCATAAATTTTGCAATTTCAAAACTGCCGGCTCTTCCTCGTATGCACATGCTGCATTTTGCCAACTGTTGTCTTTCCACAAAATTTTAATATCTTCCCTCTTTCTTATTTATAAAATGACTCCTCACTGCTTACATAAGCTATTGCCACGTGATCCTCCATCAACCAGCCGGGTCCTATAATGAGCTCTTCTTGCACATTGGCACAACGACAGAATCTGTTCGAGATATCTTCTCCCAATTCCATATCCAACGATATTTGACTTTCTGTTCAAATGGCTGAAAGCACTATGGGACTTAAGATCTGAGGTCATCAGTCCCCTGGACTTAGAACTATTTAAACCTAACGTTAGGACATTACACACATCCATGCCCGAGGCAGGATTCGAACCTGCGAACGTAGCAGCAGCAAGCGGTTCCAGACTGAAGCGCCTAGAATCGCTCGGTCACAGAGGCCTGCTGGATTTCTGTAGCCATCCACAGATCGTTTTGTTTTGAACCCACTAACCGTTAAGTTTGGTATTTGAGCTCGTGGCTTCAGCAATTCATTATACTTTCTATCGTACACTACTATGAGGCAGGAACGGTGTTTGTAGATGCTTCAGCTTGGGTATGATTATGAAAAAGAGAATAATATATGCTTACGTTAAAGACATTGTAGATGTCTGTCGTTACTACTTTAATGAATAATACTGAATGCATTGAGAAGACAAAAGTCGTCGGACGTCTCCTAACATCGTGGCGAACTTCCTTCTGCCCAGCGTAGTGCAGCAACTCGAAGTGGGATGTACTCAACAAGTCTTTGGAAGTCCCCTGCACAAATACTGAGCCATGCTGCCTCTTTAGCCACCCATAATTGGAAATATGTTGCCGGTGCTGGATTTTGTGCACGAAGTGACCTCTCGATTATGCCCCATAAATGTTCAATGGGGACTCATGCCGGGCGATCTGGGTTGCCAAATCACTCACTTGAACTGTCCATAATGTTCCTTAAACGAGTCTTGAATAATTGTGGCCTGGTGACATGGTGCATTGTCACCCACAAAAATTCCATCGTTCTTGGGCTGCAAGTGGTCTCCAAGTACCCGAACATAATCATTTCCAGTCAATGATCGATTCAGTTGGGCCGGAGAATCCAGTCCATTCCACGTAAACACAGTCCACGCCATTAAAGAGTCACTTGCGCAGTGCCTTGTTGACAAATTGGGTCCGTGGCTTCGTGGGGTCTGCAACACACATACCGTCAGCACTTACGAACCGAGATCGGGACTCAACTGACGAGGCTACGGTATTCCAGTCGTCTCGGGTCCAAACAATATGATCACGAGTCCAGGAGAGACTCTGCAGGTGGCGATGTGTCGTTAGCAAAGGCACTCGTATTGGTCGTATGCTGCTGTACCCACTGGAATCAAATCTCGACGCGGCACCTGAAAGGTGCCCTCATAGATTTCTGCGGTTATTTCAAGCAGTACTGCTTGTCTGTTAGCACTGACAACTCTACGCAAAAGTTGCTGCTTTCGGTCGTTAATTGAAGGGCGTCGGTCATTGCGTTGTCCGTGGTGAGAAATAATGCCTGAAATTTGATATTATCGACACACTGTTGACACAGTGGATCACGGAACACTGAATTCCCTAACGATTTCCGAAATAGAATTCCCAGGCGTCTAGCTGCAACTACTATTCCGCGTTCAAAGTGTGTTAATTCCCATCATGAGGACTTAATTATGTCGGAAACCTTTTCACATGAATCACTTTAGTACAAATGACAGCTCCGCCAGTGCAGTGCCCTTTATACCTCCTGTATGCGATACTACCGCCACCTATATAATCGCGTATCGCTCTCCCGTGACTTTTGTAAAGGTGGGTATCTGTAACTAGTGATAAAATTAAAGTGTTATGGACATAGGTGATAGCTCTGCTAGTTGTACACACTGTCGTGTCAGGGTGCAGTGATTTAGTATTAGGAACGAGAGCGGGTGCTGATAGCACGCGGGGCATGTTGCTTGTGTTCCGCGTTGCGAGGTGGCAAAAGGAGGGGGGCTGGATTTGACTGGTGCAGCAGAACAGGCAGACCGACAGAGCAGAGCGAGTGACGGCCAGCAGACAAGAATTCAGGCAGCGACTGAAGCAGCTGATAGGAGGGGGAAATTTCAGAGGACGATCGGCCACTTCAGAGAGGCACCTTCAACGAACTCGATAATCTGGGATCAGCAGATGCGGGCAGTGGCTTACAGATCGTGCAGTCGCTGCAGAAACGTTACAAAGCGACGGCGCACGAACCGGCCGAACTGGCTGCGTGTCAGGCTTACTTCATATCAACCCGGCAGCCGGTAAGCCAGCATTCTTACCGGGCAGACAAAGAGACCCAAGCCTCTTCACACTCACCCTACAGCCGCACGGCATGCCGTGTCGCGCAGTCCTCTCGTCTGCAATTGTCATCTGGCAACAAATGGAGCACGACCAATTATTAGAGAGGCTTGTTTTGTACAAACGTTTGAAGAGAAGGAGAAGATTGGATTGAGTTCATCCACTCAATATGAGAAGAGACCTTCTTTACTATTTTTGAGGAATTAAGGGGAGGTGAAAATAAACTTTTTAATTATTTTAGGATGAGCTTACGGACTTTTTGATGATCTACATGCACGAATGAAGAGTTCCATTCAGCGCTGCAACACATCCTTCCGGTTGTAGGCCTATATCCTGCCTACATAACTATTGGCTATTACAATAAGGTGAGTGGAAAAAACAATGGTTAATTTTATTAAAAAATTTATTATTCAAAACGATGCAAAATTTTGTAATTATCTTAAAAAATTAAAACATGGGTTAAAAATTGAAGGCCACAATAGATGAATTTTCAGAGATTTGTGAGAACGTGGAGAATCTGGAACATGTCCCCGAAAACTGCTCCACTGCTTGTTCGTAACACTGTGTGTTTTAATTGGTTGTTCTTGATAAACGTGTAAACATGAGGTGTATGCACGTGATGAACTAGTGTGAGCGGCAGTATTAATTTTATCCTAAAACATTTTAATTTCAGAAACAATCTGCATAACCCTTAACTGAAACGTCACCACCCCACCGTCGTCAAATGTTTGCAGAGTTGGAATTATCCCGCTGAAGAACGACTTATGCGGATTACATTTTCTGTTCAGTGTATTTATCAGCTCTGCCTCTACAAGGTCAAGCTTCATTTTCTTATTACTGCATGATTTCGGTATGTGAAAGCTATCTAATTACTGTGTGAGCGTTCCATTACAACCATTGTCTGTATCCAGAGTATCGTCAGTGACCGAAACAGTGTCATCAGAAAGTGTATTTCCGTAGTCGCAACATTTTCAGTGAGCTTCTGTGGTTTTCTTCAAAAATTGAAGCTGTTGCCTATATACATGCGTTCTGGGTGGCTGTCTCTCATTCCCAGATTTTAGGGATGATTTATACATTCTCTCACTTCTTTGGAAACAAATGGCCCATTTCTTCATAACATTGTAGTCTGAAACGAAGATACTATCTGAAGTGGTACATCATACTACGTTTAAGTTACGGTACATATAATATCCATTTCGTTTTTCCGGAGAACTACACAGAAATTCTACTATTACTGAAACATTTCTTTTTTTCAGATATGCGGCCAATGCCTGTACGTTCATTGATCTATACTATAGTTACAGACTTGTCACTTCCACTACCAGTAAAGCAGTCAGATGTGTGTGTCAAGGTATTTCGTCTGTACCTTATAAATGTATGCCTCTATATACCAAAGTCGACTTCGAAAACATCGGAGCTGTAGATGGAAAGCACATTCGTATCGTCCATCCAACTAACTCAACGTTCCAAAATTACCAAGGATATTCGTGAATAATGCTAATGGCTCTGGCAGACTCAGAATATAATTTTATCTACGTAGATAGCAGACAAAGAGGGCGATTCTATTATATTTAAAGAACGTTCCTTGTGGAACTCATTGACGGAAAAAATGTGATAATTCCGAAAGACAGGTACCTTCCTAGTACAGTAAGCCCAACGGTGCTTTATTTTTTTTTTATTAGTGATGAAGCGTCTGGGCTGCATCAACATCTTTTACGACTATTCTCTGGAAACCTAGTAACAGTTGGTAAAGGAGTGTTCAATTACCGCCTGCCAAGGGCCCGGGGGTACGTAGAGTGTCCATTTGGGATAGTGACTAATAAATGGATGATATTTCACAGAGCCATAAATTTAAAACCCGATTTTGCTCTTGAAATTGTTAATACATGTTTTGTTTTGCACTGTTTTGTACTTAAAAAAGAAGTCCATAACTGGACTTGGAAGTATAACAAGAAATGAACGTGCACATGTTGGAATTTCTGCCAATAACGTACGAAAAATGATGATGGACTGTTTTATGTCACCTGAGCGATCTGTGAAATGACGGTCATCTGATTCTAAAAAAATGTTGTCTATTTAACGTAAATAATAAAGATATGCGGTTATCATAGTTGACTCTATCCTTATTACACACCCGTTCAAAACCTTGTTCAATTTATTACAGACTTCGATCCACGCATTCCTACTTTATACTCTGTCCTTACAACTACTTGAAGTCTTGTCCCATAAAATTGGTCGGTCCCGGACTAATGTTATGAGAATTTCGACATCGATTTGCGTCGTGGCAGAATAGAAATCTTCACAACAGTCTGAACCACCAAAACAAAGCAAAACGCAAGTGACCGTCAGGCGACAGTTAACGGGTAGATGTGCAGCCCTCTATTGTCCTGTAAGCCCCACTACAATCGCCCGGTGTTCCCCACGACAGCCGTCATCGTCATGGCACAGTGGGGGTCGGCGTCATCTCACAGTATCGGCCCAGAAGTCAGCTGTCGTTGATCGGCCACCTCGTTTGATGGGCAGATGTGTAATGTCCCGCGAGTCTTTCACTCTCACAACCGGGTATCCGATGTAGATGTGAAATAAGCCCTACAGGGGTTACGTGTTTGCATGTGTGTGACTCCTTGGCTGCACAGTATGCGTTTAGCGTTCTCAGTTTAAAAACGTGCTCATAAATGCACGAAGCTTTTGGACATAGATTAATTATTTTCAGCAGAGTTAATTCTCCAATATTTATATTTTCAATATTTTTCACTCGTATTTAATCAGTTTTCGACTGAATATGGCTGCCCAAATATGGTTGCCTTTGAGGCAACAGACTAAAGCCGTGGCAATGGTCTAGAAACTTTGCTTCTATTGCAACAATAAATAATTTAATACGAACATCAGCAAAATTTGTCAGCCTCATATTTCATGAAAATTTGATAAACCTTTTACTTGCAACTTATTTTTCAGCTTTGAATGCAGCTTTCAAGAATTATTGAAAAGGCCTAAAATTAATTACTGTTGCCAAATTTTGAAATTTCATCACGTTTCTTAAATGATTTATATGTTGTAAAAACATGTGTAAAATTTCGATGAATGGGAATGGATGAATGAGATGAGTGTACTTAAACATATGAATTATCGAGAAGTCATTCAAAATTTTGATTATCTTTTTATTTTTGATTTTTTAATTTCGTTTGGGGCCTTTGTCTCACTTTCTTTTTGTTTCTAAAAAAAAAAAATCTGTGTTTCTTGTAGGTCTAGGAAACAATTAGTAGGAGGCTGTAGGGGTACAGATATCGATCGTGTACACGACAGATGGAATCTTCTCTTACTCATCTGTGCTCTGGTGGAGTAGCATCGTTGACACGGGGATACCACATACCAAAAGCAGGGCGAGGTTTCGCGCTCGCCAGTAGTTTTCGTGCGTAAGTCAGTCCAGCCTGCGTCCTCATAACGAGTGGGTCGCGGATGTGCACGCTGTGTGCGACAGTGTGTAAAAGTGCATGGACTGAAGATCGGGTTTAATTTCACTATCGAAGGAAGCTTACTGAATTGAAAGTATCGAACAGTAATGGCAAATTCAAGTAGAGCTGCACTAGGTGGTTGATTGTAGAATGAGTGTTGGTTGGTTGGTTGGTTTGGGGAAGGAGACCAGACGGCGTGGTCATAGGTCTCATCGGATTAGGAAAGGATGGGAAGGAAGTCGGCCGTGCCCTTTCAGAGGAACCATCCCGGCATTTGCCTGGAGTGATTTAGGGAAATCACGGAAAACCTAAATCAGGATGGCCGGACGCGGGATTGAACCGTCGTCCTCCCGAATGCGAGTCCAGTGTCTAACCACTGCGCCACCTCGTTCGGTCCAGAATGAGTGTGATCTGGCCACATAATGACGTATTGCTTGTGCCTATAAGAACCAATAAATCGAGTGTCGGTTTTTACATAATTTCAGCTTATTCGTCGCATTTTATTATTTTATAAACAGAAGTGGTGGATGTTTTGACAGGGCACGAGTCAGTAGGCACACGGTTAGAAAGTTCAGTGGTCAGACAGCTGTACCTTGGGCGAAAGTCTGCTCTCGTGTGCTGCCCATAAATTTCGACAGCAAAATAACTCAAATTTTTATTTTACCATAAGAAGAAGCGGATTACAACGTCAATCGTGATTGTTAAATCGGTAACTGAATCTCAGTTCTTTGGAATTTAACAGTAGTGTCTTAAGCACTGAAACTCTGTAATCGCAAATCAGATTTCATTATGAAATAGGTAATCTGATACAAAATATCATCATTACCATTACTGTCATCATAAACCAATTGATATTCACAACTACAAACATCCTTACGATTTTCTATGCGTTATGGCTTTCAGTTATACGCTTTCACATCACTGTAGTCGCTAGCGTATTCCTAATCTCATCTATTGACCTCGACCTTAGTTCTTCGTTTTGTTTTCTCGTATGCTCTGAAACCGGCAAAGAATCTCCCCTCCATCCATTCGTCTGGTTACATGCCGCACCCGTCCCCATTCCATTTTCACTGCAGTAATAATCATGTCTTCCATTTACGGCTGTTACAAATCTTATTACAAGTCAACTGTCCCTCGCAGTAGCTACTACCATGCATGTGATCATTTTCCGCTGGACAAAACTCAATTATTGAATGGTTTTCAAGTCACATTTAAAGTTGAAGTCTTGGTGCATGAAAAAACTAAAAAGTACGATAATTACAGACTCCCCCCACAGACAAGTCAGAATCTTTGTTCTCAAAACTGTATTAAAAGTTTTGCAGATAATTTTTATGTTTTCTTAAAAGTTTTGTTCATGTTCACCTGTCTTTGTCTCAGTTCTTCTAAATTTTGTTATTTATTTACTTGTTTGTTTATTAACATTACAGCCTGACACCGCCTTGGTAACTATGGTGGGTTGTTTGCTTCTAAAAATTAGTAACAAGCTGCAAAGACAAACTCTTCGTCTTTTTCTACAGCTTTTCTCAGTGCTGTTATTTTTCTTGTCTTTTACATAATTACGTCGTTAATTAAAAATACATGTGAAACAAGAAGCACATTTTGGGAAAGGAAAAATTTTTACTACATTCTTAAGAAGAAGTAATAGACGAAAGGAAAGATTTAGATAATAAAAGAGGTCCGTCTATGTGGCTATTCCGCGTGGGAGGGCTTCGGCGAACACTTCGAGCCTGGTTCACCTGAATCACCATATTCTATTGTATAATGGTTACTGAGATTAACTCTACGTGGATTGTGTATGAGGTGTAACAGTACTATTTGTTACTACAATTACTTCCTCCATTTGCCCTCGCCTTAGCCGGGAAAGAAACCTCGGAAGGGGGACCTCGGTCCTCGTCTATCCGAAAGGCACTTCGTATCTCTAATGTGCGTTCGTGTTTGTTTGGTTAAGGCTTATGATACTACATGTGTACCTTTAAATACAATACTGTAAAATTCACATATTATACAGTTTGCACCTCTTACAATTTACATATCACACAGTTACATGTTTGAAAATAATGATCCAAAAGCTAAAGAATTACTTGTTTTAGTTTGTACAAACAGGAAAATTCGTTGTTTTGTTTCATTTTCTAAATTCCATGTATATATTACTTGTAATATTGTTGCTGTCATGTGATCTGCTGCTGTGCCGTATATGTATCTATATCTGGTGATACTGGCGGGTTCACGTCATCATCTGTTTCAATATCAGTGTTTGAATCTCTATTGTCCCTTGTATCATATTGTGGTGTAGGGTTTGTGTGTGGTCGTGATCTTGTTTATGGTCGTTGCTTCTTATAAGTCTTGTGTAGTGCTCTTGGTATTTCACCAGCGATCCGGTTAAGTACGCTGCATTTATTTGGGTCTCTTAAAGCTTGTCCTATGTCTTCGATTTCTGTCATCGGTCACACATGTGTGAATGTGCCGCATTTTATTGTTATGTTTTCTGGGAATCCATGTCCCCCATATTCACATGTAGCACTCTGGCTAAGGCCAAAGCAAAGCAGGTGTGTAAGGTAGGGGCCATGGCCCGTCAGGAACTGTACCATATCGTGACTTGGGTCAACATGTCTGAGCCTCAAACGTTCCCGGACGATCAGAAGAAGAAGAAGACCCGACTACCCTTGTCAGACGTTTCCCATTCTTTTTGCCGGGTCTCGACCTTCCAAAGAATTTGCTGACGTTTTTCAGCAATATGGTCCACTGTTATGTACCTTGCTCAGTCTTCCCCGTTTCAGCCAGTATGCTGCTGTTCTGTGTCTAATGTTTTGTCAGCGGGGTTTGTTACAGGTAAAACGGGTAGGGCTTCCACGGACGTGGTGCCAACGCCCCTGACATTCTGAGCAATACACCTCTTTTGTTCACGCCTCACGATGTTTTTGTGCAGCATGAATGACGTAGATGTGCCCAGACACTTGCTGTGAAGTACATAATAGACTCAAACAGGGCTATATGATACATTCGTACTTTCTGTCTTGGTAGTACCTAGTGAGTTGAGTTTAGTGTGGGAAGTTTGTGAATTAGTTGTGTTGCTTTTTCAATTGTATGTCTTATGAGCCCGTTGAACATTAATCGTTCGTCAAGATACATACGAAGCTACCTTCGTATTTTTCTCTGGATGCTGGTGTTGTTCAGTCTAATGATGGGATTTCTCTGCAGTGCCCCTTTGATCAGTAAATATGCTGTCTTGTTTGGTGCAATTGTGAGCACTAGCTACTTCACAAGTAGTTGTGTGGCCTTGATTTCTAGTTGCTCTCTAGAGTTTGCAGTTATTACTACTAACAAGTCGTCAGCATAAAATTCTGTACCCTTAACCCTATCATCCACGTCTACAATTAGAGGAGTGGTTCTACGACAATATTCCGGAAAATAGGCCTGCATATTGAGTCTTGTGGGCATCCTTTCGTTATTTTCTTGATAACCTTTTGTTTTTCTGCTTGACATTGAGCTACGCTATGTTTGCTGTAGTCGATAAGCTAATGTATAGGACTGTTTGGCACCTGCGTCTCTCGTAGCCTTGTGAACTAGGGTGGCCATCAAAGATTGTCGAAAATGGAGGCTATGTCTATTGCTATTGCTACTGCATATTTTTCTTGTGAGTCCTGTATTATTTCCAGCACACGGTTAACTGCAGCGGCTTTTGAGCTTTTAGATCTAAGGCCATAATGTGGACTAAGGCCGAAGAGCCTCTCGTGTGAGTGTAGTCAATTACAGAGGAGCCCCTCCTATACCTTAGCCAAAGTGGGCCTGTAAGTCTTTGGGTCTGTTGGGTCCCGATCCTCTGATTTTTTGATGATTACTACATTCGCAGTCTCAGGTTCAAATCCTGCCTTGGGCATGGATGTGTGTGATGTCCTTAGGTTAGTTAGGTTTAAATAGTTCTAAGTCTAGGGGACTGATGACCTCAGTAGTTTGTCTACCAGAGTTTTCAGAAGATTAGGTGAGAAAGATATTCTTCCAAGTTCCCATTTTTTTCTGAAAGAGTAATTCAACATCCTTCGTAGGAACAGCAGTACATGGTGCAGCGTAGTCATATTTCCAGCACCCGCCGACTTTCTCCAATGTCCCACAAACACGGTTATGTCCATCATTACATGCGGAATCTTGTACCAATTTCACTTACAGCATGTCAACAATCTTGGCACACGATTTAATTTTGTCTCTGGTTAAATGACAATTGTCATTTGCTTCTATTAATTCTATTAGTGATGAAGCCACGTTTACGCGGAATGGAATCAACACAGGTAATAATCACTGATGGTCAAAGAAAAATCCGCACGCTACAGTAAAAACCAATTTCCAAATTCGTTTTTCGATCAGTGTTTGGTGCGACATGATCGGTAACATGTTGATATGTCGAGTCATTTTAGAGGAGTGAATGACGGGAAGAATTACTTGCATTTTTGGGAAATTTCATGTGTTGATCACCTTGAGGGCCTTCTTTCGGCCACGCGTACTGTAGTGTACTTACAGTAAGACGGAGCTCCTCCATATTTTACCAGACATTTTAGAGAGCATGTCAGCCGCACTGACCCTGACCACTGGAATGGTTGTAGTAATTCAGTTAACTGGCCACCAAGATCGCCAGACCTTACGCCAGTAGACTTTTGTTTACGGGGTTGGATGAAGTCTGAGGAATACAAACGAAAGGTGAACTGCTTGGTCACTGCATGGAAGCTTTTGCACTCATTAGAAAACGCCCAGTGACACACGGACAAATAACACAACATATTCCAAATCCACTGAAGTTGACCGTGGGATATTCAAACACTTATTGTGAACTGTACAATACATTTCATGTGTCGTCTACGATATTGCTTAGAGACGAACGTATTAAAAATACGTATATTCCAGTCGATAGTTTGTAAAACGCATGTTGTAATGTTTACTAACTGTTGTAAATGTGTACATTGAAAACCTGACAATGCATTTAATGATGCAGAAAATAAGTAATAATGTACATTAAATGTGTTCTATCTCGGAAAACAACCATATGAAGTTTCTTGGTTCAAATGATCACTTCTGTCATATCCCTGAATATTGACGATTTCTGCTGGAACACGTGGTGTATCTGGTTATACTCTAGCAAACTATGAGAAATTTTGAAGATTGATACAGAAGAGTCATAAATAGGTTGTTTCCCATCGTAGCTTTATATTTGGAATTCGAGTCTTAAAACTAATGTTTCGTGATTCTGCTTTGAGACTAATACAAACATTGATCAGTAATTAATACACGATCCACCACTTGCTCAGTTGACGTGATTATTGTAGTTTACTATTTAATATTTATGTTTTTATTGCATAGTATAACTGTGTGAATACGTGTGTCAAGGTGAAGAGCGTAAGACACATTGAGTCAGGGAAGTTTTATTTATCAGTATCTGTTGTCACTGATTCAACAGACGTAAGAAGGGTGGTAGTGGCCTTTTGTGGGTGGTCAGATGTGTAGCAAAGAGCACTTGGAAAAATATTCTGTATAACAGAACGAGGAGCTAGGGTACAGTTGGAAGCTATTTCTATTTGATAAGACTGTAGCGAAAAATACTCATTAATCAGTATTTATTAATGTTTTAACACTTGGTCTGTCGACAAGAGAAGTACAATGAATTCTACTCCGTACAATATCAGTAAGTTGTGGGTGGCTGTTGCTCGGTCATGTAACAGGATGGCTTGTCAATAGTTTCGATATCTGGTAGGGTACCCGCCACGGTGCTTTGTCAGGCCAGAAAACGCAACAATTCGTCTAACTCAATTGCCCATGAGCGAAAATTCAATGTTCTTGTTTTAGTGCAGGTTGGGGAAAGTGACATGGAGAACAGAGTTTCAGGGTACAAAGAAACAAAGCAGAGGAAAGGAAATACAGCACTAACCTGACTAGAGCAGATGTTGAAAGTGACCGCTATAAATATCTTCGCACATTTGGGCCCTGGTCAGCAAGCTGCCGAAGGCGGATCGAAACTGGACTGCTGGAATTACTGATGTATCATTCAGAACTGTTCTGCTACAGTTATTGAAGACTATAAGGATTTTTGCAATACACCTTAGACTTGAGGACTCCCACAGAAAGTAATCAAACACTGACAGATAGGGTGACATGGGTGGCCAGCTAGGGCCGCGACTAGACTGATCTCTGCTAACAACTCTGTCAGGTACGAAGATTGTGGGGCAGTTGCTGTATCCTGTAACTGTAGCTCACTTCCAGTTCCGTTAATGCTACCACAAACGATTTCAAAACGGTAGCAATGTAGCGCGCCGAAATCAGTGTCTAATGAAAGAAGATGGGACCAATAATGCGGCGTACAGACTCTGCACACCAAACTCCAGCCGTCTGATCATGCAGTAGTGTTTCGTGGAGGTAATGAGGATTCCACCATTGTCCACAACCTGTGATTCTGTGAGCGGACGTAGCCACTCAGAGGAAAACAGGCTCCATCAGACATAAAGAACAGATCCACGTCTGAGTCATTCATTGTTAGCTCACAAAACTGGAGGCGCTGAGAAGCATCTGCTGGTTTCAGTGCACGAACAACAGACGGTAGGGATGCATGTGCAGGTCCAGGTGGAGTATTCGTCCGCATGATCGACGTGATATGCCGGTAAAATGGTTCAAATGGCTCTGAGCACCATGGGACTTAACATCTGAAGTCATCAGTCCCCTAGAACTTAGAACTACTTAAACCTAACTAACCTAAGGACATCACACACATCCATGCCCGAGGCAGGATTCGAACCCGCGACCGTAGCAGTCGCGCGGTTCCAGACTGAAGCTCCTAGAGCCGCTCGGCCACCGCGGCCGGCGATATGTCTCTTGCGACAGGCGTCGGGCTGATTTGATAGAACTCTGAAGCATTTTCTGGTGAAATGCAGCCACATTTTCTGGCGTGCCGGCACGATTCGGAACGTTTAGTGACAGGTCCTGTCTGACGTCATTTTCGGACTAAGCATTGCATGGCACTCTTTGTTGGCATTTTGACACCATTTAACTTCTCAGCAAACAACTAACCACATCGTTTCGACCACTTTGTTGTCACGCAACTTTCCACAATGAACACTCGCTTCTCCACTGAGAGTACCATCGCCTCCTTTGCACTGCTGCACTCACAGTGACACAGCCCGCACTACGCTATGAACCAGTGTGGATCACGTGGCGGCCACACATGTGGTGTGCGCGTCACGGCGTGCGTTACATGCAAACATTCACATCTAATCGTATCCACTCGTCCGAGCCACTTTTATTTGCCCCGTCCTGTATATGGCTCAGTTCAAACAACAAACGGGAAAAGCAGCCCGCTTCATTGTGGTAGAGAATGGTTTATGGCCGAGGTCGGCAACCTGCGGCTCTTTGGATGTGAAGCTGCGGCTCTTTAGTTCCATAAGCAGATATTATTTATTTTATAAGAAAATAAATTTTTATCGTTCTGAATCGATTAACGAGGATTAGGCACAATTTCTATCCCTCACAATCAGCCCGCTTTTCACTGCACCCCTCTTCCGTGGCACTCGTCACTGTCGCACCGCGATAAGCACGTTCTGAGTTCTGACAAGTCCTTTCAGGAGTGCTAGTTCTGCAAGGTTAGCAGGAGAGCTTCTGTAAAGTTTGGAAGGTAGGAGACGAGATACTGGCAGAAGTAAAGCTGTGAGTACCGGGCGTGAGTCGTGCTTCGGTAGCTCAGATGGTAGAGCACTTGCCCGCGAAAGGCAAAGGTCCCGAGTTCGAGTCTCGGTCGGGCACACAGTTTTAATCTGCCAGGAAGTTTCATATCAGCGCACACTCCGCTGCAGAGTGAAAATCTCATTCTGGAAACCTCCCCCAGGCTGTGGCTAAGCCATGTCTCCGCAGTATCCTTTCTTTCAGGAGTGCTAGTTCTGCAAGGTTCGCAGGAGAGCTTCTGTAAAGTTTGGAAGGTAGGAGACGAGATACTGGCAGAAGTAAAGCTGTGAGTACCGGGCGTGCGTCGTGCTTCGGTAGCTCAGATGGTAGAGCACTTCCCCGCGAAAGGCAAAGGTCCCGGGTTCGAGTCTCGGTCGGGCACACAGTTTTAATCTGCCAGGAAGTTTCATATCAGCGCACACTCCGCTGCAGAGTGAAAATCTCATTCTGTCAAGTCCTTTCATGTCAGTCGGCGATCACAGCACACGGGAGGCGACCACAGAGTGAGACAAGCAGTGTTTCGTGTCTGAATTATTCATTTTACTAATTCAATTGTTGGAGAATTATTTATTCTATCAAGGTAAGTATTTTTAATTGGGAAATACCGATGTAAAATGTTTTTTGATAGATTATTATTTAAAGCCCAGCTTATCGTATGCATTTCCGTAGGTATACGTTGACAGAGTAAATAATTGCAAAACTTGTCATCTGCTGTTTTGGATACCTGAATAATGATTTTAAAAGTTCTTTATCACAGCTTCACCGCAATCATGGCATCCGAAGAGGGAGGGAGAGAGAGAGAGAGAGAGAGAGAGAGAGAGAGAGAGACTCTGAAGAAGAGCATCGAGAATTCAATCGGGATTGGAAGGAGTCGTTCGCTTTCATATGCAACTCAGATGGCCTTCCGACCTGTCTCATTTGGCACGAAAAACTCGCACAAAATAAGAAATCAAATTTAGAGAGACATTTCACTACAAAGCATACACATTTCGCTAGGAAATATCCAGCCGGCGAAGAACGGAAAAAAGCTGTTGACGAGCTCCAGAAACAAGTACAGCAATCACGTTCCATGTTAAGTTGGATTGGGTTGTTTGGGGAAGGAGACCAGACAGCGAGGCCATCGGTCTCATCGGATTAGGGAAGGACGGGGAAGGAAGTCGGCCGTGCCCTTTGAAAGCAACCATCCTGGCATTTGCCTGGAGCGATTTAGGGAAGTCACGGAAAACCTAAATCAGGATGGCCGGACGCGGGATTGAACCGTCTCCATGTTAAGTAACTGGACGCAATCTACAAGTAACGTTAATCTGGCAAGCTTCGTGGTATCACTAGAAATTGCAAAAAAGGCAAACCATTCACAGATGGCGAGTATGTCAAAGATTGCTTCATACGTGCATCTGAAAAACTATTTCGTGATTTCAAAAACAAACCAGAAATCTTGAAAAAATCAAAGATCTGCCACTATCCGCTAAAATAGTACAAAATAGAATAAGTAAAATGTCTTCAAATGTAACACATTTGCAGGTGGAAGACATTCAACTGGCTTCTGCCTTATCGCTTGCTATCGATGAGTCTTGCGATATAAAAGGCACGGCACAAGTTGCCCTTTTTGTGAGGTATATGTCTTCCCAAGGTCGGAAAGAAGAACTTCTAGGATTGCTACCGCTCTTGGGACAAACTAGAGGGGAAGGCAAGCGAGTGCAGTGCAGAAATGCCTCGACGATAATAAGATCGATTCAAATAAAATCGTTTCAGTAGCAGCTGATGGAGCCAGAAGTACGACAAGAAAAAGTAAAGGGACAACAACGATTCTTCAGAGCAAAATAAACCACGAAATTGTTACGTTTTACTGCATAGTACACCAAGAAGCGCTTTGTACGCAAACATTTCCGTAATAGTTGAGGTCATGAATTTGGTAATCAAGATTGTTAACAGCATCTTGTCAAAAGCTCTCTACTATCATCAGTTTAAAGAATTCTTAAACGAAATGGGGACTCAGTATTCCGACCTCCTCCTTCACAATAATGTGCGATGGCTTTCCAAGGGTAAGGTGTTGAAACTTTTTGCTTTGTGCTTGAATGAAGTAAGTACATTCCTCAATGGAAAAGGCATTAATCATCCTGAATTAGAGAACAGCGAATAGCTGCAGAATTTTATTTATGTTGGATATGACGGCGAAATTAAATGAGCTGAATCTGAAACTGCAAGGAAAGGGATACCCAGGCTATGTTTTGGTAGAAGAATTGGTTTGTTTTGAAGAAAAATTAATTATTTTTGCAGAAGATATTCAGAGCGGTAAATTACTTCCTTTTCAATTTCCAAAGCAATATCGCGATAAAACCAGTGCAACTGTTGACTCGAGTTACTTTAGCACAGTTATTTAAAAAATGAAAGATGAGTTTGCTGACAGATTTCAGCAGTTCGAAGCCAACAAATTCGTAGTAAATCCTCTCAACACAAATAGTAACGAAATCCACATTGAGCCACTTGGAGTTGATAGTGGATGTCTAGAAAAGCAACTGATCGATTTAAAAAGTAAAACTTCGTGGAGTGGAAAGTTCACAGAGTTGAAAAGCAAATTGGAAGAGTTGGAAGTCCAGGAATGTATGTACGTAACGCAACAAAAGTGGAGAACTGTAAAAGAAATGCCCCGAGTTGAGGCACTTGTATTAGACGCATGGAATAGTCTTCCAGATTGCTACAGCGAGGTGAAGAAGTTGGCATTTGGAGTGCTGACTATCTTAGGATTGATATATTTGCGCAAGCAAGCGTTCTCTTGCATGAATATAATCAAAAGTAAAGTAAAGAGCCAACTAATGAATGAAAATTTAGAGTCGTGTTTGAAACTTAAAACAGCAAGTTATGAGCCAAATTTATCCAAACTTTCTAAAACCATGCAAAGCCAACGCTCCCATTGAATTTGTTCGCTCGAATGTATGTTATCATTTTTTTTTCATTTTAAAGTACATGTTACATTGTTTAGTAAAGTTCAAATTTTCTACTTGAATAACCATGCAAACCCATCGCTCCCGTTGCATTTGTTTCTTCAATGGTTTGTTATTGAAGTACAAGTTAGTGTCGTAAGTGAATATTTAATTGTTTTAATATTTTACTTGAATAATAAGTGATTATGTAATAATACCATATATATATATATAATCTAATCTGTTGTGAAAAACACTACTTATAGTATATGAATGAATATATATTTTTCTTATGAGTGAATAGATTAGTTTTTTTCGTAAAAAAACTTTATTTATGCAAGTACTATTTATTTTTAGCAAGAAAAATTTTTGTGGCTCTTTAAAAACTTTGAAATTTTATAAATTGTAATTTCTGACTCTTCCGACTCAAAAGATTGCCGACCTCTGCTGTATGGGATATGTGCTGTTAAGTCTCGAACGGGACGGACAGACATACGATACTTTCAGTCGAACACAGTGGTAAATGGAATGAAACTTCACGAACTTCGACAAGTTCCTTTCAAAAATAAGGCGCGTGCTAGATACCGCGTTAAAATCTTACACCGTCCAAGATGAAATGAATACTGCCGAGTCACTAGAAATGCGGTGAAGCACAGGACGAAAGTGGTAAAAATGAAACGAAGCAAATAATAATAAGCATTTTCGCAGCAGGTTTTGTCGTTTTATTTTTCTGCGCTGGTGTGCCGCAGTGCGGACGGATCGCTCGCCATTTATTCTGGCCACCGAGCATTTTTAATTACCAGTAATCGCTGTCGCTGGCGGAAATTGGCAGTTGAGGTGACGGGAGAGGAAAAACGATAGAGAAAGAGAGACCCGAGCGAGAGAGACAGAGTGATAAGCCGTTAGGAATCATTTATCACGTGATAAGAAGGGCATTTAATTTCTGTGGGCAAGTGCGTCATCTCTCCACACTGTGTGCAGTGCATCGAGCACAACAAACGTATGATCACTTCAGTGAACAACACATTTCCACTGTGCCTCCGAGAAAGGTAGGAAAGAACGTCTAAACGCTGCGCTGCAGGCGGTTATATTACCAGTACATCACTTCAGTCGTGGTGTGCCGCGCAGAGGAAAGAATGGTAGAAGACTCGTTAATAAGTGTAGTTTCAAAAAAATAAATTCTCCTCGATTCAGGCAGAGACCAAGGCAATGAAGAGCGCTGGTGAACAGTATCGGCAGTCACTCTAAGAATTCGAATCAATGGTTCCAGTTAGTATATGAAGAGGTGTTCACAAAATTCTCAATGATTTTAGTGAAATTCAGCAGTGAGGCGTCTAAGTCACCAAAAATAGTCTTAAACAAGACTATAAGCTTTTCTATGCACTTGGAAATAGCCTTCGAAAACGACTTAAACTTCGTAACTTGTGTTGCTCTTGATCAAATACACTGATAAGCCAAAACATTATGACCACTGCCCACCGCTATGGTGAATGCCGTGACATGGCGTTGCGGCCACGCGACGCGGTAACGAACGTATCTAAGTGGAGCACATGGGGACAGGAGATCACTCTAGCAAAGATATGGGCTGCATATGGGAAAATACACTGAGATAAGCAACTCTAACAAAAGGTAGATTATTATTATACAGAGCCTATGAACGAGCCCCTCGAAAACTGCGAAGCTGGTCGAATGTTACCGTGCTACTGCCGTGAGCATCTACGGAACGAGGTGGAGGGACAGTGAAACTATCACTAGACGCTAAACGAATGGACGTTCAGGACTCTTCAGAGAACGTGCGGTTCGGAGGCTTGTGTGCTGTGTAAAGTAGAATGAAAGGTGATCCGCGGCATCTCTGCCGAAAGAGCAGAACTCTAGTGCACGCACAAATGTATCGGGGTACACTGTTCATCGTACATCGTTGAACATGTGTCGTCGCAGCAGACCACCCCAACGTGTTCACATGTTGACTCAACGACATTGCAGTTACGATTGCAGTAGGCACGGGACTATTGGGATTCGACTGCCAATCAATGGAAACGTGTCGACTCTTCGGATGAATCACATTTTTGCTACACTAGCTAGTTGGTCGTTTCCACAAACGCCGTCATCGAGATGAACGGCGGCTAGCAACGTGAAGTGCGCCACGGATGCAGGCTGGTGGGAGCAGTTTCATGCTATGGGAGACATTGTCCTGCGCTTTCGTGGGATCTGTGGTAGTAATCGGAGACACGCTAACAGCTGCGAATCAGCACCATCCCTTCATGCTTGATGTCTTCCCCGACGGGGATGTCATCTTTCGGCAGTATAATTGTCCCTGTCTCGGATCCAGAACCGTGCTGTAGAGGATTGTGGAGCATTATAGTGAACTCGCATCGATGTCACGGCGACAAAATTGGTCTGATGTAAAGCCTATGGAACCCATGTAATGTGTCTACGCCGAGCGCCTGCAACATCGGCCACCCGCGGATCAGAGTAAAGCGGGCGACGGACCGAGCAGGTGTTAGCTTTGCCGGTCCCCCCCCCTCCCCCCCCCCCCCCCCCCCCCCCGGTGTACGCGAAATCTCATCGGTGGCTACTAGATGGCGTCGCTTGCTCCAACAGGGCTCGAGGTACCTACGGTTCAACTTTCTTCCGCACACTACGTGACAGGATATAGTCAGAAATGTGTGCTGGAGCGGGCGTTCTACTTAGACTGGCTCCGAGGCACCAGAAGTGAACTCCCACAATCGCAGGATGGTATGGGACTTCAAGTCCCACTGGCACAGCTTCAACGTGCAGTACAATGATGTCATTATGATGCCGCTATTGTAAGATAGAAAAATTTACTCCGTCACCAAGACAGTTAGACCGTTCTAAACTGATGACGCTATACCACAACTAGGAAAAAAAGAAAGGGAGGAGGTGTTCACTTCGAGTGAGGTGATTGACTTTTACAGCGAAGTCATCTAACGCCACATAACTCCACAAACCTTCCAACAGACTGTCGGATCCATGACACACACTATGACTGATGTATTTCGTTCGAAAGAGGGACAAAAATGTTGGTAATTACAGACGAAGCTACCTACCGTACCATCTACGTCTATATCTACATGACTATGCTGCAATTCACGATTAAGCGCTTGGCAGACGGTTCATCAAACCATCTTCAGACTATTTCTCTAGCGTATCACTCTCGAACAGCGTGAAGGAGAAACGAAACGAACACATACATCTGTCTTTGGGAGCTCTGCTTTCTCTTATTTTATTATGATGATTATTTCTCTATGTGTAGATCGGCGAAAACAAATTATTTTCGCATTCTGAGGATAAACTTGGGGATTGAAACTTCGTAAAAGGATCTCGCCGCAATGAAACACGGCTATGTTTTAATGATTTCCACCCTTACTCGCATATCACCTCCGTGACGCTCTCTCCCCTATTTCGTGATAATACAAAACGAGCTACCCTTTGTTGAAATTTTTTGATGTGAAGGCATTATATTTTGCTGCCGGTGTATTTTGGGTACCACCAGAATCTCTTTGGGCTTTCTGCCAGATTTGGAGACAGAGTTTCGTTGTGTAAACTGTTAAAAGAATCTCATATTGAGGTCCGAGCTAAATTTCGAGGATCAGTAGAACATCGCCAGTCTTGAGGTTTTGCGCACTTTTAAATCTGGCATGACTTTTTCGTTGCTTCTGCTACAATGCTCTGATGTGTCTGCGTAACATGAGAGATCTGCTCCGTCTTTATTAATTTACTAGGTATGAATCAATTATTTACCGCCAACATTATTTCTTTGCAACTAAGAAACGTTTGGTCTACACTTACATACACTCCTGGAAATTGAAATAAGAACACCGTGAATTCATTGTCCCAGGAAGGGGAAACTTTATTGACACATTCCTGGGGTCAGATACATCACATGATCACACTGACAGAACCACAGGCACATAGACACAGGCAACAGAGCATGCACAATGTCGGCACTAGTACAGTGTATATCCACCTTTCGCAGCAATGCAGGCTGCTATTCTCCCATGGAGACGATCGTAGAGATGCTGGATGTAGTCCTGTGGAACGGCTTGCCATGCCATTTCCACCTGGCGCCTCAGTTGGACCAGCGTTCGTGCTGGACGTGCAGACCGCGTGAGACGACGCTTCATCCAGTCCCAAACATGCTCAATGGGGGACAGATCCGGAGATCTTGCTGGCCAGGGTAGTTGACTTACACCTTCTAGAGCACGTTGGGTGGCACGGGACACATGCGGACGTGCATTGTCCTGTTGGAACAGCAAGTTCCCTTGCCGGTCTAGGAATGGTAGAACGATGGGTTCGATGACGGTTTGGATGTACCGTGCACTATTCAGTGTCCCCTCGACGATCACCAGTGGTGTACGGCCAGTGTAGGAGATCGCTCCCCACACCATGATGCCGGGTGTTGGCCCTGTGTGCCTCGGTCGTATGCAGTCCTGATTGTGGCGCTCACCTGCACGGCGCCAAACACGCATACGACCATCATTGGCACCAAGGCAGAAGCGACTCTCATCGCTGAAGACGACACGTCTCCATTCGTCCCTCCATTCACGCCTGTCGCGACACCACTGGAGGCGGGCTGCACGATGTTGGGGCGTGAGCGGAAGACGGCCTAACGGTGTGCGGGACCGTAGCCCAGCTTCATGGAGACGGTTGCGAATGGTCCTCGCCGATACCCCAGGAGCAACAGCGTCCCTAATTTGCTGGGAAGTGGCGGTGCGGTCCCCTACGGCACTGCGTAGGATCCTACGGTCTTGGCGTGCATCCGTGCGTCGCTGCGGTCCGGTCCCAGGTCGACGGGCACGTGCACCTTCCGCCGACCACTGGCGACAACATCGATGTACTGTGGAGACCTCACGCCCCACGTGTTGAGCAATTCGGCGGTACGTCCACCCGGCCTCCCGCATGCCCACTATACGCCCTCGCTCAAAGTCCGTCAACTGCACATACGGTTCACGTCCACGCTGTCGCGGCATGCTACCAGTGTTAAAGACTGCGATGGAGCTCCGTATGCCACGGCAAACTGGCTGACACTGACGGCGGCGGTGCACAAATGCTGCGCAGCTAGCGCCATTCGACGGCCAACACCGCGGTTCCTGGTGTGTCCGCTGTGCCGCGCGTGTGATCATTGCTTGTACAGCCCTCTCGCAGTGTCCGGAGCAAGTATGGTGGGTCTGACACACCGGTGTCAATGTGTTCTTTTTTCCATTTCCAGGAGTGTAGTTTGATAGGTTTGGAGACTGTCTCTTAGGTAGAAGTCAAGTGAATTTTTATTGAATGTGTATGTCTTGCATTTATTTTTGGTGGATTTGGATGTTACGCTATTTACTCTAGCTACAACGACCTTGTGATAATTAATCCTTGCGTCAGTCATTATTCTCTTAGTTTGTCAGGATTATTTGTTGCTAAGAGTTCTAATATGTTATCGCAACCATTTACATTTCGAGTGAGCTATTAAATCAATTTAGCACAATTTCGGACGATGTTTTACGGCTACCAACAACATTAATCATGTATTTTCGCCATCATATCGAGGGTAGAAGTCACCACTAACTGTAATAGTATGAGTAAGGTACCAGTAGGATATGACTCAAGTTTTCTCTTAACCCTTCAGCAATTGTCTCATCATGAGCAGGGTGTTCGGTAAAAGGAACCAGTTATTAATTTATTCCAGTTGTCAAGTATACTCACTTCAGTTTCACTACAAGGTAAGATACATCTAACAGCAATAAACATTCAACCGCCAACTGTATTTAATCTCTCTCTGAACAGATTGATCCTTTGTAAAAATTTTGGCTGAATTTATATCCGGCTTTAGTCATTCTTCTGCGCCTATGACGACTAGAAATACTGTGTTTTCTATAAGAGCTTGGAGCTCTGGTTTTTCCTAACACAGATACAATACCGATGGCTCCTAGGTCTACACTCGTCCTATCTTTGACCTGCACTGTTTGAGGGTGAAGCGCTTTTTGTACTTCCCCCAGACCCTCTAACCTAAAAATCATCCCAGTCCACTCCGCGCAGCCCTCACTGCCCGTTTAGCAATCTCCTGCGCGTAATGAACCAGTAACCTATCAAAACGAAACCAACACCTTTCCAGTCTATGCCAGAAGTGAATGAATCGACAGCCCACACGTACATCTTCCACTCAGCTCAGTACCAAAGGACGACAGTCGGTCCTGTCAGTGTTGCTACAAATGGTGACCTCCGCCTTCATCTTGCGAGCACGATTGCTAATGTTTTCATCCACATCTACGAAGATACTCCGCAAGCTACCGTACTGTGAGTGGCGGTGGGGACCCTGTACCACAACTTGGCATTTCCTTTCCTGTTCCACTTGCAAACAGAGCGAGGGAAAAATGACTGTATTACGCCTCCGTAAGAGCCCTAATTTCTCGTATCTTATCTTGGTGGTCGTTACGCGCGATGTATGTTGGCGGCAGTAGAATCATTCGGCAATCAACTTCAAATACCGGTTCTCCATATTTTCCCAATAATGCTTCTCGAAAAGAACGTCGTATTCCATCCAGGGATTCACATTTGAATTCCCGAAGCATCTCCGTAACACTTACGTGTTGTTTGAAACTACCGGTAACAAATCTAGCAGTCTACTTCTGAATCGCTTTGATGTCTTCCTTCAGTCCGGTCTGGTACGGATCCCAAACACACGAGCAATACTCAATAACAGGTCGTACCTAAGTCCTGTTTGCAGTCTCCATTACAGGTGAACCGCTTTTTCCTACAATTCTCCCAATAAACCGAAGTCGACCATTTTCCTTCCCTACCACAGTTTTTACGTGCTCGTTCCACCTCATATAGCTTTGCAGCGTTACGCCCATATATTTAAACGACTTGATTGTGTCAAGCAGGACACTAGTAATTCTGTATCCGAACATTACAGGTTTATTCTTACTACTCATCCGCATTAACTTACATTTTCCCACATTTAGGGCTACCTGCCATTCGTCTCACTAACTGGAAATTGTATCTTCCTACAGTCACTCAACTTCGACATATTATCGTACATCACGGCATCATCAGCAAACAACCGAGAATTGCTATCTACCCCGTCCGCCAAATCATTTATGCATATAGAGAACAACAGCGGTGCTGTCACCCCTCCCTGGGCACTCCTGACGATACCCTTGTCACTGACGAACACTGACCGTCGAGGACAGCATATTTGGTACGTAGTTCAGAAGCCACCCAAAAAAGTAGGGAATCTCTTACGATCCAAAGCGATAAACATAGTTACTAACAATATGAGCCACCACCTACAGCTGGCTGCAATCTGTGCTATTCATGATTCCTGGAATGATCCATTCCACATCTGGGATGACTCCTCATGGTACCCTTACAGAGTGCACACCAAATGAAAGCAGACGCGTAACTTAGGTGCAATACATGTGTTCATTATCATTTGTGCCTGAAATGTTGACCATGAGCATTGATAAAACTGATTTCGGACAGACAATATTGCAAGTTGAATTTCACCTGAAATTATCACACCACAGGTTCTTGTTATAAGCATTTTCTAATCTTAGGATATTGTCAGCGTTTCCCTGCAGACCACTTCTTTTCCCAATCCAGAGCTGTCATGATAAGTGAGCGTGCATACCATTTTGTGTTTCCAGTGAACACCAAAAGTCGTGTGACGAAAGGTCTGTAATTATCTTTGCGGAAAGGGTGGAACAAATATTGGTAACATGTTGATTGCCTCATGTCATATGGGATTACTTCCACTAACTGCAGTAGCATATAGTAGGGGGCTATGAGGGTTCTGGAACTAAGGAACTATTCTTTTCTTACTTAAACTGCCTGGCCACATATTCCAGCAACATTTATGTAAACAAACTATTCACTTTCGCTTTTAGTTTTATTTACTTAGGATATAATTAATGGTCCATAACTCTCATTTTAACTACCATAATTTATGATCCAAGTTGGACACCAAGTAGTCCACTTGTAGTTTTGTTCACACAGATGTGTGAATTTTTTTAGCCTAAACTTTGTGACTGTAATTTATAACGCAAGTTATGTTTAACCTCAGCGACGATAATTAGTGATCAAAAAATGTCTGCCTCCTTTCACCCTCTCATGTAGTGCGTTCCTATTGTTCCCCTCCACCATCACCATTACCGTCACTCTTCAGGTACCCACCATAAACAGATGGATCTAGCATTCATGCTCTGTACCTTGGTCTATCGACAACATGAAGCTCAGCTACATGTTTTTCGCTGATGTTCCTCAAATTTTCCATTATATTTCGGAAAACAGTTTTATTCAGAAATTTGAAAAGTTCTTTTTAAAACTTATATCTAGTGATAAACCTCTGTTCGGTATTAACATCAGTATACTCCTTCAACCAGTGTGACTGCTTGAATGAGGTAGCACAGCGGTCCCTAGTCAGATTCGTTCCCAAACTGAGACAATGCTGGAGGTTTCTATAGTGCATAATGTATCCCTGTTTAGCCTCCAGTGTTGTCATCAGCTTTGGATGGAATCGTTGCACAGAACTAAATGGAAAATAACTGTGCACATCATGTAAACTAGTAGAATGTGCTAGGTCTGCCCCATGTATATCATTCACAAGAATTCACTGCACATCCTAGAATTTACTTAACCTGAAGTTGAAAGCCTCCAACAGGCGGAGATTGTTGCAAGGCATTTCCATATAATTTGCTAACATCAAGGTACATGATATAACGCGATTATCATATGCTTTGAAATGTCTACTCATCAAGGATTATTTGCATTGGCACTCTTTTGGACATTCTTGCAGAGGCTCCTGTGAATGCTACATTAGAAAAAGAGTGGAATGTCGAAATAAGTCAATAATTTGATGTTGACACGTTTCTTTTTCAACATGGCGTTCTATGTAAGTCCTGGCGTGGTATAATGAAGCAGAATCCAGGATGTAAGTGGTCATACGTATACTCCATAATTTCTCGAAAATATCCGCAAGCAAGTGTACATCTGTGTTCATATATAGCTTTGCATATTTTCCCAAATCAGACATGTTGAATTCTTGCCAAACCATCACTGCATGTCCTCCTGATGCGTTGTCTCAACAAGTTTCTGAGGTGGCGCATGCATAAAACATAATGAGTCTAGGAATCACAGCGTAATGTTTGGCGTCAGCCGCTTGGAGAATAAAGCGCATTTCTCAATGATATCAGGCAGGACACTATCACTGGGCAAAGCAAATCAGCCAAGTTGATCAGTTACGAAATGGGCTTCTTGCCCAGTCAAATTGTGCAAGAAAACGGACATGTGTCGTGGCATATGGTGGTTCGAGTGCATACATTATGTGCTGTGCATTCTAACTAACCCTTTAGATGACAGTGGTCTCTATGTGGAATTTCCGCTTCTTCACCTAAAGGCAGTCCATAAGTATGACAGTCAACAACTGTCCTGTGTAACGCAACATGCTGCTGTGCACCAATCGTGGGAATGTTGGTGGAGTAAATGCTATCAGCTGTTCGAGGTAAGGAGCAACCATCTCACAGGATTTCCCCTGACGTGTGATTCGAATCAAGTTATATTAGCATACAACGTGATATGCAGCCGTATATAGTACGTGCCAGTCTGTGGAGATTGTTAGGGAGGTTAGCCTCATAGCCTGCCGCAGGAGTGAGGAGGCATTCGAATTCCTTGTATACTACAGAGGGACAACGCTCCTGATGGTGGTAAGAACTTGTTTAGCAATGACACACTAAGACTTCCGGCGTATGAAATCACCCTCATTCAGCCAAGGGCCTTGTCAAAGAGGGTGGAGGAGCAGTCAGCGATTCAGACCACTCTCTTGCCCTAAAGGGTGGAAAATCAGCTATGATCAACGGCATGAGAATTCAGAAGGCAATGGAAACCACTGCTTAAAAGATATATGACGTGTATCCATGTGAGAAGTAGCCCGTAATTGAAAAACTGTCATGACGATCTCTCTGTTGGCAGAAGATTCCGGACTAGTCATCCATCCAGATATCTGTGAGGGGACTAACAATAAGAAGACGACTATGAGAAGAAGACTGAATAACCAACGAAAGAATAACATTCTACTAGTCGGGTCGTGGAATGTCAGAAGTTTGAACGTAGTATAAAAGCTAGAAAGTCTGAAAAGGGTAATGCAAAGGCTAACTGTAAATACAGTGTGGTAAATGAAGTGAAATGGAAAGAAGACAAGGATTTCTGTTCTGAGGAGCATAAGGTGGCATTAACAGCAGCGGAAAATGGTATGACGGGAGTATGATTCGTTATGAATGGGGAGGTAGAGCAGAATAATGAGTTACTATGAACAGTCCAGTGACAGGGTTGTTCTTATCAGAACCGACAGGAAACCAACACCGACAACGATAGTTCAGGCATATATGCCGACGTCGCAAGCAGAAGATGAAGAGATAGAGAACGTGTATGGGGATATTGAACGGGTAACTCAGTACTTAAAGGGAGATGGAAATCTAATAGTCATGGAGGATTGGAATGCGGTTGTAAGCGAAGGAGTAGAAGACATTGTTACAGGATAATATGGGCTTGGGACAAGAAATGAGAGACGAGAAAGGCTAATTGATTTCTGCAACAAATTTCGGCTAGTAATAGCGAATATTCTGTTCAATAATCAGAAGAGGAGGAGCAATACTTGGAAAAGGCCGGGAGATACGGTAAAACAAGAGGGATACGGAAATACTAAGGAATGAAGAGATATGGTTGAAGTTCTCTGAGGTTATAGGCAAGGCGATAATGAATAGTTCAATAAGTAGTTCAGTTGAACAGGAATGGGCATCTCTAAAATGGCAATCACAGAAGCTAAAAAGAAAAACACATGTACAAGCAAGGTAACTATGAGGAAACCAAGGGTAACAGTAGAAATACTTCAGCTGGTCGACGAAAGAAGTAGTACAAAAATGTTCAGGGAAATTCATAAATACAGAAATACAGGTCACTTATGAATGAAATAAACAGAAAGTGTAAGGAAGCGAAGGCAAGATGGCTGCATGAAAAATGTCAAGAAATAAAAAAAAAATGATCGTCAGAAAGACTGAGTAATCATATAGGAAAGTCAAAACAATCATTGGTAAAATTAAGAGCAAGGGTGGTGCAGTGGGAATTCCACTGGGAAATGGAGAGGAGAAAGCAGATAGGTGGAAGGAGTAGATCCGCACAATTCAGAAAATTGCCAAGTGCGAGAATTATCGCACAATCAGCTTAACAGCTCTTGCATCCAAGTTGCTGACAAGAATAATATACAGGAGAATGGAAAATGAAATTGAGGATATGTTAGACGACGATCAGTTTGGCTTTAGGAAGGTAAAAGCACCAAAGAGGCTGTTCTGACGTTGCGGTTGATCATAGAAGGAAGAGTGAGGAAATATCAAAACACGTTCATAGGAATTGTCTACCTGGAAAAGGCGTTCATCAATGTAAAACGGTGAAAGATGTCTGAAATTCTGACAAAAAATAGGGGTAAGCGATAGCGAAGGACGGGTAATACTGCAATATGTACAAAAACCAAGAAGGAACAAAAAGAGTGTAAGACCGAGAACGAAGTGCACGAGTTAAAAGGGTGTAAGTCAGGGATTTAGTCTTTCGCCCCCATGTTCAGTCTCTACATCGAAGAACCAATGATGGGAATAAAATAAAGATTCAAGAGCGAGATTACAATTCAGGGTGAAACGTTATCAGTGATAAAACTGGCTGATGACGTTACTATCATCAGTGAAAGTGAAGAACTGCAGGATCTGTTGAATGGAATGAACACTCTAATGCGTACAGAATATGGACTGACAGTAAATCGAAGAAAGACGAAAATAATGAGAAGTAGCAGAATGAGAACAGCGAGGAACTTAACATCAGAATCGTTGATCATGAAATAGACGAAGTTAAGGACGGATGAAGCAAAAAGGACATAAAACGCAGACTACCACTGGCAACAAGGGCATTCCTGGGCAATAGAAATCCATTAACAAAAAGATAGGCTTTAATTTGAGGTTGAAATTTCTGAGAGTGTATGTTGGAGCATAGCATTGTATGTTAATGGAAATGAACTATGGGGAAACTGGAACAGAAGAGAATCGAGGCATTTGAGATGTAGTGTTGAAGATTAGGTTGACTAATAAGGTAAGGAGTGAGAAAGTTGTCCGCAGAATCAGCTAGGAAAGGAAAATGTGGAAAACACTGACAACGAGAAGGGACAGGATGGCGTGATACCTGGTAAGACTTCGGGGAATAACTTCTATGGTAATAGAGGGAGTCGTAGAGGTAAAAAACTGTGCGGGAAGACAGGGACTGGAATATATCCAGGAGATAAGTTGAGTACGTAGACTCTGAGTGCTGCTCTGGGATGCCAAGGTCTGAACAGGAGGAATTTGTGGTGGGCCGCATCAGACCAGTCAGTAGGCAAACCAGCTCCTAGATAGAGCAAGCTTTGACATGCTTTGCTATATGTTCGTTCACAGTAAACAAGTTAAGCCATCTAGAACAGTAATGCTGTGCACCTTTATTTTAAATTTTTATGAGGAAAGCGAGTGCGACACGTTCTTAACCCGTTTGTTATGCTGTTTCTCCACCTTGGCGAATAACAACAAATTTTATGTGTTTTCATATAGTCCAGCTACTTCTGGAAACTAGAGGGGTCCTACAAGTTTATGCTTCAAATGGCTCTGAGCACTATGGGACTCAACTGCTGTGGTCATAAGTCCCCTAGAACTTAGAACTACTTAAACCTAACTAACCTAAGGACAGCACACAACACCCAGCCATCACAAGGCAGAGAAAATCCCTGACCCCGCCGGGAATCCGGGAACCCGCGCGTGGGAAGCGAGAACGCTACCGCACGACCTCGAGATGCGGGCTTTATGCTTCACATCTTTTTCCGACACATTGCGCTCTTCTTCTGGCTTGGTTTCATCTTTCTGCAGGCCGTAAACCTGAACTTAAAAACGCGGGTTCTGCCTTTCAAATTTAGATATCTCCTGAAGTTTAACTGGTAAATCGACGCCATCAGACTTAATAAATTCCACAAAAATCATCAGTTTCGTATATATTTGGACATTATGAGTTTATCGTATCATCTCTCTTGCGTGCCAGTACTGACATCGACCAAGCGAAGCAGAATTCGTCTTCGAGATTTTGGACATTAATATAGGCCTTTCGGGCAGCTACACTACTGGCCTTTAAAATTGCTGCACTACGAAGATGACGTGCTACAGACGCGAAATTAGCCGACAGAAAGAAGATGCTGTGATATGGAAATGATTAGCTTTTCAGAGCATTCACACAAAGTTCGCGCCGGTGGCGACACCTACAACGTGCTGACATGAGGAAAGGTTCCAACCGATTTCTCATACACAAACAGCAGTTGACCGGCGTTGCCTGGTGAAACGTTATTGTGATGCCTCGTGTAAGGAGGAGAAATGCGTACCATCACGTTTCCATCTTTGATAAAGGTCGGATTGTAGCCTATCGCGATTGCGTTTTATCGTATCGCGACATTGCTGCTCGCGTTGCTCGAGATCCAATGACTGTTAGCAGAATATGGAATCGGTGGTTTCAGGAGGGTAATACAGATCGTCGTGCTGGATCCCAACGGCCTCATATCACTAGCAGTCGAGATGACAGGCATCTTATCTGCATGGATGTAACGGATCGTGTAACCACGTCTCGAGCCCTGAGTCAACAGATGGGGACGTTTGCAAGACAACAACCATCTGCACGAACAGTTCGACGACGTTTGAAGCAGCATTGACTATCAGATCGGAGACCGTGGCTGCGGTTACCCTTGACGCTGCATCACAGACAGGAGGGCCTGCGATGGTGTACTTAACGACGAACCTGGGTAAACGAATCGGAAAACGTCATTTTTTCGGATGAATCCAGGTTCTGTTTACAGCATCATGATGGTCGCATCCGTGTTTGGCAACATCCCGGTGAACGCACATTGGAAGTGTGTATTCGTCATCGTCATACTGGCGTATCACCCGGCGTGATGGTATGGGGTGCCATTGGTTATACGTCTCGGTCACCTCTTGTTCGCGTTGACGGCACTTTGAACAGTGGACGTTACATTTCAGATGTCTTACGACCCGTGGATGTACCCTTCATTCGATCCCTGCGAAACCCTACATTTCAGCAGGATAATGCACGACCGCATGTTGCAGGTCCTGTAGGGCCTTTCTGAATACAGAAAATGTTCGACTGCTGCCCTGACCAGCACATTCTCCAGATGTCTCACCAATTGAAAACGTTTGGTCGATGGTGGCCGAGCAACTGGCTCGTCACAATACGCCAGTCAATACTCTTGATGAACTGTGGTATCGTGTTGAAGCTGCATGGGCAGCTGTACCTGTACACGTCATTGAAGCTCTCTGTTTGACTGAATGCCCAGGCGTATGAAGGCCGTTATTACGGCTAGAGATGGTTGTTCTGGGTACTGATTTCTCAGGATCTATGCAGCCAAATTGCGTGAAAATGTAATCAGATGTCAGTTCTAGTATAATATATTTGTCCAATGAATACCCGTTCATCATCTGCATTTCTTCTTGGTGAAGCAATTTTAATGGCCAGTAGTGTATTAATGTGAATACTTCACCAGCTACTTTTCAACGCCTATGAAATGCGGCATTCCGCGGATCAAAACCAAGAATATTTGATTATATTTCGATGATATAATTATCTATTTTAGAACTACAGAAGGTCATGTTAAACGGCTGGAAGATTAGGGGTAGCAGATCCTACACTTAGTATAGAGAAATGCCATTTTGCTCAGATACAAGTGAATCACGGGCATATTATCAGTCAAGTCGGAGTGAGAACAGATCCTTGACTTACTTGCATCGTCTGTGATTTTCAGACACCACAGCTGCTAAACAGTGACAGTCATTTATTGGATTACTTAATTATTATCGTATGTTCAAGAAGGGATTCATTAAAATTTCACGGCTATAGACCAAGCTGCTGTGGAAAGGAGTTAATTTTCATGGACATCGTAGTGTCAAAAAGTATTTGACAAACTCAAAGAAATATTAATGTCAGATCCTGTATTAATATTCCCTGACTTTGAGCAGTAATTCATGCTTTCATGTGACATCAGCAACAATGTTTTGGGTTGTATTTTGAGTCAGAATGTTGACGGGAAAGAACATCCGGTGGCATGTGCCACCAGTCAACTGAATAAGGCTGAGGCTAATTATTCAACAACTGAAAAAGACATGTCAGTAGTTCCTTACAGAATCTCTTATTTTCATTGCTATTCATATAGTAGGAAATTCAAAGTGATTACAGACCACGTGTCTTAATGCTTATTATGGCTGAAAGACCCGTCACGTCAATTAACAGGATGGGACATAAAATGAAGTGATGCCGACCATGACATAACTGATAAATTGGGAGTGAAGCATATGTATGCTGATACCCTAAATAGGAAGATAGAAGTTTTACAAATAGTGGACAGAAGCTAGGCAGTTTGGATAAAGGCACAATCAGCTGATTGTAAGTGTCAGTTCTTTCAAATGCAACCTCAGTTTGAAAAGTAAGAAGTCTTCCTATGCAGATCTACAAAGTATGGATCTTGTGTTGTAGTTCCTGCAGCACTTAGAAGCGGAATATTATGAGAAGCGCACGACCATGTTTTATCAGATCATGGAGGGAAAACAACAACTGATAGACGTGAAGTTGGTTTGGTGAAAAACATGCCGCAGTGGTGTAGAGCAATATGTAAGAAACTGCATATAGTGTGTGCAAAGAGCAGATTCGATTCATCAGAAAATTCAGTTACAGTTATCAGCTGATAAATCATTTTCAATACTAGGATTAAATGTCTTCAGACATTTTAATAGAAGACCACTTGGGAATAAATATGTCCTGATGATATTAGATCATTCTTCACGGTATTTAGTTATGGTAGTCATTCCAGATGAGAAGATGAGTAGGGTGGCACAGGCAATGGTAAACAACCGGTTACTGGAATTTGGCATGTCAGAAACCGTTATTATAGACCAAGGAACTAACTCTGTATCTGAACTAATGAAACACTTATGTCGCTTATTGAATATTAAGAAGTTACATAGCAAACCCACTCCATCGTCAGATGATAATTGAAGGAATGAGTGCACCGTACATTATCCAAAACATTAAGCCATTACATGAATGCACAGCGTTCAGATTGGGACTTATACTTAAGTTTTGTATTCAGTGCATATAATTCAAAAGCTCGTATCAGAAGTGGACTTTCACCGTACGCAGTAATACAGGAGTGGAAAATGTTGTCGCCCTTTGACACAGTTCAGCTTAAACTGGATCTGTAAGTGAACCAGTGAATAATTTTACGAAGAAACAGAACGAAATTTGGCATGAGGTAATACTTGAAAAAAAAAAAGAAGCTTAAGAGAAATACGAGCAAATTGGGAAACAGACGAGTAAACTGCACAATGCGGTGTAGGACAGGGGGTATCATTAACTGATTCACACACCCCAAAAAGGAAAACGAAGAATCATTTAACGAAATGTCGTGGATCTTACCAGTCTGTCGAATGACTTCGCCAGTCGATATAAAATAACAGTTGCCAACTAGAGTATCTACAGCCCATGTCAGTAGAGTTGAAGCGGAAACGTGTGGGTATCACCATTAAAATTATCTAAATAATAACAATATGACTGACGTACTCTGTTTCTGATTGTAAACCTGAGCTATGATTAAAAATGAACTGTCGTAACGAAACTTGTACTGTCGTAATGTGAAACGCAAGCCGCACTGTAAAAGTAATTAACTGTCGTAATGAAAATGGAAGTCTTTCATACTGTAAAAGATAGCAGTCTGACTGCAAGAATTTTGAACAATATAAACTGCCTGAATAATTAACTTGGACATGAAACCCAGAGTAATTGGATTTGCAAAATTTGATCACAAAAACAGAGTCTGAGTAACATAAGTTGGCCGTGATTGAATAAATAAAACAAATCGTAATCTTTTCTCCTTAATTCTGTCTTGCGCAAATTGGATAATGCGTTGCGGTAGTGCTCTGTCTTGCGCGCCGCTATTCTAAAGCTGCAAATTATTGTATCTACACAGAAACACTCGAGAGGTGCAACGAGTTCTTTGTTAATTGCAAATCGAACTGTTTATCGAACATACTTGGTTGGATAATCCATTAAAAGGAATTGTAAGAGAAATGTTGGTAAGAAAATGAATTATCGCATAAATGACAACACGGTGTTTTTTGTATATTGATAAAAGTGCTTAAGGCAGATTTTTAAATTTAATCAACTTCTCAACATCGAAACAATACACTTTCCTATCTCTCAAATCTAACAACTTTCAGTACAATAACCAAGTTAGTTCGATGGCGCAGCAATAACGAAAGAAAAGTAACATCATTATTGTATTTACCTGACATTCCACTAGATTTCTTCCTTCACAAATCAGTTTCATAATCATGTCGATCGAACAAAATGATAAATTTAGACATTAAATTTGAATCATAATATTGTCATAGCTTCCTTACTAACACTGCTTACAACATCGCTGCGCGCTCTCAATCGATTCAGATACCAAAAAATTCAGATACCAAAATTATACATTGCACCTATCAACCAACCACTCACATGTGAGTCGTGCAGTGAGCTGACTTTGCTGTCACACCCACGCACTGCTTTCAGGATGTAGGCTATAGTGACGATATGGTAACGAGAACTGATAACTACACTTGCCCAAAATGTAAATGAAAAAATGGCAAAAATGAAATCAGATCGCAGTGGCCATTAACTGGCCATCGCGATAATTGTGCTTGCGTAACAGTTCCACCCGAACTCAGTGACGAGCGCGTAGTCCGATCGCGTGAGCGCGGGAGAGCAGAGGACACGTGTCCAGAACTAAACGAACTTTTTTCTCGCGCTCGCGGGGAGACGTGTATTTCGCGGACTCGACGACGCGAAAGCGGAAACGCACGGGAAGCGCCAAACAAACTACCGCACGCGTCTGGGGAGCTCGCGTTAAGCTCGGCCAACATGGTCCGCGGACTGAAGTGACAGTCTCTCGAAACACGCGACTGTACTGCACGGCGGCTCAGATCGCATTGCCCGCCGCTTTTCCAGCTGACCTACGTCCGTGCGCGCCACACGTTGCCACAACTCTGCCTATCGGGAGGTACGCACGCCGACGCGCATCTGACGCAGCTAACTTCGGTCGGTCGTGAGCGGTTCTGGTCCTTTCATGTGGCACGGCTGCCACAGCGAAAAACTGTTTAGAGGTGAGACTGATGCGTTGCCATAGATTCCTTCAATCATCACGGAAATTACCAAGGGAAATGCAACATCAGATGTTCTATTAATGAGTCATAGAAGGACAGTCGCATTTACATTCAATATTTGGACAATTAGGAATGGTATGCGAAGAGTACAGGATAGGTTTACAGCATTACAAAAAGAAGCAGTAAAAAGAATGGTTATTGTAGGGTATGCAGAACGAGTGTTAGGAATTAAAACTCTCGTTTGAGAAATTGAGAACTCAGTTGCAACAGTTAACAGAAATATTACCACAAACGCTAATTCGTAAGAAACGAGATTGGTTAGATGCTAGAGGGAAACTGTTAAAAATGTATTTTTAATGGCGGGTAATGAGGATACCAATAATTTAAAAAGCGCAATTGGAAATGTGCAAGTGTTAGAGGAATATACGAAAGCAAATGTAGACTGGTACACAATACAGTTAGGATACATGGAGTAAGGAATTTTCAGTGTTACTAAAATGGTATGAACTTTAACGATAGCATATGAGCAAAACACTAGGAATCTTTTAAATAGTGATGTAGAGAAAACATAAACCTGGTTAAGCAAACTAGATGTGGAAGTGGTATGACAGTAGCTACATTGCTATGAACCTTAGCAGATAGATTAGACGACACAAGAACTTTGTATGAAACAGTACGCTACTCGTGGGCAACTGATGTCACGTTACTAGATTCACGTCAGAGTTTGATGGTATTACACAAAGCACAGAGAGACTTTCCAGAGGGACTTCAATATGTCATGCCTGTAAGAAGTGAGAATATAACTCTATTTTGTCATATATTTGAGGTAGGTGTGGATACAGATCGAGCTACTTTGTACATTAAAACACTATTTCCAGTAGTAGATATAAATGCACAATACCAGTGTAAGACAGTACACCCATATCCAGTTGAATGGACTACAATTGGGGAATGAATACGAATACAAACTCATGTAGTATTATTAGCTTCTATATGGAAAAATGCTCATGTTGTTATGTATGTAGCAAATTTGAAAGATTGTATTAAATCTAAAAGTTTTTGTCCATCAGGAGTGATACAAAAGAACAACCAGCCATGTGTAATGCAGTTGTTTTTATAGACATTGGAAGGAGTAGAGTGCGAGAAAAAAGATTTAGCCCCTGAGCCAAAATTCCAGAAAGTTGGAGATCACTGGCTTTACTACATCTATACACCTGAAATAGTAATTATCAGTTTCTATGAAAACGGTAAACCAATGGGGATAGTGAAAATAGAGTTGCAGGACAATGGATTGTTAATTAATGGAGCTAGGTGTGAAGTAGCAGGGCGACAATTTTAACTTCCATCTAGCATAATGGGCATGGCAGTGATTAATGGGTCCTGTAAAATGTAGTATTGTCCAGAGGAACCACCACACATATTACCTAACCAAAACCTACCTTCTACTAACGATACCTTAGATCCCATTTTGCTACAATCCGTAGACGAATTAATTACTTCAGAAAAAGAACAAATTTCAGTAAGTCGAGTATTGCAACACGTGGAACAGTATCACGAGAAACGTAGACAAATTATAGTAACTGTCAGTGTAGTATTTATTGCTCAACTTACTTTAGCATAAAGCGTGAGATATTTCATTCAGATGAGACAACCATCTATCAGATACCTATGGAATGGGTACGAACTAGTAACCAGTAATGCAAGTGGAAAGTGTCAATAATGTATGTAATGAGGACGGAGCGACAAAACAGGTTAATGGAGATAACTAAGACACAAGAGTTATGGCAAGAAAGAACCCAGAAAAAAGTTATAGAGGAAATTTTAAAAGACAAAGCAGGTGTAGACTAAATAGTAGTAAGTGAAAACGACAAAATTCACGACGAGTTACATAAAGTGGAGGGACGTGTTAGAGCACAGAATAGTGAGGGATAGAAAATTAGAAATTTTTATTCAAACTCATTCACAATGCCACAGGAAATATCAAATTGAGCCAGGGACAGAGAATAAAGCAGGTATCATACTGGAATGTCGCACATGGATCAGGCCTTCAATACATTACCACACCGTCCGCGAATTGGGAACTACACATTTAGCATAAGGAGGACTCCAACAGAAAACCAAAGGAAGACAGACAAGATACTTCATTAGCTCATAAGACAGGGTGCAAGAAACTCTACCCCTTACACACGAATATGTAGCAAGGATCCGATACAGCAGTTAACAGCTTGTTCAGCTTGTTAGGTGACTATAGAGGAACAAGAAGGACACATATGGTCTTTATGAACTGAGCTTCACGTCTTGGTCTCTCACTAGCTCCATTTAAATGCTCCAGTTTTCCTTTCGTCAGTTGGTCATTGTGATTGATGAATTCACAATATTAGCACTCGATTGTATGATTACGATACTGTAGTGATTTTATGTCCTAGATGCTATGGCATTGTCTATGAATTAGCCAAAGATCTACTCGAGCTGATAGTCTTCACCTTATGAACTTCACGCTACTCGATGCTTACCATCTACCGATGAAGAGACTGACACCATGTCACAGCGTGCTACGAGCACTGAACTTCAATGCAAAAGTCAGTAATAGGGCCTCTAAGTCGATGTTCGTGTCCAATGCCCTGATGCCCACAGTTGCTGAAACCTACCAGGCCAGTAAGGAGGAGATTAACCTACCGCACGACAACCGAGACCAGGTACATCGCCGAAAAGTCATCAAGGGTCATTTTAGAATTTAGAGAGGGACCGAGGAAATCAAACAGCCAGAACGAGACCAAAATTTAATGCTGAGCACAGTCGCCGCCCGTCAGCTATCAATCTACTGTGGCGATGAAACTTGCTTGCACCATCGCCCAGGCGTGCAGATTCTGAGCTGATTAAACAGATGTCAGCTAGAATCTACTACACAGCTCAATTAAGTACCAGCCGACGCTGATGCGGGAGAGCAACGAATTGTAAACGCAGTGAATAAATGATTGAACTTTAATAGTGTTTTACTAGTGTCGAAGTGTTCTCAGCAGCTATCCTGGTCTCACACAGGGGTGTCTCTGCACGGCATCTTTGGAGGACAATGAATGCCCACGGAACATGCTGTGGGAAGACGAAACTCATCTCGATCGCGAAGGACATGTCAATACCCAGAACTGCAGAATATGAGTAAAGTAAAACCCACTCGCACATCAACTGGTGCTGTTTCATTGTGCAAAGGTAACTGTGTGAAGCGGGTTGATGGCGTCGTTTAGCGTAGGGCCATATTTTTTTTCTAGGAGATTGGTGCTCTGTATCCTGTTACCTGTACCGCCAGTGATAAAAGTTACGAGAGTCATTTTTGCACGAACATCATTCCATCCCTTCAACAATGTGGATGTGTGGGTTGGATCATTTTTTATGCAAGAGGGCGCTCCTCTGCACATTGTACAGCCAGTGAATCAGATGCTGCAAAGACATTCTAGAATTAACATCCATCATTTCCCTACAGTCTGGACATCCATATGACCTGATCCTAATCCGTATGACTTCTGCCTGTGGGGTTGTCTGGAAGACGCTGTGTTCAGTGCTCCTATTGTAAGATGGCAAGAACTATGCCCCTCACACGAAGTCATTAAAGATCACCTAACTCACGCTGAGCGAACAGTAGGGCTGAACAAAATGACTGACAGGACACAATGCATTTTGTAGAGGGTATAGTATGGACGTATTGGAATAATTAATGTTGGGTGATGGTTTTAAAGTAATTCACACGACATGAAAACTTTGTGGAAACGAGTCGCTTTACCGGACGCTAATTTACCCCAGGGAAGTATTAGACCGTGGCTGGCCAGGGGAGCGGCTAAGGGAAGCGACAGTAGGCAGTTTAGGGCGGCTCAAGCTCTGAGAAAGCGGTAACGGTGCGCGGCCTCCAGCCACCTTAAGATGAGTGGCAGTGAGTGGGTTGTTGACCCCGACTCCATGCTGGTGTACCGGGAAACAGATGGAGAACTTGTACGCCTGTTGATAAATGTCCGTCATCCCGTTTTCTGTGAAAGACGCGACAAAGCTGCGCAAGCTACGGTGGAGCGGTCAACAGAGGTCAAAATATCAAAATATGCGTGTTCGTGACTATAGCAACTTCACGCTGAATTCACGGTCTGCAGAGCCTGAAGTAAATCAGGTAAAAAGCAACACCATGAAATACACATGCCTCCGATGGGAACGTAGGACCAAGGAATTTGAAGTACTCTCCTGGGAGTCAGAATTCCGGAAAACTTGGTGTTTGTGCAGTCGCTAACCTTGATTGGTGGCCTGGGTGGAGCTATATAGTAGAAGCTGAGAAGAAGGGAAATTTTGTGGGAATTTGTTCACTTCCTAGAGTAGGCATTGGTCGGCGCTGTGACACATAATTAACGCGGCTTGCACTGCAATTAGCGTAAGTGATTTTGCTGGAGGGGAAACCGAGGCAAAGAGCGGACTGTGAGAACTCTCCGTAGAGGTCTTCCGTTCCCAGCTTGCCTAGAGTGCGGACGTGGCGTTCTTTACACAGCTTGCCTGAGAAAGAGTGAGCATCTCTGCAGTTTAGGACTTAGCAAATGGAACGATTGAGCTTGGAGATAGAAAGTTTTGGTTCAGCTACGTACTGAGCAAGATAGCTAGGAGTGAATAGACGTAGGTGGGTGTCAACAAAATATTTTCGCATTCGGAAGAGAAAGTGGGTGATTGAAATTTCGTAAATAGATCTCGCCGTAAAGAAAACTGCCTTTGTTTCAATGAACGCCCCATCAACTCGTGTAGCATATCAGTGACACTGTCACCCTATTGCGCAATAACACGAAATGAGCTACCCTCTTTGTACTTTTTCGATGTCCTCCGTCAATCCCACCCGGTAAGGATCCCACACCGCGCAGCAATATTCCAGCAGAGAACGGACAAGTGTAATGTAGGGTGTCTCTTTAGTGGTTTTGTTGCATCTTCTAAGTGATCTGTCAGCAAAGCGCAGACTTTGTTTCGCATTCCCCACAATATTATCTATGTGGTCTTTCCAATTTAAGTTGCTCGTAATTGTAATTCCTAGATATTTAGTCGAATGTACAGTCTTTAGATTTGTGCGATTTATCGTATACTCAAAATTTATCGGATTTCTTTTAGTACCCATGTGGATGACCTCGAATTTTCTTTGTTTAGTGCTAATTGCCACTTTTCGCACCATCCAGAAGCTCTCTCTAGATTATTTTGTAATTGGAATTGATCGTCTGATGATTTTACTGGACGGTAAATTAAAGCGTCATCTGCAAACAATCTAAGGGGGCTGCTCAGATTATCACCTAGATCATTTATATAAATCAGGAACGCCAGATATCACTTCTGTTCTACTCGATGATTTACCATCTATCACTATGAACTGTGACCTCTCTGAGAGGTAATCACGAATCCAGTCACACAACTGAGACGATACTCCATATGGACGCAATTTGATTAATAGTCGCTTGTGAGGAACGTTATCAAAAGCCTTCTGGAAATCTAGGAATATGTAATCGATCTGAGATCCCTTGTCAACAGCATTCATTACTTCATGGGAATAAAGAGCTAGCTGTGTTGCACAAGAACGATATTTTCTGAATCGGTGTTGGTTATGTATCAATAATACCAGACTTCTGGGCTACACCTATTACTCTTCATCCTTCATTCAGTTTTCCGATAATTCTTCTTTGTGAGAAGTCATCCAAACGTTGTCTCTGGGTCATGTTGTAATGAAGAACGCCATCACATTACAATGTAACTGCTCACCGATTGACTCAGACTGTCTTTTCCTGTTCCTTCGACTGCTTCGTGTTGCGGACTGAGCCACAATTGGCATGATAGTCAAGCTGACCTCATGCCATGTCCAACTCTCTGTGCACGACTGGGAGACCTCTGGCAACACGCTCCGTCGATTCTACTATTTCAACCAAGTCGTTAATATGTCATGTTCTGTCTATATTGGATCTAACGGCAGGAAATGGACTTGACCTCTGTTATATTTTAATGAGGAACCTGAAACATATAGCTCTGTGCATGCAGAGAAACTGTGGGTCAAGTTTGGAAGAATAGTTTTAACCATTGAATACGTGCATACCTAGTAGAACAGTTCGTGATGGAAGGGACCTTCCACAGTATGCAGTGTCGGTAAAGCTCTAAAGAAGTAGCGGATACAGCACAGCAGGTGGAAACAAAATATAGAGCCGTAGATAGAGTAATACCAAACGACAAACGTTTGGCTGTCAAAAGGGCTATGTAGAAAGTCTTCACTCACTAAGTATCAGAATCTTCTCGAACATTTACAAAACCCAAAGATATTTTGGGCTTACGCAAAGGTAGTAATTGCACCAAAGTTGGTGTCCAGACATTCAAGGATGACTCAGCAGCTGAAAATGAGGGTAGCAAAGCAAAGGCACAAATTCTGAATTGCGTTTTAAGAACCCAGCAGGTTGGGCACAGTTCAGTTCTTGCACTTACGCAAAGATGAGTGATATTCAAAAATCATATCGCATAGGACAATGTCTAGATTAGTGATTCAATAATACTGACTCATAGGACGTAGTCGTATTCAAGAGTATGGCAGAAACGATCATTCGTAGCAAAAAAGTCTAGTAAACGTGGGCTCTAAAATGCGTACATTAAGATCTATGAGCACTTGTTCAGTAGAAGAGATGTGTTTCTCAGTAGCCAAGATGAACAAGTACTCACAGCTGTTAAGGTATGCATTTTAGAGCACATTCTTACTAGATTTTTTGGCTTGGAACGATCCAACGTGTCATGTCCCTGAATACGACGTTCTCCTATGGGCCAAGACTCGTGAATCACCTGTGAAGACTTTGTCCTGTGGGGCATGACTTTTGAATCAACTTGTTTGTGTTAGAGTGAGTGATGTTTAGAAACAACTAAAATCGCTAAAATTGAACAAAGCTCTAGCCGCAATGCAGTTCTAGTCACATTCTGTATACAGAATACATTCTGCATACAAAATTTGCGGGGTGAGTTAGCCCTTCTTTTAATATAACACACCTTAGATTCTCCTCTCCCCCCCCCCCCCCCCCCATAAGAAAAAGACTGTGCCCAATAGTTGGAAGAAAGCACAAGTCACACCATTCTAGAAGAAAGGTAGCAGAAGTGATACATAAACTACCTTCTGCCTATGTAGAACATAAGAAAATATTTTGAGTTCAAGCGTAATGAGGTACATATCTCGAATAGAGTGATCTCATCCGTGCAAAACAGCACGGATACCGAACATACTGCTCAGGCAAAACCCAGCTCGTGTTTTTCTCTCATGCTATCCTGCAATCCATAGATCAAAGATCAAGACAAATATATGCCCTGTTTCTCTATTTCTGCTTATTATTAAAAATATAATCTTATGGGGTATCAAGCGAAATTTGTGACTGAATTGAGGATTTCTTTGTAGAGAGGATACAGTATGTTATGATGGATAGAGGATCATTAGAGACGTAGAAGCAATTTCAGGCGTATTAAACGTGTTGGGACCACTGCTGTTCATGTTCTATGTTAGTGACCTTGCAGATAATGTTGAAAGTACCTCAGAATTTCGTGCAAGGTGCTGTAAAGTTATCTAGAATAAAACAGGGTAGAGTATTGCCCCTAGGAAGACTTTTCACAGTTTCATCTCTAGCCAATCCAGTACACTTTCTTACTAAATTCTGAAATGATAGCATTCACTTTCTGTGTGCTACACCCTTTTACTGAAATTACAAAAATTACCACGGAATAATAGGATCTTTCCAAACGTGAAAAATTGTTCCAACGTACAACATGATCATGTACCAGGAGCAAATATTCTTTTCAAATTTAAAAGTGTTATAATAGAAACAATCTTCTCAATGCTGTATTTAATAATCTTTGTGTTGTATTATTAATCTACTACATTCCAATAATCCGTAAGTGAAGTCAAATTAAGAACAAGAATGTTCTCAGATACCAGTAACAAGTTAAGTACATTTTAAAGTAGAAGCCATTGGAGACAAACACAAATTTCCGTTTTCAAGGTACGGAAAATGTTAAGGCATTTAAAAAACTCATTTTTCAGTTATCATGTTTTCCTTGGTAGACCTTTCTCCGTTGAGGCTACAAGATGATGCACGACCGATGAAGTGTATCTTAACCATCCGCATGTCATGGAACTAAAACAAACGAACATCGTCCGAACAGGCCTCGAAGACCCAATGGTACCAAGCCTCGAAGACCCAATGGTACCAACCAGCCCCCGCGTCTTCCTCAGTCCTGCGGTTTCACCGGAAGCGGATACGGAGGAGCCATGCGGCCAGCACACCGCTGGCAAACAGAGCCCGACAGACCCTGGTGGTGACCCATTCAAGAGCTAGCCAAGCCGACGGCGCTTAACTTCGATGGTCCGACGGGAACTGGTGTTACCACTGCGGCAAGGCCATTGGCACATGTTATGCAAATAGTTTTTCAAATATACGATATTTTACGCACCACAAAACTCTACAACTGAAGATTAACATACCCTCCAAATATCATTAGCATAGTATAGGGAATTTAGATGCGTAGAATTTGTAATATTTACAAACGCTTTGTGTAGCGTTTGTAAATATTACAAAGCAGAACCTCATGTCTCACAACAGCAAAAAGAGTAGAAAATGGACGAAACTGTTTATGGCGGTTTCTAGTGCATATTTTTCATATTATTCACTAGTTTTGTACATCTTCCAGAAAACATCACGTGTTTCTAGATACACTGTCCTCTAGATATAACATTCTCCTCTACCGTCTGAGAAAAGTTGCACAATTATGCAGTAAGAAGTTGATTAGATTTCAAAGTGGTACAAAGATTGAAATCTACCTTCAAATGTTCAGGAAAGCAAAATTGTGCGCTTCACAAAAACAATAAAAAGTAGAGTTTTGAATCCTGTGACTACGATATCAGTGAATCGCCTGGAATCAATCAACGCGTACAAATACCTGAGTATAGCAAGTTGTAGGGATATAAAGTGGAAAAATCACATAGGCTCAGTCGCAGGTAAAGCAGTTGGCAGACTTCTGTTCATTGCTAGGATACTAGGAAAACGCAGTGAGACTGTAAATGAGGTTGCTTACAAAACAGTTGAGCGAGAAATCCTAGACCATGGCTTAAATAGGACTAATAGGGGATATTGTAAATATTCAAGTAAGGGCAGTACTATGGGTCACAGGTTTGTCTGACGCACGCGAGAGCTTCATGGAGATACTGAAGTATCTTTAATAACAGACGCTTGAAGATAAACGCAAACTATCCCTTTAAAGCCTAATTATTAAATTTCAAGAATCATATTTTTTGTAAGCATTTTAGGAATACACTACTACTCCTATACATCGCACCGATTGGGAACCTCGGAGACAAGATGACACTAATCGCAGCGCTCACAAACACATTTAACGACTACAGAGGGACGTACCTTGCGCCATGCACGTCACGGTGGTTTTCAGAGTAATGATGAAGAAGTAGATTACACGTTAGGGGGTCAATCACATGAGACATTCAGAACTGTAAATTGTATAGGTGTTTCATATGGGTTGATTTAAAGTAGAACGACTGTACAGGCATTCATGAGAAAAGATGATGACATATATTCATAGAAGAATCCTAAGAAAATGAAATTCAGGCATAACTTTCGTTTGACTAATTATAGAGCACAGTGTGTTGGCCTGGGACAATACGTAGGCTTCAGAGGCAGACACTATGGCAGAGACATTGTGAGTCACGGAGAACTATGCTATTCAAAGTGTAATGACTTACATTCCAAGGAGAATTAGTTGATTTATTCCTTCCTACCACATATGAGTAACAAGGATAATAATTACCGTCGCTAAACCGCCCCCGTCATGCTTTATCAATGGAGCAGGAGAAGAAAGAACAAGAGTAATGATAGTTATACACGAAGTATCATTAACTAGTTTTCAAGCCACTGCAGGCCTCCATCAAAGTGTCTGTTTAATGTAAAACTAAGTGAGTCTAAGTACTGTGATTGTGTAAGCTGGCTAAAATGTACATTACCGAAATGAATTTGTCAGGGATACAAAGATGCAATGCAGAGTATTTCTTTACGCTAAAACCATGTGCTCGTAAATACTATGTGTGTGTGTGTGTGTGTGTGTGTGTGTAAGCTGGCAAAAATGTACACTACTGAACTGAATGGTCCAGAAAAAAATGTTCCTACAATACCTCCATATGATAACTGGCCTGCAGTGACTAAAAGACCAGTTAATTGTAGAATAAATTGTATCAAATTTAAAAATGATTGCTTGCAAATCGTACCCAAGTAAACCGCCAATTCTTAATGAACGTTTTGTTTGTTGACGCGGTTTTTTCATTCAGCTCGCAGCTGTTTGTTTATGCGTTAAGTTTTCAACGTCTTTTGGGAGGTCCATCTTTCTGACTCTTTGGACAATACGTACGACACTTATGTAATTTGAATATCTGTATCTTAAAACTAAATCGCAAGGAAAGGGTCCGGTGCTCATATGTTTTAATTATAGATCACACAGCCTACAAGCTATTTGTCTCTAATACTAAAATTTCTCCGTATTTGCCGTATATAATACCAGGAGAGAGAATCCGAACTAAGATTGCAAATTTCCGACTTGCTGTTAAAATTAAAAGTGGCACTTGTTTTAGGTTTGATGAAAAAGTCTACATGATGAATAACAAACTTGTGTTGGGCACTTGCCTGTTACTTGCCTGTTAAGTTTATTAAGACAGTTAACATAATTTAAGCTATATTTTTGAAAAAATAAGCATTGGATAAAAGCAAAATTAGTTACTACGAAAGATTTGTTAATGAATTCTGATACTGTTGGGCTACGTTGCTCCTGAACATAGGTACAGGGTGTTCACCAATGTGCCGTCTCATTGAGAGAGAGAGAGAGAGAGAGAACAGCAAGTGGGCGGATAATGCTGGCATTAATTTATGTGTTGTTAGAACTTTCGGGTAATGGCAGCAGTCCTACTATAACAACTTGGCTATGGAAACTTTACGAGATAAGCATCGCAACACGGTGCAACAGGTCGTGAAACTTATCAGATACGTGCGCCGGCTGAGTCATGAAGCGCATCTGCATTCCCCGCTAACTGTTTAGCAGTGATTCTAGTTTGATCGTTACGGGCAACAATCAGGTTAACAGGCCAAACGCCGCAGCAAATTTGAACACGATGCGCCAGCGTTAACATTTGATTACATGCCTGCTGTTCACCATTAAACCGCGTAGCACTTTCGTACTTACGTGTCCTAACAAGCCTCTCGCTAGTTTGTTGAAAATATAGAATGATTTTTTATAGTAAATAAATGCATTGTAGGAGAGTTCGACTGAGCAACGTGCATTATACACTGGATTTTACTGCGAGTTGCGCATAAAATCAAAATCAGCATTTGGATAAAAAACTGGAAATCAGCTTACCTGATATTCACCCCAGCATTCTGGAGTCGTCGTCGGCGTTTAGGGAATAATTATTTTCAGAGGAAGGGCCACATCCTGAAATTTAAAATTGTTTCTGTATTGAATCACACAAGATTTTATTTCTCCATTATTTCTCCATTACTTATCGTCCGTCATTGTATGTTCAACTATTGATATCCTCGATAAGTTTACAAAAATGACAAATGTGTTCAATTTAACGTTCATACATCCTTTCCCAGCTGAACTCGGACTCTAAATGGTTCACTGCAAAGACACATTGTGACGGCCTACAAATGGTACTCTCTAACAATTTAATGTTTTACAACTCTTTAATTAAAAAGAGTAGTTTTCTCACAAGAACAAACATCTTAGCATCGTAGTCTGCTTTAGTGATTATTTATGCTTTCATGTTCAGGTAATTTTAATTTCTCGTTAATTAAAAGTAAACTAGTTAAAATAGTTTTGCGTGAAAATTTCGAAATTGATCAGATTTCAGTTACATTGTTTTACAGATCATTCTGAGCGGTAATACATTCCGAATTGTAGAAAATATTAGTTGTATTTTTACTTTACATTAATTTGTTGTAACATGACGTTTCGAAATTTGTGAGCAACTGCCGATGAAAAAATAGTGTTTGAATTACACAAATGTTTAAATACGAAACATTAAACATATGATAGTACGTTGGAATTTAGTTACAAGAACATTCGGACACAAATTACATCTAAAGTGATGGAAATTTTACCTTCCTTGTCAAGTGTATGTATAAAAAGTTATTATTGATGTACTGTGATATAAAAGCTTTGTACTCTGAACAATTATTACTCAAATATTCGAAGTGAAATATTGTCTTAGCATAATTTTGATGGTAAACAAACTTTCTGTGAATATATAACAAGAATCTAATGGAATATTAATAAAGAATGTCACAGCAGTCAGAAATTGTAGACACAATATTTCAATCCCGATGAGTAATTTGTAACATAAAAAATTACCATGAAATAAATCTTCACATGAAAATAAATAAGGTACAAAGACCAGTTTCATTACTGTACATTCAAAGCTATAATTTTTTTCTGTCCACGTTACCCTCTTCTACTTGTAAATAAAATATGTGACTAAACGTACCGCTCCGCAATAGTTAACCCTTAGATTTGTTCACATGGATTTATCTCAGATTCACAGTGACTACGCCAATAAACTGACTGGCTGCTGTCTTACTGTAAACAGTCTCTCCCTTACATCATGAGGGTAATAGGTAAGTGAACACGAGGTTATTGTGTCAGAATAAATGTTATGATCGTTGAGCTAAATCTGTTACAAGGGAAGAAAAGTGAATTAGCGAGTGAATTTTGTACACCGCCGGAAAAAAAAAACTGCTTACAACATCGTCCGTCAAGAGATAGCTTAGTGACATAGCTACCAGAGCGGCATATGTGTTACATTTTAATAGGGAAAGCTCACAGCAAAAAAGTTCATTGTGATTCTGAATTGTGAAACGAGCAGGCAACCATTTCACGAAGACTCACTCGTGCTTCCTACAGCCAACTCACCGTGTTTGAAAGGTATCAAATTGTGGCCTTCTGAGTGACAGGACGGTACTTTCGGAGAATTGCCACACGAACTGGACGTGCTGCGTCAGTTGTGCAAAGATGCTGGTATCAGTGGTCACGTGAACATTCTCACAGCCGTAACAGAGGTTTTGGACGGCCACACAGCACAGATACCCGCCAATATCGTCGTACTGTAAGGGCGGCAGTGGCAGATATTACAGTTACGACAACACTTTTAAGAAGGCTTGTGCAACACGAACTGTTGCGAACCGGTTGTTAGCAGTGGAACTACGGGGACGCACACCTCTAGCCCGTCTTCCGCTCACACCACAGAATGGATGTGCATGGCTCGATTGCTGCCATCAGAAGATCACTTGGAATGGCGAGCCGCGGTCTTTAGTGATGAAAGCAGATTCTGCTTACATACAAGTGATGGTTGTTCGCGGGTACAGCCGGCCGCTGTGATCGAGCGGTTCTAGGCGCTTCAGTCCGGAACCAAGTTGCAGCTACGGTCGCAGGTTCGGACCCTGCCCCGGGCATGGATGTGTGTGATGTCCTTAGGTTAGTTAGGTTTAAGTAGTTCTAAGTCTAGATAGTGCTTCGAGCCATTTGAATTCTTTTTTTTTAACGTGCTCTGCATGATGTTCAGCAACTTCCTTGGCCAACACGATCTCCGCACTTGTTTCTAATCGAGCACGAATGGGATATGACGGGACAAGAAGGGCCTCGTACGACTCGTCTGCCAACAACTGCTACAGAGATATGTGAACAGGTTGAGCGGGCGTGGCATAAAGTATCCAGGGCAGTATTCGCCATCTGTACGATCGACTGGATGCCAGAGTCAGCGCTGCATTGCCGCCCATGGAGGCTACGACACGTGCTAATATGGGTGTTTCAGCATGGGTAGATACTTGGTAGCTTAAAACCACCTGTGCTGTTGATCTGTAAATGCAATCATTTCATGTACTCCATACGCGCTTTTACAACAATAAGTCTTGAGTGATCTGGAAATCTCTAAATGGATGTACTAATTTTTTTACAACAGTGTGTATTACGAATACTGGGCGAACATTGTAAAATCTACCGAGAAATAAATTACTTGAAAAATAAATAATTTGACCACAATGTTTTAATAAAATTAAAAAATGCTGTCTAACACCACGACAGAATGAATACATTTACGATATTGTTAATCTGATTACTCATGAGATGCATGCACAAAGCTGAGTCAAAATATGACCACTGCCCACTGCGAGACTGAATGCCGCCTGAGCCGATGCGGCCACGTGACGTTGTACGGGTGGCATATAAGCAGAGCCGGTACGTGCCGCACGGCCCTCCTACATAGAACCACTCTCACACGGGACGATAAAATGTTAGTGGGAGAGGACCTGGATGAGTTAGGGACGTCACAGTGCGGAATTCCACGTTCCACAACACTCTGTAGCGCACAAGAATGAATAAGAAAGTCAGTTTTTCTCTTCGCGCAGAGGGCCGCGACCAATGACGATTCAAGTTAGAGTTCTACGTCACAAACATAAATTGGGAGACGCCATATTGGATTTCAACATTTTCAGCTGATGCCAATATTTCCGATGTTTAGTAGGTCTTGTATTAAAACTTAACGACCTATAAACACACGCTGTTTCATAGCACCAGCACATAGAGTATCTCTGGGAAAGCATTATTGGAACGATTTGTTGTACGAAAATGACGTAAAACGTCAAACTGGTGGTTGAAGAAGTTTCATATTTGGTTATTTTTTTGTTATGACCTGCGTATAAGGAGAAAGTATGCAGTTTCAATACAATGCCATTTCGAAGATTTATCAAAAATGCGTCATTCTTCGCACCGCTTATTACACCTAAATGTCAGTTGTATGGAGTGTAGCCATGAATGGAAGTGAAACATGGACGATAAATAGTTTGGACAAGAAGAGAATAGAAGCTTTCGAAATGTGGTGCTACAGAAGAATGCTGAAGATTAGATAGGTAGATCACATGACTAATGAGGAGGTACTGAATAGAATTGGGGATAAGAGGAGGTTGTGGCATAACTTGACTAGAAGAAGGCATCGGTTGGTAGGACATGTTCTGAGGCATAAATGGATAACAAATTTAGCATTGGAGGGCAGGGTGGAGGGTAAAAATCGTAGAGGGAGACCAAGAGATGAATACACTAAGAAGATTCAGCAGGATGTAGGATGCAGTAAGTACTGGGAGATGAAGAAGCTTGCACAGGATAGAGTAGCATGGAGAGCTGCATCAAACTAGTCTCGGGACTGAAGACCACAACAACAACAACAAATGTCAGTTACCGGATTATAGGCAGTTAAAATCTTTAGGACACGGCAACATAACAGACGTGGGCGTACGTCCCGAAAATCCGCTGTAATGCAGCGGATAGAAGAGTGGAGGTATGAATACACATGTAGCTGGGTTGCGTCCTGCAGTGTCAAAACATTCTTTTTCATTTACCTTCCCGTTCTCTAAGGGATTCTGGGATTCTTTCATTAGATTGATGGTTCTCTAATATTCGATGGTACGTACATACAAGAGCGCTGTTTCTCAGGAATGAGTTTGTTAGATTTTGGGAACACGTCAGTGAACTTGGACCAATGAACTGAAAGATTGCTTTTACGTCAATGCCTGATTTCGATTTATTTATTTATCCGTAAAGCTTTCCAGGTTGTGGACTACATAATTCTTTTATAAACGTAGTGTATGATCCTGAGAACAAACGTTCATGTATGAAAGAACACACACACGCACACACACACACACACACACACACACACACACACACACACACACACACATTAGCAACAATATTGCAGTATTTAAGTGATATTTGTTATTAAACAAGGCAGTTTAAATATTCTTCTGCAAGTAGTGCAAGCTCTCTTACAGGTACAGTCTTCTGTTTCACATGTTCTAAAAATTCTGCCTCTCAATAGAAGCAGTGATACGGTAAGAATGTCCCAAATGTTTCACTGGGAAGAGAGAATGATGAAATATAAGTATTTTTTTATTTTATGTGAAAGACTGTTGTAAATTTGTATCTCGCTATTTGTAATGGAAATTTTAGAAGCTGGTGTGCTTACTAAATGGATGGACATTGGAGTACTGATTTACGTCACTACAGACAAATCAATGTCTGGCATGTGGACAAGGGAGGAAATGAACGTTGCTATACAGTTAACGTAGAAATTTCACATACACGCAAATCATTGTGAGGTGTACGTTCCATGTGACTGCACCAGCTCATTTCTGGACGTGCACCAACCGCTAGGGCGTGCTTAACGATGAGAAACATCCTCCGTCTGAAGACATTTTAAGAGCAGGGAGTCATAAGTACAAATAAAAGAGGATCTGCGATTTTAGTGACGATACGGGCCGTCAATGGGGAGATTTGTTGACATAAACGACTTTGACGAAGACCTTGTTATCGCCTGACTCCTGTGTAAGAGCATCCAGCAAAAGTGGAAGCTGCTCGATTGTTTCCGTGCTACTGTCGTGAGCACATACGGAAAGTGGTTGAAGGACGGTGAAACAACGTGCAGGTGACAAGTTTTTAAATGTGCACACCGTCATTTGACTGTATTGTTCCTTAATTATTTACGTAATTAAATAAGGAACAATACAGTCAAATGACGGTGGGTTCATTTAAAAATGACTTTTGCCTAGCCAGGTATTTGTGGTTGTGTTTAAATGGTCGTAATTAAATGAAGAACAATGCAGTCAAATGGCGGTGTGTTGATCCAAAAATTATTGTATGACTGTTCAGCAACATAAAAAACTGTTTAGGCGACAAGTTTTTGGAAGTCAACGCATTACAGAACGTGAAGGTCGGAGGCTTAACGACTCCGTAAAGTTGGATAGAAGACGAACTGTGTCAGACCTGACGATAGAGTACAATGCTGGTAGAAGCACCAAGGTTTCGGAGCACGTAATTGAACACGAGGCTCCTCAGTACACTACGTGCATGTGTTCTCACTTCGATTGACGACTGCTGTGTCACTGGACCATCGAGATTGTACCGTGGATCAATGGAAACGTGTTGCCTGGCCATGTGAGTCATGTTTCTTGTTACAGCAGGTAGACGGTTGGGTGATGACAAGTCATCATTCAGGCGAGTACACCGTGCCACGGATGTAGTCTGATGCAGACAGTATTATGCCGGGTTTCCATGTGACTGTAATAGGAATTCAAGGTATCATGACAGCTGTAGATTATGTGCAGTATTGTGGTTCATCTTCATCCTTTCATGCTTGATATCTTCCCTGACAGTAATGGCATCTTCCAGCAGGATAACTGATCGCGTCACAAGGTCAGAATCGTGATAAACTGGTTTCGGGAGCCTGATAGTGAATTCATGTCTACGTCTTGGCCACCATGTCCCAACTCAACAGTACACATCTGGGACGCTATTGGGGGCCAGCTCCCAGCCTTCAGAGAACCGGTCTTTAATTAATGGGGATTGCGTGACCTTTGCGCAGACATCTGGTGCCGAGGCCCAAGGGACACAAGCTGCTGCTTAGTACGCCGAGTACAGCGGTGAGCCAGAGATAGCCAGGTGCAAAATTTATATGCACGGTCTGTCGTAATTAGTATCGAAAAAATGCACACTCGTAAGTCTATGATGGGCGGGTGTGCCAGATTCTTAAGTTCTTTGTATGGAAAAATCACCTAGAACCGGTGCTGCCGTTACCACGTGTATCCATGCGCCTACCAAGCACTTTTACAATTTACAGGGTGGCTAGTAAGATGCTTCCTAGTTTCGAATGTCTATAAAATTTTTATTAGTGAGCATTTGCACACGGAACAAGTTGTGGTCGGTTATCAGGACCATGAGAAAATGTATTCTACAATACAATTCCACATAAGCTCCTGCTTTGTCGACCGTAACATAATGGTTTTTCGAGGGTTTCCCCCTGTAACACAACACGCACTGTGTGCCTGCTGATCCCATTCTCAGGAGCTACCTCGCGTCTTGATTTACCAGGAATGCGAGTGGAGAAGTCTCTTACTCCCGCTACATTTTCTGGAGATCGCTCAACGAAGGTCGTCCTCCTCGTGGTTGTCAACAACTGGCCCACTTGTCAGTAGCTTGGTGTAACAATTCCTAATGGTTTTAGCATTAAGTGTGGCTTACGTGCTATGAACACCCCTCCACCATCGCTGAACAACGGCTACGGGTGGCCCCACTTCACACCGCGAAGCGACCTTGGCCCACTCTTGTGAAGTCAGTTTTTCTGCCATCTCGTCGTTCAACGTAAGAAGATGCTACGGACGGTCTAAGTATTCTCAGGAATCATGTAGCAGAACACTACCACGTTCGTTAATAAATATCAACAATCACAAAACTTACGGACATTTAAAACTAGGAGGCGACTTCTCATCCACCCTGTACCTCGCGCAGAATCGCAGCTGCAGTGCATTCCAAAGGTGGACCAACCCACACCTAAGCAAGTAACATAATGTTTTGGCTAGGCAGTGCCCCTCTGGTATTTCGTCAGTAGTTGGTGTATAGGCTTCATTACTCTGACGGTAACGTACCAGAGAGATGAATTAAATAAATTAAACGCACAAAGCAAGACAAACTACGGGGTGTGTTGTCAAGAAACAAATGTTGTAGTACGAGGATAAATGCACGATGATTAACAGAACTCACAGTCGTCGCTTTTTATGTGTGAACACGAGTGCTACACAAACTACTCTTCAGGACTTGAGTGTCCTGGATCGCAGTGTCTTGTATTTCCGCCAGAAACATAGATGCTTGGCAATTATTCGGTACACAGCACCACTAGAGGAAATTTCTCGAGTCTCTTCAAAGCATCACCAGAGGGAGATCACGTGGGCGGTGCCATTTCTCTACAAGTCCTATAAATAGCCAACAGTCACTGTGGAATTATTCTTCACACTGGTTACGTCTCAATTGGTTGTGCATTACTCTGGATTCAGTTTGGCCTACTTATCTTGGACCTGTCCCTGGGTTCAGTATTGCTTTCACGATGATGAATTATTTCTGTGCATCTGACGCTACTGCTGTATCTCTAGGATTGGCATGTGATATTTGTCTACCAAACCTGGACTTGTCGTGACTTCGCTCATTCTGTCACTCCAGTTTGATTTAGGGGAAGGTTGGTCATAATGGACAGTGCGGGCATAACGGCCATTTGAATTTGACAGTGACTACAGTGCTGAAATCGCACAATAACTGCACAAAAGTGACACTCAAAATCCTCGTCAGCCATGCGTAGTTATCCGAAGGAGTCAGGATATTATCTCACAATCACGTTTTGTGTGGTTCGGAGATAAGTTCTCACTTCATCTGACAACCTCAGATTTACATAAGAAGTTAGGTTTTTCTAACCAAGCTGTTGCGCCACGCATTCGTTACAATCGATATCAGCCTGTCGCTAAACCTCTCTGCTCTTCGTACCCTGGCGACCGGTTCGTGGGCGTCCCGCGGGAGGCGGCACGACGAGCTGATTCAACCGCACGCACGCTCCCTTTGGGCCCCAAGGTTTCCCTGCTGTTCTGCGTAGTAACTGATGTCCTGTCCATCTTGTTATGTGTGGCTGTGGAAATTGAAGAATTATTAATACCTTCTGCGTTTGTGGTAGCAGGCTGTGTCTTAACGGTCGGCAAGTTTCTTATTCCTGCTGCCTTGTTATGTGAATGCCGAACTACCAGTATTTAGGAAAAAGGATGACAACATAATGTTACGTGTGCCTGAAGTGGTGGTTGTAACTTAATTTTTTGAGTGATGCCTCGCTGTAGATACAGAACTTAAGTTCTCCCGCGTAACGCTATGTAGCTTTGAATAACAACCGTTATTTTTTATTCCCGAAGTGGATCACTGTTCCGAGTTACCAGCACGTGCCAGAGTTATTTTGAGCTTGCTTATAAAAGGTAAACAGAATTTAGGTTTCAAGGCTAACTGTTTTTACACACGTCTCAGTTCGGTATTTATTTACTGAATAAAAATTTACCTTTTAAATTGCGTGCTTCCTTCCAAAGACACACGTGTAATTACGAGAGGTTAAACCTGTAAGGTGTTTATTCTCTTTAAATATTCATGTTCAAATGGCTCTGAGCACTATGGGACTCAACTGCTGAGGTCATTAGTCCCCTAGAACTTAGAACTAGTTAAACCTAACTAACCTAAGGACATCACAAACATCCATGCCCGAGGCAGGATTCGAACCTGCGACCGTAGCGGTCTTGCGGTTCCAGACTGCAGCGCCTTTAACCGCACGGCCACTTCGGCCGGCCTAAATATTCATGTGTTACATTGCCACCGTATTTAAACATTTCCGAGTAGCAGTTATAATAACCTGGAGGGGTGTAGTGTTTATTTTTATTTTTGTCGCCTTGATGATTTGTGGCTACATTTTACCCTGTGTGTTTGAGATTAACTAATGAGCTGAATGAAGGGATAGAGCGTTGTCTGGGTTAAGCTCTAGATGGTCACCTTACGCCAACACCTAAATGATAACACATGTATTTGTTTCATGTTCTTGGATTGTAATTAATAGTGTCATTTTACTGTTTAAATACTGTGAAAAGCGATTCCCTTATTGTTTATCGTATTTAAACACAGATATGTGTGCTAAACTTTAGAAAAGAAGTTTCTTTAAGTGGACTGTGGCATCTGCTAAGTACTATATAGTGGCTTTTATAGTTCTTTCGTAATGTTAAAATGCTGCTGACGCAAATAAATATTGTCCAAAGCCTTTTATTTTTTGGCTGAGATAATGGAAACTGATAATAATTGCTGCTTGAATAATTGGAAAAAATTGGTGCAAAGAATAGTTGAAAGAAACTGGAAAGTAATCTCTGAATATTTACACAATCCTGGGTGACTTTAACTGATACCTGTATCAACAGACCTTCAATATCAATCCATCAGCGTCAATATTCATAATTTGCATAACGTACTGCTTCACATTAATTCCACTGTGCGTAATCTTGATTATAACAATGCCGATGCAGGATCGCTCCTCCGCTGCTCGCGTAAATTCCTCTTACATGCTCCAGACCTCCTGATACAGGATCTAAGCGGGCGAAATGATGAACAGACAGGGATGCAAGTCTCACATATGCGAATTAATTTTAACTTTCTAAAGACATTTTATAACAGGTTTAATGGAGGTTGAGATACACATTTTACATCTACATCTACATCTACATTTCTACTCCGCAAGCCACCCAACGGTGTGTGGCGGAGGGCACTTTACGTGCCACTGTCATTACCTCCCTTTCCTGTTCCAGTCGCGTATGGTTCGCGGGAAGAACGACTGTCTGAAAGCCTCCGTGCGCGCTCTAATCTCTCTAATTTTACATTCGTGATCTCCACGGGATGTATAAGTAGGGGGAAGCAATAACTTCGATACCTCATCCAGAAACGCACCCTGTCGAAACCTGGCGAGCAAGCTACACCGCGATGCAGAGCGCCTCTCTTGCAGAGTCTGCCACTTGAGTTTATTAAACATCTCCGTAACGCTATCACGGTTACCAAATAACCCTGTGACGAAACGCGCCGCTCTTCTTTGGATCTTCTCTATCTCCTCCGTCAACCCGATCTGGTACGGATCCCACACTGATGAGCAATACTCAAGTATAGGTCGAACGAGTGTTTTGTAAGCCACCTCCTTTGTTGATGGACTACATTTTCTAAGCACTCTCCCAATGAATCTCAACCTGGTACCCGCCTTACCAACAATTAATTTTATATGATCATTCCACTTCAAATCGTTCCGCACGCATACTCCCAGATATTTTACAGAAGTAACTGCTACCAGTGTTTGTTCCGCTATCATATAATCATACAAAAAAGGATCCTTCTTTCTGTGTATTCGCAATACATTACATTTGTCTATGTTAAGGGACAGTTGCCACTCCCTGCACCAAGTGCCTATCCGCTGCAGATCTTCCTGCATTTCGCTACAATTTTCTAATGCTGCAACTTCTCTGTATACTACAGCATCATCCGCGAAAAACCGCATGGAACTTCCGACACTATCTACTAGGTCGTTTATAAATATTGTGAAAAGCAATGGTCCCATAACACTCCCCTGTGGCACGCCAGAGGTTACTTTAACGTCTATAGACGTCTCTCCATTGATAACAACATGCTGTGTTCTGTTTGATAAAAACTCTTCAATCCAGCCACACAGCTGGTCTGATATTCCGTAGGCTCTTACTTTGTTTATCAGGCGACAGTGCGGAACTGTATCGAACGCCTTCCGGAAGTCAAGAAAAATAGCATCTACCTGGGAGCCTGTATCTAATATTTTCTGGGTCTCATGAACAAATAAAGCGAGTTGGGTCTCACACGATCGCTGTTTCCGGAATCCATGTTGATTCCTACATAGTAGATTCTGGGTTTCCAAAAACGATATGATACTCGAGCAAAAAACATGTTCTAAAATTCTACAACAGATCGACGTCAGAGAAATAGGTCTATAGTTTTGCGCATCTGCTCGACGACCCTTCTTGAAGACTGGGACTACCTGTGCTCTTTTCCAATCATTTGGAACCCTCCGTTCCTCTAGAGACTTGCGGTACACGGCTGTTAGAAGGGGGGCAAGTTCTTTCGCGTACTCTGTGTAGAATCGAATTGGTATCCCGTCAGGGCCAGTGGACTTTCCTCTGTTGAGTGATTCCAGTTGCTTTTCTATTCCTTGGACACTTATTTCGATGTCAGCCATTTTTTCGTTTGTGCGAGGATTTAGAGAAGGAACTGCAGTGCGGTCCTCCTCTGTGAAACAGCTTTGGAAAAAGGTGTTTAGTATTTCAGCTTTACGCGTGTCATCCTCTGTTTCAATGCCATCATCATCCCGGAGTGTCTGGATATGCTGTTTCGAGCCACTTACTGATTTAACGTAAGACCAGAACTTCCTAGGATTTTCTGTCAAGTCGGTACATAGAATTTTACTTTCGAATTCACTGAACGCTTCACGCATAGCCCTCCTTACGCTAACTTTGACATCGTTTAGCTTCTGTTTGTCTGAGAGGTTTTGGCTGCGTTTAAGCTTGGAGTGAAGCTGTCTTTGCTTTCGCAGTAGTTTCCTAACTTTGTTGTTGTACCACGGTGGGTTTTTCCCGTCCCTCACAGTTTTACTCGGCACGTACCTGTCTAAAACGCATTTTACGATTGCCTTGAACTTTTTCCATAAACACTCAACATTGTCAGTGTGTCGGAACAGAAATTTTCGTTTTGATCTGTTAGGTAGTCTGAAATCTGCCTTCTATTACTCTTGCTAAACAGATAAACCTTCCTCCCTTTTTTTATATTCCTATTAACTTCCATATTCAGGGATGCTGCAACGGCCTTATGATCACTGATTCCCTGTTCTGCACATACAGAGTCGAAAAGTTCGGGTCTGTATGTTATCAGTAGGTCCAAGATGTTATCTCCACGACTCGGTTCTCTGTTTAATTGCTCGAGGTAATTTTCGGATAGTGCACTCAGTATAATATCACTCGATGCTTTGTCCCTACCACCTGTCCTAAACATCTGAGTGTCCCAGTCTATATCTGGTAAATTGAAATCTCCACCTAAGACTATCACATGCTGAGAAAATTTATGTGAAATGTATTCCAAATTTTCTCTCAGTTGTTCTGCCACTAATGCTGCTGAGTCGGGAGGTCGGTAAAAGGAGACAATTATTAACCTAGCTCGGTTGTTGAGTGTAACCTCCACCCATAATAATTCACAGGAACTATCCACTTCTAAAACGAAACTTCCTGGCAGATTAAAACTGTGTGCCCGACCGAGACTCGAACTCGGGACCTTTGCCTTTCGCGGGCAAGTGCTCTACCAACTGAGCTACCGAAGCACGACTCACGCCCGGTACTCACAGCTTTACTTCTGCCAGTACCTCGTCTCCTACCTTCCAAACTTTACAGAAGCTCTCCTGCGAACCATGCAGAACTAGCACTCCTGAAAGAAAGGATATTGCGGAGACATGGCTTAGCCACAGCCTGGGGGATGTTTCCAGAATGAGATTTTCACTCTGCAGCGGAGTGTGCGCTGATATGAAACTTCCTGGCAGATTAAAACTGTGTGCCCGACCGAGACTCGAACTCGGGACCTTTGCCTTTCGCGGGCAAGTGCTCTACCAACTGAGCTACCGAAGCACGACTCACGCCCGGTACTCACAGCTTTACTTCTGCCAGTACCTCGTCTCCTACCTTCCAAACTTTACAGAAGCTCTCCTGCGAACCATGCAGAACTAGCACTCCTGAAAGAAAGGATATTGCGGAGACATGGCTTAGCCACAGCCTGGGGGATGTTTCCAGAATGAGATTTTCACTCTGCAGCGGAGTGTGCGCTGATATGAAACTTCCTGGCAGATTAAAACTGTGTGCCCGACCGAGACTCGAACTCGGGACCTTTGCCTTTCGCGGGCAAGTGCTCTACCAACTGAGCTACCGAAGCACGACTCACGCCCGGTACTCACAGCTTTACTTCTGCCAGTACCTCGTCTCCTACCTTCCAAACTTTACAGAAGCTCTCCTGCGAACCATGCAGAACTAGCACTTCTGAAAGAAAGGATATTGCGGAGACATGGCTTAGCCACAGCCTGGGGGATGTTTCCAGAATGAGAATAATCTGCCAGGAAGTTTCATATCAGCGCACACTCCGCTGCAGAGTGAAAATCTCATTCTGGAAACATCCCCCAGGCTGTGGCTAAGCCATGTCTCCGCAATATCCTTTCTTTCAGGAGTGCTAGTTCTGCATGGTTCGCAGGAGAGCTTCTGTAAAGTTTGGAAGGTAGGAGAAGAGGTACTGGCAGAAGTAAAGCTGTGAGTACCGGGCGTGAGTCGTGCTTCGGTAGCTCAGTTGGTAGAGCACTTGCCCGCGAAAGGCAAAGGTCCCGAGTTCGAGTCTCGGTCGGGCACACAGTTTTAATCTGCCAGGAAGTTTCATATCAGCGCACACTCCGCTGCAGAGTGAAAATCTCATTCTGGAATCTATCCACTTCTACTTCACTACAGGATAAACTACTACTAACAGCGACGAACACTCCACCACCGGTTGCATGCAATCTATCCTTTCTAAACACCGTCTGTACCTTTGTAAAAATTTCGGCAGAATTTATCTCTGGCTTTAGCCAGCTTTCTGTACCTATAACGATTTCTGCTTCGGTGCTTTCTATCAGCGCTTGAAGTTCCGGTACTTTACCAACGCAGCTCCGACAGTTGCTGCTTGGTCCCCGCATGTCCTGACTTTGCCCCGCACCCGTTGAGGCTGTTGCCCTTTCTGTACTTGCCCAAGGCCATCTAACCTAAAAAACCGCCCAGCCCACGCCACACAACCCCTGCTACCCGTGTAGCCGCTTATTGCGTGTAGTGGACTCCTGGCCTATCCAGCGGAACCCGAAGCCCCACCACCCTATGGCACAAGTCGAGGAATCTGCAGCCCACACGGTCGCAGAACCGTCTCAGCCTCTGATTCAGACCCTCCACTCGGCTCTGTACCAAAGGTCTGCAGTCAGTCCTGTCGACGATGCTGCAGATGGTGAGCTCTGCTTTCATCCCGCTAGCGAGACTGGCAGTCTTCACCAAATCAGATAGCCGCCGGAAGCCAGAAAGGATTTCCTCCGATCCATAGCGACACACATCATTGGTGCCGACATGAGCGACCACCTGCAGATGGGTGCACCCTGTACCCTTCATGGCATCCGGAAGGACCCTTTCAACATCTGGAATGACTCCCCCCGGTATGCACACGGAGTGCACATTGGTTTTCTTCCCCTCTCTTGCTGCCATTTCCCTAAGGGGCCCCATTACGCGCCTGACGTTGGGGCTCCCAACTACCAATAAGCCCACCCTCTGCGACCGCCCGGATCTTGCAGACTGAGGGGCAACCTCTGGAACAGGACAAGCAGCCATGTCAGGCCGAAGGTCAGTATCAGCTTGAGACATAGCCTGAAACCGGTTCGTCAGACAAATTGGAGAGGCATTCCGTTCAGCCCTCCGGAATGTCTTTCGCCTCCTGCCACACCTTGAGACGACCTCCCACTCTACCACAGGTGATGGATCAGCCTCAATGCGGGCAGTATCCCGGGCAACCACAGTCGTAGTCCGATCGGGGGATGCGTGGGACGAGCTGGCCGTCCCCGACAAACCCCCATCCGGACCCCCACAGTGATGCCCATTGGCAACAGCCTCAAAATGTGTGACTGAAGCCAACACTGCCTGAAGCTGGGAGCGAAGGGATGCCAACTCAGCCTGCATCCGAACACAGCAGTTGCAGTCCCTATTCATGCTAAAAACTGTTGTGCAAAGAACGTCTGAACTAATCTACAGAGAGCGCAAACAAATCGACAAAATTTAAACGGTTATTAAAATACAAGATTGCCTAGTAAATGCAGTAATGCTGCTACTTGCGCACTGCTGACACACTGCTCGGCGGCGGACGGTGGAAGGAGACTACGCGATTTTACACTATTCAGGTACTAAAACGCGATGCTACAACTCTCAAATACTACAATACGCCACAAATTTCTGAATTAAACAATGCAAGTACCAAAAACACGCAAAGAAATTAAGAACTAAACTATGTAACAAATGAGTGAGCTAGGAGTATACGACTTGCTGCTGCAGCTGCTTATCGAACGGCGGCAGGGAGCACACTGACTGACCAACCGACACTGGCCGTTCAAAACAAAAACAGAAGACAAACGACTACGCGAATTTACACTGTTCAGGTACTAAAACGCGATGCTACAACTCTCAAATACTATAATACGCCCGAAATTTATGAATTAAACAATGCAAGTACCAAAAACACGCAAAGAAATTAAGAATTAAACTATGTAACAAATGAGTGAGCTAGGAGTATACGACTTGCTGCTGCAGCTGCTTATGGAACGGCGGCAGGGAGCACACTGACTGACCAACCGACTCTGGCCGTTCAAAACAAAAACAGAAGACAAACGACTACGCGAATTTACACTGTTCAGGTACTAAAACGCGATGCTACAACTCTCAAATACTATAATACGCAAATCATTGTGATTATGGTGGCCTTGAAGCTTTCCCAGATGCAAATATTCTTACATGGAAGACATGGAGTATAGCAGAGACAACAGGACTCTTAGCAAAAGTTCCATATGGTACACTTGTTCCCAGTATGCCATTTGTGTTGAGTACTAGAAGGAAGAAGAAACTAAATGCGGATGAGTATCTGTTTATATGGGCTAAAGTTGGTAAATTGTAAAATAAAAATCAATGGTGACTGTATGTTATATTACAGACAATAAAATTTGTCCTACCCGAGAACCATCCTTATCTATCCCGTGAGATTTAAAAAAAAAAAAATTAAAAACAATATTCACTTATAAGTTGGTGGCCGTGCGAGTCTTGGTTGCTCGCTAGGCGGGTGACCTTGAAGCGGACTTAGCCGCTGCGCTCGTTTGGACCTCCAATTAATTGTTGTTTATTGAACTGTCCAGAAAGATCAATGTCTATCGCCTTCAAAGCACGATAGACAGGAACGCTGTGCCGCCAGCGACGACGGTAACCACGTCGCCCAGGCATTGCTGTGGCACGTTAATACAGTTAATACATTGCTGGTATGATGGATCCAAGCATACGTCCGCACCCTACCACTTATAGAAACAAACAGGTGAAGTTCCAAGAATTAATAAATTGAAGAGTGTGTTTCTTCTTTTGTCTCGAGCAGATGTATCAAAACATTAACCTTGCCACAAAACAACTCGTTAATTTACCTTTGGCGTTGTGTATATCCCATACAGTTTACATATAGCTTACATCTATAAAAAGAAAAGAACCAAAAAATAATATGATTCAACACAATTGCCTCCCCCCCTCCCCCACTGCACACTGACGTGATACGGAGGTGCACAGTGTCTGGGAATAACTTTTATTTTCGGCCATTGGAGTTATCGTGAATGGCTATCAATTTATATGGGCATGTTAGGTCAGCTTCTTTTAACACATACATATAAATTTTCTCTCCTAACAATGTATTTACTGTAACCACATAGTCCCATTGTTGTCAGCTGGCATCTGCACAGTGTTTACCTTGCGAAGCATGCGTGAGCAATGCAACGTCCGTTATCGTCCCAGTTCGCGCTCACATGTTCAATACGAGGCCAGAATGCCTGTGCCATGCGTTTACAGTAGCTTTCACTGCACAAATGCGTGAATCTCGTGTTTAGCGGCGTGATCCTTTGTGAAATATTCGATGCGGTGACAACTGTTATAGGCCGGCCGGAGTGGCCGAGCGGTTCTAGGCGCTACAGTCTGGAACCGCGCGACCGCTACGGTCGCAGGTTCGAATCCTGCCTTGGGCATGGATGTGTGTGATGTCCTTAGGTTAGTTAGGTTTAAGTAGTTCTAAGTTCTAGGGGACTAATGATGGTTCAAATGGCTCTGAGCACTATGGGACTTAACATCTCAGGTCATCAGTCCCCTAGAACTTAGAACTACTTAAACCTAACTAACCTAAGCACATCACACACATCCACGCCCGAGACTGGATTTGAACCTGCGACCGTAGCGGTCGCGCGGTTCCAGACTGAAGCGTCTAGAGCCGCTCGGCCACCGACGGCCGGCGGGACTGATGACCTCAGAAGTTAAGTCACATAGTGCTCAGAGCCATTTGAACAACTGGTATCGATATCAGCGGCCCGAGGAATTTGTTTCACCCCGTCGCTCTCACTTATTCAGTGGGGAGACCAGCTGTACAGTCGACTACCGTCAACAAGGTAAGTTCCTTGCTGTTTTTGCGATGTTATCGTGCACAGAAAATTCATGCTATACGAAGTATTGCCATTTTTAGTTGATCAAGCGCAAATCCACGTATTGTTTTATCACATGCACACTTAACACTTTGTAGCCATGTTTCATGGGTTTTTGATCTTTTTTTTTTATTGTCTTTCATACAGTTGCATTATATAAAGTTTCTGTAGTGTCCTTTCCACATACTGTACACATAAAATAATAAAATTCAAATACAATTACAAAATACACTCATTCTATTAATTTGCTGACATGTTATTATGGTCTCTTATATACATTATAGTCTGTAACATATTCTCTCCCCTTTTTATATACAGTGTCACAGATAGTCATTTTGTTTTCACATTTGTTACATTATTCGATTTCAATTATCTGAGTACACATTTTACTTCGTTTGGTATTACATTTTTCACATAACATTCATACAATAATAGATTCTGTTTTCGTTTATAGTAGAAATTCACATGCACTTCATTTCAGTTTACAATGACTTATTGTTGGAGCATATTTATCAATTCCAAAGAATTAAAGAAGTAAACAATACTCGCTACAATAGATCCTACGCGCCACTCAGGTAACTACGTATGGCTTAGCATCTCTAGTATCCTCCAGGAAGGCTCTATACACTACAGGGTTGAGGAAATTCCACGGAAACGCATTTATGTGCTCAGTTACGTCTCGTTAATAGACTTAACTATGATCTCAAGAACAAAATATTTTGTTGTTTACAAACACAGCTCAAATCTGACAGTACCAATCGTACCAAATACTAATTCTCTGTTTAAAAGTGCAGCTCAGTATTTACTTGTTGTTTTCATTGTATAAAGGATAACCATTTTATTTGCTGATGTATACAAGGTTCTATCATCAATACGATATATTATATACAATGAGCGTAAAACAGTTTTTACATAAGTAACAAACGTGCATAAAAATTTTAATGTAATTCAGTTGTTTGACGCTTTCATGGGTAGTCGACGCTCACAATAGCTAGGTTTTGACCACTCGATTATTTGGTAGTGCTCAACCTTAGTTCAGCATCGTGATATATGACGTACTGCAACTGCTTTCTTCTTCACATACTTTGACATTATCACATTCATATATATCATAAACTTATAACTGTATTTACTTGCGGTGCGGTCCTTTCTTATGTTTATATGGTACCTAACACTCTACAAGCATGTATCTTTCTTCACTTTAGGACGTGTCGATGCATCATTCCTTGGAAGAAAAAACTTAATACTAACTTAAAACTAAATCTTCACAGATAAGTGTATAGTGGCTCAATGGCTAATAATACCTTTTTCATATATTCAACCATGTATTCATTCACTTTAGTGTGCAGTAGTGCTATCACAAAACTTATTTAATATCTTCTGTACGTATCTACTTACCTCATAAATCTGAAAGAAAAGTGTATTACAGGCGTGGTGCGACCTCTTATTGAGTTTGGCGCTTATACTGTACTCGCTTGTTTACCTGCAGTAAGACTTTTCTCGTCCATCAAGCATAATTAGTCCGTGCACTTTCAATACTTAAATCTGTAAATATTGTACATATAATGATATAATGTATATAGTAGCGTAGCTTAAGTAAATATCTCGTAGTTTAGCGTCCCTTTCCTGTGTGTATAATCCCCTAGCTTATCTTTGTGTGTGCGTATTGTGTAAATAGTCGTAACTGTAGTAAAGACTCTCTCTTAATTTTCAATGTCGCTGTTTATTCAATAAGCTTTACAAATGCTAGTGCAGGCTGTAGCTCATCAGCCGGCCGAAGTGGCCGTGCGGTTAAAGGCGCTGCAGCCTGGAACCGCAAGACCGCTACGGTCGCAGGTTCGAATCCTGCTTCGGGCATGGATGTTTGTGGTGTCCTTAGGTTAGTTAGGTTTAACTAGTTCTAAGTTCTAGGGGACTAATGACCTCAGCAGTTGAGTCCCATAGTGCTCAGAGCCATTTGAACCATTTTTTTGTAGATCATCAGGTTTGTTTGTTTTGGGCGCTCCAACATTCCCAGCTGTGCCTGTCTAGCGCGCACGCACTTGCGGTTTGTTGACTAGCTTACTTCCCAATGCGCACGCGCGCTACGTCGCTCTGACACCACTTATGTCACGACGAGTTGTGTATTGCATTGCGCGCTACCGTCTGTTACACAAGTTCATTTATTTGTTTACAACTGGACTATGTGCAAGGCCTGGTATTTAGCGTATCGTCATCTCTAGACACATAAAGTAAAATTCTTCCTTGCTACAAACATTCCTCTTATCGTTTACACATTTGACATATAAGAAAAAAATACAAGCAAAAATTTTCCTTATCAACTAACAACACAAATTCTGGAATGTGACTTTTCAGCATCGCAAGTCTAATATTATAATACATATATACAACTTAGAGGGTATACAACCCTTCTTCAATACATAAAAGATCTCTAGTCTTTGTTTGGGTAAAGGCCCTTGTCTTTCCCAGTGTTCGTGTGTACCAATCTGTAGGCTCCCAGATAGGGGATTATAAATTACTTATGGTTCGGTGTATGGTAGTTGCCACTTGCGGTTTATTTTTCCAATTTTGGCGGTTTTGGTATGTGTTCTAAGTACAAATTTTGCCCTATATAAAATTGTGTTGTGCATTTCAGCTTTCTGTCATAAATTCCTTTCCTATATTTAGCCCAGGTTTCAAGGTTGATTTCTGCTTCTCGTATTTTATCCTCCAGTGATAATTCCTGTATCGTTATCTTGGACAAAGGTTTCTCCCACTCGTCTACTTGTTTGAAATTGAACATTAGTTCATTTGGTGTAAATCAAGTTGATGTATGGGGAACGTTGTTAACAACTTGTGAGAAGGGAGTGACATATTCAGTCCACTTAGTATGTTTATGACTTATATAGGTCCTCACAAACCTGTTGAATTCCTTGACACCCTTTCTATGCGGGATGCTTCGGGATGAAATTTGGATACTAAAATGTGTTTGATTTGGTTGGAATCTACAAATTCTTTTCATTTATGTCCAACAAAATATAAAAATACGAGGCTTTATCTGTTAACATGACTTCTGGTTTTCCTACTCTTGCAAACTAATCCTCTTTGATTCATCTTATAACTGAATTGGCTGTAATGTTTTGTACAGCATACATATACTTTATTCTCTCCTTACCTCTGGGGTTAAGGTCCAGCCACATTCAACGATAACTTTTCTAGACGTTTTTTAAGCCATAATGGTATGTAGTTCAATCTGTCTGGAGATGTTAGAATGTTTTGCTTTCTGGCAGACAATACATTTTTTTACCACCTGTACTCTTCGCCTAAGGTTGGGGAAATAGCAATATTTACAGATTTTGTCAGTGCATTTTGCAGTGCCATAATGACCCCAAGTTTTGTGGGTGCATAAGACAAAATCATCCCCATATTCCTCCAGCAAACACACTCGCCTTTGTTCTTGTTCGGGATGGTTCCTATGGAACACAACACCTTTGTGAATAGTGAAAAACCTTTTTAACTTTTCTTCAACGTTTTAAGTAAGTTTCGCTCTTACCTTACTCCAGCGTGTGTCTTCCTGCTGTAACTGCTCCATGTGTTTAAACTTGTGGACATAGCATTGTCAGAGTGTTTTGTCTTCCATCATCATAGCTCTTATTTCACCTTTCTGCTCTAAAAGATCGTTAAATTCCTCTAACCGAGAAAGAGCATCAGCTATTATGTTGTGGTTTCCTTTTATGTACACTGTTTCAAAATAGAATTCTTGAAGATACATACACCACCTGGCTATCCATCAGTGTAGCAATTTACAAGTTAACAAAAACGATAGTGGATTGATGGTCACAGTACTGGTGTATTAAAATGGGGACCCAGACACGACGGAGAGGCTTCGTACCCCACCGTAGCCTTCAGTGGTCCACAGTCCCACAACAGGCCACAGCAGTCCACCCACCCCACTGCCACCCCACACAGAACCCAGGATTATTGTGCAGTTCGGCCCCAAGTGGACCATCTATTGAGTCCAGTACGGGTAGAAAATACCCGGTGTTGTGTTTCGGAATGGTAATGAGTTTTTCCTAATATGGGCAGGAAGATGGCTCGTGAAAATTTTCAGTACGTTGTAAAAGGTCCATGATTAAAGAATTTGTTGCTAGCGCACTCGAGCAGATGTAATTTCGATGGATTGTTCACGTGCTGCCTGCGATATGTAAGCTATAAGAGAATCTTAGACCAGAGAGTAATGTTGTCAGCATTAGGAACTGTATAGCAGTAGGAGTAAGTAGTAGCTAGCAGTCGTGTGTGTGGAGTTGGTTGGGCCGGTCGTGGGGAGCGATGGTGGAGCCTGAGCTCTGTAGTATAAGGTAAAAGCAGCCTCGCACATATGTACTATTGTAATATCAAGTCCCATGTAAATGTTTTTAAAAAATCTCTTAATAATAATCTTTCTTATAAAAATTAAGTTTTGACAATCATTCATCTCAATTTAAAGAATTTATTAATTTCTGCAATCCATGATCATCCTGATTATTGTAAAGAAAAATCAGTTGTTTCCTTTTATACATGACAAATCTATCTGCCAGCATTTGCACTGAGTTGTGCCAGAAAAATTTCTTATAGGAGCAGATATATATGCGTTATCCGGCGACTTCATTGAGGTAAGAATTTTCAATTTATTCAGTATGATCTTTCAGGGCCATGACGCAGCACTGCTGACGTCCAAAATTTACCAGTTTAAATTCACAGTCAATTATTGAAAGGTTATCTATGAGTCACATTTTTTAATTAGGAGATTAGTCACATTGTATTATTGTTCCAAGATTACGGAATTTATCTGTTGGGAGGTTTCGGAATTTTTCTGTTGAGAAGTTACAGTAAATGTGCATATTATTCATATTATTTTATTGCGGGGAGGTTACACTTGGCGACCCTGCCAGGATCGTATTTTTGTGAATTTCTGAGAAGTAGTCAGTTCTATATCTGCTCTTATTTACTTAATGTTAAATGTAGTTTGCAGCTGGCGCAATGCATTTACTAACTTGTCACCCTTTCTTTCACAGATCATCAGCAATTTATTGCTCTTTGTTGTAATTGTATTTGTTCCATTTTTGCTTTGTCTTTGTTTGATTTTGTGCTTAACTTTGATTTGTGAAAATGCCTCTAAAAACTGCTAACAGTACATCGCGATGTGCAATGAGTGAAAAAGCCGACTCGAATAATTTGACCCATAATACTAGCGACACTCAGTATAATAGTGATAATCCTCTAATTACAGATAATCAGTGCGTACTGACCACTAGTAATGATTTTAATCCTAATGATGGACAAACTAATTCAATTATGCTCACACTAAATTTAACGACAATTGATGACGTGGCACGTTCCGTTAGAATGAACTCTGCCCAGTTTGACACACCTGATTTGCAAAATTTACATAGCGAACAGATAATTGTTACTAACGAAGCTGAACAATGTACTCAAAATATGTCAGATTTATTCGATTCCGATGTAGTGACCAACAGTGCACATCCGATTGGCAAACCTATTTGTGAATCAGACAATGACAAAATGGTTACACAAAATGTGACACATGCAGATGCACCATCACAGAGCACAGAGAACACAGCAGCTAATTTTGGCATGGATCGAGTTATGGCATTATTGATACAACTTAATGAAAATCTCAAACAACAACTTAATGAAAATAATGAAAATTTCAAACAACAACTTAATGAAAACGTCAAACAGTCGAATGAAAAACAAGATAACAACTTCAAACAATTTAATGAAAATCTTAAACAGTTGAATGAAAAACACGACAACCTTAATGAACAGAACAAACAACTTAGTGAACAGATTACAGCCGTTGCCGTGCAATGTCACGATACTAAAGAACAATTGCGTGAGGAAATTAAGGCTTATGCTAGGAACAGTAGTGAAGAAATTAGACCTGTTGCACAAGAATTAAGTAATACACATGCAGCCACAACGAAATTACTTAGAGATGAAATTAGTGCAGTCGCTAAACAATGTTCTGAAAACGCAACAAAGTTACGCGACGAGTTTAAATTAATGTCATCAGAACTTTCACGCACACTGGATGCGAAAGTGGATACGAAATATGAACAACAAAACTGCCAAATTGACGAACGTTTTAATCACCACCTACAAAACAGTGAAACGCGTTACCGTAAATTTATACAGGAACAGAACAAAGTAAAGAAACAATTACTGCACAGAAACAGGAAAATAAGCGTAAATTGTTTACGAAAGCAAAAACATACGTAGACCATAACATTGCTGCAGTATCAGACGAAATCAATACTATCAAACAGTTGAACACCGAATTGCATGATGGAATCTCTGATCTTAAAACAAAAACAGACACACACACACAGTAGACTTTCAGACAGTGACCAGCAGACTTGAACAGTTGGAATTAATACAGGGTCCCGATGCCATTAAAGCAGACGTTAAGAAATTGAACAAAACCACCCGTAAAACCCAAAAACAAATTAATGTTTGTGACACTAAAAATGACGATCAGGTAAAATTTGATGAATTGGCCAGTCGTATTGACGTTATCGAAAATAACAATGACACCATATCAGACGATACGTCACCAATTTCTTTCAATCAAACACCCGAATTCTAAAATTTACAGCAGACAATCAGTGAGATACGTTCGTCCAATAATACATTGCGTAGAAAAGTGTCGTCTTTACAGCAAGAAGTGACAGAAATGAAAAATGTTTCAGCCTCTAACACGTCACAACATACGCCACATTGTGAACATTTGTCACATTCACACAGCCAGTGTAATTTAGGTAATTTACAGAGTGTACGTGACTTAGATTCCGAACAGTGGCAGACAAACAGATTATCATACAATCTTGAACCTGCTCAGACATACAGAGATGATAATTTTGATTATAAGCATTTTCTATCCGTGAGAAAATTTAAGGTATTTAAGAATGACAGAACACAGATTCACCCCTTGGATTGGATACAACAATTTAGCTTTGCTTTTCCACCAACTTGGCCCGTAACACGCAAACTTGAATTTATTTGCAGTTTTTTTGGAAGGCGAACCGGCAACTCGTATGAGACCGATCGCGAGACAACATTATTCGGTAGAAGAATTTCAGAATGCTTTTCTGTCTGCGTATTGGTCGAAGACGACACAACGCGGAATCAAGGATCAATTAATTAGCTTACCGAATTATGAGAACTCAAATTTTCCCACTGTCACGCAATTTTTTGAACACATGGTCCAACAAAACCAATATTTAAGTGAGCCATACAGTGAATCAGCACTTATCCAATTATGTATTTCCAAGTTACCACGACCGTTAAGAGTGTCACTTTTAACAGGACAGCAGAAAGAAAATATTTCGGCATTTAGAGATCTGTTACAGCTTTTGGAAGTTCAGCAATGAGACTATTCTTTCATAAACAAAAATTTTTCACGTCATAACCAAGGCCAACAAGCATACAGTAATTACGACCAGCCACGCTATTTTAATAGCAAAGGTCTAGGAATGACAACCACCAGAATTTTTAATAACAGACCAAATTTAAATTATCAGTACCGTCAAAATTATCAGCAACAGCAAACGCATTTTGGTAACAATAGAGGCTTTTCCCCACAACAGCAACAAAACCAGACGGTCAGCATGCCTAACCAACAATGTGGTTTGCAAGGTCAACCAAGCTTTAATGTTTCGCCGCCTACACGTATAGCGTCGGCCACACCATTTAGTAACGCACAGCAACAAGGAAATCACTACGTACAGAAGACACATCATTTCAACTCGTATCGCAATGCGCCGTATAGCAATGATTATTATGACAGATTATCGCACAATCAGCTTAACAGCTCATGCATCGAAGCTGCTTACAAGAATAATATACAGAAGAATGGAAAAGAAAATTGAGAATGCGCTAGGTGACGATCAGTTTGGCTTTAGGAAAAGTAAAGGGACGAGAGAGGCAATTCTGACGTTACGGCTAATAATGGAAGCAAGGCTAAAGAAAAATCAAGACACTTTCATTGGATTTGTCGACCTGGAAAAAGCGTTCGACAATATAAAATGGTGCAAGCTGTCCGAGATTCTGAAAAAGGTAGGGGTAAGCTATAGGGAGAGACGGGTCACATACAATATGTACAACAACCAAGAGGGAATAATAAGAGTGGACGATCAAGAACGAAGTGCTAGTATTAAGAAGGGTGTAAGACAAGGCTGTAGCCTTTCGCCCCTACTCTTCAATCTGTACATCGAGGAAGCAGTGATGGAATTAAAATACAAGGTAAAAGGATATCAATGATACGATTAGCTGATGACATTCCTATCCTGAGTGAAAGTGAAGAAGAATTAAATGCTCTGCTGAACGGAATGAACAGTCTAATTAGTACATAGTATTGTTTGAGAGTAAATCGGAGAAAGACGAAGGTAATGAGAAGTAGTAGAAATGAGAACAGCGAGAAACTTAACATCAGGATTGATGGTCACGAAGTCAATGAAGTTAAGGAATTCTGCTACCTAGGCAGTAAAATAACCAATGACGGACGGAGCAAGGAGGACCTCAAAAGCAGACTCGCTATGGCAAAAAAGGCATTTCTGGCCAAGAGAAGTCTACTAATATCAAATACCGGCCTTAATTTAAGGAAGAAATTTCTGAGGATGTACGTCTGGAGTACAGCATTGTATGGTAGTGAAACATGGACTGTGGGAAAACCGGAAGAGAAGAGAATCGAAGCATTTGAGATGTGGTGCTATAGACGAATGTTGAAAATTAGGTGGACTGATAAGGTAAGGAGTGAGGAGGTTCTACGCAGAATCGGAGAGGAAAGGAATATGTGGAAAACACTGATAAGTAGAAGGGACAGGATGATAGGACATCTGCTAAGACATGAGGGAATGACTTCCATGGTACTAGAGGGAGCTGTAGAGGGAAAAAACTGTAGAGGAAGACAGAGATTGGAATACGTCAAGCAAACAATTGAGGACGTAGGTTGCAAGTGCTACTCTGAGATGAAGAGGTTAGCACAGGAAAGGAATTCGTGGCGGGCCGCATCAAACCAGTCAGTAGACTGATGACAAAAAAAAAAAAAAAAAAAAAAAAAGGGCATTTACCAGATTTAGGCATTTTCTTTATGGAAGACATACTACCGTTTACACAGACCATAGAGCTATACAGTTTTTACTTTCCGTTAAATTTACACATGACAGATTAAGCAGATGGAAGATTTATTAACAGGACTTTAATTTTACAATTTTTCACATTCCCGCTACACAAAATATTGTAGCAGACGCACTATCCTGTTCTCTCAGCAACAATCAGCGACACATCGCAACCAACCTCTGCCAAGCAAATTTTAGCATCATGTATATTCAACAAGTTGCATTCGAAAATTTCATTTCGTCATCATTACGAGACATAGCACAAGAGCAAAGCAAAGACAACGTATGGAAAGAAATTAAACACCTTTGGCAAGATAGGAATAACGTTACCATTAGAAACCATTATACTGTACGCAATAATATTCTGTTTCGCCGCTCTCACCCTGACAGCAACAACTGGTAATTATGTATTGCTGACGAACTTGTTAACAAATTAATTTGATATACTCATTTAAGTTACGCACATTATGGAGCCAGAAATTGTTTTCTTATACTGAGACAGAACTGATATTTTGCCAACATGGAGAAACGTATTCGACGAGTTTTAGCGTCATGTAAAATCTGCCAAAAAAGCTAAATCAGACACGACTTCACATATTCTTCCATTACATCCCGTTGTATCCGTTAAATTGAGACACATGGCCGCTGTAGAAATTTTTGGTCCGATTCCCAGATCTAATAGAGGTTTTTGTTACATCTTTGTCGCTGTTGAACTCACTTCGAAATTTGTTACCTTCACTCCGTTACGCAAAGCTACTGCTAAAACTATTTCGAAAGCATTTGTAAAAGTTTTTTTATTTCATGTAGGGAATGTATTGAAAGTAATTTCCGACAATGGACCACAATTTCGATCTGCTGTATGGACACGTATGTTACGAGTAAGAAACATTTCTCCGATCTATATATCCAGGTACCACGTTTCTTCGAATCGTTCTGAACGACTAATGAAAGAAATTGGTAAACTATGTAGAATATACTGCCATAAAAGACATATTTATTGGGATACACACATACTCTCATTCCAGGATGTAATTAACTCCATACCAAATGAATCTACTATGCTATGTCCGACTGTTATATTGAAAAATGTTGAACCACCTAACAAAATTAAAGAATTAGTATCCTTTCCTACATCTCGTCGACTACGCCGCCATGAAATAATTGACATTGCACGCAACAACATCAGACGTGCCGCAGAGCGCCGGAGAAGACAGCAAAAACAGGTTTGTACACGCCGTGACTTTCACATTGGACAGAAGATATTAGTACGCACACATTATTTATCCAACAGAGGAAAGAGTAGATGCAGTAAATTTGAGCTTCTATACGCAGGTCCATATAGAATTCGCAGCATTCCTCACCCTAATGTAGTGCACGTCGAAACTTTGAGAACCAGAAAAAGCAAGGGCAATCACCATATTTCCAATATTAAACCATTTATTGAATGAACATACTTATGATTTGTCGCACTGTAACGTCATTTGCAGATATTTATAGGAACACTTACTGATGATTATCATATTTTTTCCTGGCAAGTGCCCGACAAGGTTAAGTTAGCAGGTCGCTTTTCTTGTCGTTATATATCAGACCGTGCACATTTTCCATTTTTGTGTATGTATGATTGTTTTACTATCGAAAGTAGAATTTTTCTCTGTTTGCACCATGAAATCTTTAAGATGTAACAAATATCAGTTGATTTTGACATTTTTCCTTATGATATCTCAATATCTTGACTATTCTACATTTTTTGCTACTACATTATGATACTGTGTGTACATTTCTTGCACTTGAAAACTGTCTATGTTTTTGACATAATACGTTTTCTGTCTTGCTTTGCTGTATGTTTAGTTATACCACTAGAAACAAGTTTTTATTTAATGGGTATATGAATTAAATGCACGATATTAATCCATATTCATCGTTTTCAGAAAGCAGTAACGTGTAATAGAAATAAGTTAAACAAACCACAGTGGTTTACTATGAAATGGAAATTTCACCGTCGGAATGAACGAAAGAAAATGCAATACTGTGTCATGAAGAGTAAATGGATTAGAATTAACAAGCATTAACGAGAATATACTATACACACTATATAATAGCAGTCTTAACTAATTATTTTTCTTTCAGAATACGAGGCGATTGATGCAAGCTGTCAGACAGAACTACACATGTTAATTTTAGTGATGAAATATGCTAGAAGTAAGAAACTCTATACCATGAATAGTTGTATGAAGTAAATGGTAATATGAATAATGAATAATGAAGAGTCTATTTTATGATGATGAATAGTTGTATGAAGAATATGGTAATATGAGTAATTAAGTTTTTCTTTACAGATGATGATAGTGATGAAGTTATGGTAATATGAATAATGAAGTTTTTCTTTGCAGATGATGATAATATTTACTTTTAGTTAAGAAATGCTATTGCTGTTGCAATTCCTTTTGACGGTATGTCTTATGTCACATAGTATTATGACTGAATGTTTTGAGAAAGGCAGCTAGAGTACATACAGATTAAGTACACGTTTCATTACCTGTTAATTCGAAGTTTACTAGTTTTCAGCATAATATACATTTCTTTCTTTCAGGTCAATAATCCATTTTGTATTTTTTTCAGGAGAAGCTTGTCACGATATTAATATGCTACAAGCAGTTATTTGTTAAACCTGTTATAATAATTGCATTTTTTTACCCAATTGTGTCTATCATTTGTGAATGTGATCATATATCCTCCACTTGTTTCATAACCTTGCTACAGCTGACTCATGACGAATGACGTTATTAATCCTTACTTCCAGCAATAAATCAAAAGCTAATATTTTCATGCCCCAACTAATGACTATCGATCCCAACGCAATGCATTGCTAGCACAAAAAAAAAAAATTACCAGTCCCAACTATTACAAGTATACAACTAAATAATGCTACCAGTTTAAGATATATTTCTAGTCCTAAATATAATGCAAATTTCTCTGATGTATTGAATCCATTATATCTACGTATTATTGGACTACAGATCTTGAGTAATAGTTACATTTTAAATATGTCTTATGTCGCTTGCATGATATCATATATAAACACTAACAATTTGATGCTACACGCAATAACTCCTGTTTTGAATGATGACTTCTGAATCATGCATAATAAATGCCTTGTCACTGGCCAATGAATGCCAACAATTACTGTAATGAGATGTCTTATGATGCCAATGATTACTGTAACGAAATGACTTAGCATAGGCCGGCCGGAGTGGCTGAGTGGTTCTAGGCACACTACAGTCTGGAACTGCGCGACTGCTACGGTCGCAGGTTCGAATCCTGCCTCGGGCATGGATGTGTGTGATGTCCTTAGGTTAGTTATGTTTAAGTAGTTCTAAGTTCTGGGGGACTGATGACCTCAGAAGTTAAGTCCAATAGTGCTCAGAGCCATTTGAACAATTTTTTTGACTTATGCATAAATGTAATGCCAATCATTACTGTAAACTGTAATGAGATGACATGATGCCAATAATTACTGTAATAAGATGAGTTATGACTATGCTATGCCATTAATTACTGTAATTAGATGACTTATTAATAATGTTCTGTAATAATTGCTGTAATGAGATGACTTATCCATAAATGCTACGCCAATAATTTCTGTACATAATGTTTTGTTATACTCTATAAATGATATGCCAAAAATTACTGTAATTAGATGACTTATGCATAAATGCTATGCCAATGATTACTGTAATGAGATGACTTATGAATAATGTTCTGTAATACTCCATATATACTACTTAAATGCTGTGTAAGAAGCTAATGAATGCCAATAATTATTCAGATCGGTTGATACACTAGTGTAATTCTGAATGATGACTAGCATAAGACTTAATGTATCCTTCACCTTCTGACCTAATTACCAGCAATTACTGCAATATCCGTATGTCCTGTCCATCCTCATGATCATGGAGCACTATATTTGTTTTTTGCACTAATTCTACGTTGATGTAAGAGTATGGTTCTACAAGAATGTGGTGCTGACATACCAAGCTGTCCACCACCTTGAACGATGGAGATGTTATTATGGTCCTACTGTTTGGTGTACCTAATGCACTACCAAAATGATAACATACATATTAATACAACATTTCAGTGTCCTGGCTACACAGATAAATACTTCAGGGAAGAGAACTTCAATTTGTCTCATTTGGTGTTGTGCTTCTGTAGAAGGATATGGACTTACAGTGCAGCTACGTGCAACCCACTGTGCTACAACCATGATGCTATCCTTCCCATTTCTTTCCTAGTTCTCGAAAAATGCTTAAGACTTCTACAGTGCGTGTGCACTTCATTTAATTTGTTAATATGAACAGTTCTCCTAAATATGCTAAAGACTTTTACAGTGCGTGTGCACTTTATTTCATCTCTTAATGTGATCAGTTCATGTAAATATGTTGCAGACTTGTACAGTGGGCGTGCACTTTATTTCATCTCTTAATGTGATCAGTTCAAGTAAAAATGTAGAAGACTTATACAGTGCGTGTGTACTTTATTTCATTTCTCAATGTATTCAGTTCTTGTAAAATGTTAAAGACTTTTACAGTGCGTGTGCACTTTATTTCATTTCTTAATGTATTCAGTTCTTGTAAAATGCTAAAGACTTCTACAGTGCGTGTGCACTTTATTTCATTTCTTAATGTATTCAGTTCTTGTAAAATGCTAAAGACTTTTACATTGCGTGTGCACTTTATGTCATTTGTTAATATACTTTGTACTCACTGCATACACATTTTGTCATTTCTTAATATGTTCACAACTCAGTGCGTGTGCACTCTATTTCATTTCTTAATATGTTCTGCACTTATCGATAATGTATATACTCTGTGACTGTAGACTTAGTAACTAAATAGATTATAGAAAAATCTGTTGCTCTTGGCAAGACCAATTGACTCACCATCGCTGCCAAATTTTTGCCTCCTCAGTGGAGGGTTATGTAAGAGGTCCATGATTAAAGAATTTGTTGCTAGCGCACTCGAGCAGATGTAATTTCGATGGATTGTTCACGCGCTGCCTGCGATATGTAAGCTATAAGAGAATCTTAGACCAGAGAGCAGTATTGTCAGCAGTAGGAACTGTATAGCAGTAGGAGTAAGTAGTAGCTATCAGTCGTGTGTGTGGAGTTGGCTGGGCCGGTCGTGGGGAGCGATGGCGGAGCCTCGCGCATATGTACTATTGTAATATCAAGTCCCATGTAAATGTTTTTAAAAAATCTCTTAATAATAATCTTCCTTATAAAAATTAAGTTTTGACAATCATTCATCTCAATTTAAAGAATTTACTAATTTCTCCAATCCATGGTCATCCTGATTATTGTAAAGAAAAATCAGTTGTTTCCTTTTATACACGACAAATCTATCGGCCAGCATTGCACTGGGCTGTGCCAGAAACATTTCTTATTGGAACAGATATATATGCGTTATCCGGCGACTTCATTGAGGTAAGAATTTTCAATTTATTCAGTATTATCTTTCAGGGCCATGACGCAGCACTGCTGACGTCCAAAATTTACCAGTTTAAATTCACAGTCAATTATTGAAAGGTTATCTATGAGTCACATTTTTTAATTAGGAGATTAGTCACATTGCATTATTGTTCCAAGATTACGGAATTTATCTGTTGGGAGGTTTCGGAATTTTTCTGTTGAGAAGTTACAGTAAATGTGCATATTATTCATATTATTTTATTGTGGGGAGGTTACAACGTCTACTTGAAGTACCGGGTTCGTCCAGTACCTGGTTTTATTCAAATATATTTCAAAATAGCCGCTTAAGCTTCCATGTTTGCTTTTGAATTGAGCAGGGTTGATTACTTCATGTCTGAGCCTCCATTGTACAGCCTAAGACTGTTCATAGTAGTGGTAACGTTGCGCCATGTCCGTAGCCCACAGTAGAACGTGACCCTGTGTGTGTCCTAAAACAAATCTAATTTTCTGGGCTTCGGTCCAGGTACGAGTGTAAAACATTACGAAATGCTGTGATAAAAACCACGGGTTTGTTCTTTTCCTTTCGGAGGTAAATACAGGAAATTGTCGATGGCTAAGTAATCCTTCATCTGCAAGTAATGATGACAAACATTCCGCGCTGTCAGTGACAGACGTGTTTGTGTTCGCTTGTGGCACAGCGCATGGCAACTGCGCTTGCTCGACAGTTACAGCTGCCGGCTCGTGTTGCTGCATTCTGCAACCTTCGCTATTTCCTCCGGCGGGCTAGCCACGTATTATGGGCAACAAGTGAAAGGATCTAACTCCTTTAAAAGCATGAATTTGTTTTCTGTCAAGTCTTGATTTGGAATGTGAGTAGTTTTAGCAATAGCCGGCCGGTGTGGCCGAGCGGTTCTAGGCACTTCAGTCTGGAACCGCGCGACCGCTACGGTCGCAGGTTCGAATCCTGCCTCGGGCATGGATGTGTGTGATGTTCTTAGGCTAGTTAGGTTTAAGTAGTTCTAAGTTCTAGGAGACTGATGCCCTCAGATGTTGAGTGCTCAGAGCCATTTGAACCATTTTTTAGCAATACTGCCTCATAACCTTTCCACTGCTTCCTTTAAACCTGAATCCATTTTAGCCAGAAATTGACTTTCGTTCTCCTTTAGAGCTTGTTCTACTGTATCTACATAAATTTTGCACTCTCACGTTGCCTTTTCTGCAAGGGTGCTACCCTTACCCAGCATCCCGGATTTCAGCTTTTTCAGTTATTTCCTTTACATCTGGACATATTGTATCTCCCTGTTTTTTTGGAAAATTTTGATTCCAAACTTAACTGGTCTATTCTTAGACTTAACTTTTGTACTTCTGCAGGTATGTTTTTGCACACGTCTTGCAGCTCGCTGACTGCATTCGTCACATTTCCACTTGGGATTGTGTCTCCTGAGTTTGGGAATATGCTTCGCTGAGGTTTAGTAACTCACCTGCTAATTGTCCCTGTCTATCGTCTACTGATGATACTCTTTCCGTTAACGTATTTATATTGCGGTATAGTCGGTAGTTATTTCTCATTCTAGTTGTTTACCTATCTCTGTCAACTTCCCGGATAGTTCGTCAGATAATTCAGTGCGTGGTTGACTGAACGGTTGACTAATACTATTCCTGAAATCGTCAAATACCTGATTTTGCTGTCTAAACTGCTGTCCGATACCCTTAAGTTGTTGTTACATTTTCCTGATATTTCTGTTGTTTTGGAAACTGTTGTGTTATTTGTTGCATGAGTTGTCAGATTGTGTTTCTGACTAGTAAGTACATTGCTTTTACGGACTCTTTCCTCTTCTTGCGTTTGCGATGTCGTGACCAAATAATCAAAGGAATTTTCGCTGTCGCATCCTTCAGTTTCACTATTTGGAAAAATGTTTCCCGGTGAGAACAGGGAAATTGTCTCATCGAGGATCATAAAAGTGACATCATGATTACTTATATTACCAGTGTCATCATTTTTTAGTAGTGGGACGCCAATCTTCTTGTTTTGGTTGCCATCGGCCAGTTCACTATTGGTACGTTACTGTTGCCAAGCTTGGATTTCCGACATCTTGGCATATTGCGTTTTGTAATGAATTTTCATCAATGGCCATTTTCTTTGACTCCATTGTGAATACTTTTTTGTAAAGTTATGAATAATTCTTTTTTCAAAAATGAAATTTTGTCTATATCAGTACTTTTCAGTTAATGTAGATTTGCTGCGTGTTCACTAATGTATCTGATTATTATCTGACTCCGTCCTGTAGAACTTGAATGGCTTATCCTGCACTTCAATGATGACTTTGTGCAAACTTTCGTGTGTTTTGTTGACATGCACTTTCCGTAAAGGATATTAATTGGCAGGAAAAGAGATTATCTACTGCGAGAGAGACGGTTCCAAGCGCGTCCATACAGGCAAACAGCGTAGCAGCTTTCTACCTTTACCGTTCAAATCAGCATTCCCGGCTTGTCTCGTCTGTAGGCAGATTTTAATTTTGCTTTGCTCCTTCAATGTTTTTGTTACTCCAAATCTCGCAGACGTGTCACAAATACGACGAAAGCTTCATTAGTTTCTTGTAACAATAATATGAATCATTTATCTCAAACATTTTTTTATCTCACCAATTGAAAGGTCTGTTCATACTTCGCTCGGCGCCGTCCTTTAGACGGTCGCCATTGAATAGTGGCATATGTGTGGGGAGATAATGGAAACTGATTAATAAATGCTTCTTGAATAATGGGAAAAAATTGATTGGAAAGAATGAAAATAATTTATGAATCTGTACACAATCCTGGGTGACTTCAACTGATACCAATATCAACAGACCTTCAACATCAATACACTCAGGGTCAATATTCATAATTTGCACTACGTACTGCTTCACATTAATTCCATTGTGCATAATGTTGATTATAACAATGCCGATGCAGGATCGCTTCTCCGCTGCTCGCGGTAAATTCCTCTTACATGCTCCAGACCTCCTGATGCTGGATCTCGGCGACGGGCGAAATGATGAACAGTCAGGGATGCACGTCTCACATATGCGGATTAATTTTACCTTTCTAACGGCTTTTTATAACAGGGTAAATGTACGGTTGAGATACACATTTTTTAACAATAATGGTATGACGGATCTTGAAGAAACAAACAGGAGAAGCTACAGGAATTAAAAAATTGAAGAGCGTGTTTCTTCTTTTGTCTCATGCAGATGTATCAAAACATTATACTTGCCACAAAACAACTCGTTAATTTACCTTCCCGTGTCGACATTCCTTTATCGGAGGCTGTCGCCAACTAACAGCTTCTGTGGAATGATGTCTGGGTAGGCACCATACGCCCATCGCCATGATCAATACATTCACTGGGAACTGAAACATTTTCCCTTCCGTTTTTACTATTTTTTGTGATAAATTATTGAATGTAACTATAATAAATATGATAAAGGAATAATGGTAAATAAAATGATAAATAACTAATAATGATTTTAGTGATTCATGATAAATAAATAATTTCTCAGTGATAAATAATAATAACAAATAAATTTATTTTTCCCATAAATCATTGGTGTGCACATACAAGGGAGACAGCCAATCGTGGGATCCATTTGACATGAGGAGCATAATGCAGACAGTGAAGGAAGGTCTGTCTTCCCGAATTGCTGCCACAGCCTATCGAATTCCTAGGATTCCTAGGAATATGTCAAGGAGGAGAGTTTCGAGGAAAAATTTATGTATAACTGACAACAAGAAGTTGTTAGCAGGGTTTCAGTCCGTTTGTCCCTTGAAACAAGAAAAAGTAATTTACGAACGTCTCCTGTTGTTGGAGAGAAGACTTTCGGTATGACGGTTTAGGTCTACGATGTGCAGCATTTGAACTGGTCGAGAGGAATAATCTTCCTCATTAATTTAATAAGCAGAGAAGAATGACTAAAAGGGGGTAGACAGATGGATTCCAGAAAAAGCTCTCCAATATTGAAGTTGAGGTCAAGTGCCGAGGATGTGCAATGTAGACCCACGAATAATGCGCGCCTTTTAATGAAAACGAAAGTTATCTGTGTGAAAACTAAAATTTTTTTAATCGCTGTACTTTTTCTCCTTAGTAATAATGAATTTTTTTTGAAGAAATGACCATTATATTACGTAATTAATATTTTACCCTCAACATGAAATTTGTACTGTAAATAAGATGTTTCCTCTCAACAGATTTTTTAAGAGTTAAAACTGGTGGTCTCGGTTTATTTTGCTCTTTTTAGCTATGTGGCTTTCGTGCTCTACCCAGTCAGGCACAAGGCCACGTCGTTGTTTTTTGGGTTATTGATTATTTAGGTAGATTCCTATTGTAAAATAAGAACGAAAAAATATCGGACAGATATGAGGACAGTCTGACCATAAATGCTGCGAGTTTGGAGCTTCTAAGTCGAATGCATCTCACCTAAAAAACCACCAAACTTTCACGTAGCCTTTACTCGTGCCCCTCCTCTACTCCTCCATGGTTATGACAACAGGTACTAAACGTGGGACACCAGCATGGGACTGCTGGTACGTGATAACAGACGTCAGTCGTATCACTCGTCGATCATTTATCTGCAGGAGGTGTAGACTGTCATACTGGAAGAGTATGGACACGAGAAGTCTATAGTTCTCCAGAAGACAGGAAGTGAGGAAGAGTAGGGTTTATAGTCCAGTCGATGACGAAGTCATTAGAGACGGAGCGAAATTTCGGACAGGCAAAGAGTGGGAGGGAAATCTGCCTTGCCCTTGCGAAGGAACCACTCCCGCATTCATCTTAAGCAATTTAGGGAAATCACAGAAAACCTAAATATGGACAGGTGGACAGGGATTTCAAGCTCTGTGCTTCTGACAATGAGCGTGTATCTCATCGTTTCGCTATTTCGCGTCCTAGAGAGCTTTTCACCCAATGAAAACATTATATCGATTATGGCATCATCTAGATAAGTAGGCGATCTTCGAGATCCATCATCGCTAAAAAACACCTATGAAGAATTACTTTCTGCCATAATGAATGTGCTACTGACATAAATCTGGTTTCCATGACAGAATAACTGACCGTAAGTTATACACATGTTGACAGGCGCTAAGTGCCGATCCATAGTGTGTAGTATAAAGTTGATAGGTGCCTGTTGATGAGCACTTCCATTTCTTTACAATGTGTTTTCGTCTTTTGTGTATCACGAGGCTGATTTTGCTGTAATCATCTAGATATTGCTCTAATTAGCTTATTTGATTAGTTGTGTTGGTCTCCACCAATGTGTTCGAGGGCACGGAACGTGAGGTTCGTTTTCGTTTTAAAGAAATTTGTGAGAATTCGCCATCGCTGTTGATCACTTTTGGACTGGAACTGATATCATGTAGAATAAGAGCCACTTTCTGCTGTGTTTCTGATGTTGAGAGGGAAGCTAATTTTGCCAGACCGTGGCCTGCACCGTTGAGTAGATATTATAAATGTTATAATGCACAAGGAGCGGGTGGGATCTAATCCGTTTATTAATTTGAAGGTTAATTTTTCGTAGCGAGTTTATTCTGGGAATATTTGTCAGTATTACGCTGCGCATAGGAATACATCAGCGTATTTCTGAACAGTGTAACAGACGCACCGAAGTTGCTGTCACGACATACTTGGGAGCTGATTACTGCATTCACTGATTGCTTGGTTCAATTCCGTGCTATCTTAAAATCATTGATGTTGAATTTCATCGAGTGTAAGTTTTGATTTTCAAAAAGCCACAGTGGCCTATTTCAGATGATATTGCAATGGTTTGTGAAGTTGAACCTAGCGTGAAAGATCCCCAAGGGATTTCCCAATCTTTTCTGTTGCTTTTAAGTCCAGTACATTTCTTTTAAACCCACGCCTCATGAACTTATTTCTTATGATGTAATTTTTTGTAATTATCGTTTTGAGTGTGCCAACCTGCGCGGCCTCTATCTTGTCATGTATGAAAACGAAATAAGCAAGTTACATTTATAAGATTTCCTGTTCAACTCCAGAGCTGCCACTGAGTATTAGGAATAATGAGTAGAAGTTATCTGCATGCAAATTAGATTTCAGGTATTTATATGGGGTAGGTTGTTACATGCTGAGTTGTTGACTACTATCACGAGAGATCGTGTTCTGTTGTCTCACCGATTAGGGCTACAGTAGATCTCTCTGTTAAATATTTTTCTGGATTCTGATTTCACGCATACACAAACATGTAGACTGCCCCAGTGCACATCAGGTTGCTATGAATGGAAGGCTAACACATGTACAAAGTAATTTGTTGCATTTACGAACTTATTCAGTTTTGTATTAATCACACATGAAAGATATGCAGGCCCTCATTTCTTTCGTTGCGCTAAACTCATGAAAGAGTGTGCTGTACGGCTAATTCTTATACTTATTTTGGAATCAGGTCGCATTATACAATTTATCTTCTAGAGAACTGAAAGTTATTTTCTATAAAGCTTCATGGCTTATTTTCCACGATATATGTGAGTAATCTGGGCATCTTTCTTAACACAGAGGCAGCTTTCAATATCACAGAACCCTGGAAACGTAAGAAGACGTTAATCACAGTTTATACTTAATTTTAGATACATTATCTAGGCTCTAAGATAGGACGTATTTTGTAAATAACTAGTGCTGTTCCCACTGTACAAAGTATCTTTACTTGGAATCGGAATTCGGTGTTTATATTAACCTCCACATCTACATCTTCTCTGATGAACCAAAACATCTGCCAGCTTAATAGCTAGCTGGTCTACCTTTATTACACAGTTGTATTGATTTGAAAATTCCTCGTTAGGTTTCCGGAGATATATGGCACCAAGCGTCTACGCCCACGACAAACAATTCCCGTAACTTATGGGTCAGTGACTTGTGTCTGCGAAGCTTGCTCCCAGATGTATTCAGCTTGGTTCGGATCAGGTGAATCTGGTGCCCAAGACATCACGTGAGTTCACAGTCATGCTCCTAAAATCACTGCAGCACGATTATAACCTTATGACATGAAGAATTATCCTGCTTGAAGACAACTGGGGAAGACAGCAAGCATGAATTGATAGAGGTGACGCTCAATAATGTTCACGTAGTCCACAGCTGTCACGGTGCTTTCGATTGCTGTTGCAGGTCCCATGAAAGCCCAGGTAAATGTTCTCCGTATCATAACACTGTCCTCACCGGCATGCATCAGAGCCGAGGTACATGTTTAGAGCAGCCTTTTACCTGGATAATGGCATACACGGACACAGTCAGTCAACCTGGTAACTAAACGACCAAGTGACACGTTTCCAGTGATCCACGGTCCAGTCTCGATGATCCAGTGCCCATTGTAATCATAAATGACAATGACGTTGGGTCCATATAGGATCACGTAACGGTCATCTGCTGCGGAGCACCATGTTCAAAAACATGCGCTGAGCTTTCTGTTCCGACACAATTATTCCTGCACTAGCATCGTACTCTGCCGTCAGATCTGCCACGGATCACCATCTGTCCCTCTTCAGACAGCGGACAAGCATCATCTGCGGTGAGGCGTGGGAGTCCAGCATCCTGTCAGCTACTCGTAGTTTCAACATCATTCAGCACCTTCCATGGATGGTCACGACATTGGCACGTGAACAGCCAAGCAGCTTCTCTGTTTCCGAGTTGCGCCGTGCCATAATTTGGTCTTTGACAAACTCGCTTATATCAGTGTCTCTGTAAACGGTAAATTTCGTTTTTTACTATCCTCTTTTTGCAGTTTTAATGTAAACAGTGAAAAATGATTGTTGATGCTATATCTTTCTTGTTCAAATCACGAAGATTCGGAACGATGTCGGAAGAGCAGCCTTGAAATTTCTAGAAAATAGCTGTGTTACCAGAGCGCCTGCCTTAGCTGAATCCCTCATTAGGGTCAGAAGATAGCCATTCGCTCTTAAATAACTTTCCATTGTAATTCTGAAATATTGTCACGCTGATTCTAATTAGATAGCTCGTACAGTTAAGCAACTTCATAGTTTAGAACTCGAATGCCACTTGGTAGATTGCATTTCTGTGTGAAGGAAGAAGAGTTTCGTTCTCTTGTATACAAAGTTTTTTTCTTATGTTAGTCTGAAATTACTCTGCAGCTGCTTTCTTTATAACTTTTCTAGTTACCGAGAAGTTATTCTATTGAGCTCATTTCCTGGCGATGTCTGAAATAGGTTTTGCATAGTAAATACCTTCCTGCAGCGTCTTTATTTGCATTCTATGACAACTACGTCAACCGCTTTTACTCTCTGAGGTACCGCAGGATATGTACGTTTGACAGATTATTACAAAAAATAAACTGAGCTGACGGTGAACAGTATACAATAACATAGGGCTCACAAGCCAATTAAGTTAATTTACAAATGTACTTAACTGTACCTTTGCCGTAACATGGTTGACGAATCAGCAAGGTAGCATTGATAAAGATCGCTTTCAATGTGGGATAAATCAGTCCCCTAAGGATGTTGCTTACCTCTGCACGCGGTTGATTAATAGAGCACCGCCACTAAGTAGAACTATGTTCTGTGTCCTTATTTTCATTTATCTGAAGTACATTCCTTTCTCTTTCACACTGGACTGTTCTCCAATTCATCTTCCCGAAATGATAATTATTTCTCAAAATTTGGAGGTTTGGACTTTCCCATACAGGCGCTATGGCACACATCTTTTACGGAAAGTTATTCAAGAATGGAATGGAATTCCTATATGGAAACATCACGGTCTCTTTAACACCATCAGCCCACCGCTGAAACTTTTCTCTCTTCGAAGTCTTTTTCTCGAAAAGTAATGTTGTCAAGTCTCTTTATCGTATAGAACTTTTCTCTCTTCGAAGTCTTTTATCTCGAAAAGTAATGTTGTCAAGTCTCTTTATCATGTACTGTAGTTTATTACAGTTACTATGCCGACTACGTATTGAGATATGACGACAAATGTTAAGTATGTCGTACTAACTATTAATATTTTTGGCCATGTATAGTCTGAAAATAGTGGTATTTGATATGCACTGTGATACTATAATGACTGTAGTCGGATAGACATTATTGTTTCAAAAGAACCCTTAAGTCTTATTTGCTTTATGATATTACGAAAAATCACAAGAATTTTTCTCACATGGGATACAATGAGTACAATTCCTTCTCGTAAAAACTTTCACTAACTCTTGGTTTTGTATGCTAATGCGAATAGATTATACGAGGGCAGTTCAATAAGTAATGCAACACATTTTTTTTCTCGGCCAATTTTGGTTGAAAAAACCGGAAATTTCTTGTGGAATATTTTCAAACATTCCCGCTTCGTCTCGTATAGTTTCATTGACTTTCGACAGGTGGCAGCGCTGTACGGAGCTGTTAAAATGGCGTCTGTAACGGATGTGCGTTGCAAACAACGGGCAGTGATCGAGTTTCTTTTGGCGGAAAACCAGGGCATCTCAGATATTCATAGGCGCTTGCCGAATGTCTACGGTGATCTGGCAGTGGACAAAAGCACGGTGAGTCGTTGGGCAAAGCGTGTGTCATCATCGCCGCAAGGCCAAGCAAGACTGTCTGATCTCCCGCGTGCGGGCCGGCCGTGCACAGCTGTGACTCCTGCAATGGCGGAGCGTGCGAACACACTCGTTCGAGATGATCGACGGATCACCATCAAACAACTCAGTGCTCAACTTGACATCTCTGTTGGTAGTGCTGTCACAATTGTTCACCAGTTGGGATATTCAAAGGTTTGTTCCCGCTGGGTCCCTCGTTGTCTAACCGAACACCATAAAGAGCAAAGGAGAACCATCTGTGCGGAATTGCTTGCTCGTCATGTGGCTGAGGGTGACAATTTCTTGTCAAAGGTTGTTACAGGCGATGAAACATGGGTTCATCACTTCGAACCTGAAACAAAACGGCAATCAATGGAGTGGCGCCACACCCACTCCCCTACCAAGAAAAAGTTTAAAGCCATACCCTCAGCCGGTAAAGTCATGGTAACAGTCTTCTGGGACGCTGAAGGGGTTATTCTGTTCGATGTCCTTCCCCATGGTCAAACGATCAACTCTGAAATGTATTGTGCTACTCTTCAGAAATTGAAGAAACGACTTCAGCGTGTTCGTAGGCACAAAAATCTGAACGAACTTCTCCTTCTTCATGACAACGCAAGACTTCACACAAGTCTTCGCACCCGAGAGGAGCTCACAAAACTTCAGTGGACTGTTCTTCCTCATGCACCCTACTGCCCCGATCTCGCACCGTCGGATTTCCATATGTTTGGCCCAATGAAGGACGCAATCCGTGGGAGGCACTACGCGAATGATGAAGTAGTTATTGATGCAGTACGACGTTGGCTCCGACATCGACCAGTGGAATGGTACCGTGCAGGCATACAGGCCCTCATTTCAAGGTGGCGTAAGGCCGTAGCATTGAATGGAGATTACGTTGAAAAATAGTGTTGTGTAGCTAAAAGATTGGGGAATAACCTGGTGTATTTCAATGCTGAATAAAACAACCCCTGTTTCAGAAAAAAATGTGTTGCATTACTTATTGAACTGCCCTCGTAATTTTTAACTTCCAAAAATGTCTAATCAGAATTTGGATGATAATTTATTAATGTGTAGCTAGCTGCCCTAGCTTTATATTTACCTCGGAGATATCGCAGCGTAGCCAATTGCGCAAAATAAGAATAATTTTATATTTTACTGGATAAAAATATCTGTGCGGCTGGTCCCGGCGGAGCTTCGAGTCTTCCCTCGGGCATGAGTGTGTGTGTTTGTCCTCAGGATAATTTAGATCAAGTAGTATGTAAGCTTAGGGACTGATGACCTTAGCAGTTAAGTCCCATAAGATTTCACACGCACATTTGATAAAAATATAAAACCGATTTCTTTTCTTGAAACTTCTTTTACATTTGACTTCGTGCATTTAATCATGCTGCTTGATCTTTGTATCATTTAAATCTTTGCAAAATCTGCAGACACAAACACGTGAAGATTGGCAACTGATAGGTTTCATCCAGCATATTTATTAGACTGACAGGCGCGGAGCCGAATCCCAAAAGGATCTGATAAATCCAATACCTCTCTACAATTTAGAAACTACGCTTCCTACTCATATAAATAAATAAGTAAATAGAACAAAACTCAGAACAGATTCCACAAGGATCCACCAGTTTTAATCTAACAAACAAAAAGAAACTTCTTCTCTTTTCAGACGTTGCCTTCTAAATGGCATTAAACCCTCCCAATATTGCTTTACACAATATTTTTCAAATTACACTCAAACACCCACGTCTTCGTTAGAGAGCCAAATCACGCTCCTTCTCTTATCTTACTGTGAATTAGAATAAAACTCCTGAATATTATACGTCACCGTTTTCGATGTGATTGCTCCGGCTTAACTCTCTCCATAAAACAAACATAGACTCTCAAATTGACAAAGGAGTGGCGATTTGACTGCTTACAATAGTTATAATCTTAACAACCTCTGATTCTAGGGGTCGGATCGTAGCCGAGCGATGAGGTTGGTGGCCGGAGGATTGGTGGCCCAGGTTATCGCTGGTAGATTGCTCTGCTGTCCCCCCCCAGGTCTCTCAAGTGGCACACTATACATACAACATGACAATTACAACCACAATTAATGTAAAATGTAAGATGCAAATTTGTCCTTTACACAATTCTCTGTAAAAATATATGTCTTTAATCGGCGGCTCGACAGTCTGATGGGTGTAAAAAAGAAGGTATTACCTACCTAGATCTGCAGACCGAAGTAGTATCTCAACTTTTTGAGGTTATAGCATGCTATTTAAAGTCAAAAACAGAACCAAGTATTCTTCTCTCCATGAATTCTACCTTACCATTTAGGACCATTATATACAGTTAACTAATCCACTAAAATCTTGAACTAACCCTCCATCGGCAACTAACATGGAAACCTCACCTACCGACAGTCCAACAGAAAACCAACGATAGACTAAAACCATTAACAGTCTGAACTTGGAGTTTACATCTCTCTAATATTTTCTGCATCTACAAAACCCTTATGTGACCCATCTTCTGCTACATAAATGTTGCATGGATATCTGCCCCTCCCAATTTCTACAAGTCCCTCCAGATTCACCACCAAAGTTCTAAAAGTCCTTCCAAATTCTCGAACGTCATGCACTCTGTCTCACTTTCGGAACGCGTATACCTTCCTCCACATGAATACGTTACTATCTCATCAAATTCCCACCCCTCCCTACCCACATCGAACACCTCTGCATACCCTATATTACCTGCAAAGTATATTTCAACAATCACATTGTCTCCCCTCTGATCACAACCCTGGTACGCTGCCTCGCCTTTACAAATACGTCCTACCATCCCTACATCTACACACACCCCATGTCCTGTCCCACCACAACATCAATCACCTCCGTCTCCCAGACAATCAGATCTGCCCCGATATTTATCCACCGTACCAACTTTAACTCTTCCCCACTCCACATCATGGCTCCTCTCTCCCTAGTCGTCTCCATTGACCCTCATCCCTTCCCACTTGTTATCACTACCACACCCACCCATCAAACCCCTTCCCATCCTATATATTTCTCAACTTCAGTCTTTCCACTATCCACCCCAACACCGACCCTCATCTCCATAGTTTCCATACATGTCAACCCTATGGAACATATTCTCTCCTCCCAAAATACTTTTCTCCCAGTGCAGGTCGTTCAGATTTTAAGCGAAAATCCAATGCTTCAGTGCTTTTTCCCTGGAAGAATTTTACCATTCTGTGATATGTTTTTCAAATGTTTATATTTATGTTTTTTGCATGTCTATCTCAGATTTTTTAAATTTAAGATAGTAGATCAGTCCTCGCGTTGTTCATCTCATCCTTGTTATATTTTTAAAAATACCCTCGGCTGAAGAGTGGAATATTGTATTGCTGAAGCCCCCCCCGCCTGGCTCACATAGGGCGAGGGGGATGAAACTAACAACAAAGGAAAAAAGTAAGTATTCCGATCTCTAAAGGCTCTATACCAGGTCCGCATGTAAGCGATACCATGACTGAACATTGAATTATGTGGGTACTGGTTTAGTTCCTGTAACCATTTCTTTCCTTCTTTTTTCATCGGTTTTCTGATGATTTGAGAACGGTGCCACCAGTTCCTCTGCTGTGCCAAACTCTCATCTCAGAGTAGTGCTTGTACTCAGCGTCCTCAATTATTTGTTGGATATATCCAACCTCTGCCTCCCCTTGCACATTTTAGACTTTACAGCTCCCTCAATTGTCATGGAATTTAGCCCTTGATGTCTCAACATATGTCCTATTATCGTGAAGAACGTTCTTGTAATGTTTTCCACATATTCGTTTCCTCACCGATTCTTTGGAGAATAAACTCATTTTCTTGTTATCAGACCATGTAATTTTCAACGTTCTTCTGTAGCACCACATCTCAAACGCTTCACTTCTTACCTTTTCTGGTTTTTTCACAACCCAGGATTTACTTCCATACAACTGTGCTCCATACGTACATTATCTTGAACTCTTTTACAAATGAAGGCAATATCTGACACTATTACACTTCTGTTGGCCGGAAATTCTCTCTTTCACTGTGTTAATCTGTTTCTTATGTCATCCTTACTTCGTCCGTGATGTATTATTTTGCTTCCAAGGTTATAGAATTGCTTCAATTCGTCTACTTTGTGGTCCTCAATTTTGAAGTGAAGTTTATATCTACTCTCATTTTTACTACTCGTCATTACCTTCATCATTCTTCAGTTTACTCGCGATCGATAGTGTGTGTTCATAAGACCGCTCATTCCGTTCAACAGGTAGCGCAATTTTTCATCACTTACATTGAGGAAAGCAATTTCTCAGCGAATTTAATAATTCATAGCCTTTCACTCTGAATCTTAATACCATTCCTGAACATATCTTTTATTTCCGTCATTGCTTCTTCGATATGTGGAATGAAGAGTACAGCAGAAACAATACACAACTGTCTTATAATCTTTCTAATCCGAGCACTTCATTCTTCATCTTCCAGTCAAATTTTACGCTCTTGATTATTGTACATATTATATTTTATCTGGCTTCCCCCTAAGCTTACACTTATTATCCTGTGAATAACTAACTTCTTGTACCATTTTAAATTGTCGAATGCTTTTTCCAGGTCGACAAATCCCATGAACGTGTCTTTATTTTTCTTAAGTCTTGTTACCATCATCAAGCCCATCGTCAGAGCTGCCATTCTGGCGCCTTTCTTCTTCATCATCATGATGATCAGCCGGTGTACTCATTCTTGAAGGTTGTGACCTCATTTATTTATTCATTTCTTAAACATCTTCATCGGGCCGGCCGGGGTGGCGGAGCGGTTGTAGGCGCTACAGTCTGGAGCCGCGCGACCGCTACGGTCGCAGGTTCGAATCCTGCCTCGGGCATGGATGTGTGTGACGTCCTTAGGTTAGTTCGGTTTAAGTATTTCTAAGTTCTAGGAGACTGATGACCTCAGAAGTTAAGTCCCGTAGTGCTCAGAGCTATTTGAACCATTTCTTCATCTGCAGCGACCTACAGCTTTTCATAATTTAATGTAAAGAGGCAGGCCACTTACCTTCTTCGCTTGTTCCAACCAGCTACTTGCGACTCTTCCTCTTGTTCTTCTGCCTTCAATTTTGCCTTGCTAGATGATGTTTTCTAAGTTATCCCCTTCTCTTCACAAAATGTGCCCAAGGAACTGAAAGTATGTTTGGCTGACACGTGAAGTTCTTCTTATAGATCTGTATTGGAACCATTCGTTCCTTTTTGTCCATCGAACGCGTAACATATTCCGCAAACACCACATCTCGAAGGCGTCAATTCAGCTCTTTTTACTTATTTTTACAGTCCAGGTCTCGCAGCCATAACAGAACGAAGCGAACAGCACTGATTTCACTAAGCGCGTCCGTTCTGCCAGATGTTAGTTCCGTATAATCAAACTTATCGTCGCCTAAAAAACCCTCAATTTCCTTTTGGATTCTTCTATATATTATTGTTGTCGACAACTTGGATGCATGAGTTGCTAAGCAGATTATGTAGTAGTTCTCGCATTTATCTGTCTTTGCTATCTTCAGGATTTCATGGATGATATTTTTCCGAAAGTCTGATACTATGGCTGCTCACTCATACATTCTGTTGCTTGGTTTCCACTTCCCCCAATGGGTTTAGAAAATTTAAAGGAATGTTATCCATCCCTTCTGCCTTATTTGACCGTAAGTGTTCCAAAGCTCTGTTTGACTCTAATACTGGATCTCCTATGTCTTTCAAATTTACTCCCACATCTTTGTGCGTCACGTCATGAGACATTTCTTCCACTATTAATTATTAGGGTATAATTGGTAACTTAGTGAGAATTATGCTAATGACGAATACAATTAGAGATAGCTAGTGTGCTGAAGACAGAACAGTCCTGCCGTCACAACGAATGTTGACGTGTCACGTTACTTGTGTGTCATCAGGTTTCTTACTAGCTACCTGGCGACAGTCGAGCCCCGGACGGGTGAGGAGGGCAGTATCAGTTCATGTGATTACGGTCGGACTGTCGATGCCGACTAGAACTATTCGCATTAAATGTATTCGCAATTGCGAATTATGACAACCATCAGCAGTAGAATGGAGTGACGGCAATGAAAATTTGTGCCGGACAGATACTCGATCCCGGATTTCCTGCTTATCTCTAGCGGTCGCCTTGCCATTCGGCTATCCGTGCACGACTGACGGCTAGACCCAAACTTACATATTTCATCAACCATACGTCTACTATCTGGAGTCGCACATCCATTATGTATATTCCCGCACATGACAGACGTTTTACTTGAAAGTCGCTTGCCGGCCGGAGTGGCCGTGTGGTTCTGGGCGCTACAGTCTGGAACCGAGCGACCGCTACGGTCGCAGGTTCGAATCCTGCCTCGGGCATGGATGTGTGTGATGTCCTTAGGTTAGTTAGGTTTAATTAGTTCTAAGTTCTAGGCGACTGATGACCTCAGTAGTTAAGTCGCATAGTGCTCAGAGCCATTTGAACCATTTGAAAGTCGCTTGCCCGGTATCAGCAGAGAAACACGATAGTTCAGTGCCTGTGTTACTCTGATTACGATACAAAGTCCAGGTCGTAGATGCATGGCTGACGACATACGGAAATTCGAGTCTGGTACTGTGTCGTGCACGGGTAGCCAAAAGGTGAGGCGACCGCTAGAGATAAGCAGGAAATCCGGGATCGAGCATCTGTCGGGCACAAATTTTCATTGCCGTCATTCCATTCTACAGCTGATGGTTGCCATTATTAGCCATTGCGAACATATTTAATGTATTTCATTACTGCTTTAGCCGCCGCAGTGCCTCTTCCTTTGGGAGTGTTTGCATGTTCAAGGAAATGTTGCACAGTAAGCAGAATAACACAGGCGCTGCAGTATCGTATAGAACCATTCGCGGTGCAGGCGCCAGTCCGTGTCTGTGACTCAAGCCCTGGCCGTGCCACGCCAGACTGTGTAGCTGGTTACAGACAGCCGGCCTAGTCCCGCCAGGTTCATACGCCCAAACTCAGCACCCCGTCCTTAACAAAACGAAATTGCACGTGTGAAGATAAATTAAGGAGTACCCCTAGGGAGCGTTATATCGCAGCTGTTATTTACAGTTTATATCGCTAATGTAGTGATAATATCAGAGACTCCATGAGGCTGTTCGCAGTTGTTGCAGCTTTCCATAAGAAGGTAGCAATCTCAGAAGACTGTAGAAAACTGCAGGAGGACCTGCAGAGGATCCACGATTAGTGAAGGGTCTGGAAATTTACCATGGATGTAAATAAATGAAAAGTATTGCTCATAAATAGTTGAAGAAAGCTGCTATTTTACAGTACAGTACTGATGACAAATCACTGCAGACATTAGGTGCTGTAAAATACCTAGGACCAACTGGTGCAACCTAAAGTTGAATGAACACATACAGGAAAAAGTGATGCCAAGCTGAAATTCATGGCAGTAACAATGGAAAACGTAACTCAGCCGCGAAAGAATTGGTTTACTTGTTCGATTCTTAAGCATCGTTGAACCGTGGAGAGTTAATTTAAGAGACAGAAAAGACTCAATGAAGAGACCGAGCGAGGTGATGCAGTGGTTAACACACTGGACTCACATTCGGGAGGGTGACGGTTCAAACCCGAGTCCAGCCATCCAGATTTAGGTTGCTCCAGCCAAATGATTCCTTCGTAAGGCCACAGTTGCTTTCCTTCCCCATCCTTGACACAATCCGAGCTTGTGCTCAGTCTGTAATGCCCTCGATGTCGACGAGACGTTAAACCCAGTCTCCTTCTTCCTTATAACGAAGAACGGCGCGTTTTGTCACGGAATTTTTTCATTTGTGTGAGATTAACAAAACCTTCAGCGACGGACGTTGCAAGAGAGGCATTATGGTCCACTGAGAGGTTAAGTGATAAAATTTAGATAGGGGAGGTGGTAACTGTCCGCAGCTCGTGGTCTCGCGGTAGCGTTCTCGCTTCCCGAGCAGGAGGTCCCAGGTTCAATTCCCGGTTGGGTCAGGGGTTTTCATCTGCCACTAAATGACAAATTAACGGTAATTGAACAAGCACGTAAAGCTAGACAAAATCCTCTTGTACGATTTGAAGCAAAAGATCTTAACAGCTGCTATTAATTACGAATGTACTGTCATTCAACAGAGAGCAAAATACCGAATTTTAAAAACAATGAACAGTCAGTGAATAAGCAGCTACAATTAGCTAAAATTCACTGAACAGCTGCTGTTAATTGTGAACCCACTGTCAATCAGTACACACACAAACTACAGACTTTCAAAAGCAGTTAATAGTCACTGAATAAGCAGCTATAGTTAGCCATATCCACTGACAAAATTTTAAGCAAATGTCTTTTGAACAGCTGCTATTAATTATGTATGTGTCATTCAGTAGATAGCAAAATACAGAACTGAATAAACAATTAACAGTCACTGAATAAGCAACTACAGTTAGCCAAAATTCACTGAACAGATTTTAACCATATGACTTTTAAACAGCTTCTATTAATTATGAATGGTGGTTGCATAAAGAGCGAGTGGTAAGGATATACATGGAAGTTACTGAACGTGGACAGGATGGCCGCCGTCCGTCCATTCCCTAAGCCTGCAATAGATCGGACCGTCTTCACTAGCGCCGAACCGGCCAAATAACCCCCAAGTCGCTGGTACGTTTTCCAAAATATAGTGCTCACTTACGGAAACCGCTTCGCAGGACAGTCAAACCAGGCACGGCGTCTTCACAGGAACCGATTTGTTCTCTCGTGTAGCATTTAGAACTTCAAACCTGTCGCACCCCTACATCATCCAGAACTCCAAACCTCTCGCGCCCCCGGCCGACTCGCTCCGCACTCCACAAGCTCACTGCCCAAAACCTTCCTGCTCTACAGCCGTACCCAAAGTTATCCACACAAAGATCGTCAACGAGGGATGAAATCGATAGATGGCCGATCACGCACGCCCAGTAGTTCCAGAAAAGTTGTACAACGTATTGAGCCATACCACAAACGTCAGTCTCATGTGGAGGTTTATCGATAGCCGTCGTCGCCACGGACAGGGAACGGGGGAGAAGATAATAATACCAGACGTACTCCACTACATACTATCAGGTGGCTCGTCGAATATAGGTGTCGATGTTCTGTTTCATTTACGAGACAAATGATAATACGAAACAAGCAAAGGAACAGCCACAATGAGGGAGTAACTACGCATTTGGTGGTTATAGAATGGATGAGAAAGGAGCTTGAACTTCTCTAAGGTACGCTTGAAGTTCTCTAAGGCTATAGAGACAGCGATAAGGAACAGCTCAGTATGCAATACAGATGAAGAAGAATGGACATTTCTGAACAGGGCAATCACAGAAGGTGGAAAGAAACACATAGGTACAAAGAAGGTAATTGTGAAGAAACCATGGGTAACAGAAGAAATACTTCAGTTGATCGATAAAAGAAGGAAGCACAAAAATGTTCACAGAAATTCAGAAATACAGAAATACAAGTCAGTGAGGAGTGAAATAAACAGGGAGTGCAGGGAAGTTAAGGAGAAACGGCTGCAGGAAAAAATGTGAAGAAATCGAAAAAGAAATGATCGTCGGAAGGACTGATTCAGCATATAGTGTCAAATCAAACGGCTCTGAGCACTATGTGACTTAACATCTGAGGTCATCAGTCCCCTAGAACTTAGAACTACTTAAACCTAACTAACCTAAGGACATCACACACATCCATGCCCGAAGCAGGATTCGAACCTTCGACCGTAGCGATCGCGCGGTTCCAGTCTGAAGCGCGTAGAACCGTTCGGGCACACCAGACGACATATAGTGTCAGATAGACCTCCATACACAGAGCATCTCTTGTTCCTGCTGCTAGTAAGGCGAGTACACCGTTCGTTTTTTGTATATTTTTACGAGCTTCCAACAGAAGCGACTTATTTACAGTTACCTGTGTAGTTACTAGATTATTTTTGTAATTTCTTTTATGTTCGAGTGCTTTCTAGGCCCAAGCTTTTATTTTAATAGCGTACAGTACCGCCATTGTTATCGAATCTCGTATTGTATAGGCTTTGTTTGTTTTGGTTAGTGTAGCTCAGTGTCGTTTATCCCGTTAGTGAGAGAGCACTTCGAATTCCTGCTGTTAATAAGCCAAGTACACTGTTCGTTTGTTACATATTTTTACGAGATTCAGACAGGAGCGACTGCAGTAATGGATAGGAACTGTGAGTGCTGTGTACAGATGCGAGCTGAGTTGGCGACTCTTCACTCAAAGCTCCAGGCTGCGTTGCCTTCTGTCACACAGCTTGAGGCTGCTGCAAAAGTTCATCACTGTGGAGGTGGGGGGGGGGGGTGTCGGACGCAGGGATTCAAGGGACGTCAAGCAAAAAAATGGCTCTGAGCACTATGCGACTTAACCTCTGAGGTCATCAGTCGCCTAGAGCTTAGAACTAATTAAACCTAACTAACCTAAGGACATCACACACATCGATGCCCGAGGCAGGATTCGAACCTGCGACCGTAGCGGTCGCTCGGCTCCAGACTGTAGCGCCCAGAACCGCACGGCCACTCCGGCCGGCAGACGTCAAGCACGTCCCATGTGTTCCCTGATCGGTCCATTGCTGTGGCCGCCCCGGTTACTGTCTGCACTGAGGTTGACCCCTCACCCCTGGTTGAGTGGGAGATCATTCCAGAATCTGGCAGGCAGCGAAAAACTTTCCGAGGGGCCAATCGTAGAGCCTCCCCAGTTCGTTTGACAAACAGGTTTCGGGCATTATCTGTGGCTGACTATGTGTCTGAGCTGGATGCAGTCGTCCACCCTGTTCCAGAGGAAGCTTCTCGGCCCGCAAGGTCTGGACATTCACAGAGGATGGGTTTGTTGGTAGTTGGGATCTCCAACGTTAGGCGCGTAATGGGACCCCTTAGGAACATGGTTGCCAAGGAGGGGATGGAATACAGTGTGCACTTTGTGTGCATACCGGAGGGAGTCATTCCAGATGTGGAGTGGATGCTTCCAGATGCCATGAAGAGTACAGGGTGCAGCCAGCTGCAGGTGGTGGCTCATGTCGGTACCAGTGACGTGTGTCGCTTTGTACTGGAGGAGATTCTCTCTGGTTTCGGGCGGCTAGCTGAAATGGCACAGACTGCCAGTCTTGCTTGCGAGATTAAGGTGGAGCTCACCACCTATAGCATCGTCGATAGAACCGACCATGGTCCTTTGATGCAGAGCCGAGTGGAGGTCTGATTAAGAGGCTCAGGTGGTTCTGTGACCGTGTAGGCTGCAGATTCCTTCACTTGCAACATCGGGTGGTGGGTTTCCGGGTTCCGCTTAATAGATCAGGAGTCCACTACACACAGGAAGCGGCTACACGGGTAGCGGGGGATGTGTGGAAGGGACTGGGCGGTTTTTTAGGTTAGAGGGTGTCAGGGAACCACTGAAAGGGCGTCCATCCAAAAGGGGACAGGTAAAACACAGTAAGTTAGTTGTAGAAACGATCGGTATTGTAGTTGTAAAATGTCGTAGCTGTGTTGGGAAAGAACCAGAGCTCCAAGCACTAATAGAAAGCACGGAAGCTAAAATAGTTATAGGTACAGAAAGCTGGCTAAAGCCGGAAATAAGTTCAGCCGAAATTTTTTCAGACGATGTAACAGTGTTCAGAAAGGACAGATTACATACAGTTGGTGGTGCAGTATATATTGCTGTCAGAATTAGTTTGCTTGTAGTGAAATTGAAGTATATAGTTCCTGCGAAATACGCAGTATGGGTAGAGGTTATACTTGACAATCGGACTAAACTATTAATTGGATTGTTTTACCTACCCCCGACTCAGAAGATATAGTTGCTGAACAGTTCAAAGAAAACTCATACAGTTATAGTCGGTGGTGACTTCAATCTACCCTCGATATGCTGGAAAAAGTTTACGTTTAAAGCCGGCAGCAGGCATAAAACGTCATCCGAAATTGTACTGAATGCTTTCAAAGAAAAATATTTTGAACAATTAGTTCGAGCCCACTCGAAGCGTGAATGGTTGCGAAAACATACTTGACCTCTTAGCAACAAATAGTCCTGGACAAATAGTGAGTATCGTGACGAATACAGGGATTAGCGACTACAAGGCAGTTGCTGCTAGGCTGAATGCCGTAACACCTACAACCATCACAAAGAACCTCAAAGTATATCTATTAAAAAAAGCTGATAAAAATGCTCTTAACCCTGTTTTAAGAGACAGTAGTCTTCATTCCTTCCGATCTGGTCATGTAAGCGTAGAAAAGTTGTGGAATGGTTTCAAAGAGATAGTATCGACAGCAATTGTGAAATAAATACCACATAAATTAATAAGTGATGGTACTTATCCCCCATGGTACACAAAACAGGTCATATCGCTGTTGAAAAGCAGTGAAAAAATCATGCCAAATTTAAAAGAACGCAAAATCCACAAGACTGACAAAGTTTTACAGAAATTCGAAATGTAGTGCGTACTTCAGTGCGAGATTAGTTTAATAATTTCCATAAAGAAACTCTGTCTCGAAATCTGGCAGAAAGCCCAAAGAGATTCTGATCATACATAAAGCACACCAGTGGCAAGATGCATTCAGTACCTTCACTGCGCGATAACAATCGTGAAGTCACTGATGACAGTGCTACTAAAGCAGCGTTATGAAACACGGTATTCCGAAACTCCTTCATCAAAGAAGACGAAGTAATTATTCCTGAATTCCAACCAAAAACAACTGCGGAGATGAGAGACATAGACGTAGATATCCTCGGTGCCGCAAAACAGCTTAAATCACTTAATAAAGGCAAGGCTTCTGGTCTACATTGTATACCAGCTAGGTTCCTCTCAGAGTATGCTGATACAATAGCTCCATATTTAGCAATTATATACAACCGCTCGCTTACAGGAAGATCCGTTCCTAAAGACTGGAAAGTTGCTCAGGTCACACCAACACACAAAAGGGAAATAAGAGTAATCCGTTCAATTACAGGCCCATATCACTAACGTCGATTTGCAGTAGGGTTTTGGAACATATGCTGTATTCAAATATTATGAAGTACCTCGAAGAAAAAGATTTATTGACACATAGCACGGATTCAGAAAATGTTCTTGCGAAACACAACTACCTCTTTATACTCATGAAGTAATGAGTACTACCGACAGGGGATGTCAAATTGATTCCATATTTTTTGATTTCCAGAAGGCTTTCGACACCGTTCCTCACAAGCGTCTTCTAACCAAACTACGTTCCTATGGAATATCGCCTCAGTTGTGCGACTGGATTCGTGATTTCCTCTCAGAAAGGTCACAGTTCGTAGTAATACACGGAAAGTCTTCGAGTAAAACAGAAATAATATCCGGCGTTCCTCAAGGAAGTGTTATAGGCCCTCTATTGTTCCTGATTTATATTAACGTTATAAGAGAGAATCGTAATAGCCGTCTTAGACTGTTTGCAGATGATGCTGTCATTTACCGTCTCGTTAAGTCATCAGATGACCAAAACGAATTGCAAATTGATTTAGATAAGATAAAATTAAGTGCTCGGTATCCCCGCTCGTCGTTCGAGAGTGGAACGGTAGACAGACACTTCGAAGGCGGTTCATTGAACCCTCTGCCAGGCACTTTATTGTGAATAGCAGAGTAATCATGTCGATGTAAATGTAGATGTAGATACAGGTAAGTCAAAACAACCTGTGTGTTGTGTATTGAAATCTTGTGGTCGGGTTTGCTGGTCGCTTGGAGCGGAACTGATTTGGTTGATTCGTCGGTCGGTTGGGTTGCCTCCAGATTAAGAAGTCGTTGGACAGGCTGCCTGTCTCACCTAAACGGGCCTTAGTGTTACAATCCCAGGCCGACCCTTAGAAACTTCTGAGCGCCGTTCCTTGTGTGTTATGTAGTAATTTCCCTGTTTGGATTTTAGTTATTTGGTTGATGTGTGGCTTTCAGCTGAGTATCAATATTTCTTAAATTAGTGTTCTTGTCTTGCCCTTAAGGCATGAAATTGTTATTCTTTATGTTATATGAAATGTTTTAAGATACACGCCTTCTGCCCTTTAAAATTGAAACTCTTTTTCTAGGGCTTAAGTCGTTAAATTATTTGTTGGTGAGCGGCCTTCAGCCGAGTTTTAATATCTCTTAAATTAATCTTCTTCTCTTGCCCTTAAGGCATAAGATTGTCATGCTTTTAATGTGGCCTTCAGCCCAATTTACATGAAATGTTTTAAGATAAGGCATTCTCCCTTTGATTGAAACTCCTTTTATTCAAATGGTTCAAATGGCTCTGAGCACTATGGGACTCAACTGCTGTGGTCATAAGTCCCCTAGAACTTAGAACTACTTAAACCTAACTAACCTAAGGACATCACACACATCCATGCCCGAGGCAGGATTCGAACCTGCGACCGTAGTGGTCGTGCGGTTCCAGACTGTAGCGCCTTTAACCGCTCCGCCACTCCGGCCGGCAAACTCCTTTTATTGCTTAATATGCGACCACCAGCCTAATTCCATTAAATTTAAATTGCTAGGGCCTTCAGCTGATTAGATTGAAGATTTAGAAAATATTCTTGGGTGAAACCTCCAGAAGAACCTTGTATTTCAATTTTGCTTAAGCCTTGTGTCTTGGACTTTGAATGTGGCTTTCAGCCGATATAAGGTTAATCAAATGAGGTCGATTAAAGTTTTGAGTGTTTTGCATCCTTGTTATACTACTGTGTGTTGATAAATAAAGTTTGTACGTTGAGTGCAACTGACAGGAACTCGTTTTGGCCCCTTTCCACAACCTAATCCGCTCTGTCCTGCTAGCCCAGACATTTCAGTGGTGCTACAGACGAATGCTGAAAATTAGGTGGGCTGATTGGTAAGGAATAAGGAGGTTCTGCGCAGAATCGGAGAGGAAAAGAATATGTGGAAAACACTGGCAAGGAGATGGGACAGGATTATAGAACATGTGCTAAGACTTGGGAGATTGACTTCCATGGTACTAGGGGGCGCCATAGAGGGCATAAACTGTAGAGGAAGAGAGAGATTGGGATATATCAAACAAGTAATTGAGGACATAGGTTGATAGAGCTACTCTGAAAAGAGGTTGGCACAAGAGAGGAATTTGTGGCGGTCTGCATCAAACCAGTAAGAAGTTGATAACTCGAGAGAGAGAGAGAGAGAGAGAGAGAGAGAGAGAGAGAGAGAGAGAGAGAGAGAGGGTTGGAGGGAGGGAGGGAGGGAGAGAGAGAAAGAGAGAGAGAGAGAGAGAGAGAGAGAGACAGAGAGAGAGGGAAAGGAGAGGGAAAGGGAGATGAAGGAAACTGCGTGGAGTTTCAGAGAGCGCAATGAAACAACAGGCTACACATAATCCGCATCAATCAGACACACAACTTTCGTCGCATTTTCTACCGAATGGATGATCCAGGTCCGCTGCAATTAGTAGACGCTGTCGTGTTGGCGGGATGCGAGGTATTGAGCTGTTGTTAGCAGCAGAACTGAAGTGTGGGCGCTTGCAATCGGACCGCTAGTGTGCACCCGATTAATCTTTGGGCGGCTGTGCTGGTTATCGCCATAGCTCTGTGTTCCAGGGACGAGTGTTTGTCCACATTGTTGCCCACAAAATTGTGTACAAACACAGAATACTTGTGAACAGATCCGTTAGTGTGTAATAACGTCGAGATCCATTCAATGCAGTGCTGCATGACACCACTGGCTAGGAAGCAACTTTGTGGTTCACAGAATGGGATGTCCACGAAAGGCAAAATTTTCGAGTTTGTGTCCCAGCCTTGCACACAGTTTCAATCTGCCAGGAAGTTCCACATTTGTGGTTATTGGATGTAAATCAGTAAGCTTTCAATTATTCACAAGTCTCAGTTATTCACAAGTCTATGGCCACATTTATTTAGATTTTTTTATTGTTATTTCACCCCACCTCGCCCCATGTTGGCGGGGAGGGGGGGGGGGGCAGATGGGTTGAGCTGGTTGCAGTACAATAAACCCGCTTTACATTTACCCGCTAGACATTTTTGTCTTAGATGCTAAACACAAAACAAGGAGACATATTTAAAACGAATTTAATTTTTTTTGAAGAGGTGATGTTAGTGGGCGAACGTAAGAAATAATGCTATCTTAGTGAATAGTTTAAAAATAGTGATAAGAGTGTTGACGGACAGCACACTTGAAGAATACTAAACACTTGAAAGAAAGCGCTTGAAAAACACTGAACGTGACAGAAGAGACACTGACCATTGAAAACACTTTCACTAAAACTGAGAAAAAACCTACCCCAGGGATGGTAGATTGTTGATGAAATGAAAGGGGGTTATGGAGGGGACTGAGGACTGGTAAGAAGTGGTGATACGAGTAGCTGTCGGGGACAAGGAGACAAGGACAGAGCTGTAGCTGGTGTTGGGATATAAGCATCTGAAAGGAAAAGGGGAGCTACTGGGAAGGGGAAAAGGAGAAGATGTGGTATTGGGAGAGGAGGAGGATGGAGCACTTGGGGGGACTGATAGGGTGGGCATATGTCAGGAGAGGGAGATGGTTGAATGAGAGAGGACGTGGAGGGTGTGGAGGTGGAGGGCTGGTGAGATGTTTAAGAAGAGGCGCGGCAAAGTTCAAATGGCTCTGAGCACTATGGGACTCAACTGCTGAGGTTATAAGTCCCCTAGAACTTCGAACTACTTAAACCTAACTAACCTAAGGACATCACACACATCCAGGATTCGAACCTGCGACCGTAGCGGTGGCGCGGTTCCAGTCTGTACCGCCTAGAACCGCTCGGCCACTCCGGCCGGCGATGCGCGGCAGCACACAAGGATCGAAAAGGAGAGGGGACACAATGGGAATGTTGGAGTCGAGTTTGCGGATATTGTAGATTATTTGTAGGTGTTAATTGCGTGTGAGGAAAGGTGGGAACTTGATGAGTTGGTAAAGGATCCTTGAGGGGGAAGGTAAGAGTATGCGGAAAGCGAGGCGGATAGCATGGCGTTCGAGGGTGTGGAGGGACTTGTGGAACTTGGGAGGGGCGGATATTCACGCAGCATTTGCAAAGCAAAGAAAGGGGCTGATTAAGGATTTGTACATGTGAAGGACAGTGGAGGAGCGTAGTCCCAATGTTCGGCCAGTTAATAATTTTAGTAGTTGTATCTATTGTGAGCCTGCTGCTGGATGTTTAGTAGGTGAGGTTGAAACGTCCCCTTGCAAAAATTAATGAATTACTGTGGTGATAAACCTCTTGCATTATTTGATTTCCAAACAGCTGAGCAGAACTGAACGTACTCAGACATTTCGCTCTTTACCTATTCTGATCAGCACTAAACTGACAGCCAATATTTTTAGCGCAACGCAATCTGACTTTCAATAATCCCTAAAAAAGAATGGCCCTGACTAACATTAACCTATATCTTTCACAAATCACTTACCTCACAAAAATCTTCGTTACTCAAACTACTGCAATACAGCGAGCGCCACTACTGCCAGCTAAATAAAAGATTCAAACTACTGAAGGCACTAACTACTGATAGGCATAGTTAGCAAATGAAAGATTTTGATAGAGAACAATCAATGTATTTACCTTAATAGTGTTCACAAGTCATAATATATACAGCAGTTCATGACATCCAGTCTTACACATTTACTGTCTCTGATGGACACACGTCCAGATCATCCGCTCTCAAAATTCCGCCATCTCTCTCCCCACATCCACCACTGCTGGCGGCTCACCTCCAACTGCGCAACGCTACGCGCTGTTAACAGCCTACTGCCCAACACTACAATAGCGAACAACAATGCAAACCAGCCACAGACTGCACACAGCACAGCCAGTGATTTTCATACAGAGCGCTACGTGGCGTTACTAATAAAAAAACCTGAACAGCCTACTTACAAGGTTTCCACGTTACTTGCTGGTAAATGTTTAGCCCATGATATTTTAGTGTGTTAGCCAGCTGGATAGGACGATCGTAAATGGCGAAGAAAAAGTCATGGAGGCGGAAGGTGCATCCTGTAGTTATTGACTGGGTTTTGGAGGGGTTAATCGTAAGGAGCCATTGGTTACACCAGGAGGTAAACTGACTGAGCTGAATTTGGAGGGACCTTTGGGATTTTCCACCAGCATATCATTATCGTCTACTTTACCTGTATAACAGGTAAGGAGAGAGAACGGTACCTTGTGGCACTCCTGCAGTGGGGTGGAAGTTATGGGAATGGGTAGAATGGGTTGTCTGGATAACAAGAAGGATGCAATAAGTCGGAAGTAATTGAGGAAGTGCGTAAGTCCGGAGTTTGAAAAGGAAAGCGGAATGCTGTACTCGGTCGTGTTCTTTCTCTAGGTTAAGGGAAAAAGAAGATCGCGGATTTACGGTTCAGGAGTTGATCATCAGCAGAGAAGGAGGGATGGAAGCCACATTGGCTAGTAGGAAGCAGATGGTTCTTGTGCAGACGGCGGTGGATGCGTCAATAGAGATTGGATTACTTTGCGAACTACGAGTGTTGTGTTTTCCGTTTCGAGTACGTGACTTGCAAACGAGTGTATATTATAGTAATGTGTTTTTACTCCAACGTCGTCACAGATTCGCAGATCAATGAAGCGCTAGAGATGATATAAATCAGCAGGAGTCGAAAAAATACCGTTTCAAGGTGTCACTGACCCGCAACTTAAAGCAACTAAGCCACCTACCCAAAACTGCACATGAGAACTGTTAGGTTGGCTGTGACAAGTAGCGCCCTCTGTGCAGGAGAGGACTATAGCAAGAGCCCTGACTCAATGGGACTGGACTTCTCCTACCATGAAACGGGTTTCCGTGGCTGGCACAGTTAGTCTTCACACCACATGGTCCTACTGTTCAGGCTCCATATTGAGACAGTTTAACTGAGTGCTACAAGTCCCGCAAGGGTCTCTAAGACTGTCGAGTAATAGGAGAATAATGACGATGATGATGATGATGATGATGATCATGATGATATGGATGATGTGGGAATATGACAGCTACATCTTTAGCGGACATACTGAAATTGTTACGTAGCTGTCACAAATAGCTTTGCAATTTTGCTTCAACTCTGTTACGATTACGTGATAATTAACTTTGTGAGCTGCATACATTTTCCTAGGAGTAGAAAGTACTCGAGTTCTCGCCAGAGGAGAGCGGGTCTGTAGGGCTCGGCAGTCCCGTAAAGTAGGCAGAAGGCCAATGATGCTGTCTCAAAAGCAGGGAACGAGCACTCCCTGGGTGGCAGCCAGCTTTTGCGCAAAAGGTGTTTCCCGGAATGGTTACTGTAGACAGTTCTGGTGCTAATCTGCTTCCCACAGGCACGGTACGGCCAATCGTCACAACTTTCCCCTTAGGATGCTTGAGGGTGAAATTTGCTTTTCTATCTACACATCACCACACATCAAAGAGAAGCCACATAACAGCGCTTGCCCGGTGGAGAAGGTTCGTCGTTTCCCTCAAAAATTAAGGACTGCCCAATCCAAAGTGACACCCCAACTATCGGAAGGGATGTGGACGATTGTGTCCAATGGAGAGATGGTTCCAAACCAGTACCAACTTCATGAACTGCAATGATGCTTTACGCAATATTTGAGTAGGACGTTTCTCTAATTTACCGTGTTTTTACGTAAAAAAAACATATTAGTTATTCCTAGCTCAATTGTTGAGGCTAGTCTTCTGCTAAAGAAGGCTCGAAAGAATGATACGAAAAGCAATATTTCTCGTCAGACTGGCAGCAGCATTCAATCTCACTTCGATGCTGAATTTGAGAATTGCAAGAGGTCAGGAGAGGAGTTAGAGTGGAGAGGATTCGCTTCCCGATTCTCGTTTGGTGCTGATGAGCGCCCTCTCGCTGTACTTGAAGAATGTTTGATTACGTATCTGTAGTGCTCAATATCTATATTAAATATTTCTCATTTATTTTTGTTTTGCAGGCTGACCGGATGTGGAAATCCTATTAATTTTTTCTTCCTGCTGCCTTCCAATTAAACACAAGTTCCATGGCATTTGGAATCATTTCATTTTAGTTTTCAACAAATTCCGGAACATTGCTTTGGATTATTCATTACCAGTTGTTCAATTGTGAAATGCCCGGCTAAACCCACAGGACAGGACAAGTAGTTTAAGTTGCAGAAAGGGGCCAAAATAAGCGGCTGTCAGCAACACTCGATCATACAACATTACAAGAGCGAAGATTTTTTTTAAAGAAAACATAGCCTTGGTTTGGAATTTAAATAGCGGCTGAATGCGCCGTACAATCTCATGCCTTAAGGGCAAGACCACTTGTAACACTCCCTTATTATTCTATTATATCCCGTTCGTTCACGGATCTGAATAGCAGCCCAAATTAAGTAATTAATTAATGTGACCGTGTACCTAATGGGCTGGCAATCGGATTGGACTGCTCAGGAGATGTTACATTCCATATTGTCCTTCGCAAATACTGTAATAATGTACTGTCTGGTGGCAAGAAGAACAACAAACACAGCTTCACTAATCAAGACCTATATTCATACCAAAAACACCAAAACAAGGAGACAGCCACTGCCTTCGTCGTACACTGTTAATAACGGCTAATCTCAGCACAGGTTTCTTCGTTATTCTTAGTCGTCACACGCAAAATCCAATCACTGTAATCCAACACTGTAATCCGAATAATGCCGGCGCGGCAGACGCGGAAATCCAATAACGGCACTGATCACACTCGTAGTTAAACTTTCTCACTTTCCCGTATAATACTAACACAAAGGGGTTAAACCGCGGCGATGGCCACTCCCTTTGTCGGTAATTTGCATTATTTCAACTGCTGGCTTCTGCACAGCTCTGCCCGCCTCGCGGGAACCTACCCAACACACAACTGACTACTACTCCACTCTCGCTCTCGCGACCTGACACACTAATCGATAGTTGCCCTGTCGACCTGTGTGAGTGCAAACTTAGTAGTAAGGGCCTGCGGACCCCTTACATCCCCGCCCTCGAAAACTTCTTTAGAGCTGCAGGCGAAAAAGAATCGCCAAGGGAATTAAACATTGCTACATTTGAATAAAACATACAATACAAATAATAAATGGAACTACAGTTCATCAAAATAATCCCTCGACTCCGGTAGTGGGCTGCCTCCACAACAATTTTTACAAAAAGGTTATACATCTCATAAACATGGCATTGTCCAAATTACAATTTTTATATCAACCAGCAATAGTCCTCTCTAGTCCAATATTAAATGAAACACACAACATATACATTTAAAAATTATTACTTAAACACATGACATATGAATTACTACACTACAAAATAATTGTTACAGATTTTATACCTATTCTCAGATAATCGTCGATAAGAAATATGCAATTCTAATTGTAATACATCACAAAGCACAATGCAACTAAACCTTTCTCTTTTTAAATGTCCGTTTTGCAACTAAATGTCCTAAATATATTAGCAGGTTTATTCGGGTCCTGGTAGCCCTCACTCTTGACCGGACCTCACCTGGAGTGTCATTCAGTTTTCTTCGGTTCATCCACCTCTTCCTCTATAATCAGATGAATGATTAAAATGACTCCCTGGGTCATTACTTCCCTCTTCTATATGCACTGTGTCATTCATTCGCCTATCCCATCTTCTCTCATGATCTTTTGGTTCTTCACTCCTTCTCCAATCATTTCTCCATTGCCGTTCACCACCATGGTTCCTGTACCTATGGCCACCACCTCTTCCTCTATAATTAGACGAATTACCGAAATGATTCCTTGGGTCATTACTTCCTTCTCGGTTTCGATCATTAGCTTGATGGTGTTCCTGTGACCGAACAGATTCCAACTGGTCCAGTATCTCCATCAAGGCCTCCCTATTTTTAATTAGGCTCCCAGATACAGTTTCTTGCATTTTCTGATTCAATCTTCTTTTTATCGCTGATATCATTACGTCATCACTCAGGGGTTGTTCCAAGGTCTCGTTCAATTCCCACAAATGTTCGGCAAACTCTCTCAACGTTCCTCTCCATGTACTAAGTGACTTGCGGTGGAGTAGGTCCTCAATTGCTGCACACTGATGACTTTTGGACCAGTATTTCTTCAAGAATTCCTCTTCAAACTGATCATAACTAGTAGTCCCTTCCTTCTTCCTGACTCCCCAAGTGAAGGCCTCACCTTCCATTCTATCTATTGCAAATTGAATCTTGTCTGAGTCCTTAAGATGTGATGGGAAAACTCCCTTTAGCCATTTCATAAATATCATTGGGTGCAACCCTCCTTTCGGTCTAAATTTCTGCCCTGTATTATTTTGGATGCACTGATTATCACTGCTCATCAAGGTAACGACCTTACCTCCCCCAACGGTTAAAGTGGCATTGCTGATTCGTTTATCAATTTCTTCTGTCTTGCTCTCCAATTGCTGCACTCTCTTGTTATCCTCTTCTCGTTGCACGGCTATAGCATTTCTCAGATTGATAGCCAGTTGGTTTTGCCTATCTCCTATCCCCTTAACCGCATCATTGCATTGTTTCTGCATCTGCGTCACCTCGGCGATTCGATGATTGCAATTTGTTTCCACTTCGTTGATTCTTTCTCCCAATTTGGCTTTCGTTTCTTCAATATCGTCTTCTATCTTTTTTGTTAACTTTCCTTCCACCTTCTCCACGTCTCCCTGGACTTGGTCTATGCTCTTCTGTAGCTTCCTCTCTCTCTCGTCGATGTCCATCTTCAGTCGTTCTTCTAATTCCTGTATTTCCTTCTTCAGACTACATTCCATCTTCATCTGCGATGTTTTGATCTCTTGTGCTATAGTTTCTTGTAAATCTTCCTTTAACGATGCGTTATTTTCTTGTAAACTTTTTAGTGATTCTCTTGTTTCTTGTGAATTTTTCTCTAACGATTCGTTAGTCTTCTTTATCAAGTCTATCAACATCGACCACCTATCAGCATCCTCTGAAACCAGCCTAGCTCTTGTCGTTTGTCCCGGTGTTTTGGGATAATTAGTTGAATGTGCTGATGGGCTTCCTAATGACAATCCATAATCACTGATTCCTGAATCCTCTCTGTCTTCCTGTCCTATCCCTTTCCTTTCGACTACTGCCTCACAGACCTGCTTATCTTCAGTAGACATGTTTGGTTTATATTTAACGCACAGACAAGTAATACAAAATAACCTCTAATAACCCAAAACACTCCTAATTATCATGAAACTAATCAAACTGTACCTGCAGTTCTTTCGGTTAATCCCCAAAATGATACAACATGCATGAGTACTAAACATAACAACCCTCAAAACCTAATAATTTCAAATAACAATCTCCACATACACCGTTTATGTAAAATGTTTTAAATAAGATAAATCACAGCACTCACAAAATCTATAAATGTAAAATCCTCAAAAACAATTACCATTTAGACAGTGCAGTATGCCTAAATAAGTATGCTATAGTTCAAAGTATGTTTCGCAAACTTTTCGGAATTTACTATAATTGGGCACTTTTCCTAATGTGAAATTCAGTTAAAAACTGTTTATTTATCGCGAAGACTGCACACTGCAATTTAATGTTAGGTCAACCAGTCGTCTTCACTCACCAGCTGACGTTACCGCGAGTCGCGATGTTTTGACGTTTGAAGTGGGCGTGGCGTTGTACTGCCGCTGGAGCTGCGTGAAGTTGCGCTGCCGAGTCGTAGTTCTCCGTCGGCCGCTCCGTGGCGCTGCAGGCGGGCGTAGTTTGTAGTTCGGCCGCTAGATGCCAGGACGGCGCTCAGTGTAGTGCGTCTGTGCTTGAACTACTCCTTGCACAGGTAGTTGGGGTGACGTGTGAAATCACCTCGTGGATCGAAGCTCTTTGGCGCGGCTGCTACACAGGTCTGCGTGACGTCACTCAATAATTGCTTCGCCACAACACATTGTCGTCTGCATAACAGTTTATGGGTCCACACGAAGCTGTCCGATTTTTACTGTTCAAAAAGCAATTTCAGTCAAAATATTACCACTAACCACTTCTTTAACAACTTTCGTGACGAATTCTTAGTTCGTTTTGCTATTTTACTGTTCACACATGTCTTTCTTTAGTGTTCACTTCTCACAGTTTTTCGTGCGGATTTACGCATTTGCACATTATAACACAGTTTATTGACACTATATTCCTATTCAATATGGCAAGAAAAAACAGTTTAGTCACAATCGTAAGATATTATTACTTCGTATTGTTCAAAAATGCACTGTTCCTTGTCGCGATTTTAAAGTTTCTACTCTGTCTCGATCCAAATTGAGAAAACACTTTCTTGCGTTAAGCAAAGTAAAATTACCCATTGTTCTTTGCTACTCGTCCGAAAATTGCACTTGTCCTTTCACGGTAAGCCAAGGGTGTAACACTCCCTTATTATTTGGTGTATCCGCTCGTTCGCGGATCTGAATAGCAGCCCAAATTAAGTAATTAATTAATGTGACCGTGTACCTAATGGGCTGGCAATCGGATTGGACTGCTCAGGAGATGTTACATTCCATATTGTCCTTCGCAAATACTGTAATAATGTACTGTCTGGTGGCAAGAAGAACAACAAACACAGCTTCACTAATCAAGACCTATATTCATACCAAAAACACCAAAACAAGGAGACAGCCACTGCCTTCGTCGTACACTGTTAATAACGGCTAATCTCAGCACAGGTTTCCTCGTTATTCTTAGTCGACACACGTAAAATCCAATCACTGTAATCCAACACTGTAATCCGAATAATGCCGGCGCGGCAGACGCGGAAATCCAATAACGGCACATAAATATCACTGATCACACTCGTAGTTAAACTTTCTCACTTTCCCGTATAATACTAACACAAAGGGGTTAAACCGCGGCGATGGCCACTCCCTTTGTCGGTAATTTGCATTATTTCAACTGCTGGCTTCTGCACAGCTCTGCCCGCCTCGCGGGAACCTACCCAACACACAACTGACTACTACTCCACTCTCGCTCTCGCGACCTGACACACTAATCGATAGTTGCCCTGTCGACCTGTGTGAGTGCAAACTTAGTAGTAAGGGCCTGCGGACCCCTTACACACTTTAATTTAAAAATGGCTGAAAGCCAAGAACTTAAACCTCAACCAAAATCAGAAATTTAAAAGGCAAAGCCTTATCTTAAAACAGTTCCTTAATTAGGCTGAAGGTCCAAAGAACCTGACACTTTAAGAGCAAACAACTTAAATTCAAAATCGGCCGAAGGCACAACACTTAAGACTCAATAACATTAATTTTAAAAATGCCAAAGGCTTTATGTAAAACAGTTCTTAAATTAGGCTGAAGGCTCAAACCATCTAACACCTTAAGAGCAGAACAACTTTAATACAAAATCGGCTAAAGGCCCAACACTTGAGACCCAATAACATTAATTTTAAAAATGCCCAAGGCTTTATGTAAAACAGTTCTTAAATTAGGCTGAAGACCCAAACCACTTGACAGCTTAAGGGTAGAAAAACTTTAATTCAGAATCGGCTGAAGGCCCAAAGAATCTGACACTTTAATAGCAAAACAACTTAAATTAAAAATCGGCTGGAGGGCCAACACTTAAGACTCAATAACTTTAATTCTAAAAATGCCAAAGGTTTTATGTAAAACAGTTCTTAAAAAAGGCTGAAGGCTCAAACCATCTTACGCCTTAAGGGCAAAACAACCTTAATCTAAAAATCGGCTAGAAGCCATACAATTACAAACAACAAGAACAAACAAGAAAAGGCAGTACACTTAAGGGCGCTCAGAAGTTCCAAGGGTCGGCCTGGAATTCAAACACTAACGCTCGCTTAGGTGAGACAGGCAGCCGGCCCAATCATTGCCGATCCGACTACAACCCAACCGACACACAGTCAACGGAACCACAAACAAAATAACCTCTGCTTCACCTGACCAGCACACAACAGGGAGCTCAATGGAACAACATATAAGGTATTGGCGGCAACAACCAATTATACACGGAGCTGTCAAACTGGACAGCGACAACATGATGAGGAAAATACACTCCTTGAATTTACGTCAATGGCCAGGGCAGGTAACCGGAATGTTAACGGCCACAAGGTAGAAGATTCCGCTGGTGCACTTAAATTCAAATAACCAAGTACAGTTAAACTCCACCGGAGGGTGGCTAAAATTTGCCAACTTGAAATCACACGTTTTGCTCACGGGAATATCCCAACAGCCAACAACGAACTTCAAACGACACAATGCGAAAACTCGTGACTTGCTGGTAGATTAAGGCAAAACTGAACTTTCTTGTCCAGGATCAGGCAGCCACGAACCTCGTAGCAATGGGAGCAGCACCTCGCACTCCAACACCGCATAGAGGCCACCAGAAGACTCGGCTAAACTACGCGCCACAGAGATGTCCTCGCTGCTCCACGCCATCCGACCAACTCCAGGCCCGGAAACGTAGAAAGGACAAAATGTGCGTTGGTCGATGAGACGACGAACCGAACGAACAACCAACGGTCGTCTCAATCCAATCTCCTTCTGTCGGACAGTTGTCGGCGCCTCACCGGCGCTCCATCCCTGACTTCACTGCTGCTGCGTCCCGACTGCACTGCCGGCCGCGGTGGTCTCGCGGTTCGAGGCACGCAGTCCGGAACCGTGAGGCTGCTACGGTCGCAGGTTCGAATCCTGCCTCGGGCATGGATGTGTGTGATGTCCTTAGGTTAGTTAGGTTTGAGTAGTTCTAAGTTCTAGGGGACTAATGACCTGAGAAGTTGAGTCCCATAGTGCTCAGAGCCATTTGAACCCGACTGCACTGCTGGTCCGTCCCAAACTCACTGCCAGACACACAATGACCCTGAAATACCATCGGTCGCTCCAGAGATGGTGCGGCAGTGCACTTATCGATACGCGCTGCTGCTGCCACTCACAGGCAAGTATGGCAGGAAGGTAGTGACGCCAGTAAAAGGGATAACAAAACGAGGCGTCAGTACCGTAACAGAAGATTACAAACATTAAATGGGATAAACGCGAGCCATGCACGGCTCAACTTGATTAGATTAAATACAGGTTTTCTATTTTCAATATATTTTGAGATCGCTTGTGTCCTACAACTCACTGTAGTTGGGATACTATTCAAATAATAAATACAACCAGCTGTATTTAAAGGATATTTGCTTTATTGCGACGAGTTTTCGTTGTCTGCAGTGGCCAGACGTTATTTTTAAAAGAGATACAGAGATGGCAACAAGTGTCGAAAGCTCACATGTTTTTATAGTAGATGTAGTTTGTGTACAAGCTACTGAGCCTCATTTCGACCTCTTTAATGTCTGCAAATAGTGTCAATATTTATTTTAATTCTCAATATGCTCAATATCTATATCAAATATTTGTCTCATTTATATCTGTTTTGCAGGCTGACTGGATGTGGATATCCTATTAATTTTTCCTTCCTAAAGCCTTCCAATTAAACGCAAGTCCCATGGCATTTGGAGTCATTTCATATGGATAATGAAAGGAAGAAATGGATAGGAAGAAATTACAGTGGTACGGCCATGTACGACGAATGGAGGAAGCCAGAGTACCAAAATTGATACTTGAGTAGCAACCGGAGGGGAGAAGAAGAAGAGGACGACCTATGACCACCTGGCTCCAATATGTACAGCACACAATGAGGAGAATGGGCGCAGAGGATGAGAACACAAAAGATGGAAATACCTGGAGGAATATTTTGAAAATATATTTTAAGAACGATTATTCTTTGTACAGTAATTTCCGAGTAAATTGTTATGTTGGAGATAAGCCTCCGCAATGTGGAAAAGCTAATAATAATAATAATAATTTGTTTTAATTGTGTCATGCCACCCGTGCAGAAACATTTTGCGTACTTTCCATTTAAATTTCGGAGCTTATTACTCGCCTGTATACATCTTCCCAAAAATATGAGGCAATTAATTTTCGAGGCAGTATGTGACGAGTGTGGAGAAATTATTAAAATGATTAAAAACCAGAATTACAAGGAAACAAATAAATATCCCCGAACAATACACACATACACAAATAGACACACACGCACACACGCACACACACACACACACACACACACACACACACACACACACACATACAAAGGATGAGCCAGCCACTCCGTAACACAGTAAAATCTCCAACCTAGAAGAATAGGTCAAAGAATGAGTTAAGTATGTTGTCGCTCATTATTTGAGAGAATCAGATCGTCCGGAATTACGATGACAACTTGTAATTACGATCGCATTCCGATCGCAGTCTCCTCAATGCAACAGCTGAGGTAATTGGCACGTTTCACTGCCGTGTAGCATCATTAGACAGTATCTCTCCCATTCGCACCCAATTACATTATTTATTTATTCATTTTGTGTCTTCTGATTACTTATGTGCTTGGTTCTTCTTTATGGCCGCTCCAGTAAAAACGTTCTTGTACGCAGGCACTTATGTCTCCAATTTCAGTGTCTTTATACACTGTTCAATCTGTGAACTTGAAACACGTATGTTGTGCGGCAGCGATGCTGAGACATTGTAGAATCTCTGACCAGAGCAGTTGCGCTCGACTCGCAGTAGCGAGCAGTCAGTCTGTCTGTAGTAGTCTGTCCGCAGTAGTGCTAGGAGTCTGTGAGTAGTGGTAGCCCAGAGCAGTCGGCGGGCGTCGGCACAGCAATGGTCGAGATTCAGGATGAGGTATAATTTTATTAAATAAGTATTCATGCAGCTTTGCGCTCATCACATAATCTAATCTATATTCGTTGTAATTAATTTTCAAATCGCCCCAATAATAATCTGATTTCAAAGCAATTTTTAACTAAACAATGATTCGAATTCCTTCCATTTCCTTTAAAGAAAATTTTCAGTTAACTTAAAAAAAAAAAATTTAATTATTGCGATGCATCTCCTCCTGGCGCAGAATAAGAGCAGATATTTCACATGCAGTTATACTAAGGTAAGAAATTAATTCTGATTTTTGCACAGGGCCAAAGACCGACATTTCGGTTAAATTGAGTTTTGATTATCACTGTAGTTTCATTATCATGGGATTATCTTACATTTTGTGTGGAGAACTTATACTTGAGTCAGATTGCTAAATTTTGCTTAATTGTCTTTGTCATTAATATTTTTGCTCCATTTCTATTAAGTATTGTCTTTTAAAATTTCTGTGGGAAGCTTACACTTAGCTGTGGCACCATTTCTAATAAATATAGTCATTCAATATTATTGTGGGGAGGTTACACTTGGCGACACCCAGTCCAGGATCGTATTTCGTTGTGAATCTTTTGAAAAACAGTCAGATATCTGCTCTTATTTGCTTAGATATAATTAGAATTTGGCGCAACGCTTTTACTAATTTGTGAATTTCTCTCCTCAGATCATCGGCAATTCGTTGCTCTGTTGTATTTGTGTGTTGCTTTTGTATTTGTGCTTATTTCTTTTTGAATAATTGTGACTGTTGTAAAAATGCCGCGAAAGACTGTGAATAGTGTATCGCGAGGTATTATGAATGAATTTACCGACTTAAACAACGTGACCGATAGTAATTGTGACACGCAGTGTAATGATAACAATCCTGCGTTCACTGACAATCAATGCGTTCCAACCACTAATGATGACTTTTGTCTTAATGATGAACAAACGAACTCGGTTATGTCCTCTGTTGATTTGACGACAATCAATGACGCGGGACGCTCTATTGTAATGAGCGCTGCCCAGCCTAACACAACCGGTTTAATAAATTCACGTGACGAACACACAATTTTGTCTAACGAATATGAAAAGGATACACAAAGTACGACGGATTTATTTAATTCCGAAATAATGACTGACAGTGTACGTTCGACTGACAAATCTTTTTGTGAATCTCAGAATAACCAAATGGTTACGGAAAATGAGACAATTCCAGATCCAGCATTAATTAACACAGAGAACAGAAATGCTAATTTTGTATCGGATCCAATTATGGCATTTTTGCAGCAAAATTTCAAACAATTTAAGGACAGTTTTAGACAACAGAGCGAAGATTTCAGACAACTTAATGAACAGAACAAACAGTTAAATGAAAAACAAGACAGTCTTAAAGAAGATCTCAAACAACAACTTAATGAACAGAACGAACAGTTAAATGAAAAATTAGACAACAATTCCAGACAGTTAAGTGAACAAATTAGAGCCGTTGCCGCGCAGTGCCATGACACTAAGGAACAATTACGCGAGGAAATCGAGGCCTGTTCGCGAAAAAGTAGCGAAGAAATTAAGTCTGTTGCTCAGGAATTAAGGGAATTTCAAACAGCTACAATAGAAACACTTAGAGCGGAAATTAGCGGAGTCGCTAAACAATGCTCTGAAAAAGCTACACAATTACGCGACGAGTTTAAAGCAATGACGGTAGAACTTTCGCGCACAATGGATGAAAAGATTGATGCGAAATTCGACCAACAGAACACACAAATTAACGAACGTCTTAGTCTTCACATACAGAACAGTGATACGCGTTTCCGCAAATTTATTGATGATCAAAACAAAGTAAAACGTCAAGTCATGGAAACAATCACTGCACAGAGACAAGAAGACAAACGTAAGATGTTTGCGAAAGCAAAAACATACGTAGACAACAATATTGCTACCATGTCCGACAAAATTAATACCATCGAACAGTTGAACGCGGAATTACGCGATGAAATTTCTGATCTTAAATCAAAAACGGATACACACACAGCAGATATTCAGACAGTGACAGACAGATTTGAAGAATTAGAAATAACACAGGATTCCGATGTCGTCAAAGCTGACGTTAAAAATCTGAACGAAATTACACGTAAGTTGCAAAAACAGATTAACGCGTCCGATTCTAAAAACGATGATCAGGCAAAAATACTGACTGAAAAATATGATGAATTGGCCAGTCGTATTGATGCTATTGAAAGTATTAATGACAGCAAATCAGACGACATTTCACCGGTCTCATTTAACCAAACACCTGAATTTCAAAATTTACAGCAGACAATTAATGAGATTGATTCATCTAATAACACTTTACGTAGAAAATTGTCTAGTTTACAACAGGAAGTCACAGAGATGAAAAGTATTTCGGTTAATAACGCATCACAGCAGACGCCACTTTGCGAACATTTGTCAGATTCGCGCAACGCGTGTAATTTGGGTAATCTACAAAGAGCACACGACTTTGATTCCGAACAATCACAGTTCAACAGATTCTCTTACAACCATGAACCTGTTCCATCACACAGAGACGATAATTTCGATTACAAACATTTTCTGTCAGTGAGAAAGTTTAAAGTGTTTAAAAACGACAGAACACAGATTCACCCGCTAGATTGGATCCAACAATTTAGCTTTGCTTTTCCACCGACTTGGCCTGTAACGCACAAACTGGAATTTATTTGCAGCTTTTTGGAAGGCGAACCGGCAACTCGTATGAGGCCGATCGCGAGACAATGTTATTCAGTAGAGGAATTTCAGAATGCTTTTCTATCAGCGTACTGGTCGAAGACGACACAGCGCGGAATTAAAGATCAGCTAATTAGTTTACCAAATTATGAGAACTCCAATTTTCCCAGTGTTATGCAATTTTTTGAACACATGGTGCAACAAAATCAGTATTTAAATGAACCTTATAGTGAATCTGCACTTATACAATTATGTATCTCTAAATTACCACGATCATTAAGAGTGTCACTCCTAACGGGTCAGCAAAAAGAAAACATTTCGGCATTCAGGGATCTGCTGCAGCTTTTAGAAGTGCAGCAATCTGATTATTCTTTCGTAAACAAAAATTTTTCATATAACAACCAAGGCCAACAAACATACAGCAATTATGATCAGACGCGTAATTTCAATAGTAGAAGTAATAGACGTTTTAGGAATGACAACCGACCGAACTTTAATAACAGACAAAATTCTAATTATCAATATCGTCAAAATTTTGAGCAACAGGAATCACATTTTGGTAACAATAGACGTTTTCCACCACAACAGCATGAAAGTCAGCCGGTTAACATGCCTAACCAACAATGGAATGCACAAGGTCAACCAGGCTTTAATGTTTCGCCGCGTGCACGTATAGTCCCTGATACAACAAATAGTAACGCACGGCAGCAAGGAAATAACTACGTACAGAGAAGACAGTATTTCAATTCCTATCGCAATGCACCGTATAGGAATGACTATCACGACAGACGTAAAAATAATGACGACAATTTTCAGCGTACATCTAACAACAGTCGGTCATACCAACAGCAGAATTATCCACAAGAACCCATTCTTATGAATGAACCCGACAGTAGGTATCATCCAGAGCGTAATACTTCTGGAAGAAGTAATAGAACAGTTCAAATAGTAGAAATGCCACAACATCCTCCTGATAATAATAACACGTCAGATAGAATCTGACTAGATACTGTACAGGACGCATCTTCCAATAACACAAGCACTACTTTAGACACGCAAAATGTTGTTCACGAAAATGTAATTACTTTTGACGATATCAGAGACACACTCTTACAGGAAAGACCAGTTGTTCAAAAAACTATTTCACATCCTGTCATCGAAATTAAAATTGGTTCATCGAAATTTTCAGCAGTAATTGATTCCGGATCACCTATGTCAGTTATAAATGAGGAAACTTTTAACGAGTGTAACAAAGAGAACACCTATCCCACATTACCTTTAGGCAAAACGAAAGTGAAAGGAGCAGTATCGAGTAAAGGAGTAGATGTTAAATTACAGACGCATTTATCATTTTGTATTGGAGGTCATACTTTTCACTCAAATTTTTGGATTGTTCCTTTATTGACAGCAGACGTTATTTTAGGCATGAACTTTCTGGTACAACACGACGCAGTGGTTGATTTTCAGAATTCCTATTTAATGTTGAAGGACGAAAATGTACAATTAGCCTTAGAGTTTCAGCACTCATTATCGACAGAAGAGGAAACAATTAATCGCACAGAGGTCATTTCCGTGCTACGTAACATAGACTGTAATCCCACATTGTTCACAGACACGTACGTACACAACTATAATACTCCAGACGAAACTGACTACGACGTAATGCAGATGATTTCCGATAAAGTTAAACAAAGCAGTGCAAATACAGACGACGAACGAACGCAATTACATAAAATTCTTTTACAACAAGCTCCAGTTTTCGACAACATTCCTGGTACTATGTCCGGCTTTATGTACGAATTTCAAGTCAAACAGCACGATACATTTAAAGCAAAGCATTATCCCATTCCATATATCCACAGAGAACAAGTTAAAAAAGAATTGCAGGATATGCTCGATCAAGGAATTATAGAACCAGCAGTTAGTCCGTACATAAACCCGCTACATATTGTTAAGAAAAAAGATGGCTCACTTCGCCTCGTACTTGATTCACGTCACATCAATGACATAATTATTAATGAAACAGATCGACCACAGACTTTAGAAGAACTGCTACAGAAATTTCACGGTACAGCTATTTATTCCACATTAGATCTGAAATCGGGATTTTGGCAAATTCAACTTCATCCAAATTGCAGAAAATATACAGCTTTTCTCTGTTTTGGTGACTGTTATCAGTTTTGTAAATTACCGTTCGGCTTAACTATTTCTTCTGCTGCTTTTATTCGCGGTTTGAACACAATACTTCCGACAGAACTGAAAGACAGAATTACGACGTATGTAGACGACATTCTTATTGCAGAAGCTAACTGGTCTGAACATAATCTGATTTTAGAACGACTATTGCAAACTTTCCATGCACAAGGACTCACAGTTAACCTCAGTAAATCGCATTTTGGTAAAACTTCTATAAAATTTCTTGGACACGTAATTTCAGCAGAAGGCATTGCGCCTGATCCGGAAAAACTTCAAGCTCTACGTGACATTACTGTTCCTACGACAAAGAAACAATTACGCAGTTTTTTGGGCCTAATTAACTTTTTTCGTAAATTTATTCATTACTCTGCTTTAGACACGCCTAGATTATGCCAATTAACAGGTAAAAACACTATTTGGTCATGGGATAAGCAAGCACACTCTGAATTCGTGAACCTGAAACATGCTTTGTTGAATGCTCCACTTTTATCGCACCCAGATCTTACCAGAAATTTTTCCATTGCCACCGACAGTTCCAACACAGCTTTAGGCGTACATATTTTTCAGGAAATTGAAGAAGATGGCTCAATAGTAATTAAAAACATCGCATTTGCAAGCCGCATTTTGTCACCTGCTGAACGAAATTATTCCGTCACAGAATTGGAAACATTATGTGTTGTTTGGGCTTTTACGAGATTTAGGCATTTTCTTTATGGCAGACATACCACCGTTTACACAGACCACAGAGCTATACAATTTTTACTTTCAGCTAAATTCACACACGACAGACTAAGCAGATGGAAGCTATATTTACAGGAATTTAATTTTACAATTGTTCACATTCCCGGCACACAAAATGTGATAGCAGACGCACTTTCTCGTTCTCTCAGCAACAATCAGCAAGAAGTAGCAACCAACTTCTGCAAAGCAAATTTCAGCGTTATGTACATTCAGCAAGTTGCATTTGAAAATTTTATTTCATCGTCATTACAAGACATAGCACGAGAGCAGAATAAAGACAATGTGTGGAAACAAATTAAACACCTTTGGCAAGATAAGAAAAATGTTACGATTAGGAACCACTACACTGTACGCAATGACATTCTGTTTCGCCGCTCTCATCCTGACAGCAACAATTGGTTATTATGCATTCCTGACGAACTTGTTAACAAATTAATCTGGTATACTCATTTAAGTTACGCACATTACGGAGCAAGAAAATGTTTTCTTATATTGAGACAGAACTGTTATTTTACAAACATGGAAAAACGTATACGACGAGTTTTAGCGTCATGTAAAATTTGCCAGAAAGCTAAGTCAAACACCACTTCACACATTCCTCCATTATATCCCATTGTACCTGTTAAATTAAGACATATGGCCGCAGTAGACATTTTTGGTCCAATTCCGAGAACTAACAGAGGTTTTTGCTACATCTTTGTCGCTGTTGAACTCACTTCAAAATTTGTTACTTTCACTCCGTTACGTAAAGCTACTGCCAAAACTGTTTCGAAAGCATTTGTAAAGCATTTTCTATTTCATGTAGGGCATGTGATGAAAGTAATTTCAGATAATGGATCACAATTTCGTTCTGCTATATGGACACGCATGTTACGAGCTAGAAACATTTCTCCGATTTATATATCCAAGTACCACGCTTCTTCGAACCCTTGTGAACGACTAATGAAAGAAATTGGTAAACTGTGTAGAATATATTGCCACAAAAGACATGTTAATTGGGACACACACATACACTCATTCCAAGATGTAATTAATTCCATTCCAAATGAATCCACTATGCTATCTCCGTCTGTTATACTGAAAAACGTTGAACCACCAAACAAAATCAAAGAGTTAGTAAATTTTCCTAGATCACGTCGACTAAAGGTACGTTGTCCAAGACGCGACGCACACTAGCGACTGCGACGGGTCGCTACGTGACGTCAGAAGTTGCCTGCTGGCGCATGCGCAGTTCGAGTTTGGGATGCGACGCGCGACTGTTGCGGCAGCTGTCGCAGCACTGCACCAGTGAGCAGTGTTGCGACGGAAGTCGCACGACACAAAGACGTACGGCTGCCAGAAAGCCACTCAAGGAAAACTGAAATGAGCCACTCACAGGATGTGATGCTCTGTGAGCTGGTCTCGCTACATCCTTGCCTTTACGATTTGAAGAACCCTAAATATAGAGACACTATGTTCAGAGACAGAATTTGGGAAGAAATTGGTGCACAGTTGAAACTGGCAGGTGAGTGAAATATATAATATTTTCCCATTAATGCAAATTTTTCAGGCCTGTTATGAAAATCATATAATCCATGCAGATGTAGAATTAGAATGATGAAAATGAACTTGAAGGTCAATTTTCGCATTACTCTTTTTTGTGACGATAAAAATTGAAAACGGCAAGTACATTATAAAATGAACAATCTAAAGTATAACGAGAAAGTTACATTTTACAATACCTTCACTTCGAAAGTAAACGGTAGATTGGTGTCTTGATGATACCTTCTAGTTGTGAAAAACCACCACCAGATTGTTGTACAGCTTTCTGTAATCAATAGATGTTCGTTTTTGAGGAAGGCGTTTCTCAACAGATTGCGCAATCAGTTTGCTGCAATAAGTAATTTGTCACATTCACTTCAATTCATTGGTAGAAGGTGGTGCTCAAAAAACTTGTGCCAAAAGTGCACTACTGTTTTACAAGGCCCTTCTGGTCTGACACAGTTCACAATTGAAATTCGTCTTTTGTAAATCCTGGAGTCATCTTTTGAGTGCAGCTTGGCAAGATGAAATGTTCATGTCATCCATAACGATGTATGCTGTCAGAATATAAGAATATGGAAGTTCATTTGGATGGGAATAAAGAGTCAGTCGGCTATGAAAGTTGCCTTAGCTTGTTCCAAAAGTTTCTGCATGGGAGAAACTGACAAGTATAATTTGGGGAAATTTTGTGAACAAGCATGGACATTATTTCTTCCACATTTCTGCTAGTGTATACTGTAGACGTTCAGAATGAAAATTCTAGAGATGTTCAAGGTGAAACCCTATCTTCTTGTCAAGAACTTGAAACAATGCAATGACGCTAACGTGCGCTTATTGTTAATAAACTTATCTTTCATTGGAATTTTAGGTGAAATGTGCAAAAACACATGGAGGAATATTCGGGACTCGTGTCAGAGAAATAAACGAGAAAGAAAGCTTGGAACAGGTTCAGATGCCTCAGCAAAACCAAGAAAATGGGTTCTGCTTGATCACTTGGCTTTAAGAAACCTACATTTCGTGGCATTTTAAATGAAATTGTCAAGAGCATATGGAGAAATATTAGTAACTCATACCGGAGAAATATATGACATAAAATGGTTTCATTAGGTCCAAACGTGTCAGCGAAACAAAACAAATGCATTCTCTATCGTGTGATGACCACACGATTCTCGTTGCGCGTCGACAGAACTGGCGGCTAGTCGCGACGCTCCCGGAGATATATGAGCCCAAATCTCGGAAACGGAGATCGATATCATTCTGATCTCAACTTTAAAAATAATTTCGATATGTTAGCTTCTTTTCATCGGCAACGATGTATGACCTAACGTGAACCATACGTAAAGTAGCCAGCGACCACATTTTTCACTGTACACAATTCAAATTTTATGCAGTAGGTTACTTGTAAATTAAGTATCGGAATAACTGTGACGAATATCGGAAAAATAGACACCTCATTATCAAGCTGTGATGTGAAACTGTAAGATACGCAAACATCAATTTTTTGTGCCTTTTACTTTCCTCACAATTGATAGAGAAGTAATATACAGCGAAAAAAACACGCAAAACCGGAAGACATACTTTTCAATTTTTTAAAGTAAAAGGAGAATCTGTATCGAAAAAGTAACTCTGGGAGCCGATGTAACTTTGTTGCATTAACATACAGTATTTTTTACAGCAAGAAAATCGGAATTCTTATTTTTCTTATGTATTTGAATCCGCCGCCGCCGCCGACCGGAGCTTGGGAAACGGCGACGACTCCGGTCGTGTTGCGGCCGTGACGCCGTCTGCCAGGGTGGGAAAAGAGGAGGGGGCAGCGTCGCAGTCGCAGCCAACTGTCGCGTCTTGCACAACGTAACTTAAGACACCACGAAATAATTGACATTGCGCTGAACAACATCAAACGTGCCGCAGAGCGCCGGAGAAGACAGCAAAAACAGGTTTGTAGACGTCGAGACTTTCACATTGGACAGAAGATACTAGTACGTACACACTATTTATCCAGTAAATTAAAAGGTAAGTGCAGTAAATTTGAACTTCTGTACGCAGGTCCATATCGGATTCGCAGCATTCCTCACCCTAATGTTGTACACGTCGAAACTCTGAGAACCAGGAAATCGAAAGGCAACCACCATAGGTCAAACATAAAACTCTTTATTGAGTGAACATACTTTATGATTTATCACGCCGTAATGCTATTTGCTAATTTTTATGACCACTTATGCAATTATATTCACATGACTACTTATTGATGATTATCGTATTTTTTCTTGGCAAGTGCCCGGCAAGGTAAGGTTAGCAGGTCGCTCTTCTTGTCGTTACACATCAGACCGTGCATATTTTCCAGATGAACTTACACATTTTGTGACCACTTATGCAATTACATTTATGTGACTACCTATTGATGATTATCGTATTTTTTCTTGGCAAGTGCCCGGCAAGGTAAGGTTAGCAGGTCGCTCTTCTTGTCGTTACACACTAGACCGTGCATTTTTTCAGATGAACTTACGCATTTTATGAATAATTATGTAATCCTCTGTAATGACGCATTAATTTTATCAAATTCTCTCTCCATTGAAGTCTTCAATTAACAAGCTGAGCACAACGAATATCACATTTTGTCTTTCTTATGTATGTACGATTGTTTTCATGTTTTGTTTGTATGCACTGTGAACTAGTTAAGGTATAACACACACCATTTAACTTTGACTTTTTGCCCTATGATATCTCAACATCGTGACTGTTTTACATTTTCTTTTTTTTTTGCTGCTGCATTGTGATATTCTCTGTACATTTTTTGCCTTTGAACACTGTCTATGCTTTTGACATATTACGTTTTTCTGTCATGTTATGCTGTATGCTTAATTGTGTCACCATTAACCAGTCATTATTTAATGGGTATATGATTTAAATGCAAGACATTAATCCTTGTTCATCAATTTCAGAAATAAATGATGCGTAAAGGAAATGAATTAAACAGAAGTGGGAATTTCACCTACGGAATAAACGAAAGAAGATGCAATAAGCTAATGAGGACGAGTAAATGGATCAGAATTAACAAGCATTAACCAGAATATATTATACACATCGCAGAATAGCAGTCTTAACTAATTTTTTCTTTCAGAATACAAGGCGATTGATGCAAGCTGTCAGACAGAACTACACATTTTAGTTTTAAGTGATGAAATATGCTAGGGATTAGGAATAGTTGTGTGATGAATAATGAAATGATTTTTGCAGATGATAATGAATGCTGATAATGAATAATGATGAAGAATATGGTACTATGAATAATGAAGTTTTTGTTTACAGGTGATGATAATGATGAAGTTATGATGATATGAATAATGAAGTTTTTTCTTTACAGATGAGGATAATGTTGAAGTTATGTATTTATGCTATGTAGTTATTTAAGTATTTGTTGCAGTTTACTTTGACAGCAGGTGTTATATTGCATAGTAGGATGACTGAAGATTTTGGAAAGGACAGCTACGGAACACATTTTTTATACACATTTCACTACCTGTTAATTCGAAGTTCACTACTTTTCAGCATAGTCTGCGTTTCTTCTTTCAGCTCAATAATCCATTTTGTATTTTTTCCAGGAGAAGCTTTTCATGATACTTACTGAACTTGTTACTTATTATACCTGTTCTAGTACTTGCAATTTATTTTTTTTACCCATTTGTATATAATTTACAAACGTGATCACATATAATACCTTGTGTCACAACCTTGCTACAGCTGACTCATGACGAATGACGTTACACATTTTTCATTTATAGGAACAACCTAGAAGCAATTTTTTCTCTTTTTTTTCTTGTTTTCCCTTATAATTACGCAAGCAATGCATTGCTAGCACAAAAAACAAAATGTATTACCAGTCCCATATAATGTCACTAGTTTATGATAATTCTGCATAATACTAATTAGCTCTGAATAGTATGTCACTTGAATAATGACTTCTTATTGTAATGAGACTACTTATTATGCCCATGATTCTTAATGCTATGATTGTAATTAACTGATTTTTAATAATGACTTGTTAATTCGATAATTGATGGCCACTGAGTGCCAATAATTAGTGTCACTTAATGAATTATGTATTAATTGTCATTAATTAGCTACTGTATTCAATTCTGACTTCATGTTTTTAATAATAGGCCACTGAGTGCCAATAATTAATGTAACTAAATGTTTTGTTAGTAATTATGCCATTAATTAACTACTGTTTTCAATGATGACTTCTCCTATTAATATTGAATGATAATAAAAGTTGCTAGGCCACTGAGTGCCAATAATTAATGTAACTAAATGTTTTGTTAGTAATTATGCCATTAATGAGCTCCTATTTTTCAATGATGACTTCTCACGATAATACTGAATGATGATAAATGTTTTGTACTAATCAATAATTACTAGCCACTGAGTGCCAATGATTATTTGTAAATATGTCATTTGAATGAGGAAAAATGTTTTGTAATACTCAATACTTGATGGCCGTTGATTGCCACTCTTGTCTGTAAATTAATTAATGAACATTTTTCTGTAATATTACATTCATGGTACAGAAATGTTCAATAACTGAGCTATGTATGCCGCATACTACTTATGTAATCACCTATTAAGGCTTGTCTGTTAGTTAATGTCCTTCAACTTCTGAGCTAACTACCCTGAATTACTGTAATATCCATTTGTCCTATACATCCTCCTAATCATGGAGCACTATATTTGGTTTTGCACTAATTCTACGTTGGTGTGCCTCTTAAGAGCGTGGTGTTGACACGACATGCTGTCCACCACCGTAAGCGAAGAAGACGTTATTATGGTCCCACTGTTTGGTGTACCTGATGTACTGCCAAATGATAGCATGGAATAATACTACGACGTTTCACTGTCTTGATACGCTGATAAATACTTCTGGGAACGGAACTGCAGATTGTATCACTTAGTTGTGATTCTGTGGAAAGATATGGACTTTCAGTGCAGCTATGTGCAAACTAAAGTGCTACAACCATGATGCAATCCTTTCCTTTCCTATCCTAATAGTGAAAATCAATTTTAACTAACACCATGTATGTTCATGGCCTATACATTTTTTTCTCGATTTGTTGAACTCCAGTGCGAGTACACTTATGTCACCTGTCGACACGATTTTTTTGCTATTATGTTTATTTATTGTGAAAATACTAAAGACATTTTTTGATTTGTTCTGAAGTGCAGTATGTGTGCACTCTTGTCATTTATATTGTATATACTTTTGTGATTTGATGATTTTTTTTGTACACTTGCGTTTATTTCTTATGAAAATGTTCAAAAATTTTCAGTGCATGTGCACTCATGACACTTGTCAACATGATTTTTTTTTTGCCTGTTATGAAACTGCTAAAGAATTTTTCAGTGTGTGTGCATTTTATTATCTGTCAAATAATTTGTATATACATTTTTCCTGATTTGTTTTGTACTTATATTTTGTCTTGTCTGTAATGTTTTGTAATTGGTGCATGCGCACAACATTTAATTCATGTATTACATCCAAATATTTTGTAAATGTTAATTAATTAAAGGAAAAATTTGTTACGATGGCAAGTCCAAATGACTCACCATCGCTGCCAAATTTTTGCCCCCCCAGTGGAGGGTTATGAAACACGTATGTTGTGCGGCAGCGATGCTGAGACATTGTAGAATCTCTGACCAGAGCAGTTGCGCTCGACTCGCAGTAGCGAGCAGTCAGTCTGTCTGTAGTAGTCTGTCCGCAGTAGTGCTAGGAGTCTGTGAGTAGTGGTAGCCCAGAGCAGTCGGCGGGCGTCGGCACAGCAATGGTCGAGATTCAGGATGAGGTATAATTTTATTAAATAAGTATTCATGCAGCTTTGCGCTCATCACATAATCTAATCTATATTCGTTGTAATTAATTTTCAAATCGCCCCAATAATAATCTGATTTCAAAGCAATTTTTAACTAAACAATGATTCGAATTCCTTCCATTTCCTTTAAAGAAAATTTTCAGTTAACTTAAAAAAAAAAATTTAATTATTGCGATGCATCTCCTCCTGGCGCAGAATAAGAGCAGATATTTCACATGCAGTTATACTAAGGTAAGAAATTAATTCTGATTTTTGCACAGGGCCAAAGACCGACATTTCGGTTAAATTGAGTTTTGATTATCACTGTAGTTTCATTATCATGGGATTATCTTACATTTTGTGTGGAGAACTTATACTTGAGTCAGATTGCTAAATTTTGCTTAATTGTCTTTGTCATTAATATTTTTGCTCCATTTCTATTAAGTATTGTCTTTTAAAATTTCTGTGGGAAGCTTACACTTAGCTGTGGCACCATTTCTAATAAATATAGTCATTCAATATTATTGTGGGGAGGTTACAAACTTCATTGCCGATATGTTTATAGGGCTATATGAAAATATACTTACTGAGTCAGCTCACATTTATGCATTGTGCTGTCCCATTCCGCTCTTAATCTATTCACTGTGATTGTGTAAGAGTTGAATTCGACGCTTTAGACGCAAACACGGCAGTAAGTAGTGTAGCGGGTGCTCGCTTCCAAGCTATACAGCTTCGAACGCGGTTTCACCTTTCCGCACGGTCACTGAAATTAATGGGATGTCCAGGAACTAGCTTTTTATCTGATATGATAACAAAAGTCCTTGGAAAACATAAGACTTTCCATCAAAATAGAAAGTAGAATTATGGCCATATTCTAAAGAAGGTACTACTGGATGCAAATGTGATGTAGCGAGCGGCTGGTCTGATACCTCAGTCTGGAAAACTGATGACACGAATAGAAAGAGAATCTGGAGAGGCTCTGTACAAAAGATCACTTTCGCTTCAGAAAATTTGACAAAGTAGCAATTCCAGTTTTGCGATGAGTAAGAGAAGGCAGAATAAAAAAAAATCGAAATTCATTCGTAGTATTTCAGAAATATAGAAGGCGTTCGCCGATGTAATGTCGAATGAGGTCTTCTAAAATCTTAACAGTTGATAGCATTTAAATATCTACGAAAAGCAAGTCAGTATAATAATACTGGCTCTACGACGGCAATTTCGTATCAAGAAGGCTTTACGGCAGAGAAACAATGCAGCATGCGAAATAAAAATTTCCGAAGACGAATAAAAGCGCAGGGAGAACAGGAATAGACGCCTAAATTTACAGATGACACACACAGACCTATATATAAAAGAAAGAAAAACTTAGATCTGTTGAATGCAATGAATAGAACTGATTTTCACAAACTATTGGTTAACACTTCAACTATCCGCCCCCGGTAGCTGAGTGGTCAGCGTGACAGAATGTCAATCCTAAGGGCCCGGGTTCGATTCCCGGCTGGGTCGGAGATTTTCTCCGCTCACTGACTGGGTGTTGTGTTGTTCTCATCATCATCATTTCATCCCCATCGACGCGCAGGTCGCCGAAGTGGCGTCAAAACGAAAGACCTGCACCAGGCGAACGGTGTACCCGACGGGAGGCCCTAGCCACACGACATTTCATTTCAACACTTCGACTGCCAGTTCCGTCAGTTGACGGCACACGAAAATTTCAGTAGCGTTCCGATACCGTAATTCGATGGGGAACGATTTCATCCACTTTTAAATACGAAGTCACGAACATTAACGGGCTCTGTCGGTCTTCGTTGTGTTGCGAGGGAGATGTGCTTTCTAAAACAGCCGTCTGTTGCATGAAGTCAAGTTCCTGGAGGGCAGCAGCTGTTCGTTCAGAAACGAAACACAGTTCTTCACGTTGTCTTGGGGACAACGGAATTTTGTGTGACTTGGAGCAACGTTTTGTTGACAGTACCGGTAATGATGGCGATATTGACTTTTCAGGTGATAGTTTTGACTTCCTGCACGAAAAATTGGATCAACCGTCAAATATTTCTCCTCTTGATGTAAAACCCTCGTTGAAACGTTTTTTTCTTTTCTAATGTTTCTTCATTTACTGAACCATGACACAGTTTTTTATTTGTTATATGCAAACTGGAAAGGCTGCAAGAAAGGACACTATACGGGGTGAGTCACCTAACATTACCGCTGGATATATTCCGTAAACCACATCAAATACTGACGAACCGATTCCACAGGCCGAACGTGAGGAGAGGGGCTAGTGTAACTGGTTAATACAAACCATACAAAAATGCACGGAAGTATGTTTTTTAACACAAACCTACGTTTTTTTAAATGGAACTCCGTTAGTTTTGTTAGCTCATCTGAACATATAAACAAATGCATAATTAGTGCCGTTTGTTGCATTGTAAAATGTTAATTACATCCGGAGATATTGTAACCTAAAGTTGACGCTTGAGTACCACTCCTCCGCTGTTCGATCGTGTGTATCGGAGAGCACCGAATTACGTAGGGATCCAAAGGGAACGGTGATGGACCTTAGGTACAGAAGAGACTGGAAGAGCACATTACGTCCACATGCTAACACCTTTTTATTGGTCTTTTTCACTGACGCACATGTACATTACCATGAGGGGTGAGGTTTTCAATTACGGAGCGGAATAGAGTGTGTCCCGACATGTCAGGCCAACAGATGTTCAATGTGGTGGCCATCATTTGCTGCACACAATTGCAATCTCTGGCGTAATGAATGTCGTACACGCCGCAGTACATCTGGTGTTATGTCGCCGCAGGCTGCCACAATACGTTGTTTCATATCCTCTGGGGTTGTAGGCACATCACGGTACACATTCTCCTTCAACGTACCCCACAGAAAGAAGTCCAGAGGTGTAAGATCAGGAGAACGTGCTGGCCAATTTATGCGTCCTCCACGTTCTATGAAACGCTCGTCGAACATCCTGTCAAGGGTCAGCCTAGTGTTAATTGCGGAATGTACAGGTGCACCATCATGCTGATACCACATACGTCGACGCGTTTCCAGTGGGACATTTTCGAGCAACGTTGGCAGATCATTCTGTAGAAACGCGATGTATGTTGCAGCTGTTTGGGCCCCTGCAATGAAGTGAGGACCAATGAGGTGGTCGCCAATGATTCCGCACCATACATTTACAGTCCACGGTCGCTGTCGCTTTACCTGTCTGAGCCAGCGAGGATTGTCCACGGACCAGTAATGCATGTTCCGTAGATTCACTGCCCCGTGGTTTGTGAAACCCGCTTCGTCGGTAAACAGGTAGAACTGCAACGCATTCTCTGTTAATGCCCATTGACAGAATTGCACTCGATGATTAAAGTCATCACAATGTAATAGCTGATGTAGCGACACATGAAACGGGTGAAAGCGGTGACGATGCAGTATGCGCATGACACTACTTTGACTCAGTCCACCGGCTCTCGCAATGTCCCGTGTACTCATGTGTGGGTTCATGGCAACAGCAGCTAACACACCAACTGCACCCGCTTCTCCTGTGACGGGCCTGTTACGGACCCGTTTGCGTGCTACGACCATACCTGTTGCATACAGTTGGCGGTAGATGTTTTGCAATGTGCGGCACGTTGGATGGTCTCTGTCCGGGTACCGTTCTGCATACTCCCTGCAGGCTTCCGCTGCATTTCGTCGACACTCGCCACATATGAGTATCATCTCCGCCTTTTCAGAGTTCGAATACACCATGGTCACAATTCCTACAACACTACACTATCACAGACGTCTGGTAACACGGTGTACTACAGTTGGTCTGCGTGCGGAGATGAATGCAGAATAACAATAGCAGCAAGCGCTACATGCGGACACTGCGACAGCTAGACCAAACCACAACAGTGCACTACAGCCACACTCGTAAACACGGTCGTCATCGTAAACATGTCCCTGCAGATGCTGCTCGCCGACCGTGGCCCGTGTTTGTTACAACACGCAACTGAACGTCGGAGGTTTCGAGCGTCAACTTTAGGTTACAATATCTCCGGATGTAATCAACATTTTACAATGCAACGAACGGCACTGATTATGTATTTGTTTATATGTTCAGATGTGCTAACAAAAGTAACGTGGTTCCATTTAAAAAAACGTAGGTTTGTGTTAAAAAACATACTTCCGTGCATTTTTGTATGGTTTGTATGAAACAATTACACTAGCCCCTCTCCTCACGTTCGGTCTGTGGAATCGGTTCGTCAGTATTTGATGTGGTTTGCGAAATATATCCAGCGGTAACGTTAGGTGACTCACCCTGTATATCAGTGCAGCGAGTGCAGAATAACCACGTGAAAGAGCCAAGTGTTTCAAAGTGTATTACACAAAGAAGTTGCACTATGCGAAGTCTTCAATTATTGAAAGTAGAATAGTGGACGATAATGGTAAATAAAATCAATTTTGAATTTGGTAATTTTTATGTTTTTTGCAAAACCTAAAAGGAATTTCAGGCTTTCATAAAAGGATAGTAGCACAGTTAAATATTGGCTAGTGTTCGTAATAAAAAATATTGAAAAACCTTAAAAATTTCTTCCATTCTAATAAATGGCAAGGTTTTTGTGGCTGGCAGTCATAATATTAAAGATAAACAAAATTAGAACAAAGATGACGAGGAATAGTGCAAAGGAGGGAAGCTAAACGATTCTTATCAAAATTAAGGAAGAACTGCAAAAGAACTAAAATAAAAGTCTAAGAAGGAAGGGACGTGACTGTCGTAGATGACTAAACGAGATGTAACACTATCAGATATTGGCATGGAATACAGCAAAAAGCTAACTGTAGAACACGCTTTGAGCACAGTATTATCAGGCAATGAACAGAACGAAGATAACTGGAAGCATATTATGATAAATGCTGCTGTACATGGATATTAAAATTTAGGAGTAAAGACCAACTGTGTAACAAGTATGGTTTGCTAACAGGAACAGATCTCAATTGGAACAACGCAGATACTAAAGAACAGGCAAGCGTTGCAAGGAAACAACGACAGAGATGTGATGTAATATTTATTTATTGGTACGCACACATGCCATGCAAAGTATTACATTCACATTGCATTACATTCACATTACTAGTCTTTGCTATAGGCTACAATGGATTTCTGTCTCTTCCTCCATTTGATAATATGGTATCGGTCACAAAATTCCAAGCACAACTCACACACACACTGATCATTTGTTTCGTGAAATAATTTGTTGCAACACACCTTGTGGTGAAAACCATGGGCTGCCAATCTCATCGTCACGTGTCGCATTTCATGGTTAGCTTCCATCCAGGTCCTATCTTGCATAGCAGACGTTGCATAGAAGTCCTCCGGTATGTTGTTTTTCTTCTCATGCAGATCATGCAGAAGCTGTTTGAAGTCGCCACTAGCTGGGAGTATGAGCTCCCATCTTAGTTCTTCTGTCAGGAGGGTCTCCCTGATAAGCTCGTACACTCCCTCGATCTTGAGTTCTGCGGGACTCCTAAAATGGTTTTCCATTGCATTTGACGTTCTCTGCTTCAGTTCCTCCTTTCCTGAACACTTCCAACTCCGTCTTCTCTTCGATTATCCTGAAATAGTTTCGCTCCGTCCATTCGCTTAGTGTGTTTAGCTCTGCTTGTAGTTTGTGCATATATGTCACTGCGATGGCCATGTCATCGGCGTATATGTAAGTGCTTGTTCCTGTCACTCCTTTCGTGACATCGTGCGTGAGGACGTTAAACAGGATAGGACTGAGTGGATCGCCTTGGAGGACGCCGTTCGTCTGTGGCAGCCAGTCGGATATGCCTATTCCATCATCTATCTGAATGTGGTTTTCTGCCGTATATTAGATATCAGGGTCGTTGTGATGAAATCATCACAACTATGCAATGGGACTTGAAAGGGAAGCAGTGGTTGGGAAGGGAGTGAGACAGGGTTGTAGCCTCTCCCCGATGTTATTCAGTCGGTATATTGAGCAAGCAGTAAAGGAAACAAAAGAAAAATTCGGAGTAAGTATTAAAATCCATGGAGAAGAAATAAAATCTTTAAGGTTTGCCGATGACACTGTAATTCTTTCAGAGACAGCAAAGGACTTGCAAGAGCAGTTGACCGGCATGGAGAGTGTCTTGAAAGGAGGATATAAGATGAACATCAACAAAAGCAAAACGAGGATAATGAAATGTAGTCGAGTTACCTTGGGTGATGCTGAGGAAATTAGATTAGGAAATAAGACACTTAAAGTAGTAAAGAAGTTTTGCTATTTGGGGAGCAAAATAACTGATGATGGTCGAAGTAGAGAGGATATAAAATGTAGACTGGCAATGGCAAGGAAATCGTTTCTGAAGAAGAGAAATTTGTTAACATCGAGTATAGATTTAAGTGTCAGGAAGTCGTTTTTGAAAGTATTTGTATGGAGTGTAGCCATGTATGGAAGTGAAACATGGACGATAAATAGTTTGGACGAGAAGAGAATAGAGTCTTTCGAAATGTGGCGCTACAGAAGAATGCTGAAGATTAGATGGGTAAATCACAGAACTAATGAGGTGGTATTGAATAGAATTGGGGAGAAGAGGAGTTTGTGGCACAACTTGACTAGAAGAAGGGATCGGTTGGTAGGACATGTTCTGAGGCATCAAGGGATCATCAGTTTAGAATTGGAGGGCAGCGTGGACGGTAAAAATTGTAGAGGGAGACCAAGAGATGAATACACTAAGCAGATTCAGAAGGATGTAGGCTGCAGTACGTACTGGGAGATGAAGCAGCTTGAACAGGATAGAGTAGCATGAAGAGCTGCATCAAGCCAGTCTCAGGACTGAAGACCACAACAACAACGTGATGCAATATGCTGCATAGAAGAAAATTACTCACCTATATGTCAGTGCCTTTCGTTTTGTATCGGTATTGTTTTGTTGAAATATTCTATCGCGTTGCCTATACGCATACATGGAGCATTACGAAATAAAATATGCGTCATGTAGCTGTAAGTATGTTAATGGCCGACCAGAACGTGACAGTTTATGTCGGTCACTCACACACTAGAATTACTGTTCCCGTTGCAGCGGTTCGTACTGGAAGGTACACCTCTCGTGGTTGTTGAGGACAATTTCACTGCTCTACGGTACGGGGAAGAAAGTCTGCACATAATAGTGGCACTGCATGGCCAATCTTTTAGTGACAATTGCATCTCGATGGATGATAACTCGCGTGCTTATCGCGCTGTTCCCGTGAATGCGTTCCGTCGGTATGCGAGGACCACCACAATCGGAATGGCCTGCCTGTTGCCCGGACGTGGACCTAATCGAACATGTGTGGGATAGATTGAAACGAGCCTTTTTTTTTTTTTTTTTTGGACGTCGACAACTGCCACGTACTCTGTGCGACTTTCGCAGAATTGCCGTTAAAGAGTGTTACAATTTGGTGATCTCACTGATGGTCTGCGACAACGGTATCAAGGCTGAATTCGAGCAAGGGGACGTTTTACCACATACTGACGTGGCTCAGTAGTGCTGTGATAAACCCCCCATGGGAAACAAACGATTTTCTCGTTGCACACGCTTGTTTTTTTGATTTTGTAATTTGGATGCATTGAAAATGAGTAAATACGCATGACTCAGAGTCAGTTTCTGATTTCTGTGCCATGAATTTCGTAATAAAGGGGTGATGCAAAACTTTTGTTGATGCGTGTAGTAAACGTCTTTGTGCCATCCCCTTATACGCTGCGGTACAGATGTCGAGGAGTTGTGACGTGTGTCAGGATAAGGCTATGGCTGGAGGTGACTTGTAATATGAAAACGTTAACAAAGTCTTGGTATACTTCTATTAAGCCAAAGAGAGGTGATGGAATATCTGGTACCAGACTCTTCCATTGACTCATGGCTTCCTCCTACGGCGAGGGGACCCTCCAGTACGCGAGGTTTGTAGTATAGCACAATAGGAATGCTATATTTTAATTAAATTAATTTTATATGCTGACAAGAATGCATACTTGCAATTACCGGCGAATTCTTTTCCGCTATTTTGTTGTCGACAGGAAAAGTTGTCAAATTTTGTGTAGTATCAGAACTCGTCTCAACGTTGTCACTTTGTTTTACGTGTGTGAGTAGCTAGCTCTTTCTAGCTTTTTATGTCAAAGGGCTGCCAGCAGCATCTCTCATTTTCTCATTGGATTTTTGTGTCAGAGGTGTTTGTCTCCGAGTTGTAACTCTTGCGTTAATGTTTTGAAAGAAAATCAGATAAATGTTTTAGCTCACTCGTACAAGAAGAAATTTTTATAGACGCAAAAAACCTAGAAGATAAACGCCTGCAGTTTGTGTTTAACAAATCAACTGTTTTCTCTGGTCTCCCACCCAACATTATCGTACAGTTCGTTCATTTTTTTTCTCGGATTCTGCACTGGCCGCTTTCTACACCGACAAAAGACTAAGGTAAACTCAAGGAAGTAAGGAATCAATAATTGTCTTGTTAGTACAAACTACTAGCCGAAATTGTCCCTGCAGCCAGACCAATTATTTCACATGAATTCATTTCCTTGAGGCAGAAGAGTTCTTTTAACTTCTCAAACCTACTAAGGATATTATAAAGGATAAGGGTCTACAGGTGTTACTGATGAATTTATCCTTTACCCCTGCTAGTTGCTTTCCCAAACTGATGATGAACGCCAGAGTCTCATCTTTTTATTGGTAGCCAGCATCATTCAAATTGCGCATGCACTGATTACACTTACATCGATCATGTTGAAGAAAACCACAAATGGCCAACGCATTGTTTTTCTCTTCATACTGCAACATCGTGTCTTCTGGTCCATGATGTCAATGCCACCCTTTGTTGCTTTATATGTCTTTATAACTTCAAGCTTCTTTTCTCGTGGTGCTGACACCTTTGGTTGGTTATGAAGAGAGCTAAGGACGATAACAACTTTGTTTCTCTTAGGAACAGAAGATACTAGTATAATGTGTGATTGAAATCAAATAATATAGAGTTTACTTAACATTCTTTAGGTATAACAAAATCGGCAGGCAGTTCACCTTAGTTTTTTCGGATAGTACCGACTAGTGTCAGATCTTTTGACAGCAAATAACGAGCTAAATCGAGAAAGTAAAAAAAATTATCACAGGTGATATTACGCCCACACTTCTCAAGTTCAATCACCAGCTTTTCAAAAGATTCCCTCCAAGTCACACGGCTCTGGTTTCTTCTTCCTTCCTCAAATACATTTTAATATTCCAGCAGTAGTAAGGAATGAGGAGGTTCTGTGCAGAATCGGAGAGGAAAGGAATGTGTGGAAAACACTGTTAAGGAGAAGGGACAGGATGATAGGACATCTGTTAAGACATGAGGGAATGGATATGGTGTCCGTTCTTTCGGACATGTCCGAAAGAACAAGCGCGAGATAGTCCCTGCAGTCGCGCTATCCTCTGTGCCCCCGGTGGCTCAGATGAATAGAGCGTCTGCCATGTAAGCAGGAGATCCCGGGTTCGGGTCCCGGACGGGGCACACGTTTTCATCTGTCCCCGTTCAACGCCCGTTAACAGCCGAAGGTATTAATACAATTATAATGAGGGAATGTCTTCCATGGTACTGGAGGGAACCGTAGAGGGCAAAAACTGTAGAGGAAGACAGAGACTGGAATACATCGACCAAATAATTGAGGACGTGGGTTGCAAGTGCTACTCTGAGATGAAGAGGTTGTCATAGGAGAGGAATTCGTGGCGGCCCAGAAAGAAGCTTGTCACACTGTCGTAAACTGCCCAGAATATTAGCTATATCTGCCTGGTTTTGATGGGGTGTGTTGTTGAAATGGACAGCGACCTCTAAATATGATCAACTGTTCATCCACCCCCAAGCAGCATCCTAGAATGTATGCATCCCCAGAAAGAAGCTTGTCACACTGTCGTAAACTGCCCAGAATATTAGCTATATCTGCCTGGTTTTGATGGGGTGTGTTGTTGAAATGGACAGCGACCTCTAAATATGATCAACTGTTCATCCACCCCCAAGCAGCATCCTAGAATGTATGCATCCCCACGAAAATCTCAGAAATGGCTTGGATTAGTTCCAGTTTGTCGCTTGACCTATGTTCAAGCCCGGCTGCTGCACTTCAAAACGCTACACACTCAGAATAGCGTGGAGGTGCTTTCGAGACACAATTTAATCGAACAGTCTGAGCAGTCGTTATCCAATCTCAACACTCCAAAACTGACTGATATATAAATTTCTTGATTTGTAAACTCCAGTCAGGGTCAGAACACCAAGAAACTTTTTAATTTCACACAGATATATATCCACCGCGTCTTTATAAATGATTCGACCTTCCTTCTGGGCCAACATACGCTTTTTGTCAATGAGGAGTACAAGAAAGAACAACATAAAACAAGATTCTTCATCATCACAGTTTCTAATCAGATAACTTGTAGGTCCCTGGCCTTCTTTCAATACATCCAGATTTGCTCGGCCCACCTGAAATTCCAGGTCGAGGAGCTGTCGTCCATATTTCATTCCCATGACGAGAAAACAATAAGTCATACTCAACAAATTTGCACTAAATTGTTCTTCTCCATCTTCGTAAAGGTATTCTTCATGATCATCATCTACCTCACAATCATCGCCACTGGTATGTTTTAGTTCACTAAGCGGGTTTACACAATCAGAAGACTGCTCCAACAATTCCCTTATCTCCTCATCTGATAGTCCTCTTCTCCATAAAATTTTCGTTTTGTAGAACAGATATCTGCCATGAAATAATGCACCAAAACAAACATGTGCTTATCGCAAGAAGGACTGTTGAACACTGAAAGGATACCAGCGTGAGTCAACAATGGTAAATGACGCAAAACATGCTGCGCAGATAGACATCTGGTTGTCGAAAAATTGCTTCTAACCGCGGGCCTGCGAAGCTCGTATGGGAAGAAGTATCCAACAACACTTTAACACAAACCCCTAGCTAAACTTTTATAATTTTTTCCAAAATTATGACAAACTTGACAAATTAGAAAACGTCATGAAATTTCAATAAAATAAAATGTGTATTTACTATTACAGAAGATGTTATACGTCACGGTTGGACCTCTGAGGTCCAATGGTAGGGAAAGGGTTAATCGTAAAATCGTTATAATAAACAAACACCTCTTTCCAGTATCGGAACTACTAGTGCTTTCACCAAACGCAAGCGAGAAATATTCGCAATGTTGCAGGTGCTAATCTAAATGAGACTGTAAATGTTTAGAGATCTGTTCAAACACTTCTAGCAACAGTTTGGTGAGACAACTTAAGTGCTTTTATAGAAGATTTATCTTTGTGACCATCGAATAGAGATTCTGCGGTACTGATCATTGCTTCTTTAACTACTTTCCTGACACTGAAAGGTATATTTCTTCTCGCTAAAACATAACAGACCTAGTAACAGGCCATTGTTAAGTTGCTGTTTTGCTGAGCTGACTTTGTAAACACACTTTGCTGTAATATTAATTAAGATTTTAAGTATCTAACTTTATGATTTCGTAATTCAGAATGAACAGGGAAGTCACTTTTAAAGTTTTTGTTATTCGTAAAAAAACTCCGTTCTGCTTACAGCGTGACAAATTATTGAATTATATTAAATAAAATCGTCATAACTTTTGAACGGTTTGCGTCTGGAAGTTCAAACAGCACGGTTGGCCGCGGAGCTTGATGGGAATTAGTATGAGCTGTATGGTTTGGTTTAGCGACGAAGCCCACTTTCATTTGGACGGGATCGTCAATAAGCAAAACCAGCGGATTTGGGGGACTGACAATCCGCATTTCCCGATCGAGAAGTCTCTTCACCCCCCAACGGGTGACTATGTGGTGTGCAATGTACATTCATGGAATAATCGGTGCGATATTTTTTTATGGCACAGTAACTACCGAACGGTACGTGAAGGATTTGGAAGATGATTTCATCCCCATGACGCCAAGTGACCCTCATTTCGATAATATGTGGTACATACAAGACGGAGCTCGACCCCATCGAAGCAGGAGAGCGTTCGATGTCCTGGAGGAGGGAGCACTTTGGGGACCGCATTCTGGCTCTGGGGTATCTACAGGCTACAGGCATGGGCCTCGATTGGACGCCAGATTCTTCGGATCTGAACTGTTTGCTTTGCCGTATTAAAGACGAGGTGTACAGAAATAACCCCAAGACCATTGATGGACTGAAAACAGCTATTCAGGAGGTCATTGACAGCATCGATGTTCCGATACTTCAGCGAGTCATGCAGAATTTCGCTATTCGTCTGCGTCACACCATCGCCATGGAAGGCAGGCATATCGAACAAGTCACAACGTACATCCAAACATCTGTAGTGACGTTTACATGTTGAGTAAAGTGTGTAGACTCCTTATTTTGTAACTAGTTTACTTTTTCTTTCTTATAGTTCAATAATTGTCGCCCTGTAGCTATTCTACGGAACAGAGGCACTACTGTTACACAATAAACACACGGGTTTTCCGCTGAATTCGACAAAACATTACTGATCCTCCCAATCGCAGTTAAAACGATAAGTTTTTTTACTTATATTCATATTGCACTAAGAATAATCGATCACACATAAGACGCGTTACTGATTCTACACCCGCATGTTCTCAAGTTATGTTGGACAGCGCTGGAAACATTGGGCACGAAACAGCTATCGGCACAGACAACAGTGTTAAAAAAGAGGTAACTTATTGCTTGCTGAAAAACTTTGTTGGGATCGAAGTAACACTGTCTCCTGCTCTCAACTACTGAGGTCTAATATTTGTTCAGGGCAACAATGATTACAGATCTGAGTGTGCAAAAAACAGTTTCACCCCGAAATTTGATGTAATATAAGAAATCGTCGGAGCAGAAATTTCCTTGTGATGGGTGTGAGGAGCCGGCCGCGGTGGTCTAGCGGTTCTAGGCGCTCAGTCCGGAACCGCGCGACCGCTACGGTCGCAGGTTCGAATCCTGTTTCGGGCATGGATGTGTGTGATGTCCTTAGATTAGTTAGGTTTAAGTAGTTCTAAGTTCTAGGGGACTGATGACCACAGATGTTAAGTCCCATAGTGCTCAGAGCCATTTGAACCATTTGAGGGGTGTGAGGAGAACGTACGAGGGGCAGCAAAGCGTCGGGGATGTCACGTTGGACGATACTGATCTGTACACATGCAGCTCGTTGTAATGGGTAGCAGTATCATCAAAGAGCATTTATGATGGCAGTAGAAGGTTGAAGGGTAAGTAAAGCACGAGATCAAGACTGCTTAATATCTATGTATGTAAAGAAGGGCGTCGGTGTGTTCGTTTCTTTGTTTGTTTTTAATTCGTGCAGTTTTATTTCAATGTTGATGAAATTCTGTATAATTTACCTTCAAGACAAGAGGAAGGTAACTGCTGCTGTAGTGCGTCGTTCTGATGCTAAAAGATGCCTGGTCGTAAGAGTTTCAACAGCCGTGATGTGGTTGCGTATCGAACATTTCAGATTCGAGAGGTTTTTAACAAAGATATGAATCATTTATATTTCGTTTCTAATATGGCTTTGGTTTTTAGGGCTAGGAAACATAGTAAGGTACATGAGATATCGTAATCTGACTTGAAACATGTATGCATGTAATATTTAAAGGGGAAATGTTTTTACCAAAAGTCTTTAAAAGTTCTTGGCCGATTTACTTCAAATTTCTACACGATCCGCTCATGAACATATGGGCGACATAAGATATATGCATATTTTTAATGTATAGAATATACAAAAATTTACATGAAATATATACAGGAGAAACGTTACCAACCATCTATAAAAGTACTTGACCGATTTACTTCACAGTTCTTGACCGATTTACTTCGAATTTCTACATTCAGGGCAGCCTCACTGGCCGAGCGGTTCTAGGCGCTTCAGTCTGGAACCGCGCTACCGCTACGATCGCAGGTTCGAATCCTGCCTCAGGCATGGATGTGTGTGATGTCCTTAGGTTAGTTAGCTTTAAGTAGTTCAGGTGGAACAATGAAGGAAATTAATGAAATATTAAATGCCGCAGGCGGAGAGGTATTCATGCGTCGGATGCTGTTGACACCCAGTGATTCAAATACGTCCTCTTATTTAAAGCGATTGCACTTTGCCATGCGGCTTTCATTTGCTTTGCGTGTGGATAAGGCACGGAGCAAATAACTTTGTGTGGCAGTTAGTATTATTATAAAAGTGAATTTTGTTGAAAATGGTACGATTACACTAGTATACTACCATTGTAGACTTTTTAGTGAGGGATTTCGTTCTTTTTATTTACTGTATAAAGAGCTATGATATAGCTTCTTTATCAGATTTTATTACTTAGGGAAGGCATGTAATATAAGGTATGGTTAGATATTGGGCTATCAGAGAAATGAATTGAATAGAAGCCTGTAAGTCCGGATACATCTACAAGTAAGTAGAGCTTGTTGCAAGATCAGTGTTTCGTAATAACTACTGGGACAGTAATCTGACTGCACGGCGGCAGAAAACATATCACAGCCCACCTGGTGTACATAGAAAACATCCGACAATGTTTGTTGGCGGCGGAAGCTTAATTTGGCGGCCTGTTCGGATTAAATTTCCCCGTAATGAGTGTAATTAACTGTTACGCTTAATACAGCGCAGCTGCCTCTCGCTTCTCGTTCCCCGAGCACAGGTTTCCCCGGGACCTCAACGGACTCGCCCTCTCTCTCAGCCATTTATGCTCGCTACGGCCTGACGGGGCCCGTAATCTCTCTCCCGAAAATTTAATTACACGGCGAATCGGAAGACGCACACCTGGATGCACGCTGTCGGCGCAAGTTTTCGTTGGGGCGGAATGCTAACTACTCGAAATACTGCGGGACTCGCAGCTGCTGTAGCAGCTCCTGGCGCCGTGATACCACCCCCTCAGGGATAGCCGCTTACCTGAGTTGGTGGGGGTGGCAGGGGGGGGGGGAGCGGTGTATCGTGCCTTGCCGGTCATTAAATGGCCGGCTAAGGAATATTAATCGTCCCCGTGTGCAAACAGCCCGGAACCGCGACCCACCTCCGGGGCTTGCTTTATTGTGTGTATATTCGAGTGTGTGTGTGTGTGTGTGTGTGTGTGTGTGTGTGTGTGGAAGGTCGACCCTAAGCGGCAACCCTCTGTAAACACGTTGGCCAGAAATTAACATTCGCCGTCCTTAAAACCCAGTAAATCAGGTGGGGTAACGCACGGTCCAGGGCCAGTTTCACCTACCTTACAGGGTGAAGGGAGGGGAAGGGAGGAGGGTGGAAGCAGGGGAAGGGGGCGGGGGTGGGAGAGGATTTGCTGGCACACCTCCTCCTATCGCCTTCGCCCTCTTTCCGACAGCCGGGCGCGTTCAGGAATAATGCAATTTGTCATCCCACCCACTCTCTTGCGAGGCTCGAGTGTTACGGACCCAGGGAGTAAGGGGAGGTTTCGCTTAGAGAGATGGCTGCGGTGTTTGCTTCCGAAACGATTTTCCGGGAGCAAGACGTAAATCACGAGTAATTATCGGAGGCATCCGAGATTGATAGGCGCGATATCCGGCCGCTGATTTACACGCGAGGGAGCAAGCGCTGGGCGAGGAGCTGCCGGGAATTATTTAATTAGAGGCGGCTGAGTTCTGCAGCGGTCGATGCTGATGCGAAAGGAAAGCAGCGCTACTCAAAAGTGACTGAATCATTGCCTCGGAAGAACCAGTGGCTTCGTCTGGGTAAGAAGTGGTTGTGTTGACCAAATAAGCTTGGAGTCTAACTTAAAGATGGCACCAAGAGAACTCTTAACCACAGAAAGAAATTTCTGTATTTGAGCTACCTTGCTAAGCACGCAGCAATTAAGTCTTGCCATCGGGAAAAATGGAACTGAGACAAAATAATATTGCTTTAATCTTCATCACATTATCATCATTGTGTCCTTCCATCTGGTAAGGTAGGTTGTCTGTGAACAATTTGCCTTCATTTAACTCTGACTTGGTAAACTTTTTGCTTTGATATTGTTTCCCAGTTTTCTCCTCTAGTCTTCAGATCTCCCTTAATGTGAATCAGTACTCTGTTCCTGGGTCGTCCTGCAGGTCTTATCTCCCTGAATACTTCCATCCAAGTATTGTTCTGGCGGGTGGTTATTCTTCATTCTTTGCACATGCCGGAATCGCTTGAGTCGTGAAATACTCAGTGTGTCAGTCATTGACAGATCCACTTGCATCTCTCCTCATCATGTATCCACTTCTAATTCGATCACTAATCTTCTGCAAGGCTGGTCACAGAAACTTCATTTCACATGCATTTAGCTTGCTCAAATCTATCTTATTAATTACTCGGTACTTCAAGATGTAAGTCATAATCGGGAAGAGATACGTTTTGGCCCTCACAAGAGTTTCCTTGTCCTGCACAAGGTTCCGCACTCCACGAAAAAAAAATGTCTCTTCTATTTTGGCAGTTCAGTTCTTTGCCACTGTACTTGCCAGGGAAGCTTCTGCTGTTTCACTTTTCTCATTATGTAGCATCAGGTTGCCCTGGGTAGGTGTTCTACTCGTAATCATTGCCACAGTTTTCTCTTGCTTATTGTCAGCTCTTTAAGCTTGAAGTTCCATTCACCTAATGTTCTCTAACCTCTAGTTCTGTTTCTCCCCAAATAGCCACATCATCACCAAAGACTACAGCATTCAGATCACGATTTCCTATCTCCTTGATTTACATTATAATTATACCCGTAAGTGCAATAAAAAGTAAAGTGGTCAGTGCACATCCCTGTTGCACTCCCCCCCCCCCCCCCCCCCCCACCCCTCTCTCGCTCTTGTCCTGCAACAGAGCCATCTACCATTGCCCAGTTGTATACGACTTTTGCAGCCATAACACAACATTTGAACTCATTTGTTAGGGAGCTTGGAAGCATTAGTTTTTCTGAACACTCCCAGATGTTACTACTTGGCACACTGTCATATGCTATTTCCAAAGCCAGGAACACAATTATGACATCTTTACCCTTTTCACAATATTTTTTTCATTAACTGTCTTGCTGCAAATATGAGGTCTGTTGTTCCTCTGCAGCTTCTGAATCCAAATTATTCCTTTTAAAACTGGTTTCCTAACAATGATCTTAACCACATGTGTTAAACAATTCACTGTGACCGGCTTCGGCTGTGGCGTCATCAGTTCATTCATAGTGTTCTGATACAAGAATCACTTGACACTTGTATCAAAATACTTTCAATGATCTGATGATGGCACCACTGAAGCCCGTCATTGTGAAGGATACGACGCACATCATCAAGGCGCACATTTATAAATAAAATGCAAAGATGACCGTGGGCTCGTTTACAGACTTCGGTTGATAAAATATTGTTGGCAAAACAGATTAAGACTCAATAATTAACATTAATTTATTACAAAGCGGAAGCGGGGACGACGGGGTTACTGTCGAAATAACACGAATTTTTTTTATTACTGAATTCGAATCTATATACATGAACCATGGACCTTGCCGTTGGTGGGGAGGCTTGCGTGCCTCAGCGATACAGATAGCCCTACCGTAGGTGCAACCACAATTGAGGGGTATCTGTTGAGAGGCCAGACAGACGTGTGGTTCCTGAAGAGGGCAGCAGCCTTTTCAGTAGTTGCAGGGGCAACATCTGGATGATTGACTGATCTGGCCTTGTAACACTAACCAAATCGCCCTTGCTGTGCTGGTACTGGGAACGGCTGAAAGCAAGGGGAAACTACAGCCGTAATTTTTCCCGAGGGCATTCAGCTTTACTGTATGGTTAAATGATGATGGCGTCCTCTTTGGTAAAATATTCCGGAGGTAAAATAGTCCCCCATTCGGATCTCCGGGCGGGGACTACTCAGGAGGACGTTGTTATCAGGAGAAAGAAAACTGGCGTTCTACGGATCGGAGCGTGGAATGTCAGATCCCTTAATCGGGCAGGTAGGTTAGAAAATTTAAAAAGGGAAATGGTTAGGTTAAGGTTAGATATACTGGGAATTAGTGAAGTTCGGTGGCATGAGAAACAATACTTCTGGGCAGGTGAATATAGTGTTATAAATACAGAATCAAATGGGGGTAATGCAGGAGTAGGTTTAATAATGAACAGGAAAATAGGACTGCGGGTAAGCTACTACAAACAGCATAGTGAACGCATTATTGTGGCCAAGATAGATACGAAGCCCACGCCTACCATAGTAGTACAAGTTTATATGCCAACTAGCTCCGCAGATGACGAAGAGGTTGATGAAATGGGTGATGAGATAAAAGAAATTATTCAAATAGTGAAGGGAGACGAAAATTCAATAGTCATGGGTGACTGGAACTCGATAGTAGGAAAAGGAAGAGAAGGAAACATAGTAGGTGAATATGGAATGCGAATAAGGAATGAAAGAGTAAGCCACCTGGTAGAATTTTGCTCAGAGCATAACTTAATCATAGCTAACACTTGGTTCAAGAATCATAAAAGAAGGTTGTATACATGGAAGAAGCCTGGAGATACTGGAAGGTCTCAGATAGATTATATAATGGTAAGAGACAGATTCAGGAACCAGGTTTTAAATTGTAAGACATTTCCAGGGGCAGATGTGGACTCTGACCACAATCTACTGGTTATGAACCGTAGATTAAAACTGAAGAAACTGTAAAAAGGTGGGAATTTGAGGAGATGGGACCTGGATAAACTGAAAGAAGCAGAGGTTGTAGAGAGCTTCAGGGAGAGCATTAGGGGACGATTGACAAGAATGGGGGAAAGAAATACAGTAGAAGAAGAATGGGTAGCTTTGAGAGACGAAATAGTGAAGGTAGCAGAATATCAAGTAGGTAAAAAGACGAGGGCTAATATAAATCCTTGGGTAGCAGAAGAGATATTGAATTTAATTCATGAAAGGAGAAAATATAAAAATGCGATAAAATGCGCCGATTCTGTGAAGGTAGACACGCCAGCAGCGCTGAGCTCAGCGACGAAAAGCGCTTTTAGTACGAAAATGAGGGCTGAACAGGTAAAGCAGAAAGCTGCCATCCACTAGCCGGGGCCATAATTAGTATGGACCAGACATCGGTGGTATTCCGTAAGTTTCAAGCTTTGTATCTTTTCAAACTTTAAACGCGTGTTTCTCAAAAACATACTTTTAGTTATCGTTGTCGTGACCCATGCTACAATTTCCATCCCATTTTAATGAGTTTTGGCCCCCCTTGACGCAAACTGAATTCTCTTCAGTCCATGATAGCCATTTTTTCTTACGTTCGCAATTAGTATCTTTTTCGGCCAGAAAAGAGGGGTCCAAAAATGGTCATTTTTTTCAAGTATCTATAATTTCGCCATTTTCTTTTTTTTTTTTTTTTTTTTTTTTGCAATTCCCTACGATGAACTAAAATTACATCTGTAAGGATCAGGGTGATATGTTAACTTCATGTTTCTCATAACCACAGCCGGAGTTACAGCGACAACCGTCGATGTACCTCCTTTCAGAGCTGCTTCGGGAAAATCCCAATTACACAGTGAAGATATTAATATTGTAAAAACGCAGCCACTTTCACCAAGTCGTCGCGAGCGGCCATGGAGGGGAAGGGCCGGACTCCCAGGGGCGAGCCCCTGGGTGCATTCATTGTGCAAGCACACAGCGGGAAGCCGGGTCGACGTCCGCGCCTCGCTCAGGGACGGACACAATGCGAAGGGGCTGTCTTACAACGAGAAGCGTGCCGTGCTGAGAACTGATGGACAACTGCAGCCATTAGGACGAAATGCCAAGAATGTACGCTCGAAAGCATCTGAGTTCTTCTGGCCTTTCGGCAGTCATTTTACCTGCATTAGAAAGCAGGGATTGCTGACAATTCCAGCACCCCACGGGCACAGGGAGCAGCGTACAAAAAGCTCAGGGAATTGGCGCAAGGAGGCGTGTGAAAGAAGATGTTTTTCTCGATAGTGAGGACATTCCTTGACGCCGGCAGATTATGAGACGGAGCCCAAACATGAGTCTGTCCAGGGCTCACGAAAAGAGAGCAGTTATAAAGAAGTGTTGTGTAGCGGCTCTCTCAACAGCCTCGGAATGCAGGAAAACATTTTAAAAATGTGAAATCGTGAGAAAGATGCCAATTCACGAGGCACACGCCAGCCCATGCCTGATAGAAAATTTCCATCCTGCATGGAGAGGTGTGGCGATGAAACGGCTACCTGTCATTGGGCTACATTACAAATGTCGTCCGCCAATGACAACGCTGAAAGGAATAATGTTTCGGAGATGAGTTGAGCTGAGAAATGGATAAGAAGCGAAAAGTCGGAGTCAGGGAGACACCGCGGAAGCGAGAGGACATGGGTTCTCTTCCACCCATCGCCAACATCCGCCTTCCGACACCGTGACAGCATAGCTTTGGCCACACTACAGACAATGGGCAGACAATGCGGAGATCGTACCTGGGCCCCGCCGCAAATCCGCGATTGCTGGTGAGGGATGCCAAGCAGTGCAGCACAGCTCCGAGGCTTCGCGCCGTACCGACGCAGCGTCTGCTGCTGACAGCAGTGTACGACGAACGATAACAAGAATGGTGAGACGATTTGCTCCCTTCTCCTTCCCCTGACAACTGAGTCGTGTCCACGCCCAGCCAAATCGGTCCTGAGATTTATAATTTTGTTTTGTTTTGTGTAAGTAACACGAAAATATATACATTCCTTTGATGTTTTGAACATGAACATCTTTGATATTCATACATGAACCCCTTAATTTTGTAACCTTTGTGTTTGATTTCATTTAATTTCCCGAGTTCACTACATTTTTGGCGCCCAGCGTGGGGCCACCTCATTGGTAATTTTCATGGCATGTGATGTCACAAAATAACTTCTCGAATTGATCACAACAATATTTTCCAACTAAAACTACCAATAAAAGCTTTAATGTCTGTTTTATTCGTTGCAACAAACCCCATCTGTTTACTACATTCCAGCACGGGGAAAAAATACTAAATTTGATCAATATTTTTATCTGTCACCCTGTCATTGCTCCTTAATAAATTACTTGAGTATGATGATAGGAGCCCGCCCGGCTAGCCGTGCGGTCTAGCGCACTACGTCCCAAACAGGAAGGTGTGCCGGTCCCCGGCACGAATCCGCACGGCGAATTAGCGTCGAGGTCCGGTGTGCCGGCCAGCCTGTGGATGGTTTTTAAGACGGTTTTGCCATCTGCCTCGGCGAATGCGGGCTGGTTCCCATTATTCCTCCTCAGTTACACTATGTCGGCGTTACTGCGCAAACACTGTCTCCACATACGCGTACACCATAATTAATAATTACTCTACCACGTAAACATTGCGGTTACACTCGTCTGGAATGAGACGTCCCGGGGCGGGGGGGGGGGGGGGGTGCACGAGGGGCCGAATGGCACAATAACCCTGGGTTTGGTGTGGGGCGTCGGTGGGGTGTGTGGACTACTTAGCCTATTGTGATGTTGTGTACCACAGAGGGCTACGGTGGGGACGAAGCCTCTCCATCGTTTCTAGGTCCCCAGTTCACTACTTACATATATGATGATAGGGCGTTGTAAGTTTGTTAAAATTCATTTACTGTGAACGCTAGTGTACTCCTAAATCGAGAGGACTAATTAAACTAATGTGTGGCTCTGCTACCAATGACAGCGCAAAAGTCCTGCCACTTCCTGTTCATACATGCAGACTGCGACACTCCACTGATACTCTGATACTGTGATGCTAAGGAAACCTCTGGGACAACTGTGTGTACGCTGCTCCTTTGCGAACTATTTTCGTGACGTCAGGTGGCGGCATTGTATAGTCCTTCTGTGGTATCGACGCAACACAGGCCAAACTTGCGGTGCGGTGCGCCACCTTCTTTGTGTGTGGCCGTCTACCATATCTACTGGCGGACGCTACAGAAATCACTAGCTTCATGTCTGTGGATTGCCAGCTCTAACCACATCTGAAACATCTTAAGACCGCTGAAGGGTTAGGGGACAGTATGGTGCATACCTGTAAGTTTGTTCAGTGGTGCTTCACAGCGGAACACAAAGCTGAAAGAAAAGTAATGCAGTGCTATATCTTGTAGCCAGTGAATGTGCATCGCGGTAGCTTGGTCCTGATCATGTGTTTACTAGGCTCCTGCATCATTTTATGTAAATATTCTCTTTCTATTTCTCTGACGGAAATAATACATTAATCTTAAGACACAAAGTCAGTTTTAACAAAACAGAATCAAAGCTGCGGACATAGATGGTATGTGATGGACAAGTACAAGATATATCTTTTTCGATGCAGGTTAATAAGATCCAATAAAAGCAAAATACGATTTGGATACGAATTATGTTGAGCTAAGTGCACACATGTTTCAAGGAAATCTCATTCTATAAATCTCATTCTAGAAACAAACTCACGAACACTGTGCTCATTTAAATTCTATATTCAAAAAACAAATAACAAAAGAAGTTACATAATATATAATATACAGGTAATTTCACAAAATAAGTCTCTAGACATCTCGTTACATTCTGCTCAAAAACAAAAAACAAATGGCTCTAAGCACTATGGGACTTAACATAGGAGGTCATCAGTCCCCTAGACTTACAACTACTTAAACCTAACTAACCAAAGGACATCACACACATCCATGCCCGAGGCAGTATTCGAACCTGCGACCGTAGCAGCAGAGCGGTTCCGGACTGAGGCGCCTAGAAGCGCTTTTTTTTCGACCATTACCACTTTTTTTAACCTATCATCAATCCATTTTTTAATGCGCGAATGTTAGGGAAAAAAATTTAAGCTTCGCGAGACACGAGCCATCGTTTTGTCAGCAATTTGGTCTTTTTCTATTTTTTTTAAATACCACGACACAGACAAAAATTTTAAGAAAGTGGAAAAAGTGAAATAATATCGGCACCAGGGCGTTTTTTTTATTTTTAGGAACCAGCCAACCATGAAATGCAATAAGTTATCAATCTTTCACGCTGCCGATTCCGATTTTTTCTTTTTCTTTTTTTTGACACAGGAAACAAACCAAAATATACACTCAAATGGCTGTGTATTCCTGAAAACAAAAAAAATAATTGTCATTTTTTCCAAAAAACTTGTCGAAGGCAATAAATTAAAATAAAACAAAAGAAGTCATTTCGACAAAAACAAAAGGGTTAAATCAGAAAAACGTATAGGAAGGAATGGGGCGTCAATTTTAACGTGCCCAAACATTCTTTCTGCCGCCACTTCTACATCGTGGAACATCTAAGTCCATAGAAGTGTCCACAAAAATAAAAAAATAAAAATAAAAAAGGGGGCATGGCAACTCATCGAACGCCTAGGCGATGAAAAACAAGATACAACATATTAGAAAAAAATTCACGATAACGGGGCATCCAGAGCCATGTCCAATGTGCAGTGGCAAAATAGTGGGAAAAGGCACATGGATCTGCGTCATATCCACTCACCATCACGTAGTGGACATAATGGCCAACAAGCCACATGACGGTATTGTTCTTCCATCGAGGAGAGAAGATTGAATCGGGACGCACGAGAATCTCCCCTGAGATAGCCGCCTCCGACGTCCTGACGAGAAAAGCCAGTTGTCGGCGAAGCCATCTCCAATGGTCATGACCGCAGGAAATCAACCGATGAGATAACGTATCAGTTTCATGGCAATGATTGCAGCGATCCGTTACACTGAGACCAATATGAAAAAATCGCACGTTGGTAGATACAATATCATGAACAACTTGATACCATGAGGACGCCACTTCCATCGGGATAATCGGGAGGCTGATGTTAGACCAAACAATCTTCGAATTCGTTTCTGGCGACAAGGCTTCCACAGAGGGAAGACTATAAGGAACTGGCCAGCGGCTTAACAGCATTTTTAGGGAGAGATTCGCTTGGGAAAGGATATTTATTCCTAAATAACTGACCTCAAGAAATGGCTCTGAGCACTATGGGACTTAACATCTATGGTCATCAGTCCCCTAGAACTTAGAACTACGTAAACCTAACTAACCTAAGGACAGCACACAACACCCAGCCATCACGAGACAGAGAAAATCCCTGACCCCGCCGGGAATCGAACCCGGGAACCCGGGCGTGGGAAGCGAGAACGCTACCGCACGACCACGAGATGCGGGCTAACTGACCTCAAGAAAAAATTCCCTGATGTGCCGTCGTTTATAACTAATCCTACCAATATCTACTGGAGGTGTTAAACTCGCCGGTCGGATAAAGTCATAAAGGCGAGCTGTAAGTGACTGGGGGGCGCGGTGACATGTTAACACGGTGCGACGGATGGATAAGGCAGAAGCCTTAACCCGAATGTCAGGGAGGCCCAAACCTCCCTGAAAACGGGGCCGCGCCATGACCCCACAACACACGCGAAATACAGAGTGGCGCCAGATAAACCTGCCAGTTAAACTTTGCAACTTGCGGAACACCATCGCAGGAAGTGGAAAGATTTGTGCAATAAAATAATCCTTACTTAACACAGACGTTTCCATGGCCCGAACCTTATGAAGAAGTGAGAGGGAGCGACGCTCGTGTTCAATGATTGAACCCTGAGTCTTATCCGTGACAGACTTCCAGTTTATCGTAGCCATCTTTAGCGGACAGCTGTCAATTATAACACCCAACGATCGATATCGGGTGACCTTCGAAGCCCATGGAATTTCAACAGCGTCAAATCCTCGCAAATTGAGTAAACGACATTTCTGGTCATTAGCCCGCGCTCCGATAAGACGACAAAAGGCATCCAAAATTTCCTTCAGCGGTGGTATAGCATCATGGGTACGGAGAAGAGCCATAACGTCATCAGCATATGTACGAACGGTAAACCTTTCTCCCAGCAGCGACCAGCCATTCAAACGAGCAGCTATAGTTCGCAATTATGGTTCCAGAAACAGCACGTAGAGCGACATTGATAATGGACTCCCTTGAAGGACGCCCTGACACACCGCGATGGGGGAAGTAAGACGGCTATTTACGTCAATGGACGCCCGAATACCAGTGATTAGAGAGCAGCTAAAGAGCCGTCGTGCAGCATTGTTAAAACCAAGTCGTCAATACTGGCATAAGGAATCCATGACTGACGCGGTCGAACGCTTGATGAAAATCAATGAAAAGCAAAGCGCTTGGCATGGGAATGGTGGAAGCAATCGAAATTAAGTCTCGACATTCAGCAACGGGAGTCAGGAGAGTACGACCCGGAAGACAACTTTGATGACTCGCGATGATGGTAGTCAACAATACCGATAGTCGGTTATTGACCGCTAGCGCCACTATTTTATAATCATAGTTGAAGAGGGTTATTGGGCGGACCTGATCCACACGCAAACGTCCCGGATTTTTGGGAATCAGGACTATTTTAGCAACCTTAAAGCTGGGTGGGAGAAGGCCTCCCTGGAACAAAATCAAATGGTTCAAATGGCTCTGAGCACTATGTGATTTTACTTCTGAGGTCATCTGTCGCCTAGAACTTAGAACTACTTAAACCTAACTAACCTAAGGACATCACACACATCCATGCCCGAGGCAGGATTCGAACCTGCGACCGTAGGGGTCGCTCGGTTCCAGACTGTAGCGCCTAGAACCACACGGCCATTCCGGCCGGCCTCCCTGGAACACTTCATTCACCATGGAAGTTATCGTATCTCCTATTAAGGACCAAAATCGAACATAAAATTCTTTGGGAAGGCCATCAGGGCCAGGTGATTTGTGAGGGGAGAACGATCCACAATATCAAGTATATCATCGCGATGGAATACAGAGAAAAAATCTTCCAGGAGAGCTGGTGTAACAACATGATCAGGGAGGGAGGTGAAATCAACAGACGGTGGACCGTCTGAAACCACTTCCACATAAAGCTCGGAATAGTACTGGTAAAGTTCACGCATGATATCAGATTGGGAGGACCACTCACGCCCATCTAGAGAACGAATGGTAGAAAGACACGTCCTTTGAGATCGCTTGTGAAGCCAGAGCAGATGATAGAGAGAGGTCAACTCATCCTGTACGATTGAACGAGGCTTGGATCGCAGTCGGACCCCATCCATTTGCCTACGTTTGAGTTGGAGAAGTTTTGTCTTCACACGGTGGACGTCGACGACCCTCAAGGGGGCATCACGAGCATTATCGCAAAGATCGCGAAGGACTGCATAATAAAATTCCCTAGTGCGCCTTATTTCAGCCGCTTTTTCAGCGCTAAAATGCTTGAGTGTATTTCGAATCTGGGGTTTAGCAAAGGTAACCCATCATTCGAGAAGTGAGGGTTGTTCGCCTCCATACGTCTGCGATGAGGCCTTCCAGAGAGGGGTCCGTGAGATGTAGAGTTTCTGGCTTCCACATAGGGCGCGAGAGATGGACCCGCTGCGGGACGTGATTAAAAGTCATTGAAACAGCACAGTGATCAGTGAAATTGGCAGGAATTACATCAATCGATAGAAGCTGACTACATATGGGGGCAAATATATAAAAGCGGTCCAATCGGCTACTTGAAGTAGCTGTAAAAAACGTAAACCGCACCAATGTAGGATATCTGCAAACCCAAGCATTCTGGAGATGCAAGGACGTCACCATATCATTAAGTTCACGACGAAATGTATAATTGTGGGTCTGATCAACACGGTGTAAGACGCAGTTAAAATCGCCCCCTAACAAAACCTTGCGCAGGTTCCGTCGGAGTAAATAAACAACTTCTTCCTTATGGAACCGCGCGCGATCGGATGAACGACCGGATGCAGACGGAGGGTAAAGAAAAATTAAGGTGAGGTCATAAAAACTACAGCCTATACCGCGACCATCATCTAGCGTTTCGAAGTCCGTCAGCGGAATTCCATCTCGATAAGGCAAAGCCATACAGATAGAATTTTCAGGCGCGACATTGAAAATCATAGAATATCTAGGAAGACAAAACACATCAAATAATACCTCTTGTAAACACACGATATCAGCTTGGGAATCGTCAATAAACTGGCGTAACGCAGCAAGCCGTAATTGGGAACGTATCCTATTAACATTGAGGGTTAGAAATGTATACACCTGTATCCGTTAACACATGTAAGGTCAAGAAAACAACATTAAGGAAAAGCACTATCACGTCCGTCTCTCCCCAACGTCCTACGAGGTGCATTCAAGTTCTAAGGCCTCAGATTTTTTTTTCTCTGGACTGGAAAGAGATAGAAACATGCGCATTGTTTTAAAATGAGGCCGCGTTCATTTTCAATACGTCCCAGAGATGGCAGCACCGTACGGCAGATGGAATTTTACCGCCAGCGGCGAGAATGAGAACTATTTTAAATACTTAAAATGGCGACGTTTTCCTTACTTGAACAGTGTGCAATCATTCGTTTTCTGAATTTGCGTGGTGTGAAACCAATTGAAATTCATCGACAGTTGAAGGAGACATGTGGTGATGGAGTTATGGATGTGTCGAAAGTGCGTTCGTGGGTGCAACAGTTTAATGAAGGCAGAACATCGTGTGACAACAAACCGAAACAACCTTGGGCTCGCACAAGCTGGTCTGACGACATGATCGAGAAAGTGGAGAGAATTGTTTTGGGGGATCGCCGAATGACTGTTGAACAGATCGCCTCCAGAGTTGGCATTTCTTTGGGTTCTGTGCACACAATCCTGCATGACGACCTGAAAATGCGAAAAGTGTCATCCAGGTGGGTGTCACGAATGGTGACGGACGACCACATGGCTTCCCGTGTGGCATGTTGCCAAGCAATGTTGACGCACAACGACAGCATGAATGGGACTTTCTTTTCGTCGGTTGTGACAATGGATGAGACGTGGATGCCATTTTTCAATCCAGAAACAAAGCGCCAGTCAGCTCAATGGAAGCACACAGATTCACCGCCACCAAAAAAATTTCGGGTAACCGCCAGTGCTGAAAAAATGATGGTGTCCATGTTCTGGGACAGCGAGGGCGTAATCCTTACCCATTGCGTCCCAAAGGGCACTACGGTAACAGGTGCATCCTACGAAAATGTTTTGAACAACAAATTCCTTCGTGCACTGCAACAAAAACGTCCGGGAAAGGCTGTGCATGTGCTGTTTCACCAAGACAACGCACCCGCACATCGAGCTGACGTTATGCAACAGTTTCTTCGTGATAACAACTTTGAAGTGATTCCTCATCTCCCTACTCACCTGACCTGGCTCGTAGTGACTTTTGGCTTTTTCCAACAATGAAAGACACTCTCCGTGGCCGCACATTCACCAGCCGTGCTGTTATTGCCTCAGCGATTTTCCAGTGGTCAAAACAGACTCCTAAAGAAGCCTTCGCCGCTGCCATGGAATCATGGCGTCAGCGCTGTGAAAAATGTGTACGTCTGCAGGGCGATTACGTCGAGGAGTAACGCTAGTTTCATCGATTTCGGGTGAGTAGTTAATTAGAAAAAAAATCGGAGGCCTTAGAACTTGAATGCACCTCGTAATGCTAGTCCTCCCCACCTGACGCCGAGGAATCCTCGCTTTTCTTTTTACGACGCGCTGCGGCATGGGCAGGTTGAAAACGCTGTTTCACACCACTCCATGAAAACATACACTCTTGATGCGGAGGGTTTGGGAGCACGTCAAGCTCTGATTTGACAGAGGATCCATCGTCACCGCACTTATCGGAAGTCAGGGAACACAACTTAGAACGACCAACAGCAACTTCAGGTACAAAAGAGACAGGTAATGCAGTACTGGTGTCGGATGGCATCTCCTGGTCACCAGGAAGAGAACCCGTAGAATCCTGTTGCTTGACTGTCTCAGCGTGGAGGAGGGGTGGTACTGCACTAGAACACTGTAGAGGCTGGCCAGCAGGCGACGTCTCTGCGGGAACGACGGAACCCACGGGAACCGTCACGTCTACGGGTGAAGTGGGGGACGCAGATTGAACGCACATTTCAACATCAACAGAAGCAGCTACATCCTCTCTGGTAATACTGGACTCACAATTAAAAAAAATCAGTGGACAACGCATTACCACCAGAAGGTGCACCCTCTGCCAACGCCGTGTCAGAAGAACGAGACTGGAGTGGGGCGTCCTCGAAATCTGTACTGTCCTCAGTTCGCCGGCGTTTGACGTGCGTTGTAGGAGCCGTCGTCCGCTCGTGGACAGAGGCCGCACTGGTATTCGTCGGTAACGGTGGAAATTCGCCAGGAGTAGGGGGTAATGTTGCCCCTACATCACTTAAAGCTGGAGACTGACTGACAGCTGACTGCGAAGTTACTACGGCTGCTAACGTTAAAGGAAAACGTTTTTGATAAGACAACGTCAGAACAGTAGAACGACGTGGGCAGTCAGATCTGAGATTACCGCTTTCGTTACAGAGAAAACAAGTTCCTTCTTGATCTGTATACGTAACGTGGATGCGGTAACCACAAACAGTTCAGTGGGAAGGAATACTCTTTTTAACGCACATGTGCACATTCCGGATACCATTATAGCACTGGAAGCAATGTTGTATTGACCAGCGTTCCCATCGAATATGCCGTATGATTCCAAACTGAAGCAACGCTGTTTTAAGAAACGAATCGTCCACTTCAGGAGGAAGGTTATAAATTCTAACCAGAGTATACTCGAGTGCCGAAATTTCAAGGAGGACTTGACTAACAGAACCATCGCGATGTGTAAACAACACTTTAGAACCGAGCCGGGAGAGAAGTCTTTCTACTTGAACGGGATCATAAAACTTCACAAAGAATGCATACAAATCAGAATCAAAGTAAGCAGTATCTACCTGATCAGGTGTAACACGGATAACATCAGCCAACCAATCGTGAATTTCTAAGGAGCCAGGTTGAACGTGACGTGTACTCTTGTCAAAACTGAAACGAAGAGTAGCTCGACGAGGAACAGGGGACTCGACAGACACCAGGGCGCGGGCGGAAAACACCGCCGCCAAGAGGAAAACGACAACAAACTCCGCTAAGCAACTACGGTGTGACTCCGACGGATACACCAAGAAGACTGAGTAGCTTCGACACAAGCGGCGCTGCGGCTCAGGCGGAAGTTAACGACAACCTTCTCGCTCGACGCGCAAGGCGACACTCCAAAACCGCTCGGTCACAGCGGCCGACCCATTCTGCTCACATGTAGGACGTAAGGTTTCACTGCCCCACAGTAATCAGATAATAACAGCTCGAGATTAAATCTAACAACTATAAATTCCTTCACAATACGAAAAAGCATCCTTATTTCGTAAAAACAACACCGAGTGAGCCACCATCTGATAACACAAGGGACTCAGTGGTCCCTGAACAGGATGCAGTACGCGGCATCTCCAATTTACAGAGACAGATTGCTCTTTAAAATGTTCCGAGCCTACTACATGGCAGGCCGGTGTTGCCGAGCGGTTCTAGGCGCTTCAGTCCGGAACCGCGCGACTGCTACGGTCGCAAGTTCGAATCCTGCCTCGGGCATGGATGTGTGTGATGTCCTTAGGTTAGTTAGGTTTAAGTAGTTCTACGTTCTAGGGGACTGCTGGCCTCAGATGTTAAGTCCCATAGTGCTTAGAGGCATTTGAACCTACCACATGGTTCAACATAGCAAATTCCTAATAATTTACGACGTACATGGCTGAGAAGTGGCAACAATAACGGCATTGCAATTCGTAGAAGAGAACATCGCAAGAAACTCCAACTCACATCGTGGCACAAAACATTACGCATGCAGAAATGGATTACAGTAAAATACTGCGAGGCAAAGCATTTATGTGATGCAAAAGCAAGACAGTCTAGTAAATAACTTGTTGGCCACATGGATTAGCAAGAAGTACTAGGCAACGAGAGATCCTAGTCACTAATTTCAGAAGTTAAATTTACAAAACAGTACACAATCGCGCACTAACATTATAATTATTGGTAAGATTTAAAAACGCTGTGTATTTGCTTAAAAACGTCGCTGGTGTCCTCTGAATTTGGTTATTAACTATCATGACGCATTTCTGATTTAACCCATTATCTGACGACCTACTATAAAACATGCACATGTAACAGACGTTACGTTACGAATTTTACAGAAACGCAAGTTTATTATAAAAGCCAGTTCTAAACGTAAAATAGTCAAGAACAAAAGGCTTTTTGATACAAAAATACGTAACATTTTCGATACAAAAAATGGTACAAATGGCTCTGAGCAGTATTGGACTTGACATCTGAGGTCATCATATAAAATAAATAAATAAAATAAAATATTAATTATTGTATATTTATGATAGTGATTGGTTGTTATTAATATTTGCTTATCTGGAACGTGGACGTTTAATTATTTGGTATCAGACGCTCGACAATGGCTTTTTCGTAAATGCAATGTTATTCGTAGTTGACCGTGAAATGTGATTCAAATACTCGGACTTCGTATTTAAATCGTTTCCAAAGACTGCTGCGGTAGGTGCGGACTCAAATCTAAATCTCAATATTAGAATAATTTGCCAGCCATGTCAATACGTCGTACAGAGGTGACTGTCTACTAAACATAAAAAGTTTACACAGTTAGTTAAATCAGATATATTCAACGAATAAGCCTACAGTTAAATAATTCTACTTACTTTCATAAATATAAATTCTTTACAGAATCGAGTGCCTAGTAAGATTGCAACTCGCAGTGTTCTTATACAACATCAAATATGGCGGTGTGCCAGTTAATAAAATATACGTGCTTCCCGCACCAGTTATTGTACTTGACCTCCTTCTTCTTAATCAAACATAAGAGTGTCATAATTGTATTTTGTTTTATCAGCGGCATAGCGCTGCAGTTCTGTGCCATAGGCTTTATTTATTTGTCAGAGATTAATTATTTAATGAAGATTTCGCGTTTCCGAGGAAACTCACGCACGGCATGCAAATGTGCCTTTATATTGCACCCTGAATTGCGCGGCGAAAGGACACACCTGCAGACGAGCAATTCACCTAAAGGCACAAGAAAATCTAAGTTATCTACAACTATTTACATGACATACATTATACACTATATTATATACAAAATTTGAATGACGCGCGTGCGCCGTAAAATAGAGTGCGCGCATGCGCAGAAGCGTCTATGTGACTCCGGCACTGCCGTTATATCGTAAATTTACATCACGCGGCACAGTATTACAGTTCATATTGTTCGTGTGCGCGCGCGTTTCTTAGTCGTTGTACAAAGAAAATATTCCACCAAGATGACATATGAGGAGTACATTCTATGACAGGTTAAAATTACAATATTTGTTATAATACAATACAACTTTAGATTGTTGAATGTTCTTAGTTACATAGTATTGCATTGAAATGCTTCAAAGAAAAATGTCTTTTTGTTTCAGGTGCGTTGACCTATACACATCGTGCCGTTATTACAGTTTATATTCATCTGCTGCACAGTAATGTTTCACAGATTAGTGTCGTCGTGGTAAAGTTTTTTGATCACAGTAACATCGCTGTATAACAAAGTAATTGATACATAAGCATGTCCATTTCCTATTTCCATTATAGTCGTTGTGATGCAGTTCGTTGTGACAACAAGCATTGTTTATTACAGATCGGACGTGACCCGTCGAGTAATTGGTCCATATGCAGTTCGTTTTCGATATTCCGTGGAAGCTTGGTTGCAGAACCTCGGACGGCACATAGCTGGCGTCGATCCTTGGACAGTCCAGGTAAGTGTGTCCGTCACATTTCGAGAACATTCCATTCCCTGAAGTTCCAACCAAAATTCTTCCGCTCGTCATGTTGTTTTCTGGACAGGCACGTTGTGACCATTTAATCCAGTTAACATCTTGAAGTTAGATACTGTAGTAATGTCACTAGACGATGCACCAATTACGCACTTCACATTTTCAGTTTTTTGCTAAATATAGCTCACCTAAATGTTCGTAGTTACTTATCAAAGAAATCGTTCATCGCGTTTACAAAGGTACGATGCATGATGAATGTCATTAACAGTTTCTTTCACATAGGTTTCTGCGTAGTTACAGACTTAGTAATGTACGTTAATGTCCGTGAACAGTGGTTCACTACGCAATTTTTTTTTTAAGTTTTTCACATTTTGGCACTCGTTATCGTTCAAATTTTCACATAGTAAGAGTTACATTATACATCATTTTTTTTAAAAAAAACATAAGTAATCATACATATACACGTCACATATTTTCTTAGCATAAACATAATTCAGTTACACATAAACATGTTTACATCATCATTACATAGCTATAAATTATTACATTATGTCACATTTGATTACATGAATTGCAGATATTTACTTTCTCTTTAACGTTTTTGCTGGGATTTTATCGATGTTTTTTGTGATGTCATCTGAAATTAAGATAGGTTAGACACAACATTCATTACATCAGTAGGCAAGACCAGGCGTTTTCACTACTCAATAAATATTCAAAATAATAAGAGACGGAAAACTGTTAGATTCCTCGCGTTTTGTGCGTGAGTGTATAGTGTCTGTGTGGTCTTGGCTACTGGTAGATGCTTTTCTTGCTGAGAGATGTGCGTCTAATCTATTTTTCGAAGTAAAAGGTCCCTTCACAGATGACGTCTGTCGGTTCGTCAGGTGTCATACCAAGTCAGTGGTACCTACAGTCACAAATGTTCCGTGAAAAATTAATATATCATTCACTGCTACGTAATCATAAATTTTACCTTGATATTCAGTCTTCTTGGTAATGCCACGGCGTTGAAAGAAAAGTTCTTCTGTCTTCAACTGCGTCACTGGTACAGCTGAAATGAAAATTTCTATACTACTTATTATCTATGTTGTAATTTGTTTTAGTTCTTGCCACACAGCAGGTCGTTGAGATAACGGTACGTTATATGTCTTGTGGTAGAAGATCTTGTGAGGCTTAACTTCAATCTTGTAGACATATGTGTTGATAACACCTAATCGTTTGGTAAAAACTTGTAAATATTTGGATAGCACTTCCTGTAGTTTCATACGTTCATGTACACTGAGAGCTGTAGCTTCATTTATCTTATGATCAAGCAATGTTTTCAAGTCCATTAGCTCTGTGTCAGATGAGTGTGTGTGCGTGTCTTGAATGTAATTGTCAAGTACTAACAGAACCTTGTACCCTGTGCAGTGTTTGTCATCCTTTAGAGTTCTCCTGTCCAAATCAATAATAATTACACTGCCTTTATCATTTAAAATACATTTACCTTTGGAGAAGTCTATAATGCAGTCCTTCTCGCTCATAATATCTAATCCTAATATGCAATTTGTCACAAGGTTTTGTACAACCAGGAATGGCCATTGTACGGTTCCATTACCTATTTTAATGTTTACAAAAACTTGCTTCTTAACCCTACATGACTTATTACCTAGAGCAGTAGTTATTTTACAGTTTTGAGCAGGAAAATCAGGCACAGGCTCCAATCCACACATCTTTTTATAGAAATTAAAAGACAAAACGCTCACAGCTGCACCTGTATCTAAGATAATAGTAGTTGCAATTCCACCTACTACACCAGTAGTAGATGCTAAAACAATTTCATTTGTGTTCGAACGACATTGTGTACTGTCTTGCAAAAGTTAATCTGATATATTCTCATTGTGGTTGTATCTTATAAATAAAACAGGTAGTTTTTGTTTGCAATTATTAGGCATATCAATATTTTGTTGTTCAATGGTGGTGTCAAATAACTGATTAACATTGAAGTCACCCCCCAAGAATTCTTCAGCCACGACCCGGGGGATAGAAGTGACTGTTTCTAGTTTGTTGGATTAGCATTTGTATTAGGTACTGACAGAGATTGAGGTTGTGTATCAGGTGTCACTTCTATTATATTCACATTCGGATATTGCCTGTTGTGATCTCCAAACTTTTGCAGTTGTTGTTGCAGTTGCACATTATGACTTACCTGTCGGTCGTAAGGTATGCTCCAATTTTGTCCTGGTGGCTGCTGTGGTATAGCAGTGTCTGAATGAAAGTAGTGATTGCTACGAGTCCAGCCTTGATGCTGCCTTGGCTCGTAGTTATTATTGTTTCTGTTTCTGTTTGTGCTTTTGTTGTTATATTTATATCCGTTGTTACCATTGTTGTTGTTATTACCGCGGTGCCTTTTGTATGGATTGCCGCATTAAGTGTTATTACTGTTGTAACTGTTGTTTGTATTGGAATACGCATGTTGATTTACATTTCCGTATTGAGATGGCATGTGAGTTTGCTGTTTTTGCTGTACCGCGTATCCAACTGTCGGCGTCCCAGAATTGAGTTGGCAAGCCTGCATGTTTTGCATACCACTAAAGTGCGCGTCATTTATGTTGGCGGCCGAGTTTAGGTTCGTTCTGAGCATCTGACGTCAAAAAATACAGTCAGCCAATGAACAGAGAACGACGTTGCCAGATCTCGACTGCAGAGCAGAGCACGGACGAGTGTCTTCAGTTTTAGAAACGTTCAGTCATAAATAAAGTAATAGAACAAAAGCAATGTCTTGATAGCAGACTTTGTTTTTTGAAAGTTTGGAAAAACCATTCTTCATACCAATTGCTTCATTTTCTATTAATTAATTAAACCAAACAAGCAATAAGACTCTTAATTCAGGTGATAGCAACGAAAGGTGTTTGTATCAATTTCACGAACCGCTTTTCCGCAATAAAGAACAGCAGTAATAGTTTATTTCCTATTGTACTTCGACGAAGTGCGAGTAATTCATAGGCACACCAACAGTGTTTGTCAGAATTTTGTGTGACTAGAGGCCTTATGGAGATTCGTTGCAGGACGAGCTGCGCTAGCGCAACAGTTAAGACGTTGGTCTAGAAAGCGATAGGTAAATAGATGAAACCTTGTGCGATGCTAAATATTTTTTTTATTTTAAAACAATATCGAAGTGTCTTACTTCACGAATTTTATTCGTTTGAATGCAATTTTTTGAAATTTCTAGTGCTTTGTCTCTTCATTAACCCTTTCGCTGCTGCAGTCACGTGCTCCTCGCAATCCGCGCTGTGTGCGATTTTGTCATCACTGCACTGCTCGCCTGTGCAGACACATGGTGTTCCCACTGCTTTGACACACTTATCATTCGATTTCACAAAAACTATTTGGCCCAAAAATTAGATTTTTACACATCTTCTTGACTGATACCTTCCCCCCATAAATGACTTAATTTTGTTTCGATGTTCAACCCAGTTATTGTGCAGTATTAAATGTAGTAAACCACTGCACGAAATTTTGAAGAGTTTGCAGAGGTAAAAGTCCATAGCGTATACTTTCCGTATGGTCGATTTTAGTTGCCACAATGTTGAGAATGAAATGTGGACAAGGTACCTAAATTTCATATAAAATTTACTGTATAACAATATCTCATTTAATTTAAGTACCACATAGGTGTCGTATGTAGTATTGAGAAATATTCCGTCTTTCGCGACTGTAATAAAAGTTTTATTTACACCGGGCTCGTTTGGCTTTATTTTAAAGCACTTCAGTCAGTCAAAGGAAGTGGGGGGAAGGTACCAGTCAAGAAGATGTGTAAAAATCTAATTTTTGGGCCAAATAGTTTTTGTGGAATCGAATGATAAGTGTGTCAAAGCAGTCGGAAACACCATGTGTCAGCACAGGCGAGCAGTGCAGTGACAAAATCGCGCACAGCGCGGAATGCGGGGAGCACGTCTCTGTAGCAGCGAAAGGGTTAATGCGGCCGTGGTGGCTTTACTTCATAAACTGCGCGCTCCCCCCTAAACGTAAGCTTGCGAACTATACTATGGCGCTGTTTCTCTTGGCGCGTGCGTCGTGTGCCACTGGCAACGCAGCAATCTCCCACGTCTGGGCGGGCATGCGCAAGCCGCCAAGATAAAAGAATTCAACTATAGTATAAACATTGTGGCTGCTGTTTTGCCGCGCGAAGCGCTGATCTTCTAGTAACATGTCAACCGAATCTAAAGCTGTTAAAAAATAATCTGGATCGACATCCGGAATATGTAAGAGTTTTTCTTTAATGTTGAAAGGCAATTTGGCCTTCAACGCACGGAGTATATCACGTGTTGCGACTGGTTCGTCAAAAAAATGTCCCATGTTCAAGTATTTTTCAAAATATCTGCGTAAGTTACCATTTTTACTGTTAAAAGTTTCAGGTTCTAAAATTTGTCTTCTGAGTCACTCCTGGACGGATTGCGACCAGAATTTGTTCAGAAAGGCACGCTCAAACTCACTGTACGTGGTACATACGTCAGCTTGACTGTATGCTCAGACAGCTGCATCGCCTTGGATGTAACCGACAATATATGAAATCTTTTTCCGGTCACTCCAAGTGCGTGGAAATGCGTTACTAAAAGATTTAAGAAAAATCACTGGATGAATGGTTCGTTTTTCTGGGATAAAAGTCTGAAATTGCCTGTGTTTTATTAAGCTTTCTTCTTCCTTTGCATTATGATATGGATTTGTTCCACTTTAATTACTGTAATGTTCAGATGGCGAGTAATTACGATAATGTTGCTGTGGTTTACCATGATAATAGCTTGTGTTTGTGTTTGCACGACGTGGTATGTGTTGTTGTCATGGTGTGTTTTGTTCTTGTGTGTTTGTTGTGAGCGGTTTGTGTGCGTCATACTCGTATGTATATTGGTTTCTGAACTGTACATTTTGACTGATATTTTACCTACATTCAGACTGTGGTTGATTGGTGAATTGTGTCATTGGTGCAGTGACAGACTGTACTGCGTCACTAATCAGCTGTTTGTTATTAGTGATGTATTCTGCTACGGAGTCGTGCACAATTGTTGGTAAATTTTCACGTATGCATCTATCAAAATGTTTGTCTTTGTTCTCTACCCAATCATGAAATTCCTTATTAATACTTTGAAAATGGGCTGTGGCATCAGATTGTAATCTGTCAGTCAGGTGTTGTTCAACATCGTCCAATTTATTCTGCACGTCAGTAACTCGTTTTTCAAGGTAGTCATGTACTGTAGGATATGTTTGAATTTGTCCAGTAAGAGCTTCACACGCGACATTAAGGTTTTTTACTTGTGCCTGTAAAAGTGCTACGTCATTTGTAGTCTTTTCTTGTATCGTATTAAGCTTGGAAAATTTCGCACTGAGTTCAGTCATCTGTTTGGTCAGTGTGGCGTCTATAAGTTCTACACGTTTACATAAAGTGTCATTACATTTCTTGATTGCTATAAGGTCAGATTTAATTCCGTCATTTTGTGTCTTTAAGGTTGCCATATTTTCTGCATTTTGTTTCATTAGCATTTGTAACATGTTGGCAATGTTTACTGTTTAAAGGTCACTGCCCCCGCCGCGTCATTAGACGTGACGTCATGTATTAACATGGGCTCTGACTGAGATTTTGAAATTTTTGTGGTGGACGGCCTATTGTCAAAATTTCCGTTAACACTTGCATCAATATTTGATGTATCGTCACTACCGGTTGCTGTCGTAAAGTCATTTTCAAACATTTGTCTCGCGTCCGAGTAGGATTGCGTCTGAATAGTATGTCTTTGCTGTTCCATCTTTGAGTATTGTTTTCTAGTTATGACCATGCCACACGTAATATATGGTTCAAGAAAATAAAGTTTGACACTGGTTTTAAAATAAAATGCAGTTGAACATGAATCGCTCGTAGCAACAATGGCTGTTTGTTAATTTAAAAATGTAAACTGAATATGGGATTATTGTTAATGGCTGCTGGCCATGTTGCGACGTATCGTACAGAAGTCGGCCATATTGTACACTCGTGTATTGGTGCTGTTGCAGAAGTTATTGTTTAAGGAAAAGCACTGAGAATGAAATTTATCACTGAAAACTGCTACGCGCGAAAGAAATACTACAGAATCTACTGAATAGCTAATACACTGAATTATGCGGCTGGTCAAGCATGCCAATGCAAAGATGCTGCGTCTTACCTTATTTTGCTGGAAGCTTCGTTGCGTCTTCCCGCAAAATTTTAGAATTCGAAAATATCTTCAGATTTTTGTTATGTCTCATATATTCAAGTCCAGTTCCAGAAAGTTGATTTTTCACATGAAACAAAGAGAACAATGTAACAAATGACAAAATAACAAGTCCGACACGCAGTCGCCAATATAAAATAAATAAATAAAATAAAATATTAATTATTGTATATTTATGATAGTGATTGGTTGTAATTAATATTTATTTAATTATTTATTTATTTAATTATTTGGCATCAGACGCTCGACAATGGCTTTTTCGTAAATGCAATGTTATTCGTAGTTGACCGTGAAATGTGATTCAAATAATCGGACTTCGTATTTAAATCGTTTCCAAAGACTGCTGCGGTAGGTGCGGACTGAAATCTAAATCTCAATATTAGAATAATTTGCCAGCCATGTCAATACGTCGTACAGAGGTGACTGTCTACTAAACATAAAAAGTTTACACAGTTAGTTAAATCAGATATATTCAACGAATAAGCCTACAGTTAAATAATTCTACTTACTTTCATAAATATAAATCTTTACAGAATCGAGTGCCTAGTAAGATTGCAACTCGCAGGGTTCTTATACAACATCAAATATGGCGGTGTGCCAGTTAATAAAATGTACGTGCTTCCCGCACCAGTTATTGTACATGACCTCCTTCTACTTAATCAAACATAAGAGTGTCATAATTGTATTTTGTTTTATCAGCGGCATAGCGCTGCAGTTCTGTGCCATAGGCTTTATTTATTTGTCAGAGATTAATTATTTAATTAAGATTTCGCGTTTCCGAGGAAACTCACGCACGGCATGCAAATGTGCCTTTATAATCAGTTCCCTAGAACTTAGAACTACTTAAACATAACTAACCTAAGGACATCACACATATCCATGCCCGAGGCAGGATTCGAACCTGCGACCGTAGCAGTCGCGTGGTTCTGGACTGAAGCGCCTAGAACCGCCCGGCCACCGCGGCCGGCTACAAATAATGGAACTGTAATTATATTGATAATGGTTGCAAGCCTAAAGGACTTTTAGTCTGATTTAGAAAGCACTAACATCGCTGCAGTTAATCTGTGATGTGATTTGTTGTGGTAAAAGTAACTCTAACTCAATGGTTTCTCTCTCCCTCCCTTCCTCCCTCCCTCCCTCCCTCCCTCTCCCTCACTCTCTCTTTCTCCCTCCCTCTCTTTTCCTCCCCTCTCTATCTCAAATTTAGAGTGGCATAGCAAACGTCACCGAAGTACTCCGTAACAAAGTCAGTGTGATCCGTCTAAAGTAGCGTATCCTAAGCAGGAGTCTGTGAGACAGCAGTTCCCTTGATACCTTTTTCTGCTGAGTAACCAAGAAAAGCCACTTCTGCTGTAGTCACAGACTCTGCTTACTACGACCGTCACTAGTCTTACTGACCCAACGACATTTGTGACCAATAGGATTGCCACAATACACACAAGAAATGAAAACCTGTTTACGATAAACGGAAACCTCTCTCTCTACTCGCACATACAGAATATACAGGTGAATTGTTATTAAAATAGATGCGAACGCTAATAAGCATTCTAAACGTCTGATTATTTGCTGTTATTGAGCTAGCTTCATCGTGCTGGTCCCGGATCGAGCCTACCCAAGTGTTTAACAACGGGAAAGGGTGTGCCGGCCAGCCTGGATGTAATCTTTAGGCGGTTAGCCGCATCCATATAGATAATTAGTGAGATGGTACTCACGTACTGCTTCAGATCCACGCGACGCAAACGTTTAAAAAACATTCTCACACTTCCAATGATATTTAGACGACGACAGATGGGGGACATGAATTGTTTTGATGGGGGTGGGGGAGGAGGGGGGTTTCATGAATGGCATTCGGCCTCCAACTATCATTAATATTGCCGCAACCCACATAAGTCTAACAATGACAACCCTATAGGGATACGGCAAACAATAAGAAGAATATTGAGCCAGACCCACTGGACGAACGTTTCATATTGTGTCTCTCTCTGTAGTGTAGCCGCAAACTACGATAGTTAAAAGAAAGTATTCTTCAAAGAGAACAATATATGGAATCCACCAGCAAGAGAGTCGATGGGGTATTGTTATTCTATAGAACAATCCCTTCAGCACTGTGAATTAGTAGAGAGACTATAACATGCTAAGATAGGTCTGTGGGCGACGCAATCACTGTACTCGTATCTTTTTGATATTTAAGAGTGATTAGTTACTTTCCCAACACTGCAGGGCCACTCATTTTACCTAATTCACGAAACGATTCTTAGCGCCCTGTACAGTTCCCAGCAAAGTTACATATCTCCGATATGTGTATCTAAAATTGGAAGGTAATATAACAAAGAAATGATCTGTCATTAAGGAAGATACCCTCACTATAAATTTATCTCTCGAACTTACTGACCTGTGCAGAACTAACTATTTCTTCAGAACTGGTTTTAGGTCTTTTTGCCATTAACCGCTATTTACACACATCAAAAAGTTTTCATCACCATGCTTCCTAGAGATCCGGAACATGTGCAAAAAATTGGAATAGAGATCAACATAAACATCATTTCCGCCCGTTTTATTGCTCATGAAAACTACTCGTTGTATGTTGTACCACCATACAGCGAGACCTTCAGAGGTGGTGGTCCAGACTGCTGTACATACCGGTACCTCTAATACTCAGTAGCACGTCCTTTGGAATTGATGCATGCCTGTATTGGTCATGGCATACTATCCACAAGTTCATCAAGGCACTGTTGGTCCAGATTTTCCCACTCCTGAACGACGATTCGGCGTAGATCCCTCAGAGTACTTGGTGGGTCACGTCCTCCATAAACAGCCCTTTCAATCTGTCCCAGGCATGACTGATAAGGTTCATGTCTGGAGAACATGCTGGCCACTGCCGGCCGGTGTGACCGAGCGGTTCTAGGCGCAACAGTCTGGAACCGCGCAACCGCAGGTTCGAATCCTGCCTCGGGCATGGATGTGTGTGCTGTCCTTAGGTTAGTTAGGTTTAAGTAGTTCTAAGTTCTAGGGGACTGATGACCTCTGAAGTTAAGTCCCATAGTGCTCAGAGCGGTGTCGTTATCCTGAAGGAAGTCGTTCGCAAGATGTGCACGATGGGGGCGCGAATTGTCCATGAAGACGAAAGCCTCTCTAATATGCTGCCGATATGGTTGCGCTATAGGTCGGAGGATGGCATTCACGTATCGTAAAGCCGTTACGGCGCATTCCATGACCACCAGCGGCGTACGTCGGCCCCACATAATGCCACCCCAAAACATCAGGGATCTTCCACCTTGCTGCACTCGCTGGACAGTGTGTGTCAGGTGTTTAGCCTGACCGGGTTGCCTCCAAACACGCCTCCGACGATTGTCTGATTGAAGGCATATCCGACACTCATCGTTGAAGAGAACGTGATGCCAATCCTGAGCGGTCCATGCGTACGTTGTTGGGCCCATCTGTACCGACTGCATGGTGTCGTCGTTGCAAAGATGGATCTCGCCATGGACATCGGCAGTGAAGCTGCGCATCATGCCGCCAATTGTACACAGTTTGAGTCGTAACACGACGTCCTGTGGCTGCACGAAAAGCATTATTCAACATGATGGCGTTGCTGTCAGGGTTCCTCCGAGCCATAATCCATAGGTCGCGGTCATCCACTGCAGTAGTAACAATTGAGCGGCCTGAGCGACGCATGTCAGCAACAGTTTCTGTCTGTGTGTATCTCCTCCATGTCCGAACAACATCGCTTTGGTTCACTGCGAGATACCTGGACACTTCCCTTGTTGAGAGCCCTTCCTGGCATAAAGTAAAGTAGGCATGGTCGGACTACAGAAAACACGAGCCGCGTACCTTCTTCCTGGTGGATTGACTGTAACTGATCGGCTGTCGCACCCCCTCCGTCTAATAAGTGCTGCTCATGCATGGTTGTTTACATCTTTGGACGAGTTTAGTGACATATCCGAACAGTCAAAGGGACTGTGTCTGTGATACAATATCCACAGTCCACGTCTATCTTCAGGAGTTCTGGGCCGGCCGAAGTGGCCGTGCGGTTACAGGCGCTGCAGTCTGGAACCGCAAGACCGCTACGGTCGCAGGTTCGAATCCTGCCTCGGGCATGGATGTTTGTGATGTCCTTAGGTTAGTTAGGTTTAACTAGTTCTAAGTTCTAGGGGACTAATGACCTCAGCAGTTGAGTCCCATAGTGCTCAGAGCCATTTGAACCATTCAGGAGTTCTGGGAGCCGGGGTGATGTTTGTATTTTACCAATTAGTTCGTTGACTAATTTAAAATTTGTGTGTGAGAATTCACATACTTATGCTCGTAAGCCAGCTGCAGTTACGAAACTCTGAACTATGTTTCATCAATGCTTTATGAAAAGAACGTTACCTGCAATTGTTGTAACAAGAAAAATTTCTCTTATTTCAAGTATTTTTCTTCAGAGTTTTTCTGTTTCGTAATTCTACTGATTTTTTGAATTCTGATAACTAAAATAAATTCAAATCCTCTATCATATTTGTCAACAGCAGATTAGGTAAAGAGTGATTTACGTAAACGCTACAGTGAGGTGGCACGACGGACTTGATCATAAACACTGCAGCTGTGAATGTATTCATATTGAGTGATCAATTTTGTGGTCTGTATTTAAAATGATTTAAACTGGTAGGTGTATTTTACTGGCCGCTGAAGTACTAAAGATGAAATTATTACGGCAAGTGTATGAATGAATACTATGTAAGATACCAATATTACTAACCTGTCGGCTCTCAAAGGTGTTTGACGTTCAGAACTAATGACTGTAAAACGTTAATATGGCACATATATTTCTGTTAAGTTCGTTTCTGCCATACCAATTTTATTATTCAGTGTGCGTTTGATTGGTCTTAGAACTAAGTTATTTCTTTTCCAACTGCAGAAGTGGCGGTAGATACGAGTACAATGGCGATAGTTGTACAGTTTCTCATTTTGCTAGAGGTTTTATCCATTTCCGTTTGAGGTATGGCAGGCAAATTTCTACGCACTCAACTGTGACAGGCAATCGAAGGCAACATTCCGATTTATTAAAATTTTCCGGGTTATTAAGCGATGATCGAAACGATTTTCAAGGTGAATCTAATATTTCATTCCCACCCGCTGAGGGAATTTTCAAGTCGGGAGGGGAGAAAGTAGTAATATGAATTTAATCGACACAGTAACTTGCTGTTGGCTGAAGTGAAATTACGCGGCGACGAACATTCTCAGCTCTAGTGCAGGTGGCGTTGTATGTCGTCGTAACCACTGCTACTGTCGCACGGTAAGAGAGTGATAAAATTTCCATCATTACTGATTCTGATTCAAATTATTTCCCTATTCGTTAATATTTATTACCTCTCTGTACACCCTATGATAGCATCCCTTAGTGTCTGCCTGAACTTCAATCTTAACTAACTGATTCCTGTGACTTCTTGACTGCAAGTATGATCCCCTGTAGTTGATCCGTCGGTTTACTCCGTTCGACAGCTGTCTTTTTCAACCGGAGTCTTCGAAGTGCCGAAGTACAGCTGTCGACAACTATATTGTTTCAGGTATAATTCAGTTTTTTTTTCTTAGCGGTTGGTAAGCATCCTTGCCCGATCTTAAGAATTCGTGTGTCTTACTCGTGGCTTATTTATGCTGCAGTGAAACCCCGTTTCTCGTAGATCTCTCCCATTACACTGATAACATCTTTAAGGAACGTTAAAAATTGAATTTTGCGGACGGTTATATGCTGTTGTGACTTACCCGTGATGATCATAACGTCATTCGTTTGTCCGTGGAAAAATACCCATTCTTCAACAGTGCGCTGGTGAGGTATTACATTTCATTCTTTTCTGTCGCTGGCCGTTAAAAAACAAAGGAAGGCAGGAAGATTAGGTAATTAGAGACGCAGCACAAATTTAGAATCGGATGAGGGTATCAGCCGAATCCTTTCAAAGCAACCATCTGGCATTCATCTTAAGTGTTTAGGGAAGTCACAGAAAACGTAAATCAGGATGTTCGGACAGGATCTGAACCGCCATGCTCGTGAAAAGTTGGGTTTCTTGCCACTACGCCATCATAATCGATCTGTCCGCGCTCTCGCCGTGGATGGTGATTTAAGACTCGAGGTAACTAACTTTCCGCGTGTGTGGGTTTTCGATACAGTTTGCGGTCCAAGTTGCTATTTCATTTCGTGAAACCATGAGTTCCAGGCTCATGGATGCAGTGTGGGGTCTAACTTCAACTCCTTGCTGATTTCAAGCTTTAGATTAATTATATAGAAGTGTTAGTGGAAAAGACCTGTGTCAGGTTTTCACGTCTTTTTATGGGCGGTCCCCCGTGCCTGTTCTTTTATTCTTTTTCTTTGACGATGTTTGAAATGAATGAATTTAAAAGACTTCCCGTTATGACGCTATCCATGTGTTCAAAAAACTAGTTGTTCCACTTGAAGTTGTTCCACTGAAAAAAATCTGCACTATCGTCAGAGAAAATTCGATTTGCGCAGTGACTTCAGAAAGTAAATTGCCATGTTGTCTCACGATAAGAGCATTACGCAGCAAGCGTGGAGCACTGTCGAAATAGAATTCGTGTTTCGAGTGTTCTGCAGATACGGAACGAATAACAGTTTCGTGACAGCTTGCGAGTGGAGGAGCGCGGCAACTGGAACCGCACTCCAGAGCTGAAGTACGTGAGACAGTACACTTCTTGTGGAACAAAACGTTTCAGTTATACATTGATTTACTGTGAAATTTTGTCGGTGTACGGATCAAATGCCATGTCGCGTCCAGTCATATTGGATTGGTGCCAACAGCTTGACCAAGGCCTCACGGAAGAGGGTGTTGATGCTGATCAGCCATACTCTTCAGACCGTGTACCCTGCGATTTCCATTTTTTCCGCAAGCTGATACATCATCCGAGGAGAAAGAGATCTTCCAAGAATAAGGACGCCCACACAGCGGTCAGAGATCAGGTTGGTTCAAATGGCTCTGAGCACTATGGGACTCAACTTCTGAGGTCATTAGTCCCCTAGAACTTAGAACTAGTTAAACCTAACTAACCTAAGGACATCACACACATCCATGCCCGAGGCAGGATTCGAACCTGCGACCGTAGCAGTCGCGCGGTTCCGGACTGAGCGCCTAGAACCGCTAGACCACCGCGGCCGGCTCAGAGATCAGGGAGTGGATTTCTATCGTCATGAAACTGAACGATTGGCCAAAGTGTTTCGACCGTTCTCTACAAAGACTTGGTGACTGTACTGAAAGATAGTGTCAGCAACCGTCTCCCTTTGAAGTGTAGTGCAGTATTCAGTCAAACACAAACATTTTGAAATCCCTCGTAGTTTCCTCAACAGGTAAAGACAAACATCATACAGAAGCTAACCAACCTTCTCTTCTGGCTGCACCATTATATTGTTTTGTTTATTAATGAAATTTACTGATTCCTTGATGTAAGAGACCGATTAACCAATAGCGCACTTCAGAAGACGCACGACCTCCGATTGTCAGTCTTAACATGAATACTCTATCATCAGTCAGATATGCAACCGCTGAATTGCTGCTTAATTGATGAATGGAAGTCCAAGGGCAGTACAGAGTTCGTAGAAAGAAGCAACGTAGTCCATAATTCTTGCAATAAACAATCAGGGTGAGTGGGAGTGAGGCCACGTGGCTGCCGTCTTCGTCTTCCTGCACAGACACTCCTCTGAATTTCGCTGTATTGTAATTTACCTTTTCTAAAGGTCAGATGGCTAAGGACATCTTCCACAAACTCTCTTCTTTGTAGTTCTACTTCATGGCAGGTAGCTTAGTATATCTGTCGCTATTCTCTCTTGTGCTTTAGTCTGGCTACAGAGGAAACAACTCTAGGCCGGCTGCCTCTGACTGTCTCTGTTATTCTGCGTTGACCCTATTAAAATCCTAATTCCCTTACAATATCCTTGCCATCGACTCCCGTCGACCATGTGACTAGAACTCGATATAAATCCATTTCTTTTTCTGGAGAATCCCTCTGTAAACCGCAGCAGTGCAATAACTGCCGACTTTTTGGACTGTCTTCATCTTTGACTGACTTCTATGACACTCAGTCGCTCTGCATACGACCACTTAATCCATCCTACACATAATCCACTCTGCATCCTGTGCGTTAATACTGTCATTAGCGTTGTAATTGAGTACGTGACGAAACAGTTACACCCACTATTGATCTTAGACAACTCCTTTGTCCTCTTTGACAGAGCAATTGACGTAAAAAGTCGCTCTTTAGTTACAAATATATTTACAGATATTGCATTCAGTTGATAGGTAATCATGGTACGGTAGTTGTACCCATTTAACTCTACCGTTACTTCACCCTAACACTCTTATAGGCTCTGTATGGATTTCTTCAAGCGTCACCAGTTTAACTCTACGCATTCCAACTGCTATACTATGAGGTAGATACAAATATCAGTAGATACAAATAGCCACGTAACGGAAAAATTTCTGCCCTTGGTAAGCACAGATGTCTTGTCATCACAAAATGCGTGGTAACTAATAATTGATAATGTGATAACTGTATGGAAATTATCCGGCCACTGCTTTTTCTGAGAGGGTTACAGTGTTTCACACTTCTTCTTCGTTTTGTTTAATTTAAGTAGCATACGTTTCGTCAAAGCAACATGCAGTTGTCTGTTAATTGTACTCAAGTCACCATTCACGTTAGTTACTTGTACAAATATGTAGAGACATAGCTTACATTTTGTAGTTGCAAATTTCAGTATCTTGGCTGGTATTGTCCTAACAAAGTCAATATTGAGATAGTTGTGTTTATGATTGAAAGTCTCGGCAGAATAAAGTGCTAATCCTCTATTTAGTGATATTTAGTCAGATCAAAAATCTGTCGTGGTTTCAGCAGTAACAAGTAGATCCATGTATTTGTCTACACTGTTTTGCCTTCAGTAGTTATGTTCTTGTATTTGGATGAAAACAATGCCATGTGAACGTGGCAGTGAAGTCGAAATATTGTAATCCAGTAATGATATGGATGTTTGTCGACGTTGTTAATAAGAATTGTGATCCATTTTTCGATGACAGTGATGCAGAACACACACTGGGAGAGAACAATGACCTATTTTTTCATGACAGTGATGCAAATGACGAACCAGGATATTCATCAGTTTTCAATGGCTTGTTGTTGTGCAGCTTAGCATCAAATTGCCATCAATATAACTTCATAAAGTTTAGAGTTAGCATTTGTTAAAATTTTGGGGAATTCTTTTTAATGTTAGCCTGTAAGGTTGTTACAGTCACTGGTTTGCTTTACTCCTAACAACAGAAAAACCTATAACAAATGTGTCTGAGGATTAACATTGTTTTGGCCCTAGAGTTAACTTTGTGACTTAACACTTTCTTTATCTTCTTTCATTTTTGTACAAATGTATGAAGATATCAAATGAAACTATATGGTTCGGGAGATCTTTTCTAGTCTCAAGCATCTATGATGTATGTAGGTAAACTGAGCTGACAAATGAAAATTTCTGCTGTAGTGATATTCCAATTCAGCTGGAGAGCCTCTGCAGTGCTGTTTGGGTTAGGGTGAATACCACGTGGACTGAGACGAGGATGGGAATTTGGACTGAAGAGGGAGGCGTGCTAGGCTAGTCCATGTCGTTGTGCAAAGGCACTGTGCAGGATGGCATAGTGGTTAGCGCATCTGCATCCTGGCAGTCGTAGAGGACACTGCTCTGGCCCTCTATAGTATTTACTTTCAGGAAAGAACTCGATGTACATCCACTGAAAAAGAAGTAAGAAGCAATTTACATTGTCAGTGAAGGTCAAACGTCAAGAGAACGCAGATTTTTAAATGTCTCATTACGAAAAGGAGCTAAAGAGGCAATTACTACCACCTTAGAAATATAAATAAAACATGATTACCCACATCCAATTAACAACAAAAAAATAGTTGCTCACTACACAGCTCATTTTTTAAAAGTATTCAAGTGAATAATGAAGAAAAAATCCGAATTGGTTTATTAGTCTTGTGACTACACTTAAGAAGAGCTTACATAGTTTCTTCTTGAGAGTTTTACACACAATGAATTGTAATTTATTGATATGAGAAGTTTTGTTTCTTCAGTATTCTGTTTTGTAATACAAAAGAAAACTAACACAAGTACCAGGAAATCCTTCGTGTATTTATTCAACCACAACAGACAACCTGACTGAAACTTTGTGAAAGGTACTGTAACAGATTTTTCTTTCTCCTGTTTAGCGTCTCTGACATACTATTCTCTTGTGTGAGGTACTGAAAGTCACAGTTCTGCTCTCAAAACTTTTCCAGGTAATTTTTGATGGAGCCAGCACTCATCCACAACAGCAGGGATAATGTTACAAGCCAAAAATCTTCTTGTTTATTAAAGATTTTTGTACCCCTAAGTCAGATAACAGAGCTACAAAAGTTACAAATAAGTGAATTGTAGTTTACAATTTACAGATTTATCCAAACATATTACTCAGAACTATGAACTCGTGGGTTAACAATTTCTTCCGTAGACGCCATCAATTTCTCTTTCTTTCAATAATAAGTGTAGGTTTGAAAAGATTTCCTCAATACAGTTTACTTTCATAAAATAAAGAATGAAGTCTGAACTATGTACTGACACTAGAGCTAACATTTTGCTCTAGTATTGCTATAAAAAGTATTCTATTGCTGTTTAAACTGTTCTGTTTCACTCAGTGAATTATTACGAAGCTGAAACACCGACCAATCCAGCAAGAAGCGTAAAAACAAAGTAAAACCAGTACTTGTGTTTCAGGTCTCTCTTTTACAGACCGCTTGCTTTGAGAATTCTTGATGACTGTAACATCTCTTACAAAAAGGTGGAAAATATAACATGCTTCAGGGACTATGAGGAGTAGTTCTGATGTTTTTTAATTTGTGAAATGTGCTGAGATAACAAAAACTAAAAACAGAATTCTAAAACGGGCATTATTCCTTTCAAAGGTATTCGCAAGTGCCTTATCGCACGCGTTCTTATCGTACGTAATCGCCGAAGTCTCGAGTAAAGAGCCACTGTGTACAGTGACGTACATTTGTCTCTCATTGTCACTCAACAATTGTAACTCTTCTGTGTCTTATTACTCCGAACGTCTTGAACGATAACATACCAAAAATAGTTGACACACTTCCAAGGTGTTCCTGCAGGACTAATAATGGGACAATTAATTTAATTATGGATTTTTGAAATATATAATTTCTTTGCGTAGTTACAAGTCAACAATAAGTTTTAATGGCGTGGTTAGGTAGTATCATCTTTTGCTGTATAACCCGTACTGTGCCACCTGTAGTTAAAATCGTAAAGACAAAGGACACAATATTACATTGTCTGACCAAAACATCTTTGATATCACGAGAGGCGGGACCCACCATTATAAAAGGAAGCGGGGAATATTTTGTTGTTAGCAGAGAAGCAGAAAACAGAATGTGTCGTTCAGGATAGCTCAGTGACATCGAACGTGGACTAGTCACTTGAAGCCACCTGAATAAAACTCCATCAGGGACATTTCAATCCTTCTAACGCTACCCAATTCGACTGTTGGTAATGTGATTGCAAATTGGAAAAGTGAAGGAACAACCACAGGTAAGAGAAGACCAGAGAGTCCTCATGTTTTGATGGACACAGGCCGTCGAGCGTTGAAGAGGTTTATTATAAAGAATTGTACGAAATCACCGGAATGACTGGGTGACGGGAAACTAGTGATTTAGAGAGGTGACTCACGTTATAACATGTGGCAGTTGGATGGAACATTACAAGTTTGGTGAATGCATGAAGAACTTTACCCGTCATCGTGTGTAGTGGTTGAAACATGGAGTAGTTGGTGTTGTTGTGTGGGGCTGTTTCTCGTTCTTAGGATGTTTCCCCTTTATTTCTACATCTACAGCAATATTTAGCAAGCCACTCGACGGTTTGTAGCGGAGGGTAATTCCAGTACTCTTAAGAAAAACACTAAATGCGGAAGGATCTCACTGAAAGTTTCCCAAACAGAGTTCAAGTCGTCGTAAATTCGAGGGGTGGACACACTCCATTTTAACGTATAGTGATAGGTTTGGAATACTTTTGATGAGCCACTGCGTATCTTCGTTGCTGTTGTTGTTGTTGTTGTTGTGGTGCCCAGTTTGAAGTTTGATTTGAGGAAGCAGCTCTCAATTATTCTGAGCAGACCTTTTACCTTGTACACTTCCCTTTATTACCAAATTGACAATTCCTTGGTACCTCAGGATATGTCCTATCAGCTGGTCATTTCTTTCAGTATGTTGTCCCATAATTTATTTTACATACCACACGCTTCAGCATATCCTCATTAGCTATTCGATCTACTGATCTAAAGTACAGCATTCTCCTATGGCACAATAATTGTTAAGCTTTTATTTGTTTTCTTCTAAACTGTTTATCGTCACGTTTAACTTTCGTACAAGGGTGCATTCTAGACAAATACCTCAGAAAATATTTCCCAACACTTAAATTTATGTTCGTCGTTAACAAATTTCTCTTCGTCAGAAATTATTATTATTATTATTATTATTTTTGCCGTTGCTAGTCTGCATTTTATATTTTCTCTACGTCAGCATCAGCAGCTATTTTGCTACCACAATAGCAAAACTTATCTACTGCCTTTAGTGTCTTACTTGCTAATCTAATACCCTCGGCATCGCCTGATTTAATTCAGTAACATTCCATTACCACTCTTACTTTCGTTGACATTCATTTTATAACTGCTTTTCAAGACATTATGTTTATCTTTGCCACCTCTTAAGGAATTGCAATATTATCAACAAGTCTCGAAATTTTAAATTATTTTTCATGATATTTAGCTTCCCTTTCAAATTACTCCTTGGTTTCTCTTATATTCTTGACGCCAATCTGTTGTGTCCAATGAAGATGTAAATTTTGTTGGCTCACTGAGGCTACTCTGGCATGCCTTCTAGAATTATAGCTACAGAAAAAACAGTGCAACATTCCATAGACACACTTTACTGAAAGAATACAAGTACTCAACTTCTAGTTTGGTGTACGACGGAAGCTCTGAACAGTGCTGTTGAGGTTGAAATCCACTGGTACAGTGCAGTCTCTCTCCTGTCGAACTGTACCCTTTCCAGTCTGATGCACAATATGGCTGGAACTGACGTGTTCGGCAGCGGACCAATTCGAAACCTGGTACTGGGTTCCTCTACTGTTATTAGACTCACTCCGGGACAGCAAAATCGATGAACAGCAACCGTGAACCCTGAACCGTGAACTACCCGCTAAGCCGTGGGAGCGACATCAGTAGTAGTAGCACAGAGAGACACAGCGTCTCCTTGCTATTGGTTGGTGAGTGATACCATGTCTGCCTATCAATTGGCTGCTACGCAATGTCGTAACACGATACGGCTCCATTGGCTGCACGTGAGGTGACGTGCAACATGGTCCATCGCCGTTGGCGACCTCTCTTGGGAACCGCACGAAATCAGATGTGATGCCTTCGCCTAATGCATATACCGCCCGTTCACCAGTGACGACAGAAGACTGGACTAGACGACAAGGACTGTGACTGGGGTCACCATAATTGCATTCACAGTTTGCTCAATGTACAGACTGAATAACACAGGAGATAGACCACAACGCTCTCTCATTCCCCTTTCAAATACTGCTTCCCATTCATGATTTCTTATTCTTAGGTCTGAAGTACGTTTTGTGTACAAGTTGTAGGTGCCCTTCCGCTGCCTGTATTTTATACCCGCTACCTTCAGAATTTCAAATACTGTATTCCAGTCAACAATGTGAAAAATCTCTAAATCTGAAAATGTTGTAAGCGTGGATTTGCCTTTCTTTCGCCTCCAGTCTAAGATATATCACAGGGCAAGCAACACTTCACGTGTTCTTGTACTTCTCTGAACCCCAAACTGATCTTCCCCAAGATTGGCTCCCACCAATTTTCCCATTCTTTTGCAAAATGGGTTCAAATGGCTCTGAGCACTATGGGACTCAACAGCTGAGGTCATTAGTCCCCTAGAACTTAGAACTAGTTAAACCTAACTAACCTAAGGACATCACAAACATCCATGCCCTAGGCAGGATTCGAACCTGCGACCGTAGCGGTCTTGGGGTTCCAGACTGCAGCGCCTTTAACCGCACGGCCACTTCGGCCGGCCATTCTTTTGCAAATAATTCGTATCAGTATTTTGCAACGGTGACTTATTAAACTGATGGTTAGGTAATATTCACATCTGTCAAAACCCCTATTGTTCGAAATTGAAATTATTACATTCTTGTTGAAGACTGATGTTATTTCTCCTGTCTCACAAATCTTGCATACCTATTGGAATAGTTCTGTAGTGTTATGTTCTCTGAAGGGGTTCAATAATTCTAAGGGATAACTTTCACTGCCTTCTAGCGCGTTTGGCCTTTCAGAGCTCTGTCAAAATTTTCTTGCAGTATCATATCTGCCACCTCAATTTCATCTACTCTCCCACCTTCCTTTCTATGATATTGTTCCAACTTCGGTTCGTTTATATAGCTATTCCTTCTATATACTTCTTTCAGCCATTGCTTCTTGATTTAGCATCCGACCACTTAAGGATCACACAGCTGTTCCTTTTTCCTAGAAATGTCTCATAACGTTCCCTATAGGCAGCGTCAATCTTTCTCATAATCAGGCATACTTCAGCAACTGTGTATTTCTCTTCTAGCTGTTCGTACTATACCATTTTGCACTGTCAGTCTCATGTTTTAGCCGTCTGTATTTCGTTTTCCCTGTTTCATTTTCTACTTTCTTCCACTTCTTTTATCCTTTCCTTCAATTCATTTCAAACATTACGGTGTTATTCACGGACTGCTACTGGGATCTTTTTTCTGTGTTTGACGTTTTCAGTATTTCTTCTTTCATATTTGCCCATTCAGATTCTATTGTATTCCTTTTTCCTGTTACAGATAATCGTTGCCTAATGCCCACTTTCACTTGACATCCTTGGATCTGTTTCAATTATTCAACTCACATTTCCTTAATTCCCTACCTTTCCCCAATTTATTTATTTTTAGTCTGCAATTCAAAACAAATTTTGCGATCTGTGTCGTGCTATTACGTTATCTGTCTGAAACCTTCCGATGTCTCCAGATCTGTTTCACAAATGAAACTACCACGTCTTTTAAAGCAAGTGTTTGCAGCGATTAAATTATGTTCTTCTCAAAATTCTGCCATGCGGCTTCCCATTTCGTTCGTTTCCCTCTGTTTTCATTCCCTTACTATTTTTTCCGTTCCTTTTCCTCCTATCAGATGCTAATACCCCACTGCAACTAAACTTTTGTCTCCCATTTCTATCTGGATAATTTCTTTCATTTCATAGAGGAGAATCTGTTTATGGAGAAATTCGAGGATGAGGCACTTACAACTGCTGCCTACCAGCCGACGGGTTTCTTCAGAGACTTCGATGACACATTCGTCATTTGGCCACACGGCAGGAGAAGACTCGATGAGTTCCTGGACCATCTGAGCACAAGACACCCCAACATCAAGTTGACCATGGAACTAGAGCGTGATGGTCAGCTCCCACTCCTCGATGTCCTGGTAAAGAGGAAGGCAAATGGCACCTTAGGCCACAGTGTGTAAAGGAAACCAACACACACGAATTAGGACATCTACAAAGAGTGTTCACAGACAACGGATACTCCACCAGGGACATCCGCAAAGCGCTCCAACCCACCAGACGACCTGAGGCAACAGGAGATGAGCAGGAAGAACAGACCAGGAAATAAGCCTTTCAGCCATATGCTGGGCCTATATCTGCCAAGATCAGCAGAATCTTGAAGAAACACAATATCAAGAGTGTGTGCTGCACACCTAACAAGATAAGGACGCTCATTGGAACAGTCAAGGATGATTTGGGGTTAAGGAAACCTGGTGTCTACCATATACCCTGTGAATGTGGGATGTCTTACATCGGCCAAACTACCAGAACAGTTGAAATAAGATGTAAAGAACAGAGACAAACCAGCTTACGACAGGTAACTAAATCTGCAATAGCAGAGCATTGCCTGGAACTTGAGCACACCATGGATTATGACAAAACTAGGATCCTGGCTCAGACCCCCCGATTCTGGGCCAGTCTCATTAATGAATCGATTGAAATCAAGATGGTGGAGAACTTGATCAACCGGAAAGCAGGATATCAGCTTATTACTGCGTGGAATCCTGCTTTGGAGCTACTACAGAAACAACGGAAGAAAGTTCCCTCCTCCAGGAATGAACTACAGACGTCCAAGGGCGTAAGTAACGGAACAGAACGGCATACGCGATACCAGGCGGCAGCAAGCTCCTTGGAAGATGGCCATCACAATACGCAGCTCCAACAGTAGCAGGATGCTGCAGGAAGCGCACCTCACAGGCACGTACAGGATTCAGAAGGCCAGGTGAATGGATCCGCCACGAGAGAAACTCGCCGCGGTCGCGGACAGCATAAGGAACTTCAACAGAGCCGCGACAGTGCTAGGATCGCGCCTATCGGGCGCGGAACCAATAAGGAACGCCTTGGTTTGTCCGCTACCTCAGAAGAGAGCCGCAACGGGCGCGGACCGAAGATGGAGCGCCTAGAACAGAGATCGGCAACAGGCGGACCGAGGTCCGTATACGGACCGCGGAAGGTCGAAACTCGGACCGCCAAATATTCTTAAATACAGTCCGACGTCCAACTAAGTATCCCAGCGCCTCGATCGCACTAGGCTAGTAATTTAGCCGAGTACTCAGTAATTGAGTAACTAAACGTGTCTGAAAAACAGCTGTGGCTTTCCAAATGGTTCAAATGGCTCTGAGCACTATGGGACTTAACATCTAAGGTCATCAGTCCCATAGAACTTAGAACTACTTAAACCTGACTAACCTAAGGACATCACACACATCCATGCCCGTGGCAAGATTCGAACCTGCGACCGTAGCGGTCGCGCGGTTCCAGACTGAAGCGCCTAGAACCGCTCGGCCACCAGCGGACGGCAGCTGTGGCTTTTCTGAAGGATATTCTGAAATATTTAAATGCGCTCAAAATAGAGTTACAAGGGAATGGGAAATTAATATGTGACCTGATACAAAGCGTGTCTGCTTTTCGTCGTAAGCTGGATATTTTTAAAAAAGATATTGCAAGTCACGAATTTATTCATTTCCCAACAATTCTTGAGTATAAAAAAGAAAAAAGAACTCTGAAGAAGACATTGCAGTGATTGTAAGATTTCTGTCCGAACTAAGGGACGAATTTGCTACAAGATTTCAAGACTTTGCAGAAACTGGAAAGCTGTGTCAATTCCTAAACTTTTCTTATGAAGCTGATGCATCGGCAGAATGCACTGATGTGGCTGCTAAGCTGTTCAGCGTTTCAAAGTCTTCACTTCAAGTGTAGATAATGGACTTGCAAGAAGATATTTCTTTGCAAATGTATAAAACTGTATCCACTGAAGAATTTAGGGGTAAACATGTTTCAGAAAAATATGAAAATTGTAAGAAAGTAGCTATCAATCTGGCCACTATGTTCTGTTCGACATATATATGCGAATCGTCGTTCTCGAAAATGAATTTTTCGAAGAACAGATATCGGTCACGGTTGACGGGCACCCAAGTCGAAGACATACTCCGCAGTTGCTGTACCCCTCGTACACTGAACTTTAAAAAACTGGCTCAAGAATGTCGATGTAATTTCTCACATTGAATATATTACAATATTAACTGAGAACTACTTGTTTTACTTGGTTTACCGTTTTTTTTGGAAACTAACTCGAAAACAAAATAAAAAACACTACCTTTTAATTATTAGTTTTTTTCTGGAGATCTATAAAATTTTTCACACCGAATCTGGACCCCGCAGAAACTACTTGCCGACCCGTGGCCTAGAGACTGATAAGACCGCCAGAAATGGCCACAGTGGGCGCGGACGGCATAGGGAGCGCCACACGCCGCCCAGGCATAAATATGGGGAGGTCAGCTCGTCAACCAGTCACGCACGCACGGACGACAGTCGCTGAGATGTGCAGCCGCGAGAAGGACGTACCAGCGCTTGCTAGCGACGCGAAGGGTGTGAAAGATCGCCGTCCGGCCGCGCTTGCGCCGTCGGCGGCCCCATCTGGCCCCCCACTTACGACGACCAGTGCTATGGCTATGGATTTGATGGACACAGCTCCGGAAACCTTGAAGACAGCGCTGTCTGCTCCGCTCCCCGATTCTGAAGATGAGAGCTCCACCGCCCCTCAGCCACGCAGACGAAGCGGGAAACAGAAGAGGAGGGCAACAGCCGCGACGTCCGCTGTTCGCAGCTCGCCGTTCGAGAAGAGGGCCAAGCAAGATTTCGCCCCTGACGCCGACGGTTTTGTCCCGGCCCGGCGAACTGCAAGACGCATGCAGTAATTGACGACGCTTCCAACTGCCGTCGCCAACTCATTCGACGCGCTCGCTGACGCGCCGGACCAGCTGCCGCGCGATCCTGCGCCGAAGAAAGACTCCCATCTTCGGCCGGTGGCCCTCCAGTTTCGGCCGCCCTATGGGGAACTGCAGAAGTTGTTGCGCAGCTGGACGACGGACGTGTACACCGTGAAGCCTGCCGGGCGTGACCTTTACTTGGTCACACTCCGCACTGCTGACGATTATCGCCGGGTCACTCAGGAGGCGTCTGAGCGTGGTATCCCATTCTATACCCACGCTTTCGCACCTGACAAGGTCTTGAAGATTGTAATCCGCGACCTCCCGTTCAACATGGAACGTGAACTCGCTGACCTGGGCTTCTACATCCGGGCAGTCGTGAAGATGAAGTCGCCTAAATCACGCGATGGTCTCTTCCTGGTCGTCTGCTCCGACACCGTGGAGAACCGCAAACTCTACGAATTGACGCGGGTCGCCGACGTTCCGGTTCAGACCGAAGATCTTCGCTCCCGGAGAGGCCCTGTGCAGTGATTTCGCTGCCAGGGGATCAATCACGTCGCGCGCCACTGCTCTATGCCGGACAGCGCCGGCGCCCAAGCAGGACGTGCGTGCCCCCGTCCGCCCACCGAGAAGCCGACATGTGCTCTCTGTGGCGGTGCACACGTGGCCAGTTATCGTGGGTGTAAGGTGTGGAAGCGTGCCATCGCTCGCCAACGTGGCCAAACGCCAGCGCCACGTCCGAAGAAGCCAGCAACGAGACGGCCCGGCGTCTCTTTCGCGGCGGCAACGTCAAGGGCGCCCTCCGCCGTCCCGGCTGCGTCGGCTGCTCCTGCTCCTGCCGCATCCGAGGCCGTGCCGACACCTGAGGCTCCTGCGCCTCGACCACAGCTGCTAGTGGCGGAACCGGGTACTGCGTCTCCCGGGACGTCGGCCAGGCCGCGCCCCGCCAACCGCTGGCGCGGGGGTCACCGCACCGTGGGTACCCAGCGCTCAGCACCGTCAGTCAAGCAGCCCCAGGTGGACTCTCACAGCGAAGCAGCCGCGCCTCCCCCTTCAAGCGCCGGGGCCGCGCCGGCTGCTTCCACCGCTGACCTGGCCAACCTCGTCGCGCAGCTCACTGCCCTGGTGACCAGTGCTACGAAGTTGATCGAAGTCCTGTCGCAGCAACTCACCGCTGCAGTGCCGATGGCCTATCCGGCCCCGACCGCTGTCAACACTCACCAACTACACCGTGGGCAGCGTTAGAGGGCTCACGGTCGTCGCGTGGAATGCCAACGGCGTCCGCACTCGAGCCGGCGAACTTCGCCAATTTCTTCGAGATGAAGCCGTCGACGTCTACCTTATCAACGAAACCCACCTGAAGCCTGGGGTCGACGTCAGGGCGGCAAACTACTCCAGCTATCGCACCGATCGACTGACGGCGGGTGGTGGGACAGCCGTTTACGTCCGCAATTGCATTCGTCATCACGTGATATAACTTCCACCACTGGCAACGCTGGAGGCCACTGGTGTCGTCGTTCACACCTCGGCGGGCGCCATAACGTTCGTCACTGCCTATCGACCGCCGTCTCGTCCACTGGACCCTGCTGACATCGATGCTCTGCTCTCCTTGAGGGGGCAGGTGTTCGTCGCCGGGGACTTCAATAGTAAACATGTCTCCTGGAACTCCAGGATCACCAATGCCGCTGGCCGCTGCCTGCTCCGGGTATCGGAACGTCACCGTGCGCTTGTGGTGGGGCCGTACGACCCGACAATCTTCCCTGCCCGTGGCCTCCCGGATATAATCGACATCGCGGTCGTCAAGGGCATCCCTCATCAGATCACTGCCACGACGAGGACGGCACTGTCTTCTGATCATGTCCCAGAGGTTTTTGATATAGACCTAGACGACCTACAACAGCCCAGGAGAGGCATCTCACTTGCTGGCATCGACTGGGACAGGTTTCAAGCAGCCGTCACGGACTCACTCGCCGCCGCGCCACCCCCTGCGGAAACCGGAGCGGACGCAGCACTTCGGCACTTCGCGGCAACCACGATCGACGCCGCCAATATAGCAACGCCGCCCCGACCGCGCACTCCGCCTGACTACTCCCGACAGCTGCCGCCGGACATCCTTGCGGCCATCACTGAGAAGAACCGGGTCTACCGGGAGTGGCAGAGGACAAGAAATGCCGACACCAAGCGCCTCCTCAACAGGATGCGTCGGGACATCCGGGCCACCATTGACAACCATCGCAATCGCGACTGGAATAACAAGGTCGCCACCCTCTGTCTTGACGACGGCACGGCCTGGCAGACGACGAAGCGTTTCCTACGCCGCACGCAACGTATCCCTCCGCTGCTGGTCCACGGTCAGGCTGTCTGCGAACCGGCTGCGAAGGCTGATGCCCTCGCAGACGTCTTTGAGGCTGCGTTTACGCCGATGGAAGACCCGACCGACGCTGTCCACGACGACCTGGTTGCTGTCCGGCTCCCACGCTACTTGGAGGCACGCGACGACGATGTCATTGAAGAGACGACGGCGGAGGACGTGTCGTCCATCCTGCGTGCCCTGAACCCCAGGAAAGCTGCGGGCCCAGACGAAGTTTCCAACACCCTACTCCAGAAGTTGCCGCCGGTGGCTGTCACTCATCTCGCCGACGTCTTTAATGTAATCCTCCGGTCCTGCAGTTTTCCTCAGTCCTGGAAGCATGCAGAGATCGTGGCGATTCCGAAGATAGGGAAGGATCTGCGCCAGCCTGCGAACTACAGACCTATTAGTTTACTGCCGGCCGTCTCCAAGGTCTTTGAAAGGGTGTACATCAGGCGGCTGCAGAGCCACGCTGACGAGGAAGGCCTTCTGCCCGAAGAGCAGTTCGGCTTTCGCAGGGGCCACTCGGCAGTTCACCAACTCCTTCGGCTATTGGAAGATGCGTTCGTCGCCCTCGAGCAGCGCGAGTCTTCGGCGCGGTGTTCCTGGACGTGTCGCGTGCTTTCGACAGTGTGTAGCACCGCGGACTCTTATTCAAACTTTTTGAACTTGGGGTCCCGACGTCGCACGCCCGTCTCATCCGTTCCTATCTTGCCTATAGGACCTTCCATGTGCGGGCCGCGCATGGCTTGTCCTCCGTCCGCCGCATCAACGCCGGTGTGCCACAGGGCTCAGTCGTAGGGCCACTCCTGTACTCGCTGAACACTTCTGATGCGCCGAAGATCGACCGTGTGCGGCTCGCCCTGTACGCGGATGACACGGCTCTATATACGAGGAGCCTCAATGCCGCCGTCATGCGCCGCCGTCTGCAGCTCGCCGTTGACACCCTGGCAGCCTGGGCCGTCAAGTGGCGTCTACAATTCAATGGGGCCAAGACGCAGTTCCTGATCGTCACCACGCGACTCGTTCCTGCAGGTCTGCAACCGCTCACCGTCGGTGGAAGCCCTGTCCCGTGGCGTCCAACGGCGCATTACCTCAGCGTCACCATCGACCGCCGACTCACATGGGTTCCGCACATCCGCGAAGTGAAGACCAAAGTGCGGAACAGGCTCCGCATCCTGTACACGGTGCTGAACCCCGGCTCCCAACTACCACCGCGGTTGGGCATCACTCTCTACAAGGCGCTGCTCCGCCCTGTACTCCAATACGCCGCCGTCGTCTGGGGGAACGCCGCCGACACGAACCTGAAGAAGCTGGAGACACTGCAGAATCGCATCCTTCGGCTGGCCTTACACCTGCCTTACGATTTCTCCACCGCTCATCTTCACGACATCGTGGAAGTACCTCTGCTCCGTGGCCTCTTCCAGGCGACCGCCCGCACCTTTTACGAACGTGCTGGCCGGTCACACAACGCCCAAATCCGGACGCTGGGCCGCAAACTGCCGCGCAGCGTCACCACCCGCTGGCCACACCTGCTCGCTGCATAGCTAGCACTGCAGAACTGTGCTGAGGAGACACCCAAGAAGACAATCTACATGTGAAGACGCATTACATCGGCATGCATGGGAGGCAAAGCAATAGCTGCTGCGAACTCCATCACACATCGGAGGACAAGTTATCTCCGTGCAGATCCACGCGAGACGTCAACCAGTCTCAGGAAACATCTGATGAAGACGCCGAGTTACGACGCCGAAATATCGTGTTGGGAAGACGCAGACCATCGGCAGTACACCCGATTCTACGAGATAACAACAAATCACCGGGGAAGTCTTAGAAATTAAAGGCGGTTTTCTTTGCGGCAAGATCTATTTACGAAATTACAATCACCATTCTTCCGAACGCGAAAATATTTTGTTGACACCCTCCTACGTAGGGAAAAATGATCATCATAATAAAATAAGAGAAATCAGGGCTCGAACGGAAAGATTTAGGTGTTCCTTTTGCCCACGCGCCATTCGAGAGTAGAATGGTAGAGAAGTAGTATGAAAATGGTTCGATGAACCCTCTGCCAGGCACTTAAGTGTGAATTGCAGAGTAACTATGTTGCGTAGATTCTTTGTTGATCCATACACTTAGTTTTTTTATTAGAGGGGGCAGCTAACCCTCTGACCGAACACGCTCAGTTACGGTGCCGCCACTTGATCACAGGTGGAAAGCATTCCAGCGAAAAGAAAGTGGGAGATATGTCAAATGATAATTTTATAAAGGTAGTTGCAGTATCCGTCTCGAAGGCCGGATTCCTAGGCAAAAAACTGTATGCACTTCCTCGGAACGACGGCTAGCGCACCTAGCGGTTATCGTGCAAACTTATGCATTTCGCAAGCCCATCGCGCGACAGCATGCGCGTGCCATCTGGTCACGACTGTAGGAACTGTCGACATTAATGCGTTTCGTGATTCTGTGCCTTCTCGTGAGATATCTCTATTCCGCCGTGCCATGTGCTCACGGGTCACGTCATAGCCACTACATGGGCTGGTGAGACATTGTTTATAGGTTTCTGCATAAGGACTGGATAGAAACGATAATGCAGAAACGAAAATAAAAAACTTTTCAGCAAATAATCCAGCAGGATAGCTTGAAGATGCATTTTGTAGTTGATAGAGACAGTTTCTGGTGCCGAAACTGCAGAATGTGTTTGAAATGGCTGGTTAATCTACCTCTTCCACCATGAAAGAGGCGATTACCACCAATCTAGCAGGTAAATGTCTTAAGTGCTACACTACGTGTGGGGCATCACACCAATGCAGTGATATGCTGAACTAAAACATAGAAAACCACTGAGCAGGACGATCAGAATTCTCCATGGCATCATCCTGCAGGTACAAACCAGGTTTGGTTCTAAGTTTACGATCCATAACGTCTTCCGTGCGAGAACGATAGCCATGTAACTTAATCTAGAAACGTCTGTCACAGCTATTTTAGTATGCAATGTGTGTATTCTCTCCCACCTTTAACAAAAAAAAAAAAATGGTTCAAATGGCTCTGAGCACTATGGGACTCAACTGCTGTGGTCATCAGTCCCCTAGAACTTAGAACTACTTAAACCTAACTAACCTAAGGACATCACACACACATCCACCTTTAACAACTGTTCCTTTAAAACTATAGTCTTCCATGTCATATACATGTGTGCTGGCTTCATCCTAATTTCTAAATGTAATTTACTTTCGAAGAAGAAGAAAAAGAAACAGCAATAATGGGGCACAATGAAATCAGATGCATGTAACATAGGTTCCAAACCATTTTAACGGCTATAGCGATGCTGTCTAAGGTATTCCATTCCATCATTAAAACTGTTCCATTGAAGCTACAGTCTTCTGCACCATATACATCCCATACCGATTTTTGAAATGTACCACTTTATCGCCAGCATTTAGAGGGGATCAAACTCAGGCAGCACATTTCAATAACTATAAATGAGAGTTTAAAAACCAAGTTCCTTTTATCGGAGGAAGATGTAAAAGTTATATCATCGCACATATCCATTCTGATACAAAAAAGATCTTGCATTTTATCCGAATCTATAGACTGGTTCAAATGGCTCTGAGCACTATGGGACTTAACTCCTCAGGTCATCAGTCCCCTAGAACTTAGAACAACTTAAACCTAACTAACCTAACGACATCACACACATCCATGCCCGAGGCAGGATTCGAACCTGCGACTGTAGCGGTCGCGCTGTTCAAGACTGTAGCGCCTAGAACCGCTCGGCCACTCCGGCCGGCCCATAGGCTGGTAGTCATCTATAGAAGGCATTGCAATAGTACAGCCTGATGGTGCATTTCAACTAAAACCAGTTCTGCTATAGATGGATCTTTTATATCCTCACTACATCCGTACAATTTATTCAAATATGCACCATGCTCCTGACTGTGGAATGTGGTTTAATGCTCTTCCCCTTATAAAAGTACTGATATATGACATCACCCATCCTTCTGACATAGTGCATACATTAAGAAACCGAGCACCTTGAACTGACAATTCAGATTACATCCCCTCCCCTTCCCCCCTCCTCAAACACACACACAGTGCAGCACCTAAGAATAATATCACTTACGTGTTGTATTGGTGGTAATCGCTTTTTGTGTAGTGAAAGAGGTACAACGACTAGCCATTTCAAACAAGGCCCCATCAACCAATTAAAAGATGTATCTTCAAGTCATCCCACTACATCACAATTATTTGCTGAAAAATATTCTTTTTACGCTCCTTCATTATCTTTTATATCCAGTCCTTATGCAGAAAGCTATGGGCACAGCCCTTGGCTGCATAGTTTCAGATAAATCAGTTATTAAAGATCACTCTATCTGACACCAATATGTCGTCAACTGAACACACTGCACACACACAACTGCTTTCATACCACCAGCTCAACAGACTGACCTTTTTCCACCAATTTCCAGGTGGGCAAAGAGAGGAGAGGATGTGGAGGAAGGGTAGGGATGGGATACGGGTGGAGGGAGGGTAGGGAGGGCTGGGGATTATCCAATTCTGCACGTCACTGACAGATTTTGTGGGAACTAATAGGAACCCTTCTACAGAGTAGTAATATATGAAAATCCAGGTCTGCAAAAACAAATACATATGGACTGGAGTGGTTCAGAAGATCAGCATTTCTGGCTTTTTTCGGCTTGCAGAATGCATTTCACTCAGCTTCCAGGTGTTCCAGGAATATCTGTGAAATCATTGTTACAAGCCCAAACTCCTAACCGTTTGAAGGTGTTCGCAAGATATTCTAGGTAGGAATTTTGTTTACGAAGGAAAATAGTGTTCAGAGGTGATGAATTGCTTGCTTTCGACAATTTGGGGCAGGCATTAACTCTTTCATATCTGCAGGTGCAGTTTACGAGAGAGAAATCCTTTAGCATTACTTACAGTTCTCAAAGTAATTCTGTTGATCCTATGTGGGGACTCGCTTAAAATGCAGTGCTAGCTTGGAGTCGTAAGATATGGTACAAAGTCCTATGGCTGGTTGAACACTAAGGTAAGAAGTGTTGCCTGTAACTTGGCATCGGATGTGATGTATTCAATCACACGCTTGCGTTGGATCCTATGGCGAGATCTGACGAGCTTTCTCCCCAATGCAGTGGCTATCAGATGTTTCAGGAGCGCAAGGTTCGACAGACGAGAGGTATATCACACTACTGTCGACAAGTGAGTGTTCATTGTTGTGCTTCCCCCTTTTTTAAGTGTTGCGAACGGACACCATACTGTCGCTAGGTGTGTTTTTTACATTTAACATAATGCAGCGGTTCAGCAACCGTGAATTGTTCAGACAATAAGAAATTCAGCCTTCAGTTGCAAGGAATTTTTTTTTTATAATTTACCTAGGTTTCGATGCCAATAATGGTATCTTCTTCAGAATCTATAAATTAACCCATACGGACGTATATTAAACACTGAAATACATCATCAATCTAATGATTTCATAATAAGGAGAATCATGATACGAAAATTATTCTGTGACATGGCCAAAGTTTGGCCCACAAAATAATTTAATTTTTGTAAGTATCACGATTTTCCTTATTATGAAATCATTAGATTTATGATGTATTTCAATGTTTAATGTATGTCCATATGGGTTAATTTATAGGTACTGAAGAAGATACCATTATTGGCATCGAAACCCTGGTAAACTAAAAAAAAAATTACCTTGCAACTGAAGGCTGAATTTCTTATTGTCTGTTTTTTACCTCTTGCAAACAGGATCCAGACTGTCTCCATGCTTTTTTAAATTGTGATTGTCTAATTGCTGTGTGTTTTAATCAGCACCACCAACCCTTTGTTTTTATTTTCTCTTCAGCAACTTTTCGCCATGTTACAGTTATAAATAGTCACCGTATTATCGCCTGTTTTATTTGTTGTTATCTTCTCATTATGTTTTAACTCATCTGTAGGCTGCAGAGCGGCATTGTACACTGTCGAAATTCAATAAAGAAACATAATCAGAGTAGCACCCGGATGGTGGTTTCCTATCCTAATGTTATTGCCCATCCTTACGTCTTTCCCAGCAGCTATTTACTTGTAGATCGGCAGGAGGCTTCTCCACTGCACTTCAGTGACACTTTGCTGTCCTATTATTATTATTATCCTTCCTAGCAGCTGTTCACTTGTAGATAAGCAGAAGGCTATTCCTGTGTACTTCAGTGATAGTGTGTCCTATTATTGGCCATTCTTATGTCATTCCCAGCATGTATTCCCTTTAGATTGGCAGGAGGCTATTCCACTGCACTTCAGTGACAGTATGCGGTCCTATTATTATTATCTTCTTTCCTTTCTCAGACCTTAGGTCTGGTTAAAAATGGAAAGTGACGTCGACCTTGATCAAGCGTGACTTCCTTTAAACTGTACAGTATATGTTACATTGCATTTAGGAACTTTTGGGTAATTGAACATGTATCAATAATTACAGATTTCTGTAGTTGTGTATATATGTTTGGATGTAGCTGTATTGCGTTGATGTACTTGTGGATATTGTGTGGTATGACTCCTGTAGTTTATAGTATAATTGGTATAATGTCAACGTTATCCTGATGCCACATGTCCTTGACTTCCTCAGCCAGTTGGATGTATTTTTCAATTTTTTCTCCTGTTTTCTTCTGTGTATTTGTTGTATTGGGTATGGATATTTCGACTAGTTGTGTTGATTTCTTCTTTTTATTGGTGAGTATGATGTCAGGTTTGTTATGTGGTGTTGTTTTATCTGTTATAATGGTTCTGTTCCAGTATAATTTGTATTCATCATACTCCAGTACATTTTGGGGTGCATACTTGTATGTAGGAACATGTTGTTTTATTAGTTTATGTTGTATGGCAAGTTGTTGATGTATTATTTTTGCTACATTGTCATGTCTTCTGGGGTATTCTGTATTTGCTAGTATTGTACATCCGCTTGTTATGTGATCTACTGTTTCTATTTGTTGTTTGCAAAGTCTGTATTTATCTGTTGTGGTACTGGGATCTTTAATAATATGCTTGCTGTAATATCTGGTGTTTATTGTTTGATCTGGTATTGCAATCATGAATCCTTCCATCTCACTGTATATATTGCCTTTTCTTAGCTATGTGTTGGATGCGTCTTGATCGATGTGTGGCTGTGTTAGATGATACGGGTGCTTGCCATGTAGTGTTTTCTTTTTCGAATTTACTTTCTTTGTATCTGTTGATGTTATGTGATCTAAAGGGTTGTAGAAGTGGTTATGAAATTGCAGTGGTATAGCCGATGTATTTATATGAGTGATTGCTTTGTGTATTTTGCTAGTTTCTGCTCGTTCTAGAAAGAATTTTCTTAAATTGTCTACCTGTCCATAATGTAGGTTTTTTTTGTCGATAAATCCCCTTCCTCCTTCCTTTCTGCTTAATGTGAATCTTTCTGTTGCTGAATGTACGTGATGTATTCTATATTTGTGGCATTGTGATCGTTTAAGTGTATTGAGTGCTTCTAGGTCTGTGTTACTCCATTTCACTACTCCAGATGAGTAGGTCAGCTTTGGTAAAGCATAAGTATTTATAGCTTTTGTCTTGTCTCTTGCTGTCAATTCTGTTTTCAGTATTTTTGTTAGTCTTTGTCTATATTTGTCTTTTAGTTCTTCTTCAATATTTGTATTAGCTATTCCTATTTTTTCTCTGTATCCTAGATATTTATAGGCATCTGTTTTTTCCATCGCTTCTATGCAGTCGCTGTGGTTATCCAATATGTATTCTTCTTGTTTAGTGTGTTTTCCCTTGATTATACTATTTTTCTTACATTTGTCTGTTCCAAAAGCCATATTTATATCATTGCTGAATACTTCTGTTATCTTTAGTAATTGGTTGAGTTGTTGATTTGTTGCTGCCAGTAGTTTTAGATCATCCATGTATAGCAAATGTGTGATTTTGTGTTGGTATGTTCCAGTAATATTATATCAATAATAATAATTTGTATTATTTAGCATGTTGGATAGTGGGTTCAGACCAAGGTAGAACCAGAAAGTACTTAATGAGTCTCCTTGGTATATTCCACGCTTAATCTGTATTGGCTGTGATGTCATATTATTTGAATTTGTTTGGATATTGAGTGTGGTTTTCCAATTTTTCATCACTATGTTTAGGTTGGTAGGACATGTTCTGAGGCATCAAGGGATCACCAATTTAGTATTGGAGGGCAGCGTGGAGGGTAAAAATCGTAGGGGGAGACCAAAAGATGCATACACTAAGCAGATTCAGAAGGATGTAGGTTGCAGTAGGTACTGGGAGATGAAGAAGCTTGCACAGGATAGAGTAGCATGGAGAGCTGCATCAAACCAGTCTCAGGACTGAAGACCACAACAACAACAACATGTTTAGGAACTGTGTCAATTTAGGATCTACTTTGTATATTTGCAATATTTGTAGTAACCATGAGTGGGGTACACTATCAAAAGCTTTTTGGTAATCAATGTATGCATAGTGTAGCGACCTTTGTTTAATTTTAGCTTGATATGTCACCTCTGCATCTATTATCAGTTGCTCTTTACATCCTCGTGCTCCTTTGCAGCAGTCTTTTTGTTCTTCATTTATAATTTTGTTCTGTGTTGTATGTGTCATTAATTTCTGTGTAATGACGGAAGGTAATATTTTGTATATTGTTGGTAGGCCTGTTATGGGGCGATATTTTGCTTGATTTGCTTTTTCTGCTTGACTTTTGGTTTCAGATAAGTTATTCCATGTGTAAGTGTGTCAGAGAATGTGTATGGGTCTGCAATGTAACTGTTAAATAATTTAGTTAGATGTGAACGTGTTGGGGTGAATTTCTTTAGCCAGAAATTTGCTATTTTATCTTTTCCAGGAGCTTTCTAATTGCACGTAGAATTAATTGCTTGGATGACTTCATGTTGCTAAATTATCACTTCAGGCATTTGTGGTATCATCTTGTATGTGTATGTTTCTGCTTGTATCCACCGTGCATGCCTGTTAAGTTTTACTGGGTTTGACCATATGTTGCTCCAGAAGTGTTCCATGTCTGTTATGCTGGGTGGATTGTCTATTTTAATGTGTGTGTTATCTATTGTCTGATAAAATTTCTTTTGGTTTGTGTTGAATGTTTGGTTTTCTTTCCTTCTATTTTCACTTTTTTTGTATCTTCTAAGTCGTTTGGCCAATGCTTGTAATTTCTGCTTCTTTTCATCTAATTGCTCTATCGCTTCTTGTTGTTAGATTTTACCTAACCTTTTTCGTTTTTTGTCTGATATTTTATTTCTTATAAATTGTGTTAGCTGTCCGATGTCTTTTCTCAGTTTTTCTATTCTGATCTGTAGCCTGTGTTGCCATGCTGGTTTTGTGGGTTTCTTCTTTGTGTTGGTTTGTTCTGGTCTTTGCCTAGTGTGTATATTTAGTGTAGTGAGTGCTCCTATATAAACCAGTAGTTGTAACTCTTCCATAGTTGTATTTTCATTTATTTTGTTGTGTATGATTGTGTTGATAAGTGTTATTGTTGTTTCGACTTGTCGGTTATTTGGTGGTTCAAATGGCTCTGAGCACTATGGGACTTAACATTCTAGGTCATCAGTCCCCTAGAACTTAGAACTACTTAAACCTAACTAACCTAAGGACATCACACACATCCATGCCCGAGGCAGGATTCGAACCTGCGACCGTAGCGATTCCGCGGTTCCGGACTGTAGCGCCTAGAACCGCACGGCCACCGCGGCCGGCTGTTTGGTGGTCTATGCAAGAATGGTCTAATGTCTGTATTTGTGTCTTTGTATTCTATATATGTTAGCTCAAATTTTTCTTCTATATCTAACATGTGTGTCACTTCATGTTCTATTTGTGTTTGTTCTGTTGGCTGTCTTAAGATTTCGTTTTCCTCTGATTGTTTAATTGATGTGTGGTGTTCTTTGTTTGTTTGCTCTGGGATGTTTGAGTCCATTACTGTATTTTCTTCTTCTTCTGATTGCACATTATTTTGTTCCAGTATTTGTTGTACTTGTTGTTTGATGTTTCTTAGTTCTGACTGGGGTATCCTGTTATTTTTGATTACTACACGGATCTGATCAGCTAGTCGATGTCCGGTTAAAAATTTTAATTCTGGGTATCTGGTAATATATTTTGTGTATACTTGTGATCTGTATCCAGTTGTGTTGGTTCCTAAGTTTGTTGCTTGGTAAGAACAGAACATGAGGTGTCGGTTAACTTCATCTGACCATCTCATCCTCTGTCTTTGTTTTCCTTCTAGAGTGGTTGCAGGAAGCATATCCTGCAAAACACCTCTATTTGGATTTAAATCATTTTCCATGTGGTTAGCAGTGTTGTTACCATTGTGGACGGGCATAGGGTTCAAGCGTCGTCCCCGACCATGACAGCGCTTGTCCGAGGCTTCATTAGTTCTGTCCTGAACCAACTAATCACACTAAAAGGGGTGTTAGCCCTATTAGTGGTTTGTTCATTTCGTCGCCTTTTACGACTGGCAGAACATACCGAAGGCCTATTTTTTTCCCGGGCCTCCACGGGATTTATTATTATTATTATTATTATTATTTGCTTTCCTTATAACCTTCCCAGCAGCTATTTACCTGTAGATCGGCAGGAGGCTAGAGTGTACTTTAGTGATAGTCTGCTGTCCTATTATCACCTGTCCTTTTATATTTCTGCCACTGGTTCCTGCCAGTTTCCAGGGGCGGAGGTGGGAACTCATTATGCGACCATTTTGAGTGACCTCTACTGGTGGAATTGGGAACTAGGCCAGTCAGCCCCTGCATGTCAGGGTGAACACACACAGAACGTTTCCCACCAATTTTTCACCCAAGACAGCAAGGACACATGACTGGATGCAGTGTTGCCAGATCACATTACCCACCCTCTGGTATTGTCAGTTAGGTCAGTCAGTCTCCATGCGTAAAGACGAACACACATAGAATGAAACATTTTAGGAAGCATTTTCCAACACTCCAAAAATATAAAATAAATAAAGAACTATCATATGTCCTTCCACTTCAACAGCACAGTACAGACTGAGTGTTTCCCGCTATTTTTGCAAGTGAGGGAGTGGGGGCGACATCATCAGGTGACTTCACCAGTGCGACATTGTCTCATCTACCTCCGCCATCTTGAATAAATTTGGCACCAATTCAGACTGCGCCAGCTCTCTCCTGGTCTGTGTACGGTGGTAAACTGACTGAATTCCAATTGAAAGAATAAATTACAGCGGTAATACCCGAATTGGAGGTAATACCATTAGACATCACTATATCACAGGATGAGCGAAATCTCGAGAATTTGATAGAGACATGTCTGCACAGTTTTATTTATTCATTAGTTGCCGTTGTTCTATAGTACGTCACGCAAGAAGATGTTTCAGTCCATATTTCACAGTCATTTTTGCTATTGAAATCGTGAGTACCATACAAACGCTAAGGCAGTTCGTAGTTATAGTACCTTCAAAAGTCATTAGATGACTTGCCAATCAAAACATCGAACCAAACTCGAGGTTTGCCGAACTGTGACATAAACTGTTCAAGCAGTTCAAGTCGTGCTCGAGCACAGCGCTACTTGTAACTGTGAAAACTGAGCGGAAACGATAGAAGACAAATTCTCCAAAACACAATGAGATACTTATCGCAAACTGTAACAAGAGACCGAGCAAATAATCATCTTTTCATATAGGTGAAGACGTATTCATTCGTCGCATTCCATTGACACCCAGTGATTCCAAAAATTTGTGTGAAATCTTATGGGACTTAACTGCTAAGGTCATCAGTCCTTAAACTTACACACTACTTAATCTAAATTATCCTAAGGAGAAACACACACACCCACGCCCGAGGGAGCACTGGAACCTCCACCGGGACCAGCCGCACAGTCCATGATTGCAGCGCCTGAGAACGCTCGGCTAATCCTGCGCGGCCCCAGTGATTCAAATATGCCCTTAGATTTAAAGCGATTACAGCTTCCCATGCTGGTTGCACTGACTATCATTATCAGAAAGGCGCAGGACGAATCACTTTGTGTGGCCTAGTACGACTCTACTAGTCGACGACGGAGCCATCGCCTTTGGCCTTTGGTGCATCAATAAGCTCCCCGTCGTCCAAGTACTTCTTCCTACGGAATGTATCCTTCATTGGGTCAAACAGATGGGAGTCGAAAGGTGGGAGCTCTGGGCTGCAGGACTGTCAAAATCATGACCTGGATGGAGGTCCCTACCCAAGAGGCTCCAAAGTCCCGATTTGGAAGGTATTCGGTGACCTTGCTGCCCAAGGCAGGGTTTGGCATGGATGAAAATAAGCAGTGGAAACTCTCTATTTGCGCTGACGGGCATTATCTTGCTGTAATGTAAGCCCAGGATGGCATCCCATCAACGGCAACGAAACGGGGCGTAGAATATAGGCTACGTCTGTGAAAGGAAATTTCATCCGGACTATCACTTCTGGTTGTTGGTGGGTGATAGGTTAGCATCACACCATGGAGCGTCTCCAGTCACATCTTCGCTGGTCATCGTGTTTCATTCCGATGCAGAACTCATCACTGAAGACAATTCCTCTCCAGTCAATGATATTCCAGGCTGACAGACCTATGCGGAGACACCCTGGACTGTGGTAGGATGGCCGTATCGCCTGACAACCAGGAGTGATGGTCTGGGGTGCCACCTCATTTGATAGGACGACCCCTTTGGATGTCGTCCGAGGGACTCTTACAGCACAACGGCATGTAGACAATATTCTACAGCCTGTTTTGTTGCCCTTTATGGCTAGCCGGCCTTGCCTTACGTTTCAACAAGATAATGCCCGCCTGCACTCGGCGAGGGTTTCTACGTCTTGTCTTCGTGCTTGGCCAACAAGGTTGCCGGATATCTCCCCAACTGAAAACGTTTGGAGCATTATGGACAGTGTCCTCCAACGAGCTATGGATTTTGACTATCTAACGCACCTCTTGGACAGAATCTGAGACGATATCCCTCAGAAGGATATTGTATAACTCCGTCAATCAATGCCAAACCGGATAACTTCTTGCATAAGGGCCAGACGAGGACCAAGATGCTACTGACTTGCAAAATTTGTGAAGCACACTTCAATAAATAATCCAAAGTACATCGAGTCTACCGATTTCGGAGCCATGAGGACAATTCCTTCGTAGTACTTTTCTTCTTTTTTTTTCTTTTTTTTTTTTTCTTTTAAAGAAGGGCGTATTTAAGCAATAACCTGTTTTATAAATTCTTTAGACGAGTACAGCTTATGTACTCGTGAACATGTGTACAAACTTTCAATCTAAATCTACATGATATTTACACCTTACGGTGCATGTCGAAGGCTACCTTGTAACGCTACTAGCCCCTTCCTTTACTAACCAACTCGCAAAGTGAGTAAGGGAAAAAGACCATATATATGTCTCCGTAGGAGCCCTAATTTCTCTCATCTTCGTGATAATAGCAGTCCTCTAAATTTTTCAGTAGTGCCTCAAGAAAAAAAGTCATCTTCCTTCGAACGATTTCCCCATGATTTTACGAGGCAGCTCCGTAATACTTGCATGGTGATCGATCCTACCGGTAACAACCGTGGCAGATAGCCTGTGAATTCCTTCGATGTCTTCCTTTAATCCGACCTGACGGCGTCGCACCCATTCGAGCAGTACTCGAGAATGGCTCGCGCTAGTGTTCTATGCGCTATCTCTTTATAGACGAGCTATACTTCCTCAAAATTTTCCCGATAAACCGAAGCCGACCATTCACCTTCCCCACTACAGCCCTTCGCTGTAGTCCTTATAGTCTCATTCCATTTCATATTGCTTTGCAATTAATAAAACACTAAGAGATTGTTTTTTCTACTCGTCTGCATTAACTTACATTTTTCTACACTTAGAGTAAGCTGCCACTCATTACACCGACTACAATATTTGCCTATGTCATCTTGTAGCCTCCAAGAGTCACTTAACGACGATACCTCCCAGGACTCTACAGAATCATCAGCAAATAACCGGAGATTTCTGCTCACCGTATCCATCAGAACAATGACGTATGTAGAGAATAATAGCGCTCTTATCATACTTATGTGGGGCACTCCTGACGTCACCCTTGTCTCTGTTGAACACTCGTCGTATTTATATTATTTAAGGAGTCTTCGGGCCACTCACGTATCTAGGAACCTAGTCCGCAGTTTCGTACCTTCGTTCATTGTCTGCAGTGGGATACCATGTCAAATACTTTCTAGACATCTAGGCATACGGAATCTGCCTGTTGCCCTTCATCCATGGTTTGCAGGCTGCCATGCGAAAAAAGGGAAAGCGATTTGCATGAACGATACTTTCTAAATCCACGCTTATTTGTGGACAGAAGCTGTTATGTCACGAGGAAATTTTTTGTATTAGAGCTCAGAATATGTACAAGAATCCTCTAGCAAACCGATTAAGGAGTTTGGTCCGTAATTATGCAGGTCCGTTCTTTTTCGATTTTTGTATACGGGACGTATCTGTGCTTTTTTCCAGTCGCTTGGGCTTTGCGCTTGGTGAGAGATTCGCGATAAACGCAAGCGTACTGTCTGTAAAACAGAAGTGATATTCAATCAGGACCTGGCGACGTATTTATTTTCAACTCTGTCAGTTGCTTCTCCACGTCAGGGATGCCTGTTTCAGTGTCCTCCATGCGGGATTATGTGCGACTGTCAAACGACGGTATATTTGTTCGATCTTCCAGCGTGAATGATTTCTTAAAAGTGGACTTTAGAACATCACCTTTCCTTTTTCTGTCCTCTACAGCCACGCCAGATTTGTTGACAAGTAACTGGATAGGAGCCTCCGAACCTCTGAGCGATTTTACGGAGGACCAGGAAACGGTATCTACCGTAAAATATCTAGGTGTAACTACCCAGAGCGACCTTAAATGGAACAATCGGTTCTTGAGCACTGTTCATCAATATGTGGTCCTTACCAGATAGGACTGATAGAGAAGATCCAACGAAGAGCGTCGCTTTTCGTCTCGGGATCGTTTAGTCGGCAAGAGAGCGTTACGGAGATGCTCAACAAACTCCACTGCCCGTCGTTACAAGAGAGGCGTTTTGCATCACGGAGAGATCTACTATTAAAATTTCAAGGGAAAAATTTCCAGGAAGCGTCGAACTACATATAATTCCTACCACATACATCCAGCGTAATGGCCACGAAGAGAGCAGGGGCTACCCGACAATCAATCTTCCCACGCGCCATTCGCTAATGGAACAGGGTAGGCGGATTAGTTAATGGTACCAGAAGTACCTTTCGCCACACACCATTAGGTGGCATGCGGATCATGATACTCATGTACATGCAGATGGAAGGCATCGCGCATCCGTCTTTTAACAGACGCAAGAATGTGTACATACTTTTGCTTGTCGAGAATTGCGTGTTCTTTTTCCAACCGAGAACGTAACAATATCTGCTTCCACAGCAAGTTTATAGTTTTCGTACTAAACCAAGGTCCTGCTCTTTCCAGCATAAATCTCTCCTAGTCTTCTTGATGGATTGTAGATATACACGGTAATTCCATGATGGTGCAGAAACTTTCAGGGATGACGTAGGATATGTGTCGGAAACCACCAAGTCGAAAGGTACACTGCTGGCCACCGTAAATGCAACACCCTGAAGGAAGCATCCGAATCAAGTGAAATTTACACCATGGGTTTGCAGCGATGAGATATGCAACTGATTAGAATTTCAGCGCAGACGCACATCACGCGCGCCTGTGGCGCCACCTCATAGCGCCATTTAAGGCTTGGCGATTTCGACGAGTGTACGTTCGGCACGTGTGTTTACCTTGTGGTCGTTTCACAAGACGATCAGTTATGCCTCGTAGACAACAGCGAACATCTTTTGATCAAGTATCCGAGTTCGACAGAGGAAGGATAGTGGCTTACCGAGATTGTGGATTATCATACAGAGAAATCGCTAGTCGTGTTGGACGAAACCAAACAACTGTAATGCGGATATGTGACCGTTGGATGCAGGAGGGTACGACGGACCGACGTGGTCGATCGCATTCACCTCGGTGCACCACTGCACGTGCTGATAGGCAAATTGTGCGCATGGCAGTGACATCCCGAACCATAGCACAGCACATTGCGTCTGTAACGCATCAACCAGTGTCTGCGCGTACCATTCGACGCCGTTTACAGCAGAGTGGTCTGTCCGCAAGACGTCAATTGCTTCGTCTACCATTGACGCAGAACCACAGACGTCTCCGTCGCCAATGGTGTGATGACAGACGGATGTGGACGGCAGAATGGAATGACGTTGTCTTTACTGACGAGGCACGCTTCTGTCTGCAGCACCACGATGGTCGGATTCGAGTATGGAGACACCGTGGAGAGAGGATGCTGGACAGCTGCATTATGCACCGCCACACTGATCTTGCACTGGGTATTATGGTATGGGGCGGTATTGGATATTACTCTCGCACGCCTCTAGTGCGCATCGCCGGTACTTTAAATAGCCGGCGCTACATATCCGAGGTGCTGGAGCCAGTTGTCCTTCCTTACCTTCAGGGCTCGACCACAGCCATATTTCAACAGGATAATGCGCGACCACACGTGGCACGCATTGTCCAAAGGTTCTTCGTCAATAACCAGATTGAATTGCTTCCCTGGCCGGCTCGCTCTCCGGATCTTTCGCCGATAGAAAACATGTGGTCCATGGTTGCTCAACGAGTGACCCAGATTACATCCCCAGCTGCCACACCAGATGATCTTTGGCAACGTGTGGAAGCTGCTTGGGCTGCTGTACCCCAGGAACACATCCAACGTCTCTTTGACTCAATGCCGAGACGTGTGGCAGCGGTGATCTCCAACAATGGCGGCTACTCTGGCTACTGATTCTGGCAGGAACCACATGTCACAGACGTCTGTAAACGTAATCATTTGATACTTGGTCAACATGTTATCTACAAAATAAATCTTGTTGTGCTACCTCTTGTCTTTCTTGGTGTTGCATTTACGGTGGCCAGCAGTGTATAACCGAAACTCTACTCGAGTTCCGCCTCAGTCTCCTGCAGCGCTCAATCTAATGGACTCCAGCTTCCGAACCCTGACCATGACGTACAGAATTCCCGCTGAATACTCCCCAATACCTCCAGGTAATTTCCTGTGTTGATGGGCTATAGTCTGCGACAGCTTTTATGGCCTCTGGACCGGGAACGCGCAGTAGATAGCTGCGGAGATGGCCTATCAGCACTCAGTCGGTTTCCAAGCTCCGCAATGTGTGAGCTTTAGTCATATTTCAACGTTAGATCGTGTTTTAAGTGCGCGAAACTGCCACTGACTGATTTCTATGTGTTTTGTGTCTTTACATAATGGCTGAAACACCTAGAAGGCGCCCACTGCAAATAGGCAAGGGACATTAGTTAAAATGTGTACTCTTTCTTCAAACACGAGGCAGATTCAGGCGAGCCGCTCTGCGAGGTTGTCAAACTGCAGGAAAACACTTCAGCTGTCTCAGCAAGCAACTGGGAATGTAGAATTCCGAGCTGAAGGGAAGAAACATAGCGTGCCAAATCGGGCACAATAATTGACAACTTCGATTAAGATTTTATAATTCGGAAGGTTTTCGAATGTCACGAAGGAAGTGAGTTCCAGATGGCACGAAATGGGTGTTTGTCCTTGGTGAAGTTACTGGGTCCGAAGGAATTGCAAGGTCAGTCCAGAGAATACTGAAGAACGTCGGATTCAAATCTGTAAAATCTAATGACAGACGGAAAGTTTTAATGGAGCGTAGTGATATCTTTGCTGGTGGGATGACGTTCCTGAGAATAATCCATGAAGTCAGATAAAAAGGAATGTTAACTGTGTATTACTTGGACGAGACTTGGGTAAATCAAAACCATTTAAAAATTTTGTTAGAAATACAACAGAGACATAAGACGGCTTGAAAGTTCCATCTGGAAAAGGAGGGCGTCTTCTAATCTTCCGCTGCTACCGGATTTGTGCCTCAAAGTAAACTTGTATTCCGATCAAAATCGAAAACTAACTCCGACTACCATGCCGAAATAAATGGAGAAACATTTGGGAGTGTTTTCGGAATCAGGTGTTGCTTTATTGGCATCCAGGCACTATCATACTATGGACAGTGCAAGCTTTTACTCTGTTATTCCCGAAAAGCTTCCAACTACGAACACAATAAAAACCTTATATCTTTGCATGCCTGCGAAGTAATAATATAAGAATATTTCAAAAGACTGCGGTGAAAAATACGAAATTAATTCCACAGCTCTTCATCATGATTGCGGGATGTACGAGTATTTCCTTATTGTTGACATTTTAATCCGATAGAAGTGGTGAGGGCACAGGTGAAGAAATATGCGGCTGATGAAATTACTACGTTCACAGTTGCCGACAGTGAAAGACTGATCCATGAAGCAATGGACAAAACCATCGTTGCTGATTGAGAAGCGTGCGTATGTCACACGCACAAGATTACTTGAACGAAGTATTTAGAGACGAAATAATGGATTCGTTAATTGTCAGTCTGGCACCCACATCCAGCGGATCCAATTCTGAAGGCAGTTATAGTCAAACATATGAATAAAAAGGCATGTGAATGGTTTGAAAATTTATTTTGTAATTTTCATGGAACATTTTCTTTTTTGTCAAACTGTCTGTGGAATAGAAGACAGTTCAGAGAACACTCCATTGTGTAAGGGATATTTACTTATCTCACTGTTCTGGTTAAAATACAACGTACTTGAAAATACTGTTCATCCTGCTCTGGATATTTTAGGATTTAATCTTTCATCGTTTCGTTAACAAAGTAAGAGGCAGCAAGAGTTGGAATCCGTTCTTTAAGGCGAGATTTATTATAGAATTCATCTGCAGTGCTGTAATCTGTATTACTGTTTTCTCTTTATGTCATTATGGCTGCGAAAGATGGAATACACATTCCATTGTGTAATGTTATCTCGTACGTATTACGAACACTTAATAAATCTAGCACGAAACGGTTTGTAATCCACAACGAACCAGACCGTAGTGACGTAGGTTAAACGTCTGTTATTGCAGCCGAGTTTACCACACAGCATTCCTTGTGAGCTGCGCGGCTAGTGGCCATTAACGATGTCGTCGACTATAGTAGCGACACCCGTAACATGATGTCCAAGAGACCAAAAATCGTAAAACTACGGTACAATACTAACGAATTCTATTCACCTGCGCAAGTTTCAGAGGCTGCTAAATTTACAATAGCTGTTGAAACTGGCGTCCTCCAGCGTCAATGAAGCCATGATGTCATCGCATAAAGTTCCTTCTAATATCCTCAGTATCGCAAGCAGCGAGAATTCTTGGAGATCATCTTCAGTTTTGACAGGCGTCTCGCACATAAGACTCTTCACATGGCCCCACAAGAAGAAATCAAGCGGGCGGAGATCAGCGCCACCTTTGCCTATCCACTTTTCAGGCAATGTTTGCTCCAGGTAATCACGCATTCTCAATTCATAGTGGGGCTCCATCATTTTGGAATCACATCCATTGACTAATGATAGGCGAAATATGTTCCAGGAATCTGAATAGTAAGTCTTTGATAAACACTGTTTACACTTACACTGGGGTGGAAGAAGAAATGGTACTGGCACATAGTCACTGATTATGCCCGCCCACAGTCTGAATGATAATCTGTTCTAATGGCTGCTCACAACTGTAGCTGGGGATTCACATTGGTTCAAATGTGACTACTGTGAGTATTTAACATTCTGTCTCAGGGGAAACAGGCTTCACACGTGAGAAGTTCACACGCAGGAAAGTGAGAATCGATTATAAGGGGCTTCAGGAATCACTGGCTGAACACGACACGAGGTCCGAAGTCAGCAGGAACCGTACCCACGTTCTGTGGATTGTGGAGGTGTAGCTGAATTTCCCGTAATACTCGCCACGTAGTACAGATCGTTGTTCTGTTTCACTTAATCGTTGCAATGGTCTTGGAGCCGTGGTGCGAGCCGCCTGTCTTCCATGCGGATATTTGATTCTGCACAATCTTTACGCTTCACTGCTGCTTCCGTTTGCTTACCCAACACGAAAGTCATGCCTGCAAGTTCCGTCACCGGGTACAACTCCGTCTGGTTAGGGCTGATCGACGTTAGTACTTCAACATGTAAACAGAATTTACAGTCTACTACATTACAGACATATTACACCAGGGCTGCTCATGTCAGTAGACGGTACGCCATCTGCATTGGTTTAGTTTAAATATTACGCCAACCTCTACACCTAAGTGCTCTTCGGGATTGCCTACTCTATAATCACCCCAACAACTGTACTGGTACATGAATTATACTGTCAGAGACGCCAGAACGATAATGGCACACAACTTTCAACTCGGTCGTTTCCAGACCAGTATCCCTTACCTCAGACTGATGCATGTAGGCTTCTCCATCATCCTGAAAGTGTGTATCACGGAATGACCTTGTATACGCTATCTGTTTAAAACGTGTGCCAACACCCCTTTGTATAGATGTCGCAAGAGTCGGACTCGTCAATATAAAACGAGGCGGGGAAGTATTTTGTCGTAGGCAGGGAAGCGGTGACATCAGAACGGATCGATCAGAAGAGGTCGATGACTTCAAACGTAGACTGGTCGTTGGATGTCACCTGCGCAGTGTATGAACAAGGACGTTCCAGCCCTTCTAAAGCCACCCAAGACGACTGTTGGTGATGTGATTATGAAGTGGAAACATGAAGGGACAACCACAGCTAAAACGAGTTTAGGCAGACGTTATGTACTAACGGCACGGACTATCTAGCATAGTTTGGGTGGTTGTAAAAAAATCGCATGAAATCAGCGGATGGAGTCATTCGTGAGTTCCAAAGTGCTTCCAGCAGTCCAGATAGCACAATGACTGTGCGCATGGGGTTAGGAAAAAAGGGTATGGTGTTCGAGCATCTCTTAATAAGCCACTTATTTCTGTAGTGATGAATCACGCTATAATATGTGACAGTTCAAGAGAAGGGCCTGGGTTTGGTGAATGCCTGGCGAATGTCGTCTGGTATCATTTGTAGTGCCTACACTGAAGTACGGAGGAGGCAGTGTTTCGTTATGGGCGTGTTTTTCGTGATTAGAATGTAATTCCCTTATTAAGGAAACAATAAATCCGGAAGGATAAGAAGAAATTTACAACAATGTGTACTGGGTAAAGCATAGAAACAGTACGGAAACGATGACTGATTGTATCAGCATGAAAATCGATCCTGTCATAACGCAGCAGATGTGATTCAATGGTTTTCTGACATTAAAATTAGTGAAATGGACCGGGCTGCCAAGTGTCTCGACTTGAACCAATGGAACACCTTTGGGAGAGTTCGTGGTTGGAGAGACAACATCGTGATTACAGGTAGTCTGCGGAAACCAGTTATAGATGTTGGCCACCGATGCATCGTAAATGTGGATGGTTTAACCCCTTTAGCATCAGCTACGACTTCAAGATGATGTACTGAAGCACCGGCACTGGCAGCCATACAATAAATGAACGTCTGCCTCCCTCCAGAACCCAGCATCTAATATCATGATCATCTGTTGGCCCGGCTCTGGACGAAGAATGGGCTGTTATATTTGTCCACAGACAGTCAAGTACATGATTGGAAGTATGTCCAGGAGAGTTCAAACCGTCATAATGGGGAAGGGTGGACTCACGCCACGCTAATTTCCACTAATAGGGAACGGATACTTTTGGTCAGACAGTCTGGTCTTTAGTTTTAATTGTAACAATAGTAATAACGAACCACTACATTGAAAATAGCCGCTAATAACATCGTTGTTTAGCGCCCAAAAGTAAAGCCTTCAATTTGTCCAACCATCGTCTAATGTGTCCATGTAGTCAAAAATTCACGAAAGAAAGATATTGTCTAATTCCTCCGGAATTATACGATCCTTGATTGATTTCACTGATATTCGTTTACTGCAGGTTGCTGTGGTGTCACATAATTTCTAGCTGCCCATGTTACTACAATCCGTTCCGTGAGATCGATTCCGCTAAATAACGAAGCGCACTTAATGTCCAACTACAGGAAGGCAGCTGGGTGCTCTGTGTTGTTTCATACGTTCAAACAAATACCTGTCCACCTCATACCACCAGAATAGTCTGCCGTTTCTATGGGGTATAACAATTTTTATCCCCGTTATTTGCAGTTTTCCAGTTCATATTTTCATATACTGTCATAAAATTGAACAATGAATACGCAGTTAAGAATTCTGATTTGTAGATATTAAAACATTCACATAATAATAGTTATGTGTGGCTCACAGTAGAACAAAATTTGTGATACCGCTACAGGTTACGTAATGCAGTAGAATCAACATTAATGTAGATTAATTCTGCTTTTTTCCTTGTAGCATTTATCCAGCCTGTGGGCGGGTCCAAAAGTTTTAGGACGAGTTGCTTTCCGCAATTATTGTCTTTTCTATCTGTGTAATATTCGTAGGTTGATGAATGTTGCTCCAGATTTAGCGTTGGTATCTGACGGACAGTGACAGATCTAACGTCCACAATGTGTCAACCGTTTCTGTTAGAATTGAAAAGAATTGCAATATTTCTGAACGAAAATCTCGTTGGATTTCTATTGCCTGAATTCTCAAAGGAAAAAAAAGGAAATATTAATCTTAACCTATTGATCCGACGGCATTATTGATACGTGGGTGTAATGTATTGAACTAGTAGAGTATATTTAAGAAAAACAAAGATCGTCTAGATCACTTTTTGTTTGTTTCGTTTACAGTTTGCGGGGTTTCCTGGAGGCCGTCTTCAGATCCATGTCGGAGCTGGTCAACAGGGTGAAGATTGGGATCAACTGAATTCGAATATACACAGAATGTGACTCTGACAGCGTTTGTCTTTCTTCAATAAATAAAAAAAACTTCTACCAACATAGAGACAATTGTAGAATTGTTTGGAGACGTCCTTGAGGAGAATAATTATTCTTCCTTCTGACTCATTCAGTACCTGACAGAATTTGTTACTTATATGATTTGCTGAATTATACAGGTTCTTTGTCTGTATTCCAATATATTTTATAGACTGTGATTTGCAGCATGTTTTTTGTCTAGATAATTTTGAGAATATTTCACTAAATACCAGTAAAGCGGGTAATGCCATACTTTACTGCGGGGAATGATAAAACTGCCGAAAGTGTATGTACTCCTTTCTGTTGTAATTAAATTGCAACAGACAGAAAGGAATGTGAGAGATTCAGCTGAGAGCGAATACACAGAAACGCTGGCGCTTTGCCGCTTAGTTTGTTGTAAATATATTACGAACTGAGCACTTATGTAGCGATTCTGGCCTCTCGAACGTACAACACGAAAGTAAAACATGGAAGAAAGTTTTTCCGATGATTAAGTGGGATGTTCCATGACTCAATGATAGACATTTTACTGTTCTGCGTCACTTCAAATACATTTAAACCAAATTATGTGCTAGGTGTCATCCATTCCATAGTTATTTTGTCTTCCTCGCGGGAATGTTATAAGCTACTGTTTGTGCAAACTACAACATCCAGAAGGAATCGTTCGAATCACACCAACACCGTAGGATGTGTAGAACAGCGGAACCATAACAGGCGATTAACATTGCAAAGAAATGGTGTGCACGTAGAGCCCAGCAGCTCGCTCTTTAGTATGACGGCAGGTCATTGATGCATTAAGCTCAGCCGGTGCAGAGCCGTCAAAGCAAGTGAAAACGTGCAAGCAAGTGCCGGCAAGCCTAGTCGGCGTCAAAGGGCGCAATATCAGCCTGTGAACGAGTTCGAATGCGGCAGAATGATTTGTCTCCGGAAACGAGTTTGCCGTACCGTGACACGGCGACTGTGTAGAGTACGCTACTACAACAGCGGTGAATGTGTGGAGAAGGTGGACAGAAGAGAGTCTTTCACAATGACAAGTGGGAAATGAATCACAGAATGTGATCACATCGTTGTATGGTCGTCATTTTATCCACATAGCCGTAACTAACAAAACTGCTTCGTCCACAGTGTTCGCTATGCGCTGGAACACTGCAGCGAGTGTGGACATATCCGCGTCAGCTGTTCTACGCTGTCTACAGAGAACTGCACGGTGGTACGCATGCCGCTGCGTAGGCTTCCACGAACAAGAAACCACCGGCAGCTCAACGAAATCACTGGCGTTCTGAGTGACAAAATGCAGTGTTTTTGGACTGCTCTCGTTTCAACGTGTCAGACTGTGATTGCCATGTACGTTTTAGACGCTATCTTGGTGAATGCAATACGGCAAACTAAATTGCTAAGTGGCATAGTGTACTGACACTAGGTGTGATGGGCTGGGTGCCATTAGCTATAACATGCGATCTCGCCTTCTACGCAGTAAAGGCAATCTGAACAGCAGCCGTTATATCGGGGAGGTTTCGGAGTCCTGTGTGCAGTCCCTGCCGCAGGCGGCTCCATATGCCGTATTTTAGCTCGAAAATGCCTGGCCATATCTAAGTGGCGAGGAGCGTGCAAGCCGTCTACGAAGAACGACGGTAACAATGCTTCTTAGCCTGCATCATGTCCGCTCCACGTTTCGCCCATAAACATGTCTGCGATAATATCTGTCGAGAAGGTGTTCGGTCTGGTCCTCCTAGAACCAATTCGATATTTTGTGAACTTCGTACAGCGTGTTCTTCAGCAGCCTATACAGATACTCGTTAATTCAAGGCCACGACGTCTAGAGGTTCTGAATGCAGCTCGCTGTCAAAGTGCTTGTGCGAGGTCTGTAATCTTAATCATTTATGTACTATCAAGCCTAATCTGTGAAATAAATTTTATTATAATCACATATCTCCTTCTTGCGGTGTTTTCACAAACAGCAGTGTATAATATAGGATTATCACTTATATCACTTATTACTTCTTAATATTTGCATGTCTACTTCCATAGAACCAACTGAGCAGGCATTGTCCATACTTACGGAACGAATCAGTGCTTGGAATTACATAACAAAAGTTAATAATAAATAAAATTTACACGAACCCGAAACAGGCGACAAGCTGCTGACGGTGTATTACCAAAATGAACAGTGTAACACAGGAATTTCCTCAGATTTTTCCAGGATCTCCCCAGCAGAATAAGTGTGAGCCCTAAGGAAATTCTTGAAAGTGCAAGGATTATTCCAAAGATATTTTAATTCTTACGGTAGCTTAGAGAAAAGGGATGCAGCAGAATATTATACTACTTTCTGCACAGAGGTCAAAAAGGTTCTTATTATTTTTAGTGAACTTCAATGTCTTTTCTGAAATTTTCTTCACTGCCTTTGTTGCCTCCTCGACACCCAAGTCACACAGTACTTCCAATAAGCAACATTCTTGCCTTAATAACTACCACACCTTTCTTCGGTCTAATTTGTCGCTTTTAATCCTCTACTTTTGTTGCCGCCAATTAGGTTTTGTAAGTGTTGCAAAACTGCCTGTTGCATCTGTAGGGAACAGTATTGTGGATTGAGACATCTTATTTCACTTTGTCTGTGAACGGTTTTCACCAGGTTCAGAAATGCTACTAAAGATTTCTCATATTTAACTATTGATATGTTTACTTATCCTTTCAAGATTTAAATTTGTCAAGACCTCACTTCTACCCAGACATCCTGAGTAACTAAACAATATGAAAGTAACATGTGTACAAAGAAAACTTAAAACAAAACCCTGTAAATGCTCTTTGTTGAACATCGGCTGTCCCAATAGTGCCAAAATATGAATAATAAATAATAATAATAATAATAATAACAATAATAATAGATGCTCTTTTTGCAACAAGCATATTACTTGATCAGCACATAATGATAATAATAATAATAATATATATAGTAATGAATACATGGTATTTTGGAAACGTCAGTCTAGTAAGCGCTGTGTTAAGTACTATGATGACGTAGCAAGAACTCGCTACATTCTCGAACTTCAACCTAGAGAACCCAGACTTTTTTGTCTGTGCATTTTGATCCCAGCACAAGGGGCACAGACTGTAGCGCAGACATGACGGTTAACAGTAAGACGAGGGTGACGTAAGTATTGCTGCCTATTACATCCCTTTTCGGTGCTTACGGGGCAAAGCACTATGAAGAAGCAATATTTTTGTTGGTAAATTAAGCAGTGGGGAACCTACAAGGGCCGGCCGCTGTGGCCGAGAGGTTCTAGGCGCTTCAGTCTGGAACCGCGCGACTGCTACGGTCGCAGGTTCGAATCCTGCCTCGTGCGTGGATGTGTGTGATGTCCTTAGGTTAGTTAGGTTTCAGTAGTTCGAAGTCTAGGGGACTGATGACCTCAGATGTCAAGTCCCATAGTGTTTAGAGCCATTTGAACCATTTGAGCCTGTAAGGTGGCCTGCTAGTGAACAAGAGGATTTAGTAACAGTTATGTGGTGCTAAAATGACAACCCTCCAGAACGTCTGCCCGTCATTATAGAACTTGTCCTGGGTGTACTTGCACAAGGAAGAATGGTTGGACACAAAACTGAGTTATACTGCGTCTGGATGCCACGCTACAACCATACTGCTAAAGTTAATTGTTATTTAACCAAATAACTCATTACTGATTACCATGTAAAGTAAAAAATAAACAGTACTCATAAAAAGAAGGGTGGAGCATTTCACACTCTTTGCATTACATGGAGGCATTCATGAAACATACTTACATACTATGGACACATGAAATAATTATTTAATTTATAATTGACTTCTCCTATATTGTTCTAAGACTTAAGCAGAGGTCACTGTACATTGTCACGTTATCCGTTATCCGTTAGGAAGCCAAGCAAGACTCGTAATAAGACATCATTCTTACGAAAAATCTGTTGGATGAATTTAGAGATGCAGTAATCGAGGAAGACTGTGGAATAGTTTAGCTTTCTTCATTGTACGTCGAATTTTGGAAGCACGAGAATAAGAGAAGAGTCTGGATGCATATCGAGGCACATATATGGTGTTTTTGCTCTTGCTATACGGGAAAGACAGGGGCAGAAACCACTAAGGCTAGTTAGTTCTACACCCTGTCATGCACTATACAGTGGCTTTCGGATTATATGCAGATGTAGATGTATGACACTGTATAGACAATCACGGTAACCTAAGATTAAACCTTCGTTCACTCATCTTAGTAAGGGTTCCTGCAGGTCACCTAAAGCAACAAGACACTTCCATTTTGTTTTGTATTCTCTGCTCATGTCAGCTAGCACTCCGTCTCTAATTAGACGTCAAACATATGACTAGCATTCTTGGATGTGAATGAATCTGAAAAACGAATTTTTGTATAAGTTTCACAAAATAAAAAAAATAATGCAGTCGCTGTATCTTGTAGCGGACCGCAATGAACAGTCGAAAAGTTCGAACTTTTAAAGTGACTGATAGTGGTATGTTGCACAGTTCCATTGTATTATGGAGGAAACAGGAATAACACGGTTTATTGCCTCTGGTTTCAGACTAATAATGCATACACAGCCCACCACCACCAGTCAGCGAGGCAACGATCCAGTACCGTTACGTTTTTCATAAGAGAGAAGCCGATAACAACATGGAAGAATTTGTCAGTTTATGAAATTACTGTCGGAATTTCTGTGCGTGTTCACAGAATACGCAAATTTTCAGATCGTTACGACGATGTTGTAATCCCGGATATAATATCGGTATTTAACATGCGCAGCTATGCAATACTGGGTCACTGAGCAGTTGTGCCCGTGACGCGTTGCAACGTAAATATGTCAGGACACCCGTCGAGCTAGAATTCGACACAGTACACACAGGATATTAATACAGTCTAATAATGGCTACGTACTCATAAAGAATTTAACTAGAAACAGTCGCTGATTTGGAGACAGAGAGAGAGAGAGAGAGAGAGAGAGAGAGAGAGAGAGAGAGAGAGAGAGCACCCTTGTTACCTCGAAGAATGAAATAATTTGGTTTGTTAAGTGAATGAGATGTCAAAACAGTTTGTACTTGTCATCAGAGTATCTGTCTAAAACTACACTGTCGAAAAAAAAAGAAACACACTCAAGAACAAAGTCCTTTTTATTGACAACTGGTGTGATTCATTGTAGAAGTATATAACAGCAAATTCAGACCAAGTGAAACACCTACGAGTTTCACAGTAAAGTGTGCCTGAAGAGTCACATCAATAGACCGCGTACACCTCTCTGGAGGCAATGGTAGGCGCACATTTCACACAAGCAAACGGTCATATGCCTGTCTAAAACCTCTTGTGCCTTTTGTTGCAATTTAGCAATGGTTATTGCAGGCTCTGGAGAAAGAGTAAGTTCAAGTTTCATCATGTGTCATATGTGTTCAGTTGGTGAGAGACCTAGTGATCTCGCTGGCCGGGGCTGTTGTTCACCACGAAGAGCACGTTGGGTAGCAGTATCCGTATGTGGACATGCATTGCGGAGATGCAAGAAGAAAATCGTCTTCTAAATTACAACGCGGATGAAAGTGTGTTGATTGATAGTGACATATGATCACTGAAAAGGATTGTGACGAAAAATAACAGGACGGCAGCTGCAAAAGTCACTGCAGAACTGCTTGTCGCATTCGCACATCCTTTCAACAACAAAACAATAAGAATGGGGCTCCACAAGTCGGGAATTGTGGGTGATCTGCAATTCCAAAGCAACACATCAGTGATACAAATGCCCGCAACAGGTGAGCGTGGTACAGTGGATTATGAAGCAATGGAAGAAAGTCATTTTGCTGTGTAGAGAGCCCAGCGGAGACACCTCTGCCTGAAGTCAGGATAGCTATTGGGAAACAGTGATGCATCAGCGACACCAGTAGAACATTATTAGAGTTCAGTTATTTATGCACAGCGTTTACAAGTCGTCATCTTCTGCAGCAGTCTCAGTTGTTGTTAATTCAGCTGCGTGTTGGATTCTACGCGAAGTCCGTCGAGGCAACTCAGCGTTGGCACGACCAGGGTTTGTCAGAGACTCTGGCTGCGCGGCGGCTTTCCAGCGAGAAGTGGTTCTCGCGCCGGCTGCGGAGTGCTCTCAGTCCCATTCCGAATTCTACGCTGACCCTTGATGACCTACCCGTGATTTCCTTGGTAGTCAAGTGGTCTCCTTCCTACCCCTGCTAGTTCTCGGTACCGGAAGGCACCTGACTGTTGAACAGGAACGTGGACCCCAGGAGGCTCTGTTGCTGGCTTCCGCGTTGAAGTCCGGTATTGGCAGCACCCTGTGTGGTGGAGTTATCGGAAGACAGTTTCTCCATCAGTAGATGGTAGGTTGCGAGCAGCACGATAAAGTGAAGGCCATCATCTTGAATACATCTTCGGCTAGTTCGTAGACTGTGTTGGAGCGTCTAGGACGTATATCGTAATCATGGGCTCGAGTGTTATTACTGCGAATGCCGACGATGCCAAAGGTCAACTCATGACAAGAGCTGGAGGAGTATTATTAAAAGGGGGCTATGACGCAAAGCTCGGTTCATAATGACCCAACGTGTCCTCATTATTATGCTACATTCACTTAACAGGCTGTTACCTGCTGTCTTCGTCCCTGGCTATGTGCCCTTGTGAAATATACGCAGTTTCTTGCAACATGGCTTGCGAGATAACGAATTTGCTTGTTTCACTTCCTTTGGTTTTTCGCTCTCTTTTTTGCTGAATGCTCATTCCTTACTCGGCAGACAGTGATGACGACCTGACCCACACCCGACGTAATGCCTCGCTTCCGCCTCTGTCTCTGGCATGAATGTATCTCAGGCAGTGTGAGTGACTTTTAATTTTTTTTATCTAATTTCTTCCCCTTACTATCCTATGCCACAACAGTTGGAAGAATGTTGTTTCACACTGTTTCCAACATCTGACCGCGTTTATAACACAAGAGTGAAACACAGAGGGAGTTTATGAAGTTCGGTGATGATTTGGGCAGTAATATTGTGGTATTCCATGGCATCCGTGGGTGCTCTACAAGCTCGCATTATCGACAAAGATTATGTACCCGTTTTGGCTGGTCGGGTTTATACCACGGTTCATTGTCAGTTTTCCAGTGGCGATGCTTTGATTTAAGACGACAGGGACCATTTTCTCACAATTTATCTCGCCCAGTACTGGTTTTATGAGCACGCGAATGAGTTGTCGCTTCTCCCCTTTGTGGTGCACTTAGGAGGGAAGGACATGTAATCGCTATCCACCTCCATCATCGTTACCTGTACTTGCCTCTTTCCTGCGGAAATAAAATTTTCTTCAAAATTGTTGAGGATCCATATTTATCCATTACGAGACTGAAATCTGTTTTGAATGGTAATGTGTTTGCTACACCCTATTAGACATGGTAATGTGTAGTGTTCGCGGTGTTTCCATATTTTTGTCTACCCCCTGCAGCTGCCGTTTATCTGTTATTACTAGCTTAATATTTATTTGGTTCCACTGACATTTTTCAAAGAAAACAGTAGCCCACATCAATAAACACAGAGACCTGTTTACAAACACTACTACTTCTCATGCTGCTCTTCAGTGGTCATGTCTTTTTGACAAATTCTTAGCGCTTAATTCTAGATAATCAGATGACTTCTGTTGGGTCTTAACAGCAAGCACCGGCAACAAGATGAAGAACGCAAGAGCAGAGAAGGCTGTGACACGACGTCAGCCAATAGTTCGCTGACTAGGACCACACCACGACAGGAGCGGCCTCCAGCCGAAGAGAATGTAAGCGCCGCTCCTGCCAGCCTCGGCCGGACAGTAGAAGTCGGACACCAGTAGACCCGGACTAGAAGAGGACACTAGTAGAGCTGTTACTTGTGATGCATATCCACTACTTGCGTGGACTACGTATATAGAGAAAGACACTGATTATTTGCATGTCACCAGTTGCTTGCGCTTGCGACACGACATCGTAAACCAAAGTAGTATTGTAATAAAAACCATTAATGTGACTTGCTTGAATTGTTGAATTCCTATCCGAGAAAGCAGCATCCTTTAGGCACCTTATTAGAGACGAATAGACAGGACATCACAATTTCTAGAAGGACTGACTATTAGTTTTTAATTTTCCTTTGAACGGTTGTGGATTCCTAATTTCTAACTTTATGTTAAGAGTTTGTTGAATACTTCTGAACCATAGTACTTTGCTCTCAGATTGGTCTTTGAGCAAGGAAGTAAAGTGTACAAGAAACTATTTTTCTTTCTTGTGTTCTGTCTGCGCACATCAGAAAACAGCTAAAACTGATTTTAATTTTCAACAAGAGCAAGCATCTGCGTCACGTCTGCTGTGCAGCGAGCTACGTTAATTTAAGTATTAACTCTAGTTTTCTTACTTGCCACTTCTTCTTCCGTGTGTTTTTGCTTTTAGGAAGCTTTAATTTTCGAGTGCTAGAAATAGTGTTCCATAGATTTCATGTTTGTTTTGAATACAGTCAGAGAGAGTCCCTTTAGTCAGCTGTAGTGCCAGTAGTGCTAGTGTTTGTTTTGAATACAGTCTAGAGACACGTAGTGCTATTTTCATTGTTATCAACAAGAAGTGTCTAGTAACCACAGTTTAGTCAGCAATCAGCTGATTAACTCTCTACAGTAAATTGATTTCTTAGGACGGATAGAACGTGTGACTGTTGTGTACGGACGCAGGAGAAGCTGGCCATTGTTCGCAAACAGCTGATCGTGTTGATGGCCGCGAGCAGTCGTCTTCAGGCTGCTGCCTCGGTGTGTAGCGGCAGTTGGGAGTCTGGTGCGCCGCATGGTACACCAGAGGTGTTACATGCTTCACCCACGGTCCCTGCTGTCGAGACATCTTCGCGAGTACCGGGCGCGGTAGGACCACCCTCTCCCCAAGGGGAGTGGCGGGTTCAGCGGCGTTCGCGGCGCACGAGGCGGAGGGGTCAATGTGGAGGCTGGCCGTGTGGCATCGCCCTCTCTGCCTATGAGTGGACATGTTGCCACAGGGAATAACAATATTAATGTGGTAATAGTAAACTGCGGGAGTGTCTATAGAAAGGTCCCAGAACTGCTCTCATTAACAAACGGTCACAATGCCCACATAGTACTATGGACAGAAAGTTGGCTGAAACCAGACGTAAACAGTAATGAAATTCTAAAATCAGATTGGAATGTATACCGCAGAGACAGGCTGGACAGTGAAGGGGGAGGCGTGTTTATTGCGATAAAAAATGCAATAGTATCGAAGGAAATTGACGGAAATCCGAAATGTGAAATAATTTGGGTGACGGTCAAGGTTAGAGCAGGCTCAAACATGGTAATTGGATGTCTCTATAGGCCCCCTGGCTCAGCAGCTATTGTAGCAGAGCACCTGAATGAAAATTTGGAAAATCTTTCGAGAAGATTTCCCCACCATGTTATAGTTCTGGGTGGAGATTTTAATTTGCTGGATACAGACTGGGAGACTCAAACGTTTATAACGGGTGGCAGGGACAAAGAATCCAGTGAAATTTTTTTAAGTGCTTTAACTGAAAATTACCTTGAGCAGTTAAACAGAGAACCGACTCGTGGCGATAACATATTAGAACTTCTGGTGACAAACAAACCCAAACTATTTGAAACAGTTAACGCAGAACAGGGAATCAGCGATCATAAAGCGGTTACTGCATCGATAATTTCAGCCGTGAATAGAAATATTAAAAAAGGTAGGAAGATTTTTCTGTTTAGCAAAAGTGACAAAAAGCAGATTTCAGAGTACTTGACGGCTCAACACAAAAGTTTTGTCTCAAGTACAGATAGTGTTGCGGATCAGTGGACAAAGTTCAAAACCTTCGTACAATATGCATTAGATGAATATGTGACAAGCAAGATCGTAAGAGATGGAAAAGAGCAACTGTGGTACAACAACCGAGTTAGAAAACTGCTGCGGAAGCAAAGGGAACTTCACAGCAAACATAAATATAGCCAAAGCCTTGCAGACAAACAAAAATTACTCGAAGCGAAATGTAGTGTGAGGAGGGCTATGCGAGAGGCGTTCATCGATTTCGAAAGTAAAGTTCTGTGTACTGACTTGGCAGAAAATCCTAAGAAATTTTGGTCTTATGTCAAAGCGGTAGGTGGATAAAAACAAAATGTCCAGACACTCTGTGACCAAAATGGTACTGAAACAGAGGATGACAGACTAAAGGCTGAAATACTAAATGTCTTTTTCCAAAGTTGTTTCACAGAGGAAGACTGTACTGTAGTTCCTTCTCTAGATTGTCGCACAGATGACAAAATGGTAGATGTCGAAATAGGCGACAGAGGATAGAGAATCAATTGAAATCGCTCAAAAGAGGAAGTAAGAGTGATTTCAGGTGTGCCGCAGGGGAGTGTCGTAGGACCGTTACTATTCACAATATATATAAATGACCTTGTGGATAACATCCGAAGCTCACCGAGAATTTTTGCGGATGATGCTGTGGTATATCGAGAATTTGTAACAATGGAAAATTGTACTGAAATGCAGGAGGATCTGCAGTGAATTGACGCATGGTGCAGGGAATGGCAATTGAATCTCAATGTAGACAAGTGTAATGTGCTGCGAATACATAGAAAGTTCCCTTATCATTTAGCTACAATATAGCAGTTAATTCCATAAATTATCTGGGAGTAGGCATTAGGAGTGATTTAAAATGGAATGATCATATAAAGACGATCGTCGGTAAAGCAGATACCAGACTGAGATTCACTGGAAGAATCCTAAGGAAATGCAATTCGAAAACAAAGGAAGTAGGTTACAGGACACTTGTTCAAATGGTTCAAATGGCTCTGAGCACTATGGGACGTAACATCTATGGTCATCAGTCCCCTAGAACTTAGAACTACTTAAACCTAACTAACCTAAGGACAGCACACAGCACACAACACACAACACCCAGCCATCACGAGGCAGAGAAAATCCCCGACCCCGCCGGGAATCGAACCCGGGAACCCGGGCGTGGGAAGCGAGAACGCTACCGCACGACCACGAGATGCGGGCGACACTTGTTCGCCCACTGCTTGAATACTGCTCAGCAGTGTGGGATCCGTACCAGATAGGGTTGATAGAAGAAATAGAGAAGATCGAACGGAGAGCAACGCGTTTCGTTACAGGATCATTTAGTAATCGCGAAAGCATTATGGAGATGATAGATAAACTCCAGTGGAAGACTCTGAAGGAGAGACGCTCAGTAGCTCGGTACGGGCTTTTGTTGAAGTTTCGAGAACATACCTTCACCGAGGAGTCAAGCAGTATATTGCTCCCTCCTACGTATATCTCGCGAAGAGACCATGAGGATAAAATCAGAGAGATTAGAGCCCACACAGAGGCATACCGACAATCCTTCTTTCCACGAACAATACGAGACTGGAATAGAAGGGAGAACCGATAGAGGTACTCAAGGTACCTTCCGCCACACACCGTCAGGTGGCTGCGGAGTATGGATGTAGATGTAGATGTAAGGAGTTACCCTTTTGGGAAGTGAGTCTAAGATTTCCAAGATAGCATACTTAAAGACATCTGCAAGGATTTTGGGTTATTTACTTTATACATTATTCTTGCATCTTTCTTACGCTTCTTCATACTTCAGATGCACTACTCAGAAGATAATTCCACTAGAAAGCAGTGTCGCCAACGGTAAAGGAGTCGTAATGAAAGAGGCAGCTAATGTGGGATGTGTCAGCTGTTGGCTGAGGTGACAGCTACCGGGGAAAAACTGTATCCATTTCATTCCCTCCATAATATATAACGATACTGTTGCCTCATTGAGGTACGCATTACAGATTTACACACACACACACACACACACACACACACACACACACACACATAGAGAGAGAGAGAGAGAGAGAGAGAGGGGGGGGGGGGGGGAGAATAGGGAATTTACTGTGATGTATGAATAAGAGATGAAATTTACTGATGATAAGATTATGGTTTTTTTTAGCTGCGTAAATACTATATATTTCACTGATGCTGTCTACACACATCTGAGATGAAATTTAATGACGAGAATTTGCTCTCCTTCTCTCTCTATCTGTCTGTAATACTAGTGGGAGATTTCAGCTACTGGAGGAGGACTAAGTCAGCAGTGCCGCGCGTGATTAGCCGAGCGGTCTGGAGCGCTGCAGTCATGGACTGTGTGGCTGGTCCCGGCGGATGTTCGAGTCCTCCCTCGGGCATGGGTGTGTGTGTGTGTTTGTCCTTAGGATAATTTAGGTTAAGTACTGTGTAAGCTTAGGGACTGATGACCTTAGCAGTTAAGTCACATAAGATTTCACACACATTCACACACACACGACTAAGTCAGCTATTGGCGATATTAGCGATGGGGGATGCCAGCAACTGCGGAGGGGGGTTGTCAGCTTCTTGTGATAGAAAACAGTTTTAAAGCACAGTAGCGGACTTCTCCCCAATATCCGTTTATTTTGATTGATAACGAATGTCACCTTCAGCGTTTTACTTGTAACTAATGAAAGTAAGTAGAATGGTAACGTGTCCAGACTGACTGTATAATATGCTGCCTGACGAAAAGAGTGAAGCACCTGAAGCCATAGTTAGATCAATGTAACTTTGCACACATATATAAAATTGGCGGCTACGTAAATGTTACAATTCTCTATGACAGGTCATCAGAGTGCATTAGTGTGTTCGTGTTTAATGTTGCAACCAGGTCTGACAGTATACATATGTGAAGTGAACAGCTTCAGAGGTTGAGTGAACACCGTGAAGGACATGGAGATGCATGTGAAGGATGTGAAGATGCCTTGTTGCAAGAGGTCGCTGACTTTATCGTAAATATATGTCTAAGTGATGATAAATGTCATGATCTTTATACATAGAAAAGCATTACCTACTCAACAATGTTTAAATCGTGAGCAACACCTTTAACTTTTATATATGAAATTAGTGAATTTCCTCATGGGACTTTTGTTGCCTTTGTCTGCAGTCACTTTCAGAACTCAAATTAATCATCAAATTAACTAATTTAGTACGACTGTATTCTGAATTGCTGGTGTATCCATGTATCACCACAGTAAAATAAAGGCAGTGAATGACTGGGGGAGTATGGATGAGAACAGCGGCGTATTTAAGTTTACAAAAATAATGACAGGTTTTTATTCATCTCCTCATAACTACAATCGAGCTGATAAATCTTACAAAAAAAATGAGAAACATAAATGAGGAAAGGAGTGGTGCTTGACTGGCAAAGCATTCACTGGGTGGGTACTATACAAATGAATTAACCTCTTCTGCCGGCCGCGGTGGCGGAGCGGTTCTAGGCGCTTCAGTCTGGAACCGCGCGACTGCTACGGTCGCAGGTTCGAATCCTGCCTCGGGCATGGATGTGTGTGATGTCCTTAGGTTAGTTAGGTTTAAGTAGTTCTAAGTTCTAGGGGACTGATGACCTCAGATGTTAAGTCCCATAGTGCTCAGAGACATTTGAACCATTTTAAACCCTTCTACAACGCATTCAGACTTCGTTTACATGAATCTACTGTGAGACCAAATTCTGTTCAAACAGAAACAACGACGACCATGTACCCAACAAACTATGGTTCACGGTGAACAGGGAGCTGTGGATATTATTTAACAACCCTACTCCGGTGCAACAATACTTTAACCTTTCACCTTGATTCAGGCGGCAGCGGAATATGGCACGCTGTGGGCAAGGGCCGAAGCATGAGGGCAGCTGTAATGTTCTGACACATCCACAAAAACTTGCGAACTATGCGGACTGGCGTTCTGATTATAAGAAAGTGGAAATCTTCCGTATCAGAGCCCTGAAAACTCGGGAGATTTCAATGTCAGTTGGTCTGCCCAACAAATCTGACTCACAGGCACGACGGTGCGTGCTGGAATTGTCAAACGTCAGACGGCCGACTCAGGACGCATAAGTTCCCCCTTGCGACACATGATGTGACCGAGACGAAATGCAGTTCCACTGTCAGTACAGCTGGAAACTGCCACTGGCTCTTATCCCACCACAAGTTGCATACCATATCCCCACCCACTAGGGAAAGACCTGCCAACGGCCTTGCCGCAGTGGTAACATCGGTTCCCGTCAGATCACCGAAGTTAAGCGCTGTCGGGCTGGGCTAGCACTTGAATGGGTGACCACCCGGTCTGCCGAGCGCTGTTGGCAAGCGGGGTGCACTCAGCCCTTGTGAGGCAAACTGAGGAGCTACCTGACTGAGAAGTAGCGACTCAGGTCGCGGAAACTGACATACTGCTGGGAGAGCGGTGTGCTGACCACGTACCTCTCCACATCTGCATCCAATGACGCCTATTGGCTGAGGATAGTTCGGCGGCCGGTCAGTACCGTTGGGACTTCATGGCCTGTTCGGAAGGATTTTAGTTTAGTTTTAGGGAAAGACCTGAATTTCTCCATCAGGTGAGGACCAGAAGATAAAGAAGGCAAAGAATCAAAATCACTTTCCACCAAGCCTCATACAGTAGCCGATTAGCAGAAAAAACCCGCCCCTACGTTGTACAAACCAGTCGACCTGTCCTTCACTCATTGAATCTCCCCTCTTGACTGTTCTGCTGGCGAACCACAATCATACTATCTCTCTACCATTCCACTCCCGAATAGCGCGCGGGAAAAACGAACACCTAAATCTTTCTGTTCGAGCCCTGATTTCTCTTATTTTATTTTGATGATCATTCCTACCTATGTAGGTTGGGCTCAACATAATATTTTCGCATTCGGAAGTGAAAGTTCGTGACTGAAATTTCGTAAATAGATCTCGCTGCGACGAAAACGTCTTTGCTTTAATGACTTCCATCCCAACTCGCGTATCATATCTGCCACACTCTCTCCCCTATTACGTGATAATACAAAACGAAATTCCGTATTTTGCACCCTTTCGATGTCCTCCGTCAATCCCACCTGGTAAGGATCCCACACCGCGCATCAGTATTCTAACAGAGGACGAACAAGTGTAGTGTAAGCTGTCTGTTTAGTGGACTTGTTGCATCTTCTAAGTGTCCTGCCAATGAAACGCAACCTTTGGCTCGCCTTCTTCACAATATTATCTATGTGGTCTTTCCAACTGAAGTTGTTCGTAATTTTAACACCCAGGCACTTAGTTGAATTGACAGTCTTGAGAATTGTACTATTTAACGAGTAATCGAATTCCAACGGATTGGTAGCCAATCCAGACACAGCACCGGGCTTTCCACGCTGGGGAAACAGGCCTATGCTTTGCATATCCTGAGCGGAGCCAATTCACGGCTCAAAATCTCTCTTGTCTGAAAAAAGAAGACTTTAGGGAGGTGTCGTTCTCAAGGTAAGCACGGTCATGTTTCAGCAAGAAACGTCTACCTGGACTGGACCACAGTCCCTCATTTATGAAAAGATCTGATTTTTCGAGGCTAACATTTCTAATTTCTGAAAGAAGACAGTCATACCTGCCAAATAGTTGTTTTTTTTCCCACTTGCTTAAAGGACCTGGCGTCTTCCTTGCGTCACGGGAGTTATAGTCTTGCCTCCACTAAACACGAGCACAGATGCACCAGCCGCTCTGATCGTATCGTCCCAGCTTCTAACATGAGAATGTTTATAGTTTTATGACCGTCCCACCATTTGCAGAAAAGCTCAGATTACAGCAGTCGCTCTTAAACGGCTTCCTCCATCCCCTTTCTGTCATGTGGCCGCCATTGCGATGGACTGTCACCTGGCCCAGGTAAAAGGTTTTGCCAGCCGGCGCCCTCCTGTTCCGAGAATAAATGACAAGAGTGGGGTGCCACAGCTCGAGGTCCTTCTGCAGGTACAATCAACAGAACGCTGCCTTCCCGAATCACTCGAGCAGCCAGGTTGCTGGACAGAACATTTATGGCCCTTAATCCATCTTCCTCCCTGTTCTCCGTCGCCTGCACTATGGCCCTCAGGTAAAAGTTCTCTGTAGACTACACATGGCAATTATAAGAACAGTCTGCTCAATACATAAAAAAGGTCATAAGCCACACATGCGGAATGTGGTATTGGGGAACACGGAGATCATGATGTAAAATATGAATATTAATCTGACCGAGAGAGGAGTTAAAGTGAGAGAGTGGCTTGTCATCTTTCAGTGTGCTTGCATGAGATAGCGCTATTAGTGCCTGAGAAGGTTTGAAAGGGGATTCACTGTTGATCTCCATCTGGCCATGTTGTCGAATCTGAAGTGTCCTACAAGAAACACTTGAGCATATAGTTCACACTCTATATTTGAGGAAACAATGAATTCAAAACAAATGGTCTACGGTAGCCAACACAGAAAAGTAACCAAATTCGTAACTATTTCCGAGCAGGGGAATAAGTTAGCAACTAAACGCACGTACTTGTAATACCACTCTTGGTTGAGGAAACAACTAAAGGAAGGCCATCACAGGCAGAGTTCGTTCTCTACTAGTTTGACCATCAAATATTTAAGTGAGCGGTGCACACTGGAACAGATTAACACTCAAGTTACGGTTTGTACAAGTTCATAGTTTCTACAGTCTTGCCAAGTGAGTCTGACAAGCCGGCCGCAGTGGCCGAGCGGTTCTAGGCGCTTCAGTCCGGAACCGAGCGACTTCTACGGTCGCAGGTTCGAATCCTGCCTCGGGCATGGATGTGTGTGATGTCCTTAGGTTAGGTTCAAGTAGTTCTAAGTTCTAGGGAACTGATGTTAAGTCCCATAGTGCTCAGAGCCATTTGAACCATTTTTTTTTTGAGTCTGAGAAAATACCAACAGGCCAGCGAGCGGGTTGCAAGGTCCCTTGGCCGCGATGACGGCGTGCAGTCGGCGGCGCTGGATGCGGAGCAGACTTCTTCACTGGGTTGGTTGCGTCGTAACTTCGTGATCGTCGCGGACGCGGTCCTAGATACCCACACGGCGGAGGTACACTTCCTCTTGATTGTCTCTCCGTGACATTGGCGGATGCAGCAAAAGGTTCATGGTACGAATGACCTCTCTTGCTGATTTACAAGCAATCTGTACTCGAAGGCCGTCAGCAGGTTGCGCTGCAAATGACGCAGTCGGAATGTTGTGTAGTCGCATGGGGTGAGGTGGCAAACCGACGGTGATGTGTTGCCGTGTGGCGCTTGAAGGCTTTTGTGACGCGCTAAAGTCTTGAAGTGTCTAGATTTGTGGGGCGTTCAGGTGTGACAGTGGCAACGTGGCAACGTGAGGGCAGGCATATTCGATGTTAAGATTACGATCGACCAAGACTGATCACCATAAGGGAGGACCATAACCTCTTCATGTCTGCACCTGACATACGGAACAAGTAATGGACTCCATGCAACATTCTTTGGCATCGTGCACCAGTAATGGGAAACTAGTTGCAGCTGGACTAGGGAATAACCGTCCGATGCGTAGGCTCCTGTGACGCAAAGACACAAACGGCTGCGTTTAGAGTGATTCTGTGACCCGGAAGCATGGACTGCTGACGAATGGCGTCACATTGTGTTCAGCGATGTATAACAAATGTGTAAGAATCTGGATGAACATTGTCAGTGACAATAGCGGCGATTGGGAAGAGGGCCCATTCTTCCATTGTTTACTAAAAGCACAGTGGTGTTACTTCGGGGGTCATGGCGTGGTGGGTGGGGGTGGGGGGGGGGCAGTCGGGTTTGATTTCATTGCTGGCAGTGACTGAGGGATCACTGACGGTAAAACCCTATGGCGCAGACTGGATGTCTGAGTTTGGCAAAATACCAGCTGAATTTCTGAAAAACATCATCCACACAATTCCGAAGGCTGCAAGAGCTGACAAGTGCGAGAATTATCGCACAGTCAGTTTGGCAGCGCATGCATCAAAGTTACTTACAAGAATAAAGTACAGAAGAATGGAAAAGAAAATTGAGGATGTGCTAGATGGCGATCAGTTTGGCTTTAAATGGCTCTAAGCACTATGGGACTTAACATGTGAAGTCATCAGTCCCCTTGACTTCGAACTACTTAAACCTATCTAACCTAAGGACATAACATATATCCATGCCAGAGGCAGGATTCGAACCTGCGGCTGTAGCAGCAGCGCCGTTCCGGACTGACGCGCGTAGAACCGCTCGGCCACAGTGGCCGGCTTGGCTTTAGGAAAGGTAAAGGCAGTAGAGAAGCAGTTCTGATGTTGTGGTTGATAATGGAAGCAAGACATCTTCATAGGATTTGTTGACCTGGAAAAAGCGTTCGACAATGTAAAATGGTGCAAGGTGTTCGAAGTTCTGAGAAAAATAGGGGTGAGCTGCATGGAGAGACGGGTAATATACAATATCTACAAGAGCCAAGAGGGAATAATGAGTATACACGACCAAGAACGAAGTGCTAGCATTTAAAAGGAGTGTTAGACAGGAATGTAATGTTTCACTTCCACTGTTCAATCTGTTCATCGAAGAAGCAATAATGGAAATAAAAGAAAGGTTCAGGAGTGGAATTAAAATTCAAGGTGAAAGGATATCAATGATACGATTAGCTGATGGCATTGCTATCCTGAGTGAAAGTGAAGAATTACTCGATCTCCTGAATGGAATGAAAAGTCTGATGAGTACAGAATATGGACTGAGAGTAAATCAAAGAAAGACGAAAGTAATGAGAAGTAGCAGAAATGAGAACAGCTAGAAACCTAACATCAGGGTTGATGGTCACAAAGTAGTCGAAGTTAAAGAATTGTAGTACCTAGGACGCAAAATGACCAATGATGGACGGAGCATGGAGGACATTAAAAGCAACCAGCACTGGCAAAAATGGGCACTGGCCAAGAGAAGTCTAGTAGGATCAAACATAGGCTTTAATTTGAGGAAGAAATTTCTTAGAATGTACGTTTGGATTTCAACATTGTATGGTAATGAAACATGGATTGCGGGAAAACCGGAACAGAAGAGAATATAACCATTTGAGATGTCGTGCTACAGACGACTATTGAAAAGTAGGTGGACATATAAGGTAAGGAATGAGGAGGTTCTGCGCAGAATCAGAGAGGAAAGGAATATGTGGAATATACTGATAAGGAGAAGGGACAGGATAATAGGAGATCTGTTATGACATCAGTGAATGACTTCCACGGCAATAGAGGGTGCTGTAGAGAACAAAAACGGTAGAGAAAGACAGAGATAGGAATACATACAGCAAATAATTGAGGACGTAGGGTGCAAGTGCTACTCTGAGATGAAGAGATTTGCATGCATTCAGGCCAGAGGAGCTGCAACGTCATGTTGATAATTGTGCACATGCTCCTAAGTAATTTGTAGTGTCGACTCGCAGTTGTAATTACGCATATAACATTACGTACACCCTCAGCCATCAAGTTTCCGCTCCAATGTGCTTCCTATTTCTTGTCAGGCAGTAGGGATTAAGCAATACACAAAATGGTTTTCTAATGCAGGCGCTACCAAAGGGATCACTATGAACTTACTTCATCTAGAGGAGAGAATCCTGGTTGCTAGATGTAGAGAACGTCATCGAAGAAATTAAAGAGAATAGCTGGGGAAATAATAACAAAGGGAAGATAATATGGGATATCAGTAACCACTCTGAGAAAACACGGCAAAGATGACAACAGAAACAAAAATATTTGGTAAGTGCCTTATTTTCACCGTTATGTTACACGATAATGACATCCAAACAAAAATAAGAGCATAAAAAATCATTTTTCTTAGAGGTGGTCTAGAGGTAACGTGTTTGACTACTAATCGAAAGGTCCTGGTCTCGTGTTCTAACATGGACAATGCTTAAATTGTGATTAAAGATCATCAACAATGGCGGCCGAAGACTTCCGGCTTAAGAAGTCACTTTTTTCTGCAAACGTACTTGTTAAAAAGTGGAGGAGCGGGCAGAGGTTCAGGGCACTCTCTTGCAGTTTGGGTGGGAAACTGTCCTTACAAGGAGGAGGAATCAGCACGAGGATGAGGATGCAGAAGACAATGGAAATAACGGTGTTAAGGACACGGAATGAGTATCCACAGTCCATGCGGCCTGTAATTGAAAATGTGTGATTATGATCTCCTCTTTGGCAGAAGGTTCCGGATTAGTCTGCTCTTCGGGACTCCGGGAGGGGTCTGCCAAGAGGGAGGTGACAATGAGGAAAAAATGAAATAATCAACTACACGATAACATTCTACCAGTCAGAACCTGCAAAGTCAGAAGTTTGAGCATAGTAGAGAAGCTGAAAAGGGAAATGCAACGGCTCAGTTTAGATGTGGTGGGGACCAGTGAACTGAAATGGAAAGATGACAATGATTTCTAGTTAGACGAATATCGGGTAATATCAACAGTTGCAGAAAATGGTATAACTGGAGTTGGATTCGTTATGAATAGGAAATTTGGGCAGAGAGTGAGCTACTGTGAACATTTCACTTATAGGGTTATTCTCACCAGATTCGACAGCAAATCAACACCGACAATGATATTTTAGGCATACCTGCCGACGTTGCAAGTAGAAGATATGAGGCTATTGAACGGGTAATTAAGCACGTAAAGGAAGATGAAAATATAATGGTCATGAAGGATTGGAACACGGTTGTAAGGGAAGGAACAGAAGAAAATGTTACAGCAGATTACGGTTCAAGTGGCTCTAAGCACTATGGGACTTAAAATCTGAGGCCTTCAGTCCCCTAAACTTAGAACTACTTAAACCTAACGAACCTAAGGACATCACACACATCCATTCCCGAGGCAGGATTCGAACCTGCGGCCTTAACAGCAGCGCGGTTCCGGACTGAAGCGCCTAGAACCGCTCGGCGACACAGGAGATTACGGATTAGACAGCAGGAATGAGAAGAGAAAGACTAATTGAGTTCTACGATAAATTTCAGATGGTAATAAATAGCAAATACCTTGCAGCCAAGGTGAAATGGCTGTAGGGAAGATGGGAAATAATTAATGGGAGAACAGACTCAGTGCCGCGCGGGATTAGCCGAGCGGTCAGATCGCCGCAGTCATGGACTGTGAGACTGGTCCCGCGGAGGTTCGAGTCCTCCCTCGGGCATGGGTGTGTGTGTTCGTCCTTAGGGTAATTTAGGTTAAGTAGTGTATAAGCTTAGGGACTGATGACCTTAGTAGTTAAGTCCCATAAGAAAAGAAAAAAAAAAACAGAATAAACAGAAAAGTCAAAACATACTCCTGTGAAATTAAAAGCAAGAGGATAACATTCATAGTGCAGTTGGAATTCTACTATTAGGCATAAATGAGAGAGCAGTTAGGTGGGAAGAGTACACTGAAGGCCTCTGTGAGACGGAGGCTTGTCTGATGACGTGATAGAAGTCGATGTGGATGACATACGGGACCCAGTATTAGAGTCAAAATGTAAGAGAGGTCTGGAAGATTTAAGATCAAATGAGACGGGAGGATAGACAATATTCCATCGGAATTTGTAAAATTATTAAGAAGAATCAAGACACGCTCACAGGATTTGTCGACACAGAAAAAGCGTTGGAAAATGTTGAAAGGAGCAAGATGTTCGAAATTGTGAGGGAAATAGGAATAAGGACTAGGGAAGGACGGGAACAATGACATTAGGAGATCAAGATTGAAGTGCTCGGCTTATAAAGGGTTTAAGGCAGAGATGTTGTCTTTCGCTCTAATGTTCAGTCTATACATCGAAGAATCAATGACGGAAATAAAAGAAAGTCCAAAAGTGAGATTAATACTGAGGGTGAACGATATCAATGACAAGATTCGCTGTTTAAATTGCTATCCTTAATAGATACGAAGAAGAATTACACAATCTGTTGGATGGAATGATTATGAATTTTACGAAGTTAAGGAATTCTGGTATCTTGGAAGCAAAATTACCCATGCTGGACGAAGCAAGGAGAACGTAAATAGCAGACTAGGAAAGGCTAAAAGGGCATTCTTGGCCAAGGCTTTAATTTAAGAAAGACTTTTCTGAGAAAGCACAGCATTGTATAGTAATGTATCATGAACAGTGGGGAAACCGAAACAGAAGAGAATTTGAGTGTTTGGTGCTACAATGGTGCTGCAGAAAATTAGGTGGACTGACAAGGTAAGGAATTGGGGGGGGGGGGGGGAGGGGGTTCTCCACAGAATCGGCGAAGGAAGGAACATATGGAAGGAACAGGTTGATAGGAGATGTCTTACATCAATGAATAACCCCTGTCGTGAATCACAGTAGAGCAGAGATTATAAGTCTAACAACACTTTATTTCATAGTCACAGAACATACAATACAACATGTGAAAGATACACTGTCCTAAGAGTAAACAAACAGTCTCTCACTTGTCAGAAGTACATCACTCTGTGACATGCTCCCCACCCTGGTCGACCTCCAAAGGTACGGCCAGCTGCACAGAACGACTAATGGTGTGACCTTCTGGTGTCCGGAGTAGTATCGTCCTTACCCTGCCGTCTCTTCCTGGAAGTACGTTTTCTATCCTGGCCTTCTTCCACATATGTCACGGACGAAGGTCCTCTTGGATCAGCACGATGTCGCCAGGGCAAAAGGTGATGACTCGTCCCAATGGGCGTTTAACTTCCGGAGCTCCAATAGGTATTCTTTAATCCAACGGTTCTAAAAACTGTCTCAGAGTTGCAGTCTCAGTCGGAATTCCTTTGTTAAATTCGTGTTCGCTGAAGGCTCTGGTCCCGTCGGAATAGTCGTGAGTTTTTCTCCCGTCAGAAAATGGGCAGGTGTGAGTGCATCAGAATCATCTCCTGGTGTGATGGGCTTGGAGTTCACCGCGGCTTCAATACTGATGAAGGTGGTGTTCAGTTGTTCCTCAGTGAGCTTTGCGAGTCCCAGAACCTTCCGTAGGCAACGCCTTATAGTGCCCACCATTCTTTCCCATCATCGAATCACAGTAGAGCAGCGATTAGCAATCTAACAACACTTTATTTCATAGTCACAGAACATACTATACAACATGTCAAAGATTCACTGTCCTAGCAGTAAACAGTCTATCACTTGCCCGAAGTACATCACTCTGTGACAACCTCAGTGGTACTACAGGGAGCTTAGAGAGGCTAAAGCTGTAGGGGAATATTGAGCTTTCAATACATCCAACAAATAAGTGAGGACATAGGGTGCAGTGTGATGCTCACAGACGAAGAAGGTACCGCAGTAGAGGACTGCGTGGCGTGACATATGAAACGAGTCAGAGGATTGGTAACTCAAAAATATCTTGAATGTTTCCCGCAGAAAAAATGAGATGGGAATTTAATCTTAAAATATCATTCTAAAGATATGTAGAGATGATGTAAAAGAAAGACGGTAATTGAACAAAACGGATCAGGACCCTCCAGACTCTAAAGTCGCGGTGCGGCCATCCCTGATATGATGAGTGCCAACATACAGTGCTTTCCGATGTCCTGCCTAAACCTTTGGCGCAAGAACGACATAGATTGTGTTAGATACTGTTATGGACACTGTAACTTTTAAACGGCATAGAGGACAAACGCTAAATACGATTTCTTGTGGGGGCACTGCCCATTACATGTGATCTAGAGTCTTACTCATTGAGACAAATCTGAACAGCAACCGCTACATCAAGTACGGCAAGTTCCCAAGGAACTGTTCCTTCTTCAGGCAACTCATCATGCCGTATTTCAGCATGGCAATGAATGTTCACATGTGGCCAAGACGGTACAAGTTACTTTCAAAGAACGGCGAATGTCACAGGTATTCTGGCCTGCACGTTCGAGTGACACGTCAAACGTTCAACAAGTTTGGGATATGGTAGGCTGGTTTCATGTTCAGCATCGTCCTCCAGCAACCACTACTGACGCTGTATGGATTTCATGATACATCAGGAAGCACAAGTCTGGCAGTTATCAAAATTTTTCATACAACTTGTAATAAGTCATTAAAGTTTCATTCTTTTAGAACTGATGCCCATCATAAACATCAGTACGAGTCGTGATCTACATGGCCACGAACACAGTCTTGTATTCGTTATGGAATGGAAGCAAACAGACTACGAATGTCATCTTGAGGAATATGTTGCCTCATCTGAAACATATGCTGACTCAGCTCGGGATGATGACCATTGGCCGGCTGGAGGCCGGTGTGAAGACATACTTACTACTTTCATTGCATGCTCGACATACACTATGGGTGACAAATAAGGTGGTCTCTGAAAATCATAGCATACCACTCAATTTCCAAGTTGACTCTGTGCCTACAGCATGCACGTCTCTGTATGTGTGGGATGGTGTCAGCGACAGACGACAAATGGCGGCTCGAGATCGCGAGATATCTAACAGTAATCTGTTCCCGACGGTTAGCGGATACACACTACCTCTAACCTCTTCCCGTAATTCAGTTGCGGTCATCCGTATGATGAATCGTTTACGACATTATAATTTACGCCAAAGTGATTGCTCATGTAAAGAAAAGTGTTTGTTTGTTTGTTTGTAATTCATAAAAACCTACAGCTTTATTCGGATCTTGAATCTTCCAGGCAGATTAAAACTGTGTGCCCGACCTAGACTCGAATTCGTGACCTTTGCCTTTCGCGGACAAGTGCCCTACCATCTGAGCTACCGAAGCACGACTCACGCCCGGTCCTCACAGCTTTACTTCTGCCAGTATCTCGTCTCCTACCTTCCAAACTTTACAGAAGCTCACCTGCGAGTTTGATAAAATTTTGCTCACTTTATCTTCAAGAAAAGAGGAAGATCACTGTGTACATAAGATTTCGTAATTTGACTTGAAACATATATCCGTACGTAATACACTACTGGCCATTAAAATTCCTACACCAAGAAGAAATGCAGATGATAAACGGGTATTCATTGGACAAATATATTATACTAGAATTGACAAGTGATTACATTTTCACGCAGTTTGGGTGCATAGATCCTCAGAAATCAATACCCAGAACAACCACCTCTGGCCGTAATAACGGCCTTGATACGCCTGGGCATTGAGTCAAACAGAGCTTGGATGGCGTGTACAGGTACAGCCGCCCATGCAGCTTCAACACGATACCAAAGTTCATCGAGAGTAGTGACTGGCGTATTGTGACGAGGCAGTTGCTCGGCCACCATTGACCAGACGTTTTCAGTTGGTGAGAGATCTGGAGAATGTGCTGGCCAGGGCAGCAGACGAACATTTTCTGTATCCAGAAAGGCCCGTACAGGACCTGCAACATACGGTCGTGCATTATCCTGCTGAAATGTAGGGTTTCGCAGGGAATGAATGAAGGGTATAGCCACGGACCGTAACACATCTGAAATGTAACGTCCACTGTTCAAAGTGCCGTCAATGCGAACAAGAGGTAACCGAGACGTGTAACCAATGGCACCCCATACCATCACGCCGGGTGATACGCCAGTATGGCGATGACGAATACACGCTTCCAATGTGCGTTCACCGCGTTGTCGCCAAACACGAATGTGACCATCATGATGCTGTAAACAGAACCTGGATTCATCCGAAAAGATGACGTTTTGCCACTCGTGCACCCGGATTAGTCGTTGAGTACACCATCGCAGGCGCTCCTGTCTGTGATGCCGCGTCAAGGGTAACCGCAGCATGGTCTCCGAGCTGATAGTCCATGCTGCTGCAAACGTCGTCGAACTGTTCGTGCAGATGGTTGTTGTCTTGCAAACGTCCCCATCTGTTGACTCAGGGCTCGAGACGTGGTTACACGATCCGTTACATCCATGCAGATAAGATGCCTGTCATCTCGACTGCTAGTGATATTACCCTCCTGAAACCACAGATTCCATATTCTGCTAACAGTCATTGGATCTTGAGCAACGCGAGCAGCAATGTCGCGATACGATAAACCGCAATCCGAGCTATATCAAAGACGGAAACGTGATGGTACGCATTTCTCTTCCTTACACAAGCATCACAACAACGTTTCACCAGGCAACGCCGGTCAACTGCTGTTTGTGTATGAGAAATCGGTTGGAAACTTTTCTCATGTCAGCACGTTGTAGGTGTCGCCACCGGCGCGAACCTTGTGTGAATGCTCTGAAAAGCTAATCATTTCTATATCACAGCATCTTCTTCCTGTCGGTTAAATTTCGCGTCTGTAGCACGTCATATTCGTGGTGTAGCAATCTTAATGGCCAGTAGTGTATATAAATGGGAAAGGTTGTTACCAGAAATCTTTATATAAGGTCTTTTTCGGGTCATCAGTCTTCTGACTGGTCTTATACAGCTCGCCAAGAATTCCTCTGCTGCGCCAATCTTTTCATCTCAGAGTAGCACTTGCAGCCTGCGTCCTCAGTTATTTGCTCGATGTATCCCAGTCTCTTTCTTCCTCTACTGCTTTTACCCTCTGTAAGGGTAACTCAGTGAAAACTGCATGTTGATGACTATATTCACTTACGGGAAGCTGTAGCCAATGACCGCAATGTCGCCAATATAGAAAGGATGACATCCTACCAGCTGCCTTCGTTGGCAGTCTGAGGCACAAGGACGAATATGCTCAAGAAACAATGTCCTACGAGTATGTCCGCAACCGTGGCCGACTGGATCTTTTTGTAACCTTTACGTATAACCCTAAATGGTCAGATATTATAGTCGAGCTTGTGGTAGGTCAGGCATATACTGATCGCCACGATTTAACAGCAAGGGTGTTTTAGCCAAAACCTACCAACTTTATTGCCGTTTTACAAAAAGCTACATGTTTGGAGACACCTATTCTTAGATGTATTCGGTTGAATGGCACGCCGGATAGTTTTTTTTCTTGCACTCCAGACGAACAAATGGAGAAGGTTGTGTACCATCAGGCTTCACGATAAGAGTTTTATTTTAAAGTTCCTTTTTATTCGAGCTTGGTAAAATTATACGTTTACTGGCTGTAAATATACTTTCATTATGTCTTCGTGAAATGAAAGTTTCGCAGCTTTCACTGTAGAAACTGCTAAATCGGTATGTCTTTTTAAGTAATTAGGGGTTTATCGCCCCTGCTGACTGCAATTATGTATTCACATTATACAACATATTAATTAATATGTGAAATATTTATCCACTAAACATGTACACGTATATTTTGAGTCAAAATATTTATTGCAGAAAATTAAATCTATTGAAATGATAAAAGTATGTGTTTTACAGTTAGGTCGAGGTACGTTGTGCATTACAGATCTATTACTTTAATTTCCAATGTGCGAAAGAATTAAAATATAATCTATGACGTTACTGTTGTTTTTAAACTTTTGCTCTGAAATTGAAGTATATTTGCAAAAGTCAGAAACGGAATCCTAGAACCTGATTTTTATGAATGCCACAGGTGATGACGCATTCATTCGTAGCATTCCATTGACATCCAATGATTCAAATATGCCCTTCTACTTAAAGAGGTTTCATTTTCCCACACATCTTGCATTCGCTATGAGTATCAACAAGGCACAGGGACGATCACTTTTTGTCGCAGATACTAAACATCTCGGGCAATGCCGGGCACTGCAAATAGAAGTAAATGAATGTAGAATGCCTGAAATCTCTTAGCGACGGTATTTTTTTACTAAAGCATTTGATACCTGACTTATTTATTGTGTTCATTCACAATAGGAGTTTCCAGCTGATATTTATTGAAATGCGGTAGTTACGTCGTCAGAAAAACTTTGGTGAACGATAGGCGTAATACCGTCAACGTACAGTCAACTAGAATGTGCGTAGACGTTTATATTATTGGCACCAGTACAAGCCGAGAGAATAAAATTTAAAGTAAAATTTTGTATGAAATACTTCTTGATTAGTGAGAAATGAACTATACTCTCGATTTACAAATGAGTGTAATCTCATTAGTAAGAAATAACAATCAGTGGAACTGTTTATTTATACTGAACACATCAAAAAGCTTCTGCGAGGAAAATTTTATGCAGTTTCCCGTGTGACGGCTGTAATTTTGATATTAAAATTAGATTTTTTATGCATGACCGAATATTCACACGCACAGTGTCCTAATTTGTCAGCTGTGATTCATGCGCATAAATTTAACAGAAAATTAATACAATAAAACGTTAAATTGGCGTGAAGTTGTACTTTCCCTCTAATAAATTTAATTCTTTTCAAAAACGTGTATGTATTGTACATACCGGACAAAAGGACCCATTATTGAGAGGACCCTTTCTCCGCAGTACTGTATGTTACAAAGAACACATCGTTCAGGATGTGTATTTCATATGCGACGTGTTCTTCACCAGTGCGCTATATCCTGAGAATCTAACCCTTAGCTATTGCAATATGATATCGATGAGTCAGAATCGAGAACTCGACTCACATGTCGAGTAAAAACAGGTCCAAGCATATGGAAAGAATAACTCCGTCCAAACAGGCCTTCGACGGCTCTACGGTACTGACCAGCCGCCGTGTCATCCTCAGCCCACAAGCGTCACTGGATGCAGATATGGAGGGGCATCTGGTCAGCACACCGGTCTCCCGACTGCATGTCAGTTTATGAGACCGGAGCCGCTACTTCACAGTCAAGTAGCTCCTAAGTTTGCCTCACAAAGAGCTCAGTGCGACCCCCTTGCCAACAGCGCTCGGTAGACCTTATGGTCACCCATCCAAGTGCTAGCCCAGCCCTACAGCGCTTAACTTCGGTGATCTGACGGGAACCGGTGTTACCACTGCGGCAAGGCCGCTGGCTTTGGAAACAATAAGAGTGAATGAATACTCCGATATCCAGCAAGAAAACATAGTATTGCATGCGTGGCATCGTGATGAATGAGACGATTTGGGGGAGGGGGTGGGGAGAGGGAGAGATAGATAGGGAGAGAGAGAGAGAGAGAGGGAGAGAGAGAGAGACAGAGAGAGAATAACGAGGCCAAGTCGTAAACTCTCTCAGAAGAACAAGGATTTGCAATGAAAAATACTGGATTTCTTTTAAGCAGAGGAACAAGCTGCCTTTACAAGCAGATGCTATTTGCATGTGTGAGTAGTACCGGTAAGTGAATTTATGCTTGGTGTCTCTTCTAAACGTTTAAAAACCGCTGACTTGACGTAGATGATGCTGAGACAAGCAATTTATGATGCTGAGACAAGCAATTTAATATAAGACACGTGGAAACCGCAAATGTAGGGAAAACACACGAAATGTGGATGGCGAATGTTGAAACTCGTAACGTCACCAGATGACACACCTTGCCGTACGTGCAGCGCTTGAGCTTATTGATCTGTTCCATCTGATCATCCCAACCCAAGTCGCATATTCACATCGGTGTGGCTCCGGGCCTACGTGCACTGCTGCAGCGCGTGTGGCTCAGGGTTCGAATCTTGGACGTGGCAGGAAGCTTTTTTATGCCTTGTGTTAGACAGTTATGTATTTACATTGAGGAAATATTTACTATTTCATTTACCGGTCTCGCGGACCCCGCTGGTTTATTTCATAGTACAGTAAACAGAAAGCTAGCGTTTTGCGTCACAAGTAAATAAGTTTCCGAATTGCGTCGCTACCAGTAAGTGACCTACGTTTCTTTACTAAATAAAGTCAGTAAAAAAAGAGAAAAAAGGAAACACAAAACATGAACGGCTTTTGCTTGGTTACAGCGTGGACAAGAATTTGGTAGCTCCTACATTTACAACAGGTGTTCGACAAACGAGTACCCTGGCGGAGTGATTTGCAGCACTGCCCCTACCAGCGAGGATAGGACCGATCAGCCCAACCGCTGTACGTCATCTGGTGGCGTCACATGTTCAACATTTGTCATCCACTTTTCTGGTATTTCCCGACATTTGCGTCCCTATGTGTTTCATATTAAATTACTTGTCTCAGTGTCATCTACGTCGTGTTGGGCTGTTTTAAAAGTTAATGAGAATCACCCTGTATAACGAGGCAATTAATTTGGACTGCAGCTTCATGTGCAATCTTTTATTTTAATTTTAGAAAGGTTTTGGACTGAGCGTCAACAGAATCAATACTAACAGCCCTTGGAAACAAAGCATTTACTCAACCTACATAGATGAGCCAAAACATAATAACAACATGCTTAACAATGTGTTGCCCCACTTCTGCAACGCAAAACAAACAGTGATTCTACATGGCATGGATTCGACGAGTCCTTGGTAGGATTCAGAAGGTGTTTTTGTTGTTGTGAGTTGTGGTCCTCAGTCCGAAGACTGGTTGGGTGCAGATCTTCAGTGCAGGTGTGTGTGTGTGTGTGTGTGTGTGTGTGTGTGTGTGTGTGCAAGCAAAGCTGTGCAAGCTTCTTCATGTCCGAATAAGTACTGCGCGTCAAAGCGGGGCGTGCTAGTGCGTACAATTCTAGATACTTGAGAAAAGATGAAATCTCGTGCCAGTCGTGGGAAATCCGTCAAACTGAAAGTCCCACGTGATGGACTGATCACCATTACAAGCCTCTTACATTTTCAATACAGAAGAGGCTGAGTAGAAGTTAGCATATTAACCAAGAATATTGATCTATAGTCTGATAATCAGTCCAGAAATTGTAGCTATTTCATCAAAATGTGGTTCCAAAACGCCTTTCTAGCCATATAAAATGATTACCGTCCCACTGATTGCATTCAGAATTGGCGAACAGCACATGAAACTAAAATTTTGCGATCAATATTGGTTCTACGCCTCATGCGAAGGATTGAATGAAAAGAAAGAGAAAAAGGATGGTTAATCATAATTTCCTTTACTTGATTTAATGCCTTTTACTCCGATGTGGAGCATAGGATACATATTAGAGCTCTCCATCTGATCCTGTTCCTTGCCATCTTCTTGATGTTACTCCAGGGGTGGTCAACGGCTGCCACGTCGGCTTCATCAGTCCTGCGCCAGGTCGACCTCGGTCTGCCTCTCCTCCTTGCTCCTTGTGGGTTCCATTCTAAAGCCTGCTCTGGAATATGTTGCGGGCCTCTTCTCAGGGTGTGTCCAATCCATTTCCATTGCCTTTCTTTTACGGTTATCTCGGCTTTCCTTTGTTTGGTGCGTTGCCATAGTTCTTGGTTTCAGATAACATTTGGACAGCGTACTCCCAGTATAGTCCTCAAACATTTATTGATGAAGGTTTGTAGTCTTGTTTTAATTTGTGCTGTCACCTTCCCCGTCTCACACCCCTACAAGAGAACAGATTTTACAGTTGAGTCCAATATTTTACGCTTTATCTTAGACAATATTTCACGAGATGTCCAAACTGGTCGCAGCTGAGCAAAGACTCCTTTTGCCTTTTTGATCGCGTTTTCGACGTGTTCTGTCGTCCCTCCATTTTTGGAAACAATTCTTCCCAGATAAAAAAAGCTCTTCACATGCTCAATCTCCTCTTCTTTCACGTCTAGTGCATTCTTGTTCTTACTGTTTATCCTAAACTCTTTAGTCTTAGCCGTGTTTATTTTTAATCTCACTCTCTGAGCTTCTGTTTACAATTCCTTAAGCTTCTCACTCTTATCCTTGAAAGTGTGGGACAGAAGGCAGATGTCGTCCGCAAAGTCCAGGTTCTCCAGGCGATCATATAGGGTCCACTGTAAACCTCTCGTTTTCTCTCGGGTTACCTTCTTGTTGACATCATCTAATGTCAGTAAAAACAGCAGTGGTGAAAGCAAACAACCATGCCTTACTCCGGAATTTAAAATGAATGGTTCTGAGAGCTTTCCATCATGTTTGATCTGGCAGGTACGAGGGTTGGAACTTTAATAGTGGCAACTATTTATTTATAGCTCGTACAAAATAGATACGTGTTTCAAAGTTTCAATGACCTTCAAAGTAGTCACCAGCATTGTGTATAACTCGTTTCAAGCGATGTGGAAGTCGTAGGATACTCTTAGCAGTGCCAGTTGTGTTGACAGTTCAAACAGTGCGGTCTATTGCCCGACGAATTTGTAGCAGTTCTGAAGCGAACGCCGTGAGGTGTTTCCTTCAGTTTAGAAATCGAGTTGAACTTACGAGGGCTTAAGTCAGGGGAGTGCAATAGGTAATAACACTTAGTAGCCCCATCAGTCAAACAAATCAGTAACAGCTTGCACTCTACGTGCTTGAGCATTGTCCTGCAAAATGATGGCCAGGTCCTGCAGAAAGTGTCATCACTTCTGTCTCTAAGCTGGTCGTAGGTTGTGTTCAAAAAATTAACAGCACAGAGACAGAAGTTCTTCCCTCGGTTCTGAGAAATATTTTGTAATAGCACCTCTAGCAACTAACAAATTGGAAATTTGTGATAAGTTCTATGGGACTAAACTGTTTGGGTCATCGGTCCCCAGGCTTACACACTACTTACTCTAACTTAAACTAACTTACACTAAGAACAACACACACACACACCAATGCCGAGGGGGGGGGGGAGGGAGTCAAACCTCAGAAGGGGGGAGTCGAGCGAATCGTGGCAAGACACCCTAGACCATGCGGGGTCAGCAACTAACAGCAAAATCCAAAAACGTCAACTAACATTATAACATTAACATCTTTTTCGATAGTAGTTCTCCGGTTGAGCAGCAAAAGAAAAGGAAAACTTAGTTAAATGTGCTTAATTTTAATAGATGTTGGTGAATTCGACCGTAAGCTAAGTAAACTTGGGGGTTTACACCAGGGTGAATATTTTATAGTTTGTCGTCCATCTCTGGCAGCCCATGGGTGTACACGGTTTGTGCCGATGAGCTGCTATGGCACAGATTTTGACAAGGCAGTATCATGGATTAATGAATGTGCATTACAGAGGCGGTAGTCTTAAAATGTGGTACTTATTTATAGCAATGAACATTAAATTAGTTAAGCCTGTTGTAATACAACGCAGAAAGTTGAAGAAAAATGACATTCAGAACATGTAAACATTTGTGATCGTGTTTCATATAGTATATTGCATTTACATGCACGGTGGCCACAAAAAGTCTGAAAACCTTGTAAGGAAGTTGCAAGTTAGGTTGAGCCGAGAAATAATTGTTTAGAGAAATTCGATATGTTGCGCAATTTGTGAGTTAATTAGCACTGAAGTTGGCCAATCAGGCCGTTGCGGCGCAAATTCAAACGACCCACCAGATACAATTAGTGTCAGTTGTTTTCATAGAGTACATCACAGCGCACGAGATTTCTCTGCCTTTGGCTCGTGTTCGATCCTTACTAGCATCTCATGTCCAGTTTTAGTATCGCTCTCTTAAAACGTTTTCCTACACGTGGCAGGGATGATATAGCATCCAGCAATATTCGATGTAGAATTAGTCACTCTTGGTTGCAGGGATGTATTTATTACTTATTTACGAATGACTGGAGTTGCGCTCTACCAAAACTACGGTGCGGTACTTTCGGTACACTACGTAAATGACATGTTAAATGGTAGGATTACTGGTAGTATTGGTAGCATTGTAGAGATGGAAACATAAATGAATGTGTAAGAGAGAAACTAGGAGTGACGACTTGTCTCTAGTTTACTTTATTTTATTCATTTATTTTATATTTGTGCAAATAGTTAGAGCTGTTAGAACCGCACTTAAGTATGAATTGCAGAGCAACCATGTAGATGTAGTTTCAGCGTTTATCCATTTTTATTTTTCACGTACTTTTTGTTTTCATTATTGTTGAGGAAATTGCGTTTTCCAGCGTTTTATGATAAATCTGTATTATTTGCTTTATTTTGACTACAAAATCCCTCTGCTTCACGTTACAAATCAACAATTTTCGAATAAAATCTGAACTAAACATCGACAATTTCAAATTTTCTAGAAATATTGTTTACTTGTAAGTAACAGAGAAGAGGGCAATTATGCAGAACAAAAACGTTCCATAGGTTACCTGGCCCTTTATATATCCTCACTCAGTTTCTAGACAGTTCACCGTTTCCGGTTTTTAGGGGAATCTAGTAAAACGCTGAGCGTATACGTAAAGATAGTGATTGCTATGATGTAACGCCCGACAGGTATGCAACACACATAATATACAGGTAACGTAGGTACGACCTTAGCTGACCAAAGCCTCCAGGAAAAATACAGTAGTCTACGGCTTCTTATAATAGTCTGTGGTAGCCTACCACAGTTTTACAGTTCTACCAATAACGCCTTTGGCAGAGTATGACCCGGCGGTCGGTCGGTCGCGATTGACCCATCAGATACACAAGACGGTTCTTTACCTATTTTATATAAAAACTATTATTAATGAATTAATCATCTGCTCACACACACAACACACCATCTCGTGACGATATTACAGGTCGCAATTTTGGGATCACTGAGGGTGGCAGCAACCTGAAACTGAGAAGAGTCAATAAGAACTGTTCCGAATGGTGACGACTTTTAACGATTAGTACTTGCGGTGGGCGGCAACATATGGTAACCTAGTCTATTGTAGGCTCATAACTTACATATTCATGCAGATCTCCAATTAATAATGAACTCGGTACGTGCACGGTCCGAGCTGCCACCCCTCAGTGTCATTATTGACTTTTGAGCAAAACGGTTTGACGACCACTGCTGTAGTGTTACTATTTTCAACACTACCGTCAAATGTAATTTCACTGTCAATTTATTGGCAACCGGTCTCGACAATACACTTCGTCATCATCAGGCCCCAAAAGTAATATAAAAGCATCTGCATTAACAACAGTATTACATCAAAAGAAAGACAGTACCTAGGATTAAAATATATAATATATAGGTATTCTATTGTTTAAAAACAATCCATATACAACCTCAATGAACGTATTGTAAAATATAAGCCCTACATATACATATATTTTGGGATATAATCATCATGTCAGTACTTCTATGCACACGTTCACCTATAGTGAAACTCAATCACTCAACAAGTAATGTAACGTGACTGTAGAAATGAATACCTATGTACAACTAAGATCCATGTAAATAATTGCAATACTGAAACAATGGAAAAGCAATATACACTCCTGGAAATTGAAATAAGAACACCGTGAATTCATTGTCCCAGGAAGGGGAAACTTTATTGACACATTCCTGGGGTCAGATACATCACATGATCACACTGACAGAACCACAGGCACATAGACACAGGCAACAGAGCATGCACAATGTCGGCACTAGTACAGTGTATATCCACCTTTCGCAGCAATGCAGGCTGCTATTCTCCCATGGAGACGATCGTAGATATGCTGGATGTAGTCCTGTGGAACGGCTTGCCATGCCATTTCCACCTGGCGCCTCAGTTGGACCAGCGTTCGTGCTGGACGTGCAGACCGCGTGAGACGACGCTTCATCCAGTCCCAAACATGCTCAATGGGGGACAGATCCGGAGATCTTGCTGGCCAGGGTAGTTGACTTACACCTTCTAGAGCACGTTGGGTGGCACGGCATACATGCGGACGTGCATTGTCCTGTTGGAACAGCAAGTTCCCTTGCCGGTCTAGGAATGGTAGAACGATGGGTTCGATGACGGTTTGGATGTACCGTGCACTATTCAGTGTCCCCTCGACGATCACCAGTGGTGTACGGCCAGTGTAGGAGATCGCTCCCCACACCATGATGCCGGGTGTTGGCCCTGTGTGCCTCGGTCGTATGCAGTCCTGATTGTGGCGCTCACCTGCACGGCGCCAAACACGCATACGACCATCATTGGCACCAAGGCAGAAGCGACTCTCATCGCTGAAGACGACACGTCTCCATTCGTCCCTCCATTCACGCCTGTCGCGACACCACTGGAGGCGGGCTGCACGATGTTGGGGCGTGAGCGGAAGGCGGCCTAACGGTGTGCGGGACCGTAGCCCAGCTTCATGGAGACGGTTGCGAATGGTCCTCGCCGATACCCCAGGAGCAACAGTGTCCCTAATTTGCTGGGAAGTGGCGGTGCGGTCCCCTACGGCACTGCGTAGGATCCTACGGTCTTGGCGTGCATCCGTGCGTCGCTGCGGTCCGGTCCCAGGTCGACGGGCACGTGCACCTTCCGCCGACCACTGGCGACAACATCGATGTACTGTGGAGACCTCACGCCCCACGTGTTGAGCAATTCGGCGGTACGTCCACCCGGCCTCCCGCATGCCCACTATACGCCCTCGCTCAAAGTCCGTCAACTGCACATACGGTTCACGTCCACGCTGTCGCGGCATGCTACCAGTGTTAAAGACTGCGATGGAGCTCCGTATGCCACGGCAAACTGGCTGACACTGACGGCGGCGGTGCACAAATGCTGCGCAGCTAGCGCCATTCGACGGCCAACACCGCGGTTCCTGGTGTGTCCGCTGTGCCGTGCGTGTGATCATTGCTTGTACAGCCCTCTCGCAGTGTCCGGAGCAAGTATGGTGGGTCTGACACACCGGTATCAATGTGTTCTTTTTTCCATTTCCAGGAGTGTACATCACAGTGAATGACATAATTAAAAACACGTGGTTAATGACTTTACGCAATAAATATCCACTAATATTGATCATGATCGTGCGTACAACATAATTATAAATATGATCTAGAGATGTAAGGTATATATACCTGTATAACTGGTCTATGTCAGAAGCAACAATAAAAATGAAAATGAATGTCTATATACAGGGTGATCCATGTATCTTGACCACCCTAAATAACTGTTTGTCCAGATGCAAATTACAAAATGTTTCAAGCAAATGTTCTTTAGCCGTCAGGGGAACATCAATCAGCATGATTGCCTTCGTTGTAGCTTTGTTTTTTACAAAGATATCAACAGCGGTATGACTTTTTTAAACGGCACCCTGTATTTTTTATTCAGTACTTCATTTCCTCTCCTAAAGACCTATTCAAAAATGTATCACAGTGTACCATTCACTGAGACACAAGCCGGCCGCTGGTGGCCGAGCGGTTCTGGCGCTACAGTCTGGAACCGCGCGACCGCTACGGTCGCAGGTTCGAATCCTGCCTCTGGCATGGATGTGTGTGTTGTCCTTAGGTTAGTTAGGTTTAAGTAGTTCTAAGTTCTAGGGGACTTATGACCTCAGTAGTTGAGTCCCATAGTGCTCAGAGCCATTTGAACCATTTTTTGAACTGAAACACAACGTTATTGACACACAACGTTATAACACAACATTGACGTTGACGCTACCAGCGCTTAGTGCAGGTACTAGGGGTAATGGAACACATCCACGTGCTGACGTTGACAAAGGAGAAATGTAAACATAAATAGAATGCACACCCGTTATTCCGTCAACCATCGTCAGTTGAAGAGTTGTGTGAGTAGAATGTACACCAACGAAGAGAAGGTAGATATGCTACTCAACTATGGGGAATGTAAGTTAGCAGAACAGTAACTACAATACTGTTTTCTTATGTGTGGGTACATTTAGTACTGTAGTTCAGTTCCTCTAAATACTGTTGTGTAGAGTAGCCATACAGTAAAGGCTATCCTTCCTACAAACTGCATCGACATAACGCTTCTTTTATTGGCTCTGAGCACTATGGGACTTATCATCTGAGGTAATCAGTCCCGTAGACTTAGAACTACTTAAGCCTAACTAAGCTAAGGACATCACACACATCCATGTCCGAGGCAGCATTCTAACCTGCGACCGTAGTACTTCTTTTATTGTTGATGTTGCTGAAGGTAGGCGAAATGCTACGCAGGCAGCGGAATTGTACAGAGAGCGATATCCTGACAAGAACCCACCTTCCCGACCGGTGTTTTCTCGTCTTCTTGCGATGCTTCAGGAAGCGGGAAGTTTCAACCCTCGACAACGCAATCGTCGTAGCACTCGTACGGACGAAGCTGCCGAAGTTATTGTTCTCGTTTCCGTTGCTATGAATCCACATGTGAGCACACGGCAGCTTGAACACGAGATTGGCATTCCTAAAACCAGTGTACATCGTATTCATACACCTCACCGGTTCCATCCTTACCGTGTATACCTACATCAAGAATTGCTTGGGAATGATTTGGAGAATCGTGTACAGTTCTGTCAGTGGGCACAGAAGCAAATCCTCGCCGACCCGAACTTCTTCTCCAATGTTCTATTTACCGATGAATGTTCCTTCTCAAACAAAGGACAGGTAAATGTTAGGAAGATGTATTATTGGTCCAATGACAACCCACGATGGCTGAGACAGGTGGACCTTCAGCGTCAATTGAGAGTTAACGTCTGGTGTGGGGTGCTTGGTGCTACAATTATTGACGCTTATTTCATCAATGGTAGTCTAACTACACAGAGTATGAAAACTTCCTCAGACGAATTCTTCCTCCTCTTCTGGATGAAGTGCCGCTAAGAACCAGAATCCTTATGTGGTATCAACACGATGGATGTCCAGCACACAATGCCTTGCGTGCACGTCGTGTTCTGAACCGAAGGTATCCTGCCACATGGATTGGTCAAGGAGGAACACCTACTTGGCCTGCTGGGTCTCCTGATTGAAATGCTCTGGATTTTTTTCTTTGGGGATGCATTAAAGACGTTGTCTATCGCGATATTCCAACAACTCCAGAGGACGTGCAGGAACGTATCGTACTTGCTTGTAATTCTCTTCAGCAGGCAACAATGGAAGCAGTAAATAATTTTTTCATTCAACGAGAGCACCAATGTATCGGTGTTCAGGGTCATCACTTTGAGCACCTTTGAATGTTCTACTCCTGGGAAATGGTACAGGAGAGTCAAAGTCAATTTTGTGTTATGATTTTACTTGGTTTTGATGTGTTTTCTGACAACTCCAGCTACTGGACGAGATTGTGATCCCGGGCTCAAAGTCAATTTTGTGTAATGTAGTTCATAACGCTGTGTTTCAGTGAATGCTACAGTGTGATACATTTTTGAATAGGTCTTTAGGAGAGTATATTGATTACCGAATAAAAAAATACAGTGTGCCATTTAAAAAAGTCATACCGCTGTTCATATCTTTGTAAAAAACAAAGCTAAAACGAAGGCAATCATGCTGATTGATGTCCCCCTGACGGCTAAAGAACATTTGCTTGAAACATTTTGTAATTTGTATCTGGACAACAGTTATTTAGGGTGGTCAAGATAAATGGGACACCCTGTATAGTACTGAAGTTAAAAAGCACCTAAGCAATTAAGCAAATGTAGAGGACAAAACAAATCATACGACTATAGAAGCTTATATGAAGACAAGATAGGAGGAAGAGGACCAACTAGTGAACATAGAACAGTTCATCAAAGCTGTTACTCTGTTGGGTCGTTACATATAAATGGATCATGCAGGCATGACATTATTACTAAATTGTCAACGTTAATGGAACATAGTAACACATGAACTCTATAGTGTGAAAATCCGCACTAATATGTGCTAATGAAAATACGTATGAGTATACTGGCATAGAGTACAACATGATGATTACACCCAGTAAACATATATGTTTTTATTACAATATTTTACAATACAGTAATTAAGGTTGTACATGGATCGTTTTTAAACAATAGAATGACTACATATAGATAATTTAAGCCTAGATATTATCTTGCGCTGTTGTTAATGCAGCTGCTTTTATATTACTTTTAGGACCTGATGATGACGAAGTGTATCGTCGAAAAGTGTTGTCAATAAATTGGTAACGAAATTACAGCTGATGGCAGTGTTGAAAATCGTAATGTTCCTATCGGCTGCTGTCCTCTCCTGTTACTTATCAAGGATCGATATACCGAAACCGCTGTAGTGCGTTACGAAGAAAGCGGAGAAGGGAAACTAGTCATCTACATATGCAGAACAAGAGCACTGTAAGAAAGGAATGGGGAAGGCAGCAGGTAGGGGAAGATGCACTTAGCACGTTGAACGTTGGTGTTTTGTCAAGTGAGCTAGTGTTGCTAGAGTAAATAACGTGTCCCGGCGCGCGGGCAGGGGATGACGCAAAGTGTTTGCGAGGTCGGATGCAGGCAGCCAGGCCGTTGACGGGATTTATTCCTTGGATAGCGGCCCGCCATTCGAGCATTTTACGAGCCGAGGAAAGACGTTTATTGACGCTTTTTATTGATGTGTATAAAAATGGGGCCCGACTGCTGGAGATTAATGGCTGTTAACAGGGAAAGTTTACACAGGCTGACGCGCGCCGCCGGGCTGCGCTTGCCCGAAACACTGGCGATACGGTGGCCGGATATTTTCGGGGAAGTGAAAAATCTCTGCGCGGAAATCTCGGGGTTTTTAATGCCTGACGGTAACGCCGGATGAATATACGGGAGCCAAGTTTATTCCTGCAGTTTATCACCACTTCGGGGACGGAATTCTGCGATTTCAAGAGTCGAAACAGATAGAGAAGTTTATTTTTAGCTGTAGTACGCTCCTTTGGATCTTCTCGTCGATTTTTCATGTAAGTAAGGAAAGTGCTGGGATGTTTTTGTGAATCTACTAACGATAAAACTCTTAAACGGAAATTTTGTTGACCAATTGATTATAGGCTGAATGCAATCACGTATGGGTTGCACTTCGTTTGTTTCGTTATCGAGCCTAAACAGAGAACTAATCTACAATAAATACAGTCCGATAGTACTCCATTGTAACACCGTATCACTCCACGACATGTGTCACGTCTGCTTGAAGTAATGAGGTGTTACGCCTAACTATAACATTATATGAAGTGATGAAATGAGAATATGAGAGGCATACAGGTGAGTAGACAAATGACGAGTGGTTTATATCGACAAAAGGTCAACCTGGGTAGCTTACGTTTGTGGCCAGAGCCACACCTAATTTCAGTATGTTATCATTTAAGTACACCGATTTTAAACTGAATAATCCTTTGCAACGTGAATATGAAGCAATGAAATATTCCAGTTTATGAACCAAGCATACTGATCTACACAGAGTCCTTGCCTGCGAATTTTTTTTTTTGTCTCACTGATTTTGTCCTAATAACTTAACTTCGAAGTGAATGTTACAACGAATTAACACTGTTAAGTGTGTGTGTGTGTGTGTGTGTGTGTGTGTGTGTGTGTGTGTGTGTGTGTACGTTTTTAGGGTGTTCCTTACACCTATCCATGCGGTTCTCGTTTTACTAATTTTGCAGTGTTTCTCTACGCCTGTCTCTTAAAATTTCAGTAGCAGCGTAACGACCTTGTAATGCACCCACACGTCCAAATCATTATCATAACCGAAATGAGAAGTAGCAAAGTGAGATTCTAAAATTGCAAACGTTTGTACAGAAATTCTTTACTGCGACATCCATATCTATTTGAAGTATATAATCCTGCAACATATTCTAAATTCAAATATAATGAAGCACCTAGAACAAAACAGTCTTCACTCTGAGGCGTCTAGAAATGCAGATCACCTGAAACCCGACAATATACATCCCAAGGGATGACGATGAGAAATGCACACAAGTTACCAAGTAGATTCACTGAATTTACGCTTTCGAAAAATGTTAGTTTCGGCGTTACACCGATGTTTAATGTTAAAGATAGGGAACATACAACAAGATTTGTGATTGGTGCAGACCTTGGCAGACAGGACAGAGCATTTTTGTCATGGGTAGAGAAACGTCTAGGATATGTAATAGGCATTGGGATACAGAGTGTTTCATGTCTCACACTTCTAGAGGTTATTGAGAGAACTTGGTAAATCAAGTTTTACGTGGGAACCTATGTCTGGAAACGTCATCCAACGACGCCACACAGCGCCAAGTTACAGCCATCGGCGTCGGTATGTGTGTGTGCAAACAGGATGATTCCGTGAAGTTGTCACAGAATTTCTGGGATGATGGAAAAGGATGAATGTATCAATTGGAGGTGAGGGTTCCTGCACCGGAAACAAGCGAGTCGAAAGTTGCAAGGGAAAGCCGATACCTCTTACAGTGAGATACGTATTGCCACTGTTGTAGGGTAGACAACCTTGAGAGATTGTAGTATGTACCAAATCAAGGCAAAAATTTTGAGTAAACATGGACTCTAAGATGCATACCTGAGGAGCTATGAGCAACTGTTCATCTTTGCTACTGTGATAGCCGGCCAGAGTGGCCGAGCGATTCTAGGCGCTTCAGTCTGGAACCGCGCGACCGCTACGGTCGCATGTTCGAATCCTGCCTCGGGCATGGATGTGTGTGATGTCCTTAGGTTAGTTAGGTTTGTTCTAAGTTCTAGGGGACTGATGACCTCAGATGTTAAGTCCCATAGTGCTACTGTGATACACATTGTCTCTATTGAACAAGTGCTCATAGCTCTTAAAGTGTGCATTTTAGGGCCCACGTTTTCTTGACATTTTTTCTACTGCCACTTCCTAAAGTTGCCTGACTTATAGTCTTGGCAGCGACAGTACCAGTACATGTCTTCTACTGTCTCAGGTATCAGAACGGTTTTCGCTTATAACTTTCGACTCGTTCGTTTCCGGTACAGGGACCCTTATCTCATATTGATGCATTTATCCTTTTACATCACCCAAGAAAGTCTGTAACATCATCACGTAATCACCGTGTAGGTACACACATTTAGAGGCGTCTGCGCCTATAACTTTGAAGCTTTGTAGCGTCGTTGGATGACGTTTCCGGACGTGGGTTCTTACATAAAATTTGATCCACTGATTCCCCTCTACAGTAGTTGGAAATGTGTAACATGTGAAACACCCTGTAGTAATGATTCGGCGGATATACTTACATGCAATTCAACTTTGTTCAGATGATTCGGTTACCACCGAGCACAATGGACTCGCATTCGGGGGGACGACGGGCTCAGACCATCGTCACACCATCCATACGTAGGTTTTTTGTCATTTCCCTAAATCGCTCCAGGCAAAAGCCGGGACGGTTCCTTCTCTATCGTTGACACAATCCGATCTTGTCCTCTGTCTAAAGACCTGGATGTCGACGGGACTTTAAACCCAACCTCCCTTCCTTTTTTCTTGATTCGGTTGTCGATGATGAAGACTGAAAAGGTAATAAATTTTACTGCAAAATTCATGAGTCACCAGTTAGTCCCAATTTTCATCGTGAATATACCTGGGAGGAACACTGGACGTGGATATGAATAACATATACGTGCAGTTGTTAGTGAAGCTGGTGACAGACTGCGATGTTTTGCTAGGTTACTGGGAAATTGCAGTATGTCTACGATATAGCTGGCTTATATGAAGCTTGTACAGCCTACGCTGGAAGTAGGCGGAATCTCTGTAATTTTGGACTGCATCTATATCTTTCTTTACTCCGCAAATCACCCTATGCAGTGTTGCAATGGGACTGCAAACGCAACTATCTTTTCTCTTCTTCCGTGTTCCTGAGTCCTGATTGGCGCTTGGGAATAGCTCTAATTTCTCCGATATCTCTCGGGTGAGGACGGCAGTAACATGTAGCTCGACCCTTTCCGGACCGTAAATTTCGGCATTTCAATATCAGAAGCATAACACCTCTCTTGCAGAGTCTACCACTGCACTAACAGAAGACATCGGGCATATGTGAAGGAGGGAGTACTTACAGTTAGAGATTTAAGCGTAATATAAGTGGTGCAGGACGTTAGCTGGTAGACCCTGTAAGATATTTACCGCCTATTTTTCGGTAACATTGTTACAAAATTACATAAAACAGTTTCAGAATGTTTTTGAGACCTCATCATATCATCTCAACAGAAATGGCCTTTCACTCACTCTTAAGAGCAATAATGCTTCTAATACTCCAATTCTCCACCGACGAATGGAATATACGTATATGAGGACAAGATGACTGAGGACAGTGAGCTGAATAACGTTACACCAGTATTTACGCCGGCCGCGGTGGTCTAGCGGTTCTAGGCGCTCAGTCCAGAACCGCGCGACTGCTATGGTCGCAGGTTCGAATCCTGCCTCGGGCATGGATGTGTGTGATGTCCTTAGGTTAGTTAGGTTTAACTAGTTCTAAGTTCTACAGGACTAATGACCTCAGAAGTTGAGTCCCATAGTGCTCAGAGCCATTTGAACCAGTATTTACTTCATTTGCAGATTAATAATTATAATTACTACGAGTAGTGTGTTTTATTTTTAGTTAGTATCTACAGGTACATGTGGCAAGAGCAAGCCATTACTGCTTATTTTTCCCTTGGGCAGCAAGTCGATGTTGAAGTGTGGACGCGTGGGTGCACAAAAGTTAGTATATACTGACAGACATAGTCCAATCACTTGCGAATTTAAGAGCGAGCAGAAAATATCAGCTAGTAAATTATGTGACATGTTTCTCGGAAGACTGTTCGATGCAGGAAAAGAAACCAGCCAAACATAAAAATATGTGCATTTATATTGGTTGTACCACATATATATATATATATATATATATATATATATATATATATATATATATATATACAGGGTGAGTCACCTAACGTTACCGCTGGATATATTTCGTAAACCACATCAAATACTGACGAACCGGTTCCACAGACCGAACGTGAGGAGAGGGGTTAGTGTAATTGTTTAATACAAACCATACAAAAATGCACGGAAGTATGTTTTCTAACACAAACCTACGTTTTTTTTAATGGAACCACGTTAGTTTTGTTAGCACATCTGAACATATAAACAAATACGTAATCAGTGCCGTTTGTTGCATTGTAAAATGTTAATTACATCCGGAGATATTGTAACCTAAAGTTGACGCTTGAAACCTCTGACGTTCAGTTGCGTAGTTGCGTGTTAACAAACACGGGCCACGGTCGGCGAGCAGCATCTGCAGGGACATGTTTATTTTTTTTTCTTTATTGAATTTCAATTCCCCCCGAAGGGGGCGGGCTGGCAGCAGCTGACTACGCCGCTCTGCAGCCTACAGAATTTGTGTTAAAAAGAGGAAGATAATAAAAAATAACAGTTGGCGATAAATCGGTGACTTAAAGGTAAAATGGCAGAAAACTCTAGAACTTAAAACATAAAACACTTGGGTGATGATGCTAAGATAATACACAAGAAGCAGAAAAATAACAGACAGACAGTAAAAAAAAAAAAAAAAAAAACACGGCGACAGTCTGGTTTCCGTTCGCAAGATATAAAATGCACACCCAGCGACAGCATGATTTCTGTTCGCAACACTGTGGAAAGACGCACAACACTGAACACTCACTTAAACATGGCACAAAAAGTTGGCACAAATATGACATACCACAGCCGAGAGCAGGTGGGGGGGAAACGGGACAGATGATGAAGAAAAAAAAAGGGGGGGGAAGGAGAAGAAAAGTGAAGGGTGGGAGGGGGGAAAGAAGCCAATGGAGAAGACCCATAAGAGGGGTGGGGGGTGCTGAGCAGACGTGCCAGGGAGTGGGGAAGGCAGAGGAGGGGAATGCAAAAGGACTCGGGGGGTGGGGGAGGAGAAGGGACACAGGGGGAGGTTGGGCGGGGAGAAAACACAGGATGGAAGGGGGGAGGAAGAGGGAGCCCAGGGAAAGGTCGGAGGAAAGGAGGGGGGTGAGGATCAGAGTTGATAGGAAGGATAAATGGAGGGAGAGAGGGCATCATCCGGGAGGGGGAGTTGACGGAAGCCACCTTGGGAAAGGAGATGGAGGGTGTAGAGATGGAGGGTAGGGGGGACACAACGGTGAAGACGTGGCAGGGGGCGGGGATGGGAGAGGAGAGGAGCAACCAGGGGGTGAGGGGGTTCAAGACGGCGGAAGGTGTAGAGGATGCGGATATGTTCGAGGAATAGGAGCAGATGGGGGAAAGGAATGAGATCATAGAGGATCCGCGTGGGGGACGGGAGGCGGATGGACATGTTTACGATGACGACCGTATTTACGAGTGTGGCTGTAGTGCACTGTTGTGGTTTGGTCTAGATGTCGCAGTGTGCGCATGCTATTGTTATTCTGCATTCGTCTCCGCACACAGACCAACTGTAGTGCACCATGTTACCAGACATCTGTGATAGTGTAGTGTTGTAGGAACTGTGACCATGGTGTATTCGAACTCTGAAAAGGCGGAGATGATACTCATCTATGGCGAGTGTCGACGAAATGCAGCTGAAGCCTGCAGGGTGTATGCAGAACGGTACCCGGACAGAGAGCATCCAACGTGCCGCACATTGCAAAACATCTACCGCCAACTGTATGCAACAGGTATGGTCGTAGCACGCAAACGGGTCCGTAACAGGCCCGTCACAGGAGAAGCGGGTGCAGTTGATGTGTTGGCTGCTGTTGCCATGAACCCACATATGAGTACACGGGACATTGCGAGAGCCGGTGGTCTGAATCAAAGTAGTGTCATGCGCATACTGCATCGTCACCGCTTTCACCCGTTTCATGTGTCGCTACATCAGCAATTACATGGTGATGACTTTAATCACCGAGTGCAATTCTGTCAATGGACATTAACAGAGAATGCGTTGCAGTTCTACCTGTTTACCGATGAAGCGGGTTTCACAAACCACGGGACAGTGAATCTACGGAACATGCATTATTGGTCCGTGGACAATCCTCGCTGGCTCAGACAGGTAGAGCGACAGCGACCGTGGACTGTTAATGTATGGTGCGGAATCATTGGCGACCACCTCATTGATCCTCACTTCATTGCAGGGGCCCAAACAGCTGCAACATACATCGCGTTTCTACAGAATGATCTGCCAACATTGCTCGAAAATGTCCCACTGGAAATGCGTCGACGTATTTGGTATCAGCATAATGGTGCACCTGCACATTCCGCAATTAACACTAGGCTGACCCTTGACAGGATGTTCGACGGGCGTTTCATAGGACGTGGAGGACGCATAAATTAGCCAGCCCGTTCTCCTGATCTTACACCTCTGTACTTCTTTCTGTGGGGTACGTTAAAGGAGAATGTGTACCGTGATGTGCCTACAACCCCAGAGGATATGAAACAACGTATTGTGGCAGCCTGCGGCGACATTACACCAGATGTACTGCGGCGTGTACGACATTCATTACGCCAGAGATTGCAATTGTGTGCAGCAAATGATGGCCACCACATTGAACATCTATTGGCCTGACATGTCGGGACACACTCTATTCCGCTCCGTAATTGAAAACCTCACCCCTCATGGTAATGTACAAGTGCATCAGTGAAAAAGACCAATAAAAAGGTGTTAGCATGTGGACGTAATGTGCTGTTCCAGTCTCTTCTGTACCTAAGGTCCATCACCGTTCCCTTTGGATCCCTACGTAATTCGGTGCTCTCCGATAGACACGATCGAACAGCGGAGGAGTGCTACTCAAGCGTCAGCTTTAGCTTACAATATCTCCGGATGTAATTAACATTTTACAATGCAACAAACGGCACTGATTACGTATTTGTTTATATGTTCAGATGTGCTAACAAAACTAACGGGGTTCCATTTAAAAAAACGTAGGTTTGTGTTAAAAAACATACTTCCGTGCATTTTTTTATCGTTTGTATTAACCAGTTACACTAGCCTCTCTCCTCACGTTCGGTCTGTGGAATCGATTCGTCAGTATTTGATGTGGTTTACGAAATATATCCAGCGGTAATGTTAGGTGAATCACCCTATATATATATATATATATATATATATATATATATATATATATATATATATATATATATATGGTGGTCCATTGATCGTGACCAGGCCAAATGTCTCACGAAATAAGCGTCAAACGAATAAACTACAAAGAACGAAACTTGTCTAGCTTGATGGGGGAAACCAGATGACGTTATGGTTGGCCCGCTAGATGGCGCTGCCATAGGTCAAACGGATATCAACTGCGTTTTTTAAAAATAGGAACCCCCATTTCTTATTACACATTCGTGTAGTACGTAAAGAAATATGAATGTTTTAGTTGGACCACTTTTTTCGCTTTGTGATAGATGGCGCTGTAAGAGTCACAAACATATGGCTCACAATTTTAGACGAACAGTTGGTAACAGGTAGGTTTTTTAAATTAAAATACAGAACGTAGGTACGTTTGAACGTTTTATTTCGGTTGTTCCAATGTGATACATGTACCTTTGTGAACTTATCATTTCTGTGAACGCATGCTGTTACAGCGTGATTACCTGTAAATACCACATTAATGCAATAAATGCTCAAAATGATGTCCGTCAACCTCAATGCATTTGACAATACGTGTAACGGCATTCCTCTCAAAAGCGAGTAGTTCGCCTTCTGTAATGTTCGCACATGCATTGACAAGGCGCTGATGCATGTTGTCAGGCGTTGTCAGTGGATCACGATAGCAAATATCCTTCAACTTTCCCCACAGAAAGAAATCCGGGGACGTCAGATCCGGTGAACGTGCGGGCCATGGTATGGTGCTTCGACGACCAATCCACCCGTCATGAAATATGCTTTTCAATACCGTTTCAACCGCACGCGAGCTATGTGCCGGACATCCATCATGTTGGAAGTACATCGCCATTCTGTCATGCAGTGAAACATCTAGTAGTAACATCGGTAGAACATTGCGTAGGTAATCAGCATACATTGCACCATTTAGATTGCCATCGATAAAATGGGGGACAATTATCCTTCCTCCCATAATTCAGCACCATAAATTATTTTAAAAAAACGCAGTTTATATCCATATGAACTATGGCAGCGCCATCTAGCGGGCCAACCATAGCGCCATCTGGTTTCCCCCTTCAAGCTAGACGATTTTCGTTCTTTGAACTTTATTTGTTTGATGCTTACTTCGTGAGATATTTGGCCCGGTCACCATCAATGGACCACCGCGTATAGAATGGTCAGATATAATCTGAAACGCTTGTAAGAGCGTTTCAGGCTAAGTTATGCTGCGAAAGAGTTCTTAAGAAAAAAATTCAATACGTTGCTCCGTTTCCGGGTTAGTTTTGTTATAAGTTAGTCAAGCAGGCTGTTAGACGTGCTAATTCAAGCGGCCCGCCAGAGACGGTGTCGCCAGACTTGTTCTTTGTTTGGTTTCCTAAGACCGGCTAATACAAAAGCCAGGCATGGGGCGGTAGTAAGGGTCGAAACCAAGCCAAAGGCTGAGCAGTCACGTGCGCCATAATGTACGCTATGAGAAAAACTGACACTAATTGTATATTGGCGGCCACTTGAACTGGCTTGCACAATAGCCTGGTGAGCCAATTGCAATGCTAATTAACTGAGAAACTGCGCGGCGTATCGAATTTTTTTGTTAACAATTATTTCTCAGCACGAAATACCATGAAAAATACCGACTGCGTCCTACGTTACTGTGATATGCTGAAAGTAGATGTAGTTGTCGGTATAATAGGATGAGTCAACAACCTGCTCTTGAATACTGCAGTGGATCCTATCAGCCACGCCGCCTGCAAATCCTTTAAAGAGGCAAGTCTACAGAGGTGGATTTACGATGTTTTTATCGCCCACGTTAACAACCTGTCAGCAGTTAAATGCGCTGTGGTGACGTAGCTATTACTATTATCACCACATAGACATAAACAGGGGAAGGCGCTGAGAATGACTCTGACACTGAGGCACTAAAGATGCTATAAATGTCAGTCATGGGGAAAATTTAGATTGAAGCGTCTTCATTCGAGGGTAACAGCTTTGTGACACATCCGAGAACTGAAGCCAAAGACATAAGGCTGCGTATACGGCATCGTTGACTGTGCAAAGTTTTGTAACGTTCTCTTCTTGACCGATTAGGTACAGAACCCATTCTCAGAAATCACTTTCACCCCCACCTCCTTGGCAAGGATCCGAAATACTTAATTTACTTTGTCATTATCATTCTATTTTCTACCTACAAATAGCAGAATGACCGCTATGAAGATTTCAGTAAACACCTAGAAACAATTGAATTAGAGGAATCTGTATTGTAGCATGTTACATCGTCATTCGCCCTGATGCCAGTGGATTCAGCGAGACACAGAAGGCGTTGGTGAGTCATCCTGATCTATGACTACCAAAATTTTGTTCCACAAATCACAGAGATTGCTCTGACCTTTTGAAGACGCTCATATCTCGCCCAATGGCGTCCAGCATGTATCCAGTAGGACAGAGGTCATGTGATATGTGTGGGCAGACCCATAAATTGTCAAGGTTATTTCAAATACGCTGAAGACGTTCTCTGGGCACCCCTTGCACATCATATATAAGACCTACAGTATTGCGTCCTCCCCGTACGATATCCGTATATTTGGAGCCCTGAAGAAAGACATTCGTGATCGTCGATTTGTTTCGGACGAAGAGGAACACCCGGGATACAATCATGGTTTTATAGGCAACCGCAGATATTTTTACATGAAGGTTCAAATGGTTCAAATGGCTCTGCGCACTATGGGACTTAAACATCTGAGGTCATCAGTCCCCTAGAACTTAGAAATACTTAAACCTAACAAACCTAAGGACATCACACACATCCATGCTTGAGGCAGGATTCGAGCCTGCGACCGTAGTGGTCGCGTGGTTCCAGACTGAATCGCCTAGAACCGCTCGGCCACACCGGCCGGCTTTCCATGAAGACACTGATCGTCTTGTCTCAAAGTGGGATAAATGTACTACAAGGTATGATGATTACTTTTGAAGTAGTGAAAAGTTTACTTAATTTTTTTCATCTGTCTCCTTTTCATTTAACTGCCCCTTATACGAGGGCGTTCAATAAGTAGCGCACTACATTTTTTTCTCGGCCAATTTCAGTTAAAAATGTGCAGAATTTGATGTGCCGAATCGTGGAATATTCCCGCTTCAGCTCCTATAGTTTCATGAAGTTCCGGAAGGTTGTGGTGCTTTATGTAGTCTTCAAAACGGCTCCTGTAACGGAGGTGTGTTCTGAGCAGAGAGTTTCTTTTGGAGGAAGACCAGAGCATCGCAGATATTCATAGGCGCTTGCAGAATGTGACGGAGAGCAGGCAGTGAACAAAAGCACGGCGAGTCGTTGGGCGAGGCGTCTGTCATCATCGCAACGAGGTCCGCCTGCCAGCCGCACACCAGTGGTGCACAAATTCTTCCCAGCCTGCCCGCCCATATTTCCGTCGCAACCATTAAAGCAGCTCAACCTGCCGCAACGGAGACAGTAGAGTACGTGCATACCGAAGTACTGTGGTTACCGCAGGCCAACTTGGGTTTCCGCGAGTCTGGCAAGCTTCACGGGTCCTGTTCAGCCTGCCGCATCTACCACCAGGTTGCGCCATCAATCCAGCGTGACTAGAGAACAGCTAAGTGTATGTTTGTGTAGGTGGTTTGACTGCAGGTCGTTTATCATAACGGCGGGAGCAGCAAAACGAAGAGATCAAACTTAAAGGCGACTGAGGAGAAATTAAGAATTAGGGAAACTACGACATGTTTGTAAATTTGACCAGCAGTTTTCTCATTCCATAACATGTTGAAAGAGCATAAAGACTTAGAGGCTGATGAGTGTGTGGAAATATGTGCTAAGGGCATGAGGACATTAAGCATTATATTGACCTAAATTTAGGGCAAACTTTGATAGTGCTAAGAAAGCTTAATATAAAAGCAAAGCTTCTTATTTCAGACATCTAGTTTTTACATTAACATTATGTGAAAAACGAACTTTGTATTTGTTAACATGAATTTGGGAACTTTTGATTGATCTTCTTTGGCCACTTAGAATAGGTGCCATTTTGAAGACAGGTAGACGTATTAAGACATTAAAGAAACTCATTCAGTTTTCCTTTATCTCTTGTTTCACTGTCAGCGTCTGTTTAAGGCCCAAATGATACAAGCCGACGCCTTGAGCGACAATGAACGGCCGGCGACATAGGCGCCACAACTGTAAAATATCCGTACAGGACGTATCTCAATTACTAGCGCTCGCTTGTGGCGCTAAGCTGACAGGGCGCCACGGAAATGTGGTATACAGTACGTATCACAATCAGTGGAGAAACGTTACACGGTGAAACTATACGACGGAGAAAGGGTGGGGGAGGATGGGGAAAAACTTTCTCGAACGAGCTCTGCCCATGGTAAAGAACCTTATTATGTTTCAAGGTACAAGACGTTGCTTAACTGTCCATGGGTTATATTAATTATTCTAAAATTATGTAGCATTTTACTCAACGCAAAATTCTATACATGAAGAATTAACAATAATTAAATGTGTAGAATGAGAAATATTTACAAATGCTGCGCAAGACACAATATCATGTCTACAACAAAAACTAGAAAATTACGGAAACTGTTTATGGCAGTCTGTAGTGCGCATTCCCTCATGTGTTTCTAAAATTAGTCACTCGACTGACGTAAAGACCAAAAATCATCCCGTTTTCCGATGTACACTATCCTCTCAGCATAACAATACTCTCTCCTGCCTGATCTTGTTATAGCAGTGGTTATAATTTCGTCTGTCCACTTCACAATCACATTCGCAAATTTGGGCAACTTTAGAAGCGTTGAAATGAAACGGATGGACTTGTTACTCAGGTGCCATCTTCTGACCAATCCACGTTCTCGTAATCGACCCTGTAATGGCCCAAAATGAAAAGTATTGTGAGTGGTATACGTATGTGGCATTACGTACGTAAGTCGCCTCAACTTCTTATCAAGTTGCCAATTTCGATATAAAAAAGGGTTGTTATTTTTATTTGTATTTGATTCTGAAAATGTTGTCAAAATTATTTTGTAGAAAGAGCATATGCAGCGGTACCTGTCGCGGCCAGAGATGTCACACAACCGCGACGATATCAGCAGCGTGGCGCGCGGCAAAGATATCGACTGATGCGCAGCTGGCCGCTATTGAAGAGGAAAGAAAGCATCTAATAATGAAAATTGTGAAAAAGAGACAATTAACGTAACATGTTTATTTGTTAAAAAATTCTGGTTCTTGGTTTTGTCCCTTGTTTCAAGAGGAGTTACCGTTGAGATCTCGTGTAGAGAGTTATATTTGAGACATTGGGGAGTTAGTCACCATTGAGGTCACGGGGTAACGTCAGTCAGTTCGTGACACTCGGGAAGTGTAAGCCTATTTGGAGTTGGCGCTCGAGTGATTTAATGTTGGATTTGGGCTTCTAAAGTTATTAGTTGAACCCGTGGGGGGGTTATGGCCTATATGGGAAGTTACATGTAATTATTGCGCGAGGTGTATTGTTCGCAATCGGTAGTGGGATGTGCGATGATATTTGTAGTTTGCTTTAAAAGAGTAACTCGTTGTGGGATACGCTAAGAGATTGGTTTTTCTCGCGTTTTCATGTGATTAGTGATAGTGTAAAGTTTGGTCGAGCTAACCTTGGAGTTACTCACAATCAGGCATTCCGTATCTCGTGATAAGGGGAGGTTCTTTTCAGTCTTGATTGTGTGTATTTGGTATCGCCTTCACGCGAAGACTTTGTGAGTGATTGGTTTAATAAGGGTAAGCCAAAGGTACATGTGCCGTTGCCGCTTCTGTAACAAGGATTTGCTAAAGGTTTGGCGTGAGTGTGCGACTGTGTTGGTTGTAATTGTGGGGAAGTCCTAAGGTAATAAAATCCCTGGCTGAAAGAACTCTCAAATTGAAGTGCGGCCTGTGATTGTCGAGTAATTATTGTGAGAACGGACGTCCCAGGTTGATTAATGTAAACGGGAGAACCAATCTGTGCCAGATACTTTGTGACACGCGCGAATTGGTGTAATAGTAATTTTCCATTCGACGAAACTGACAGAACCAAGACCTATTAACTGAATAGAGCAAGAAAATTGTCTCTTTGAAATTGTGAGTGCTGTGTCTTTTAAATTTTGTATAGAGGGTCCTCGTATGTCAACGCCTGAAGAGGGAGAGATTTGCTTTGATTTGAGTGAATATTAATGATACTTTAAAGTGGCGGTGACGCTTAGGTTTTCTGTTTATTTTTTTTACCAGCTTATGCTTAGTGGGGAAGTAGTTTACCACCAGCACTCACGCCTGACGAAACTTGAAAATACGATAACAGAATCTTTGAATCTCAAAAAATAAAGAGGTTAAAAATTTCGCAGTGAATCAAAACGGTAAAGTACTAGCAGGACAAAGAATATTAAAGTGAAAGATAAGTCACACTGAGAGTTTGTTACGATAATTACGTAAAGTTCGGCTGAAAGTATTTGAAAGAGGTTTTTGTCTGACTGTTAAAGTGATAAAAAGTGGAAAAGTTAAGTTATGAGGAATTAATAAACTATGAAGGTTGTATCATAAACCATTATCATTGATAGAGTGCAAATAGCATTATCCATTGTGTGTGTTCGTAAAAAGAAATACGCAAGGATAGAGCTGCAGTGCAGTGACTGTATAGGATTAATAATCTCTATCAACGCTCAGTCAACACGTAAAATTATATCGCTGGCGCGCTCTTATGAAAATTAAACTAACTGAAACTGGTAGCTAAGGAAGTTCAATCTATATTGGTTGCTTCAGTGGGGTTCTATTAAAAGGAACGCTTAAACTCCACGTTGGATAGTTTTCAAGCTGGGAAAAAGATAAGATAAATCCAAGGTGTCAGCGTTGGAGTGTTGGGTTACGTAAGCGAAGTTATCGATCACGTTGCTGTGAAGTGTGGCACATCGCAGTGAGTTGGGCTTATGTGACTTCAGTAGCGCATCATAATCAGACTTGTAGTTTCTTCTTGATTCCATCGACTAGTAGATTACTTTTGGTGTTAGTTCGCTGGTCGAACCTGTAAAATCTTGTGATAGATGCGTTAACTAAAATTTTCAATCGGGAGCTAACACTAGCCGATAAAACCAGAACCCGTTTGTACGAGTGGTGGTCCAGTTGCATCTTCGGCGGTAGCTATTGTGCGAGTGGTAAGCATTTGGTTAAACTTTCCATCCTCACAACTACTTGCAGATAGCTGATGTGGTACACGGCGTTGCGGAACTCTATGGTGTCGCTACGCGTTTTAATACACTTGTCATCTCTGTGTATCAGTGCCATCCCACCCAGGTTTGACACACTGATAGATAGTAGTCGCTTTAGCAGGTGTTGTTGGCTAGCGCAGTAAATATATTGTAGCAGACACACCACAACCGAGCTGTTAGCGCTTCTTTACCGACAAAGCAATACTTCCCGCCTCGATTCATATCGGAAGGTTCGCCTCGCGTGTCACCTGGCGGTCAATTACGCATTACGTAGCGGTGTCCGGATACTTTTGATCAGACTGTGTAGTTCTTGCGACGTCTCAGTCACACAACAGTTGTTACTATTTGTTAGCCGTGACGAAATGGGAGTTCGCACTGCAATATAGTAACAAATTCCTTTGGTAACGTGTGTAAAACAGTTGGAAACCTCTGGACCAAACTAGACCGTCCAGTTCACTGTCTGAATCCTTCGCCTCAGTTGTGGAAGGTAGTTTTACAGTATGTGTTCATATACCGGAGAAGGCTTTTCAGCATTTAACGGAATCATTTCATGCTCGTTCAATTGCTCTCTGTGTTTTGTGAAAGGCGGTCGCTCTGCCTACACTGGTAAGCAGAACGTAAGGACGAAATTAACTTTGGCATGACGTGTGACTGACAAGTAAGATAGCTCAATGAAACTTGGACCATACATAGAAAGGACTGCTATAGTACAGTACAGAAGATAAATGAAAAGAAAACGCAATAAGGCGAGCAGAAATGACTTATTCTAAGATAATAAGTAGACAGAAGTCAAGCGATTTATGATAGTCCTCTGGACATTACAAAAGGTGGGACACGGTTCAAGATGGGATGTGTGATCACAACAACGGCTATGTGTTCTCTGCAACGGGTTCCATGCTGGTCACATGGCTGGAAAGGAGTTCTTGAGGAGGGCGTTCCGTCCCTCCACCAGCGTATTTGACAACTTGGTCGTCGGTAAATGTGAACTTGGCGCAATATGTTGCCCCAACGCTTCCCGAACGGGAAATGAAGGTCTCATTATTTGCCGTTTCTGTTCTTTCGGACATGTTCAGGGAACACCGCACATATAAATTCAGCGTAATTATTGTCTTTCAACAAGAGTGTCTGTTCTGTTCGTCTCATTGCGAATTTCTTTCAGTTGTCTGTACTATACTGTAGCAATTATTTCTATTAAACACACTTAAAAAAAATTTGCGTTACCCCGGTTACTAGAACTCTTGAAGATAGACGTTGACTATGGATATTGTATTGCAGACACAGTCCGTTTGACTGTTCAGTGATGCCACTAAACCAGCCCAAAGATGCAAAAAACCATGCATGAGCAGCGCCCATTACACGGAGGGGGCCCTACAGCCAATCAGATCCTGTCATTCCATCAGGGAGGAGGTACACGGCTCGTGTTGTCTGTAGTTCAATTATGCCTAGACGATCAATACCGCGGTTCGATCGCGTCCGCATTGTTACTTTGTGCCAGGAAGGGCTCTCAACAAGGGAAGTGTCCAGGCGTCTCGGAGTGAACCAAAGCGATGTTATTCGGACATGAAGGAGACACAGAGAGAAAGGACTGTCGATGACATGCCTCGCTCAGGCCAGCCAGGGGCTACTACTGCAGTGGATGACCCCTTCCTACGGATTATGGCTCGGAGGAACCCTGATGGCAACGCCACCGTATTCAATAATACTTTTCGTGCAGCCACAGAACGTCATGTTACAACTCAAACGTGCCCAATAGGCTGTATGACGCACAACTTCACTTCCGGCGTCCATGGCGAGGTCCATCTTTGCAACCAAGACACCATGCAGCGCGGTACAGATGGGCCCAACAACATGCCGAATCGACCGCTCAGGACTGGCGTCACGTTCTCTACACCGATGAGGGTCACATATACCTTCAACCGGACAATCGTCGGAGACGTGATTGGAGGCAACCCCGTCAGGCTGAATACCTTACACACACCGTCCAGCGAGTGCAGCAAGATGGAGGTTCCCTGATGTATGGGATGGCATTATGTGGGGCCGACGTACGCTGGGGTGGTCATGGAAGGCGCTGTAACGGCTTTACGATACGTGAATGCCATCCTCCGACCGATAGTGCAACCGTATCGGCAGCACGTTGTAGAGGCATTTGTCTTCATGGACGACAATTCGCGCCTGCATCGTGCACATCTTGTGATTGACTTCCTTCAGGATAACGACATCGCTCGACTAGAGTGGCCAGCATGTTCTCCAGACATGAACGCTATCGAACATGCTTGGGGTAGAATGGAAAGGGCTGTTTATGGACGACGTGACCCACCGGGATAGCCGAGCGGTCTAAGGCGCCTTGTCACGATCCGCGCGGCTCCCTCCCCCGTCGGAGGTTAGAGTTCTCCCTCAGGCATGGGTGCGTGTGCTGTCCTTAGCCGGCCGATGTGGCGAGAGGTTCTAGGTGCTTCAGTCCGGAACCGCGCTGCTGCTACGGTCGCAGGTTCGAATGCTGCCTCGGGCATGCATGTGTGTGATGTCCTTAGGTTAGTTAGGTTTAAGTAGTTCTAAGTCTAGGAGACTGATGACCTCAGATGTTAAGTCCCATAGTCCTTAGAGCCATTTGAGCCATTTTTTCTGTCCTTAGCGTAGGTTAGTTTGACTTAGATTAAGAAGTGTGTAAGCCTAGGGAAGGTTGACCTCAGCAGTTTTGTCCCATAGAACTTACCACAAATTTCCAAATTTTACCTATCAACCACTCTGAGAGATCACCGGTGAGGAGTGGGACAATCTGGACCAACAGTGCCTTGATGAACTTGTGGATAGTATGCCACGACAAATACGGGCATGCGTCAATGCAAGAGGACGTGCTACTCGGTATTAGAGGTACCTGTGTGTACAGCAATCTGGACCAACACCTCTGAAGGCCTCGCTATACGGTGGTACGACATGCAATACATGGTTTTCATGAGCAATTGAAAGGGCGGAAATGATGTTGTTCTCTATTCGAATTTTCTCTACAGGTTCCGGAACTCTCGGAACCGTGGTGATGCAAAACTTTTTTCATGTGTGTGTGTGTAGTTCAAGTTTCATCGAGCCCTGTTTGTTCTCACTACCACAACATGCGAAAGTCCCTTTCTTCTTTAAATTTTGAACATCATTGTAGCAGCAGACAGTCATCAATAAGTGTCACGACAGTTTATATAATTGGATTAACGGCTGAAGAATTGCCTCGAAGCACAATGCACGTTTTCTGAACGGCAGAGGGTTTTGACGATGAGCAGTTATTTTTGTACTTTAATGTCTGAAGACTTTGCTTCTTCTCTTGAATTATGAGGCACTATTAAGGTCAAAACCTATAAATGAATATTAGTACTGGTTTGGTGTAGTTCGTTAAATTGCATAAACTCTCTAAGAGGGTCTCTGCCCGTAGCCATCACGTGTATCATGTTCAAGAATGGATCAAGTTCGATGCGCCATTTCTTATTCTCTTGTGTGGCTGTTCCATATTCAGCAGCTCAAGGTCCTGCAGACTACCTAGAACTTAACATCCGCTCTCTCGATACGTTGCTTACACGCACATTGTCACTGTGTGATGTGACACTGTGTTACATGATTGGCTTTGGTGAACAACAAAGGTCGAATGCTCGCCTGACCATCCTCTCTCTTGTGGAGATAGGTAACTCTCTGCTCCAACCAGCAAGTCTGTAGTGTATCTGGAAAGCTCGGTAAACGACTAGCCGCATCACCAGACTAGTACCAAGATAGTTTCACAGCACTGTCACGTCAGATCACTGTCAAGAAAGTACCACACGATATAATATAGAATGAAGTTATAATGAAATCTAGACCGTTCGCTGCTTACATGTGTTGATAAATATCAACGGGTACTATCCTTTGTGTCCTCAATGGCTCAGTCGGATAGAGTCACTGCCATGTAATTAGGAGGTCGCGGGTTCGTGTCCCGGTCGGGGCACACATTTTTCAACTGACCAGTTGATATTTATCGACGGCTGTAAGCAGCGAAAGGTCTAGATTTCATTATAACTTGATTCTTCGACAGCTGCAAGATCACCAATGATATCTGTACAAGATACCAGCTTCATGTATAATATAGAAGTCGGTCGATACGTTGCACAGTGAATACTGCTCATGATTTTCCTGTACTTCATATTTACTGTAGAACGTCGTGAATATTTATTCAGTATGTTGAAGGACATGTTTGCTGTTGACTTACACCCGAATATTCTCTTATATTCCCGGAGATGACTTCCATTTTTTGAAACTAACATACTGAGTGACTTTCAACCCTGTGCGCTCTCGGTGCCTACCTCGTTAACAGAACAATGTGCTCAAACTTAAAAGGAGACTAGACGCTAAAGCTTTATTAGGCTACGAGAGACATAAAGGAAAAAAAGGGAATCACTGTGAAAAACAAAATCCTGGAATGGCATTTTCGGTTTGTTCAATAAATGCTTAGGCATCGAAAAAGTGGATTTTGCTAGACCACATCAGCATGAAGAGAGCCTGGTGAAAGCTCTTGTACAGTAAATCTGAACGAGTCCAATTACGTTCTTTAGAGTACTACCAACACCATGCTGAGCTTTCAGAGGAAATCTCAGCTTTAGAGGTAACGAACAGCCCTTAAATAATTCTGACGCAATTCTGGCCGTTAGTAGTTAGCCTGCCTACTGTGTTTATCTCTCGTGTAACCGCAAGGTACGGAAAATTATATAATTAAACAAAATTATGCAAAGATTAAAACTCCGGGATTCAGACCCATAAAATATGCAAAAGCTACCGTGTTGTAGCTGGTACATAAAACGGTAAACAGTTGACGTTAGGTGCAAGTAGTGCGACAGCGCGTAAAAAAGAAAAGAAGGAAATAAAAAGAAAAGGACAAATACGGCCGTTACCAAGGAAAGTGTTACAGCCCCGTAGGCATGACACGAACAGAGGCGGGAGGTGCCTTTATTTTATTACGACTTGTATTTAGTGCAGTGAATTAAATGCATATTTATGGCGTAACAATGGGCCGCATCAGCGAGCTGCGTTTAAATGCGTCAGCTCGCAGAGGGGGCTGTGTGCTAGCCTTTTGTTCTGACCACAGCGCCGCACAGGGCAGCCGGGCGAAATGTGGACGTCAGTGTCGCCTCGGGCTTTTTTCCCATAGTTAACTATTCCGCGTACAACTTAAACTCCACACGCGTCCACTCCAGTGCATGACTCTTCTAAAATCATAGTGTTCATTATCCACCGATAATTGACAGGTCAATAGATGATACCTTTACTGTCCATTGTTTTAACACCTGCATTGTCTTGCTCACTAAAATGCAATGTAGTGGACAGGAAAGGCTGGTGGTATAGATAAGTAGTGCATGAATAGCGTTATATAGACTACATTCGACATCATAAAGGCATAGTGACGTCATAAATACCAAAACGTCGAGGTAGCGGTTTTGCAGGGAAAGTGTAGATAACATCTAAAAGATATGAAAAAGGGGTCATTATAGTTAATAATTCTTCGTACTGACTTCCACAGTCATTTTTCCATAATAAAAACGGCTCTAATTCGTTATTTTAGCACTGTTGCATCAACTGTCTTTGTGAGTGATTAAGTACAGAAATGTACATGGTTTTTGTTAAAAATGTGCGTGCAGTTGACACATTTGCGTTTTCACACAGATGTAACTTGGACCGTACGAGCATTTTCTTTGAGCAGTCTGTACACACTGATCTGTTGAAAACAGCCGTAGAGACCGAAGTCAGCTGATCGTGTGATACGTTACAGACTTTCACTTGCTAATTACAGTCAAGTAAAGGAAAAATTACATCACTAATACATTCATATTATTGTCGATGCACGTAATTTACAATTTTTGAACCTACGCTGAGAAAACAGCAGTTACTGTTCGTAATCTCGAATGATAATTCAGTATCATTATGTCACCAATGTGTAACATAACTAAGCCCTTAGACATTTCTAAGAGTTTACTTTGCAACCAAACGATTGGAAATCAAAACCAAACACACATTGTTATGCAGTTCCAGAAAACTGAAATCATTTGACGATGTTCATAATAAATTTATATTTCTTATAATCTCCAGATCAGGACAGTAATCATGATTCCAGAATGTCTGTAGCTTACCGACAGGTAAGCTTGATGCAATATTTGACACCGAGCGAGGTGAATAAAATCCGGAAGCAGATATTTCCGGCAGCAATAATGATTTATTTAAAGAAACCGCGTGCATTACCATTTCTTTTAGGTGGCCAGCTGACAGACTGCTTTCTGGTTATCTAATAATGTCAATGTTAACGGTAATGGCCTGTGGAAGGGCTTCAGTGGGGCGTAATGGGCTACGGTCACCAACATGTACTGGAACTTATTAGTCTCCATTGTATTGTTGTATGAATATTTATTTATTTGTCGTATGGCAAACAAAACTTAAACAAACGAGGCCACAAATTAATCAGATCAATTTTGAGATTTATTTTTTGTTTCTGATGTCTGTTGTAAGTCTTAAAGCTATTTAGATCCTACATATCTACATTCTAACTACGGCTTCACCCACGTACGTTTGTGTCACATATATTGCGTACGTCTACTTTTCCCCTGTCTCTCTGTACATCCCCTCCTCCTTCACCTTCTCCTCCCTCTCACTGACCAACTCTTCCTTCCACCTTTCTCTGCGCATCTCCTCCTCCCCTCCTTGTATCTACCGATTTCCTCCTCTCGTATCCTCCCTCACTCTGTCCCGCTACTGTCCCTGTTTCTGTCCTATTCTCCCTCTCTATGTCCATCCATTCTCCCCCCCCCCCCCGCTCTCTGTTCATCTCGTATTCCTCCCTCTCTCTCTCTCTCCATCTCCTTCTCTGCCCTCTCTCTGTCCATCTCCTTGCCCCCCTCTTTCTCTCCATGTCCTACTCCTCCCTCTCTCTGTCTGTCTCTACTGAACGAAGACCAGATAGACATCATGTACTGTCAGACAGGGACTGTAGAGCATTAGAGAGGGTGAATGTGAGAAATCGCTTGAATTCAGGAGAAGGTATCATTCGTGAGTTCCAAAGTACTACCAACAGTCGAGCTAACACAGTGAAAGTGGTAGGGAGTTAAAAAGAACGGGTAACAATAGTCGAGCAGATCCATTTAATCCACATATTTCTCTAGTCAGTGCTGATCGATGCTTCAGTTGGTGTAAAAAGAGACGCCACTGGAGCATGGACGACTGGAAACGAGTGATTTGGAATGATGAATCACTCTGTCACGCAATATCCTGTGCACTCCGATGGACTGGACTGGCACCTGCGTCCCCTCCCCCCCCCCCCCCCGTCACCGCCCACTACCCCCCCCCCCCAAATTTCAGACATCTCATGGAAAGCGTCCACAGCATTCAAATCGTCATAGAGGTGGAGGGTGGACCCACCCTATATCAATGTCCAGTAATGGGTGTCTGGATACTTTGACCAAATGGTGTGCATGTCTTTCAACTTTGAATGGCTCAAATTTTCGAAGTGATTAGCGTACAGTACGACTATTTAAATTAAAAAAAGAAATCAAAGATTCCAATGTTGCAGAGTGATTTAAAGGCGTCGTCTTTCTCGTACAAACAATAATACGTGGCGCATTTGCATACTGGACAACAAAGAAGCTTATTCGTCTTTGCAGCCGACAGGAAAACACCAAATCTAATGGATAACAACATACTATGAAGAAGATAGATGCAACACAAATAAGATGATTACCTGCTCACTTTTTCAGTTCAGCAAGAAAAAAAAGAGATCAAGCAAGTGGGTCCTTTTCAGTACTTAAAATATAATCAAATACAAGAGTGAGGTTTCGTTACAGTTTGCAGTCCACGTTCTTCAGCCGACCAGTAACACCAAATATAATTTGGATGAAATTTTATAACTCGCTTAGATACTGATGCTTCACTTAAACTCTGTACGTTGGACGGTCTAATTTTCATGGTCGCAGGCAGCTGATTGCTTGATACTTCATTTCAATAGTGTATTTTATAGGCACTCTGCTGAATAGTGCCCACTATGGATGCGGAAGGCCATATCCTGGCTGAAAAAATGATTTAAATAGCTCTGAGCACTATGCGACTTAACTTCTGAGGTCATCAGTCGCCTAGAACTAACCTAAGGACATCACACACATCCATGCCCGAGGCAGGATTCGAACCTGCGACTGTAGCGACTATAGCGCCTAGAACCGCACGGCTGCTCCGGCCGGCCCAATGGCTGAACTAACGGTAAGACATCACCGCACAAGAAGCACTGAGGAAGCAGGACAGAAGGAGGGTGGCAATATTACACAAGACACTATGCTGACACAGTAAGAAGTGCCGCCTTGACCTCGGGGCAGTTGCCACACATCCCAGTTCCAACAGGCAGGCTGAACTGCAACCCAACTGACACAGCTGGAAGACAAAAGTCACTGCAGCGACGTTGACCAGACTGGCAAAAGACGATGTATTGTACCTCGATTCTGCTGCGCCTTAGGTGAAAAAGAAACCGGTTCTCTTTCAAAAACGGTGACAAATCTACAGCCCATACTAACCAAGCTGTGTCAGTCACCACATGCAGACAGCTACGAGGGGAAGTCTCCGCCAGCTACCTGTTCATCCAGCTATTGCTGCTAAATGCTGTCTTTATAGTACTTCGGGACTGCCTGCTGCGCTGAAGTCCATGTGCAGCTGGGAGTCGAACTGGTGATTTCCAGCCCAAAGGCCATCTGGAGGCTCACTTCCATCAGCTGCAGGCCTGTGGCTCATGACTATGTCTGCCCTGCTGCCTTGTGTAGGTATATGGTACTGCTGCTGACTGCTATCATTCCCATCTGCCGGCCGCGGTGGTCTCGCGGTTCTAGGCGCGCAGTCCGGAACCGTGCGACTGCTACGGTGGCAGGTTCGAATCCTGCCTCGGGCATGGATGTGTGTGATGTCCTTAGGTTAGTTAGGTTTAAGTAGTTCTAAGTTCTAGGGGACTGATGACCACAGCAGTTGAGTCCCATAGTGCTCAGAGCCATTTGAACCATTTGAACCATTCCCATCTATGCAGGCACCTGCAGTTCAACTTGCTCTGGAGAATCATGCACTGACCCATTTAACGGCACCAGCCAGCGTAGAGATTTTCAGCACAGGCCGCCACTCTTGCTTGCCACCCAGGATTGACCACTGACTCAGTATTTCCTTTCCACCATCCTGCTGACGGTGCGATATGCCTCTGCTATGGCTTGCTTATGCCATGAGATGACCCTGTCAGTGACGAATTTGTGCTTAATTTACCACTATGGATGAACAACAGGGCCAACGACCTTACCTGGCCACTGTCTGTGACAACTCAATGCTACACCGGAGACTCAGCTGTCCCTACCGACTACGTTTTCTGCAACCCAGAATGAAATGTCTGTTCTACAAAAAACACACAACCAGACATGTATAAACGGTTGATTACTGTAAGAGAGGACTGAGCCTCTTTCTCTTTGACCACTCCCTCAGGAGTCAGCTGCCACTAGCTTGGTTGATCTCATTTTTGACAGAGGAACAGACGATCTATTGACGTTTGTGGATGACCTATTGACAGCTGCAAAGCTGGATTTCTGAATAGATGAGCCATTGTTACAGATGACTATGTTGCCTATTGGTGGAAGAGGCTGAAACACATGTTGGGTACCATGAGGATTTGATGAATGCACTAACATTCAAGAAACTCAAAGAGAGTCTCATACAACGCTATAAAAAACAAAATAGCTTCATATTATTTTTTGAAAAGTTAAATGGGGTGTCACAAAGACAAAATGAGCCAACAGAAAGTTTTGTGGATTGTGGATGGAATATTAATATCAATACCTCTGATCCTATGGGTAGTGATGGAGCGAATGGAAATATTTTCCCACAAGGATACAGGGCGCTCGATGCATTCTTAAGGGAATTGCCCCACCTTATGTGTCAGGGCGGGTTCAGGTAGAATTCCTAAAGGACTTGGCTGGCCCCATCAGGATGGCCATGGCACTAGAGGAGATAGACGTAGCAACAAAGGTGTGTGATAGATGTTTTTTTCTGTTGAGATGAGAGGTCTCGTGTTATCAATGTGGACATCTGGGTCACGTTCAGGGGGATATAGCCATCTGCAGTGTAAACGATGTTAATTGGTGGGGCACAGGGAACAAGAGTGCAGAAATAAGGGACAAAGTACTGAAGTGCGGATTGTAAATAAATGATAATTAAACATGAAATGGAACTCCAAATGAGCCATTTGCCATTCTGAATAGGATTTGATGTCACAAAGATGTATTCAGAGACAGAATATCACTTAATTGGCGTAGTCAATGGCAGAGAGCATAGATATTTACTAGGCACAGGGGCTCGCTTGTTTGTGGCGAGTGTGCACCTCTTGGGGAAGAGGTGGTTAAACTCTCCACAATATACAGTATGTGAGGAGAGGGGGAATGACGTGTAGTCTTTAGGTCCAGTGACGTTAATTTTTCAGGTTGGAGCAAAACAGTTCTGGGACAGTATCGTAGTTTGTCCCATGTAGGCAAAGGGTACAGAGCATTTTTGGGACCAGCTGGTTGCTATAGGAAGTTTGTAATGGGATTTGTTGATGTGGCATGACCATTTACCCAATTAACGAAAAAAGGCATAAAAATTCAGTGGAGACCAGAATGTGAAATCACGTTTTGTGAGTGAAAGAACTGTTAACAACTGGTCGCGTGTTGATCTTCCCAAATTACGAAGGGGAATTTCTTTTTTTCACGAGATGCTAGCTGCCATCGAGTAGCCTGTGCTCTAAGTCTGAAAGTGCAGAGTAAGGAGCATCCAGTCACTTACTCTTCACAGCAACTGAACAAGACTGAGAAAATTACTCTGTTTAAAGGCAGGCCCATAGACTCCAAATATTTCGTAAATGAAATCATTGTCTATTGTGGGCTGTATATTTATATCATTTATTTGCTGTGCTATTGGCCAGTTTCGACTACTATGTCATCACCAAACGATGTATGTTAACAGTATGCACCACGTCACACTAGATGCGGCATGCAAACCAAATTATCAATCCTCATGTGAAGTCACACATGAATGACTGTATGCCGTGTATTGAATACAGACAAAAGAGCAATAAAATATGGAAAAGATCCATATATGGTATAAATCTACATGGGTTCCATATTTTCACTACAGGATCGCATCATGTCATGTTATTCACAGATTACATGATGTGGAATTGCAGTGAAAATATGGAAACTCCGTTTTACTTGTTTACACAAAAACTGTTCACTTACACATAGGTATGCAACAACCTCTGAAATAGTTTTCATAAACTACTCGGATACAGTGAAAGTTAACATACAGTTTCATTAACAAAAGCTAAGTCTAACATTTTATCTATGTTATATGAAACAATGCCAACGGGAAATACATTTTTTCTTAGTGGTGTAGTCCTATCTCCTTGCTGCACATAATGGCAGAGCCTGGCACTAGAGTGCTACCTGATGGAGTTAATTTAATAGTAACCAAAACCAGCCCCCTTATCTTTCAACTTCAGCACCTTTCTCAGATATTTTTTGTGAAATGATTCAACTCCAATATTAAGGAATGTTACATCACCATCTCGTCTTTTAAGAGCTTGCGAATGCCTTTAAGAAAAGAGTATTATTCCATTAAAAAAATGCACATGCTTCAATATCTCTTTTTGTATAAGAATTTATTTTATTTTTATGTATCGTGTTCTGTGGGACCTTGTGAGCCTAAGCTACTTGATCATGGAACGAATCAGTACGTAATTTCTGTTTAACAAAGAATTAAAGAACAGATAAAACTCAAAGAAACAGAGTCTATGAATAAACAACACATCAAAGAGAAAATGCTTCACATACGCCGAGAAACTCCCTTTCAGAATAGGAGTGTGTCATAACGAAACCTTTCAGCTTGGATTTGAATACAGGGTTATCACGCCGTTTTTTATTCTGCTAGAAGCCTACTGGAAACGAAACCTGCTGAATAGTGTACATATTCTGTACAATGATTAAGTGCTATTCCAGTTTATATCGTATTTCCGTTTAGTATCCACTGAATGAATGTTGCAGTTTCTTCTGAATGAATAAAAATTGCTATCAGTCCGCAGCTCGTGGTCGTGCGGTAGCGTTCTCGCTTCCCGCGCCCTGGTTCCCGGGTTCGATTCCCGGCGGGGTCAGGGATTTTCTCTGCCTCGTGATGACTGGGTGTTGTGTGATGTCCTTAGGTTAGTTAGGTTTAAGTAGTTCTAAGTTCTAGGGGACTGATGATCATCTATGTTAAGTCCCATAGTGCTCAGAGCCATTTGAACCAATTGCCATCAACAAATCCCATGATGGAATTTGTGTGCAAGGATGGCAGATTTAAAATTCTGAGACTCCTGAAGAACGGCCTACTCGAAGTTCACCAGCTGCCGCCGTCGACCAGTGTGACCGCCAGTTTCTAGGCTAAGACTATTCCTGATAAATGCACAAGTTGCAGCAAAATATAGTACCATTCAAGGTAGCAGAGTGAAAGTAAACAAGTGAAGAAGCCGTCATGTTTCTGAGTTAGAGACAGGAGAAATTTTTCGTATGATGAATGTAGCAGCCAGAATTTGAACGTGATACATCCACAAAACCACACATCTACCCTCAGTCCCAATAATTTAAAATGGTCGACTTCACTGAATTTTTTACAGGCTCTGGACAACGAAATTTCGCTTTTACAAGAGTTCCGTATCAGAAGCTGTATGCTTTGAATATTGTTACAGTTAAGGGTGAGTCTGCCCTCTGAAAGCAATGTGTTGATGTTGAAATGCGGCAGGCAAAGTCAAATGCCTTACACGTGCCTCAGCCGCTGCCTTCACGACAGTAGGGACATGGGAGGCGAGCCAGGCTGTACCAGGCTACTGTATAGCTTTACAGCCTAGCAGGAGACCGCTGCTTTAGAGAGAGAGAGAGAGAGAGAGAGAGAGAGAGAGAGAGAGAGAGAATGTGTTAACTATTCCACAGTCTTTCATGATTTGTTCATACTATGTCTCTATTGAACAGATTATTGTGTCAAATTCTTCTTCTATCCGTATCAAAATATTTTTGCAGAAATTCACATTAGGGTCTTATAATGGCGTTATTCATCAAACGTTGTTCATTTTAAATACACTTCTTGTATCGTAAAAGTGTGTCTGGTTCACAATTAATTTTCTGGGTCATGGTAAATTGGTGAACCCGTGCTCAGGATATGACATTTTTGGATTTCTTGATGTGCCGTCAGAAACATTAATGTCAGTTTTGTTGTTCATTCATTTCACATTCTTCGTGTGACTGGGTAAGAGACAAAATGTCGTATCGTGGTAGTTTATAGTATTTGCTTGCGCATTAATAATTCATATATTTTCCTTTTCTCTAGGTTCAAATGGTTCATATGGTTTCGAGCACTATGGGTCTTAACATCTGAGTCATCAGTCCCCTAGAACTTAGAACTATTTAAACGTAACTAACCTAAGGACATCACACACACCCATGCCCGAGGCAGGATTCGAACCTGCTACCGAAGCGGTCGCACGGTTCCGACTGAAGGCCTAGAACCGCTCAGTCACAGCGGCCGGCTTTTCGCTAGGTTCATGTTCATGGCTTTGTGGATACAGCTCAACATCTGGTGGTTTAGTCTGCACTGCAAACCAGCGTTATATATGCACAGTGTTTGGTGAGTACAGTTTATTGCGTGGGGGGGGGGGGGGGGGGAAGAAATAGAAAACCGTAATCGACTAATTTTGTTGTTTTGCTGATTGAGGAGCACCAGAATAGCGAGTGCATGTTAATAGAAAAGTATATCACCACAGTCGATATTTCGCGTCAAATTTGTCGATGAGGATTTTAGTCAGTTCATGGGAAATTAAGGGGAAACTTAGCCCTACTAAATACAACCAGAGCTATCGGACAGGCTAAAGTGCGCATGTAACCAAGTGAGAGGGGAAGTGTGCGCTACGTGCAGACTCTACAGGTACTCCACCCAAGAATGCGAGAGCTGCTCTTGGAGATGTATGAGGAGAAAGAAATAAGGACAACAGTGACAGAGTAGCAGCAGACGACGAGCTTGGATCAGCTAACAAAAATAGTCTAAGTTTCACTAGTAGAAGTTTCACTAGTAGAAGAATTCAAATGAAAGATGTTTTTCTTGCGTCGTAGTTTTGGAAGAAATTTTATCTTCCGGCTGACCGTTGTGCGCGGGAATAGAGTTAGTATCGGCAGAGGTTACCGACAAATTACAAGCGTGAGGAACCAACAGAAGACGTAAAAGGGTTAGATAGTAATAGATTTTTGGCCGGTTAGAAGTCAAGGACACTCAGAGACCAAGGTAGCATTCACAGAATTTCAGGTGGCATCTGGTCTCATTCAAATAGAGAGCAAAGAAGTAGATACGTGGGAAGCAGGTACTGTTCATTCAGAAACGGAGATGATGTGCGAAAAGGTGGGGGGGAGGGGGGAGAGGAGGGATGGGACAGGATGAATAACATTAATGAAACTGATTGAAGGGCAGCCATGAAAAACACTGCGCACCAAAGCGGAAGCGCAAAATCAGTCACTAATGCAGCAGGCGTTACCCTTGTAAATGTTGACAAGCCAGAATTAGGCGGGGGTTGTGAGACCTATACAGAAGAAACGAGGAGAGAAAAGGAAATGGTGACTACGAGAACTACGCATTCGTGTATATGCCTAAGGTATGGGATATCGATTCATACAGTGGGTTGGATACGTCAATTTGATAACGTACATAAACGCACGGTATCTGTTCTTTCAGACATCTGCGGGAGAACAGACACTATACATTTATAAAATTAATTCACCTCGATGGGCAACGAATCCATCACCTTCAGTGCGGATGCACAATTATGTTCGACCTGCCTGCGGGAATCTCAAAGTCGCGAGCGTGAAGGACATGTACAGTACATTCAGTGGTATATATAGATACTCTCTGATAAATGTGTTGCAAATAGCCGACACTAAAGAAGTAATAAATTAAAAGGACGTGCCTGTTGATGATTTGTAAGATAAAAATTCTTTACGTACGCTATAGTGTATGCAGAGTGAGGAAAATTTTTCATAGTAACGTTAAGAGAGTGCGACCCTCAGGAGTCGCAGATCGAAAGGACGACTACACATCTCACACCTCAAGAGATTCGTTTAATGTATGTTTACCACTTTCATCACTCTGGGCTGTTGCAGAAGGAAGAAGAAGGAGACGAATGTATGTGGAGTACTTGTGAGTTATTTTCAACAGTTGAGGCAGTATTGAAAGACAATGAGTGTATAGGTTGAAACGTAGGACGAGTTTGCCTCGCAAGGACGATTTGCTTGTTGTAGTTAATATTTGATGCCAGTAGTGAGATGCACTGAGCACCGAGCCAATGTGGCTTGTTAGTGTAAAATAAACCGATAGTATGAGGCACCAAGCTGTTGTGTAATGACTTGCCACGTCAGGTAAAGGTACGTGAGATCGAGAAACTGAAGACGCAGAACTTGTTCCACTATTTTGTATCTACTGTTCACAGGGGATGCAACTGTCATCCGGTGGAAGCTTACCTTTGTGATGTTAAGAGAGTTGTACAGCAATACGTGTACCACCCTTGGATGCAATGAGTGTGCGACGAACGCTATTATATGAAAAATGTAGGTAACTCAAGCTCACAAATACAGGTACGGTAACTACAATAAGGAAATATTTTGCAGTTGTAATGAATATCATAGTAAAGACTTATACGTTTTTATAATATGAAAGTTCTGCACATGTGCCCTTGTGGGTTTCAGAAAATTGGTGCCGATTAAAGAGATGCCGATTAAAGAGAATACTTTTACTCAAAGACAATAGACAAAAGAAAGAATCAGATGAGAGAGAGTGAGAGAGAGAGAAAGAGAGAGAGGGGGGGGGGAGATAGAAAGAGGAAGGCACATCATGATAAAGAGGTAGTATGTAAATGCAAAGTACTACATCAGTGCTTAGTTGTATGGCGCGCCAGTAATATACATATCGTGAATGCACAAAATACGTGCACGAAATTCCGTATAGCATCTGCGGATACTTCAGAAATCTCCCCTAATTTGTCATCTTTCTTCCAGTGAACCTCATCGGTAAGTGTTATAATAGTTTAATTAATATAGAGCCAGTATTATATTTTGCTCGTTAAATGTTTTCTTTCATTTTTTAAGAGGTCCAAAAGGCTAAGGCTATATGTTTCAATTTTAAAGGTCCTGGATTCCAGTCAAGTTTGTAAAGTAATGGACACTTCATTTATATTATTTTTGAATATGAGGCCAAAGGGCCGCATTTGGTAGTCGCATTAAACAAGATAATTCTATATAATTGTTTTAATTAAATGTTATTTGTCAAATGTTCTCAAGTATTGCTGCTTCAGGGTTTTACAAGTAATATGAGGCACACGACCTGCACGCAAAATGAGGCAGATGTTCTGAACAGTGTGTGTGTGTGTGTGTGTGTGTGTGTGTGTGTGTGTGTGTGTGTGTGGGTGGGTGGGTGGTTGGTTGATTTTATATGTATATGGGTGTGTGTGTGTGAGTGTGTGTGTGTGTGTGTGTGCGAGCGTGCACGCGAGACCAGTAAAGTGATGCGACCTTGACTGAGTGACATACCATGGCAGAGTGACTTGTGTCCAGTAAACACAGCCGTTCTCACCTCAGCCACGTATCTGTCGGTTCATACTTGCTGCTACTTGAGGTAGCAGCTCACCCCTTTGAGACTGGTTCCTTGCCACGAGTGGCAGCTCACTCCACTCGACTTCCGACCCCATTGCACCGCAGATGCTTATGGCTTGCTCGACCAATTTCCGACAGCCTTGTGCCAACCATCTGTCAGACAACGAGTGCGCTTGTGTATTTTCTTGGTGTATTTTCTTGGTGTTTACTTTGGAACCAGCTTTACCCTTATAATTCAAGGCATGACATTCCTCAGAAGATGAGTATGTGGAACGAAAATAAAAAATGATACCGATGTCCCAGTTAAAGTGTCCTAGACGAACTTGTGCTACTGGTGAAGCTCAGTACAATTTTTCCGCAGCTCAAGGTGCGGTGGTTCGCGTTGTTGCCTGTGGATCACTGGTCCCAGATTCGATTCCTGGCCGGTTTGGGGATTTTCTCTGCGTGGTGACTGGGTGTTTGTGTTGTCCTCATCATTCCATGGTCACCATCATCATTCATGACAGCAGCTGACTTGGATTCTGTAGAAATTGGACTGTGTGAAAATTGTGACTTTGTAAGGGCGCTGATGACTGCGCAGATGAGCGCCTCACAAACCAAACATCAAAATCATCAGCACAATTTCATCAGCATCCATTTTATTCACAATGAGAAGGTGATGTTACACAGCAGTTTATCCCTAAACTCTTACGGAGCGTTTAATGTCATATGCACATCCTCATAGTCAATGTAGTCGACCCTTTAATGCTGCCTAATAACTGCAGATGATATTTAGTATTGCCAGTGACTGCACAGCTAATTTAACTCTTCTCTTACATTCCTTTTACAACAGTTAAGGCAGTCATTTTCTGCAATCATGGCGAGCTTTTTGTACGTGGCTCACAATAAAGGAGATTACGTGAAGGATCAAGCAGAGTACTACATTCCATCAGTGCTGAAAACTACCCTTGACAGCAGGTAAGGAATGCAGAATTCGCTTGATCCCAACTCCCCTCGACAGGTGACTGTGGGGCGGCTAACTGCGAAAAAAACAGTCTTGCTCGAGGCACTGGGAGGATTCCTTTCAGGGAAGATTGAAACCTAAGCAAGCTCCAGCTTTCAGAGAAGGTAGACTGGTAGTACAATAGTTTGTCTTAGCGGATGTGGCACGCAGGAATGTTAGTTTAAATCATTTGTAACCTATTTTGTGATTGGAGAGCACGTTCTTTCTTGTATGTACCTATGTGTAAATCTTTCAATTCGTCAGCTTCAGAATCCTGTCATGGACTGGGAGAAGTTTTGTGACTGCCTCCCCACACCTTGGAATTATTGATTAATAATAACAAAATATACAGGAATACGAGTATGTTTAACTTATGTACAAAACCATTACTGAACGGAACTCGCAGCGTCTGCTGCAATTTGCCAGCGATTTTCCTACACTTGTACAAACAGGCAAGTTACATGTGGTTAAAATAGATCACGCTTATTGCTAGCAAAATGAAGAATAAATACTTGTGGACAGGCAAGTGGTAAGAAAATACTTGCTGCCAGATTACACTTGCACCCACATGGATGTTTCCATTGTAGTTCCGAGTGCAGAGGTTAAGCCAGACTCAACTGTTACCACCGCTGCCTACTGCATTCATGCTGTATGAGAGTGGTAAGAATGAGCTTTCAACAGAATCACCAAGTCGATTGTAGTTAACTTCCATGAGGGCCTAACTGCACCATTTTAACATTCTCAGCCATACAGTTGCTTGTACACATACTTTAATGATTCTGCTGGTGTCCGTTCTTACTTTTCCGGGTTTTTGCTTTTAATCACATCCAATTCTTGCAGTATCGACGACTTATTCACCTGATTATACATTTACTGTGTTCACTCACCTGACACAAAGTTACATTTCATGAATACAATCCTGCGTTCCTTCATTAAATATTCACTTGCTTATCTCAGTGAAACATATGTTGAAGCTTCAAAATAATAAACTTTGAGTCTTACAGTGACTGCTTTGTCCTTTACGGATAAAAATCCCCCTATCAGTAATATATACACGTGTAGTGTGGTACCTATAGAAGCACAACAGTCTTTTTTTATTTACTGTCTTGATTAAATGAAATTTATTTGTATTTGGAAAAGATATGACATGGAATATGTTACCTGGCTTTAAAATGTAAAATCGTAAATATGATATGAATTAAAATGTAGCGTAATAGAGTGAAAAACGACCATCCTTATCAAATTAATATTCGTGGTTTTGCTGACATCCTTCACTTGTCACTTTACTCTTCATCTTTCCTTCTCATTGTAACCGAGCGAGGTGGCGCAGTGGTTAGCACACTGGACTCGCATTCGGGAGGACGACGGTTCAATCCCGTCTCCGGCCATCCTGATTTAGGTTTTCCGTGATTTCCCTAAATCGTTTCAGGCAAATGCCGGGATGGTTCCTTTGAAAGGGCACGGCCGATTTCCTTCCCAATCCTTCCTTAACCCGAGCTTGCGCTCCGTCTCTAATGACCTCGTTGTCGACGGGACGTTAAACACTAACCACCACCACCACCACCTTCTCATTGTAAATGTATTGATGCAAATAATTGTCTATTTTACACTAGTAATGAGTTTATTTTTATTATTTGTTAACGTAAATCTGTCTGTTATATTATTAACAAGTGGAAAATGGATGAGTGTTCTATAAATCTCAGGACACGCAATTACGTTTTCAAATATTTCAGGGGTATTATCTGATGCACCACCCTGTTATATTATTTTATCCGTTTTTCAGAAAATAAGGATATTTATTTAGTGTAATTTTATTCATTTGCTTGGTTGGTGGGAGTATATATTCCGTTTATCACTCAAAAGTATTTAATAATGTTACCCAAGAATACAAAGGAAATCTATGTCACGTACACATATAACGATAAAGCTGTTATCAACCTGAAAAGTGCTTCGAACTCCACAGTAATTTGCAAGCAATGGTCCCGTTGCTTTCTGCGACTTCTCAACTCATTTATCCAGTCTGCTGTAAGCGGCCCTGCAGTTTCACAGGGAATAAGATTCAAGATTCGACCTCGCATTACTAACATTAACAAATCATTGTCGAACGTGAAAGAACAGTTACGTTTAAAAAAAGTCTTTGGACCAATCCCGGATTGGTACTTGGACCGTCGTGATTTGTAATCTGACACTTACACACTGTAATGCCGAGCAAATTGGAAATCATAATATTTACACTTTTATTAGTTATTGAAACAGACGGTCGCACATTAACAAAGTTAAAAACTCTTGTGAATTTTTCAAAATGAAATATTGAAGGTATTTTATGATGGGACTGAAGCAATTAACTGCAGGCAATTGATAGTAGAATGTCTGCTTTGAAAGGATAAGCTGGAGACAGGACGATAAGCTGACGGCCGCAATGGTGAGGGAGCCGGAGAATTGGGGCTTGACAAGCCGTAACATTTTGCTATATACCACGGTGGCAGGTACGTAGGCGTTTCTGTTCTTATCCAATTACAGTTACGTTTTGCATCAGCTGTGTATACAACTACTATTTTTAATAATTTCTTAGTCTGAAAGTTTCAAAATTCGTCGTTACATGATGAAGCAGTAATTCCACTGAAGCTGGGTGAATCCGACTAATGGTCGACTGTTCACGTTTTAGATGTTCTCCACAAAGGGGCCTTACATTAAGTTATTTCCACCTTTCCTTACTTAACTGACTTTGCTTTGGAGTTAATAATCTCTGCACAGAGTGTGTCACATGAAAACACATTCCTTTTTTTCGTTGGCTTTTCAGGATTACTTCGTTATATTTGCCCGTCGTATCATTGCAGTTGGAAAGCTCTATACAACTATGTATATATTGTGTACATTTAGCAGTTGCGTAGCATTTGCTGCAGCAGTCGGCGTAGATATTTGCGTGATGCCCTCACTAGTTCACATATCCCTGATAAGCGTTTAGGACTGCTGTGGCAGTGGTGCTGCGTTACATAAGCTGGGAGAGATGGCTAAATTATCTTAACTGCGTGACGACACCTCTCTTATCTTATTCTTCTCCCCTTGCCAGGCACCGACGGAAGGTCGTATTGGCAGTTGGTTCCCCTTGTTCGTAGTAGTCAGTCAAATGAGTTACTACAAAGAGCGGAAAACTGTCACAACACGACCCACCATTTGAAGCGACTAATCTTTCCTAAAAGTATATTTGTTACATACCTCAGCATAACACAAACGGACATAGAAAGAAGGTGAATGTTTGCTGCGCTGAGAGAATTAGTTTTTGAGCATTGAAACATATTACATGAATGCGCGATCGTTGACACGAGCGTGCGACGTCACTTCGAAGCGATGCTATAATCTGAAAAGGTGCAACATATATTTAACTTATTAAAAATTTTATTTCAGCGGTCGTTTAACCATTTCTGTCGTCGTTCCTATCAAATGTTGTGCTCTGTTGTGTCTATGTTAGTCATAGGGTATGCTAACAACAATGCTATGTCACCTAAATCGTCGAGGACCGTTGCCCAGCAATTACTTCCGTATTCTCTCGAGTACTAGAAGTGCCTATCCGAATTCGCTGTGTGAGTTATTGAGTGAAGGAAGCTTCAGCTTTGGTTCAAGTGTTGTAGAGTGAATTCTGTGTTTCGAGAACAACTATCGAAACATTTTAAAGTTCTTGGGGAGCTTTAGAAGCTTTGAACTAAGCGAACACCTAGCTTCAGAACAGAGGAGCATTGTACCTGCAAGAGGTACGAGCTATTCGCGTATTTGTCACTTATTTATTCACTTTTCGGGATCATCTGTAGTTAGAATATCGTAAAAGCTTTTAACTGTCTGTGTACTTAGTGGAGAAATACTAGCAGGTTGAAGCATGTTCAAAAATGGTTCAAATGGCTCTGAGCACTATGCGACTTAACTTCTGAGGTCATCAGTCGCCTAGAACTTAGAACTAATTAAACCTAACTAACCTCAGGACATCACACACATCCATGCCCGAGGCAGGATTCCAACCTGCGACCATAGCGGTCGCTAGGCTGCAGACTGTAGCGCCTAGAACCGCACGGCCACTCCGGCCGGTTTTGAAGCATGTGGTAGAGTGTGTTGTGATTACAGAACCTGATGTTATTAACAGTATATAATGTGAATCACCATTTCAGTTTTTCGTGTAGATTCAAATACTAAGAGTTTGCTTTTTCCGACAGATATTTATACTTTGTATTTGGCGTAGTTCATGCACTTTTATTTTGTATTCTCAAACTAATTTCTTAGTTCTGCAATGGCAAACGTGACAAGCGCATTGTCCTTTTCCACCCGTTTGCCTTGACCCATGACATCCAACGTGACGTCATGACTTAATGATGAATTGCATGTAAGCGGACTGTTATTAAAAGTTAGCCTGTGGTTGTGTTACTTACCAGTGTAATCTGTGATGTCTGTAAACTATGCTGTTATTCCAAATACGTCGCGACGTACGAGGGTTTGGTCTGGGTGGAACCTGAGACCACAGATTAAACTGCCGTGGAGAAACCAGTGACGATTATATTTTTGTTTTGTTTTCTGACAAATATTTGTCTGTTTCTTTCTGCATATCGCACGTTTTCCTAGGGTAAGGGTTGGCAGGACATTGAGAGCATAAGATAAATTTTTGTGAGTGAAACGATTAGTGATTATGATTATCATTTGATTCATATAGTTATTTAGCTGTCTTTTTAATGTGGGAAATTTATCGAGAGTGAGGTTAGCCCTAACGAAATTTCATTGCTGGTGGTAATGTTTTTCATGATTTTTTAATTTACAAATATTTGGCCGTTTTTCGAATGTGACTCTTTGCGACGCTGCGCTTATGAGATCCACTGTTCCTAAGAGGCTCAGATTGTTTTTACCGATTGCTGACTCTCGCGCTGCATAATTGTTTCTTTGACGTTCGTAGTATTTGTTTAGCTGAATTGGATCAAGTTTTTGGAATTTATTTGGTGAATTATTTGTTTTCGAGCTATTTATTTCCGTTTGTAGTGTGATTCCAATTTTTTGTACTTCTTTTCTTTCCGTTTATTCTGAAGGAATTTGTGTATGTATTTTTTCGATTAAGTTGATGTTATGTGGGTGTTGTTTTGTATCTCTGTCCTCGGTTTAGGAACAGAGTTCACACACTATACGGTACCAACTATCCATGTGTATGTCTTTTTGTTTCTTTTGTTCGCTTTATTCTGGAGAAATCCATGTGCGTCATCCTTGTATAATGAGATTCTCGTGTGTGTGTGTGTGTGTGTGTGTGTGTGTCTGGAGGTGGGGGTCTTGTATATACTGCGATTTGTGTGTTATTCTTTTATATTTTTAGGTTTAGCACAGAAAAATTCCTATGCGATATTTTTCGATTGTGTCGTTTTGTGGAGCTGTTTGCGATATCGCGGACTTCCTTTGACCTACAGGTCAAGCGAAGAATTCGATTCCAGTCTGCCATTTTTGCAGTTTTTTCTGTTTATGTTGGAGAAATTTGTAGGGGATCTGTTATCGGTGTCTGATAAAGCTATATAGGTACAGCGTACGCTGCGATTAGACTTGTTTTTTTCTACGTTTTCTTTTGCATCATTCCGGAAGAATATGTGTGTGTGCTATTTTCCAGTTATGTTGCCTTTTGGAGGTGTCTAGTACCATTGTCTTCATTTCATCTGTATTGGTCAAGCGAATTATTCGAATCCAATTTTGCTATATACTATATATTTTCGTCCCCCCCCCCCCCCCCCATGAACCATAGAACTGGCCGTTGGTGGGGAGACTTGCGTGCCTCAGCGATACAGGGAGCCGTACCGTAGGTTCAACCACAATGGAGAGGTATCTGTTGAAGAGGCCAGACAAACGTATGGTTCCTGAAGAGGGGCAGCAGGCAGTCTTTTCAGTAGTTGCAGGGGCAACAGTCTGGATGATTGACTGATCTGGCCTTGTAACACTAACCAAAACGGCCTTGCTGTGCTGGTACTGCGAACGGCAGAAAGCAAGGGGAAACTACGGCCGTAATTTTTCCCGAGGGTATGCAGCTTTACTGTATGGATAAATGATGATGGCGTCCTCTTGGGTAAAATATTCCGGAGTTAAAATAGTCCCCCATTCGGATCTCCGGGCGGGGACTACTCAGGAGGACGTCGTTATCAGGAGAAAGGAAACTGGCGTTCTACGGATCGGAGCGTGGAATGTCCGATCCCTTAATCGGGCAGGTAGGTTAGAAAATTTAAAAAGGGAAATGGATAGGTTAAAGTTGGATATAGTGGGAATTAGTGAAGTTAAGTGGCAGGAGGAACAAGACTTTTGGTCAGGTGAATACAGGGTTATAAATACAAAATCAAATAGGGGTAATGCAGGAGTAGGTTTAATAATGAATAAAACAATAGCAATGCAGGTAAGCTACTACAAACAGCACAGCGAACGCATTGTTGTGGCCAAGATAGACACCAAGCCCAGACCTACGACAGTAGTACAAGTCTATATGCCAAAGAACTCTGCAGATGACGAAGAAATTGGACGTGAGGCCATTTCATAGGATGTCCTTCGGCTGTGTGTCTGAGAAGGACTCTGTGTAAAATATTGAGGTTCTAATAATTGTACCACAGGGGTCTGTATCTACCCTGTCGAAAATCAAAATAACGATGTGCACACCTTACACCATTAGGCATAAAACAATATTCTCTATAGGCAAGCAGAAACTGTTCAATTAACTGTTGTAAATTGGGTTTGTAAAACCACAACTCCTCTAAAACTATAACAGCAGCAGCGTAGTTTATTTTAGTCCCATAAAATGTTAATGCCAATTAATCAATACGATCCTGCGATGTAGGAACAAGGAAGGCGAGGCGTAGATCGTCTGGGTAGTTTCTGATGTGATCCCAATTAGAATAAAAGAACTCCAACGCAGACATGAGCTGTAACAATAACCTTTATTCAGAACGTTACAGTTCCTTTACGTTTACAAAATGTCATGTATACACGATTTCTTACAACATATGTAACATATTTCACTTCACTATGAATTACATCGTCCTTTCTTGGTTCGTCCCCTGCAATTTCTACACCAATATAAAACGGGTTTACCCATTGAAATAGCTTATTTTTACATTTACATTGATTCTCCAAGTCTGGCCACCCTTTGACTTTACTAATATCTGCACTTGTCTCCGGTTTACAATACGTAACAAACTTATATCGACAACGATTACTAAATTTTCTCCATGGAACACCAGACGATTTGTCCGGTCTCAAACTAAATGGACCTAACTTATTAGTACAAGCAAGTCTCACTTTCTCCAAGGCCCCTTGGTCTTCAAAAATCTTTTTGTTAGCACGATCATCCAATGTAAGCCTTTCTATACGAACATTTACCCTATACACATAGGTTACAATTTTATTAATAATTACAGCGTCATATTTGTTAGAAAAGAACTTAAACTCATCTGTTATATCGTAGTGACTTAATTTACTAAAATTGTGAGCATTCTCATCAAATTTTTCAACTGCTCCCATTTTGCCATATTCAAATCGAACACCGTCTGCCTGAGTATATTCCGTTCGCCATTTGCACATACGGCCAAAGTAAGGCCTAGTCAGAAGCGTCCGACGGCGTATCCAACTCTTCGGGCGTGCACGGCGCAGCCTGCTCATCGTCCTCATCCGACGATCCGATGAACAGTTTCGGCTTGCCTATAGAGAATATTGTTTTATGCCTAATGGTGTAAGGTGTGCACATCGTTATTTTGATTTTCAACAGGGTAGATACAGACCCCTGTGGTACACGTATTAGAACCTCAATATTTTACTCAGAGTCCTTCTCAGACACACAGCCGAAGGCCATCCTATGAAATGGCCTCACGTCCAGTGAGGTCTCCTTGCCAGGGTAAAAAATATAGGCTTGTACACAAGTTAGATAAGGAAAGGGAGACGAAAATTTAATAGTCATGGGTGACTGGAATTCGGTAGTAGGAAAAGAGAGAGAAGGAAACGTAGTAGGTAAATAAGGATTGGGGGTACGAAATGAAAGAGGAAGCCGCCTGGTGGAATTTTGCACAGAGCACAACACATAGCTAACACTTGGTTCAAGAATCACAGAAGAAGGTTGTATTCATGGAAGAATCCTGGAGATACCTGAAGGTCTCAGATAGATTATATAATGGTAAGACAGAGATTTAGGAACCAGGTATTCAATTGTAAGACATTTCCAAGGGCAGATGCGGACTCTGACCATAATCTATTGGTTATGAACTGTAGATTAAAACTGAAGAAACTGCAAAAAGGTGGGAATTTAAGAAGACGGGACCTGGATCAACTGAAAGAACCAGAGGTTGCACAGAGTTTCAGCGAGAGCATACGGGAACAATTGACAGGAATGGGGGAAAGAAATACAGTAAAAGAAGAATGGGTAGCTTTGAGGGTTGAAATAGTGTAGGCAGCAGAGGATCAAATAGGTAAAAAGACGAGGCCTAGTAGAAACCCTTGGCTAAGAGAAGAAATACTGAATTTAATTGATGAAAGGAGAAAATATAAAAAAGCAGTAAATGAAGCAGGCAAAAAGGAATACAAACGTCTCAAAAAAGAGATCAACAGGAAGCGCAAAATGGCTGAGCAGGCATGGCTAGAGGACAAATGTAAGGATGTAGAGGCTTATCTCACTAGAGGTAAGATAGATACTGCCCACAGGAAAATTAAAGAGAACTTTGGAGAATAGAGAACGACTTGTATGAATATCAAGAGCTCAGATGGAAACCCAGTTCTAAGCAAAGAAGGGAAAGCAGAAAGGTGGAAGGAGTATATAGAGGGTCTATACAAGGGCGATGTACTTGAGGACAATATTATAGAAATGGAAGAGGATGTAGATGATGATGACATGGGAGATGTGATACTGCGTGAAGATTTTGACAGAGCACTGAAAGACCTGAGTCGAAACAAGGCCTCGGGAGTAGACAACATTCCATTAGAACTACTGACGGCCTTGGGAGAGCCAGTCCTGACAAAACTCTACCATCTGGTGAGCAAAACGTATGAGACAGGCGAAATACCCTCAAACTTCAAGAAGAATATAATAATTCCAATCCCAAAGAAAGCAGGCGTTGACAAATGTGAAAATTACCGAACTATCAGTTTAATAAGTCACGGCTGCAAAATACTAACGCGAATTCTTTGCAGACGAATGGAAAAACTGGTAAAAGCCGAACTTGGGGAAGATCAGTTTGGATTCTGTAGAAATATGGGAACACGTGAAGCAATACTGACCCTACGACTTATTTTAGAAGCTAGATTAAGAAAAGGCAAACCTACGTTTCTAGCATTTGTAGACTTAGAGAAAGCTTTTGACAATGTTGACTGGAATACCCTCTTTCAAATTCTGAAGGTGGTAGGGGTAAAATACAGGGAGCGAAAGGCTATTTACAATTTGTACAGAAACCAGGCGGCAGTTATAGGAGTCGAGGGACACGGAAGGGAAGCAGTGGTTGGGATGGGAGTGAGACAGGGTTGTAGCCTCTCCCCTATATTGTTCAATCTGCATATTGAGCAAGCAGTAAAGGAGACAAAAGAAAAATTCGGAGTAGGTATTAAAATCCATGGAGAAGAAATAAAAACATTGAGGTTCGCCGATGACATTGTAATTCTGTCAGAGACAGCAAAGGACTTGGAAGAGCAGTTGAACGGAATGGACAGTGTCTTGAAAGGTGGATACAAGATGAACGTCAACAAAAGGAAAACGAGGATAATGGAAAGGAGTCAAATTAAGTCGGGTGATGCTGAGGGAATTAGATTAGGAAATGAGACAGTTAAGGTAGTAAAGGACTTTTGCTATTTGGGAAGCAAAATAACTGATGATGGTCGAAGTAGAGAGGATATAAAATGTAGACTGGCAATGGCAAGGAAAGCGTTTCTGAAGAAGAGAAATTTGTTAACATCGAGTATAGATTTAAATGTCAGGATGTCGTTTCTGAAAGTATATGTATGGAGTGTAGCCATGTATGGAATTGAAACGTGGACGATAACTATTTTGGACAAGAAGAGAATAGAAGCTTTCGAAATGTGGTGCTACAGAAGAATGCTGAAGATTAGATGGGTAGATCACATAACTAATGAGGATGTACTGAATAGGATTGGGGAGAAGAGGAGTTTGTGGCACAACTTGACTAGAAGAAGGGATCGGTTGGTAGGACATGTTCTGAGGCATCAAGGGATCACAAATTTAGTATTGGAGGGCAGCGTGGATGGTAAAAATCGTAGAGGGAGACCAAGAGATGAATACACTAAGCAGATTCAGAAGGATGTAGGCTGCAGTACGTACTGGGAGATGAAGAATCTTGCACAGGATAGAGTAGCGTGGAGAGCTGCATCAAACCAGTCTCAGGACTGAAGACCACAACAACAACATATATTGTCGTTTGTTTTATTCTACAGAAGTTCTTAAATGTTCTTAGGTTTAGTAACCTCTTTACTATGTCCTCATCCACAACTCTCTCATTCCTGCGATTGTCCCGATAATTTCATTTCATATGGTGATTCAAATAGTTCCCATGGTTTTTTGTTTGTTAAGAAGTGCGTTATACAATACAAAACGGTGTATTTTAACGGAAAAGATAGATTTGGGTCTAGGACCAGACCATCATCGTGATCAAAAACCGTCTCAGCTATCCGTCTGAGTAAATGGAATCGCAGTTATGTGATGTACATTGTACCGTCATTGATACTAGCTGTACATTCATAACATTACGTCCATTTAACCTCGACAACGTTTTTCCCAATATTCTATATATATATAGATAATATCAGTGATGGAGCTTTGTACATCTGCTAACTGCTGTTCCAATGAAACAAACGCATAGGATAGATGGTTTTAGGACCCGATGATTTTCTGGTTCTAGACCCTTATCTTTCAATAGCAAGGCATGATTTTTTCGTCTGACACACACACACACACACACACACACACACACACACACACACATACATACATACACACACACACACACACACACACACACACATATATATATATATATATATATATATATATATATATATATATATATATAAAAATTACTAAAAATATTACTGCAGTGGATGATATCCTAATGATGTCGACGTTCCTATAAAATAATGTGCTCTGTATCTGCTGCGATTGATATTAGTGGGGTCTTATTTAATTTTGATCACAGGGTATGCTAACAACAATGCTATGTCATCTAAAACGTTAATGACCGTTGCCTAGCAATTACTTCCGTATTCTCTCGAGTACTAGAAGTGCCTATACGAATTCGTTCTGTAAGTTGAAGCTTCAGCTTTGATTCAAGTGTTATAGCGTCGAAGTTTGTTTCAAAAACAACTAAGGAAACTTTTTAAAGTTCTTGCGGAACCTTAAAAGCTTTGAAGTAAGCTAACGCCCAACTTCAGAGGCAAGGTGCTTTGTACCCGCAAGAGGTATGAGCCATTCACTTAAATGCAACCTATTTATTTACCATCCAAATCATCTGCAGTTAGAATATCGTACAAGCATTTAAATGATGGTGAATTTAGTGGAGAAGCTTTACGACGAATCGTGTTATGGCTTCGGAACACGTAATTAGTATAGTATAACACGTGAAAAATTACTTAGTCTTAATTTTTCATACAGGCTCATAAGTTTGTCATACCTTCACAGATTAATCACTTAGTTTCACAATGATAAGTGTCACCACCCTCCTTGCCTCTCAATTGTACATACATGTTGGCTGTGATCATTGCACAGTCGTGCTGCTGGAACATTCTTCCGTCTGTGAAGTAGAAGACGCTTTAGAAACTGATGGCAGCTGTGTAGAGTAACATTTAGTCGATCTGACTCTGTAACACTAGAGTTTTTGTCTCTTGTTGCTTCAGGAAATTGAATTAATATCTTGGAATGTAGTTAGCTGTTAAATCCATTGGGAGTTGATTAGCTATTCAGGTTTTTTTCATTAGATACTGCTGGATACCTCCCAGTTGCAAAATACCATTACTTTGTATTACATACGATGATTTATTTCAGATTTTTCAGCACTGCTCGTTTACCCATTCCTATCGACGTTGCTGAACAGTGTAGAGCTCTGCAGCTACTGGCGTTGCTGTTTAATGTTGTTCACAGGATATGTTAGCACCGATGCTATGTAGAGGACCGTAGAGGAGCGTTGCCTAGCAATTAATTGCGTATTCACCCGAGCACTTGAAATAACGATACGATTTCGTCTTGTGAATTAATGAATAAAAGAGGCTCCAGTTTTGATTCATATGTTGTACTGTTACACTTTGTGTTTCGAGTTCAAATAACGAAACATTTTAAATTTCTTGAGGACTTCTAGAAGCTTTGAATGAAGTGGACGCCCAGCTTCAGAAGCGACGTGCAATGTATCCGGGAGAGGTATGAACTACTGACTTAAGTGTCTTCTGTTGTACTTACCGTATAGAATCAGATGCAGTTTCAATATCGTATAAGCTTCTAAATGACTGGATGTGTAGCGGCGGAGTACTGGAACACTGAAACGTTTCGACGTAGTGTGATGTGATTTCGCGGTATGTAAAATGGAAAAAAAGGCAGTTCCCTTTCACATTCCAGTACATTGTTTCAATGCGTCATGCAGTTGCAAAGGTTACGAGAGAGCGTGACTTATAGGGACAGATCTCTTTGTTGAGGTTTTCACAATTTTAGTTGCTGGGATCGTCTAATCTTTAACTTATTATTTAGTTTCACAACGAGAGCGGCGTCACCTACATCTGTCACCAAATCTATTATATTCTACCTACTGTGAAGAAGAAGGCAATACGTAAACAAAGTTCCGGCTGCGTGCAGTCAGAATGAATTCACATGGCACCATATCGAAAGTATTTTCTCTTTCTGTTACTCTAAGAAACTAAATTAAAACCTTTGAGCATAGTTAAAAATTAATTTCGTTGGGAGTTTATAAGCTGTTCTGGCGTTTTGTTCATTCAAATGTCGGTGGTTAAATTTCAATCGTAAATATGGTTGTTACGCATTACATGTTGTTGAATAGTTCACATGACGCTGAAGAGTGATTCTAGGTTTAGTGTTGAACTTAGGTTGTTGATGACTCTGCCACAAAGAGGGAAAGGCGCAGCCCGGTGAGAATACACTGACTCAGACAACGGGTATTTGTAAAAATCGTAATCTCCTCAGTCACTGCGGAGAGATTTGGGATTTAAACCACCACACTGTTGCATGGTTTATTTACCAGTAACTTCATATCACCAAAAATATGTTCCCTTTAGTACACCCTAATTAAATTACCGATTCTGCCTCACGGTGCCATATTGGACGAACGGATGGTAGTAACCAAATCGCAGCGTAATGTCTATCCAAATGCGAAGTTTAAATAACTATACTTGGTGTATATCTGAAACTACTGTAGCGATGCATTGTCTTGCTAATAGTACTGTCTGTCTGTCTAATAGTGATAGCTTTAAATAACTGCTATCCAAACAAAATTACTCATTGCAGAATAAATCTACCTCGTAATGAACACACCTTTGGCTGTCATCGAAGAACTAGTGTTGTTATAATTCATGTATTAGGAATTAGTAAAAGTGAATTAATATAATGAATTCCTCACCAGTCATAAATGGGTAATACGTTTCAAATAAATCAATGATATTTAATCGATGTGGATGTTGCAGATCCTTTGTAACACTGACAGCTCTTATTATTACAGAAATTAAGTTTAAAGATATTACATCATGGTCTCAAGTTTTTCCTTGCAATACACGTGTGAGACATCACAATAAGATTTACTCGTGGACACGGTATGGTCGTATCTAACTTGCTGCCCGTTATCGTTTCAGCAATGTTCCGACGAATCAAGGCGTTTTTATTCCGGTGTGTGGGTGGGGAGAAAGACGAAGGTCTGCGATTGGACAAGACCTTGGTCGCTGCTTGAGGTGGCTTTGAGGTGAGCCACGTCACGTTGCATTACTGATATTATAATAAGCAAAGCACTAAAGTTTTAGAGCTACTTCATTGTCGATAGGGTGGTCAACAGGTATTACAGTCTGTCACGATTTACTGTAAATGTATCTGCGGTTCCCTATAAACATCCGATGTGACAATTCATTATGAATAATACATCTAAGAAAGGAACCTTTACTAGACTATTGACTATGACGATTGTGTGTTGGTTTCCGTGCAAGAAAGCAGTACGTTTATGGGAAGAGTGAGGTTCAATGTGCTAAAACAGTAAAAATTCAACAAAGAATTAAAATGTAAAAAAAATGTCTAAGAACCTTACTTACACATGCACGCACACGCAAGCACGCGACCACACACACACACACACACACACACACACACACACACACACACATATTTACAAAAATTAAATTTAACACCCTTTCGATACTGGTAATAAAAGTGATTGCGTTTCACTAGTTTAGTAGAATATTCTAAAGTTGCAACTAAGAAACTTATAACGTCAGAACGAGCCTCTCAAGGCCCAACGATACTGACGGACCGCCACGTCACACACAACAGATATGGAGTGATCATTGTCAGTTTCCATGACCATATATAAAATACAGCCACAGTTGAACGTCAGTGCCGAATGGATGGATTTCTTCATCACTGGAGGGAAATGGAGTTTGCTGGTGACTCAGCAAGACACCAAAGCCTTCAACCTCGTCTCCAGTGATACAATTTTTTTTAATTTACCATATCTCGACTTCAAGTAAAATGAATGGCTGGTATCCTCTTATATTCACTTCTGCACTCTGATCAAAAGATAGCGTGCACAGAAAATATGGCATATAAGAACATTTACGCCACAGCCATTACAGATTTAACTGTCTTCTCAACAAACTATGAAGACGTTAGTTAGAAATGTAGCCTATTCGGACAGGAGTCAGGGTAACTTCAGTGTGTGAAAGTGATATATATATATATAAGGTCGGACTTGGTCTGATGATTGCCCAGTCACACCTATTCCAAAAGTCGTATGTCCTTATCACCTGCAGGCTAATGTCACGTTGTCTCGATGAGTTGCATGATATGCTGTTTTCCCCACATCCCACAGGCTCCTCCTTGTCTCCTCCATGTTACTAGCATATTGTATCCCCACTTTTGGCATTAAATAAGACGAAGTTGATAGTCTAGCCGAAAGCGAATTAAATGGTTGCAACAACTCTACTGACAGCCATTAAAATTGACACTGACCAACCAGGAAGTTGTGTCTGGCATTACTTAAGAGACCCTAATAAATTGTAGAGAATTATGCTGAAATTTCTTGTAACAGCAGAGCTTGACATAATATGCGTCCAAGACAAGTGACTGGCTGAAGACAACATTGCATACCGTCTGGTTGCTTACGAGTTACCTGCTAACTGGGATTAATACCTGATGACCAGAGGAAATGTATTCCTGAATTTCAGACTTCGAAGCCTAATGTTGTTTTCGGTGGAGTCAGAGAATAGAGAAACTGGAATTGTCAGTAAAATTATCACAGTCAAACTTTCATTCGTTTCCAGAGAAAGAACACACCAGAACAGAGAATAAAAAGGTCGTGGCGACAATGTACCTCGAATAAGTCCTCTGTAGCCCTCCAGCTTAACGGTTCACCCATAGCATAATTGTAGCTATTACAGCCAACCAATGTATACTCACTATCGCTATCTAAAGGCCCATACATTCTTAATAACTGATACACTTTTTACACCTGTACACATTAAGAAGTAAGGCTGTATCTGAATTATAAAAGTGTTCTTTATGATAAAACTAATAAGTTCTTTTCCAACACGAGCGTCAGTTTACACTTGACGTGTTCTTTGTCGAGCTGCTGCAGAAACGGATGCAGGAAGAAGAAGAAATCCGTGCTGCTCCGGTGAGTGTAAATTACATCTGTATATGGAATAATGGCGTTTGGTTTCAAACTGTATTTTTCGTTTCCTGTTCACATGATCACTCACTTACGATTGTGATACTAGTTAATGCTCTGCTTCCGGTTATTTTGACGAGTTGTTGTTTGTATTTTGTGCACAATTCTTCGACGATCGTCCCAGGCGTCTTCCTCGTGTGCAGCGAGTTTTTCTGTTACGTGCACTCACTGCCTGCGCTCCAACCAGTCCAGAAACGCCACAAGACATGAAGAAGACGGCTCCATCAGTCGTTGAAATACTGAGCACAAAATAGGGATAAAAACACAGCAAAATTCCCGGAAGCATATCATTAATCAATCGCGTCCAGAAAACCTTAGATATCACGGCTTATTAGTTAGGTGTTAAAATTACTATTTGTTGAGGTCGGGAGAGACTGACGTCTTTTGGATATTATAGTGAATCTGTGTATGCATCAACGTAAGGATGCGCCTGTGCCCTTCTCTGCCAGGGCTTCATCCCCCCGCTCTTTCTTTGCTGTTTTTTCGCATTGATGTTCGTCTCTTCCCTATCAGTGTTTCTCTAGCCTTGTGGTTTTAGGCTGGAGATTTTAGTGTGTTACAGGTGGCTGGCTCATCCTGCTTTATTCTTGCGATCAGCCACCCCACGGCATCTGCTGTATTTTTTAATACTTTCTACTAGCTTTTGTTTCATGTAGTGCCCGTTTTCCCCTTTTAGCTTGCTTCTTCCGTTTTCTCTTTGAGTTATGTTCCCAGTTACTTTTACGACTTTTTTTACTTTCCCACATTCTTATGCGGAATGCTTTTAATCCGAGACCCTTTTCAGTAAGGAAATGGGGGCTGATGATCATGTAGTTTAGTCTCTTTACTGTCCAAACCAAACAAAAAACCAATAACTGAAGGTTGCGTAATTTGCGATAAATATAACACTTTGTTACACTCGGTCATAATCGCAAATAGCATGTATTCTGTATTATTACACACGGTGGACATCATAAATCTAAAAATTTCTTTTCCAACAGGACCGTCAATTTACACTTGACGAGCTTTTTATGGAGCTACTGCAGAAACGGCTGCAAGAAGAAGAAGAAATCCGTGTTGCTCCGGTGAGTGTAAATTAGTTTAGTATAGGGAATAACGGCATTAGGTTTCAACGAGTACTATTCGTTTCATGTTCAGATCAATACTCTCTTACGAACGTGATAGCGGTTACTGTCTTACTTCTGGTGTTTTGCCGAGTTGTTTGGATTTGTGCAAAATGCTTCGATGACCGTGACTGGAGTGCATAGAGCTTTGCCGTTATGTGCACTTGATCCCTGGCCTCCATCTAGTCAGGGAATGTCATACGACGTGAAGGACACGGCACGGTCGGCCGTTGAAATATCCTGCATACAACAGGAACAACAACTCGGCATAACTACCAGAAGTACTTCAATAACCAATCACGCAAACAAAAAACTTGTACATCATGGGACATTAGTATTTGTTTAGCATTATTGGTTGGTCAGACATGGACTGAGTAGTGATGTTACTTGAATATTAAAATCGATCACTTTATAAATATTATCAATAAATGTAGTTAGCAAAATTATTGATAAACGTCGCACTTGGTAAAAAGCGGCTATGTTAGAATCTAGCACATGTTCTGTATTACGCCACATGTTGGATTTCAGAAAACTAATAAGTTTTTTTCCAACAGGAGCGTCAGTTTACGCTTGACGCGTTTTTTGAGGAGCTGCTGCAGAGACGTCTGCAGTGAGAAGAGGAAAGCCACACTGCTACGGTGAGTGAAACTTCAATCTGCAGATTTTAGTTTCTGAGTGTATTTCTGGTTTCATGGCCACATCGTAACTCCCTTCAGAACGGTAACCTACGTTTACGTTATTTTTCCGACTCTACAGTTGTACGTCTTTAATATCACTGAAATGCTGTCAGCTTAAGTACAGAGACAACCTACAAAATGCAAAATTCTATGGTCGAACCGTAAATTCTGTTGTACTGAGCTGTGGGAGGTTAGCACGATGCTTGCAATACTGTTCTTCTATAACGGTTTTGAATTGTGAGGGGATACGCAGCCTTTTTCGACAGTGTATTATTTCGTCCTACTATTGCTAGGTTCTACGTAATCTTATGAATGAACGGTAAAATATGCTTGCCTACCCTTTCACAGTATGGAAAGTGTTTCAGAAAACATTCTTATTTCCTCCCGTCCATGAAAGAGTTATCAAGTTTTCAGTATAGTTTCACGTTGATCATCGTACGCTGGTCTTTTGTTTCTGTTCTGTTATACTGCATCAAGGTTTACTTTTCTGTCATATAATTATCCATGACACCCTCGGGATTTCAATCTAACAATTTGGGAACTTGTTTGAAGAAACCCTACATTTCTGGCATAAGTGCATATACCAACAGTCTCACTTATCTTCGTTTCTTTATGCGTAGAACGTTGTTCAGTTTAATGGTCAGTATAAAGGTAGAAATATTCTTATACTTGTGACAGCCACCTGCCATCATGATACAAAGATCAGAAGGAACTGTACACAGGGAACAGGATAGAGGCAAAAGTCATTGCTGGTAGTTCTCACATTTAAATTCTTTTTTATAATACTTAGCAATCTTGAGTTAATGACTAGGCGATACAGAAACATCCCTTCACTATACCCGTATCGAGGACGCAAAACAATTTATAAAATATATTGTCACTGCACTCATTTACTACACTTGTGCCAATAGTTATAAACTGGTAACTCCATTTCATGTCTATTTTACAGTCTCATCAATATCGATACAGAAATCAACCTTATATTAGCCTCGGGTCGTAGAATGATTTTGCAGTTTTCTTTACATATATCAACACACCATAATGTGATCAGGTTTTTAATTCTGAAATTTAAATTTGTCGACAGGTCACTGCAGTGGCCTCGTTGCCAACTCGCAGAGGCTCAACACTTCACACCACGTAGCTCTTCATAGTCGCCAAATCTTACGCTGCCTGTTGGGGTCGCCGGCGTCAACTTTGCGGGGCGTGGAGAAGGCCGTCTGGCTGCTAAACTATTCGACCACGATTCCGTGGCCAATACCACCTGAAACCAAAGTTGCCGATTCTATAAAACTTGGACGTAATGGGGAAATATAGTCTCGCTATTTATTTTAGTTCTAGTGAGGTGGCATTATGGTAACACACGGGCGTAGCATTTGGACTGACATTGGTACAAGTCAATAATTCGTCCATCAACATCTATGTTTCGGTGGTTTCTTTAAGTAGATTAAGGAAACCGCAAGGATGGTTCCCTCGTAATTCGGCTCGTACGATTTTCTCCACAATACGAGCTCCGTTTGTTACTACCTCTTCTTCGATGGACGTTAGGTCCAGATAATTCCTACATCTTTTCTTTTTTGAGCAAGAGATTCATTTGAGCAATATATATATTTTTTAAAAGCCATTGTAATATTGGTGGAGCAATAAAAGCATTTAGAAACCATAGAAAGTGCCTTTCAAAATTTGCTGTGTATGTTCATCAGCAAATTCATTCAAACTAATAAACTTAAAAGAGTAAAGTGACTAAAAGATCTCTGCAAGTTAGTGCCTGTCATCCCGACGGTTACTTATTAACTCAGTGGGCGACATGTAATACAACCCTAAACTATGAAGAAACCAAACCATAATCAACATTTGACATCGTCAGTATACGTTGTTATCGGCACTCGGATAGTTTGTTTTCATTAATGACCCCTACTCGTTCCTGCAAAACTATATGGGTGCGGAATAGAAGGTGCGTTGACACACTAAACAACTGGTCATAAAAGTAGCATTTAAAATTAGGAAACATAAGTTAAAGCACTCTTAGTGTAATCTAACTGATGCTGCATTTCATTGTACTCCATCGTGGGAACGACAATTATTTAGCATAGTGATGCAACTACGAACAAGTAAACAAAGCCTTTGTGCTACGAACGCATAGCTCAGCCGTAAGACCTATACACAATTCACAGAGAATGTGTGACCATTACCGCTTATAGCGCGGACGTCGCTTCTTATTACGTACCCTTTCCCCTGTGATTTCTAATACTTTACCTTTCACTTTGTGCACTGTAGAAGTGTCGGAGAAGGAAAGTCTGTAGGAGGAGACTCATTTTTACTTTTTCTTTCCATTTCCCCGAAAATACTGAGTTGGTGCACGTCTCACGGAAAATTGCAAATATCAAATGAGGTGCGGTAATGAATATGAAATAGATCTGCTCAAGTTCAGTCAATAAGTGGATCAATGTTAATCGCAAGGGAGTTGCAGGTTCGATATATTAACATTGATCCACGTCCCTTTTCCCATATTCTAATTGAAAAACATTGATCAAAATACTTCATTCCAAACATTGATCCACACAGTTCATCCCATGACTTAATTAAGAAACATTGATCCACTTACTGAGTTTGCTCAAACAGATCGATTGCGTTGCAATAGGAAGCACAGAAATATTTCACTACATTTTCTTGTATATCATGTGTTGTGACGCTATCCTTGGATTGCAGATACTACCACAATTTAAATACCTACGACTCAAATAAGGAGGAAGTAAATCTATAATCCATTTTTACGGCAATGTTTCGCCCTTTCTTCCAAAGTATTACTTCGAAACACGTTGTTTGCCTGCTTATCACTCATTGGCTGTGCAATACACAAAGCCAAAAATTTATGCCAATGCATACGGCCAAAAGACGTGCATGGGGGCTTAATTATTTTATAATGAAAATATATTTTGTCACTGTGTGTCCGGTTACGAAGTCTCGTAACCGGTTGGCCCTGACTAGTATTAGTACGCAATCTGTCTGCATAGAATAACAACAAAGAATGAAAGGAAATTTCCGTTACCACAATTAATTAATTAAGTCCCCAGCAACTATAAAAGCTACGAAACAAAAACTACGGAACAACAAAGCACAAGTGTAACTGTTCTGTGTGTGGAAGTGTGATTCAACGTACACATCTGGCACGGTTCTTCCTCAATAAGACAAGATATTTTAAATACCATTTACACTGAATTAATTAAATAAAACTGAAATACTATAATTGCACATAGAAACCCGAATTACAGTCTAATACATAAACACAAGCCAGATGCTTTGTTGACTGAACCTGTGACCAAGAGGCATTGTTATTTAGGAAATAAAAAAAATAATAAAAAAAAGTTTTTTACCTTCATATATATTGACTAAAAATACACTATGATCATTACATCATCTCCATTCGAACAACATCTGCTGTCTAGCCCATCAAAACAACTGCACACGACATGGCCTCAACTAGTACAGCTATCGACCTCCTCTCAACAAGCATTCACTACCGCAAAACTCAGAACTACCACTTCCCACAGCAACTTCTGAACAAGCACTGCCAGTGGAGGCGGCGAAATAAAACTCTTTGGCGCAATCTCTGGCGCTGTGACTCAGTGTAGCCACCTTTCATATGCCCCTCCTCCATGGGCTAGAATTTGATGGTATTTTTGCCAGCATTGGTGGTGAAAATACCACCAAATTCGTCCAAAAAAATATAGACAAAAATAAAAGATAATATTAATAAGTAAATATCACATAACTAGATAAATTTTGGCTTTGCACTGAACCTTCAATAACCTAATATATAAAATACAGTAAGAAATAAAATGCTTTCATACATGTGATGTTACATAATAGTTTACACAAGTATCATTCAATCAATAGCACCAGCAATGACGAATATGTGCAGGTAAGAGTCTCATAACATTTCATAAACACTAAATACACAAAAAATCAGTTTATACAAATATTCACATAAAATCCTTTCAATAGTTCAATAAACAGGTAGCACTTCTGAGAGTAGTTGACAGTTCCAACAGTAGCACCCAGTAATGGTCAACAGGTGCAAATAGCAGTCTCATAATATTTCATCAGCAGTATTTAAACAGCTCCAACAGTGGCACCCAGAAATGGCGAGCAGGCGCAGACACCAACAAGTGACATCATTTCAGTAGAAGCAGTTCCATCAGTGGCACCCAGTTATGTTGAACAGGTGCAGACACCAACAAGTGACATCATTTCAGTAGAAATAGTTCCATTAGTGACACCCAGCAATGTTGAGCAGGTGCAGACACCAACAAGTGACAGTATGTCAGTAGAAGCAGTTCCATTAGTGGCACCCAGCAATGTTGAACAGGTGCAGACACCAACAAGTGACATCATTTCAATAGAAGCAGTTCCACCAGTGGCACCCAGTAATGTTGAACAGGTGCAGACGCCAACAAGTGACATCATTTCAGTAGAAGCAGTTCCATCAGTGGCACTTAGTAATGCTGAACAGGTGCAGACACCAACAAGTGACATCATTTCAGTAGAAGCAGTTCCACCAGTGGCACCCAGCAATGTTGTGCAGGTGCAGACACCAACAAGTGACAGTATGTCAGTAGAAGCAGTTCCATTAGTGGCACCCAGCAATGTTGAACAGGTGCAGACATCAACAAGTGACATCATTTCAATAGAAGCAGTTCCATCAGTGGCACCCAGCAATGTTGAGCAGGTGCAGACACCAACAAATGACATCATTTCAGTAGAAGCAGTTCCATCAGTGGCACCCAGCAATGTTGAGCAGGTGCAGACAGCAACAAGTGATATTATCTCAGTAGAAGCAGTTCCATCAGTGGCACCCATCATGTTGAACAAGTGCAGGTAACAGTCCATAATATTCACTATCACTAATTAGACAGTTCATCAGAGTTCATCAGCAGAAATTAAACATTTCCAAGTGGCACCCATCATGTTAAACAAGTGCAGATAACAGTCGATAATATTCACTATCACTAATCAGACAGTTCATCAGAGTTCATTAGCACAAATTAAACATTTCCAAGTGGCAACCATCATGTTGAACAAGTGCACGTAAAAGTCCATAATATTCACTATCACTAATAAGACAGTTCATCAGAGTTTATCAGCAGAAATTAAACATCTCCTAGTGGCACCCATCATGTTGAACAAATGCAGGTAACAGTCCATAATATTCACTATCACTAATTAGACAATTCATCTGAGTTTATCATCAGAAATTAAACATTTATAAGTGGCACCCACCAATGTTGAACAGGTGCAAGCACGAACAACAGTTTGAATGCACACACAATTGCTTTTACAAAATTATTATCAATGCTATTACATTAGACATACAAATAATAATAAAGACACAGTTGATATCAGATAATTGTCATATTAACTATTACAAATACACAAATATCAGTAAACCTATAATATTTATGTGTGTCAGTGCAAGCCGCAACAAACAAGTAAAATAATATTTAGGAGATAGGTCGGTACCAATTATTTGGGATTAGGAAAGGAAAACACACAAAACACACTCACTCATCTTTCATTCACATTAAGTTCTACTGTGTAATTGAATAGTGTTAACTGTGTAAATGCAATTCTGTCAAAGATTTGATGTTCGACATGTGTATCAAGTAGTAGTGGCAACAGTGTATAACAGTCAATAATAGTTAGTCAACGTCATAGTTATCATGTCAAGACCAATGTTTGCAAAGCCAAATCAAAATGTACGGTTACTGAACAACTGTCAGTGTGCCAAAATATGCAAATACTTCCTCTCTCTCGAAAAAAAAGTATATACTGCTTAGTGATTTAACAAAGTGTGTGTTTAGACAATCTTCCTTCCACTTGAGTGTTCTAGTCTGCCATCTTCATCCTCATTGTTCCATATAAACCAACAAAAAAATATGCTCCTCACTTACCTTACCTCTTATCCACCAAAACTCCAATAATCATCAGCATCACATAAACGTAATACTTCAATAATGACTCTTACGTCGATACATATAAACCTTATCATCAATATCATTTACCTTACCTCTTGTCCACCAAAACTCCAATAATCATCAACTTCACACAATCTCAATACCTCAATAATACCTCTTCAATACGTCGACACATATAAACCTTATCGCCAATATCATTTCACTTCCATAACAACTCTTACCTCTGGTCAGTCTCCTCGAACAAGTACAGATAAAATCCTAGTGCAAACTTCAATTCATCATCCCATACAATCCGAAGACACAATGTCCACACACAACCTCTGTGTAATCCATCTGACCCAAATCTTCTACTCATTATGAATTATAAAATACATTTTGCTTACCTTGTCCATCATTAAATAAAAGAAATACATACATGACCTCTAACAGCCTTTAGTTTGAATAACTTTCAGTAAGTAAGTACGAGTATGGAGTGTGAATGATCATAATATTTCACAGTGTGTACACCACTTCAAGAATCATGGCAAAACAGAAGCAAACATGTGGAGTATTTACTGTGTCAAGTGTCACTTGCTATTTCAATTGCTCACGAAGAATGCAATGTAATGACTGTCAATGGTCTAAACCTAGTGTTGGTATGTCATGTCGTTAGCTTCCTTCCTATTAGCATAAATTTATACAGCTTCCATAAAACCTCCAGCTCATGTGACTTCAATGAAGTTTCTTGTACTAATGTCGTTCGTAGCATTATAGTAGTTCATTTTCTTATCTTAAAATATAAGGCACTGAGCGTAAGCAAAACATGCAACAGCGAGTAAATATACCAGTAGAGAACAGAATGTCAACAAGTGGATGCATCACAATTCCTACAACGAGGCTCTGCCAAGTGAACAATCTATAATTAATACCATAGTGTGACCTAAACTCCATGTTCGTACACAGTATATCAGCATTTCTATACTAAATTAAAGAGTAGTTTTGACAACAAAACAGAAATGTGTAAATATGCAATCCATACGCAAAGCAGCAAATATATATCTTACATAATAAACAGGTCATTAGCATTATATCAGCATAAGCAAATAAATGGTCATACGTAATCTTAATACATAAACATGAAGGCGCAAGCAGATAAATCACAAAGTATAACTTACATACATAGCCATATCAGCACAACTAATCAGGTGACAATTATAATTTAAATAAATAGGCACAGCAGGCACATAATAAAAAAATGTGACATCAGTGGAAAAGCAGTGCAGCCAAGCGATGCATAATATACATAAGTAACAACCCTGTTCATTAATCAATCATTGTCAAAATCAGCAAATGTACGCAAGCACGTCGCTTCACAAGTAAATTCATAGAACATAAAATTTAGCACAAAGTATAAATCACGTAATCGCGAGCAGCAAATTACGCCTAAAGTACGTACCTAAGTGGAAATATGTTTCTTAAAAGATAAACTCAATTAATAGTTGCCTTTTTAGTTTATTAGTTTCTTCTTCGAAATTACATTCTTACTGAAAATTTTCTCGATAGCAAGTCCTCTTAACGTCGGACACACACAGAATTTACCTGAAGTTCTTAAATATTTTATACAACTGTATCCTGAAAAATACTGAACGTTAATAACATAATTTATCAAGTCACTATAGCTTTATACTGAATTTAATCAGAGAAATTAGACTGTGTATTGGTTACGGCTGTCAGTGCTTTCGCACTGAGCGCTCGATCAGCTGTAGGTACGCGTGACGTAGGAAGTAATTGTTTGCGGTCAACGACTGCCTTGTGCGCCGCGCAGACTTGACTGTTGCTTTGAGTATGTGCCGCCGCCAGAACACGGCGCGGTATCCTTGCATTCTCCGTGTGTTTACGTATAACTGTTAGTTTCTCAAAAGTATGTCATTCCACAAAAATTTTAACGTTCGATATATGATGTATTCCCTTAGAGCGCCGAGATTTAAGAGTTTCTACTTCGACGGTGTTATCATGAATAATTTTGCGAATTCTATATGAACCGTTATAAAGCAGAAAAAATTTGCGACACAAGCCTTTTCCTTTGTGAGACAAACGATGAGACTTAATTAACACCTTTTGACCAACTGACAAGGTTTTGAAACGACCAGGACGTTTAGCTGATTTCTCTCTTCTAGCAGCCGCAGATGCAATATTTTGTAGAGCCAGGTTGACAACTTCGGAATGCCACAGTTTCCGTGAGGCGGAAAAGGAACGATTTCAGAAATGCGATTTGTCGGTGCTTTATTTTTTAATATCAATACAGGCGGTAAAGAAGTTGAATCATTCGGAAGTTCATTCAGAATGTTTTGAAAAATATGAAGATACTGATCCCATGTTCTGTGATTTTGATGACGATAAAGTCGACACAATTTATTGATTTTCCTTCATCCATCTCTCTGAAGCGTTAGATTGAGGGTGAAAAAGTGAAATGAAAATTGGTTTAATCTTATGACGCCGTAGAGTACGAAGCCAAATTTTAGAGCGAAACTATGATCCATTATCTGATATAACCTTATCAACATGACCCACTTCTTTAAGAAAATGTTTGATGAAAGCATTAGATACTGAACGAGCTGTTGCTTTGCGTAAAGGTGTAAAACACACATATTTTGATGTCAATTCCATTACCACCAAAATGTACGCAAAACCATAAGTAGAACGAACCACTGGACCGAACAAATCGACTGCAGCCATCTCCTTTAATTTCGCTGGAATGATAGGAAACAACGGTGCTCTGTGAGAAATAGTTAGCGGCTTAGCCTTTTGACATAATTTGCATTTGGCAAGAACAGATCGAATACGTTTTTCCATATTACTGAAGTAGCAGTTTTCTCGTAATTTATGAAAGCATTTCTTCCCCCATGAACCATGGACCTTGCCGTTGGTGGGGAGGCTTGCGTGCCTCAGCGATACAGATGGCCGTACTGTAGGTGCAACCACAACGGAGGGGTATCTGTTGAGAGGCCAGACAAACATGTGGTTCCTGAAGAGGGGCAGCAGCCTTTTCAGTAGTTGCAGGGACAACAGTCTGAATGATTGACTGATCTGGCCTTGTAACATTAACCAAAAGGGCCTTGCTGTGCTGGTACTGGGAACGGCTGAAAGCAAGGGGAAACTACGGCCGTAATTTTTCCCGAGGACATGCAGCTTTACTGTACGATTAAATGATGATGGCGTCCTCTTGGATAAAATATTCCGGAGGTAAAATAGTCCCCCATTCGGATCTCCGGGCGGGGACTACTCAAGATCACGTCGTTATCAGGAGAAAGAAAACTAGCATTCTACGGATCGGAGCGTGGAATGTCAGATCCCTTAATCAGGCAGGTAGGTTAGAAAATTTAAAAAGGGAAATGGATAGGTTAAAGTTAGATATAGTGGGAATTAGTGAAGTTCGGTGGCAGGAGGAACAAGACTTTTGGTCAGGTGATTACAGGGTTATAAGTACAAAATCAAATAGGGGTAATGCAGGAGTAGGTTTAATAATGAATAAAAAAATAGGAGTGCGGGTTAGCTACTACAAACAGCATAGTGAACGCATTATTGTGGCCAAGATAGACACAAAGCCCATGCCTACTACAGTAGTACAAGTTTATATGCCAACTAGCTCTGCAGATGATGAAGGAATTGATGAAATGTATGACGAGATAAAAGAAATTATTCAGGTAGTGGAGGGAGACGAAAATTTAATAGTCATGGGTGACTGGAATTCGTCAGTAGGAAAAGGGAGAGAAGGAAACATAGTAGGTGAATATGGATTGGGGGTAAGAAATGAAAGAGGAAGCCGCCTTGTAGAATTTTGCACAGAGCATAACTTAATCATAGCTAACACTTGGTTCAAGAATCATAAAAGAAGGTTGTATACCTGGAAGAATCCTGGAGATACTAAAAGGTATCAGATAGATTATATAATGGTAAGACAGAGATTTAGGAACCAGGTTTTAAATTGTAAGACATTTCCAGGGGCAGATGTGGATTCTGACCACAATCTATTGGTTATGAACTGCAGATTGAAACTGAAGAAACTGCCAAAAGGTGGGAATTTAAGGAGATGGGACCTGGATAAACTGAAAGAACCAGAGGTTGTAGAGAGTTTCAGGGAGAGCATAAGGGAACAATTGACAGGAATGGGGGAAAGAAATACAGTAGAAGAAGAATGGGTAGCTCTGAGGGATGAAGTAGTGAAGGCAGCAGAGGATCAAGTAGGTAAGAAGACGAGGGCTAATGGAAATCCTTGGGTAACAGAAGAAATATTGAATTTAATTGATGAAAGGAGAAAATATAAAAATGCAGTAAATGAAGCAGGCAAAAAGGAATACAAACGTCTCAAAAATCAGATCGACAGGAAGTGCAAATTGGCTGAGCAGGGATGGCTAGAGGACAAATGTAAGGATGTAGAGGCTTGTCTCAGTAGGGGTAAGATAGATACTGCCTACAGGAAAATTAAAGAGACCTTTGGAGAGAAGAGAACCACTTGTATGAATATCAAGTGCTCAGATGGCAACCCAGTTCTAAGCAAAGAAGGGAAGGCAGAAAGGTGGAAGGAGTATATAGAGGGTTTATACAAGAGCGATGTACTTGAGGACAATATTATGGAAATGGAAGAGGATGTAGATGAAGATGAAATGGGAGATAAGATACTGCGTGAAGAGTTTGACAGAGCACTAGAAGACCTGAGTCGAAACAAGGCCGCGGGAGTAGACAACATTCCATTAGAACTACTGATGGCCTTAGGAGAGCCAGTCATGACAAAACTCTACCATCTGGTGAGCAAGATGTATGAGACAGGCGAAATACCCACAGACTTCAAGAAGAATATAATAATTCCAATCCCAAAGAAAGCAGGTGTTGACAGATGTGAAAATTACCGAACTATTAGTTTAATAAGTCACAGCTGCAAAATACTAACGCGAATTCTTTACAGACGAATGGAAAAACTGGTAGAAGCGGACCTCGGGGAAGATCAGTTTGGATTCTGTAGAAATGTTGGAACACGTGAGGCAATACTAACCTTACGACTTATCTTAGAAGAAAGATTAAGAAAAGGCAAACCTACATTTCTAGCATTTGTAGACTTAGAGAAAGCTTTTGACAACGTTAACTGGAGTACTCTCTTCCAAATTCTGAAGGTGGCAGGGGTAAAATACAGGGAGCGAAAGGCTATTTACAATTTGTACAGAAACCAGATGGCAGTTATAAGAGTCGAGGGGCATGAAAGGGAAGCGGTGGTTGGGAAAGGAGTGCGACAGGGTTGTAGCGTCTCCCCGATGTTATTCAATCTGTATATTGAGCAAGCAGTAAAGGAAACAAAAGAAAAATTCGGTGTAGGTATTAAAATTCATGGAGAAGAAGTAAAAACTTTGAGGTTCGCCGATGACAGTGTAATTCTGTCAGAGACAGCAAAGGACTTGGAAGAGCAGTTGAACGGAATGGATATAAGATGAACATCAACAAAAGCAAAACGAGGATAATGGAATGTAGTCAAATTAAATCGGGTGATGCTGAGGGGATTAGATTAGGAAATGAGACATTTAAAGTAGTAAAGGAGTTTTGCTATTTAGGGAGTAAAATAACTGATGATGGTCGAAGTAGAGAGGATATAAAATGTAGACTGGCAATGGCAAGGAAATCGTTTCTGAAGAAGAGAAATTTGTTAACATCGAGTATAGATTTAAGTATCAGGAAGTCGTTTCTGAAAGTATTTGTATGGAGTGTAGCCATGTATGGAAGTGAAACATGGACGATAACCAGTTTGGACAAGAAGAGAATAGAAGCTTTCGAAATGTGGTGCTACAGAAGAATGCTGAAGATAAGGTGGGTAGATCACGTAACTAATGAGGAGGTATTGAATAGGATTGGGGAGAAGAGAAGTTTGTGGCACAACTTGACTAGAAGAAGGGATCGGTTGGTGGGACATGTTTTGAGGCATCAAGGGATCACAAATTTAGCATTAGAGGGCAGCGTGGAGGGTAAAAATCGTAGAGAGAGACCAAGAGATCAATACACTAAGCAGATTCAGAAGGATGTAGGTTGCGGTAGGTACTGGGAGATGAAGAAGCTTGCACAGGATAGAGTAGCATGGAGAGCTGCATCAAACCAGTCTCAGGACTGAAGACCACAACAAGAACAAATGAAAGCATTTTCTGGGACCAAAGTGTGCATAACTGAAATGTGTATACCAAATCAATTTATTAACCCACTCATCAGGAATACAAACTAACCAAACAGAGTTGTCGACCGATTTTCGTTTAAAAAGAATATCATTGCGAACTAAATGATACTGTCTAATCGCTACGCTTTCCTTTCTCCTCCACTTCTCCTTAATGTCCTTCCAGATTGGATCCTTGTCTTGCTCCTTAACGATGTCCTGGAGCGAAGACGAAATAAAATTTTCAAACGCAACACCTTGCATATACATCAAACAATAATTGTTTTCTTTATAGTCCCCCTCAGCACTTTGATGAAACCCATAGGTGCACGTGATAAAGCATCAGTAATAATATTTGAAGAACCCTGTATGTAAATAATACTAAAATCAAATTCCTGTTGATACAGCGCCCATCGTGACAATCTTCCATGAGTTAATTTTGTTGACATAAGAAATTCCAGAGCTCGATGATTGGTGTAAACCTTAGTATGTCTGCCATACAAAAATGTCCGAAATTTTGTGAAAGCCCAAACAACAGCCAAGGCTTCAAGTTCCGTAGTCGAATAATTCTTTTCTGATTTAGAGAGAACACGACTTCCAAATGCAATAGTTTTCTGTACTACAACGCCGTTTTCTTCTATCTCTTGAAATAAATGTGCACCTAGGCCTTTGTATGATGAGTCTGTCGCCAAACAAAAATCTTTAGATAAATCCGGATGTGAAAGAAGTGGAGCAGCAACTAAAGCATCACGAAGTCGTTCAAATTCTGACTGAGCTTCCTCATCCCAACACCAATTAGAATTCTTTCCGGATAGTTCGCATAAACGAGGTGTGGCCAAATTGTCCAATCTAAGAAAGCGTCTAAGAAAATTACAGACACCAAGGAAACTACGAACGTCACAATCAGAAAGAATACCTTCTGTAGAAATAATATGACCAAGAAATTTCACCTAAGAAAGACCAAATTCAGATTTTTCCAAGTTCACTGTAATGCCAACTCTTGCAAAAATACGTAATAATGAATCCAAAATTTTGTTAAGCTCACTCCAAGAACGTTTTGCAATAATAATATCGTCAACCTATGAAGTAATATTGTCACGAAAATAAACAGGTAAAATTTCGTTTAAACTACGAATTAATGCTGCTGAAGATACAGTAAGTCCAATCGGTAATTTCCGAAATTACTTTTGGGTAAAATAGTCATATCCGGTTATTCTTTACCGACTCTCTAGATAGATTGATAGTTGAAGAGTTGTTTTGATAGATACAAGGAATAGTAAAAGAGTAGGCGGCGGTGCAGGAAACTAAAAGGAAAATAGCACCACTACAGCTCGGGGCCCTGTGCACGCTACGGCACATATTCACTTAGAGTAGCGAATCCCCTGAGGACTTAAATAGCCAGACATAAATTCCAATTTGTGACTTAGTGGCCAGTTTGGTGGAAGTGCGTACATAAATTGATCTAACCATGAATATGGATGTATGTCATTCTTAGAATTGCGAAAGATCTTAAATTTCCGAACAGTTAAAAAGTGTTTATAGTCGAAGTTTTCGCCTCGTGGCGACAAAGACCTGCCGCATCTGTCCCAGTCCGAATATCGATTATTGTCAAGTTCGCGCGCCTGGCACTCTCTTGTTGCATCTCGTAAATGAAACAAATTATTTTCTTCAAAGCCCGCTGCTACCTGTGATTCTAAATTTCTTCTACTGTCTTTTACTAAGATTTCGCCTTCAATTTGTCTGACTTGCTTTCGTAATGCCTCACATTCCCTTTTAACGTGTTCATTAAATTTTCCCTGATTTTCAACATGTTTATTTATGTTCTGGTACTCTTCGGTTTCTGCAAATGGCAATGGAGCTGTATTATCTGAATCTCTGTCCCCATTTAAACTAAGACTTGTCAGTTTATCTGAAATCTCCTCAACTCTTTCCGATAAGTCACCTATTTGTTCTTTCTGTTTATTTACGTCTTCCGTAAGTGTCGCGACTCTGGTTTCAGTATTGACACATTTAGTAGTTAACTGTTCATACTGTTGTGTTAGGTTATTTATTCTGTCATTTGGTACGGATTCCTCGATTCTTTCAAATATTTCTTCCTTATCGTGTGCACGTTGTAAATTTAACTCTGAAAATTTTTGTACTAGCACGTGATCTCTTTCTTCCTGTTCTCTATCATGTTCCTTTTGTCTGATTTCTATTGAAATTAATCTATTATTGTGAGCATTCAAAATCGGTTGTACTTCTTCTCTAATTTCTTTCTTTAGTTCATCTTTCATATTTTTGAAACATGTCCCTATTCGTGGGTCTAACTGTGTTTCCATTGTTTCCATCTCTGTTTTAATTGTTCCTATTTGTGAGTCTAACCGTGTTTCCATTGTTCCCATATCAGTTTCTAAACGTGTTGCCAAAGTTCCCATCTCTGTTTTTAATTCAGATCCAAAATTAAATATTGCACTCATCAACTGCTCCATATTAACTGGTTCGAAATTCATTTCACCCCTAACATTTCCCGCAAAACCAACTTCTTCCGTCAAAGCTGTAAAGCTATCTGTGTTCGATACTATTCCAGAGTCTTCTGTCCTTAATCTCGTATTCTGAAAATGTTTTGATTGTGAAAAGTTTTGAATTGCTTCCGGACTATTTTCCCGACTTATTAAATTGTTTTCAACTTCATTATTCATTATACTGTTCTCCTGTGTTGGCGAGTTCGCCATGTTAACAATTTCTTCATTCTCCCTATCCATCATTTTTGCCTTTTTCATTGATCGCGTAATCATTTACAAAACATACAAAACTCGTCACTATACGAAAATTACACACAATATGACACTTTATCACCAACAATACTATTCAAACGAAATGCTTCCCTCAAACACGATTAACGAACAATTGAAATCTTCATAATTGCACAAAATTGTCAAACACGTATACAAGACATCAAAAATTAAATTCTGCAAAAATACCATTAGAAGAAAGACAAGACAACTACAAATGTTCATTACCAAATCTACACATGCAATATAGACTACAATTACTAAACTACAAATAACTACAACAATACTACTGTCTGCTATTTTTACTATCAAAAGAATTCCAAGGGACGATCCGAAGCAACGGTCGCCACGTGCATGGGGGCTTAATTATTTTATAATGAAAATATATTTTAGTCACTGTGTGTCCAGTTACGAAGTCTCGTAACCGGTTGGCCCTGACTAGTATTAGTACGCGATCTGACTGCATAGAATAGCAACAAAGAATGAAAGGAAATTTCCGTTACCACAATTAATTAATTAAGTCCCCAGCAACTATAAAAGCTACGAAACAAAAATTACAGAACAACGAAGCACAAGTGTAACTGTTCTGTGTGTGGAAGTGTGATTCAACGTACACATCTGGCAAGGTTCTTCCTCAATAAGACAAGATATTTTAAATACCATTTACACTGAATTAATTAAATAAAACTGAAATACTATAATTGCACATAGAAACCCGAATTACAGTCTAATACATAAACACAAGCCAGATGCTTTGTTGACTGAACCTGTGACCAAGAGGCATTGTTATTTAGGAAATTAAAAAAAATAATAAAAAAATGTTTTTACCTTCATATATATTGACTAAAAATACACTCCGATCATTACAACATCTCCATTCGAACAACATCTGCTGTCTAGCCCATCAAAACAACTGCACACGACATGACCTCAACTAGTACAGCTATCGACCTCCTCTCAACAAGCACTCACTACCGCAAACTCAGAACTACCACTTCCCACAGCAACTTCTGAACAAGCACTGCCAGTGGAGGCGGCGGAATAAAACTCTTTGGCGCAATATCTGGCGCTGTGACTCAGTGTAGCCACCTTTCAGACGCTGAAACTGACGGAACGCAGTAACAAGAACAACATTTGGGTTTAGCGCAATTTCCGATTCCACACGTCTACTTTCACCTATGACGCTATATCGAGGATATATAGCGTACTTTATTTATTATGACAACCACAGATTTCATAGCAGGCCTCTGGGATACTTGAACATTACTACCACAAGACAGACCATTATGGTTGCAAACGCACATAAGAAAGATGCGAAATATTTTAGTCACTTAATGAAATGAAACTAATGGGACAACCACGGGATTTAGGGAGTTTTGGGCGGGGCAAACTAAAAATACTACAATGGGACTAACATCACTCCAAGAGAGTCACATAATCGAAAAATAACTCTCACGAATTCCTCCAGAATAAACCCAACCAAAAAGGATGAGAAACACACAACTGAAATAGAATGTATTCCTAGACCCATGTACGAGTAGCTCAAACGAAGACAGTGATACCACCTCCCGCTCTCCCCCGCCCACACCAAAGAAGGAAATCCATTGTGGTCAGTATTGAAAATTTCACCTGACATACATAGCTGAAACGAAGACAGTGATGTAGACAATCTCACACCAGCAAAGCTAATAAGGATAACGAAATTCACTATATCTATACATCGCCAATGAAGACATCGGTTCCGAAATTCCCTTCCATTCCCACCGCTCTCCCCTCAAATAAAACTAAACAAACACTAATCTAAGAACCTCATTTCAAAGTAATATCCTTTCCATAAACAAACTATGATCTCACACTTAACAAAAAAAAATCATAAAAACATTCTTACCAATCATAGTCCAGCACTGCTCTGTATTCACTTGGTATTATTATGTTTGATTCTGAAAATCCTGTGTTGTATTTTGATATTAATGATACGTTATAACCATTATTTAAGTAATGACAAATGTTACGTTGTGGCTTAAACCATTTTAACCTTTATCCTTGAAGATGGTCGATATATGGGTTTAAAATAAAGCAATTGATGACCATACATTTTATACATTACTGTAAAGCAGCTGATGACCATACATTACTGCACGGTGTTGATGGTCACCTTCCAAAAATGTTTAATCAAAGTGGACCCAAAACACATACATACACACTCACACGCACAAACACATACAAACACACACACACACACACACACACACTGTTTTTTGGTGGAGTGAAAAGTGTTTTACTATGTTATTTGTGGAAAACACTTGTTATCATCACAACACCTCAGCAAGATGCGGAGAGTAGAAGTACTTGCCACACGAAAAAGTAAGTAAAAACGAATATAGGCGCGAAAATATCGGGACAAACTAAATTACATTCTATAAGATAGGTTAACTCCCAGCAAAAAACTTTCTCATCAGCATCGTTTGGTTGCAGATGACAGCTACCTGTAGTAATTAACACACAAGTGATTCATGCACACCAAATGTAAAGGTATTTACAAAAATGCGCGTGTGTGTGTTTTCAGTGCCCATCTCAGCTGTGTGTGTTTTTATATGGTATTCGTTTGTATGTAAATGGTGTGTGTTTACAGATTTTAGGTGTCTCTTGCTGTTGGGTCACTAGTCAGTTTTGTGATGTTGTTGTCTTTGAGAAAATCTAGTGTTTTCTCTATGCAAGATCCACAAAAACATTCAACAGACACTGAAAAAATCAATAATACACTCTCAAAAGCCCAGGTAAAGAGGATTACACAGAAAAATCCAAAAGCACCCATCATAATTTCCCTACCAAATGTTCACAAGGCTAATATCCCATTAAGAACCACCATTAACTTCCGAAATGCTCCATCCTACCACCTAGCCCAACAAACACACACACTACTGAAACACCTGTACACATTTGGTAACAACAGGAATATGGAAAACTCAAAGGAGCTAATTGACAGGCCCAAGAACATCCACATACCGCACACAGCAACCCTCATATCATTTGATGTCACATCAATGAACAATTTTATTCCTATAAATGAAACAACAACATCATCACACAAAGATTAAAACAAGAACGAAAGACACCAGTCACACACATCAACGAAAAAACAACCATACTCAAGACCATAGCATCACAAAATTGTTTTGTATTCAACAAAGAATTTTATTCTCAACATGAAGGACTGCCAATGGGATCACCAATCAGTGACCTTCTAGCTAACATATTCATGAACAACCTCGAGAACATGATCTGCAGACACTTAATAAAACCAAAAAACCTACAAAGTTATATACCATTAAGTCAAAGACATAATATGCCTGATTGATGAACCACATACACACATAGAATAGTTACACAATGAAATAAACAACTTACACCCAAAAATTAACTTTCATTAGAAACAGAAACTAACAACACATTATACTTTCTAGATCTCACCATACATAAAACAAACAACATACACAACTTCACAATATTCACGAAAGTGGCAACCACAAACAACACCATTCACAACCTTTCAAACCACCCATTGACACATAAGCATGCAACCTTCAGATTCATGCTCCACAGATTAAACAGAATACCCATGAACAAACAGAACTACACGCATGAACTAAACACAATAAAAAAATAGCAGTAGAAAATGGTTATACTACACATATGGTGGACAAGTTAAATAAAAATTATGCAAACAGTACAGAAATGAACATACCACACAGACACAAACCCTCACCAGCACAGAACAACAAAAAACACAAATAATGACCACACACAAGACACAACAGAGCAACAACACACACAAAACGAAATGCACATACTCACCTACAATAACAAGATTGTTCACAGAATAAGCAGCTTATTAAAAAACAGGAACTCCAAGTAGGATACAGGATGGAGAACACAACACAGAAAAAGATCAGAACACAAGAGACATCTAGAGATAAATTTAACAGATCAAGAATATTTGAACTTACATGCAACACTTGCCAGTCAGTGAACATAGGAAAAACATGCAGAATCTTCAAAGCCAGATATTCAGAACATCTCAGGGCTCTAAAAAGCAACAGCTCCCACAGTACATTTGGTGACCACCTTGTAGCCAACAATCACCACCCAACCACAATAGAAACAGACTTAAGAATACTGAAACCCAGCCACAGCCTATACAGCAAACTGACCATTGAGGAAAAATTCCATATACAGAAGACAATAGCAGAAGGAAAACAGGTCTTAAACGAATACAATACACTCCGCAAGGGCACACTATTTAACACATTAAAGGAACTTTACAAATAAAAAAGAGCACAAACAGATAAAGCTTACACACACACACACACACACACACACACACACACACACGAAAGATAGATACACTAAAATCTGCAAAGAAGCACCATTCCCATACGAAACGATAACCATATAAAAACACACACCTAAGAAGCGCACAGAAAACACACGCACATGCGCACACACATACACACACACACACACACACACGCGCGCGCGCGCGCGCGCGTGCACGCGCGCGCGCGCACACACACACACAAAGATAAAATGCAAACAAAATCAAATTTGACGCCGAACTCTCTGGTGAACAAATGAACACTGACTGGCCTGGGGCACACGACAGACCACAATCACACTGTGTTTTGGTTAAGTGAAAAGTGTTTTACTACGTTATTTGTGGAAAATACTTGTTATAGTTATGCGTGCATCACAACACCTCAGCATGATGCGGAGAATGGAAGTGCTTACCACACGAAAACGTAATCAAAAACGAATATAGGTGCGAAAACATCGCGACAAACTTAATTAAATTCTAGAAGATAGTTTAACTCCCAGCAAAAAACTTTCTCATCAACGTAGTTTGGGTGCAGATGACAAGCTACTTGTAGTAATTAACACACAAGTGATGCCGAAAATTCATGCACATCAAATGTAAAGGTATTTACAAAAAGAAACGATCTGTTGTTTGAATTAAAGATGCACATAGTTTTATAATCATTTAACAAAAATGTTCACGTTGGAGAGTAAATAAATACGGAAACCCACTGAGGATGGCACATCTCCATCGACAAACATGCCAAATTCATAAAACAACTAAATATTTGTGGGAAGCATGGTAAAAAACATCACAAACCGTTTCTCTCCCAACAATTTAAGCCCTGACCTTCGTTTCCTGCCTAGCCTTACCCTCAGAACTCGTGCCACATATGGAAAGGAACAGCCAGACATTTGGGGATTGGCGCATGGTCTGATTCCACCAGTCGGCCTTGATCCACGACTTCTTCTTTGGAATAAATAGCTTATACATTTTACACTAGTCACTAAGGCCAAACCGCTCACATGCTTCCCATCCTAAACTCAAGACGTCACACAAAACATCACTGGTCAAAGCAATGGACAAAACGCAGTATCGAAAACATGGCTTCACCGACACAGCGCAATTTAAAAAAAGGAAAATCAATTAGAGGGAAGTTGTACGCCCTAATCTGGACCTGGAAATGGCGAATTACTTTATTCTATCGGTCTTTGCCGTTTTATTAGTTGTCCAACACAGGTAAGTCTGGTACATCCTTATAGATCATATTCAGTTATTAATATCACATCTTTTACACTTACTTTAAAGTAGTCAATTATTATTTAGAATTAAAGTTGTTACGTGTCAAGGAAAGTGTCTGGCGTATTACTAACAGACAAAAAAAGTAATATTCTCTTGCATGAAATATGTGTTTGTTGGTCTTGTTTTCAGTGGAGTAAGCTACAGTTATACACATATTCGAAAGTATTTCTTTATTGTTATGTTGTAGCTTACGTTACTAAATCAAGGAGATTCGGTCGTTTTTACTTGTATCTCATGATCATTCATGTCTTATAATAGTTTCATAATTATTTAGCTAATTAAACAGAAAAGTAATTAAAAATGAACTATAATTTTACCGCTGCTTAGTCGCCTCTTGAGGCACAAGAGTTGCACAAACTTTCAGATGGTAACAATTTTCACGGCAGTGAGTGTCGTGACTGTATATGTTAGACTGTGGCAGAGTGAAGCGCAAACTCACTATTTTCTGTTAACTAAACTTGTGGATTCAATAACGTGCCCATACCATCACAATTTGCAACGATCTCTATGAACCCAATTCAAATTACAAGCATGGCATAAGCTGACACAACTAGAACGCCTAAGCAAAACAAACCATCGCTCCGCACAAGTATGTCACTCGCCACGCCAGTACATCACAGCTCAAATCCGACGGGCGATATCGAAGTCTCAAGCTGAACCAATTACTATGCTGTCGTATTGCCTGCATCCTATCTTTTCTACGGCAAAGTATTGTGTTAGTTAAGCTAAAGCGAAAATTCTGTAGCACAGCACCGCAATGACTTTGATGACTGAACCGTGTCGACGGACAGTTCTGTCCTTAAATAACCCCTATTCCTTGCAGTTCACGCACTTTTTCCTTTCAGACCGCTGTAGACAGATATATCCCTTGCTTTTGATTGTTTGAAGATAAAGGGAAGCATATGATGAGAACGATGTGTCCTGGTGAAATTCATAGGGCGGGCCGTACAATTTTGCCATTCCCGTACTTATCGCTTCGAACTACATGTTGCCGAAAGGCTCTGTACGATTAATTTTGTTTCTGTATTCAACGTACAACGCTTAACTCCGAATTTTTGAGCCTTCTTTGCATCATGTTGCTGTTTCCTCAAACATTTCTAGTGTTACCAACTTATTAAGAAATAATGAATTAGAGAAGCAGTAAACCAATTTAACTTTTCTAGTTTTATATAATCGCTCTGTTTCAGTATAAGCTTCCCCACTGGATCAATTTCTTACAACCGCGCAGAGCGGTGAGAATTTACATATCGGAAGGAATCAAGAGATATCTTTACTGCATGCAAATTTTTAATACTTCTAGAACAGAAAGCAAACACGGGAACACATTCAGTCGACAAGTTAGGCACAGACGATAGTTCCTCTTCTAACAGCAGCCTATCGCAGGTCGCTGGAGCAATGAAAGGTACTATTCGACTGAAAAAATGGTAGGTCAATCTGGTTTTTAAGAAGACACACGTAACTGTAGGCCAAGACGTTATTTCGTCGTAGAATTGTGGGGCATGTTTTACGGTCACGCGTTACGTCCATCTTGTGCATCAGGAACCCCTTCTATAGAAATGAGTACGGATTCCGCAAACATAGATGTAGCGACATTCATCTCGCTATGATAGTCCGTGAGATCCAGAGCGCCGAAGAACACGGTGCCCAGGTGCACGCCGTGTCCCTCGCCTTCGGTACAGCCCAGCTTTAGTGAAGAAAGTACAGCATGTCGAGTAGTGGACCAGAAGTCTGGTTGCAGCACGTGCTAGCAGATATAGCTCCAAACGTATAGCTTGAGGTCCAAGGAAGCTCTACAGGGCCGTTACTGTTTACAGTATTCAGGGTGTAAGTCCAGATATTTCTGTTGGTGACTGTGGACGGTGTGCTGAAAGGCATTACATCAATATATACATCATTTACAGACTAGTAATTATAGTTTATAATAGTAAAAGCCAAGATCGCTCAATGTGAAATAGTTTATTTCATCACCAGACTTGACAATAAATAGCTGTCATCCTGAGATTCTCAGATCACCCAGAAATATAATTATACATGATTCAGTCGACGTTCTGAGAACACGCTCAGTTTTATTGACTTCCGCATTTGTTTGTAAAATACATAAAGCAAACCGGTATATAGCTTTATTATTTTATTTGGAGAAATTTGGCAGTATATCGATGAGATGATTTGCCATTATGTTTTTGGGAGATCGGAGGATGACGGATGGGCACTGTCAAAAACTGGTCTCGAAATAAACTATTTCCAATGGAACGATCTTAGCTTCCAATATTATAAATTACAGTATCAGATCACCCCAAAAACATGTGTGAATTGTATAATAACCATAGAAGGACATTTAATAAGTAACGTAATACTTTCTTTCTGAAAAAAGTTTTTCTATTCTTGATCTCAATACACCATATTATTCTTCGCTCTTTTGGCAACAAAAATCATAGTTTCAACATAATTTCTTTCAGTATGGTGGCCTCATGCCACCTCATTGGAAGGGCCAATGTACACGCATGGTACCGCAGACAACGTCTTCCTGCATCACTAACCTCCCCACCATCCACATACTGCTTCGCGCAGAGTGCCAGAGTGCATCCTACATTGGGCCAAACAGATGGAATTTGAAAGGTACACGATCTGGGCTGGAGGCTGGATGGAAAGAAACAACGAAGTGTTGTGAGTTCCTTTTGTTTGCGCGTCCATTTTGAGTCCTTGTATTGTTGCGGAGAAGGAAAATATCGTTTGCATTTTTGAGGCGATGAACTTCCTGATGTTGTTTCTTCCATTTCCTGAGGGTAGCACAATACAGTTCAGAGTTCATGGATTCTGTAAAGAAACTGGTTCTCTACTTAAAAAAAAAACCTTTTAAATAATAAAACATATCATATACAAGGAATCTGACTACCCCTGTTAGTCATTGACGAAAAAAAAAATTCGGCATAGTCTTTGTCAGAACGTGCAGAATCTTACGTGGGGCCAATAAGACGTCAATTTTGATCTAAATATGGTATGCCAATGTTTATTTAATAAAAAATAAATTAGGTAATTCAGTAAAATTGTTATATTATTATATAGATGCGATAAATCACTTTAACGTGGGCCAAATGAACAATTAAAGTCAATATAATTCCAGTAAACATGCAAAAGTAAAAAAAAAAGAAAATTATTGTAGGGGCCTACATAGACATCGCGCATATGCTAAATGTCCACGAAATACGTAATTTTGTTTTGAAGCTGACAGCCAATGAGAAAATAGGTGCAAAAATACTATTGGTCAGTTTTCAAGCAGTAATGGCGGACAGCATCAGCTGGTAATATGCATAATTTTATGGTAGCTAATTTTACTGCATAAAAAGTAAAATATGTACTCCCTTCAAAAGAAGTTACACAAAAACATTAAAATAAAATTATGATGAGCAGCAAAATGTCTGAGAAGAATTTTGAAAGAAAATTATTAATTGAACTTTAATTTGGCGGGTTTTCAACACAGTCAGCAAGACGAAATAATGGAAATAATATTTATTGGAACTAAACAAAATTGAACCTTGATACTGTGACAGTATTTTTAAAACAGATAATTTAACTGCAATTGTCTTTAATTTTGAAATGAGAGAGAGCGTAATAATTTTATTTTAATGTCTTAACTGTTGCTGCAGGCAGTGCGATGACGTCAGCGGTGGTCCGCGCGGACGAGGTGTGAAGTTAATCCTGGTTCGTGGCGTGAAGATAATGATGGATCCTCCTGTTTCATTAGTGTTCCAGTTGGCGGTGGTCCACGTCTACGTTGTAGTCGAATCAGCTGGCAGCACTGGTGCGATAATAATAGTTCCAGTGTGCGCGTTGTCGTTAGCGCGCGACGTTTTATTATTAAAAGTTTATTAATCACGCGGTGCTGGTAGGTCGGAATTATGCAATGTCTTTAGTATTTACGATATATAACCGGTTAATGCCAATACTTCACACAGTTCTTTCACCGTGTTGCCACAGAAAAACATTCACATGTGTTTATCACATAACAGTCCGTTAAACATCAGTTCAATTTATGTCGTCGTCTTTAAGACGTTTGGATGATATAATAAATGTTTCTTGATCAAATCACAGCACTGTTCTTTTATTAAATGAAACAACAAGTTCACTGTTACCAGTCACTGTTTTATTTATTTCCACGACGCGTTTCGAAGGTTTAAACCTCCATCATCAGGTGGATTTACATTAGTAAGTATTACATTTGTGTGTGTGTTGTGTTACGATTTTTGGAGGAACTTGTGGCACTGCCTAGTGGAGAAACGAGACACTATTTCAGAATATGGTTTAGGATTACTTTTGACGAAAAATTAACCTGATATCTAATGGTAAACATTAAATAAGTAAACTACAGTACCTTCATTGATCACAGGTTCCTTTTGCTGTCGTAACACGTCACATGTATACTGCCACATTTGTAAACAAATATGGCGTCTGGAATCAGCTGGGTGCAAGGTTCGTATAGCAGAAGTGAAGACATAATCGCAAAGTGCAAAGAATATACGTCATAACAATATTATAACAGAATAATTGCTTTAAGCATTTGGCGGTGTTTGTTTTGAGGTGTTAAATATATGTGTGTGTACTTCAGGTGGTATATAAATCCAATTCTGAGAAGTTAAAACAGCAAACATTCGTACTCGTTTATATAATCAGGTGAAATCATACATACATTGTTGTAGTCAATATGATCATTGTAATTATAGTAAAGCCTAGCCTAAAAATGTTCGCATTTAAACTGTTCTTTTACTTAACATTTTGGTTTGTTCCACTTTCACGCAATTCTAACAGTTAGTGTCTCCACACGACAATGGTGTCTGGTTCACGGCTAATTGTCACAAATTCACACAGTTTGTAAAATCGCCACCGCAAACACTCGATATACTTTTCAGGTTATACTGTTCACTTAATAATGCACGATCTCCTATTAACACAGCGGAAGCACTGTAATTAATTGTTCCTCCGCGTATCACCGTCTTTCACGCCGAACTTTGCAACGGTTCTCCAACCACGAACCATCCACGATACCACCACAACTCGCACGCTCTCTATCGATAGTCGTTCTCTCTCTCTCTCTGACACAGTACTTCTCTTAGCCTACCCAAAGATTTACAAAGCATATAAAACCAGAAAATTCATATTCGTACAATATAAAATATAAAACAGTAGCAAACTGAATGAAGAAACAATGTCACGTATTAACAAATAAAGAATTGATGAAATAAATGATACATACATACTATAACAAGGTAATGCACAAAAGAAAAAAATACTATCGACTTTCGGGGAAAGCAATGTCTTGACAATTCCTAGTTTGTTCTTGGATCGAATGGAAAGAGATTCACCTATGTTAGTCTCATAACGGTCGAGCAATTCTGCACAGACGGTCTTCATTGATCTTTATGGTTTTCTGTTTGGCAGAGAGGCAGTTGGTGGCACACACCTTCGAGTATCCCAACTGGTGGATCAGAGTTTCAGCACTACCAATAGAGGCGTCCAGTTGTGCAGTTGTGTAGCGAGGTGTTTGACTGTGCTCTGTCAATGTCCTCCAATGAGAGTATCCACCCATGTATGCAATGCAGGAGTCACGGCTGTGTGCTTCTAGCCGGCTAGTAGGAGATCGGACAGGCTTGTGTGACAGCCGACACTCCCAACGACTCACCACGCTTTTGGTCACTGGCAGGTCTCCATAGACGTCTGTAAGCAATGCCCTGACATTCCAATAAAAGAAATCCACTGACAGTTTACTGCTTGAAATGCACCAACGTTATCCCCACTGTTTTGATGGCTGTTTATACCCCTGCGACCTATAGGAAATATACGGAACAATAGGCAGAGAGTGGTATATTCCACAATGTACCACAGTAAATTCTGCATTTTTTCAAAGGAAACCGGCTGTAAAAAATGTCTCACATTGCTTACTGAACGCCCATCGTTAATATTACAAGTTGTTTGTTGTTAGGCTGGTTAGTACCGCCAAATACAGGAGGTAAGAGAAAACCATTAACGTCTATTTCCCCCTGGGCAGCAGGTCAGTGTTGAAATGTGGCCGCATGGACGCGAAACGAGTTATCTATATGACTGGCGATGTTCGTTTGGTGGTGTAATTACTGCAAGCAGAAAGTTTATTACGTGTTTGCGGAAAGACTGCGTGATGGAGAGAAAAAATAACTCACAAGTTGATGTGTGGACATATTAAGGCATCACATATAAAATTATCTGTACTTACATTTGTTACACCCTGTATATGAATGGTGTAGTCGATAATGACGAAAGTTCTACGAGGCTGTTTGCAGACGATGCTGGTTGTCTATGGAAAGGCTGCAACACCAGTAAACTTTAATTAATGCAGGAAGACATGTTTAACGAAATCGCTGTTAATTTCGTTAAAGAATGTAATTATTAATTATTATTATTGCTTTTAATTACTTAATTTGCCTCTCTTTGACTGTCTTCTGTAAGTACGAACTTCGTTGTAGAACCTCTCTCTTATTTACGTGTGGTAATAAAAAAATTCACTTTCAAAAGAATTACGTACATTTAAGAATTACGCGAACTCATATTAACTGATTAAGCATATTTAGTTGAGAATTAAATCCTTTACATAATCCGGCCTTGGCACACATTTTCTAAATGCAGTGGGTTTTTTGTTAAATATTTAAATAATTACTGAATTCTATCCCGGCGTTAGCTATAGAACATAAGATTATATCTATTAGCAGAAAATGGTTAATTATTGCCAAGCCGACATTTAATTATCACTGATCAAACCTACTTCGCTATACATTTAAGTTATTTGCAAGAACCAAAATTGTTGAATTTCAATGTTAACTAACATTAACTATCCGCCTACGAATGCACAAACGTATAATTAGTTTAAAAATTCATCTGTCTCAGAATCACTGTAAAAGAAGAACATTTTCTTAATTCACTGTTAATTTTTATCTATCTGTTCCCGATTTACGGGTTTGGTTGATTTTTCCTTTAGCGGAACAATTTTTTAAATGTGCCGCCGCTGCAAATCGATCGGTCGCGGCACAGCCCAGCAACACCGCTAAAAATGCTGAAAATTCTTTAAAGAAATTTTATAGATGACATGGGCAAGCTAATTTACATTAATAATACACACTTTAGATAAATTCTGATATACATTTAGATCCAACAATAATTCAACTCACATTAGTTTGTATCGCCTCCTCTAATGGCGGCTAATTCTAGACAGAGACAAAAGAAGTCTACCCATTTATAAATCGCTTCGACACAGCTTCCTCTCGCATTCAGCTCTACACAGAGAAGACCAAAGAATACGCTGTACATGGTTCTTTTATACTACTGCTGAATATTAACATTTCTTTGTAATTTGACAATAATATTCTCCTCTGGCTAAATTTCACGTCTCTGTTATCGCAGATACTGACACATTTCACAATCACATAATAAATATAGAAAAATTACTATCCTAAATACAGAGAGAATATCACTCCAAAAACATTACGATAATAACAAATGTCTTTTACACAAAATTCAGTAATATTTTTGTTCAATAATTACGGTATATACAACTTGCTCGGAGCGGCGTATATGGTGAGTTTGCCAGGGAACGTTACATTGCCCCCTGGCAGCATTTGGCAAAGAGTTTGTATACTTTGACACAATGGTGCCAGTAACGTTCTTTACAATTCTGTATTTTTTATGGAATGGCTCTTTTAATTAGTCCCAGGGTTATATATGTTCATGGCTCCCCCATTTGGGCGAAGGCAGACAGGAAACCTGGGCAAAACTGTGCCGGAGCCCAGCCATCCCAGTTGGTTCATGATTAATATTGTCTCTTTAACAGTCATTCATTTGAATTAATTTAGCAGTTTGTCACCAACGGTTACATAATATCATAGTCACATACAGTTCAACGAAAGTTTTCTTTCACTTAGCACAGGATCACTTTTCATAATGTTTCCACTACCTACGTGTTACAAATTCATCTCTTGTACTTGTTAGTGTTCGTTTTCTCTTATCAGTTTACGGACATACATAATAAATGTTCAATGTTTAACAAAATGGAGTCATTGACATGTTTTGCAGTTTATGTAAATATTTTGGAAAAAAGTCAATAATGCTGTAGTTGGTGAGCGGTGCGGAGTGATTGTTGAGCGGCGCTCGGCGCGGCGCGTTGGCTCCGGGTAGGTCACCGCCCCCGGTGTTGACAGCTACGTCGCGGAGAGGCGTGTGGCTGTCTGGTCTGCTACGGGCTGCTGCGGCCGCTGCGTGGCTGATGTAGCCGAATGCGCGTTGTATATCAGCTCGCCCGTGTGACATCTTCTTGTAGTGCTCCAGCAAACATGCAACAAGTTCACAAACAGTGTACTATCCTTATGGGCATTTTTCCTGCTGTGGGAAAAAACGCACACAGTTATTGGCAGTTATTATTCAGTAGGCCTTCACTAGTCTGGTTTGCACAATGTTTCGTTGTCACAGTAACACGTTTTATGGACACACAATATTTTTCACCATGTCATGACTTGTCATTAGTCACACGCAAGTTTTCACCTTAGGACAAAATGTATCCCTGTAGTCAATGCTCTTTCCTAGCGTCCCTTGACACACAAAGAATTAAAGTTTGACACTAACTTGGTAACTTGGTCCACCGTCCGTTATCGGCTCACTGTTCGTGTCGTGCTAGTTCCTTGTCCACTTGCACACACGGCGATGATACAGTTTTTTAGTACTTGTACAAAACAACTTCGTGATGTATTGCTGCAGGTTTAACAGTCACTGTCTGTCTCTGCCACACAATACTGCACTTTTGTTTAAGTTCCTTTATTTTTATTTACAATGTCCGTTGTGCAATTTTTGTAACAGCACATTCTAACTCTTTACCAAGGTGTGTGATATTTGCGTACATGGTAACAAATATTAAAATTTCGTATTAGTTTGCCCAAAAATCATCTATATTCGTGTTCGAGTAGATTTTATTTGTGCATTCCAGCCGGATTCAGGCATATTGTTCAATAACTCCTTTGAAATTATGTCTTACTTCACTTGTAAGGTCCTACGTAACTACAGTGTAGTCTCTGTAGGCTAAAATTGACTTGGACTGTATCAGGCTAGCTCTTTTTTTTTTTTACTGATTAAATCTGCACATGCTTCAATTGAAGCTTCTTTGTACGTAACTTTGCGCTACTTAAATTTGCAATAAGTTTGCCTCCCATGGTGCCCTCGAGTCACTACTGGGTGCATTATTCTCTTTGATAACATTGGTTTGATAATAAAGTTCTCAGGGCCTCATATGATTGATATTGTTTTGGGTTCGAATCTGTCAATATGACAGCTACACATATATACATATATACACATATAATAGAAAAGATTGTACAAGAAATATTTCAAGTTTGACACACATATAGAATATTATGCAGTACACAAACTAATCATTACTAAAATGTTCCTCCTGACTGATCTCTATCACAATTTAACACTATAAATAATTGCACTAATCAGGTTATCTGTGCAGACATTTAGAGCATGTTTGAGCTAACATTAATTAAAAGAAGACATAACACAAATATTCATAAACAAAAAAGAGAAAGTCAATCATATTCTTATGACTAAATACTTCTACACTAGTACATTATCCCTAAGATCACACATCATTAATGTTCATTCATTTACAAAAGAACGTTGTCCACATAGGACTATTAGTCTTTTACTGTAGGAATATTTTTACATCCTTACGCGGATACAGTCCCCGTACTCTCTCTGAGTGGGGATCTCATAAGAGATAGCTACTATTTCCTTCTTGGACTAAGGAATGGAGTATGAGGCTCGACAGTAGGTTTTGTGAGGCTTCACCTCGATATTGTACTGATATCCCTTAACAATTCCTGTTCGTTCTGAAAATACATCTGCATAGATAGTTAATAACTGTACCAAATCCTGCTGTTGCATTGAGTTCAAATTTTCGGACTGTGATACTTTGTTCACTAGTGCGTCCACATTTGCTTTTAATTGATGACTTTGTACGTCTGGATAATAGAGATTTTGTCCTTGACAATGATTGTCTAAATGTAGTATCCACTGATTCCTACACTTTATGTTAATAGCATTACAATTAGGCACAGGTACCTCTTCAGATCTGAGCATGGACAATTCTATCCTCCTACCAGCGTTCATCAAACTTAATTTTCCCCGAGAAAGGTCGATTACTGCGTCCCTTTCTCTGAAAAAAACTACCCCCAAAATGCAGGCTACCCTTAAATCCTTTACTACCAGGAATGAGCACGCTATGGCTTCTTCCCCTATATACATCTCTACCCGCACTTGGAGTTTAATTATTTGTCGCTGTGCACTTATGGCTCCAGTGACTTTACAATTGTTCACAGGAAAACTCAGCATACGCCTTTCTTTCCCCAGTACTTTGAATAAGTCCATACTCATGACACTGACAGTAGCACCTGTATCTACGATCGCTTGCACATCAATATTGTTAATTTTGATCTCTATTATCGCTTGTACTTTGTCTTTGTGCTCCTTTATGCACGTGGATGGTTCAGTTATCAATTCATGTCCCATCTGTACCCCGTCATTATACCTGAGGATACAGATTCCCAATGTTTTGTTCGGTGTCGGGCTGCTCTCACTCCAAACCTCAGCCGACGATGGAGAGCGTATCTCGGCTGAACCTAGTTTGTTGAATTATTACAGGTGGATGGGTGTGGCTGCTCTGTGTCACTGACCTCCACTATGTGTAAGTTGTGTTGCGTCGGCCGCCACGGTTGCGCAATTGGCGCATTTTGTGGTGGCGGTCGGTTATTGTCATATCCTTTACTATTTGGCCGGTCCGTACTGGGCCTCTGGTTCTGCGGCCAAGTTCGGTTTGCATTATTATAGGTATTAGTGTTCCACGGCCCCCTGGCATTTTTCCATCTACTATTGCTTGGTGGGCCTGTTTCATATCGGTCATCAGACCTCCTTTTCCGATCATTATTCACCGGCGGACTATTGCCGTTCCGGTCTCTACCTCTATTCCCGTTTTGTACATAATCTTGTCTCCTATTGTTACCTCCGCCGTTTCCATTATTTGGTGGAGGCGTGTTATTTCGACCATTTCTGTAACCGTTTCCGTTACTTCTAACCTGTTCAGAGGCTGCCTTAACGTCCTCCTGAATCAGGTCAATTGAGTCCAGAACAGACAAGAAATGTTCCATGTCATTCTCCGGCACGTGTATAAGTTTTTCCTTTACGTGTGTCGGCAAGTGTGATTTCAAAAGTCTGATCAAATCCCGGGATGAAATCTGCTCGTCCCAATAACGGGTCTTATTAATGTACTTCTCAAAATATTTTCGCAAATTGCCTAATCGTGGAGAATACGGCTCTGGATTATATACCTCCTTCCGTAATTTCTCCAGAATACATGTTGACCAATATTTGGCCAACAATGCCTTTTCAAATTGCTCATATGTATCGCAACTGTCAGCTGCTTCGGTTGCCCATAATGCAGCATCTCCTTGTATGTAAGACATAACGATCTGTATTTTCTGTGTATGACTCCAAACGCTAGGCAAAATGTTTCTAAATCCCTTGATAAACACTACAGGGTGAACAGATTTCTTCTCCGTTGTAAAGATCTGAAACTGTCGGTTTCTAACCAGGCTTTCTTCAATCACTATTTTGGCAAGCTGATTTCTATCTCGGCAAGACGACGGCTGACATTCCGCTGCCACAGCGGAATGTCAGTGTGTACCACCTTTTTCAGGTTCTGCACCTCCGCATTCGAGCCCCCATCTTTGGCTTCAATCGCGGCGTGCACTTCTTCGTCTATTTCTCTTATAACTTCGTTTTCTATTTTGTGCACTTGTTCGGACAATTTGTGCTCAATTACTTGATTTGTGGCAATTTCTAATTGTTCCACCCTGTTAGTCAGTACACCGATTTCATCTACGATACTGGCGTTAGCCACTTGGATACTATCTACTCTTTCGCTTAGTTCTTGCACCGTTTTGGGTATGGTTTCATATTTTTGTTTCAAACTAACAATCTCACTTTGCATAGCTTCCAAAGATTGCATTAACTGCAAGTCTCTCTCATGCAGCCGTCGGTCACGCTCTGCTTGTTTAGCATCACGTTCTCTATCGCGTTCTGCTTGCATACATGCAAATTCGGCTACCAATCTCTGGTCACGCATTGCTTGTTCAGCATCACGTTCTCTTTCGCGTTCTGCTTGTTTAGCATCACGTTCTCTATCACGCTCTGCTTGCATACGTACAAATTCAGCTTGGAAATTGAGCATGCGCTCGAACATAACTCTTAATGATTGCACTTCTGACACCTCACCACTCTCTGGTCCGTGTCCAGTGCTTGCGGGTGACACAGTATTTCCGCTATCAACTGAATCACTGGCTGGCAGTGGCAACATTTCTTGCCCTTCTGCCCCCAGATTCTCACATTGTACTTCCTGAACTACGTCACTAACATTACTTTGTGTCCCACTTTCTAATTCGGTATCACTACTTACTAACTGTTGTTCATTATCCATGTTGATATCTTTCTGACTACGCAACCTAACCCTACTCAACAAAAGAAACAAAATCTGAACTAAATATCCTAACACTCAGGTTTCACTGACATAATCACACAAGAAATGGTCATTTGTTAAAACACACTTATTATATACTACAGTGACTAACTACTCAAATGTCCTGTTATTTAAAACAAAGCACTATCAACAAGCACACAACTAATGATCCGAGAACACTGCACTGAGGCTACTGTACTACCCACAGGACAACTACACTGTAGCTTTACCTTTTGGTGATCTATCTTGGGTGCAGCTGCCCCCTGATATTGTGGTAGGTAATTAATTTTTTGCTATAATGAGCTCTCTTCTTCAGCTTGCCTCTGGGTATATAGTGTTCTCATGCAAAAAATCATATACAGCTATTACCGCACAATATTGGTTATGCAATACATACAATACATGGAAAAATTATTAAATGTTCTCCAACAAAGTTCGACTATAATAATTCCCTAGTTATCTCATGGGTATTTAGTGGCCACTGCATATTCGAGCCCCACGTTGGGCGCCAATTTAACGAAATCGCTGTTATTTTTTATCTATCTGTTCCCGATTTACGGGTTTGGTTGATTTTTCCTTTAGCGGAACAATTTTTTAAATGTGCCGCCGCTGCAAATCGATCGGTCGCGGCACAGCCCAGCAACACCGCTAAAAATGCTGAAAATTCTTTAAAGAAATTTTATAGATGACATGGGCAAGCTAATTTACATTAATAATACACACTTTAGATAAATTCTGATATACATTTAGATCCAACAATAATTCAACTCACATTAGTTTGTATCGCCTCCTCTAATGGCGGCTAATTCTAGACAGAGACAAAAGAAGTCTACCCATTTATAAATCGCTTCGACACAGCTTCCTCTCGCATTCAGCTCTACACAGAGAAGACCAAAGAATACGCTGTACATGGTTCTTTTATACTACTGCTGAATATTAACATTTCTTTGTAATTTGACAATAATATTCTCCTCTGGCTAAATTTCACGTCTCTGTTATCGCAGATACTGACACATTTCACAATCACATAATAAATATAGAAAAATTACTATCCTAAATACAGAGAGAATATTACTCCAAAAAACATTACGATAATAACAAATGTCTTTTACACAAAATTCAGTAATATTTTTGTTCAATAATTACGGTATATACAACTTGCTCGGAGCGGCGTATATGGTGAGTTTGCCAGGGAACGTTACACGTGCAAAGGATTGAAGATTGGTGTAACTGACTCTGATCACACAGAAATGTAATGCGTAATTCCGGATATCCATTAGTTTTCTTGCACTACTGGCAATAAATCACTGGATACAGGAAGAAATGGAAAATACCTGAGAATAACGAGCAGATGACAAGCTGAGGTCTGTTGGAGTTACCTGAAGAAACGATAAAACTCATCAGTGACAGAAGTGGCTTTCAAAACATTATAATGATCATTTCCTGTATGTCGCTCATCAGTATTTGAAATGGCTCTAAGTACTATGGGACTTAACATCCGAGGTCATCAGTCCCCTAGACTTAGAACTACTTAAACCTAACCAACCTATGAACATCACAGACGTCCATGCATGCGGCAGGATTTGAACCTGCGACCGTAGCAGCAGCGCGGTTCCGGACTGAACCGCCTTCAACCGCTCGACCACAGCGGCCGGCCAACAACATTCGATCACTACCAGAGGATAGAAAAGAGAAAGAAGATGCAGTGAAGAGCAACTCATTTTGTTGACAAACGCGAGATTTAACTGAAATACTTAAGAAACTGAAGTGGCAGACATTATAAAAGAGTCGTTGTGTGTCACAGAAAGGTTTACTGTTGAGATTCTGAGAGCATACATTCGAAGAATAGTCGTGCGCCATATTATTTTCAGATAGAAGCGCCTCGAAAGGACGAAAATGTTAGAGAAATTAGGTTTGCCACGAAGTGTTTTTCGCACGCGCTATTCGAGAATGGAACAAAGAAAGAGAGAAGTGATAGATGTACCACAAGTACCCTCCGCCACACACGATAACGTGGCTTACAGAGTATAGATTTAGCGGCAGATGGTTCGTTCAAGTTTCTTTGAGTTTCCCGTATTTACAAAGAGCAGACGAATGGTCAGATGACGTGAGATCAAAACGCCACTAGTATGTAGTTTTGTTTAACGAATGTTACCGGGCGAAGTCCAAAATAATCTTCCATAATTCAACTGTAGTGCAAAATACAAAAAACTAGAGTGAATCTCCAAGTGATAAAAATCACATACACAAGAATAATGTTATTAACTGAGAATGTTCTCTGTATTGGTTAGTTCAGTTATTTCGGTGATACATAATTAAATACTCGATACCGTACTACTTTTGCAGATTCAGTTCGTCACAAAACAATCCCAGCAGGCTGAGAGTATAAAACATCTCAGCAGTGTCCATCACAACTAGCTCTCGCAATTGCTTGTTTGAATAGCACACGTAATACCATAACATACGCTACTGGCCATTAAAAGTGCTATTCCACGAAGATGATGTGCTACAGACGCGAAATTTAACCGACAGGAAGAAGATGCTGTGATATGCAAATGATTAGCTTTTCAGAGCATTCACACAAGGTTGGCGCCGGTGGCGACACCTACAACGTGCTGACATGAGGAAAGTTTCCAACCAATTTCTCATACACAAACAGCAGTTGACCGGCGGTGCCTGGTGAAACGTTGTCGTGATGCCTCGTGTTAGGAGGAGAAATGCGTACCATCACGTTTTCGACTTTGATAAAGGTCGGATTGTAGCCTCTCGCGATTGCGGTTTATCGTATCGCGACATTGCTGCTCGCTTTGGTCGAGATCCAATGACTGTTCGCATAATATGGAATCGGTGGGTTCAGGAGGGTAATACGGAACGCCCTGCAGGATCCCAACGGCCTCGTATCAATAGCAGTCAAGATGAGAGGCATCTTATCCGCATGGCTGTAACGGATCGTGTAGCCACGTCTCGATCCCCGAGTCAACAGATGGGGACGTTTGCAAGACAAAAACCATCTGCACGCACAGTTCGACGAAGTTTGCAGTAACAGGGACTATCAGCATGGAGACCATGCCTGCGGTTACCCTTGACGCTGCATCACAGACAGGAACGCCTGAGATGGTGCACTCAACGACGAACGTGGATACACGAATGGCAAAACGCCATTTTATCGGATGAATCCAGGTTCTGTTTATAGCATCATGATGGTCGCATCCGTATTTGGTCACATCGCGGTGAACGCACATTGGAAGCGTGTATTCGTCATCGCCATACTGGCGTATCACCCGGCGTCATGGTATGGGGTGCCATTGGTTACACGTCTCTGTCACCTCTTGTTCGCATTGACGGCACTTTGAACAGTGGACGTTACATTTCAGATGTGTTACGGTCCGTGGCTATACCCTTCATTCGATCCCTGCGAAACCCTACATTTCAGCAGGATAATGCACGACCGCATGTTGCTAGTCCTGTATGGGCCTTTCTGGATACAGAAAATGTGCTACTGTTGCCCTGGCCAACACAGTCTCCAGATCTCTCACCAATCGAAAACGTTTGGTCTATGGTGGCCGAGCAACTGGCTCGTCACAATACGCCAGTCACTACTCTTGATGAACTGCGGTATCGTGTTGAAGCTGCATCGGCAGCTGTACCTGTAAACGCCATCCAAGCTCTGTTTGACTCAATGCCCAGGCGTATCAAGGCCGTTATTACAGCCAGAGGTGGTTGGTCTTGGTACTGATTTCTCAGGATCTATGCACCCAAATTGCGTGAAAATGTAATCTCATATCAGTTCTAGTATAATATATCTGTCCAATGAATACCCGTTTTTCATCTGCATTTCTTCTTGGTGTAGCAATTTTAATGGCCAGTAGTGTGTATGTAAATATTCGTAACAGAAAGCGCCAATGATTAGTGTACAAGAAATGACATACAGGTTTCTAAATACGAGTACGTGGTGCCTCCGAATTTGTAATGTGAAAACTCATAAAGCTCTTTAAATAAAACAATCTTTATTAGCATTCTATGTCTTTATTCTTCATGTATACATACTTACAACCCTCTGCCACTTGCGGTCAACAAATTGTAGCGTGTCAAATGGCACTGTTTAACGGGACTACATCTGTGCTGAGAAATAGCCTCCTGTAATCAAATTTCGAATTCCAAGAGTTCGTCGAAACAAGAGCAACCTCTCTTTCTGCTTCGCAATGCCATACATCCGCAACTTCTGCGACATCTGCATCAATTTGACGCCTTGGTTTCCCTGTCATCGATCATCCTGCGTACAGGATTTTCATATGTTTCCATAACTTAAAGAAAACCTGCGACAATCCTATTTTCATAATGACAAAGCGGTGCAACTAGAGGTGATGTGACTCGGTGAACAAACCAAACGTTCTACAGTGACGGTATCAAAAAACTGATCTTTCTTTGGGATAAGTGTGTTCGTCACGAGGGTGACTTTGTTGAGAAATAAATGTATAGGCATGAAGAACAAAGATATAAAATATGAATAACTTTTTATTTAAAAAGGTTTAAGAGTATTCACATAAGAATTCCGGAGGCACTCCGTTTAAACACGCTCTCGTATGAATTAGAAGTGCCTTTTACTACTTTTACCTCACTTTAATGTTCCAATAAATTCTATCCTATCTCACCGCGGTTAATTACAATAACATCGCTGATATACAGGTTGTAGGCATACAACATGTAACTAACTACAGCAGTCCCGAATGGCACGCTGCTCTTTGCAATCCTAGTGGCAGCAGAGTGATGACAAGACACTCAAATCTCTTACATCGACTTAGATAAGTTAAGCACTGTCGGGCTTGGCCATCAGTTGGATGGGTGACCATTCGGGTGGCTATGCGCTATTGCCATTTTTCGGGGTGCACTCAGATCGTGATGGGAACTGAAGAGCTACTCGACCCAATAGTAGCGGCTCCGATCAAAGAAAACGATCATAACAACCGGGAGAGTCGTGTGCTGCCCACATGACCCTCCTATCCGCATCCTCATCTGAGGATGACACGGCGGTCGGATGGACATTATGGGCCACTAGTAGGCTGAAGACGGAAAGCTATAATGTTATGTAGGACCTATTAGCTGAAGTGTTTCAAGGATCTATCACTTGATGCAAATGTATTCACGGGAACAGAAAACAGAGAAATAAGATTCACATATTACATAGTCCGATGCGGCAAAACTGGGTGTGCGATGCGAGAAGCATCTAGAATCATTTGGAAGTACTTGCGCGATGACAGACGCCGAGCGGAGTGGACGTGCCAGTAGCGTTGGCAACAGCAGCATTTGCCTGATACACAGTAATTTAGTTTAGTTTCTGTTTTCATTTTTTTTTTCACGAGCTTCTGCAGTGCTGTTATCTATACCTGTGTTGTTTACTGTGTAAACTAGTGGGTTGCAAATTAAGGTAAGTTTTTGTTTTTGCGTAAGTCTTGGAGCATATCCCTGTGTAAAGTGGCAAACCAGTGTAATGTCCCCCGCCACGAGCTCCACGACACGCCACCAAGTCCAAATCTGGTGCTGGTACACGGCAAATAGTTTCGATCATTGCATTCTAGCTTGCATACCTAATTCGTACATTATCTTTATTATAAAACAGAGTTTCTAGTAGCAAGTAGCTGTAGATACGTCCACTTCAGTAGAGAAATTTCTTTCTGTTCAAGAGTTTGCTGTCCCAGGGTGTAGCGCGAAATCTTCACAGCAGTTTTTAGTGTATATTTATTTTCGTCTTTAATTATTTACATATATTCCACACTCAGTAGCGCCATCTAAGGTCTTATATCTGCAGTATGGTTAGTTAATGTGATTGTTGTGAGCGGACACAAGGAAAATTGGCTCCTGTCCATACACAGTTGCAAGCTGCGTTGGCTACCGTCGTCATGATACTGGCTAATGCTCAAAGTTGCGGCGCATTGGAGCGCTGGTGACGAGACCTGTGAGACCTTTGGTGCCGTTCGAATCTCCTGTTGACCTGGGTACCGCTGCAGCTTCTGATGCGCAACATCTGGCCAGTCCGTCTTCATTCGAGGGTGGGTGGCAGACTATGGTGGGTTAGAGTGTCACTGGAAGGAAGGCGAAGGAGAGAGCAGGTCGCGTGGCTGGCTCCCAACGCCTCAGCAATGGGTACGAGGTGCTACCCAGTGTTGATGACAATTCTGAGCCATCACAGGATGTGTCTCATGTTGGGCCAGCGATCAAATTCCCCGCCCAGTCCGCACAGGGGGTGGTTATGCTTGTGGTTCAAATAGTTCAAATGGCTCTGAGCACTGTGGGACTTAACTTCTGAGGTCATCAGTCCCCTGATACTTAGAACTACTTAAACCTAACTAACCTAAGGACATCACACACATCCATGCCCGAGGCAGGATTCGAACCTGCGACCGTAGCGGTCTCGCGGTTCCAGACTGTAGCGCCTAGAACCGCTCGGCCACCACGGCCGGCAGGTTATGCTTCTTATTTGGAGGTCCAATGTTAGGCAGGTGGTGGAGACACTCAGGAGGCGGAGGCCCTACCAGATTTCGAGCGCACTGGGTGAAGCCAGCTGCATGTAGTGGCACATGTCGGCATGAATGACGCCGACCACTTAGGTTCTGAGGACATCCTCGGCTCGTTTCGGCGAATGGTTGTTTTGGCGGAAGTAGGGTGCAGGCTGTGATGTCTATCTGTAGCATCGTACCCAGGGATGTTCATGGTCCTCTGGTTTGTAGCAGAGTGGAAGGTCTAACCCAGAGGCTCGGACGTCTCTGCGACGGAATCGGATGCGAATTTCTCGACCACTGCTATCGGGTGCAGAATTGTATGGTTCTCTTTAATAGGTCAGGCGTGAACTACACGCAGGAAGGGGATATTAGGGTAGAGGACTATATATGCTGCCTGGACGTGGGGCTTTTTTAGCTTAGATGAACCCTCCCATGGGATAAAAGACGATTTGCCTGATACGTTTGCCTGAACGTCTTCAGAGAATGTTGGTCGTCGAGGATCAGAGATAGAAAAGTTTAATATGATTTTAGTAAACTGCAGGAGCATCTAAAGAAGGTTCCAGAATTAGTATCGTTTATGAAGGTTATAATTCACAGATAGTATTTGGAACAGAAAGTTGGTTTAAACTTGACGTTAATGACAACAAAATCCTAAGTTCAGATTGGAAAGTTTGCCGTAAGGATTTATTGCAGTAAAGAATTCGATAAAATCTAGAGAAGTTACCACGGATTCCGATTGTGATTTAATCTGGGTGAAGTTAAGTACCAAAGATCGGTCAAAAATGGTAATGGGATCAGCAACTCTAGTGGTAGGGCGCTTCAGACAGAACTTGCAGAATATTGTTAAAAATTTTCCTGATCGTACTGTTGTGAAAGGACGTGACTTTAAGTTGCCATGAATAGATTGGGAATATCATACTGTCAAAATTGGTAACAGTGTCAGGGATTCGTATGACATTGTTCCGGATGTCTTGTGCGAAATTATTTTGCGCAGATAGAGAACCAACGCGTGAGGGTAACGTCTTAGTCCTCCAGGAAACAAACATACCTGTGTTTATCGAATCAGTTTACGTCGATGAAGATATCAGCGGTCATTAGTCTGTGGTAGCATCTATCACAACGGCCCGTAGGTTCTGAGGGCTTCCTCTGCTCATTACGGCGGATTGTAGGAAGATATTTTTGCTTATCAAGAAATACAGAATACAAATTTAAGAGAAACTGAACAGTCAGCATGAAATATTTGGCGATGAGGTGGGAGATGTGGAAAACATATGGGAAATATTCAAAAACATCCTGCAAATGCACTAGAGAAGTACGTTACGGGTAAGTTCTTAAGGGATAGGAAGGATCCGCTATGATTTAATAATCCTATTAGGAAACTGCTACGTAAATAAAGAGACATTCATCTCTATTCAAGGGAAGTAAAATCATAACTGATAAATAAAAGTTGAATGAAGCGAAAATGAGCGTAAGGAGAGCAAAGAGAGAAGCGTTCAATCACTTTAAAAGTAAAACTTCGTCAACACAACGGGAAAAAACCTAAGAGGTTTTGGTTGTATGTAAAATCAGTAAGCGTTTCAGAAATAACTATTCATTCACTTAGTGACCATACTGGCACCGAAACGGAAGATAACACAGAGAAGGCTGAAATACTTAATTTGGTCCTTTGAAGTCGTTTCACCGCGGAAGGTCGAGGCACAACTACAATCGCTTAGTAGAGGAAAGGCTTCACGACCAGATGAGATACCTACAAGAGTCTAGAAACATTATGTGTAAGAACTTACTCCACTTCTAGCAGTAAATTATCGTAGATCGCTTGAACATCTAAAGGTACTTAGCGCTGGAAGAAATAAAGGTCACTCCCGTTTTTAAGAAGGGACTTAGGGCAGATGCACACAATTATAGAACTATATCGTTGATGTCAATATGTTTTAGATTTATGGAACATGATTCAACTCAAGAATTACAACGTTTTCGGTGAATGAAAATCTACTGTGTGAAAATGATCATGGATTCAGGAAACAGAGGTCCTGCGAAGCCGATCTCGCTTTGTTCCTCCATGAGATCCACAGTGCCGTAGACAATGTGGCTCATGTTGATGCCGTGTTCCTTGACTTCAGGAAGGCATTTGAGACCGTCCCGCACTGCCATTTGGTGAAAAAAGAAGAGCTTGTCGAGTATCGGAGCAGATTTGCGACTAGATTCTGGACTTCGTTGCAGATAGAACTCAACATGTCACCCTTAATGGAACAAAATCGACAGATGTAAAGGTAACTCCCTGAGTACCCAAAGGAAGTGTGATAAAACCGTTACTGTTTATAGCATACGGAAATGAACTAATAGAAAGCGCCGGATGCTCTTGAAGGCTGTTCGCAGATGATGAGACAATCTATAACAAAGTAGCAGAGCCAGAAGATAATAACGATAAGATGAATAACCCCAGAGAACTGATGGACAGAGTAGTCTCAGACAGTTGACACCGAACTTGAATAAATATAACGTACTGCACATACATAGGAAAACAAATTCCTACTATAGCCCACACTGAAAACAGTGTGTACTGTAAAATATCTAGAATGAACTATTGAGAGCGACGTTAAGTGGAATGCCCACATAAAAGAAATAGCGGAAAAAGCAGATGCCAGGCTCAGGCTTATAGTAAAAATCTTAAGGAAATGTAGGTCACCCACGAAGGAAGTCGTTTATAAGCCGCTTGTTCGACCGATTCTTGAATACTGTTCATCTATCTGGGGTCCCTGTCAGGTAGGACTGATAGAAGGGATAGAGAATATCCAACGAAGAGCGGTGTGTTTCGTCAAGGGATTGCTTAACCGGCGCGAGAGCGTTACGCAGATGCTATTGGAAGATGTTACAAGAGAGGCATTTTGCATCATGCAGAGATATACTATTGAAATCTCGAGAGAGCACTTTCCGGCAAGAGTCGGACAATACATTACATCCCCCACCTTCGTCTCGCGTAATGACCACGGGGAGAAAATTCCAGAAATTAGAGCCAATACTGAGGCTTACGGATATTAATTCTTTCCACGCGATAATCGCTAGTGGTACAGGGTTGGAGAGCTCAGTTAGTGGTGCAAAGAGTAACCTCTGCCATAGAACATTAGGCGGCTTGGGGAGCATGACGTAGATATACATGAGAACCGATATGTACGAGGGCTATTCCGAAAGTAAGGTCCGATAGGTCGCGAAATGGAAACCACGGTAAAAATCAAAAATGTTTTATTTGCAACAGTTAGATACACCTTGCAGCTACGTATCTCCATAGTCGCCGACCCGACTTAGACGTGTATCGTAGCGTTGTACCAACTTTCCCATACCCTCGCTATAGAAGGCAGCCGCCAGTGCTCTCCGCCAATTCTCTACGCTGGCCTACGGCTCGTTGTCTTGTGCCGAAATGTTGTCTTCATAACCAGCGGTTCATGTGACCTGAGCTGAAACTCAGAGGGAGACAATTACGGGCTGTATTGTGGGTAATCTCACATTTCCATTTGAAAACGATGCAGGAGCATCTTCATTGCCCCTGCAGAATGCGGCTGAGAATTGTCTTGAAGACGAAACAGCACGACAGTTATGTAATGTTAGCTGCATAGCTTCAGGGGAAATTTCTCACCAGGCCCCCGTACTTGGCGGCAGACACTATTTTCTAGACATCTTTACGCACTCACTGCGAGCTCAGAAATGAGAAGAGCGACGTGATGCTAACTGGGGTTATACTAGAGACACTACCCAACACATCTGTGCAAAGCTTTATCGGATTTTCATAGTCGTTTCCATTTCGTGACCGATCGGACCTTACTTTCGGAATGGCCCTCGTATTTCACGAACTTCCCTGTTCCGCTTCATGACGCTCTGTTCCCACTAGCGGCACACGTCTCTGTGTGGGCACAGTGGCTCGTCTCAGCAGATACAGTTGAGATGAGAACTCAACAGACGCCTAGCAGGTCACAGTGAACAGTTCAAGTCGTAATCTCGTGAAATCATGTTAGCACTATATGTATACAGTACTGGTCGCGCGCTAAATGGAATACATTGCGTAAAATTCCAGAAGTCTCGCTGGATAACAAGTTACAAGAAGCCAACACTAAGATATCCAGATGTTCAGATCACTCCCTTTTGCCTTTGGGAAAATATATTACTCAGCTACCCTAAAGACACGGATATTGCTATATTTAACATATATTCACTGCGTCTGTTTGTGATACTACCAGCACTCCCCCGATTTTTTGAAAAGTGGAAGTACCATGTACAAAACAACGTCACATTGATCATTACTTTACAAATGAATTCATGGGTTAAATATTTGAGTTTAAGCAGGTAAATGAGAAAGAGTTTATGAAAGGTTTGATATTACGCTTAAAATTTCTTGGAAGTAGCTATATGCTCCCATTATGAAGCACTGAATGAGAATTTCATGGGTAATTTGCACCCCATTTCAAACAAAATCATGTTTATGACGTATCTCCCGAACCATACGTATGACATAATTGTTTATGTTCATTCAGTGGTATATGTGGATACTGTCTCCTAAATGTCTTGGTTCCTGTAGTAAAGAAGTAATAAATCAAAACGTCATACCTGATACTAATTTGCAAGATATAAGTTCTTTTACGTACACTGTAGTCCGTACAGAGTGAGGAAAATTATTCATAATAACGTTGTTGAAAGTCAGACCCACTGGAGTCGCAAATCTAAAGGTCGACTATACATTTCGCACCTCAAGAGATTCCTTGTATGCATGACAACCACTTTCATAATTCTGGGCTAGCGCAGAACGAAGAATTAGACGAATATTTGTGGACGACTTGAGGATGGTGTTTAAATAGTTGAGGCTGTATTGTAAGATAATGAGTGCATTGGATGAGACGTTGGATGAGTCTGCATTGTAAGGACAATTTGCATGTTATAGTTGATATTTGATGCGAGTAGTGAGACGCACTGAGCGATTATAACCGGTAGCTATGAAGTGCCGAGGTAATTGGGTTTAGCCAGACAAGGTGGAGCGTCGTGCCAATGAGGGATGTTAGTGTAAAACACACCTGTAGTATTACGCATCAAGCGGCTGTATAACAACATGCCACGTTAGGTATAGGTAAATGATATCACGGAACCGAAGATGCAAGACTTGCTTCACTATTTCGTATGTACTGTTCACAGGTGATTCGACTGTCATCACATGGAAGTTCACTTTCGTGATGTTAAAAGAATTTTACAGCAATGCGAATACAGCCAGTGGATGCAATGATTTGGTGAGGAACACCTTAATGTAAAGAATGGAGGTAACATGAGTTCACATATGCAGGTGTGGTAACTACAAAACGTAAATATTTTGCAGTTGTAATGAATATCATAATAAAGGCTTATGCTGTGTTATAGCATCAACCTTATGCTCATGTATCCTTGTGTGTTTCAGAAAAGTGATACGAGATGCAGATCAAAGAGAATATTTTTGCTCAAGGACAAGAAACAGAAGAAAACCTAGAGAGAGAGAAAGAGAGATAGAGAGAGAGAGAGAAATGATGGTAGAAGGGAAAGAGAGAGGGAAAGTGGAAGCCAAATCATGATAATCAGGAAGTATGCCAGAGCAGAGTACCGCCTCAATAGTTAGCTGTAGGGCGCGCCAATAATTTACATATCGTGAATACACAAAATATGTTCACGAAATTCTGTTTAGCATTCATTCATACCTTAAAAAACTAACTCGCAACTGCATGTGATCTTCGTTAACTGCGTATCTGCTAACTGCTATTAATTCCCCTAATTTGTCATCATTCTTCCAGTGAACCTCATCAGTGAGAATTATAATACTTTAATTAATACAGAGCCAATATTATATTTTGTTCGTTAAATGTCTTCTTTCATTGTTTAAGAGGTCTAGAAGGCAAAGGCTAGATGTTTCAAAGGCCCTGGATTCCAGTCACGCTTCAAATGTAATAAACAGTTTATTTTTCAAATTTTTGAAGGCCTAAAATAAAAAAATAAAAAATAAATGACTCAAGACAGTAGTATTTGGTAGTTGCATTAAACAAGATAATTGTATGTAATGGTTATACGTACATTTCATTTCTCAAATATTTTCAAGTACTGGTGTTTCAGGACTTCACATACAGGTAATATGAGGCACCCTACCTGGATGGGAAGATGTGGGATGTTCTGAACAGAAAAACACACACTATATGCACTGAAGAGCCAAAGAAAACTGCACACCTGCCTAATATCTTGCAGCGCTCCCGCGAGTCCGCTGAAGTGACGAAACACGACGTGGCATGGACTCGACTATTCTCTGAAGTAGTGCTAGAGGAAACTGACGCCATGAATCCAGCAGGCATCCATAAATCCGTAAGAGTACGAGTAGGCGGAGATCTCTTCTGAACAAGTATTTAATTAATAATGTCACCAAGGGAAATCTATGCATTGTATACATATAACGATAAAACTGTCATTAACCCGAAAGGTTTGTAATTTTCTACCAATGATGCCGTTGGTTTCTCCGACCTCAGCTCGTTTAGCCAGTTTGTTGTAAGAGGCCCTGTAGTTTGACACAGAATACGTGCCATGGTTCGACCTCGCATTACTCACATTAACAATTTATTGGCGAACATGCAAGAACAGATACGTGTTAAAAAAGTTTGTGGACCAATCCCGGATTAGGGCTTGGACCGTCGTTATTTGTAATCTGACACTTACCCACTGAAACGTATCGAAAATTTGAAATGATAGTATTGACACTTTTATTAGTTATTGAAACAGTCCGGCGCACATTAATAACGTTACAAATTCTTTGTGTATTTTGCAAAATCAAATGTTGGCGGTACTTTTATGATGAGACAAACACTTCAGTGCAGGCAATTTATTGTAGAACGTCTTCTTTGAAGGGATAAACTGGAGATAGGACGAAAAGTGTAGTGTTGCAATACAGATGGAGCAGGAGAATTATGGCGTGAGAAGCCGTAACATTTTGCTATATAGCACTGTGGTAGACGCGTAGGATTTTATATTCTTATCCGATTACTTTTATGATTTGCATCAGCTGTGTAGACAACTACTGCTTTTAGTAGTTTCTTAGTCTGAAAGGTTCAAAATTCGTCGTTACATGATCAAGCAGTAATTCTGATGACGGTGCGTGAATGCGATTAATGATCTATTTTACACATTGTCGATATTCTTTAGTAAGGGTATTTATATTCTTTCATCCCACCTTTCCATACTTAACCGAATTTGCTTTAGAGTGTTTAATCTCTGCTTGGTGTGTTTCTCATGAAACACACCAATTTTATTTTGTTCCCCTTCTGGATTATTTCGTTGTATTTGTCAAGAATCTCATTGTAGTTGGAAAACTCTATACGTCCACGTCTACATTTAGCAGCTGCAGAGCATTTGCTGAAGGAATCGACGTAGATATTAGTGTGATACCCTCACTAGTTCACTGTGAAGCGTTTAGGACTCCTGCGGCAGTGGTGGTGCGTTACACACGCTGGAAGAGATTGCAACATTATCTTAACTGTGTGTCGACACTGCTCTCATCTTTTTCTCCCCTTGGCGATTGCTTCCCCTTGTTCTTAGCAGTTATTCAACGAGTTACTACAAAGAGCGGAAAACTCTCACAGAACGACCCACCATTTGAAGTGACTAATCTTTCCTAAAAGTATATTTGTTACATCTTTATGTTTCTGGTGGCTTAAGTACACGTTCAGTTAAAAACCGACAGTGTTGACATTCAATGACAAGTAAAAATGTTTGTGAAAAGGGTGCTCATGGCACCATGATTATAGAGGTGACTGTTTTCTCACTTTCATCATCATATGCTCTGATTGAAGGGCTGTCACATTTGATTAAGATGAAATTTTCCTCAAGCAAAATGTCCTGTTTTTGGCCAGAGTGCAGCAACTTAAACACACGTTTCCACAAACTTGACCCTAGCCACTCAGTTACCAAGCTACTATGGAAATCATTGTACGTAAGGAATTCAAGCTCAAGTTTTTATATTATGAAAGTTACTATTCACCATATAGCGGAGATGCTGAGTCACAGATAGGCACAACAAAAAGTGTGTCACCAATAAAACTTTCGGCCATTAAGTCCATCGTCAACAACAGATGACAGACACACAAACGTGCACAAACACACACACACACACACACACACAGACTCTCTCTCTCTCTCTCTCTCTCTCTCTCACACACACACACACACACACACACACACACACACAAACAACTGCAGTCCCAAGCAACTGAAAGCAGTTGGAACCACTTTCTGGGTTGATGGCAACTTTATATGTATAAATTGCACAGGTTTACCTTGTATTGTTGGGTAACGTTATCAAATACTTTTGAGTGGTAATCGAAATTTATACTCCTACCAGCCATTACTTGGCGTCCAGGGAAAAGGAATAAAATTACACTAAATAAATATCCTTATTATTCTGAAAATACGGATAAAATAATATAACACAGTGGAGCAATAGATAATACCCCAGAAAACATATATGAAAACTTAACTGGGTGTCCTGAGGCTTGTACAACACTCATCCATTTTTCCACTTGGTAACTTGTTAATAATATAATAGACAAATTAATATTAAGAAAGAATAAAAATAAACTCATTACTGGTGTAAAATTGACAATTCTTTGCAAAAAATCCATTTACAATGACACATACATCTTAACACACCGTGGCCTTGAGGAGGAAAGATGAAGAGGAAGGTGATAGGTGAAGAATGTCAGTAAAAACACGAATATTAATTTGACAAAGATTGTTCGTTTCATTCTCTCTGCTCCTCTGAATTGTAACTGATACCATTTTCATGATTTTACATTTTAAAGCCAGATAACATATTCTATATTATATACTTCCAAAAATAAATAAATTACATTCAAACTAGAAGGTAAATAAAAAAATACTCTTGTGCATACTCTAGTGCCTGTATAGGTACCACACCACACATGGATATATTACTGAGAGGGGCTCTTTATCTGTAACGGAAACAAACTGTCACTGTAAGACTCAGGTTATTATCACGAAGCATCAACATATGAATTACTCATTGAGTTTAGCAAGTGAACACATAATAAATAGACGAAGGGTCGTATTTGATACAGGTGAGTGAGCACAATAAAAGTATGATCATCAGAATAAGTCGTGAATACTTCAAAAATGGGTAGTGGTTTAAGGGGAAAAAAAACCTAAGAACGAATACCAGCAGAACAGTTAAAGTGCATGATACAGCAACTGCATGGCTGAAAATGTCAAAATTGCGCTGTTACGCCATCATGAAAGTTAACTAGCATCAAGTCGAGAAAAAAATATCTCTCAGAATGAAGATTATAAATATGATCACTACTATTCATCATTTTGATTTGCAGCTCCTTGTGTTGGCCATGTTTGCAGTTAAAATTGTTGGAAATGAGGTTAGGCAAAACACCGTTTTTTCTCAGTACCCAAACATATTTCGGCTCTACTGTGCCATCTTCAGTGGGTCTTCGTTTTTATTTGTTCCGCAATGTGCACATTTTTGTTAAATGATTATAAAATTATGTGCATCTTTAGTTCAAACGACAGATCGTTTCTTTTTGTAAATACCTTTACATTTGGTGTGCATGACTTTTCTGGATCACTTGTGTGGTAATTACTACAGATAGCTTGTCATCTGCAACCAAACGATGTTGATGAGAAAGTTTTTCGCCGGGAGTTAACCTATCTTCTAGAATGTAATTTAGTTTGTCGGGATGTTTTCGCGCCTATATTCGAATTTACTTACGTTTTCGTGTGGCAAGCACTTCCATTCTCCGCACCATGCGGCGGTGCTGTGATGCACGCCTACCTATAACAAGTATTTTCCACAAATAACGTAGTAAAACACTTTTCACTTAACCAAAACACAGTGTGATTGTGGTCTGTTGTGTACCCCAGGCCAGTCAAAAAAATGGTTCAAATGGCTCTGAGCACTATGGGACTTAACATCTGTGGTCATCAGTCCCCTAGAACTTAGAACTACTTAAACCTACCTAACCTAAGGACATCACACACACCCATGCCCGAGGCAGGATTCGAACCTGCGACCGTAGCAGTCGCGCGGTTCCGGACTGAGCGCCTAGAACCGCTAGACCCAGGCCAGTCAGTGTTCATTTGTTCACCAGAGTGTTCGGCGCCATCTATTTTTCGTGTGTGCGTGTGTGTGTGAGTAGACTTTATCTGTTTGTGCTGTTTTTATTTGTAAAGTTCCTTTAATGTGTTAAATAGTGTGCCCTTACAGAGCGTATTGTATTCGTTTAAGACCTGTTTTCCTTCTGCTATTGCCTTCTGTATATGGAATTTTTCCTCAATGGTCAGTTTGCTGTATAGGCTGTGGCTGGGTTTTAGTATTCTTAAGCCTGTTTCTATTGTGGTTGGGTAGTGATTGTTGGCTACAAGGTGGTCAGCAAATGTACTGTGGGAGCTGTTGATTTTTAAAGTTCTGATATGTTCTGAATACCTGGCTTTGAAGATTCTGCATGTTTTTCCTACGTTCACTGACTGGCAAGTGTTGCATGTGAGTTCAAATATTCTTGATCTGTTAAATTTATCTCTGGATGTCTCTTGTGTTCTGATCTTTTTCTGTGTTGTGTTCTCCATCCTGTATCCCATTTGGAGTCCCTGTTTTTTAATATGTTGCCTATTCTGTGAACAACCTTGTTATTGTAGGCGAGTATGTGCATTTTGTTTTATGTGTGTTGTTGCTCTGTTGTTTCTTGTATGTGGTCATTATTTGTGTTTTGTGTTGTTCTGAGCTGGTGAGGATTTGTGGGTGGGTGGTATGTTCATTTTTGTACAGTTTGCATATTTTTTTATTTAACTTGTCCACCATATGGGTAGTATAACCATTTTCTACTGCTATTTGTTTTATTGTGTTTAGTTCTTGTGTGTGGTTTTTGTTTGTTCATGGGTGTTCTGTTCAATCTGTGGAGCATGAATCTGAAGCTTGCATCCTTATGTGTCAGTGGGTGGTTTGAAAGTTTGTGAATGAATGTGCTCGTTGTTGTCGCTTTCCTGAATATTGTTAAGTTGTGTGTGTTGTTTGTTTTATGTATGGAGAGGCCTAGAAAGTGTAGTGTGTTGTTAGTTTCTGTTTCTAATGTGAAGTTAATTTTACAGTGCAAATTGTGTGTATGTGGTTCATCGATCAGGCATATTATGTCATCGACATAATGGTACCAGTATATAACTTCGTAGTTTTTTGGTTTTATTATATGTCTGAAGATCATGTTCTCGAGGTTGTTCATGAATATGTTAGCTAGGAGGCCACTGATTGGTGATCCCATCGGCAGTCCTTCATGTTGAGAATAAAATTCTTTGTTGAATACAAAACAATTTTGTGATGTTATGGGCTTGAGTACGGTTGTTATTTCATTGATGTGTGTGTCTGGCGTGTTTCCTTGTTGTATAAATCTTTGTGTGATGATGTTGATTGTTTCATTTATTGGAATACAAGTGTACATTGATGTGACATCTTATTGGACTTAACTGCTAAGGTCATCAGTCCCTAAGCTTACACATTACTTGACCTAAATGATCCTAAGGACAAACACACACACCCATGCCCGAGGGAGGTCTCGAACCTCCGCCAGGACATCAAATGATATGAGGATTGCTGTGTCTGGTATGTGGATGTTCTTGATTCTGCCAATTAGCTCCTTTGAGTTTTCCAGCTTCCTGTTGTTACCTAATGTGTACAGGTGTTTCAGCAGTGTGTGTGTTTGTTGGGCTAGGTGGTAGGATGGAGCATTTCCGAAGTTATTGATGGGTCTTAATGTAATATTAACCTTGTGAACCTTTGGTAGGGAATTTAGGGTGGGTGCTTTTGGATTTTTCTGTGTCTTCCACTTTACCTGGGCTTTTGAGAATGTATTATTGATGTTTTTCAGTGTCTGTTGAATGTTTTTCTGGTATCTTTCATAGAGAAAACACTAGATTTTCTCAAAGACAACACCATCACATAACTGATCAGTGAGCCAACAGCAAGATACACCACAATCTGCAAAGACCCACCATTTACATACAAAAGGAATACCATATAAAAACACACACAGCTAAGAAGCGCACAGAAATCACACACACGTGCATTTTTGTACATACCTTTACATTTGGTATGCATGAATTTTCTGGATCTCTTGTGTGTTAATTACTGCAAGTAGCTTCTCATCTGCAACCAAACGATGTTGATGAGAAAGTTTTTTGCTGAGAGTTTATCTTTTACGTGTGCGTGTGTGTGTGTGTGTGTCTGTCTGTGTGTGTGTCTGTGTGTGTGTGTGTGTTTGTTTGTTTCTGTGTTTTGGGGCCACTTTGATTAAACATTTTTGGAAGGTGACCATCAACGGCCGTGAATTAATGTCTAAAATGTTTGATCATCAGCTGCTTTTATTTTCAACCCATATATCTCGACTGGTTTATCATCGACCATCTTCATGGACAAGGGTTAAATGGTTTAAGCCACAAAGTGACATTTGTCATTACTTAAATGATGGTTAGAACGTGTCAGGAATATCAAAATACGGCCGGCCGCGGTGGCCGTGCGGTTCTGGCGCTGCAGTCCGGAACCGCGGGACTGCTACGGTCGCAGGTTCGAATCCTGCCTCGGGCATGGGTGTGTGTGATGTCCTTAGGTTAGTTAGGTTTAAGTAGTTCTAAGTTCTAGGGGACTTATGACCTAAGATGTTGAGTCCCATAGTGCCCAGAGCCATTTGAACCAATATCAAAATACGACACAGGACTTTCAGAAGCAAACATAATAATACCAAGTGAATACAGAGCAGTGATAGACTATGATTGGTAAGAACGTTTTTACGATTTTTTTGTTTAGTGTGAAATCATAGTTTGTTTATGGAAAGGATATTACTTTGAAATGAGGTTCTTAGATTAAGTTTTATTTGAGGGGAGTGAGGTGGGGGTGGAGGGTAATTATGGAACCGATATCTTCATTGGCGCTGTATAGATATAGTGAATTCCGTTATCCTTATTGGCTTTGTTGGTGTGGGATTGTCTACATCACTGTCTTCGTTTCAGTTATGTATGTCAGGTGAAATTTCCAATACTGATCATAATGGATTTCCTTCTTTGAGCTACTCGTACATAGATCTAGAAATACATTCTATTCCAGTTGTATGTTTCTCATACTTTTTGGTTGGGGTTATTGTGGAGGAATTCGTGAGAGTTGTTTTTCGACTACGGGACTCTCTTGGAGTGATTTTAGTCTTATTGTAGTATTTTTAGTTTGCCCCGCCCAGAACTCCCTAAATCTCGTGGTTGTCCCATTAGTTTCAATTCATTAAATGACTGAAATGCTTCCAATCTTTCTTATGTTCGTTTGCGACCATAATGGTCTATATTGTAGTAATCTTCAAGTATGCCAGAGGCCTGCTATTAAATCTGTGGTTGTCGTAATAAATAAAGTATGCTTTATATCCTCGATATAATGTCATAGTTCAAAGTGGACGTGTGGAATCGGAACACGCGCTAATCCCAAATGTTGTTCTTGTTACCGTGTTCCGTCTATTTCAGCGACTTTTGGCCGTATGTATTGGCATAAATTTTTGGCTTTCTGTATTCGTATCACTTTCTGATGTTTGTACTTGTCACTAGTTTTTCAGATGAGTTATGTACGGCGACTGATGTTTCAGGAAAAGTTTAGAATAGGGCCAGTGCCGCACTTACGTGTTTCGTGCAGATATGTTGCCAGTGCTTGCCGTGATGTACTACGGGAGCAAAAGAAGCGCGTGTCAAGTGTTCATTTTATACAGCCAATGAGAGACCAGCATGCAGACAACGTGTTTCGAAGCAATACTTTGGAAGAAAGGGCGAAACATTGCCGTAAAAGTGGATTATGGATTCATTTGCTCCTTATCTGAGTCGTAGCTATTTAAACTGTGCTAATATCTGCCAACCAATGTCAGCGTCAAAACTCATGGCATACAAGTAAATGTAGTGAAATATTTCTGTGTTTGCTGTTGCTACGCAATCGATCTGTGTGAGCACACTGAGTATGTGGATCAAATGTGTTAATTAAGTCATGGGAGGAACTGTTGGATCAACGTTTTTGTTTCTTTTCTTTTTTCCTTTTGGATCATGGAATGAAGTATTTTGATCAATGTTTTTCAATTAGAATATGGGAAGAGGGACATGGATCAATGTTAATATATCGAACCTGCAACTCCCGTGTGATTAACACTGATCCACTTATTCACTGAACTTGAGCAGATCTATTTCATATTCATTACCGCACCTCATTTGATATTTGTAATTTTCCGTGAGACGTGCACGAACTCATTATTTTCGGGGAAATGGAAAGAAAAAGTAAAAATTAGTCTCCTGCTACACAATTTTCTTCACCGACACTACTACAGTGCTCAAAGTAAAACGTTGAGTATTAGAAATCACAGGGGAAAGGGTACGAAATAAGAAGCGACGTCCGCGATATAAGCGGTAATGGTCACACATGCTCTGTGAATTGTGTATAGGTCTTACGGTTGAGCTATGCGTTCGTAGCACAAAGGCTTTGTTTACTTGTTCGTAGCCAATTGTTGTTCGCACGATGGAGTACAATGAAATGTAGCATCAGTTAGAATACACTAAGAGTGCTTTAACGTATGTTTCCTAGTTGCAAATGCCACTTTTATGACCAGTTGCTCAGTGTGTCAACGTACCTTCTATTTCGCACCCATATAGATTTGCACGAGCGAGTAGGAGGTCATTAATGAAAACGAACTAACCGAGTGCCGATGACAATGTATACTGACGATGCCAAGTGTTGAATATGGTGTAGTTTCTGCATAGTTTAGGGTTATATTACATGTGGAGCACTAACCGTCGGGATAACAGGCACTAACTTGTTATCCTTAGATGCAAAGGTATTTTAGTCGCATTACTCTTTTAAGTGTTTAGGTTTGAATCAATTTGCTGATGAACGTACATAGCAAATTTTGAAAGGCACGTTCTGTTGGTTCTAAATGCTTTTATTGGTGTACCAATATTACAAGGCCTTTTTTGAAAAATTTATTGCTCAAATGAATCTCTTACTCAATAAAGAAAAGATGCAGGAATTATTCGGGCTTAACGTCCATCGAAGAAGAGGTAATAACAAACAGAGCTCGTATTGTGGAGAAATAACGAGACTATATTATCCCATTGAGCAGAAGTTTTATTGAATCGGCAACTTTGGTTTTATGTGCTACCGGCCACGGAATCGTGGTCGAATAGTTTAGAAGCCAGACGGCCTCCTCCACGGCCCGCCAATTTGACGCCGGCGACCCCAGCAAGCAGCATAAAATTTGGTGGCTATACAGAGCTGCGTGGTGTGGAGTGTTGAGCCTACGTGGTTGGCGGAACGGCCACTGGAGTGACCTGTCGACAAATTTAAATTACAGAATTAAAAACGTGATCACATTATGGCGGGTTGATATATGTAAAGAAAACTGCAAAATCATTCTAGAACCAGAGGCCAATACAGGATCGATTTCTGTATCGATATTGATGAGATTGTAAAATAGAAATAAAATGGATTTATTTGTTTATCACTATTGGCACAAGTGTAGTAAATGAGTGCAATGACAATATGTTTTATAAATTGTTTTCCGTCCCAGATACGCGTACAGTTAAGGGATGTTTCTGTCTCCCCTAGTCATCAGCTCAAGATTGCTAAGTATTATAAATGAGAATTTAATTGTAAGAACTACCAGCAATGACTGTTCGCCTCTATCCTGTTCCCTGAGTACAGTTCCTTCTGATCTTTGTATCATGATGGCAGGTGTCTGTCACAAGTATAAGAATATTTCTACCTTTATACTGACCATTAGACTGAACAACGTTCTACGCATAAAGCAACCAAGGCAACTGAGACTGTTGGTATATGCACCTATGCCAGAAACATAGGGGTTTCTTAAAACAATTTCCCAAAATGTTGAGTTGAAATTCCGAAGGTGTCATGAATATTTATACGACAGAAAAGTAAACCTTGATGCAGTGTAAAAGAAGAGAACCAAAAGACCAGCGTACGATGATCAACGTGAAACTATACTGAAAACTTGATAACTCTTCCATGGGCGGGAGGAGATGAGAATGTTTTCTGAAACACTTTCCATATTGTGAAAGGGTAGGCAAGCATATTTTACTACCGCGAAAGTAGGGCGAACTAAGACACTGTCGAAAAAGGCTGCGTATCCGCTCACAATTCAAAACAGTTATAGAAGAACAGTATTGCAAGCATCGTGCTAACCACCCAAAGCTCAGTACAACAGAATTTACGGTTTGACCATAGAATTTTGCATTTTTCAGGCTTGTCTCTGTACCTAAGCTGACAGCATTTCAGTGATATTAAAAACGTACATGTGTAGATTCGAAAAATAACGCAAACGTAGGTTACCGTTCTGAAGGGAGTTACGATGTGGCCATGAAACCAGAAATAAACTTAGAAACTAAAATCTGCAGATTGAAGTTTCACTCACCGTAGCAGTGTGGCTTTCCTCTTCTCACTGCAGACGTCTCTGCAGCAGCTCCTCAAAAAACGCGTCAAGCGTAAACTGACGCTCCTGTTGGAAAAGAACTTATTAGTTTTCTGAAATCCGACATGTGGAGTAATACAGAACATGTGCTAGATTCTAGCACAGCCGCTTTCTACCAAGTGCGACGTTTATCAATAATTTTGCTAACTACATTTATTGATAATATTTATAAAGTGATCGATTTTAATATTCAAGTAACATCACTGCTCAGTCCATGTCTGACCAACCAATAATACTAAACAAATACTAATGTCCCATGATGTACAAGTTTTTTGTTTGCGCGATTGGTTATTGAAGTACTTCTGGTAGTTACGCCGAGCGCCGAGTTGTTGTTCCTGTTGTATGCAGAATATTTCAACGGCCGACCGAGCCGTGTCCTTCATGTCGTATGACATTCCCTCACTAGATGGAGGCCAGGGATCGAGTGCTCGATGCACACCAGTCACGGTCATCGAAGGATTTTGCACAAATCCAAACAACTCAGCAAAACACCCGAAGCAGGTCACTAACTACTATCACGTTCGTAAGAGAGTATTGATCTGAACATGAAGCGAATAGTACACTTTGAAACCTAATGCCATTATTCCCTATAATGAACTAAATTACACTCACCGGAGCAACACGTATTTCTTCTTCTTCCTGCAGCTGTTTCTGCAGCAGCTCGACAAAGAACGCGTCAAGTGTATACTGACGCCCCTGTTGGAAAAGAACTTATTAGTTTGATCATAGAGAATGCTTTCGTAATTCATATATAGCGATACTTCTTAATGTGTACAGCTGTTAAAAGTGTAACAGTTATTAAGAATATATGGGCCTTTAGACAGTCATAGTGAGTATACATTGTTTGGCTGTAATAGCTACCATTATGCTATGGGTGAACCGTTAATCCTGAGGGCTACAGAGGAATTATTCGAGGTACATTGTCGCCATGACCTTTTTATTCTCTGTTCTAGTGTGTTCTTTCTCTGGAAAGGAATGTAAGTGGGACTGTGATAATTTTTACTGACAGTTCCAGTTTCTATATTCTCTGACTCCTCCTAAAACAACATTAGGCTTCGAAGTCTGAAATTCAGGAATACATTTCCTCTGGTCATCACGTATTAATCCCAGTTAGCAGGTAACTCGTAGAGCAACCAGACGGTGTGCAATGTTGTCTTCAGCCAGTCACTTGTCTTGGATGTATATTATGTCATGCTCTGCTCTTACAAGAAATTTCAGCATAATTCTCTACAATTTATTAGGGTCTTTTCCATTCTCAAGCACCTCCGTATCAGCATCATAGTCCAGGCATTCTTAACTAATGCCATACACAACTTCCCGGTTGGTCAATAGTTAATTTTAATGGCCGTCAGTAGAGTTGTTGCAACCATTTAATCGGCTTTCGGCTAGACTATTAGCTTCGTCTTATCTAATGCCAGAAGTGGGAATACAATATGCTAGTAACATGGAGAAGACAAGCAGGAGCCTGTGGGATGTGGGGAAAAGAGCAAGCATATCATACAGACAAGGAGGCCTGTGAGCAACCAACCAATTGAGACAACGTGCCATTATCCTGTAGGTGAGAAAGAAATACTATTGTTGGAATAGGTATGACTGGCCAATCATCTGGCCAAGTCCGACCTTATATATATCACTTTCAAACACTGAAGATACCCTGACTCCTACCCGAATAGGCTACATTTCTAACTAATGTCTTCATAGTCTGGTGAGAAGACAGTTAAATCTATAATGTCTGTGGCGTAAATGTTATTATACGCCATATTTTCTGTGCACGTTATCTTTTGATCAGAAGGGAAACGTGAATTTAAGAGGGACTAGCCATTTATTTTACTTGAAGTCGTTATATGGTAAATTTTAAAAATTTTGTCTATCTCTGGAGACGAAGTTGAAGGCTTTGGTGTATTGCTTAGTGACCAGCAAATTCCATTTCCCTCCAGTGATGAAGAAATCCATCCATTCACCAATGACGTTCATCTGTGGCCTTATTTTAGATACGGTCACGAAAACCGACAATGATCCCTCCATATCTGCAGCCAGTGAAGCCTATCTGTTGAGTGTGACGTGGTGGTCTGTCAGTACCAATAGCCCTTCTGGGACTCGTTCTGACGTAATAAGTTTCTAGTTGGTACCTTAGGTCATTCTACTTAACTAGTGAAACGCAATCACTTTTATTAGTAGTATCAAAATGGTGTTAAATATAAATTTTGTAAATATGTGTGTGAGTGTGTGTGTGTGTGTGTGTGTGTGTGTGTTTGTGTGTGTAGTCGCGAGTGCTTGCGTGTGGGTGCGTGTGTAAGTAAGGTTTTTAGACATTTTTTGCATTTTAATTCTTTGTTGAATTTTTACTGTTTTAGCACATTGAACCTCAGTCTTCCCATAAACGTACTGCTTTCTTGCACGGAAACCAACACACAGTCGTCATAGTCAATAGTATAGTAGAGGTTCCTTTCTTAGATGTATTATTCATAATGAATTGCCACACGGGATGTTTATAGGGAACTGCAGATTCATTTACAGTAAATCATGACAGTCCGTGATACCTGTTTACCACCCTATTGACAATGAAGTAGCTCTAAAACTTTAGTGCTTTGCTTATTATGATATCAGTAATGCAACGTGACGTGGCTCACCTCAAAGCCACCTCGAGCAGCGACCAAGGTCTTGTCCAGTCGCAGACCTTCGTCTTTCTCCCCTCCCACACACCGGGATAAAAACGCCTTGATTCGTTGGAACATTGCTGCAAGGATAACGGGCAACACGTTAGATACGACCATAACGTGTCCACGAGTAAATCTTATTGTGATGTATCAGGAGTGTATCGCAAGGAAAAACTTGAGAAAGTGATGTAATATCTTTAAATAAGAGATGTCAGTGCTACAAAGGATCTGTAACATCCAAATCGATTAAATATCATTGATTTATTTGAAAAATATTACCAATTTATGACTGGTGACGAATTCATTATTATTATTATTATTTTCGATTATTCCCATTTAAGAGAGCGTTTGAACTTGAATTCTTTTATGATGATTGTTTATGTTTTTTCTGAGCCCAAATTTTCTTCATGTGTTCACTGTGTTGTTTCTTTCGCTCCGCTGTCCATTTACATCCTGGTCTCTTCTGTGTTGTGGTGTCAAATTTATGTTTTTTGATGATGTTCCTGAATTCAGTTCTATTTTCTGCATCGTTTACTGTTATGTGTGCTTGTCTGATTTCCTCTTCAACTTCTTTTAACCATTTTGTTTTTCCCCTGCCTGAGTTGATGACTTTAAGAATTCGCTTTGAAATTCTGTTTTCATTCATCATGTGGATATGTCCGTAGAACTGCATTCTTCTTTTCCTTATGGTATCCGTAATCTTGTCTGTGTATTTATATAATTCTGATGTTGGTCTCTTCTTCCAGATCCCTTGCTCTTGTATCGGGCCAAAAATTTTCCTGAGAATTTTCCTTTCTTGTTTCTCTATTTCTTTGATTTTAGTTTGCCCACCTATTTGTGTTTTTTCAGATGCATACAGTGCCTCCGGAAGTACGACAGTGTTGTAGTGCCTCAATTTTGCGTTAATGGATATGGACTTTTTGTTATAATAGTTCCACGTGAGTTTATATGCTTTCTGTAGTTTTTTTATTCTTTCCTCATTGGCCTTTAGGTTGATCCCTGATGGCTGGATGATTTCTCCCAGGTACTTAAAATGTGGTACTTGTACGATTTTCCCATGGGTTGTCACAATAGGCAATTTGTCTTGTGGCACTCTTTCTATGTAATGGGTTTTCTCATATGAGATTTGCAGGCCAGTTCTTTGTGCAATTTCGTGTAACTTCTCTATGGCGTTAGTGGCTTCTTTTCCATTATTTGTGAGGATTGCAAGGTCATCTGCAAAAGCTAAACACTTCACATTGAATCTATTATCTTTTCTAATGCCAATTTGGATTCCTTTGACTTCTTTTTCCCATGTCCTGATGATTTTTTCAAGAATGATAATAAAGAGTAATGGTGAAAGTCCGTCACCCTGTCGCACTCCAGTTTGGATTAAAAATGGTTCCGAGGTATCCCCCATAAATTTAACCTTGGAGACTGTGTCAGTTAATGTGAGGAATTCATTATTTTAATTCCCTTTTACTAATTCCTAGTAGATGAATTAAAATAACACTAGTTTTTCGATGATAGCCAAAGGTGCGTTCATTACGAGGTGCATTTATTCTGCAATAAATAATTCTGTTTCGATAGTAGTTATTTAAAGCTATCACTATTAGACAGACAGACAGTACTATTAGCAAGACTACACTAGTTTCAGATATACACCAAGTATAGTTATTTAAACTTCGCATTTGGACAGACATTACGCTGCCATTTGCTTACTACCATCCGTTCGTTCAATATGGAACCGTGGGGCAGGATCGGTCATTTAATTAGTGTGTACTTAAGGGAACATCTTTCTGGTGATATGATGTTACTGGTAAATAATCTATGCAACAGTGTGGTGGTTTAAATCCAAAATCTCTTCGCAGTGTCTGAGGAGACTACGATTTTTACAAATACCCGTTGTCTGAGTCAGTGTATTCTCACCGGTCTGCGCCTTTCCTACTTTGTGGCAGAGTCATGAACAACCTAAGTTTAACACTAAATCTAGAATCACTCTTCAGCGCCATGTGAACTATTCAACAACACGTACGGCGTAACAACCATATTTACGATTGAAATTTAGCCAGCGACATTTGAATAAAGAAAATGCCAGTACAGCTTATCAACTCCCAGCGGAAGTAACATTTAACTATCGTCAAAGGTATTAATTTAATTTCTTTGCATAACAGAAAGAGAAAATACTTTCGTTGTGAAAGTAAATAATAAGTTAAAGAATAGACGATCCCAGCAACTAAAATTGTGAAAACCTCAACAAAGAGATCTGTCCCTATAAGTCACGCTCTCTCGTAACCTTTGCAACTGCATGACGTATTGAAACAATGTACTGGAATGTGAAAGGAACTGCCTTTTTTTTCCATTTCACATACCGCGAAATCACATCACACTACGTCGTAACTTTTCAGTGTTCCAGTACTTCGCCGCTACACATCCAGTCATTTAGAAGCTTATACGATAATGAAACTGCATCTGATTCTTTACGGTAAGCACAACAGAAGACACTTACGTCAGTAGTTCACATCTCTCCCGGATACATTGCACCTCGCGTCTGGAGGTGGGAGTTCACTTCGTTCAAAGCTTCTAGAAGTCCTCAAGAACTTTAAAATGTTTCGTTATTTGAACTCGAAACACAAAGTGTAACAGTACAATATATGAATCAAAACTGGAGCCTCTTTAATTCATTAATTCACAAGACGAAATCGTATCGTTATTTCAAGTGCTCGGGTGAATACGCAAGTAACTGCTAGGCAACGGTCCTCTACGGTCCTCTACATAGCATCGGTGTTAGCATATCCTGTGAACAACATTAAACAGCAACGCCAGTAGCTGCAGAGCTCTACACTGTTCAGCAACGTCGATAGGAATGGGTAAACGAGCAGTGCTGAAAAATCTTAAATAAATCATTGTATGTACCACAAAATAATGGTATTTTGGGACTGGGAGGTATCTAGCAGTATCTAATGAAATAATCTGAATAGCTAATCAACTACCAATGGAGTTAACAGCTAACTGCATTCCAAGATATTAATTCAATTTCCTGTAGCAACAGGAGACGAAAACTCTAGTGTTACAGAGTCAGATCGACTCAATGTTACTCTACACAGCTGCCACCAGTTTCCAAAGCGTCTTTCACTTCACAGACGGAAGAAAGTTGCACGACTGTGCAATGATCACTGCCAACATGTACGTACAACTAAGAAGCAAGGAGAATGGTGACACTTATCATTGTGAAACTAAGTGATTAATCTGTGAAGGTATGACAAACGTAAGTGAACTTCGTCAAAAACTCAGTAAAGTGGTTCGAACCTACAAGTCAGGCACCTAATGTATGAACCTGTATGAAAAATTAAAACAAAGTCATCTTTCACATGTTACTCTGTACTAAGTGTTCCGAAATCATAACACGGTCCGTCGTAAAACTTCAACTTGCCAGTACTTCTCCACTAATTTTGCCATCATTTAAACGCTTGTGCTACATTCTAACTGCAGAAGGCTTTGTATGGTAAATAAATAGGTTACATTTAAGTGAATGGCTCATACCTCTTGCGGGTACAATGCACCTCGCCTCTGAAGCTGGGCGTTAGCTTACTTCAAAGCTTTTAAGGCTCCGCAAGAACTTTAAAATTTTCCTTAGTTGTTCTTGAAACACAAACCCGACGCTATAACACTTGAATCAAAGCTGGAGGTTCTTTTACTGAATAACTCACAGAACGAATTCGTATAGGCACTTCTAGTACCCGAGAGAATACGGAAGTAATTGCTAGGCAACGGACCTCGACGGTTTAGGTGACATAGCATTGTTCTTAGCATATCCTGTGATCATAATTAAATAGCAACCCCACTAATAGCAATCCCAGCAAATAGAGAGCAATTATTTTATAGGAACGTCGATATCAGTAGGTTATCAAGCAGTGCAGTAAAATTTTTAGTAATTTGTATATATAGTGTCAGACGAAATAACCATGCCTTGCTCTTGAATGATATACAGCAGTGTCTAAAGGATGAAAACGCCCGAATAACTAATAAATTCAGAAATAATCTAACAACTAAAAATACTCCAAGGTCTTAATTTAATTTCTTTAACCGGTAAGAGAGTGATACTCCTTTGTTACGGTGGAAGGTCAACTCAGTATGACACAAAACAGTTGGCATTAGTTACGAAAATGTGTTCATTTTCACAGACGGAGGAAAATTCCAGCAGCATGACCCTGTTATGACTATGGACACTATGAATGTGTAATCGACAAGCGAAAAAGATAGCTAACATCATTGTCGTTGTGAATCTTAGCAACTGAAAAGAATAGAGCATGCTACAGTTCTATCCGTCTGTTGTGACGCACGACGTCATGTTTGGAGTAAAGTGGATAGTTTACACGAGATACTACGACAACCACAGATAACTTTTAGTAAGAGCCCGATGACATTCTTCAAGATGGCAACAGCAATATAGACCATTAGAATCAAAAAGAAACATAAAATATTTTGTGTAGTTGGTGCTGTACAGCTTTAATGAATGTTAAAGAACTGCCATATGCAGCACACAGCTGTAACGGCATATTTTATTACAGACGATCGATTCCGATCTAGAACCAGAAATCCATCGGGTCCAGAAAGCATCTCTCCTATGCGTTTGTTTCATTGAAACAGCAGTTACCAGATGTACAAAGCTCCATCATTGATACTATCTATATATACTGAATAATGGGACAAAAACTTTGTCGAGGTTAAATGGACGTAATGTTATGAAAGTAAAGCTAGTATCAATGACGGAACAATGTACATCACATAACTGCGACTCCATTGACTCAGTCGAATAGATGAGACGGTTTTTGGACACGATGATGGTCTGGTCCTAGATCGATCGTTTCTGTTAAAATACACCGTTGTGTATTGTATAACGAACTTCTTAACGAACAAAAAACCTTGGGAACTATTTGAATCACAATATGAAATGAAATTATCGGGACAATCGCAGAAATGGGAAAGTTGTGGATGGGGACATACCAAAAAGATTACTAAACCTAAGAACATTTAAGAACTTCTCTAGAATAAACCGAACGAAAATATAAAGTAAACACAGAACTGGATTCGAATAATTCGTTTGACCAGTACCGATGAAATGAAGACTGTGGCACTAGACACCTCCGCAAAACAACATAACTGGAAAATAGCACACACACATTCTTTCGGAATGATGCATACGAAAACATAAAAAACAAGTCTAATCGCAACGTACGCTGTACCTATACAGCTTTAACAGACAGCGATAACAGATCCCCTACAAATGCCTCTAACATAAACAGAAAAAGCTGCCAAAATGGCAGAACTGGAATCGCATTCTTCGCTTGACCTGTAGCTCAAAGGAAGACAGCGATATCCACAAAACGATATAATCGAAAAGTATCGTATAGGAACCTTTCTGTGATAAACCCAAAAATATAAAAAAATAACACAGAAATGGTATCGCAGTATATACAAGAAACCCCCCCCCCCAAACACACACATACGCACACACATATACATACACACACACACACACACACACACACACACACACACACACACACACACACACCACACCACACGAATCTCATTATGCAAGGATGAGGCACATGAATTTCTCCAGAATAAAGCGAACAAAAGAAACAAAAAGACATACACATGGATAGTTGGTATCATATATCGTGTGAACTCTGTTCCTAAACCGAGGACAGAGATACAAAACGACACCCTCGTAACATCAACTTAATCGAAAAATTACATGCAGAAATTTCTTCAGAATAAACGGAAAGAAAAGAAGTACAAAAAACTGGAAACACACTACAAACGGAAATAAATAGCTCGAAAACAAATAATTCACCAATAAATACCAAAAAGTCGATCCAATTCAGCTAAACAAATGCTACGAACCTCAAAGAAACAATTATGCAGCGCGAGAGTGAGCAATCGGTAAAAACAAATTGAGCCTCCTAGGAACAGTGGATCTAATAAGCGCAAAGTCTCAAAGAGTCACATTCGAAAAACGGCTAAATAATTGTAAATTAAAACATTACGAATAACATTACCATCATCAGCAATGAAATTTCGTTAGGGCTAACCTCACTTCCGACGAACTTCCCACATTAAAAAGGCATCTAAATAACTATAAGAATGAAATGATAATCATAATCACTAATCGTTTGACTCACAAAAATTTATCTTATGCTCTGAAGGTCCGGCCTACCCTTAACCTGGGAAATCGTGCGATATGCAGAAAGAAACAGACAAATATTTGTCAGAAAACAAAACAAAAATATAATCGTCACTGGTTTCTCCACGGCATTTTAATCTGTGGTCTCAGGTTCCACCGAAACCAAACCCTCGTATGTCGCAACGTGTTTGGAATGACACCATAGTATACAGACATCACATATTACACTGGTAAGTAATACAACCAAAGGCTAACTTTTAATAACAGTCCGCTTATAGCCAATTCAACATAAAGTCATGACGTGACGTAGGATGTCACGGGTCGAAGGAAACGGGTGGAAAAGGAAAATGTGCTTGACACGTTTGTCATTAAGGAACTAAGAAATTAATTTGAGAATACAAAGTGAAAGTGCATGCAGCGCGCGATTAGCCGAGCGGTCTAAGGCGCTGCAGTCATGGACTATGCGGCTGGTCCCGGCGGAGGTTCGAGTCCTCCCTCGGGCATGGGTGTGTGTGTGTTAGTCCTTAGGATAATTTAGTTTAAGTAGCGTGTAAGCTTAGGGACTGATGACCTTAGCAGTTAAGTCCCATAAGATTTCACACAAATTTTTTTTGAAAGTGCATGAACTACGCCAAATAGAAAGTATAGAAATCTGTCTGAAAAAACAAGCACTTAATATTTGAATCTCCATGAAAAATTGAAACGAAATGGTGTTTCACGTTATATACTGTTAATAACGTCAGGTTCTGTAATCACATCACACTCTACCACATGCTTCAACCTGCTAGTATTTCTCCACTAAGTACACAGACAATTCAAAGCTTCTACGATAATCTAACTACAGATGATTCGGAAAGGTGAACAAAAAAGCGACAGATACGTGAATAGCTCATACCTGTTGCAGGTACAATGCTCCTCGGTTCTGAAGCTGGGTGTTCGCTTCGTTCAAAGCTTCTAAAGTTCCCCAAGAACTTTAAAATGTTTCGAAGGTTGTTCTCGAAACACAAAATTGACTCTACAACACTTGAATCAAAGCTGAAGCTTCTTTCCGTCAATAACTCACACAGCGAATTCGTATAACCACTTCTAGTACTCGATAGAATACGGAAGTAAATGCTAGGCAACGGTCCTCGACGGTTTAAGTGACATAGCATTGTTGTTAGCACACTCTGTGACCAACCCAGAGACAACATAGCACAACATTTTATAGGAACGACGACATAAATGGTTAAAGGACGACTGAAATAAAATGTTTAATAAGTTAAATATATGTTGCAGCTTTTCTGATTAAAGCATCGTTTCGAAGTGACGTCGCACGCTCGTGTCCTCGATCCCGCATTCACGTAATATGTTTAAACGTTTTCACACGTTCAAAAATTAATTCCCTCAGCGCAGCAAACATTCACCATTTTTCTGTGTCCGTTTGTGTAATACCACGAACACATTTTCTGCTGTATTAACTTCCTATATCTTTCGTTGAATCTCTCCGTCATGAAAATGGAAGATTCGTCACTGAGAGTGGTCACATGAGCAATAGGTATAATTATTCCAGATACACTGACGGAAAAAAGCTGAAACAACCCAATAGTGCCACTATGAGAATGCAAATCATGTTTGTTGTAAATACACACTGAAAATTTCGTGAGCGGTAGTTACCTTTGAGATTGAACGAGGTGAGCTGATGTTAGTCAAGAGACATTTATCAGCTCCACTACCAGTAAGAATGAGGCAGTGTAATAGGGGTACGAAAAGCTGGATGTTGCTTCTGCGATATTGCGATCTGGGGTGCGATTTCGTATGACAGGACGAACACTCTTGTGGTTATCCCATGAATCTTGACTGCAATACTGTACGCCAGTCATGAACAGCATTCAGGCCTGTATTATCTAACAAGATAATGCTCTGCCACATACCGCTGTTATAACCCAAAGTCCTCTAAAAAGTATCGACATGTTGCTTTGGCATGCTCGATCACCAGATCTGTCCCCAGTCGAGCAATATGGGACATCATAGGGCGACAATACCAGCCTCATTCCACAACCAGGAGTAATCGACTGTGTATTGGCCGACCAATAGCGACCAATAACAATTGCCTTAGCAACCGCCAGAAACTGAGAGATGTAACAAATATACTTTTAGGAAAGATTAGTCACATCAAATGGTGTGTCGTGTTGTGACAGTTTTTCGCTCTTTGTAGTATCTCATTTGATTAACTACTACGAACAAGGGGAACCAACTGCCAATACGATCTTCCGTCGGCGCCTGGCAAGGGGAGAGGAATAAGATAAGAGAGGTGTCGTCACGCAGTTAAGATAATTTTGCCATCTCATCCAGCTTATGTAACGCAGCACCACTGCCACAGCAGTCCTAAACGCCTAACACGGATATGTGAACTAGTGAGGGCACCACGCAAATATCTACGTCGACTGCTGCAGCAAATGCTATGCAACTGCTATATGTAGACAATATGTACATAGATGTGTAGAGCTTTCCAACTGCAATGAGACGCCGGAAAAATATAACGAAGTAATCCTGAAAAGCCAACGAAAAAAAAAAATGAATGTGCTTTCATCTGAAACATTCTGTGCAGAGATTATTAACTCCAAAGAAAATTCATTAAGTAAGGAAAGGTGGAAATAACTTAATGTAAGGCCCCTTTGTGGAGAACATCTAAAACGTGAAATCATTGATCGCATTCACCCAACCTCAGTATAATTAATGCTTCATCATGTAAGGACGAATTTTAAACCTTTCAGACTAAAAAATTATGAAAAACAGTAGCTGCCTTGTCAGCTGATGCAAATCGTAACTGTAATTGGATAAGAACAGAAAAGCCTACGTGCCTATCACAGTGGTATATAGCAAAATGTTACGGCTTGTCAAACCCAAATTCCCCTGCTCCATCACGACTGCGACCCTAAGCTTATCGTCCTATCTCCAGCTTATCCTTTCGAAGCAGACGTTCTACTGTCAATTGCCTGCAGTTAAGTGCTTCAATCTCATCATGAAATACCTTCAATATTTCATTTTGAAAAATTCACAAGAGTTTCTAACTTTGTTAATGTGCGACGGTCTGTTTCAATAACTAATAAAAGAGTAAATATTATGATTTGCAATTTGCACGGCGGTACAGTGTGCAAGTGTTAGTTTACTGTGGAGTTCGAAGCACTTTTCAGGTTGATGACAGCTTTATCGTTATATGTGTACATGACATAGATTTCCTTTGTGTCCTTGGGTAACATTAATAAATACATTTGAGTGATAAATGAAATATATACTCCCACAAACCAAGGAAATGAATAAAGTTACACTAAATAAATATCCTTATTTTCTGAAAATACGGATAAAACAATATAACTGGGTGGCGCATTAGATAATACCCCAGAGATAAATGAACACTTAACTGCGTGTTCTGAGGTTTATAAAACACTGATCCACTTTTCCACTTGTTAAATTGTTAATAATATAACAGCAGATTAACATTAAGAAATAACAAAAATAAACTCATTACTGGTTTAAAATAGACAATTATTTGTCCCAATACATTTATAATGAGGAGGAAAGATGAAGTGGAAAGTGACAAGTGAAGGATGTCAGTAAAACCACTAATATTACTTTGATAAGGATGGTAGTTTTTCACTCTATTCCGCTACATCTTAACTGGTATCATTTTTATGATTTTACATTTTAAAGCCAAATGACATATTCCGTATCATATCTTTTCCAAATGGAAATAAATTTCATTTAATCAAGAAATTAAATAAAAAATACTGTTCTGCTTCTATAGGTACCACACTAAACATGGGTATATTACTGAGAGGGTGATTTTTATCCGTAAAGGACAAAGCGGTCACTGTAAGACTCAAAGTTTATTATCATGAAGCATCAACATATGTTTCACTGAGATAAGCAAGTGAACATTAAATGAAAGAACGAAGGATTGTATTCATGAAATCTAACTTTGTGTCAGGTGAGTGAGCACAGTAAATATATAATCAGGTGAATACGTCGTGGCTACTGCAAGAATGGGATGTGGTTAAAAGCACGAAACCGGAAAAATAAGAATGAACAGCAGCAGAATCATTAAAGTGCGTGACACAAGCAACTGTATAGCTAAGAATGTTAAAACTGTGCGGTTACACCCTCATGGAAATTAACTACAATCAACTTGGTGATACTACTGAAAGTTCATTCTTACCCCTCTCATACAGCATGAATGCAGTAGGCAGCGGTGGTAACAGTTGAGTCTGGCTTGACTTCTGCACTCGGAACTACAATGGAAACATCCATATGGGTGTAAGTGTTATCTGGTAGCAAATATTTTCTTACCAGTTACCTGTCCACAAGTATTTATTCTTCATTTTGCTAGCAATAAGCGTGATCTATTTTAACCACATGTAACTTGCCTGTTTGTACAAGTGTAGGCAAATCGCTGGCAAATTGCAGCAGACGCTGCGAGTTCCGTTCAGTAATGGTTTTGGACATAAGTTAAACATACTCGTATTCCTGTATATTTTGTTATTATTAATCAATAATTCCAAGGTGTGGGGAGGCAGTCACAAAACTTCTCCCAGTCCATGACAGGATTCTGAAGCTGACGAATTGAAAGATTTACACATAGGTACATAGAAGAAAGAACGTGCTCTCCAATCACAAAATAGGTTACAAATGTTTTAAACTAACATTCCTGCGTGCCACATCTGCTAAGACAAACTATTGTACTACCAGTCTACCTTCTCTGAAAGCTGGAGCTTGCTTAGGTTTCAATCTTCCCTGAAAGGAATCCTCCCAGTGCCTCGAGCAAGACTGTTTTTTACGCAGTTAGCCGCCCCACAGTCGCCTGTCGAGGGGAGTTGGGATCAAGCGAATTCTGCATTCCTTACCTGCTGTCAAGGGTATTTTTCAGCACTGATGGAATGTATTACTCTGCTTGATCCTTCACGTAATCTCCTTTATTGTGAGCCACGTACAAAAAGCTCGCCATGATTGCAGAAAATGACTGCCTTAACTGTTATAAAAGGTATGTAAGAGAAGAGTTAAATTCGCTGTGCAGTCACTGGCAATACTAAATATCATCTGCAGTTATTAGGCTGCATTAAAGGATCGACTACATTGACGATGAGGATGTGCGTATGACATTAAACGCTGCGTAAGAGTTTAGGTATAAACTGCTATGTAACATCACCTTTTCATTGTGAATAAAATGGATGCTGATTAAATTGTGCTGATGATTTTGATGTTTGGTTTGTGAGGCGCTCATCTGCGCGGTCATCAGCGCCCTTAGAAAGTCGCAATTTTTACACAGTCCAATATCTACACAATCCAAGTCAGCCGCTGTCACGAATGATGATGGTGACGATGGCAAATCTGGCCAGGAATCGAATCCGGAACCCATGATCCAGAGGCTAACCACCACACCATGAGCTGCAGACAAATTGTGCTGAGCTTCCCCTGTAGCACAAGTTCGTCTAGGACATTTTAGTTGGGATATGGGTATCATTTTTACTTTACGTATCACGTACTCATCGTCTGATGAATATTATTCTTTGGATTATAAGGGTAAAGCCGGTTCCAAAGTAAACACGAAGAAAATACACAAGCGCACTTGTCTACAAGCCTTCACACATTCGCTTGTATGTACTGGTGTTCCGGTAAATTTATTTCTGGATACATATAATAATAAGAAGATCACCAGGCGCACAATATTGCACAGAATATGAACGTTCTGAGAATACTCATGAATGAAGGCTGTGCGTTGATGGCCTCACACAAGTGGGTGGCTTGTTGTCACAATCCACAGATACTCAGATCCAACTGCAATTAATTACTCCATTCGCAGTCGACATATTGCAATAGCAAACCATTCACTCAGGGTTATAACCACAGCCATAGGTCGGACGACCTCTGAAGCTTAACCTCGTTGTCTGACGGATGGTTGGCACGAGGCTGTCGGAAATTGGTCGAGCAAGCCATAAGCATCTGCGGTGCAATGGGGTCGGAAGTCGAGTGGAGTGAGCTGTCACTCGTGGCAAGGAACCAGTCACAAAGGGGTGAGCTGCTACCTCAAGTAGCAGCAAGTATGAACTGACAGATACGTGGCTGAGGTGAGAACGGCTGTGTTTACTGGACACAAGTCACTCTGCCATGGTATGTCACTCAGTAAAGGTCGCATCACTTTACTGGTCTCGCGTGCACGCTCGCACACACACACACACACACACCCATATACATATAAAATCAACCAACCCCCCCCCCCCCACACACACACCCTGTTCATAACATCTGCCTCATGTTTACGTGCAGGTCTTGTTCCTCATATCACTTGAAAAACCCTGAAGCAGCAGTACTTGAGAACATTTGACAAATAAAATTTATGTAAAAAAATTACATGCATTTATCTTGTTTAATGTTACTACCAAATACGGCCCTTTCGCAGCATATTCAAAAACAATAACAAAGAAGTGTCCATTACTTTACAAATATGACTGGAATCCAGGCCCTTTAAAATTTAATATCTAGCCTTAGCCTTCAGGACGTCTTAGAGGTTCACTGGAAGAAAGATGACAAATTGGGAGAGGTTTCTGAGATATCCACGAATCCTAAACGGAATTTCGTGCACGTGTTTTGTGCATTCACAATATATAAGTTTCTGGCGCGCCATACAGCTAAGCACTGAGGTAGAACTTTGCATTTACATATTACCTGTTTATCATGATGACCCTTCCCCCTTCTATCTCTCCCTCTCCTCTCTCTCTCTCTTCTGATCCTATCTTTTGTTTATTGTCGTTGAGTAAAAGTATTCACTTTAATCTCGAACCAATTTTCTGAAACTCACAATGGTACGTGTGGAAAACGTTGATACTATAAAAATGCATAAAGTTTTATCATGATATTCACTACAACTGCAAAATATTTCCTTATTGTAGTTACCGTACCTGTATTTGTGAGCTCAGGTTACCTACGTTTTTCATATTATAGTGCTCCTCGCACACTCATTGCACCTAAGGGTGGTACACGTATTGCTGTACAACTCTTTTAACATCACAAAGGTGGGCTTCCAACGGATGATAGTTGCATCCTCTGTGAACAGTAGATACAAAATAGTGAAATAAGTTGCGCGTCTTCAGTTTCTCGATCTCACGTACCTTTACCTGACGTGGCAAGTCATTACACAACAGGTTGGTGCCTCATACTATCGGTTTATTTTACACTAACAAGCCACACTGGCTCGGTGCTCAGTGCATCTCACTACTGGCATCAAATATTAACTACAACGCGCGAATCGTCCTTGAGAGGCAAACTTGTCCTATGTCTCAACCAATACACTCATTGTCTTTCAATACTGCCTCAACTGTTGAAAATCACTCACAAGTACTCCACATACATTCGTCTCCTTCTTCTTCCTTCTGCAACAGCCCAGAGTGATGGAAGTGTTTAACATACATTAAACGAATCTCCTGAGGGTCGCACTCTCATAACGTTATTATGAAAAATTTTCCTCCCTCTGAATGCACTACAGTGTACGTAAAGAATTTTTATCTTACAAATCAGCATCAGTTACGTCATTTTAATTTATTACTTCTTATGTATCGGCTATTTGCAACACATTTATCACAGAGTATCCATATACACCTCTGAATGTACAGTCGTGCTCCAAACCACCCAAACGACCTGAATTGCATTTCGCCTGATTCGCATGCAACCCACATAACGCAGCAGTCTAGCAGGTCCTTTAATCGATCCTCAGAACAAAAATGGCTCTGAGCACTATAGGACTTAACATCTTAGGTCATCAGTCCCCTAGAACTTAGAACTACTTAAACCTAACTAACCTAAGGACATCACACACATCCATGCCCGAGGCAGGATTCGAACCTGCGACCGTAGCAGTCCCGCGGTTCCGGACTGCAGCGCCTATAACCGCACGGCCACCGCGGCTGGCTACTCCTCGGTACAGTCGTTTGACTACTGAAAATAGTTCCAACAAGTCACCACTAGAAAACACTGTATCGCAATAACTCAGGAAGTAAAGTAACACCACGATACTACAAATATCAGGGAACACCTTATCACAAATAAGACTGTCCTTAAGGCTTGTAGGCTCACATTTATTACAATAAATGACATACCTGAAATGTTACCACTCTCATTATTACGAAAGATAGGTAATGCACGTAGTAAGTTCGTCGTATTCATAGTTTCCTCTTCAAAGTAACATACCGTACTTATTATTTAACACAAAATGACACTAAAAATGTAAGTTATCCACGAGCACCTAGTTGAGAATATGTATGAACTTCAAATGACACGCGAATTCCTACCCAGCATCTATTGTCCCTGTTAACGAACTACGATATATGCTAAATATTGCTTCTTCACAAGCAACTTACTTGAAATGTCGTGAGGTAAAGCTTTGTGTTGTATAGGGATTCGAACCCAGAACATAACCGGATTGTTATCGAAGCACAATCAACTGTGACATATCGGATTTTCTCGGGAGTAACTAGATGTTTTAACTGAAATGACGAGACGAAACATTAATTTTTTCCTTTCCAGGACTCCAGCACGGCACCTATCGCTCTTATATTGCAGAGAAAAGGAACGTTAAATATGGGTTTGTTACACCAGCAGCGAAATGTGACTATGTTTGAACTAGACCAGTGTTGACTGGGAACCGAACCCCACATATACCGTTGTTGACTACACACAAAGAGACGTCAGCTACCGAATTTTTCTCCACCAGCAGTTCGGAATAACATCCTTGAGCTTACAGTAATCCCGCAAATAGTTCTGTGTCTCACTGGGAGTCAAAAAAGTCAGATATCGTTAGTGTTGACAACGAATGAAAATACATTAAAAACCAAAATTATTATCCACCAACAGATAGGTATTCTCATGCTAGAGCTTGATAATACATAATGAAAACTTTAGTGCCTGGTCAGGATTCGAACCTATGCACGCGCAATATGTGGAGATGTTGAGGAATCTGCAGTTTTGCCGGCCGCGGTGGTCTCGCGGTTCTAGGCGCTCAGTCCGGAACCACGCGACTACTACGGTCGCAGGTTCGAATCCTGCCTCGGGCATGGATGTGTATGATGTACTTAGGTTGGTTAGGTTTAAGTAGTTCTAAGTTCTAGGAGGCTGATGACCACAGATGTTAAGTCCCATAGTGCTCAGAGCCATTTTTGAATCTGCAGTTTTGAACAAACAACAAATTGTAGTCGAGCTGTATTGCCACGAAGGGATCAAATTTCGCGTTAATGGAGGTCTGAGCTGAATTCCCAGTTCAGAACCAGTTTTATCGACATACAGAAGCTCAAATAAAAGATGGAATAAGTGTCCTGTGAACCTACACAGCATTTGTTTCGTCACTAGAAATAAATAACTAGTACAAGAAAGGTTACTGATGATAGAGTTTCTACATGTCGGCACTCCTGACTTTACTGTGGTTCAACCTAACGTCTACTTGGTAGAGAAGGAATATAATGTTTAATGTGAATTTCAGACCACAATGCCATTGTACCTTCCTCACTTCGCGTAGTCAGAAGAGAATAGAATCTGTCTCTCCCTGTCAAAAACCATCGACAGAAGTTGGAATCGAACCCATACCATAAATATATGAACCTATTATCAATAAAACAGACCACTAAATCCTCTTCTCTCTGACTCATTTTTCTATCATAACTCCGTTGCGCGTCACTGGCTGAGAATTGTGACACACATGCTCCCTCTAGTGGTTTGCAGCATGTTCTACATCTACATCTACATTTACACTCCGCAAGCCACCAAATGGTGTGTGACGGAGGGCACTTTACGTGCCACTGCATTTCCTTCCTTTCCTATTCCAGTCGCGTATGGTTCGCGGGAAGAACGACTACCGGAAAGCCTCTGTGCGCCCTCGAATCTCTCTAATTTTACATTTGTGATCTCTTCGGGAGGCATAAGTAGGGGGAAACAATATACTCGATACCTCATCCAGAAACGCACCCTCTCGATACCTGGACAGCAAGCTACACGTCGATGCAGAGTGCCCCTCTTGCAGAGTCTGCCACTTGAGTTTGCTTAACATCTCCGTAACGCTATCACGCTTACCAAATAACCCTGTGACGATACGTGCCGGTCTTCTTTGGATCTTCTCTATCTCCTCTGTCAACCTGACCTGGTACAAATCCTACACTAATGAGCAATACTCAAGTATAGGTCGAACCAGTGTTTTGTAAGTCACCTCCTTTGTTGATGGACTACATTTTCTAAGGACTCTCCCAATCAATCTCAACCTGGCACCCGCCCTACCAACGAATAATTTTATATGATCATTCCACTTCTAATCGTTCCGTACACATACTCCCAGATATTTTACAGAAGTAACTGCTACCAGTGTTTGTTCCGCTATCATATAATTATACAATAAAGGATCCTTCTTTCTATGTATTCACAATATATTACATTTGTCTATGTTAACGGTCAGTTACCATTCCCTGCACCAAGTGCCTATCCGCTGCAGATCTTCCTGCATTTCGGTGCAATTTTCTAATGCTGTATCTTCTCTGTATACTACAGCATCATCCACGAAAAGCCGCATGGAACTTCCGACACTATCTACTAGGTCATTTACATATATTGTGAAAAGCAATGGTCCCATAAGACTCTCCTGTGGCACGCCAGAGGTTACTTTAACGTCTGTAGACGTCTTTCCATTGAGAAAAACATGCTGTGCTCTGTTTGCTAAAAACTCTTCAATCCAACCACACAGCTGGTCTGATATTCCATAGTCTCTGACTTTGTTTTACAGGCAATAGTGCGGAACTGTATCGAATACCTTCCGGAAGTCAAGGAAAATGGCATCTACATGGGAGCCTGTATCTAATATTTTCTCATGAACAAATAAAGCCAGTTGGGTCTCACATGATTGCTGTTTCCGGAATCCATGTTGATTCCTATAGAGTAGATTCTGGGTTTCGAGAAATGACATGATAAGCAAACAAAGAACATGTTCTAAAATTCTACAACAGATCGATGTCAGAGATATAGGCCTATAGTTTTGCGCTTCAGTTTTTCAGTACATTCATTTACTTGGTTGACCGAGTCGCCTTGAACTAGCTGCCTCGGCTACCCAGAGTATACATTTGACTCTATTTTGTAATCACCGAAATAAAATCACGTAACTGCTACCTACATAGAACTGCCAACAACGCAGGATTCAGAAATTTAAATAAAAAGTGTTCCTTTCCACTTGAGCTACTCTATTGCGCTATCTGTTTGTTGAAAACGTCGTCTAGTACAAAAGAAAAGCTGCAACTGTCTGTTTCTCAGAAGTGTAGATCCGACCATATGCATTATCTCACAGCACTGTGGAATGCGGAAGTTCTGGAGGAATTGTTGTTGACTTCTGGAGCTGCTGTAGCTACATGTCAGGTAGTAGCGCAACGGAAAGCATCATGCACTGTACGTTAGATGTCACAAGTCCGAGTACATTCACTACTACATTTTTTAAAACTCAATTCTGCTGTCTGCTGAAGTTATCAATCTAATGGAACTTTGAACATAATTCCCTTCACTTCTCAACCAAAAATAGTCGCTTGTGGAAAAAGGGCTAACTTCTGCGACATTTTGTTCTTTTCAAGGTAATAGACCTCCAAGAAGCAGATGCATCTTGAAACTTTTGTATTATGTATAGGGAGAGCGCATCGTGCTAAAATACGTCGGGAAAGTATTTTCTACATTAGCTGTCGTGTGGTAGTGGCATTTCATTCTTCCTCAAATCTTGTTTGACGGCTTTACCTCAGAACAAGTTTTCTGCATGCATGTAATCAATAAACTGCATGTGCATTGTCAGATTGTTATTGATAACATCAGAGAATTCGCATATATCGTCTATGATTAATTTCTCTCTCATGTTTTAACAACCTAAAAGGAAACTTACGAAAATTGTGCACTGTATTATAAGGAATGAAAGAAAACTACCCACGATAATATGACGACGAAAGTCTGTTTTAATAAAACTGAGCATCTGTACACAAGCGTGCCTCTATCGGCACTAATTAGTAAAATAGTACTCACTTAGATTTCGATTGGGTTCGTGTTTAATTGGTATGCTGTGTCATATTCAAGAGGTGTGCAAATGTGGCATTTGATAAACAAAAGTTATGCATTCCTAGAACCTCAAAATTGGCTTGTCAGCAGCGGAAGGAGGCGTTACCTGTTGTGCAGCACTGAAAGCTTTTCACAATTGCACTATGAGCAGAAAGTATTTTCTTGCTATTTCCTTATCAATGTTTGATCTGACTGCTTGTAGCTCTTTCACAGAAGGGATAAAGAAGTTACAGTCAGCGAGACCGGAACCGTGAACCATAACAGATCTTTTCACAGGTCAGCACGTTACCACAGAGCTAGTGCAAAGGTAGGTGTCTTTGATTCCTCTTACGAGGCCAATAGTGGCTAGAACTCGTAAGAACGAGATTAGTAGCGATTTCCACGTGCAACGACTTTCCTGAGCTGAAAACTGTAAATTTACAATCTTTTGTTACATCTCAAGCGATAAGAAAACGGATTCAATGGAAATGACAGGAAAAATTAAGTGAACTTTGAGGCCTAATTCCATTCACACCAGGAAGTAACTCGTCGATCACAGAGTTGCCAAACATACCTTGCCTTGTTGCGGTCGCTGGACATGAGGAGAGGATGGAAATGGATGACCGGTGCGTGGCAGGCGTGGCGATAGAGCAACTGCTGACAACAAGGCATTCCCAAACTTTATGAGAGAACTGGGCTCTTGCAATGCAGGCACTAGGCCACAAGAAACAAATATATACTGCTTCAGACAATTCTTGACAGAAAATGTCTTCAACACCATAGTACGAACTGAGCTTTTCTCCTGCAGGAGACTAGTATCCAGTAGACTGTATCTCAACGCAGTTCTGTGCTGCACAAGCACAATTTCTGTTCTCGCAACGAGAATTTAATTATGCTATTTACCATCACATTCGTACAGATCAGCACATCTTTTTCAAGTGAGCCTTTGAGTAGTGTGGAATGACTGTTCTAGTTACTTCACATCTAATTCCTGTAGAGCTCTTGTGCGTGGATTGGCAGCACGCTGTCAGTATGCATTCGAGTTGACAAATTTAACTAGCACCAGTTACTTTGGCACGAACACAGTAAGTACTACGGAATGCTTGTTCCTGGAGTCACATTTGTAGCCGAGGGACTCTCGCGATGGAAGGAGGTGAACCACGTTATCTTCGAGCAAGATGATGTCACACCCAACGTCACTGTCACGCGTATCTGAACTATACGTAGGAAGACGTAATCGGGCGCCACCTGCTGTCCTCTATACTGAGTTTTCTACTATAACGGGAGGAGACTGTAGGAGAACTTTGACCGGAAGTCAGAGCCCAAAACTGCAACGAAGCCGCGGCCAGACAGCAGATGCTGGTCATCGAAATGCGCGATCTGCTCCCGTGTCGTCGGACCACGGCGCCAGAAGCCAGGGACATCTGCTACAGTCGGCCGTCGCTCCTGCTTGATCAGCGTCCCTCAGCGGCAGCAACATATCCGTGACACTGTACCGGGTGTCAACACCCTGAGCTAGCCATCGAGAAGACACTCCGTCTCGAATGCCTTCCACGTCGTGCACGATTACGTCGGATCCCGGTGATTGCCCTGTTCCAGATGGTTCGCCGTGGCCCACAAACTCAGTGCTTCGTCGAATTCAGCACCGGAAACCAGCATTTAAGCGCTGGCCCAACCGAGTACGCCACATTCGGGCACAGCAGCGCAACACCGGCGCCTGCTGTGTATCAGCCACTAGTCTTCGCTGTGAACTCTGCCACCGCCGGTCTGCGAAGAAGGGATTCCTGCCTGTCTGCCCAGTCCAGACACGTAACACTGCACCATCCGCCCGCCCCTGCATCTCACCGCCGGTCCAGACTTCGACTCTTGGCATCGCCAACGCCGTGCCCTGGAACGAGGTGACCTTGCGCATTAGAGAAGACATTATGGCGGCCCGTGACCGCAGCGTGGCCGCATCCTGCCGTCACAGCTCGCCTCGCACAACGGAGACTCCAGCGCAGCGCTCTGCCTCCCGAACAGCGCGTGCACGCCGACCGCCACACGTCAACGGCTGCAGCTAAGACGTCGGAATATTACGAGGGAACTCAAAAACAGCGCCAGAGAATGGTCAGAAGAGTGTCTCAACTGAATGAATTAGTAAAGAACTAATGAAGAGTTGCAGTATGTTTAACAGAACCCGCCTCTGTTGCTGTCCACATCACCCATCTTCGACAGAGGACCCAGCCCACACCCAGACAGCCTACCCCTCTCGTCTTTACACTACCAATGCGACGCACCTGTGCTGTGAGCAATGACTAGACAGCTGCATCAAACTAATATGTATGTCCTCCCACTGTACACTGTGCCTAAGTGAACCCCACTACACTCGTGTGGTAGAAGTGAACCGCAGCGCACATGCAATTTTCCAAAACAGTACAAGTCAAAGATCAGGCTCATTTCCATTTTGTGCATCTTGTAAATATTTAGATTGATGACAATGCTTCTTTGAGTGTACTGTCATATACCTTTTCTTTGGCTATTTGATGTTTCACATATTGTCAGTGAATTTTAGACTTACTAAGTTACACATATTTGGAAAGTAAGAACTCCATGATTACACAGAAAATTTCTTTATGTATTTGTTTCTCATTGTACGACAAATCTAATTCTCACAAACGTATTCACAGACAAAATAATTCTGAATAGCTGATGGCCTTCTGTGTAGCGTTTCATTCAGCACTCAACTACCTCCTTAAGTAATTTGAAAACAAGAGTAAACGGAAATTCAGTAACGATATTAACATTTTTGTTTCGTTTTTTGATACTATACCGACATACTGCAATGTACAGATGTCTGTATTGTTTTTGAATGAATCCCACCTTGTGGTGACGTTATTTAGAATACATAATCAATATTCACATATTCGCTATGTTATTTCAAAAAGACCTTTGAATACTATAACCATTTCTTAAATACATGGTATTAGTGAGCCTTCAATCACAGTTATATTGACCATTTAATAAGATGACTGAATAACGAAGCTTATTAAATGTCAAGCAGAGTAACAGATTCGACAACATAATGCAGTAACAGAGATCAAGAACAGAATATTGACAATGAACTGAGAGAAGATTTGTTTTCCATTTTTTCAGCTGGTACTCAAGTACTTATTTATCGTTGTATACTCCATAAATCGGAAGGATTTGCCTTCAGCATACGGTCCACCAATAAAGTAAGGTTACGTAGGTTTCCTTGAGGATGTATGTGATTTCATATATACATCATTTAATTATCACTTACATGTTGTATTTAGCAGAGTTACTTGCTATGATATTCATGTTGTTGTGGTGTTCAGTCCTGAGACTGGTTTGATGCAGCTCTCCATGCTACTCTATCGTGTGCAAGCCTCTTCATCTCCCAGTACCTACTGCAGCCTACATCCTTCTGAATCTGCTTAGTGTATTCATCTCTTGGTCTCCCTCTACGATTTTTACCCTCCACGCTGCCCTCCAGTACTAAATTGGTGATCCCTTGATGCCTCAGAACATGTCCTACCAGCCGATCCCTACTTCCAGTCAAATTGTGCCACAAACTCCTCTTCTCCCCAATTATATTCAATACTTCCTCATTAGTTATGTGATCTACCCATCTAATCTTCAGCATTCTTCTGTAGCACCACATTTCGAAAGCTTATATTCTCTTCTTGTCTTAAAATATTTATCGTCCATGTTTCACTTCCATACATGGCTACACTCCATACAAATACTTTCAGAAATGACTTCCTGATTTAAATCAATACTCGATGTTAACAAATTTCTCTCCTTCAGACACGCTTTCCTTGCCATTGCCAGTCTACATTTTATATCCTCTCTACTTCGACCATCATCAGTTATTTTGTTCCCCAAATAGCAACACTCCTTTACTACCTTAAGTGTCTCATTTCCTAATCTAATTCCCTCAGCATCACCCGACTTAATTCGACTCCATTCCATTATCCTCGTTTTGCTTTTGTTGATGTTCATCTTATATCCACCTTTCAAGACACTGTCCATTCCGTTCAAGTGCTCTTTCAAGTCCTTTGCTGTCTCTGACAGAATTACAATGTCATCGGCGAACCTCAAAGTTTTTATTTCTTCTACGTGAATTTTAATACCTACTCCGGACTTTTCTTTCGTTTCCTTTACTGCTTGCTCAATATACAGATTGAATAGCATCGGGGAGAGGTTACAATCCTGTCTCACTCCCTTCACAACCACTGCTTCCCTTTCAAGTCCCTCGCTCTAATAACTGCCATCTGCTTTCTGTACAAATTGTAAATAGCCTTTCGCTCCCTGTATTTTACCCCTGCCACCTTCAGAATTTGAAAGAGCGTATTCCAGTCAACATTGGCAAAAGCTTTCCCTAAGTCAACAAATGCTAGAAACGTAGGTTTGCCTTTCCTTAATCGTTCTTCTAAGATAAGTCGTAGGGTCAGTATTGCCTCACGTGTTCCAACATTTCTACGGAATCCAAACTGATCTTCCCCGAGGTCGGCTTCTACCAGTTTTTCCATTCGTCTGTAAACAATTCGCGTTAATATTTTGCAGCTGTGACTTATTAAACTGATAGTTCGGTAATTTTCACATGTGTCAACACCTGCTTTCTTTGGGATTCATAGTTTATATGATATTCATAGTCAATAATAAAGCTTGCTATTTGGGCTAACCAGACATACACACAAAACATGATGGATCATAGGTAACAAAATTTTGATTGTTGCTGCCCCGCTACCTAACTTAACAGAGCCATCTAACGAATAAAATTTTCATAAATAGAATGATGTTATGAAATGTGGTAGGCGGATTCACATCCTTTTTATATTAATTATGAGATTGATTCTGCAATTGAAAGTTGTTAATGGTGCGGATTTCATTGGTAATTTTTTTTATTTAAGTGTATTGAATCATAGTGACAGCTCATACTGAGCTCTAAGTAGCTTTATTTCTTTTCATTTAACATGGCGTTGGACTCACTTCATTTTCTGGATGATTTTTGTGTGGGTGGGAAGGATTAGCACAATGGACTGAGACTGGACAGGCAAAGAATGCAATGGAAAAACAGAGGCGCCTTTAGTCATCAGCACAGACCAGAGCCTGCAACCATCACCCATGACATTCTAATTCACACTACTTTTAGACTACTAGTATCAACAGCCATTGTTCTGTTTAGAAAAGTGTATGCTTACAGAAAAAGTACACTTTATAAATACTATTACAATCTGTTGATTGGCTAACAATACGATCCCCTGATTACCAATGCATTCTATGAAAACCACACATCAGTAGGATTTTACATTTCCACAACATAAACAGTACAAATTTCAGGTCATTGACCCTGTATAGTAGGGCATCAGAATCAGCTGAAATCGTAAGAGTCGGTAGTTCGGTGCAGAGGTAAGTGGATCGAAGGTAGTCCATGTAAAGCCACGACGGAGAGCGCACCAAAATAGTCGGTTAGATGACGTACCAGAGAACATATCTTATCTACAGGTCAGGGCTGCAGTTGCGGCAACAGGAATGCCCCCTTGTCCTCAATTGGAGAGACATTTACTTGACGTCGGGTTGAGCGCAGCATAAATAGCAGAACTGATGTGGCAAGGCATTCTTGGTCCATACTTCCAGAATTCTGTACGGTCACCTGTGTCAGATTCAGCATTACTGTACTGACAAGGGAACCTCCCCATCGCACCCCCCTCAGATTTGGTTATAAGTTGGCACAGTGGATAGGCCTTGAAAAACTGAACACAGATCAATCGAGAAAACAGGAAGAAGTTGTGTGGAACTATGAAAAAAATAAGCAAAATATACAAGCTGAGTAGTCCATGTTGAAGATAGGCAACATCAAGGAGAATGTAAGCTCAGGAGGGCCGTGGTCCCGTGGTTAGCGTGAGCAGCTGCGGAACGAGAGGTCCTTAGGTTAAGTCTTCCCTCGAGTGAGGAGTTTAATTTTTTTTTCAGAGAATTATCATCTGTCCGTCCGTCCGTCCGATGCGAGGTAACTGCGCCGTAGTATGGGGACCTTACACCTAAACAAACATCGTAACACACGACGTCAGTGAAGAGAGAGTCAGTGAAGAGAGAGTATTCCTGCTAACGAGTCTCCCTGGCTGGCAGTTGACTGTTCGCTACTTTGGACGAGAGTGCATTAAATACGTGAGATGTATTCCGTGGGCAATATGAATCCAGCAAATATAGCTCACTACTTCAATAACAAGGTCAATGAATATTTTCCGAACTGTAAGGAATCGGAAAGTTCCCCCTGGGATCGAACGATTGTCGAACATTTGTATGATTATATTACTCATTTGTTGATAAACAGTACGTGTGGTGATGGTTGTCTGAAAATAAAAAATTAAACTCCTCACTCGAGGGAATACTTAAACCAAGGATTTCTCGTTAAAAATTCACGCTAACCACTGGACCACGGCGCTCATAACCTCACAGTCTCCTTGATGTTGCCTATCTTCAACATGGACTACTCAGTTTGTATATTTTGCTTATTTTTTTCATAGTTCCACACAACTTCTTCCTGTTTTCTCGATTGATCTGTGCTCAGTTTTTCAAGGCCTATCCACTGTGCCAACTTATAACTAAATCTGAGGGGGTGCGATGGGGAGGTTCCCTTGTGAGTACATGAGCAACTTAATTTGCCACCATGTTTCTGTCACTGGTTTTCGTTTGGGGTCAACGAGGTCCGAGGCTGATTTTGTAATCGACACTTGTGTCATATAGGTCCCATTTCTAGATGAATCGAGTAACACTGCAAACCAAATAAATTCCACTAACTACGATAGATATATTATATATACAGAATTTTAACTATTCCTCAGTCTTTCATGATCTGTTCATATTAACTCTGCCCTTATACACTAAATTATTGTATTAAATGAAAGACTGTTTCTGCTAGACACCTTCCATTCATATTAAAGTACTTTTTGTGCAAATGTCCGCTTTAGGATCAATAGATAAGGCTTTAAAAATCGAATTATGAATTATAAGTTGTGCATAAAGATGCAGCCCGCAAGCAATTAGTTTTCTGGATCAGAATAACTTTTCACACACAAAGGGTTTTGCAGTGTTACTGATTACCCCATTACCTCTATCATTTATATTATATTACACACCTTTCTCAAGAACACAAGTGTCATCTGCAAAGAGTTTTTTGTCATCTGTCACTTTTAGTGGCAGATAAATCATACATATCAAGAAAATCAATAGACCCAGATCGCAACCTGTGGCATCACCTATTTTATGTGATCCTAGTTAGATTCAAACTTCATTCTTGTTTATTGAGACTGTAATACGGCCTTCTTCTTCCAGATTTCGAAATCATTACTGATCTTCTTGTCTCAGCCCATAATGTTCTGACTCAGGCAAAAGTAGGCTATAGTTTACACAATCAAATGCTTATGTGAAATCAAACAAAATACCACCTCACCTCAACCTAATGTTTAGCCCCACTGGTGCCTCAAAAACAAAAGAATTAAAAGTGTGGATACACCGTTCCTGAACCCAAACTTAGAGTCTGGGAGCAAGTTATGTGTTCTGAGACGTGCCACTAGTCTCCTGTTTTCTCAAAAACATATGAAAACACTGACAGGAAAGAAATTGGTTGGTAACTTTCTATGTTATCTCTTGCAGCCTTTTTAAAAAGTGGTTTCACTAACGAGTATTTCAGTCTGTAGGGAACTGACCATAACTAAAAGACACATTGCATAGGTGACAATATAGAACTAATATATGGTGCACCGATCTTCATAATCCTACTTCAAATTTCGTCACACCCAGAGGAGTCTTTACTTTACAACGAAGTGAATCAGTTTGGTCTGTTTCATATTCCTGCGTGCGACGTAGTTGTATTGGAACACCAGCTTTCTAGAGCCATACAGCTTTACTTATGCCAATAAAATTTTGATTTAACTTGCCTCTACTGACAAGGAGTGATTATTCAATATTTTGCACCAAGAAATTACGTACATCTTGTCTACTGTCAATTGCGTAAAACCTGGTGAGATGGTTGCAGTGTTCGTTGTGATGTCCCCGTCGCTACAGCATTAGTTATCGTCTGCTGACCCAGCCAGACAACTTTGTATCTGAACGCTCATGGAGCAGACCTCCATGGTACACTGGGTGAGGTTGGCAGCATACAGTGTCAGAGGTTTTCCCATCACGTTAACGGGCAGGCAGAAGGTGGCGGGCCACACAGCACGACGCTTGCAGTGGAGTGACTGCTGCCGCTGTGTTAGCTGCTCTCTCTACGTATGAATGTTGTAAAGAGTATGGCCGGTTTTGGTTCAAATGGCTCTGAGCACTATGGGACTTAACATATAAGGTCATCAGTCCCATAGAACTTAGAACTACTTAAACCTAACTAACCTAAGGACATCACACACATCCATGCCCGAGGCAGGATTCGAACCTGCGATCGTAGCGGTCACGCGGTTCCAGACTGTATGGCCGTTTTTGTACGTGCCGCGAACTCCAGTATATTTTTTAATATGGTAAGCGCAGAATAATAAAGTTGTGAGTCGTTCTTTTGATATGAGATTCACGATTAAGTCACACGGCCACGTGAACCTTAGCATTATGTTGGATAAGCTTATTCGTGCCTGTAGATTGATCTCATTAGCTGAGATTATGATGGTGATTATTTTGTTCAGTCAAACTTTCATTCTGAGTACCCACTAACGTCATTTGATATGTTCAAATCATGGCCAGGCGCTGTTGACTTAACGTATACTAATATATGAAGGCGAAACGTTGATAGTAAAAATCTTAAAAAGTTCTTGACCAAATTACTTCAAATTTTAGCGCGATACTCTAACAAACATTCAGACGAAACTATGCTATATATTTTTTAAAATAAGAATGTACAGATTTTTTGTTGAAACAGGATGTGAGAAAGAAAATGCTGTGCTGTGCTATGAAAAGTGTTGATTCTTTTCCTTTCTCGCAATCGGTTTTAGTCAGGATAGCAGGACATTAACACCATTAGTCGATTAGTTTAAACTTAATGAATGTAACAGTACATTCAAAAATTTCGTACTAAAAGTAAGAAAAACGATCACAATAGAAATGACCCTCAACAGGCAAGGAACAACCTCAACTATATTTCTAGAAGGAGTCAAAGTAGAATCTGTTTCACATTTTAGGTACCTAGGAAGCATGATCTCGAAAGATAACACCATTAAGCAGGAAATACTCAGCAGGACAGAGGAAGCATCTAATTTTTACAGTCAAACGAGAAATCTTCTCTGGGATGATAAAATGCAACGATAAGGAAAAGCGACCTGTACCACACCTATTTCGTACTAGTCCTAAAATATGGTTTAGAAACATGTACCCTACTGAACAAAGATCTCAGCAGAATTTAGGCAACAGAAATGAGAGTCGTTAGGACTATGAACCAACAATTAGAAAAGACATAATCAGGAATGAGGTAAACAGAAAATTAGGCGATATTGAGGTTCCTGTTACCAGTGTCATAAGGAAACGCAGACTTCAGTGATATGGGCACATAATGAAAAGGAACAGCCAAAGCCCTGCCAAAAGGTATTTCAGCCTGAACCTCGTAGGAAGAAGACCACAGGGAAGACCAAGAAAACGCTTGATAGAGACTATAAGATCAGATCTGAAGGTGAAAGAACACCAGTGGGAAGCTATCTGGAACAGAAGATGTATGAAGACAAGGAGACGGCGAGCGCTTGTACACCACATCCGGGAATCTGGAGTTGGAAAACGATGATGATGATGATGATGAGTGAAATAGTTTCTTCCACATAAATTATTTTCTAAATTACAGAAGCATCCACTTTACCTGAAACACCGTATAATTATTATTGATACTGGTCCACATAAGAAACGATATAATTTCTGTGGGGGTTATGAACATTACTATACTGAGTAATTTTGTGGAGAGTTACAGCAACGATATAGAATTTTTTACATAGAACACGAGTTTTTTCTATCATTTAGCTGATGTACTTAAACCAGCTGCGTACAAATCAATTGAAATCACATTTCCATGACGTCTAGTTTCGGAGCTATAAACCTACAAAGTGCTAGGGGTGGATACAACAATTAGTTAGTTGCGTGTTCCATTGATCAATCGCATGATATGGTAGCTGTTATGATGTGGAACGTGTCAAGTGCACAAGAAATGCACATATGAAACAAGATTTTTTAATAATATATATGTTAAAATACAGAGTTAAAGATTAATATTTATATTATTAACCCCATTCCCTTAATGGCACAAAATGCATATACTACATTTATAGATTTATTTATCCCTGTTCAAGACTTCATCTATGGTATAGAAGGAATTGTGAAGGAGATATGATTTCAATTTATTTTTGAAGCTATTACTGCTGTCTGTCAGACGTTTTATTTCATCTGGTTATTTGCTGAAAATTTTTATAGCAGCATATTTTACCCCGTTCTGTGACCAAAGATAGGTTGAGTAAAGGATAGTGTAAGTCTTTCTTTTTTCTGGTATTATAATCACGAATGTCACTGTTGTTTTTAACTGGTCCATGTTGTTGAGAACAAATTTCTTTAGTGAGTAAATGTACTGTGGGGCCGTTGTAAGAACTCCCAATCTTTTTTTTTTTTTTTTTTAAACCCTACAAGATGTGTGACTGTGAACCCCACACATTATTCTAACCACATGCTGTATGTAATACTTGGCTGTGTGCACATGGATGTTATGGTGGCAGAATGTCGTTGTAAGTGAGGTGTTTAGATGTGTAACACGTTCCTGAATGCACAAAGCAATACATCTTCTAAATAACCTGTTCACCTGTAGATGAAATGTAACATTGCTGGTGTCATACAGCGACAAGCATCTTCGATGTGCTGCTAGATGTCGTGCTTGGTTAGACTGACGACTGTCATCTTACACCGCTATATATACTGTGAGATATCCTGGTCGAAGTGCAGGACTTGTGTTCAAACGCGCTGAACAACGACTTTAGGAAACAAGCAGTTTGAGAAGGCGTGGCAGTAACAGACGACGACCAGCGAGAAGTGAAGAGAGTGCAGCGTTTGATTTAGCTATAGTACACCATGATCCTCATGTCAGCTTACGAGATATTGTTGGAGTCATTGGTATCAGTCTTGCATCTGTCTGACGCATTCCACAGGATCACAGGTTTCACCCATACCGCCTCTCACTGACACAGAAGCTGCGTGGGAATGATTTCAATTGGAGAGTTACTTTCTGCAAATGGGATGTATGTAATTTCACTTTCACGAAGTGTGATGTTGTCTCATGAATCCATGTTCAGAAATTGAGGTGCTGTGAGCCGTCATAATATGCATTACTGGCCATAGAAGGTCTTAGGTGGATACGTCCAGTTCATCGTCAATGGAGGTAGTCCATTAGTGTGTGATGTGGAATGCCTGGCGATGAGAGCATTGATTCAAACTACTTCGTAGGTTTACTGGCAGATGAGATGTATCAAGCTCATCCTGAAAATGTTCGTCTGCACATTAGCCATATGCGAATGCATTATGATGGTAACCCGTTCTGCATGTGATGTTGTACAAGAACTAAACGACAGATTCCGTGGAAGATAGTTGTGGCGCCGTGGTCCACAGCAATGGCCTGCCCAGTCGCCCGTTTTCCCACCAGTATGTTTCTTTTTGTGAGGATATCTAAAAAAATCGTGCTCATGTCGCTGGACCCATAACCCTAGATAACTTCAAATGGTGCATCGATAGAGCTTGTTGCTATGTGAACCGGCTTCGTTACATCTCGTCCGAAGGTCATTTAGGACATGCACTGAATTGTGCATTCAGGAATATGGACAAACATTTGAACACCTCACTTACATCTATCTACCACCACGTCACCAGAACATCTATTTACACACAGCCAAGTGTTATGCATAGCATATTGCATCTATCCATAATAATTTCTAAGTTTCTTGCTCCCAACCGAAATGTGATAGTATAACGTCTCTTATGTAGAACTATCTCAATAAATATTCTTGTCACCTGTTATTTTGTACATTAGAAAAATTATTTTGTACGTTACAGTGGCACACACATTATCCGCATATATATGCATAGATAATTTTAAACAAAAATTGTATACACAACATTGTGCTGTTTTGTTTTCTTCCCTGCAGTCGATGTTACTACGATAGCACGGCATTTTACACAATTAGACAAATCTCTCCCATGGTCAGTTGTACGTTACCCTTCCACGAACTGGTAGTTCAGAAAACCAGTTCGTTTTCTTAGTACATAGTAGCTTATTTTGAGTTTTGTAACATTATGACCACCGAGATACTATCGGTGTAAACCCGCCCAGGCTATAGCAGCGTCACCTGGTGAGGAAAGACTGCTAGTCAGACACACGCACGGTGAGTGTAGTATGAGTGAGGGTGCTGACCTTGTGTGGAATTGGGAAGGCGCGCGATCTAAGTCTGACCGAGGGTGAATTGTGAAGGTCCGGAGGCTCGGTACGAGCATTTCTGAAACTGCACGGCTTGTCGGCTGTTCTAAGAGTGCGGTGGTGAGTGACCAATACGTGGCGAAACCAAGGTGAAACCACGTCCAGACGTCGTGGCGTTGCGCCGCCGACCGTCATTAAAGGCGTCGGTCGTCGTAGGCTAGGCAGACTGGTAAAACAGGGCAGGCGACGAACTGTGGTGGAACTAACAGCAGACTTCAATTCGGGGCAGAGTACAAATGTGTCTGAACACACAGTGCGCCGAACACTCCTAACGGTGAAATGATGATTAAATTAAGACCCTAAGCTGTCGTAGGCGTTGATCTACATCAACGGGGACAGTTTAAAACGTGTGCCGCGACCGGGATTCCAACCAGGGATCTCCTGCTTACATGGCAGACGCTCTATCCATCTGAGCTATCGAGGGTACAGAGCGTAGTGCGACTGCAGGGATTTATCGCTGGCACGCTCCCCGTGAGACCCACATTCCTAACTTAATGTCCAAACAGTGCATTCGTAGGGCCCCTGCCCATTACACTCATTACTTGCGGCAGACCATCTTACAGAGTCCCGTAAGAATTCGGGCAATACGTGTGCTTCCCGCACAGAAAAAGAAGGTCAATGACCGGTTAGCCCAAAATATTTGAAGATGGTATCTGTTCTGCAGGATATGTCAGAAAAAACATATACCATCATCAAAAACTCCGAACGATGGTCTCCACAGCCGACGGACACACGCGTGTGCCAACGTTAACACCGTTGCTTCGACAACTACGACTGAAATGGGCACATGACCATCAGCACAGGACATTGGGGCAGTGACAGAGCGTTGCATGGTCTGATGAAACCCGATACCTTCTTTATAATGCCGCTGGAGGAAGCGAACCCGTTGTCTTCCAGGGGAGCAGTTCTTTGACTCCTGTACTGCGAGACGGAGACAAGACTGGCGGCGGCTCCATTTTGTTCTGGGTAGCATTCACGTCGAACTCCGTAATTCCAGTGTAGCTCGTCCAAGGTACCATGAAGGTCAAGGAGTAGATTGCAATGGTTACAGAACATGTACACTCCTTCATGAAGATCATGTTTCCCGATGGCAGTGGCATTTTTCAGCAAGATAATACGCCGTGTCACAAGACTTGGAATGTGGTGATTGGTTCGAGGAACACAGTGGCGAGTTACAATTGATGGGCTGACCTCCTTAACTCGCCAGATCTGAACCCAATCGAACACATCCGGGATGAGATTGAACGTGGCGTCAGAGCTCATCGCCCCTCTCCCGGCAATTTACGGAAATTAGGTGTGCAGATGTCGTGCAAACTCCTTCCAGTGACCTTCCTAGGCCTTATTGCTTCCATGCTGCGAAGTGTTGTCGCTGTTATCCATGCCACAGGTGGACATTCCGGCTATTATATTGGTAGTCATAGTGTTCTGGCTGATCAGTTATATGATTGTAATTTCGAGTTCTTTACCTTCAAACTGAGAGGAGTCGCGACGACGAGCCGAAATTTGGGTCCTGACGCTCTACTATTCCACGCTCACCTCCATGTGATCGTTACGGAGAAGTTTGTGTAAAGAGGCGTACACTGCCAAGTCGAAATGGAAATGGAGCCCTTTAACCAAGTTTTTGTTCTTCAAGTTTCAATATGGCAGCTTTATTGAAGTAAATCTTTGATTATCTTAGGAATCTAAGCTTCTCATTTACTGCTGTAAAACCTTGTTCAAACAATCGCATTCGCAGAGACTTACTTCAAGAGCCGTTGCAGATAATTGCACTGAGGTAACAAAAGTCATGGGACACCTTCAGTATCGTGTCGCACCTACTTTTTCATGGCGTAGTGCAGTAACTTGACGTGGTATGGTCTCAACAAGTCGTCGGATCTCTCCTGCAGAAATATTGAGCCATGCTACCTTTATAGCCGGCCATAATTGTGAAAGTGGGTACGATTATATCCCATAAATGTTTGATGGGATTCATGTCGGGTGGTTCTCACGCATTACCTACATGTTCTTCAAACCAATCGCGAACAACTGTAGCCCGGTGACACAGAGCATTGTCATCCATAAAAATTCTATTGTTATTTGTAAATTTGAAGTCCATGAATAGTTGCAAATAGTCTCCAAGCAGCAGAACACAACTACCTCCAGTCAACGGTGGGTTCAGCTGGACGAGAGGACCCAGTCCATTCCATGCAAGCGCACTGAGACCACAACCAGCTTGCACCGCGGCTTGTTGAAAAAGTGGATCCAAGGCTTCGTGGGATCTGCGCCACGTACGAATCCTACCATCGGCTCTTACCAGCTGAAATCGGGATTGATCTAACCAGCCTACTGTTTACAATCGTCTAGGGTCCAACCTTTATAGTCACGAGTCTAGGAGAGATGCTGCAGGCGATGGCGTGCCGTTAGTAAAGGCACACGCGTCGGTCGTCTGCTGCCAAATTTCGAGCACCGTCGTCAAGTTCTACATTGATTTCTGCTGTTATTTCACGCAGTGCTGCTTGTTTGTTAGCACTGGCAACTCTACATAGACGCCTTTGTTCTAGGTGTTAAGTGAAGGTCGTCGAACCCTGCGTTGCTCGTGGTGAGAGGGAATGCCTAAAATCTGGTATTCTCGGCACACTCTTCACACTGTGTATCTCGAAATATTGAATTTCCTAACGATTTTCGAAATGGAATATCCCATGCGTCTAACTACTATTACGAGTTCAGAGTCATTCCCGTCGTGCGGCCATAATCACGCCCGGAAATTCTCCACATGAATCCTCGAATGCACTGCTCTTTTATACCTTGTGTAGGTGATGCTACCGCCATCTGTATGTGTGCATATCTCTATCCCAATACTTGTCTCCTCAGTGTACATTTCTGGTACTGTTCCAGAGCAGAATATATCTTTTTGTACAGGAAAACATTTTCAGTTTTATTGCCACGAGGAGCAGTTTCCCGGCGACAAGATATGCATTTAATTACTCATAGAATCGCTAACCACACCAAGGCAAGTATCAAATTTCAATCCCATTTAGGTATTTTGAACCATTCATTAAATGAAACGAGCTCTGGTTTAGGTGATGCACACTATATATTCAGACCATTTAAATTATGAGTCGCAGCACAGGAATCACTCAGCAAACCGACTGCAAATAACTGTTTGGTACAGTGACCGATGTTTCGACAACTGTAAAGATGTCTTCAACAGAATGAAATTTTAAGAAACCGTACAGTCTGATGTTTTTCCTAGCATGACATATGTGCAAAAGGCTGAAACGTGTTTAATTTTAATTACTGACTTGAGCATATCTGCAACAAACTTTGACCATCGCCTTCTCGCAATGTAACTTACGGTTTGTTAAAAATTTCATTCTGATGAAGATCCTTAGAAGTGTCAATGTACCAAACAGTTATTTGCAACCTGTTGGCTGTGTGATTCCTATGTTGAAACTTATACACGGTTGCTGACAGACAGCTATGCTTAAAACTGGAAATAGTGTATGCTCTTAACGTCCCTTACCCCTTACAGTGCCTTAGCACAAGTGACAGTTACAGCAGTATCAGTATACATTCCTGAAAGTTAGATAGTTTATGAACTACACCTCGCTTTAAGGAAGTAGAAATATGTTTGTCCAACATAAAGGCTTATGAGTGTTATTAACGACACCAGTAATTACTCAAAGTAAAAACGAGGCAAGTTTAGTGGAGTCGCTTAATATTCTTGCGTGATGAGGAACAATAACTCGCTGCTAAACTGGTGGACTCGAAATTGGCCGAAGAAATTTAATACAAACATTGCTGGCGCCAAGTTTGCGCCGAGTTTTCGCAGATTTCGCCAACTTGGGGCTCTCGTCAAAAACTATGTCGAGCGGGCGCAGCCGGAGTGCGCACGGCGAGCGGAACGCAGCCTGGCGGGGCGGCGCGGCCCGCCACTCGCAATTTCGCGGCCGTGTCTCCCCGGTCGGTCGATTCTCTGCGAGGGACACACACGGCAAGTATGCACCAGTGCGCGGAATTTTGTGACTCCCGCAAATAAAAAGGGGAAAAAGAGTACGCCTGCAGTTCCGAGGGACTTCTTTATGAGAAGAACCACCACTCGCGGAACTAATACTAAACTGCTCCGCAACAATTTGGTGCTTTTGATGTGTCAACTTTGGACAGCCCCGCTGCCAGCAACGTGGCCTCCTAACAAAACAACGGAGTGGAGCCGGCGTCGCCACGTGACACGGTAGATCTGAAAGACTGGTGTAGTGTGTGCAGCAGGGAAGAGTGCGGTAGCTGGAGGATGGTGTACCTAGGGACACGTCATGTTAACTGGTTAGTACTTCATTCTAGTCAGTGATTTTAGAATCACATAAACGCACTAGAAAACAATATAAACAGTTGTAACCTCCCCACAATAATTTAAAATCATTAATATAAATAAATATCGTCATTCAGTGTAACCTGCCAACAGAATTCTTTCTGATTTAATCTAAACTCAAAATTCATTCACATTTAGCGTAACCTCAAAACAGAAAAATTCCTAAACCTCTCAACAGTAAAAATTATAATTATGTCGTTCACATTCAGTGTAACGTCCCAATAAAAAATGAATTCAGTAACCTGGTAATAAAACAATGTAACTAACCTCTCTATTAAATTGTCGCTCACTTATGACTTTTCAATAATTCACTGTGAATTTAACCTGGTAAATTTTGGACGACAGCAGTGCTGCGTCATGGCCCTGAAAGATCATTCTGAATAAAAAAAAGGAAAAATTCTTACGTCAATGAAGTCGCCGGATATATCTGTTCTTACAATAAATTTTTCCGGCACAGCTCTGTGCAATGCTGGCCGACCTATCTGTCATTTATGAAAGGAAGCTACTGATTTTTCTATTGCAATAATCGGGATGATCATGGATGGGAGAAATTAGTAAATTCTTTAAATTGAAATGAAAGGTTGTTAAAAGTTACTTTTTATGAGGAAGATTATTATTACGAGAGTTTTAAAACATTTACATGCGACTTGAGATAACATTACTACATATGCGCAAGGCTGCTTTTTACCTCATACAATAATACTCAGGCTCCGACATCGCTGCACCGCGACCGGGCCAGCCAACACGATACACGATACCAGACCAGAGCAGACTCCAGACTAGCAACAACTTACTGCTACAGCTACACAGTTCCTACTGCAGTCAACACTGCTCTCTGGTCAGAGATTTTCTTATACCTTGCATATCGCAGGCAGCAATACATCGAAATTACATCTGCTCGGACCTCTTACACAGTTTCCGGCAATTTCTACTGGCTTTGTGAGACATGAGGTTGTGTTTTTGCAGCGTTTGTAAATACTAACAGTTCTACAAATTTGAGCCCTCTGTAATGCGTTAAGCATATGTGGACGATATTCTTTTCTTACATACATTTATGGTGAATTAAATTCCGTTGGCAGCTCGTGGTCTTGGGGTAGCGTTCTCGCTTCCCGCGCACGGGGTCAGCGATTTTCTCTGCCTCGTGATGACTGGGTGTTGTGTGCCATTCATCATCGTTGGCTCGCAAGTCGCCGAAGTGGCGTCAGTTAAAAAGAACTTGTAATACGGCGGCCGAACTGCCCCGCATGAGGCCGCCCGGCCAACAACTCCATACGATCATTTCATTTCTTTTTTTTCAATTAAATTCTGTATATTTTTAAAGCAACTTACATAACGTGTGGGCGGTTAAGGCTTTTTACATTTCTTACACCTTCAAACAGTTTTCCTGTCACGGACCACGTGAAATTTGCCAATGAACTGTGCTTTGTAATGTCTTTTCAAAGTCTTTCACTGTCTTCAGAATCGAAATTAGTGTTCGTTGCCAATAGCTTCTATTTCAAAATATTTTTAGCTTGCAACTAGTTTTTGATAATACTTCTCCTTAACTTGAATTCACATAATGATTATTGATGTGTAGTAGAGTACTAATGTAATACGTAGAATATTAAAGATGGTATTGTCAAGATTTTCTTGACTGCAACAATTTTAAATTTGAATAGAATATTTCTTCCTAGGTGAACGATCAGTTTTACCTTGGTATAATTTTTCAGTCTGCGGAAAATTCACTTTTATCTAGTACTTAGACTGCGGAAAATATAATGTTATCGCTATCATTTCTAAGCCCCATTAGAAAACATATTAAACTTCTGTTAGAGGACTGGCTAGAGAGTGAAGTCTGAAAACTGTTCCAAAATACAGCATTCACCCCTACCTACGTCTGGAGTAAGTACCTCAGGGACGTAAGTCTAGCATACCATAAGAAACAATAGACACTAGAAATATCGTTATAAGTAAATATGGGACCATTTGTAAATATTAATAGTAAAAACAGTATTCGAAATACTTTGAGTCACCTTTTTTCTCAAGTACAACTTTAATGAATTGTACATTTTTAGCAAGAGGTCTGATGAGTGTAACCAAGGAGTTTGGTGTTGCTCACAATATTTTTTCGTGTGCGTGGGAAGCGTCCCGAATCGCAGGCATTGTTGCTCGAAGGAAAGCGGACTGTCGATCAGTGTCGATTACTGCAGGAGATGACCGCTACTTTGTGCAACAGGTAAGGGGGAACCCGCGTCAAAACAGTGGGTGCAATTGTAACCACATTGAACAGATTTGTGAGACACATAATCTCACTCCACAGTGGCACAACAATTGCATGGGGGTGGTCTCTTTGCTTTACGTGTAGCACATCTAATCCCGTTGAACCCGCACACCGGAGGCACTGTATGCGTTGGTGTCAAAAGCATAGGGAGCGGATCAACGAGGAATGATGCCGCCTGCTCTCCTCGTATGAAAGCAGATTCATTCTGAGTAGGATTCTGGTCGTACACTCATTTGGCAAGAGGTTGGAACACATAATGCACCCGTTCTGTTGGAACGGTTGTTGTGGTGTGTGGAGGCATAATGTTGTATTGATGGACAGACCTCCAAATCTTTCAACACGGTGCACTCAGAGGTCAATATTTTTCTGACACTGTACTTCTTTTCCAATGCGTCTTTTCACGGCTGCATTCACCACTGGCAACATTTATAGGGATGAAATGCACGACCGCATCGAACAGCGCAGAAGGAGGAACTCTTAGAACAAGAGGTTATTAGGCAAATTGCCTGGTCTGCCCGTTCCCTCGATCTAAATCCCACTGCAACACTTCCACATTCACCATGGCCCATCTAGCAGTTATGAACCGTACTGATGGAATAATGGAACGTTATAACACAAGTACTACCTACCGACCTCGTGGACAGCATGGGAGAACAAGCATTGCCGTCCGTGGCTATCACGCAGCCTACTAAGAACGATTTCTCACCTTTTGTAATGTCCAGGTTACCATCATAAAGCGCGGTGACTTCAGTGCAATTATTGTCTTTTTTTTCCAAAGACAACAACTGCACTGAAGTCGCTGCGGTTTATGGTGTTTTTCTCATTGGGTATCTATTCCAGTTACTTCCTGTATAATACTGTAGCAGTTCTTCTTATGTATGGCCCCCGTTTCATCGAGCTCTGTTACTTGTCAGTAACACATTGTGGGGAAGCTACTTTCTTCCTTAAGTTCTGCGCAGCAGTGTGTTTATGAGAAAAGTTCTAGATAAATTCGGTTGTATAGGAGTGTGCTACCAATGTATCATTTGAGTGCATATACATTTCGAAAACTGTTCACATATAGATAACTCCTACATAGACTGTATGAAGTATCCTTCGTATTATTCACTATTAGTAACCATTGAGCTTGTTTTTCATTAGGTAGGTGAATGACTGCCTGCGATTAATATTGCAATTTCCCTAAGAATTGACGAAGATTATAAAGATTGTACCAGAAAGTAAATACGGAAGGACTTATTTCTAAAATATTTCAAAATGTGTTAAGCTAAAATTCGAACCTTTCCGGGGCACTTTCAAACTGGCGCTCTAAGAAGCCATTTCGAGATTCCATCGCAGCATAATCTGTTAAACCAGACAATCTGAAATGCGAAAAATTTAATTGCAAAGCCAAACATTAGTGAGGCTATTGCTTAGTTTTGTGTACAAAAAGAAAAAAAAAACTAGGTAACATCTTCTGAGCTATGAGACTTATCGCAATCGCGAAAATCCCTTGCGGTTATCTCTTCGAAGCTTTGAGCCAGGTTCAGATAACGAATTCAAACTGTTAAGATGCCTACGAGACGGAGGTACAAAATCCGTGCTACTTTCAGATGTCAAGCACCTGCACTACAGTTAAGGACATTAAAAATGAACAGAGTGCTTGCTGGAAAACGTTACACGGCACCGCAGTCATCTAACTATTGGCGTCTGTGTTTGTAGGAGACAAAAATTATGTTTATCGTATCTAAATGCGCTCTCCATATATACTGCTATTCTAAGATTACTATTGGACGCACGATAACAGCTACAACATGCATCAATGTTTTTTTTCCGTTCACTTGAATCCCTTTGCTTCTTAACAAACGAACAAGCCAAGGAGGCAGTCTACACTTTGAGACCAGACTCGTATTGCAGCTGTTTCTGATGCATCAGAGGGAAACCCATTCTGTCATCAGTAGACATCAATTCCTTCAGGTACATATGAGTAGGAATACAATGGCAATTCTCTCACAGTGGAAAGTGGAGGCAAGAGAAGGGCTGCAGAGGTAAGACATCATTGTGCTCTTCCACTCTCCTAAAACAGTATCAGAAAATGGGTTAACCAGTTAGCTTCAAAGCCAACACACACATATGCTTAGATCTTCCAATCGAAACTCAGTATTTTATTGTCCAGCCACATTTTTCAACTCATTAAGCCACGCCAATTTCCTTGAAATAGCCCATTCAGGGAGCCACACACACACACACACACACACACACACACACACACACACACACACACACACAACTTTGTCAACATTTTGCTCTCCCAATCACAGCCCTGTATTTTCAGTACTATACCAGCCTTTAAAACAAAACTGTCGACCGGTACGTATCCAAGAATTGGCCATCTTGTTCTCCCTACACCACTTGGTGATGACAATCGTTCATCGTTTGAACTCCATTTGTTTCAAGTCAAAATTTTCTGCATTATTCTTCTATAACGGTGGAAAACACAGATGCCTCACTTTATTGGCACAACTGGTGTAATTTACAGATTAATGTATACTTGAAGCTTAAAAAGCGACTGTTGACAGACTGACTCAGTGCTATTTCCATGAATAAATCATCTGTAATATTTATCAAAAATTTGTAAAGATCCTGGTATTTCTTAGGTCTACTTGAGACGATGTTTGTGGCAGTTCTTAGAACAGACATTGATCACGTGATAGATTAGATTAGATTAGATTAGATTAATACTAGTTCCATGGATCATGAATACGATATTTCGTAATGATGTGGAACGAGTCGAATTTTCCAATACATGACATAATTAGGTTAATTTAACAACATACTTAAGTTAATATAACAACTTTATTTTTTTGTGTTTTTTGTTTTTCTTTATTTTTTATTTTTATTTTTTTAATATTTTTTTCTTTTTTTTCTTAATTTATATCTAAAAATTCCTCTATGGAGTAGAAGGAGTTGTCATTCAGAAATTCTTTTAATTTCTTCTTAAATACTTGTTGGTTATCTGTCAGACTTTTGATACTATTTGGTAAGTGACCAAAGACTTTAGTGCCAGTATAATTCACCCCTTTCTGTGCCAAAGTTAGATTTAATCTTGAATAGTGAAGATCATCCTTTCTCCTAGTATTGTAGTTATGCACACTGCTATTACTTTTGAATTGGGTTTGGTTGTTAATAACAAATTTCACAAGAGAGTATATATACTGAGAAGCTACTGTGAATATCCCTAGATCCTTAAATAAATGTCTGCAGGATGATCTTGGGTGGACTCCAGCTATTATTCTGATTACACGCTTTTGTGCAATAAATACTTTATTCCTCAGTGATGAATTACCCCAAAATATGATGCCATATGAAAGCAATGAGTGAAAATAGGCGTAGTAAGCTAATTTACTAAGATGTTTATCACCAAAATTTGCAATGACCCTTATTGCATAAGTAGCTGAACTCAAACGTTTCAGCAGATCATCAATGTGTTTCTTCCAATTTAATCTCTCATCAATGGACACACCTAAAAATTTGGAATATTCTACCTTAGCTATATGCTTCTGATTAAGGTCTATATTTATTAATGGCGTCATACCATTCACTGTACGGAACTGTATGTACTGTGTCTTATCAAAATTCAGTGAGAGTCCGTTTACAAGGAACCACTTAGTAATTTTCTGAAAGACAGTATTGACAATTTCATCAGTTAATTCTTGTTTGTCAGGTGTGATTACTATACTTGTATCATCAGCAAAGAGAACTAACTTTGCCTCTTCATGAATATAGAATGGCAAGTCATTAATATATAATAAGAACAACAAAGGACCCAAGACTGACCCTTGTGGAACCCCATTCTTGATAGTTCCCCAGTTTGAGGAATGTGCTGATCTTTGCATGTTACGAGAACTACTTATTTCAACTTTCTGCACTCTTCCAGTTAGGTACGAGTTAAACCATTTGTGCACTGTCCCACTCATGCCACAATACTTGAGCTTGTCTAGCAGAATTTCATGATTTACACAATCAAAAGCCTTTGAGAGATCACAAAAAATCCCAATGGGTGGTGTTCGGTTATTCAGATCATTCAAAATTTTACTGGTGAAAGCATATATGGCATTTTCTGTTGAAAAACCTTTCTGAAAACCAAACTGACATTTTGTTAGTACTTCATTTTTACAGATATGTGAAGCTACTCTTGAATACATTACTTTCTCAAAAATTTTGGATAAAGCTGTTAGAAGGGAGATTGGACGGTAATTGTTGACATCAGATCTATCCCCCTTTTTATGCAAAGGTATAACAATAGCATATTTCAGTCTATCAGGGAAAATGCCCTGTTCCAGAGAGCTATTACACAGGTGGCTGAGAATCTTACTTATCTGTTGAGAACAAGCTTTTAGTATTTTGCTGGAAATGCCATCAATTCCATGTGAGTTTTTGCTTTTAAGCAAGTTTATTATTTTCCTAATTTCAAAGGGAGAAGTGGGTGAGATTTCAATTGTACCAAATTGCATAGGTATGGCCTCTTCCATTAACAGCCTAGCATCTTCTAATGAACACCTGGATCCTACAATATCCACAACATTTAGAAAATGATTATTAAAAATATTTTCAACTTCTGACTTTTTGTTCGTAAAGTTTTCATTCAATTTGATGGTAATACTGTCTTCCTCTGCTCTTGGTTGACCTGTTTCTCTTTTAATAATATTCCAAATTGTTTTAATTTTATTATCAGAGTTGCTGATTTCAGACATGATACACACACTCCTGGATTTTTTAATAACTTTTCTTAATATAACACAGTAGTTTTTATAATTTTTGATAGTTTCTGGGTCACTACTCTTTCTTGCTGTCAGATACATTTCCCTTTTGCGGTTACAAGATATTTTTATACCCTTAGTAAGCCATGGTTTCTTACAAGGTTTCCTACGAGTATATTTAACTATTTTCTTGGGGAAGCAGTTTTCAAATGCATTTACAAAAATGTCATGAAATAAATTATATTTTAAATTGGCATCTGGTTCACGGTACACCTCATCCCAGTCTAACTGCTGTAGGCTTTCCCTGAAATTTGCAATTGTTAAATCGTTGACTGAACGTACCACTTTGGAGGACTGTTTAGTATTGCTGAATGGAGCTATGTCATATATTGTAACTAGCTGTGCACCATGATCAGAAAGACCATTCTCAACAGGCTGAGCATTTATCTGGTTAAACTTATCTTGGTCTATAAAGAAGTTATCTATCAGTGAGCTGCTATCCTTTACCACCCGAGTAGGAAAATCAATAACGGGTGTCAAATTGAAAGAACCGAGTAATACTTCAAGGTCATTTTTCCTATTACCCTCTTTCAGAGAATCTACATTGAAGTCCCCACAAATAATAATTTGCTTCCCCCTGTCTGACAGATAGCACAACAAGGAGTCCAAATTTTTCAGAAATAGATGAAAATTTCCTGATGGGGACCTATATACAGTTACAATTATAAATGTGCCTTTATTTAATTTAAGCTCACAGGCACATGCTTCTATATGTTTCTCTACACAAAACTTTTTTGTTTCTATACTTTTTGCACAATGATAACTTTTGACATATATGGCAACTCCTCCTTTCTCCATATTTTCTCTCATTACATGTGCAGAGAGCTTATATCCACTTACATTTACCTTATCCATATCAGTAACAATGTGATGCTCAGACAGGCATAGTATATCTATTTCATTCTCAGCTTCTAAATCTTCTAAACAAACCAGAAGCTCATCTACTTTATTCTTTAAACTCCCAATATTTTGATGAAATATACTTACATTATTTTTAATTATGCCTTTATGAGAACCTTTCCTTATTCTAACATTTGCAGTACTCTCCTGTCTGAGTTTCTCATTGTGCTTAGGCCTAGTTCCTATACCAGTGGTCACACGGTGTTCAGAGAGGCAGATTATGTCAACTGGATATTTTGAATATTTCAGGAATGCTTCACCTCACTAAGCATCGTTTTTGGGGGAAGAAGATAATGCATCATATTCAAGTCTGCAACAAAAATTAATTCATGTTATTGTGTGGCTAATACAGTTTTAATATAATAAATGGCTCTGAGCACTACGGGACTTAACTTCTGAGGTCATCAGTCCCCTAGAACTTAGAACTACTTAAACCTAACTAACCTAAGGACATCACACACATCCATTCCCGAGGCAGGATTCGAACCTGCGACCGTAGCGTAATATAATATTCCATCTTAGACCTACCTGTGGTTATGTTCCATAGGTGGTACAAAAGCCAACTTTCGCAGAAGTCACCGCAGTCATCTAACTATTGGCGTCTGTGTATGTAGGAGACAAAAATTATGTTTATCGTATCTAAATTCGCACTCCATATATATTGCTACTCTATGATCACTATTGGACGCACGATAACAGCTGCAACATGCGTCAACATTTTTTGCGTCCACTTGAATCCCTTTGCTTCTTAACAAACGAACAAGTCAAGGACTTTGAACTATGGTACAGAGGCTCTGTATAAAGCTTGTGGAGTACATCTCGTATCCTTTTCATAATCAGCTAGTGAATAATACCAAGATATGTAGCACGTTTAGCCACGGGCGTCACACATTGTGATTGACTCGTTTACTTTCCATAGTTATAAATTAAATATTACCAGCATCGGTAGCATGTTGAACCACAGGCTTCATAGTTTCTGATTCTTTAGTTCAACAAAGCGTACTCGATATCTTTGAAGATTTTGCAATGTGGAGAGTCATTTAAATTGCATCCTTGCGGATCCTCGGTTTGCGTGATACGAGTAACTCTCATGAGCAGTAATGTCTTTGGACAAAGTTCCCCACAAAGGGAAGTGCGATATCTGATAATGAACGAATATTTGAGCTTTGCACCACAGTATAATAGCAATTAAAAGAAAATAAAAAAACGAAGTACATAAACATTTCTTCCATAATGTAAAAAACGTAAGTGGCTCGCTTATTGGCTGATCTAACTTACAGGTTAAAATATTCATGGCAATGGCTCACTGGTGCTGTCGCACACTGAAAAGCACATGACACTTTGATGAAATAACACTCCGACGAATGGCCACTATTCATATCTGACCGATTTCATTACTAGTCATGTGAAATATCGTCTAGTGCCAGATGACAGCCGCGTGGGGTAGCCGAGCGGTCTTAGCCGCCTTGTCAAGGTCCGTGCGGCTGCCCCCGTCGGAGGTTCGAGTCCTCCCTCGGGCATGTGTGTGTGTGTGTGTGTGTGTGTGTGTGTTGTCCATAGCGTAAGTTAGTTTAAGTTAGGTTACGTAGTGTGTAGGCTTGGGGACCGATTACCTCAGCAGTTTGGTCCCATAAGACCTTACCACAATTTTCAATTTCCAGATGACAGCCAACACGCTACTCTCACAGAAGGTAGACGATATGCGCGATTTACAAAAGGACATATTGTGCCAGCAACGTAGCAGTTACAAGTTCCTCTCTAATATACTCTCATGTTGGATAAAATTCTGACTCTTCTCATAATACGTGGCCTACATTGAGAGGAAGCTCACAACACTTCTTTAATTGATGGCAGAATACTGTTCTTCTAAGTTCAATAAAGGTCTGTGACTGTAGCAGATTGACAAAGAAATCGTCAAATACGGAACATAAAAGTACCTCTACAAGTAACTTACGGGAATGCACCTGGATGACGCCGTCGACAACCGCCGATATTTCTACAGCAGCACAACCTGCCATTTTCAAGACATAACTGCAGCAAGTAAGCGCTGTGGAAGGGAATTAAAAACCTAATTTTTCAGAGAAACTCCGGAAAGATAACACTCACGAACACTGCAGACAATCACATCGCAAATCAAAAATGATCGATGTCAGAAGTTATCGATACTAAAATAAGTAATCAGCAAATGAGGTGGCATTAGCTCTGTCCTTTTTTTTTTTTTTTTTTTTTTTTGACAAGTGAGAGAGAAGGATTCCATGCATAATTTAAACAAAAACCACCATCTCGATTTATAAGGTTACTTGCTAATTTAAATTCGACTGCTGCCTTAATAACACTAGCCCAATAGCTGGAACTGCATGCCAGAATATCCGTGTTGTCTTATTCCAAATGATAACTGGTGGAAAGACAATTATCTGCAATGGCGGATTTGCTCAGCTGTTATAAGCTTGTGTGACGGTTATGCCCAGTACACTGGTCCTCCACAGTCCTGTCCTGATACTATGACCAATATATGGCATGCCACAACTGCAAGGAATACGGTAGGCAGCAGGGTTACGGAAACCAAGATCATCCTTTACGGAACCTAAGGGACCCTGAACTTAGATTATTAGGTTCCGTGGACGGAAATCTGAATCGTCAATTTTACCGGAGGAACAGGGATTTAAAGGACTGAATAATGGTTCGGATCTATTCGAATTGCAATGAATGACAACATATGAAGAAAGCAAAAGCAATTATTACTGGAAACAATCACACACAAAGAAAATATACTTGAGCATCGAGGCGCGCGAGCCCCAATCTACGACAGTTGTCCGACCGTGCGTCCATTCACAACTGCCCTCGCTCTCACCGCGGCGTGTCCCGACAGCCGCCCTTACCCCTCAGGTACGAATAACTCGAGAGAGGGCAGCACTCTCCAGTGACTCGGACGAGTGTAGCGACCGAACATAGATGCGGTAGTGAAACACAATTCACATCCTATTGCTGCAAAATACGACCAGTTCTGTTCGAAATAATTTTTGCGTAAGGCAAGAAAGGCCGTAGACTTGACCGAGCGAGGTGGCGCAATGGATTCCCATTTTGGAGGACGACGGGTCAATCCCGCGTCCGGCCATCCTGATTTAGGTTTTCCGTGATTTTCCTAAATCGCTTCAGGCAAAGGCCGGGATGGTTCCCATGAAGGGGCACGGCCGACTTCCTTCCTCATCCTTCCCTAATCCGATGACCTCACTGTTTGGCTCTTCTACCAAATCAACCCAACCCTACCCGTAGACTTGGGTATCACTTCGGTACTGCGTCACTCACCTGGTACACAACTGATACGTAGTACAACGCAACTCAGATCTGTCTTTCACTATAACTGTTCCGATGAAAGATGACAAAGTCTCTGCGTCCGAGATGACATGGGTCCAGTGAACTTAAGTACGAAGAGCCCTTCACCTTGAGCCGGATAGTGACAACTATCAGCTTGCAGCTACAAGTCAGTGTCAGCAGACTTCCTATACATGGCATGTCCCGAAGTCATAACTAGGAATTCTGATGGGAAGATTTGGGATAGGGTCGCCTAATGGAAGGACTGGGATCCTCACATAACTGCATCAGCGTTCATCATCTGTAAACCATAACTTGCCTTTATTAAAGTCAAATGAGTTTGAAAAACAATCAACAGTAAAATGGGCTGAGCAGACTTTAGAAAAACGACTTTTAAGCAGCTGCCACTAATTATGAGCCACCAGCAATTAAATATACACCAAATGTACAGAATTTTAGACACAATTAACTACAGTTACTGAAGTTCATTAAGCAGTTTTTTAAAAGTAACAGCTGCCTTTCATTTTGAACCCACTCGGCAGACAGCAAAGGTACAGAATTCTAAAAACCATTACAGTCACTGAATAAGCATCTACAATTAACCAAAATTCGCTGATCAGGTTTTAAGCAAATAACTTATAAACAGCTAGCATTAATTATGAAGCCACTGTCATTCAGGACATTCACAAGATACAGAAAATTAAAAGAATTAACATTCACTGAATAGGCAGCAACGTTTAACCAAAATTCGCCGATGACATTTTAAGCAAACTATTTTTAAACCACTACTATTAATTATGAACCCACTGTCGGCCAGTAGATAGCAAAAATACAGAACACAACGACAATTAACGGTCACTGAATAGTCATCTAAAATTCACAGATCAGTTTTTAACAAAAGACTTTTGAGTAGCTGCTATTAATTGTGAGTGGTGGTTGCATTAACCCCACCGGGGAGAGGGGGAAAGTGGAAGAGCGATGGGTAAGACATATACTTAAGTTACTGAACTTGGACAAGCTGGCCGCCCGTTCATCCAATCTTTAAGCCTGCAAGAGACCGGACAGCCTCGACTAGTGCTGGCCAAATAAACTCCAAGTCGTTAAGTCGCTGGTGTGTTTACCAAAATATCATGCCCACTCACAGAAACCGCTTCGCAGGGCTGGCAGTAACCGACGTCAAAACCAGGCTCGGAGGCTTTACGGGAGCCGATTCGTTCTCTCGTGTACCATCCAGAACACCAAACCTCTCCCGCCTCTGGATGATTCTCTCCGCACACTTCACACTCATTGCCCAAAACCCTCCTGCTTCGCGGCTTTTGTCCCCACCGATGGTGTCACCGACGTACGTCTAAAGTTATCCAGACAAAGATTGTCAACAAGGGGCGAAATCGATAGAAGGCTGATCCCGTACGTCAATCTTCCTCCTGACCGAAACATGGAAGGGACACAGCCATCCTGTTTCACCTTAAATGTGAAACAAATATTCGGGTGGATTGAATTCAGGTGTTCTAAAAAGTCGTTCAAATTGTCACTTCCCTGAAGCCAAACAACAAAAGTAATTATCTGAAAAAAAAAACCACACAGTGATTTCAGTGCCGCCGACTCCAAGGCACGTCCCTCGACGTCATAATAGACAAACTGGCAATAACAGGTGACATCGGGCTTCCCATTGCAACTTCATCTGTCTGCTCGTAGTACTGGACATTGAATAAAAAACGAGTTGAAGTCGACAAATGCTTAAATTTTTAGTAGATGGAGTTTGTTTCTAAGAATTGTTTCGGCTTCAGTTAATGATTGCTTCGTGGTCACAGTCTGACTGTGAATTTTGCCAGCCATTTGGCAAAGTTTGAATGTTTCCGTCTAATACTGTATCTCGACGTTCTGTGAGAAACCTCACGGAGAAAGCTTTTGACGACAAAAGTTTATCTGTGTTAGGGGAAGGTTTAAATTTTGCACCGACCTCCAAGTGTTTGCCAGTGGTTGATTTTATTACTGCTGTTGAAAAGACTGTTTTTAAATACCTCTTGATTTTGGAGAGGGGGCAAGGAGAGAGCCACACCGTGTATTCACCGAGCAACGTCCATCCAGGAGTAATGACACAGCAACTGAGAAGCTGCTTTATGTTCTGTTAGAGCTGATCTGGCTATTTTTATTTTACTTGCGAAGTGGGGCAATGCTAGCGTTGTTTTGGACAAGCAGGATTACGTTCAAAAGACGCAGTGTTTACTGTCTGATTCTGCTTACCACAGGGTCGGTGCTGACCCCACAAGAAGTGTTAAGAGGACACTTACAGCTTCCTGAAGAGACGTTCCTTGTCGCAGGAGTTTATCAGAAGTCTTAATTCTTATTGTGTGGTTCCCCATAGGTTATACGGCCTCCCTAAGGTCCAAAAGGGAGGGATTTCTCTTCGTCCGATTGTGAGTAACGTAGGTGCCCCGACATACCGTGCAGCAAAACACTTTGCTACTCTGTTGAGCCATGCAGTAGGTCGGTGTAAGCACCACATTAAGAACTCGGTGGATTTCTTGCCTCGATTAGAGGAAATGCGTTTGAATGACTCTGATAATCTATTTAGTTCTGATGTGGTCCCTCTCTTCACTCACTGTGCTCTGTCTGATTAGTTATGGTCGATTGAGGTTAGGTTTGATGATGAATAGACGAACCTATTTCGGCACGTGTTGACTTTCTTTTTATTCAATGAGTAGCACTACGAGCAAACAGATGGACTTGATATGGGAAGCCCGTTGTCACTTATTATTGCCAGATTGTTTTTGGATAACGTCGAGGAACGTGCCTTTGGGTCGGCGACTTTCAAACCTGCTTGTTTGCCCTCATACTTAGACGATACTTTTGTTGTTTGGTGTTATGACAGTGAGAATTTGAACGAGTGTTAGAACAACTGAGTTCAATCCACCCGAATATTTGTTTACAATGGAGGTGGAAAAGGATAGCTGTATTCCCTGCTTTGATGTGTTTTTCAAGAGGAAGGCTGGGACACGTTGGAGTGTGCTTACGTCGTTCGTCTAAGCCTCACGCCTAAGTAGTGTGCTTACATTTTGCGGCGTGTAGTGCAGTGGTAACGGTTATGAAGCTAAGTACTGAAAAATTTTAGTTTTCAGAGATGTTCCGTGCTGTTTGTGGCGAAATAACGATTTACTAAACTTTTGGAAACGTTTGCTCGCTGTGTTTTATAGAGTTTTGCCAGTCATTTAGTAAATTTCGTACTTTAGTTTTCAGCTGACGTTTCTTATTATTTCTAATGAAATACTTCAGTAAAATTTTCATTCGGTGTTTTAACTTCGTTGAGTGTCCCAGTGGCCGTTTGAATTTTTGGTTTTAGCTAATAATTCTGTGAAGTTCTGTTGGTATTGTAATTAGCTGTGGTGTAGTAGTATTAATACAAGTAGTTGCTTTCTTAGTAGACAAAGAATTTCGAGACCACTATTGTTAGTTCTACAAATAGTTCTACTGGTGTAACTGATTTTGGTAACGTAGCATATAGTTTTTTTTCAGTAACTGTAAAATTTTACCATACGTGAGAAGTGTGGGCCCTGTCGTAGGTTTGAGAGTTGTGGGTTACGGTGTGGGATTTGTTCAAAGTATTTTCATTAGGGTGAATGCAGTGGGCATTCTAGCGGGGACCTCTCCTGTGAATGCAGAATCTGTAGTAGAGATAGGTTGATAGAGGAGCAGGAGCGTAGGATCTGTGCCCTTCAGGTGCAGTTACAACGCGCAGAGGAGGAACTAGAGAGGTTGAGGACGGTGAAGGGTGGTGGGGAATGGGAACTGGCAGTTGGCAAGAAGGCAGCTAGCAAGAGAAGGTATTCAGACAGTTACACTTTGCGTATATGCAATAGATTTGACCAACTGTCAGAGTTGAGTGGAAGGGAGCCTCGTGTAGCTGTAGATGTATGGAACATGCAGCAGTCCTCAGAAGTTAGGAGGCATACGTTAGTTGCAAAGCCTAACAGAAAGAAGAAGGTCCTGTTGCTACGTAGTTCGCATGGTAGAGGTGTGGGCCAGCAGTTGCAGGAAGTGTTGGGGTGTGAGTACCAGGTCACCAGCATTGTGAAGTCTTGTGCCGGGTTGGCTAAGGTGACTGACAGCATAGGGGAGTTACGTAGGAATTTTACGGAGGAGGATCAGGTAGTGATAGTGGGTGGAGCAGGGAACAGTCTTGACAGGGACGGGGAATATGATGTAGGTGGTGACCTGGTAAAGATAGCTACTCAAACAGGTGGCACTAATGTGCATTTCTTGCAACTGTTTCAGCGTCATGATAGACCTCATCTTAATGCGGCTGTTACGCGCGTTGACATGAGGCTGGGGAGGGCGCTGATGGCAGTTGGCTCTATCAGTGGATTGGATTTCACCAGGCATGGCCTGCACCTCAATAGGTATGAGAAGGGGAGGCTGACAAAGCTTATAGGTGACAGTGTAGCGGGTGGTGGTGGTGGGCTCACTCGTGGAAGAATTCCTGTAGTAGGTGGTGTTATAGCTACACCTTTTTTAGACTGAAGTCAGCTGATAGGTTTACCTGTTTAAAGGAAGTCCTTCTTACTAAGGGCTCACCTTCAAAGGATGTAATGTTTCTAATTAGAGAAGGAATTAGCATATTTCACCAAAATATGAGAGGTATTAGATATAAAGTTAGTGAACTGCTTATAGATGTTGATTCTGAAATTATTGGAATATTAGAGCGCCACTTAAATAATTTGACAATTCAGAGGCTTCATTTACCAGGATACAGATTAGCTGCCTGTTTTTCAAGGAGTTCCTTACGGGGTGGCAGAGTGGCTATGTACGTAAAAAACAGTATTCCATTTGAGTCCATAGATGTATCACGACACTGCGCTGAACAGATACTTGAATGTTGTGCAAGGGCAGTTGAATTTGGTGAAAATAAACTTCTAGTTATTATTGTTTATGGGTCCCCTAACTCTGACTACAGAAGATTTCTGTCCAACCTAGAGAGGGTTCTTGATCCACTTTGTATGAAGTACCAGAAATTAGTTATATGTGGTGACTTCAATATTAATTTTGTATATGATGGTGCAAGAAAAACGACCTTGGTAGATCTCCTAAATTCATATGATCTGATGCACACTGTGTTTGTTTCCAACTAGGATGCAGGGGAATAATAGCACAGCCATAGACAATGTTTTTATTCATTCTTTATTACTAGATCGGCATTCTGTTAGTAAAACGGTGAATGGCCTTTCAGACCATGATGCACAAACTTTATCAGTAAAAGGTCTTAGTACTCAAACAAATGTCACTATTAATTAAAAACTATGTAGGGAAGTCAACCTAACGGCACTAGAGAGTTTCTTAAACTTTGTCAAGGAATAAGAGTGGCAACATGTTTATAGTGCTGATAACATAGATGATAAATATAATACTTTCCTTAACACATTTCTCATGCTCTGTGACAGTTGATTCCATTAGAACGTTCTAAACATGCAGTAATATTCAGCCCAGGTGGCTGACTAGTGGGATAAGGATATCATGTAGAAGAAAGTGGGAGTTATATCAAAATGTTAGAAGTAGTTACAATAAAGCTACAGCAGCCCATTACAAACAGTTTTTTAAGGTGTTTAAAAATGTTATTAGGAAGGCAAAGAGTATTGGTACGCAAATAGAATAGCTAATTCACAGGATAAAATTTAAACCATATAGTCACTTGTGAAGGAAGTGTCTGGTCAGCAGCACAAGGTTGACGACATAAAGTCTGTTCGCAGTAAAAATATGTCTGTTACTGATAAATCATATATATGTACAGTATTTAACAATCATTTTCTGAGCATTGCTGGTGAATTAAATAAAAATTTAGTTTCTACAGGGAATCATATAACTTTCTTGGCAAATGCCTTTCCGACATTGATGTTGGAAATACTGCTCTGCGATACAAACAAGAGGGCGATTGAGTCAATAATTAAATCACTGAAGACTAAGGACTCTTATGGTTATGATGGAGTGCCTATCAGAACATTAAAAGTATTGTGCTCTACATGTTAGCCCTGTATTTGGCCATATTTGTAATTCTTCTTTTAGGAATGGTCGGTTTCCTGAGCGATTAAAGTACTCAGTAGTAAAGCCGTTTATAAAAAGGGAGGAAGGGATAATGTAGATAATTTTAGACCTATTTCTATGCCAGCAGTGTTTGTTAAAGTTATTGAAAAGGCTGTGTATGTAAGGATGATTGATTACTTTATATGAGACGAATTGCTATCAAATGTACAGTTCGGCTTTAGAAGTCGTTTAACAACTGAAAATGCTATATTCTATTTTCTCTGTGAGGAACTGGATGGGTTAAACAAAAGGTTTCGAGCGCTAGGCATATTTTTTGATTTAACTAAGGCATTTTATTGTGTTGATCACAAGACATTGCTCCAGAAGTTGGACCATTACGGAATACGTGGAGTAGCTAACAATTGGTCCACCTCTTACTTTAGCAACAGACGGCAAAAGGTCATCATTCACAATGTTGAGAATGACTGTGATGTGGAGTCTGAGGAGTGTACGGTCAAATGGGGGGTGCCCCATAGATCAGTGTTGGGGCCACTTCTGTTCCTTATTTATATAAATGATATGCCCTCTAGTATTAGGGGTAACTCAAAAATATTTCTGTTTGCTGATGACACTAGCTTGGTAGTAAAGGATGTTGTGTGCAACGCTGGCTCGGTTTCAAATAGTGCGGTTCATGACGAAAGTTGATGGCTTGTACAAAATAAACTAACCCTAAATCACAGTATGACTCAGTTTTTACAGTTTCTAACACATAATTCAACAAAACCTGACGTTTTAATTTCACGGAATGGGCATATGTTTAGTGAAATTGAACAGTTCACATTTCTAGGTGTTCAGATCGATAGTAAGCTGTCGTGGAAAGCCCTCGTTCAGGATCTTGTTTAAAGACTTAACGCTGCCATTTTTACTACCCGAACAGTATCTTGAAGTGAGTGATCGTTCGACACGAAAATTAGTCTACTTTGCTTATTTTCATTGACTTACGTCGTATAGTATTATATTTTGGGGTAACGCTTCCCATTCTAAAAGGATATTTTTGGCTCAGAAAGGGGCGGTTCGGGCAATAACTGGTGTGTGTCCACGAACCTATTGTCCACCCCTGATCACGAGTCTGGGTAATTTGACATTGGCGTCTCAATATACATATTCCTTACTGTCGTTTCCTGTTAACAATATTAGCTTATTCCCAAGAATAAGCAGCTTTCACTCAATTAATACTTGGCAGAAATCAAAATTGCATTTGGATCGGACTTCCTTAACTCTTGTGCAGAAAGGTGTGCAGTATATTGCTGCATCCATTTTTAATAAGCTACCACTCGATTTCAAAAATCGTTCCATTAATCCACGCACTTTCAAATCTAAACTGAAGAGATTCCTAATGGGTCACTGTTTCCGTTACGTCGAGGAATCCCTTGAAAAAGTAAGCTGATTGTTGTTGTATTGTTGACTGCGGTTATTTAAACTTATGGACTGACTTTTTTCGGATTCATAAACATATTATTTTTGTCTGTTATTAATCGTGTGTTGTAATTTCATGTACTGACATGTTCCATGACCTTGGAGATTTGCTCCTCAGTTTGGTCCTTCGGAACTTGTGTAAATAAAAGAAACGGTGTCTGTAGGAAGCCTATTCGAACTGACTTGTAGCTGCAAGCTAATAGTTGTCACCATCCGACACAACGTGAAGGGGTATTTTGTACTTTGGTTCACAGGGCCCATTTCATCTCGAACCCGGAGAGTTTGTCAACTGAGCCAGCTCATCTTTATGTCACCTACCGATCAACTGTGCACTCGGTGAGTGATGACATTACCAATGTGGCACCAAAGTCTAGAGCCCTTTTGTCTTACACAGGGAGCATTTAGAACAGGATTGGTCGTATATTGCGGAAAGTGTGTTTTCAGTCCATCATCTAAGATAAGAGGTCCGTTTAGGCTCCGAAATGATGATCTTGGTTTTCGTAAGCCGGGTGTCTACCGTATTTCTTGCAGTGGTGGAACGTCATGTATGGGTCAGACTATTAAACTGTGGAGGGCCGGTGTACTGAAATAAGCGTCACACACGCTTACAACAGCCGAGCAAATCCGCTATTGCAGAACACTGTCTTTGCACTGGTTATCCTTTGGACTACAACAACACGGAGATTCTGGCATGCAGTTCCAGCTATTAGGGTAATATTATTAAGGCAGCTGTTGAAATTAAATTAGCAAGTAACCTTATAAATAGAGATTATTTATTTTGTTTAAAATCTCTTGACTCTCCGCCACCTGCCGTAAGACCGTCGGCGGCCATTACATGTCCAGACAGAGGTTACCGTTAATACGCTCACAACAGAGCTAGTAGTATTCCTCCACACTTCCTTACACTCGGCGCACGCAGCTACTGTAACGTTCCCTGGCAAACTCACACATTAATAAACTAAAATTTATTTGTACCAAATACGCCGCTCTCAGCAATCTGTATATATTGTAATTATTTAACAAAAAATATTATTGAATTTTGTGTAAAAGACATTTGTTATTATTGTAATATTTTTTGTAGTAATATTCTCTCTGTGTTTAGGATGGTAATATTTCCATATTAATAATGTAATTGCGAAATGTGTCAATATCTGCGATAACAGAGATGTGAAATTCAGCCATTGGAAAATAATGTCGTGAAATTACAAAGAAATGTTAATGGTCAGCAGCAGTATAAAAGCACAATGCACTATGTATTCTTTGGTCTTCCTCGTTTAGAGCTGAAAGCGATAGGAAGCTGTGACGAAGTATTTGATAAATGGGTAGACGTCATTTGTCTGTATCTAGATTTAGCCGCCATTGAAGGAGAAATTACGAACTAACGTGAGTTGAATATTTGTTGTGGTCTAAATATATTGAAATTTATCAAAAGTGTGTATTATTAATGTAAATTAGCTTGCCCATGTCATCTATAATATTTCGTTAAAGAGTTTTCAGCATTTTTAGCGGTGTTGCTGGGCTGTGCCGCGACCGATCGATTTGCAGCGGCGGAACATTTAAAAAAATTGTTCCGCTAAAGAAAAATTAACCAAACCCGTAAAACGGGAACAGATAGATAAAAAATTAACAGTGAATTAAGAGAATGTTCTTCTTTTACAGCGATCCTGAGACTGACGGACTTTAAAAATAGTTACACATTTGTGCATTCATAGGCGGATAGATAATGTTGAAATTTAACAATTTTGGTTCTTTCAAATATGTATAGCGATGTGTGTTTTGTCAGTGATAATTAAACGTCGGCTTGGCGATATTTTACCATTTTCTGCTAATAGAGACAGTCTTGTGTTCCATAGCTAACGCCGGGAAAGAATCCAGTAAAATTATTTAAAAAAACCCCACTGCATTTAGAAACTGTGTGCCAAGGCCGAATTAAGTAAAGGATTTAATTCTCAGATTAATATTCTTAATAATCAGTCAATATGAGTTCACGTAATTTTTAAATGATACGTAATTCTTCTTTGAAAATGCATTTTTGTATTACCACACGTAAATTAGAGAGAGGTTCTACAACAAAGTTCGTACGTAACTAAAAGTAAATTTAAAAAAAGGTAATTGATTATCAAATTTTTCTTCTATTCTTTAATGAAATTTCATCATCATTTCATTAAACTACCAGGGGAGAAAACGGGACGAACCGTGAAAGACTGCCATCGACACTTGCACCACAATCATCTGTGCAAAAAGTGTCTAGCTAGTGAACCAATGAAAGCTTTCTGTGAGACGAACAGAGTAAGTTAAGAACACCAGTTATTTGCTTTTGCCAGCTTGGCTATCTTTAAACAATGTAAATCAAAGTATGTGAAATCCACCCACTCCACTGTAAGTCTTTGTGTTTGTCGTATAAAAGTCTATCTCATATTTACGTCCTTCAACTGCAGACACAAAACTAGGAGCCACTAATATACTGACTCCTCTACTCGCAATGCTAATACACTCTGCTCAGTAAACTTGCCAGACCAGTGCGGCTAGCCACTAAGCGCGAACAACCTCCTAGATGAATGTCCATACAGCGACTCCCTCTTACATATACTTGTAATAGAATCTTAAACTTACACGATAGTATATAATTTAGAATACTGATTAAAATCCCACACATTATCTGTAGGTTCATTACGCAATTAATAGAACATCATATGTATGTATTTTTCACATTTGGCAATGTGAGGTACACTTTATAACGTAAACACAAAGAATTACAGTTGCATACCTTTAATTTATTATATTTTCATATAGCCAAGCTGGCAAAAGCAAATAACTGTTATACTTAACTTCCTCTGTTGTATTTAAAATTGTTCGTCTAACAGAATTCTTTCATCGATTCGCTGACTAATCAATTTTAGTAAGTGATGGTTGCGGTGCAGGTATCGATGGCAGTCTTCCAAGGTTCGTGCTGTTTATATACAGGGTGAGTCACCTAACATTGCCGCTGGATATTATTCGTAAACCACATCAAATACTAACGAATCGATTCCACAGACCGAACGTGAGGAGAGGGGCTAGTGTAATTGGTGAATACAAACCATAAAAAAATGCACGGAAGTATGTTTTTTAACACAAACCTACTTTTTTAAAAATGGAACCCCGTTAGTTTTGTTAGCACATCTGAACCTATAAACAAATACGTAATCAGTGCCGTTTGTTGCATTGTAAAATGTTAATTACATCCGGAGATATTGTAACCTAAATTTGACGCTTGAGTACCAGTCCTTCGCTGTTCGATCGTGTGTATCGGAGAGCACCGAATTACGTAGGGATCCAAAGGGAACGGTGATGGACCTTAGGTACAGGAGAGACTGGAACAGCACATTACGTCCACATGCTAACACCTTTTTATTGGTCTTTTTCACTGACGCACATGTACATTACCAGATGTACTGCGGCGTGTACGACATTTATTACGCCAGAGATTGCAATTGTGTGTAGCAAATGATGGCCACCACATTGAACATCTATTGGCCTGACATGTCGGGACACACTCTATTCCACTCCGTAATTGAAAAGGAAACCACGTTTGTACGTGTACCTCACCCCTCATGGTAATGTACATGTGCGTCAGTGAAAAAGACCAATAAAAAGGTGTTAGCATGTGGACGTAATGTGCTGTTCCAGTCTCTTCTGTACCTAAGGTCCATCACCGTTCCCTTTGGATCCCTACGTAATTCGGTGCTCTCCGATACACACGATCGAACAGCGGAGGAGTGGTACTCAAGCGTCAACTTTAGGTTACAACATCTCGGGATGTAATTAACATTTTACAATGCAACAAGCGGCACTGATTACGTATTTGTTTATATGTTCAGATGTGCTAACAAAACTAACGTGGTTCCATTTAAAAAAACGTAGGTTTGTGTTAAAAAACGTACTTCCGTGCATTTTTGTATGGTTTATATTAAACAATTACACTAGCCCCTCTCCTCACGTTCGGTCTGTGGAATCGGTTCGTCAGTATTTGATGTGGTTTACGAAATATATCCAGCGGTAACGTTAGGTGACTCACCCTGTATAATAAAACAGTGACGCAGATTTCATAACCTAATCTTCGAAAGATGTTAATGTCAAGATGGACGAACAGACTGTGAGGAGAGTGGTCATGAAAAGCTTAGCTGACAGAGTCTGTTTCTGCCTTAGTAACATTTTATCGGTTTACAAGCCGAGTCAGTTCGACTGAAACGTCGAGCTTTCGACAGCTGTTTTGGCTCAGACATCATCATACGGGGAGTCTGTTATAAAAGAAGCGGCCGAACTTAGAATAAACAGAAACAATTTTAACAGAGGGCAGGGTTACGCACTTAGAATGGCATGGGGCCGGGCTTTGGACATTGAAAAAGCAAGGATGCGAGAGCGACAGTTTGAAACGTGGCGCCGGCTCCTCGCGCTATCTAACGTCATTCGGTTCCGCGGCGTGTGAGAGGTGCTAGGAGCTGCTCAACCTGCCTTCTGCACATGCGACACTCCGGCTCTGTCTGGAACATTTCAGACGCTGCCATTGCATCTACCGGGTGTCTCTCCGATGGGTCATCAGACGTATTTTCTCTGATGTTTATACAGATATTGGCTTTCTGCTCATCACGTCTTTTGTACGACGCCCAGCGTCGACAGAAAAAGTCGGTTTGTTTCCCATTACGGAGAAAATTATTATTAAAGTGGATTTTTGCGAACATTCGATAGATCGATCCGAAATTAATCTGGTGCCTTATTCATTTTATCGATGTGTATCAACAGGAACGGTAAAACACGAAGAATAACCAGCTCTCCAGCACTGACTGATCAGCGCTTCTGCACGACAGCAGCAGTTGGCGTGGACCAGGGCGGTGTTGTCGCTTTTGGAGTATTGGCTATTCTGATGATGAAATTGCTCAGCACAACGAAAACTGTTTCCCAGCTCATCAGACGAATATGAACCAGAAGGAAAAAAAGTAGACAGTCTTTCTTTCGATTACAAAATTGAAATTGTTAACGACGCAAAAACTTACCCCAACGTGGAAACTACAAACCTTTCCGAAAAAGGATGCAACCGATTAAAAAAGAAGGAATATTATACCAATACGAAGATGAAATAAAACGAATAGGCAGTTAATATGATAACTATGCATTAATCAATTCCTGGATGTATGATCGTTTTGTTGAAACCCGAGAAAATTATCGACAAGTGACTACTCAGAATTTACAACATTTGGCTTTAACACCAGCACAATTACTTACAGATTTTTAATTTAAAACTTTTGACAATTGGGTTCATAACTTCAAAAATAAGCATGGGATTTGTCAACGAAAGGGGACAAACTTTACTTCAATAAAAAGAAAAAAGAAACAGCGACGACCGAAGAAACTTTGGCTTCTGCAGGCACTTTTCTAACCCAGACGTTCTACATAATACCGAATTTCGAAAAAATATTTTGATATCAACACTGACGAGACAGGTAGATTTTTGAATAGAACTTCATTTTTCTCTCTGTTTTTACGACTCTCTAACAAAATACTTTAGTTTCCTTTTTTTTTCCTTCCCGGTAGTTAAAATCAGTCGGTATACAACAGGACTATCGCTGATAGGAAATGGAACATTATTTTTGTCAATAGGCACCTACATGTACCGCTCAATATGCTCTCACTCTCTCTGGAAAAGTCTTACCTCAATCATTTGTTTCATTACAATAAGTAACTGGTAACTTTGGTCCCCGAATTCAAAAAACGGTCAATGAATATGCACAAAAATATAATAAGGTCCTAATCACATCTTTGAAATCAGATAGGCTAACAACAGGACTGTATATTGACTTTCTCAACAGTTGTTTAAAGGCTTATGTTGCAAAAGAACAGTTTCTGTTAATTATTGTCTCTCTTGATGGACAGCCAAAGCCTAAATTATATGACACAATCTTTAAGAATGACGAGAACTCACAGATATCTACAAATAGAGTAATTCCTCCAAAATGTATTTCTCCTCTTCAACCTTATGAGATCTATTTTTATAGACGTAAAAAATCTAATAAAGCGTCGGCAAAATTGCGCTTATCTCTTTGAAAACAACAGAGAAATAAATACCCGTGAAAATGTATAAAGGTACAGCCAACAGTGCGTTATCAATTGTCATAGCCAATGCTTCGTTGCCTGGTTGCTTCAGGCTTTCTGATGAAAGAGAAGTCTTCATGAACGTAAACAGAGTTTATGCTCCAAGACATTTTTAAGGAAGGTTGTTCGAGTAAACAATCTTCCTTCATAAACTGTGCAAGATTTCAAAATAGTTTTCGTTATCAATGTTTTTATGGTAATTATCATTGTGGTACTTGTCTCTAAAATACTAAGTTGACAATGAAAGACGATGTTGCAAAGAAATTTATATAAATAAAACCCTATCCGAAATTTGTTACCGTGGTAATTAACGGGTTCATTTACCTGCATAAAAATGCATTTGAAATTATTCAAGAATTTAAAAAGAAAATATTAATTGTAATTCACATTGTATGTTAAATAGCTGTAACAGCTATTTCACAAACAAAATAAAATTCTTTATAATTGAACTGATAATATTTTAGCTCATTAACTTTATTTGAAAGTTGTTATAATTTTTAAATCAATTAAACAGCAAAATACAACTGACCCAAAGGCAGGATCGAACGTGCATTGAGCACGTCGCAACCGAGTTCGCTACAGGCGCACCCATTTCGCTGTCGTACCGTAGCATATAAATTGTCCAGTATATGAGCTGATCGTAAAGTTTTTAGAGTCCTTTGACCCAGAATCTTTTGACTTGTGCGCTTTACAACTCCTGTGGGTGGACGCCATTAAGGTATGCTACTAACCTACGAAGTCTCATCCCGAACTGAATTTCCGAGGCCGTATGATCCCCTTGTTAGTGCAAAATTTAAACAGCAATGTCATATAGACGTTAGGTGGCACTCTCCATTTGATGTTCGCCACACACGCTGTACGCCTTACCCATTCCAGAGATGTTCATACTCTATAGTGGCAACCATATATTCTGTTTTCCCTGAAGAAGGTCGCTGCAGTACGGCCGAAGGTCGGTTATACTCGTATAAGTATTTGAAGCACACTGACGGAGAAAAAACATCAAGTCCGTGCGACAGAAACGGAAGTCGGTAGGCGCGTTCCTATATCTGAAAGATGACGTCTTCTTAAATTTCGCGCTAGTCGCATAAGAGTGGCGCCAGTAGCGCCGCTATGAGCGTGCAAATCAGGCATGCTTTAAATACACGCTGTAACGGTCGTGAGAGTTAGTTACCTTTGAGATTGAACGTGGTGAGCTGATGTTATCCAAGAATGCCTTTAACGCGACAAAAACGAAATTATCAGCACCTCATTGAGTTTGAACGGGGTTGTGTAATAGTGTTACGAAAGCTGGATTTTCTTTCTTCGGTTCTCCAGAAAGACTTGGCATGAATGTAACCACTGTACATGATTGCTGGCAACGGTGGTCACGGGAACGTAAAGTGCAAGAAAATCAGCCTCCGGACGGCCACGTGGCACTACCGAGAGGAAAAGCCATTGTGTTCGGCATATGGCTCTGGCGCATCGGGGTTCATCTGCAAAAGCAATTTGAGCAGCAGTTGGCATCATAGTGACACAAAATACTGTTACAAATAGGTTACCTAAAGAACTGCTGAGAACCAGACGTCCTTTAGCGTGCACTCTTCTGACGCCAGACCACCACTATTAGCTACTACAGTGGTGCCAAGGAAGGGCTCATTGGAGGTAGGGTGGAGGTCTGTTGAGTTTTCTGGTGAAATCTTTGAAGGCCATGTGTTAATTAGGAGACCAGCTGAGGGCCTGCAAGCAACCTGTCTGCGTGCTAGACACACTGGACCTAAACCTGTGACAGCAGAAGCACTCTCGCGGTTATCCCACGCTCTCTACCTGCAGACTTATTAGTCAGTGTGGTGATTCGATCTGTTGGGTTATTACTCATGAACAGCATTCCAAGGGGCGTTTTCCAACAGGATAACGCTCGTCCACATACCACTGTTGTAGCCCAACATGCTCCACAGAGGTTCGACACGTTACCTTGGCCTGCTAGATCACAAGGCTTTCCTCCAGTAGAGCACTTACGGGAGGTCATCGGACGGCAACTTTAGCGTAATCCACAATTAAAATTAACCGTCCCGTTACGCGCAACGGCCATGGAACACCATCCCACAAACTGACATACCGCCCCTGTACGATACAAATGCATACGATGTACCAGCATTTCACATTTGCTATGGCTTATCTCGTGCTTGCATTAATCTGTGATCTTGCAATGTTGGCCACTTAATTACACAAATTTCAAATTTCATTTCCCTACATTAATTACTTTTTGGTCTCGTAATTTTTTTCCTTGAGTGTATTTTATAAAACAAGGCGGCAGTTTACTCAGAAGGACTGTAATGAGAATTATAATATTGTTTGTCGGAATCGATTTTATTGCACAGCCTGCCCTGAACGACAACGGCTGGCGAAAACAGGAAATGCCCCGATACAAGGAAGTATTATTTTGGCAGACGTCTTTCATTTAATGTTCCCATCACTTAATGCAAAAATGCTTTCTTGCAAATTGTCTACGTCTGTTTTATTTAGCATTAGTGCTTCACTACGTAACTAGGTATCTGCTTTTCGGAATACAGAGAACAAACAAGAAATTGCGAAAGAGACTTTCGTCGTTGTCTACGTTAGGTCTGCTCGCATCACAAAAAGGGGGGAAATGCGCGCGAGGTGGAATATCTTTCGAAATAAGCGACAACTCCCGATGGGGAACAGCCCTCCGAAACACAAAGAAAGCGGCGCAGGCCGCGGGAGCTGTAGATACAGCGAAACAATACAGGCCGCTCTGTATGCAAACAAGACGTGGAGGCGTGGCGCGAGGCGGCGGCAGCCCTCATTTAATATGTAAGAAGACGAGAAAAGTTGCGTAATATACGGGGCGGCGCAGGCGGGCAGTTCATCTGCCTCCGCGCCTCAGCTGGGCTGCGCGGGGAGCGGGCCAATCCAGGCGCTCCCCCACCAGCGGGGACTGCGCTAAGGATACCTGCTTCCGCGCGTCCGCTCGTAGCCGTCGCTCACACAGAAATAGCCCGGGCCGCTGCAGTATAGCATTGCTTTCGCTAATTACTAAGAGCGTTCAATGGTAATGCAACACATTCCTATCTGAAAGCAGGTAGCTTTTATTCACGATGCCAATACACCGTCTTATTCCCCACTCTTTTGTCTGTAAAACCCTGTTTTTCAAAATAATCTCCATTCAGTGAGACGGCCTTAGGCCACCTTACTGGGCGGGACTGTATACCCGCATGGTACTGCTCTACTGGTCGACGTCAGAGCCAGCGTGTTGCTACATCAGTAAGCCCATTACCCATGTACTGATTCCCGTAGAGTCCATTCTTATTTGGGCCAAATACATGGAAGGTGCGAGATCAGGGCTGTAGGGTTTATGAGGAAGAACAGTCCAATGACGCTTTGTGAGCTTCTCTCGGGTGCCCAGAATCGTGTGAGGCCTCGCGTTGTCATGGAGAAGGAGAAGATCGTTTGTATTTTTGTGGCGACTAACATGCTGAAGTCGTTTCTTCAATTTCCTGAGTGTAGCTCAGTATGCTTTACCGTTTATCGTTGCACCGTGAGAGCGCTCACCAAACACAATAAGAACTACAGTGTCTAAGAGGGCCTTCCCCATGACTTTACTGGGTGACTGTGCTGCTTTGAACATTTCCTTGCAGGAAAGATGGTTTGGCGCCACTCCATGGATTGTCGTTTTATTTCCGGCACGAAGTGACCCATGTTTCATCTCCTATGACGATGTTCAGCAAGAAATAGTCGCGATCAGCATAGTAACTCTCAAGCAATTCCGCACAAGTGGTTCTTTGTTGTTCTATGACCTTCTGTTGGATGGTGAAGAACACAGTGGGCAAATGGTGGACGGGTGTGTCAGACATCCAACTGAGCAGCAAGGTGTCTGCCGATCACCTCGAATGAGAGTGTCAAATGGTTCAAATGGCTCTGAGCACTATGGGACTCAACTGCTGTGGTCATTAATCCCCTAGAACTTAGAACTAGATAAACCTAACTAACCTAAGGACATCACACACACCCATGCCCGAGGCAGGATTCGAACCTGCGACCGTAGCAGCAGCGCGGCTCCGGACTGGAGCGCCTAGAAGCGCACGGCCACCGCGGCCGGCTGAGAGTGTCAGCACGTTCCGACACTGACGAGTCACGGCTGTGTGCGGCTGACCAGCGCGCGGTAGATTGGACAGATGCACGCGACCTTGTTGCGAATATAACAGACGCCTCGCCCGATGATGCTTTTGTTCACTGCCAGATCTCCATAGATATTCTGCAAGCTCTGTGAATATCTGCCCTTCTCTGGTTTTCCACCACAAGAAACTCAGTGACAGAGATTTGCTTGGAAAGCACCTCCGTTATAGACACCATTTTGAAAGTTACATATATTGCTGCTCCTAACAGAACTTCATGAAACTATACGGGCTGAAGCGAGGATATCCTACGATGTCCCACAGCAAATTCCTCATTTTTTCAAACGAAATTGGCCGAGAAAAGAATGTGTTGCATTTCTTACTGAACGACCTTCCTGCCTTCATTCTATACATCTAATTCTTAAGCTTTATTCCATTCATTGCGGCGCCGTGGTCCAGCAACCTTATGTTGTGACTAAAGTAAAGAAACAGTCTTAAGTTGTACGATGTTCTTTGCTGGTTCAAATACAACGCGTTTCACACGGATAAGGCATTATCAGGTTATTTCTTGCGATGTGGATCGTCAGCTATAGCAGCGTATATAAGACCACGCTCATAATATGTAAGTATGATCCTAGAACAGAGCGCCCGGAGCCGATACGTTCTCACACGCTGTACGAGGCGTACGAGAAAAGTAGTGAGACTGAATTTTTATGTAACGAAGCTTTCATTTTTTTCACACACGGATATTCTCTTCTTCAAAGTAGTTCCCTTCGGGAGTTATACACTGGCGGAGTCGTTGTTCTAAGTCTTGGTAGCAACACTGAAAGGTTTCAACTGGCAGAAGCTTTAACATGTCGGTCACAATCTTTTGAATGTCCTCCAGAGTCATAAAATGACATCCTTTTAAGACATTTTCCAATACAGAGAAAAGAAAAAATTCACAGGGACAGATCAGGTTACAAGCGATCTAAGCGCTGCAGTCGTGGACTGTGCGGCTGGTCCCGGCGGAGGTTCGAGTCCTCCCTCGGTCGTGGGTGTGTGTGTTCAATACAGAGAAAAGAAAAAATTCACAGGGACAGATCAGGTTACAAGCGATCTAAGGCGCTGCAGTCGTGGACTGTGCGGCTGGTCCCGGCGGAGGTTCGAGTCCTCCCTCGGTCGTGGGTGTGTGTGTTTGTCGTTAGGATAATTTAGGTTAAGTAGTGTGTGTAAGCTTAGGGACTGATGACCTTAGCAGTTAAGTCCCATAAGATTAAAAAAAAAAAATCAGGTTATTAGGGGAGGCTGTGGAACATCAGGAATATCTTTTGAAGTCAACAATTCTGCGATGGAAGTGGCCGTATGACATGGGACGTTGTCAAGGTGCTGCAGCGACTTTTCTGCAATGTTCAGTCTCACTCGATCCCCCGTTTTCCTGAGCCCGTCAAAGACATCTTTGTAAACCACTTGGTCGACAATTTGTCCTGGAGAAACAATCTCACTAGTGTACGCACACATTCGACGTTTTCGTCGTTTCTTTAACTTGGTCTCCCTGATAGAGATTCATCTTCAACTTGTTCCAAGCCTTCCAAAAATGACTCGTGCTCTTGGTAAGGAATGATCCCCGTAGGGCTGTTTCAACGTTTCAAAGTCATACTCGAGGATTCCCCGAGTTTAACACAAAAGCTGATGACGTAACGTTGCTCTAAAGTCCGCTTTCCCCTTTTCGTAACACACAATTAAAACATAACTCCACTGATTGCACTCTCAAAAATCAGGTGGTGGCTGTGTGGAGCTGAAACTCGGACTAAGCGTCTGGAATGAACACAGCGGTCTACACGAGTAGAATAACAAAGCTTTTCCAGATCACTCGTGATGTCTTCAGTCTCATTACTTTCCTCACACACCTCATATACACAGTAACGATCATTACTGAGTGAGGATTGGCCGCCGGCAGTTTGTTCCGGGGCCACGTTTATGAGCATTGTGTTACTATACGTCGCTATGTCTGATGACCCACAACTCACGAGATACATGTTGATGCCCTACCCAGATGAAATGTGTTTCAACCAATACGGAACATTGTGCAACCTAGGACTGTTTTTTAACACTAATGCTTACGCCGTATGGACAAGATTACAAGATTACAAGAATGGTGAGTCTGAAGTCGCGAGAAGTAGCTCCCCCCCTACAAAAAAGTAAACAAGTGCAATGAGAAATCAGGGCAACACTTTAGTAACAGATCCCAAACTACATTCTTCACTGAAGTTAGAACTTTGCCTCCAAAAACGTATCAGATCCCCTGCAAAGACCTATTGAAAAGGTTCCGCACATTGTGGTGTTATGTTCATGTAATTATTTAGTTGCTGAATATAAATTCGGTATTTACGAGGGGCTTTCAATAAATAATGAAATACTTTTTTCTGAAAGCTGGTTGGTTTTATTCAGCATTCCAATGGAGTATAGTATTCTCCTCTCTTTTGCCAACAAACCTTACTTTTCAACATAAAGTTCGTTCAATGCGACGGCATTGCGCCACATTAGTGGGAGGAAAAATGTGCTACATCAGTCACGTCATCGTCATCCGCGTACTGATTCCCGCGGACTGCCTCCTTCATTGGACCAAACAGATGGAGGGCGAGGAACGCAGCAGGCACATACCTTCGAGCGCCCCAACTGGTGAACACGCGTGTGTCAGCACTGTCAGCAGAGACGTCCAGTTGAACAGTGAAGTGTTCGATTGCGGTCCGTCGATCACGTCGAATGAGAGTGTTCTAGTCCCAACACTGCAGGAGTAACAGCTGTTCGCTGCCGGTCGAATAGGTTTGCACGACCTTGTTGCGGTGATGTCAGACACCTGGCCAATGACTCATCGTGCGTTTATTCACTGCCAGGTCTCCTTAGACATTCTGCAAGCGCCTATGAATATCAGTGATGATCTGCTTTTCCGCTAAAAGAAAATGACAGCTCTCTGCTTGGAACGCACCTCTTTTACAGACGCCATTTTGGGGGCTACTATAGCGCCGCCACCTATACGACTTCATGAAACTATATGGGCCGAAGAAGGAATATTTCACGATGTCCCACAACAAAACACCGCATTTATTCATCCGCCGCGCTGAGTGGCCGCGCTGTTTGAGGAGCCATGTCACGGATTGTGCTGCCCCTCCCACCGGAGTTTCGAGTCCTCCGCTGGGCAAGGGTGTGCGTGTTGTTCCTGTTTTAGCACAAGTTAGTTTAAGTTAGTTTAAGTAGTGTGTAAGTGTAAGGACCGTTGATCCCAGCAGTTTGGTCCCTTAGGAACTCACACACATTTGAACATTTTCTTCATCCGAAACTGACCAATAAAAAATGTGTAGCATCACGTATTGAAAGCCCCACGTAGATCGAGAGTGTTTTTAAACTATATAAAAGTCACCTCTGTCGACAAAGAGGTTCATTAAATCAACTGCATATACTCTCTGGGTACATCCAGACTAATTTGTTTTTCTCGAGAGAGAGAAGCTGATAGGAGATTCGCAGAGAAGACGGCTGTGTCGACAGTTACCTCAAATATCCGTCTCAGAGTGACTATGTCTATATAAAGGGGTTGAAAAAACACGTAATCACTGCGAAAAATGCATGCTTCAACATAAACAATCGAGGCTGCAGGTAGCACTGCTGTATTTGACCATGAACGGCAACTGCGCAATGTCCTCAATACGTTGCAAGTGGCAGTCGCGGTGTTAAGTGTTCTGTGTAATTGTGAGTGCACTATGCTGAGCTAAATCTGAGATACAAGTACGCTAGCTGCACAGAAATAAGTATCGCCGACTTGAGACCAACCTTTATCTTTCATACATATAGACTCAAATGCTTGACATCAATAACTGAATCAACAAGAAAATGTACAACATCATTATTAAAAATACTAGTTCTGACGCTTCAACAACGACCAGAATCTCCGAGGAGAATACGCAACTGCTGCTTTGAAGACCGACGGCTTCAACGCATTTGTAGCTGGGGACCAGCCACGCGGCAAGGTCGGTCTTCGGTGGCGTCAAGCATTCTGTCAGTGATCACTGAAAAAGAAACTGTATACGAGGTTTTTAGTTACCGTATAAACGTACGATTACATAGAAACGTCCGCCCCGGTAGCTGAGTGGTCAGCGTGACAGACTGTCGATCCTAAGGGCCCGGGTTCGATTCCCGGCTGGGTCGGAAATTTTCTCCGCTCAGGGACTGGGTGTTGTGTTGTCCTAATCATCATCGTTTCATCCCCATCGACGCGCAGGTCGCCGAAGTGGCGTCAAATCGAAAGACCTGCACCAGGCGAACGGTCTACCCGGCGGGAGGCCCTAGCCACACGACATTTCCATTACTTAGAAACAATAAATCTTGTTAAAACGTATAGTGCATGTATTTGGCAGGCTGTTGAGGAAAATGAGTGTCGCAGATGAGTTTGTGACATTAAAACATCAGCTATGAACTGGTATTTAATTAATACATTAAAGTTTTTATATGCCATATTGACATAATATAAACGAAGAGCATCAGATTCGGCCAGGAAATAGCGTAGTGGCCCGACGCTTACATTTCACATAGTCGCTGTAACCAGACAACTGCCAGATATGTCCGGCTGCGACTTAGCGACTAGCTAAAACAGTCGACGCAAAGAGACATGCTGTCAACACTAAGTGACGTGAGGTTTGGCCGAACTTCTTAGCCAGATACTTGGACAGGTGACTCAGCAGCTGAGTTGATCTTGGTGGGAGCAGAGCCATAGTTGACTCGGTAGGCTGAGTTCAATGTAGCTTCGTTTGCACAGCAGTGGAGTCTAAAGTATAATATTTTACGTTTCGTGTTCATTAATCTGTACGTAATTTCAAAGTAAACGATGGTGCAAATTCCAAGTGTGGTTTTCCTTTAGAGAGCAATATGGCCTTCAGCCTAACGAGTAGGTAAATTTACCATTATTGTAAATTTTGATTCATGCTACGGACTGTAAAGCCGCAGCTTGTAAACTCATAAAGAAAAAGACAAAAAAGAAAATAAAGGAAGAAAAAAACGCACCACGAAGAAATAATCTGAACGGGACGGAAATCGGTGGCTGTGACAACATGTGTGGACAAAAAAAATCTACAATTTCAAAAAAATTGGGTGACTTATTCAAGAGAAAGAGATTCAAAAATTGAGCAAGTCAGCAGTACATTAGTCCACCTCTGGACCTTACACAAGCAATTTTCGGATTGTCATCGATTGACAGAGTTGTTGCATGTCATCTTGAGGGATATCGTGCCAAATTCTGTTCAACTGGTGCGTTAGATGGCCAAAATCCTGAGATGGTTGGAGCGCTCTGCCCACAATGCTCCAAATGTTCTCAACTGGGGACGGATCCGGCGAACTTGCTGGCCATGGTAGGCTTTGGCAAGCAGTTGAAACTCTCGCCGTATGCGAGCGAGCATTATCTTGCTGAAATATAAGGGTTAGGATGGCTTGCTAAAAGGGGCAACAAAACGGGGCGGTCCGGCCGGAGTGGCCGTGCGGTTCTAGGCGCTACAGTCTGGAGCCGAGCGACCGCTACGGTCGCAGGTTCGAATCCTGCCTCGGGCATGGATGTGTGTTATGTCCTTAGGTTAGTTAGGTTTAATTAGTTCTAAGTTCTAGGCGACTGATGACCTCAGAAGTTAAGTCGCACAGTGCTCAGAGCCATTTGAACCAAAACGGGGTGTAGTATATCATAGACGTGCCGTGGATAACAATGTGTTCTTGTTAAGAAAAGAGATGGCACCCCAGACCATCATTTCTGGTTATCTGGCTGTATGGACGGTGACAGACCGGTTGGTATCCCTCCATTTCCAGGCCGTCGTCTCCAGACATGCCTTCGTTAGTCATCGGGGCTCAGTTCGAAGCGGGACTCATTACTAACGACAATTACACTCCAGTAAATGAAATTATAGACCGGATATGTGTCTGGAGAGACCCCAAGCAGCAGCAGCAGAATACCAATTTGAATATCGAATATCGTTGTAGCGGCACGTCGACGATATTTTACGTCCCGTTTTGTTGCCCTTCATGGGAAGTTATCGAGATGTCACAACGCCCGTCCGCACACAGCGAGAGCTTCTATTGCTTGTCTTCGCGCTTTCCAAACCCAATCTTGGCCAGCAAGGGCGCCGGATTTGTCCTCAGTTAAGAACATTTGGAGCAATATGGACAGAGCTCTCTAACCATACCGGGATTTTTGCGATTTAACGCGCCATTTGAGCAGAATTTGGCACGATGCCCTCAAGAGGACGTCCAAAAACTCCATCAATCAATGCGAAGCCGAACCACTGCTGGCATAAAGGCCAGAAGTAGACCAACTAGTTACTGACTTGTTCAGTTTGAGAATATAATTTTCTCTTGAATAAATCATCCAGTTTTTCTGTAACTATAATCTTTTCTTTGTCTGTGCATGTAATCACACCTATCGATTTACATATCATTCGGATAATTCTTTCGTGGTACGTCTCATTTTTTCGTCTTGGAGTTGACAATATAGAAGTACACGACACACACAAGTTAACTAACCCTGTACCAAACGAAAACTCTCAGAAAAATCTGATGATATAGCGCAACCCACAAAGACGTTTCGTAGTCACTCGGTGGAGAAAATTTACATATCTAAGTACTTGGCAGTCGCAGGAGTCATTGCTTTTCAACAGAGATACAATGCCCAAAAGATACAAGCAGAAGATTTACGCATCAACCCAAGTAGCATGCCAGACTTTTCTGCACACTGCTTTCGTGAAGAGCTGAATGACGTTAGGTGACTTTTTGTTATTTTTAAGTAATAAATCAAACTTCATAACTGTGTTAACTTTGTCTATTGCATGTTGTCAAGAGTAGGCTTTTGGAACATATACTGGGCTCAAATAATTATGAATTACATCGAAGAAAACGATCTATTTATGAACAGTCAGTAGGGATTCAGAAAATATCGGTCTTATTAAACTCAAGTAGCTCTTTAATAACACAAAGTAATAAGTACTATTGATAGGGGATCTCAAACTGATTTATATGAGATATCTAGATGATGCAAGTAGTTGAGATTGATCCTAAATAATGCAAAATGTGAAGTCATCCATAAGAGCGCTAAATTGAATCCGCTAAATTTCGGTTGCACAATAAATCACAGAAACCTAAACGCTTCCAATTCAATTTAACACTTAAGGATTACAATGGCTACAATTATGAATAACTTAAACTGGGACAGATGCACAGATAATGTTGTGAATAAAGTGAACAGAAGATTGTGTTATAGTGGCAGAACACTTAGAAGATGCAACAGGTCTACTTAAGAGACTACTTACACTGTGCTTGTCCATCCAGTTCTACATTATGGTTGCATGGTGTGGGATTCACATCAGCTAGCATTGATATAGGACATCTGGAAAATGGTTGCATGGTGTGGGATTCACATCAGACAGCATTGATGTAGGACATCTGGACAATTCAAAGAAGGACGCTCAGTTTTTGTCATCGAAAAACAGGGCAAAGAGTGTCAAGAATATGAAACATGAGTTGGGGCGGCAATTGTTATGTAACAGTTTTTGCCAAACTGACATGCAGCCTAGTATTATCACTCATTTATCTAAAGTAGGACACATTGTAAAATCATAATATACTGAAGAGCCACTGCACCTGCATAATATAGTGTAGGGGCCCCGCGAGCACGCGTAAGTGTGCAAACACGACGTGGCAGGGACTCGACTAATGCCTGCAGTAGTGCTGAAGGGAATTGACATCAGTAATCATGGAAGGTTATCCATAAATCCGTAAGAGTACGAAGGCGTGCGCATCTCTTCTGATAACAGCACGTTGCAAGGCATTCAGATATGCTCAATAATGCTCATGTCTGGGGAATTTGGTAGCCAGCGGAAGTGTTTAAACTCAGAAGCGTGTTCCTGGAACCACTCTGTAGCAATTACGGACGTGTGGGGTGTCGCGTTATCCTGCTGGAATTGCTCAAGTCTGTCAGAGTGCAAAAAGGACATGAATGGAGTCAGGTGATCAGACAGGATTGTTACGTACATGTCACCTATCAGAGTCGTAGTATCTAGACGTATCAGGGGTCCCATATTATTCCAACTGTACACGCCACAAACCATTTCAGAACCTCCACCTGCTTGAGCAGTCCCCTGACATGCAGGGTCCATGGATTCATGAGGTTGACTCCATACCCGTACACGTCCATCAGCTCGATACAATTTGAAACGATACTCGTCCGACCAGGAAACATGTTTCTAGTCATCAACTGTCGGTGCTGACGGGCCCAGGCGAGGCGTAAAGCTGTCATCAAGGGTAGACCAGTGGACCTTCGGCACCGAAAGCCCATATCGATGGTGTTCCGTCGAATGGTTCACACGCTGACACTTGTTGATGTCCCAGCATTGAAATCTGCTGCAATTTGCGGAAGGGCTGCACTTCTGACACGTTGAACAATTCTCTTCAGTTGTCGTTGGTCCTGTTCTTGCAGGATCTTTTTCCTGCAGCAACGATGTAGGAGATTTGATGTCTTACCGGATTCCTGATATTCACGGTATACTAGTGAAACGGTCGTACGGGAAAATCCCCACTTCATTGCCACCCCGAAGATGCTGTGTTCCATCGCTCGCGCGCCGACTATAGCAACACGTTCAAGCCCACTTAAATTTTGGTAACCTACCATAGTAGAAGCCGTAACCGATCTAACAACTGCGCCAGACATTTGTTGTCTTATATAGGCCTTGCGCATGCCTATACCAGTTTCTTTGGCGCTTCAGTTTATGTATACAGCACCTCAGTATGCACACAGGTATGAGCTATGACAGTGATTGTGATTCCTTTCAGTTTCGGTTCTCTCTTTTTTCACTCTGGAATCCTTTCCTTCTGCCAGTCAGTCATATGACCTGCCACTGAATATTTCTGCACAGGGGTTCATAAATTTGTTTATTTCTGAAAGCCCTGAACAAAAAGGCAGCCTCTGAGTCTAGAGTCTCATGAAGGCTGGGACCGTGAATAGGCCCTAAGAACGGAGAGCATCCTGGCGGTACTAGGACGCTACGCTGTAAAACTTCAAGGCTCTGAGAAGCCCTAAGAATGGCTTTTACACAGCCCCAGATCTGCTGTCTGGACACTCTCTGAAAGAGAAGAAGGACACTGTGGTGAGAAAAGAGGCAGCCAGGTGCTCTAAATCACGGTTCAAGAAAATTATTTTGATACTCGAGTTTGCATTTGTGCATATGCAGACTGCTATAGCTCACACTGCGCGACTTTTTCATTATTTAATTTCCCATGATTTCACTGACTGTTTACTGATTAGGTCATCGGTTACGGATCTTACTAACGTCATAGGGGTATGCTGAGCATCTAACCACAGTCTCACTAAATCACTAAAATGAAGATGATTTTTGGTGCTATGAAATATTTACAGACTTTCAGCCACCAAGTGTTGAATCTGGATTCGAAAATATGTTATTAGTGCCCACCTATCTAGGGACGAATGATGATCGTAATAAAATAAGAGAAATATAAACTCACGCCTAAGGAATTAAATGTTTGTTTTTCCCTTGTGCTATTTGCGACTGGAATGGTAGAGAAGTAGCTTCAATGAAATCTCTGCCAGTCACTTACTTGGGAACTCCAGAGTAGTCATGTAGACGTTGAAGTAGATTTATACTTCGTTTGTTCGACTCTGATCGGGTCGGTTGCATAATACCTACCAGTCGACAGCCAACCTGCAGAAGAAGCTGACGCTGGACCCGTCTGTACTGCTGATAATTACTGCGCATTGTTGAAGAAAAAAGCTGTATTGTTTTATACGAAAGAAAGTTTTTTAAAATTAAGAATCAGTTAGTTTATATTTTTCAGCCAAACTGTAAAGTATGTTTTGTCCGTAAAGCTGTAAAGTAATACAAAAAGCATGGAATCTGATACTTTTGTTTAGGGCAGCAAATTTTTATATATCGTGTGTCAGTAATAGCGAAGAACATAATACAGTTGATTCATAAGATTTTTACTATACTGGTGTGCAATACTTAAGGAAGGAAGTAAATGTGGTATGATGCGTCACTGCCAAGTAACATAACTCGACGACAGCTGGACTGCATATACGAAGAACTGCTAAAGCAACTACAGGGTGTATACGAGGACAAGGAAGAAAAATTCCCGGATTTTTTCCGGATTTCCCGTTTAAAAATACACTTTCTCCCGGGTGAAAACACGCTCTTTCCGTGTTAAGTGACAGTATATTTTCCCTTATCAATCCTTTGAATGGTTAAGGTTTTATATACGGGCGTAGAATTTCCCGGCACTTTAGAATACGAAACTCAGAGAAAAGGACGCGTTTTGGAAAGATCTTTTATGTGCAGGAACATGTACGTTGCGTATTTACATACGTTGGAATTCCACCAAACACCGCATGTTACTTTCCGAATCATTGAAATCGAGATAGCGAAGCGTTTCTGTAAGCCAGTCATAGGTCATGTCATGTGATCTCGGCGGCCGATGACAGCGGATAATCAGAGCATAGGCCACGTGATGTAGTCAGCCAACAGCAACATCACTGTTACGTAGCACGAACACACAAACTGGGAAAGTTAATAGTTTAAATTAATATACATAGTGTTGCTACAAGAAAAGAAAAGCTTTCACATATACAGGGTGTTACAAAAAGGTACGGCCAAACTTTCAGGAAACATTCCTCACACACAAAGAAAGAAAATATGTTATGTGGACATGTGTCCAGAAACGCTTACTTTCCATGTTAGAGCTCATTTTATTACTTCTCTTCAAATCACATTAATCATGGAATGGAAACACACAGCAACAGAACGTACCAGCGTGACTTCAAACACTTTGTTACAGGAAATGTTCAAAATGTCCTCCGTTAGCGAGGATACATGCATCCACCCTCCGTCGCATGGAATCCCTGATGCACTGATGCAGCCCTGGAGAATGGCGTATTGTATCACAGCAGTCCACAATACGAGCACGAAGAGTCTCTACATTTGGTACCGGGGTTGCGAAGACAAGAGCTTTCAAATGCCCCCATACATGGAAGTCAAGAGGGTTGAGGTCAGGACGAACACTTCGACTGAAATGTGCAGGAGCTCCATCGTGCATGAACCACATGTTGTGTCGTACTTGTAAAGGCACATGTTCTAGCAGCACAGGTGGAGTATCCCGTATGAAATCATGGCGGTGAATCGAGGAAGTACAGTACATACTGACGAAACTAAAATGAGCTCTAACATGGAAATTAAGCTTTTCCGGACACATGTCCACATAACACCTTTTCTTTATTTGTGTGTGAGGAATGTTTCCTGAAAGTTTGGCCGTACCTTTTTGTAACACCCTGTAATATTGGTATCTAAGGTTAATAAGCTGCTAGAGAGGCTATGATTTCGCATATAATGTTGATCTTTTTTGCGCGTGGTACACTTTAAGAATCACACAAATGTGCCAGTAAAATTTTTAATAATGACAAATGGCTGATCTTCAGGATTCGAAATTCCTCTAAAAGGCTCGTCATCAAAGAGCTGATTTTTAAATGAGAGTCAAACGCTCTGATTTAAGAAATTCATGGTACATTAGCGCACATACACTCCGGCAAATGGAAAAAAGAACACATTGACACCGGTGTGTCAGACCCACCATACTTGCTCCGGACACTGCGAGAGGGCTGTACAAGCAATGATCACACGCACGGCACAGCGGACACACCAGGAACCGCGGTGTTGGCCGTCGAATGGTGCTAGCTGCGCAGCATTTGTGCACCGCCGCCGTCAGTGTCAGCCAGTTTGCCGTGGCATACGGAGCTCCATCGCAGTCTTTAACACTGGTAGCATGCCGCGACAGCGTGGACGTGAACCGTATGTGCAGTTGACGGACTTTGAGCGAGGGCGTATAGTGGGCATGCGGGAGGCCGGGTGGACGTACCGCCGAATTGCTCAACACGTGGGGCGTGAGGCCTCCACAGTACATCGATGTTGTCGCTAGTGGTCGGCGGAAGGTGCACGTGCCCGTCGACCTGGGACCGGACCGCAGCGACGCACGGATGCACGCCAAGACCGTAGGATCCTACGCAGTGCCGTAGGGGACCGCACCGCCACTTCCCAGCAAATTAGGGACACTGTTGCTCCTGGGGTATCGGCGAGGACCATTCGCAACCGTCTCCATGAAGCTGGGCTACGGTCCCGCACACCGTTAGGCCGTCTTCCGCTCACGCCCCAACATCGTGCAGCCCGCCTCCAGTGGTGTCGCGACAGGCGTGAATGGAGGGACGAATGGAGACGTGTCGTCTTCAGCGATGAGAGTCGCTCCTGCCTTGGTGCCAATGATGGTCGTATGCGTGTTTGGCGCCGTGCAGGTGAGCGCCACAATCAGGACTGCATACGACCGAGGCACACAGGGCCAACACCCGGCATCATGGTGTGGGGAGCGATCTCCTACACTGGCCGTACACCACTGGTGATCGTCGAATAGTGCACGGTACATCCAAACCGTCATCGAACCCATCGTTCTACCATTCCTAGACCGGCAAGGGAACTTGCTGTTCCAACAGGACAATGCACGTCCGCATGTATCCCGTGCCACCCAACGTGCTCTAGAAGGTGTAAGTCAACTACCCTGGCCAGCAAGATCTCCGGATCTGTCCCCCATTGAGCATGTTTGGGACTGGATGAAGCGTCGTCTCACGCGGTCTGCACGTCCGGCACGAACGCTGGTCCAACTGAGGCGCCAGGTGGAAATGGCATGGCAAGCCGTTCCATAGGACTACATCCAGCATCTCTACGATCGTCTCCATGGGAGAATAGCAGCCTGCATTTCTGCGAAAGGTGGATATACACTGTACTAGTGCCGACATTGTGCATGCTCTGCTGCCTGTGTCTATGTGCCTGTGGTTCTGTCAGTGTGATCATGTGATGTATCTGACCCCAGGAATGTGTCAATAAAGTTTCCCCTTCCTGGGACAATGAATTCACGGTGTTCTTATTTCAATTTCCAGGAGTGTAGTTCAACTTATGAAAAAGGATATTTACTTTGAAAGCAATGCTTTTCAAACCACCAATCGCAATATTTTCCCACAACCTGTTAGAAATAGATTCGTTTCAGCAGTTGCCAGAGAGCGCAGATAACAGGCGTCGCTGCGCTTGCGCAGCTACCATGAGGCAGGAAGACAGTAGGTACGTAAGTGTAAAACATTGAAAGATCATACATTAAGTCATAAAAGAAACAAGACATCAGAGTATACTGCAAGAACATTGTAATTTCGTGAGCAATTCCAGCATAACTAAAATGTGCACATTTAAAGTGCATACTTAAAGTGCACATTCGTATGTCCAGATTACCAATCAAGTAGCCCTCGACCTGATATTAAGCTTTTCAGGTTGTTTTTTTGGGATGGAAATTTTCTTGGAGCACCACTACTGTATTATATCGTGTTTGGTTCTTTATTATGGCATAACGCCATACGTGCTAGAAGAAGAAATCGTGCACTTGAAATGCAGCGAACAGTTGAAACTAGCCAGTACTGTGGAAGTTAACATTTCGCTTCAAATACATTGGCTGCCTCTGCGGAAAAGGTTAATAAAAGTCAAATTTCTTTAGGAAACAGAAAGTAACTTCATTGTTCTGCAAGGTGATTAATGCTTGACTGTCAGAAAGGTGGAAATAAAATAAAATCTGAAACTAATGACATATTTTAGCCTTCCCTAATTATGTGAATGTATTTTAATTCACTTGATAGCTTCCGGCCACAGATACCCGTTTTGTTTTCATTTGACGTGAGAGTAAACGAAGGGGAAACAGCAAAATCGCTAAATGTAAACACGGGTCGCGTGAAGACTATCCACTATAACTCAGACTGCTCTGCGCATCAACCTCGGATCTACGATATTTGCGAACTGGGCCAATACTAAAGAAAATCGAATTTTCAGAAATATGTTCATCTTGTAGCACACATCTTTCTGAAAAGTCTGAAACATAAAACATATGTGTTCGAAGAAATGTAAGACAAGTTATTTGGTCTTAAATGTGCCAAAATGCAGTGCCACGCCTCTTTATAAAGCATTCTTCTATCACACGTCACTGTATTTCGCTCTGTGGAATTGAAACTATATTTTCTACTAGATGCCATCAAACTATATTCAGGACAGTGGAAGTTGAAATGTCCTGTGGTGCCTATCCTCCTCCCAGTCGGCCGGTTTGACAGCTTGCCCCTCTTAAAAAAGAAATCTCGCAATTAATGGCGGATGGGATTATTTGTAATCGGGATAACAAGAACTCTTCAGAAAATTTGCACTCTTTATTGCCTATTAGCTAATAACTTGCTGTTTTGTGTGACATAAAATTAAATGTATAGGATACGTAAAACCAATAAAGAAAAGAGACAAGCAATAAAGTACACATTTCTTCAATCCTTAGCTCCTAGCATTTTTTTCTCTCTAATCATGCTACAGCTTTACATGGCATGCTTTCCTTTCTGCGAAAGAATCTATTGCCTCATCAAAGTTCGTGAAACGATTCACTACATGAAAAATCGAAATGTCGTTATCTAATACTGAAGAAGTTGTTAACACAAATAATACCCACGACTGGTGTGGTTTCTCGATCTGATTACTTCTATTTTGTCACTGTCTACTAGATAAAACAAAAGAAGCCTTTCTAATATTGGAGCAATTTTGTAGGACACGCCGTATAAAAGAGACTGTTTTGGCACAAATGGCCATTTTTACAACACTCACGAAGTGCCAATATCAAATGCCTATTAGGCCTACTTCAAGCAAAAAGCTTTATGTTAGGAAATAGTTTCACATTTCATTCATACACACCAGCTTCTCAAGCATAAGATCAAAAAGTAGTATTACGAAATTTTTATATAAATTTGGAATCATCTTATTCTTCCATGATTTGTGTGATGTCCCCGTTTCTCCTCCTTCCTCGTTCTAACAAACAATCTTGTCATCAGCAATTCTGCAGCTATTCCTACCATTGTCAAAATTTGTTCGCCGATTAATTTCACTAATCCTGCCAGAATCACGGGTTTAGTTATCCCGCGATTGTTTTCCGGTTAGGCGTTATTACGTGTTCGTACAACACGTTTTCCGCGTTACTTCCAGAATAGAAATTAAGCGGCTGCTAGCCGGGGACTGTAGAACTGATCCTTACTAGTGTAGCGACCTAGCCAAAAATTTTCTGTCAAAATTTCATTTTCTTGGGTACACCGAGAAGATAGTACGTAATCTTTCTCACCTGTTATTCCGGTCACGCGTGTATTTCAATTCTGGCAGTCTGAATCTATGGTTTTCGCTAGAAATTATAACGCTGATCATTCGCAAAATCAATCAAACACATAATCAGATAGCGATTGTTATTCATGCGTTCGGCTTTACTCCGCTCAGCTCGGATAGCCCCGACCCCTTTCGTCTGCGGAAAGTTTATTTCTAAATGTGACGAGGATTATCCTGACAGACATCACGTACACTATGCGCGCTTGCAAAAATCAACTTATGATTAATTCAGAAATCAACTTAAAATGTGTTCAAAAACCAACAGGGAAGCGTTTCAAAATAATCGATAGACAAACGTACGCTGGATGCTAGGCACTTTGTGAAACAAGTTTTTTCTCCCTCCAGAATATGAATTTGGCGCCCCCTTTTCCCGGTAGCATCTAGCTGCTTGCTGCGACTGCTTACACAGCCAACAGCCACAGTCCTGTAGCCAGAAGCGGGAGAATCCACTGCTCAAACGCGCCTCAACTGCGCATGCGTATGAGGCCGCTCGTAACAGTAGTGACTTCACGCTCATCGGAGGCAATTTGTTGTTATGAAGCATTGCATAGTCTTCCTGAAGCCTTTGACACATTTTGCTGTTGGCAGACGCTTGCATGAGCATCTACATCTACATCTACATTCATACTCCGCAAGCCACCCAACGGTGTGTGGCGGAGGGCACTTTACGTGCCACTGTCATTACCTCCCTTTCCTGTTCCAGTCGCGTATGGTTCGCGGGAAGAACAACTGTCTGAAAGCCTCCGTGCGCGCTCTAATCTCTCTAATTTTACATTCGTGATCTCCTCGGGAGGTATAAGTAGGGGGAAGCAATATACTCGATACCTCATCCAGAAACGCACCCTCTCGAAACCTGGCGAGCAAGCTACACCGCGATGCAGAGCGCCTCTCTTGCAGAGTCTGCCACTTGAGTTTATTAAACATCTCCGTAACGCTATCACGGTTACCAAATAACCCTGTGACGAAACGCGCCGCTCTTCTTTGGATCTTCTCTATCTCCTCCGTCAACCCGATCTCGTACGGATCCCACACTGATGAGCAATACTCAAGTATAGGTCGAACGAGTGTTTTGTAAGCCACCTCCTTTGTTGCTGGACTACATTTTCTAAGCACTCTCCCAATGAATCTCAACCTGGTACCCGCCTTACCAACAATTAATTTTATATGATCATTCCACTTCAAATCGTTCCGCACGCATACTCCCAGATATTTTACAGAAGTAACTGCTACCAGTGTTTGTTCCGCTATCATATAATCATACAATAAAGGATCCTTCTTTCTATGTATTCGCAATACATTACATTTGTCTATGTTAAGGGACAGTTGCCACTCCCTGCACCAAGTGCCTATCCGCTGCAGATCTTCCTGCATTTCGCTACAATTTTCTAATGCTGCAACTTCTCTGTATACTACAGCATCATCCGCGAAAAGCCGCATGGAACTTCCGACACTATCTACTAGGTCATTTATATATATTGTGAAAAGCAATGGTCCCATAACACTTCCCTGTGGCACGCCAGAGGTTACCTTAACGTCTGTAGACGTCTCTCCATTGATAACAACATGCTGTGTTCTGTTTGCTAAAAAATCTTCAATCCAGCCACACAGCTGGTCTGATATTCCGTAGGCTCTTACTTTGTTTATCAGGCGACAGTGCGGAACTGTATCGAACGCCTTCCGGAAGTCAAGAAAAATAGCATCTACCTGGGAGCCTGTATCTAATATTTTCTGGGTCTCATGAACAAATAACGCGAGTTGGGTCTCACACGATCGCTGTTTCCGGAATCCATGTTGATTCCTACATAGTAGATTCTGGGTTTCCAAAAACGACATGATACTCGAGCAAAAAGCATGTTCTAAAATTCTACAACAGATCGACGTCAGAGATATAGGTCTATAGTTTCGCGCATCTGCTCGACGACCCTTCTTGAAGACTGGGACTACCTGTGCTCTTTTCCAATCATTTGGAACCCTCCGTTCCTCTAGAGACTTGCGGTACACGGCTGTTAGAAGGGGGGCAAGTTCTTTCGCGTACTCTGTGTAGAATCGAATTGGTATCCCGTCAGGTCCAGTGGACTTTCCTCTGTTGAGTGATTCCAGTTGCTTTTCTATTCCTTGGACACTTATTTCGATGTCAGCCATTTTTTCGTTTGTGCGAGGATTTAGAGAAGGAACTGCAGTGCGGTCTTCCTCTGTGGAAAAAGGTTTTTAGTATTTCAGCTTTACGCGTGTCGTTGTTGTACATGGCGCATTTCGTTTGCAATTCAAGTTAGTTTAATTTTTTCTCTCGTTTATGTTTTGTTGTTGACGTATTATTCTGCAGTAGCGGGACACAGTAATGTCCTTTGTTAGCGTATCGGTTCTTACCAGTCAAAATTACAAAAATTTAACTGAAAACTAAAACAATGAAAAATTCCCGGAATCCTAAAAAATTCCCGGGTTTTTCCCGGTTTTCTCACGGATGAAAAAATTCCCGGGTTTTTCCCGGATCTTGCGGGTGTCCCGGGTCGTATACATCCTGAACTATAAGAAATACGCAGTGAGATGAACAAAAATGATACTTCTGTTGAAAGACAGTACTCATTATGAAGATTTTCAGTAATTATAATCATTCTTTTAGCGATTAATCTCCTCAGCCTTTTCAGGCTTCAGTCCATATTTGCATGGGTCTTTCTGGGTCTATCTTTGTAGTCTCAATTCTTTGTAATACCTCACAACAAGGATTGGTATAATTTTAAGGAAAAACACATGGAAGGTGGACCCACGTATTTTTCGTTTCATGGAATACACTTTGTTGCTTAGCAACTGTTATTATGATGACAAATTATAAACCTTGCCCAAATATGGATAGCAAGCTCACAATAATTTAAATAACTTAAACAGGATCATTTCATTAATAAAAAACTTTAACAATTTATATCATTAAGAACAAGGCTTAAAATGGGAAGTATACGTAAGTCCCGAGATACAAATAATAAGTCACACCAATTAGAGTGGCCGTGCGGTTCTAGGCGCTATAGTCTGGAGCCGAGCGACCGCTACGGTCGCAGGTTCGAATCCTGCCTCGGGCATGGATGTGTGTGATGTCCTTAGGTTAGTTAGGTTTAATTAGTTCTAAGTTCTAGGCGACTGATGACCTGAGAAGTTGAGTCGAATAGTACTCAGAGCCATTTGAACCATTTTCACACCGATTAGGTGTCACTGCAAGCTGGTTCAACAAACTTTTACCAGTAATATGAATTAAAAATGACTGCCACTGGAAGTACTAACATTTCTCAAGCATGGATAACAATTTAAACAAATGGACAACGCCTACCCAAAATAGAGGAAGGATAACAAGTGACGCCACTGATTGTGGCTATTGGAAAGCGCTTAATAATTTATAAACGTTAACAAAATATCTTAAGCAATAAAATACACAGTCCCCCAAAATACAAGAAAAGTTGGGAAGACATGCAATTTATACGTGACTCCGAGCTGGTACACACTAGCAGAAACATTGATAATGACACTTAAACAATAACACACTCCCATAAATACAAGAAAGGTGACAAATTACAGTAAGCAGTTATCACAACAAACTGGCAGCAACTATGGAAGTTTGATAATGAATGAAGGTAGTTAATGGCTACAGATTAAAACTCAACATTTCATACTCATAAGTAAAGGCCTTTAAACTTTAACAAGCTCCAGAACTAGCAAAATAGGGCCTGCAAGACTTAAACAAGTTGTTAAAGGGCAAATATAGTCAGAAGGAACTTTGGACTTACAGAACACATCTTAAGGTTGATTGCTTCCTCAACTCTCAATATTTGAGTAGATCAAGAGTTTCAGAATTAATTGAACGACACTCCGCCGGTGCACGTACAAAACGATCAAATTTACTTAAGTAGAGTTAATGCGAGACAGTTGATAGAGACGCCTGGCTGTGGGCAAACCTACACGTCATACAACAACGGAAGTGTCACCACAGCAGTAAGAAAACGCGACTCTGCTCCGGGCCGAGGAAAGAGGAACGCGTCGTCCGCTGCCAGAACTACCCTGACAATATGCGTCAGAAGGGAAACAGTAATTTGCCCAAATAAGGCTACAAACGACAATATCTAAAATGTAGTAAATATTAACTTAAGCCGGCCGCGGTGGTCTAGCGGTTCTAGGCGCTCAGTCAGGAACCGCGCGACTACTACGGTCGCAGGTTCGAATCCTGCCTCGGGCATGGATGTGTGTGATGTCCTTAGGTTAGTTAGGTTTAAGTAGTTCTAAGTTCTAGGGGACTTATGACCACAGATGTTGAGTCCCATAGTGCTGAGAGCCATTTGAACCATTTTTTTATTAACTTAAAGCGGAAGTGGCTACACATACAAGTCACGGGCTTGACGCTCCTTAATATCACCTGGAAATTGATGACATGAACTGCAGCCACCAACAAATCCAAATATCGGGGCATACCCTCTTTTAACAGTACATTGCCTTGGACACACACTATATTGCAGTCTCAACCACATCAAACACGGAGTATGAAAACACTTGCAATAAATATGATCTGGAACAAACAGATTAAAATCAATTACACTGAACAGTGACCATCCACACAATCACTCGGAGGCATAAAGAACTTGATGAGTCTAATTCAACATTAACGTAGATGTGGGCTTATGATAACAAGTAACAATAAAAGATCAATACTTAACTCCGCTCAGGTGCAAAGGGGCTATAACTTCCAACATTCCAAGCAGGTGCGTTATTGCCTGCAGTCTGTGTAGGTGATCTACAGGTGCCAGAGTTGGCCCAGTAGTTGCTGACCAGGTTGCGCACTACGTCAGCTGCCCTTTCTGCAACTCGCCGCTATAAGTACTTAATCTAGCTGGAAAACAGTTGCGACCAGCTTAACAACTCACGGCTTCACGAGCTTCACGCCTAGGCAGCAGGAGTGCCACAAAAACCAACTCGCCAGCCACGTAGCCTCCCGCTAACTCCAGTACCACAGCCCACCAAACCCAGCAACACACTCCACGACCAAAGACCCGAGCTTTGGCATATCACCAGGATCGATGTCGGTCGGCTGTACAAATAGTTAATGGCGCCAGTGGAGTGGCATACCCGCCAAAATTAAAGCCGCCTCTGCTGAACATGCCGTCCTCCCCCCTTAACCAATATTTCTCCCCCTTGAGAAAGGGCGGAAAGATCAACTAACTTGCTTAACTTGACTGAAGTGGAATCTGAGGATCTTGCCACTGGCTAAATCCCTGAGCACCACCAGAACCTTGACAATAGAACGCGAACTGATAAAGCGGGGTGGTGAATTAACCAAGTCTAACGCCACTGTGGGTTCGCTTGGCGTAGTTTCAAACAAAAATCTTATCCCCTACCTTGCCGTGAATGGGGTATTTACCATGGTTATAATGCTTTACCTGTCGGATTTGGGCTGATTCGATACTGTTCCTAGCCCATAGTCAATTTTCCTTAGGGTTATCAGGGGTGACAGATGCGGACAGAGGATCATTAATATTTCATAAGTTAGATAGTGGAGAATTGAGAGGATACGACAATATAAGAGCGACAGGTACAGCATTCGACGCTTCGTTTTGGTCGGAGTTAAATGCAAAGTTAAGGCAAGGGAGTGTAGTATCATATTTACTCAGGGACATATCATGGTATATAATTAAGCTCAACTTAAGATTACCCCCATGCTTCACTCTTTCAGCAAAGGAACTAAGGATAATATGGCCTGTCAGTGATGTACTTGGTTCAAATGGCTCTGAGCACTATGCGACTTAACATCTGAGGTCATCAGTCCCTTAGAACTTAGATCTACTTAAACCTAACTAACCTAAGGACATCACACACATCCATGCCCGAGGCAGGATTCGAACCTGCGACCGTAGCGGTCGCGCGGTTCCAGACTGAAGCGCCTAGAACCGCTCGGCCACACCGGCCGGCTCAGTGATGTACTTAATGGCATTACAAAAACAGATCTGTTTAAATAGTTTAGAAACAAACGCGAGTTAAAATAGTCACAAAAAGCCGTCAGCGACAACAAGGACATAACGGTTTATTTTCTTAGTACAGGAAGGGTATCCTACAAAATCAGTAAAGAGTTATCCATAAGATACTGTTCGCGCCCAGACTGTTTGTTGTTACTGGGTTTCTCCCTTTTACAAGAGTCGCACTCGCTAACCAATCGCCAGATATCCATGTGAGGAGAGCTAGTATCTTCGCCAAGGTCTTGTACAGGCCTAATTGCCCACCCACCAATGAACTGTAGAGGTAATGAAAGATGGAGATGTCTAACTCAAGAGCTAAGCAAATCCTGAATTCTCTTGGTATGTTCATTTGTGAGTACCTAGGCACCTCCTTCCTGGATAACAATTACCTCTTAATTCGTCCCCACAATGTGTCCTGATCCTGCTTACTTTTAGGATCAGCAAGCAGTTATGGCACTTCGCTCAGAACGGTACAATTAACATCAAAGGAGGCACGGGCTTCATCTCCGTCAGTGGTATCTTCCTGCTCTAAAATGCGACTGAGCGCTTCGGCTTCCTAGTTGTCGGAGCCTTTAATGTGGGGCTCCTTGAAATGAAACGCAGATATCCGGAACGCCCACTTTGCAATTCTACCGGTTTTCCTGCGTCTGGCCGGGTTCAACAGAGTGTTTCCAGTAAAATGAATTGCAAATGACTGCCATTAAAAATTCCCAAGCACGGATGAAACTTTAAACAAATAGACAACGCCCACCCAAAATACAGAAAGGATAAGTGACCCCACTGATTGTGGCTGTTGGAAAGCCCTTAATAATTAATAAACTTTAAAAAAATACCTTAAAGAGTAAAATACACAATATCCCAAAATACAAGAAAAGCTGGAAAGGCATATCATTTAAATGTGACTCCCAACTGGTAAACACCAGCAGACGCTCCTTAATAATACATGAAAATTGATGACGTGAACTAAACCACATGCAGATCGAAATACCAGGGCATATCCTCTTTTAACAGCGCATTGCCTTCGACACACACTGTATTGCGGTCCCAACTGCACGCACTTGAAATGAATATGATCTGAAATAAACAGGTTAAAATCAGTTACACTGAACAGTGAACATCCATACAATCACTCGGAGGCGTAAAGAACATGACGAGTCTAATTCAACATTAAGACAGACATGCGCACACGATAACAAGTACCAATAAAGACCAACGCTTAACTCCACTCAGGTGCGAAGGTGACCTGACTTCCAGGATTCCAGGCAGGTGGGTTATTGCCTCCAATCCGTACAGGTGATGTACAGCTGCCGTAACGTTTAAGCCTCCAGAGTTGGTCTGGAGCTTTCTGACTAGGTTGCATACGGCGTGAGCTGCCCATCCCGCAACTAACCACTTTCCAGACTTAATCCAGCCGGAAACTTTGGCTGCGAGCAACTTAACTACTCGCCGCTTCACAAGCTGCTCAACCAGTTAGCAGGGGGCTGCAAAAACCCGCTCGCCAGCCATCTGTCGTCCCACTAACTCAGGTACCACGGCCCGCCAAACCCAACAACACACTCGTCGCCCTGGCATATGACCAGGATCGATATCGACTGTACAGGTAGTTGTGGCGCCAGTGGAACGGCATGTCCGCCAAAATTAAGGCCACCACTGCTCAACTTCTAAATGCCCTTTCCATTTGTTTCTATATTCTTCTACTTTATTCCATATCGCAAATGTTTGTAACTGATTCCATATATGCTGGCTTCTTACTTCATCAAGGCGTGTGTGTTCCAGTAATGCTCTAAGGAATTTACCTTATGTGGCTATTATGATCTGTGGTTTTTCTGTCTTAACGTCCACGTTTCACTGCCATATGGAATAACTGGCAGCGCCATCATCTTGCTGAGCTTAGCTGTATTTCGGTCTACAATGTCTTCAGTGTTCTGTGAGTAGTTCCGCATATCGTCTTCTATCTTCCTAATTTACTGTTTATATCTATGTAGTAATGAAACGAGATATCACAGCCTATGGAACTAAACTGTTGAACATATTTTAAAATCCTGTCATACAAAATAACCTTTTCTCGTATTTGGTGATAGCCGCGGAATGCCATGATTATTACTTCTTTTTTTCAATTTTCTAGAAAATAACTTTTCAGTCCATCTTGTCAGATCTGCTACTGAATTTTCCGTCAAGAGTGAAGTTCTATAATTTTCTTCATTTTCTTCCGTAGAATTTACTTATATTTGTTTTTTAGTTTTTGAGCATCTAGTTTCTAGAAGAATTATGACTATCAACAGGCAGATAGCAGTCGCTATTATACCACATCCTCTTTATTGTTACATCACTCACTACGACGCTCCTTTTCTAGTAGGTATCACGTAGTCTATAATCGATCTAGAATCTCTATCGCTCCAGCTGTACTTATGAGTATCTCTTTTTCTACCGAATGTGTTAGTTGCCTTTAGTGCATTATGTGTGCAAACTTCTCGCATCTTCATCTTACAGTGAAGTCAATGTGACTCATGACATTGTCCTGGACGCTACATGAGGCGATAAATTGTTCTATATAGGGTGCATCATAGTGGTCGTCAAACTGTAGCCCGCGGGCTGTATGTGGGCCGAATCATGCGACTGTGCAGCCCGCTGTTCTCAGCCGAATTTTATAGCAATATACATCCAGCAACTAACTGCCTAACCAAAAGTCAACTAACATCAAGAGCCTCTTAAGTATGTAATTTTCTTGCTCATTGCCAATTATAAACGAAAGTACTTACAAAGAATGCGCTTAATTTTAATCAACTCTGTGCGTTCGGCTAAGTAAAGTGTGCCGCTTACTTCAGGGGCAGAGTTATATGTAGCGCAGCCACTGCGGGGTTTGTACGAGTGATATGGGGGGGGGGGGGGAGGGGGGTGGTACTTTATTTTTTATCTTCCAATGCTGACAACTCACGAGCGTGCACAACTGTACCGATCAGCTGCTATGGTATAAATGTCAGACGGAAGTATCATGGATCCGTGAATGGGCATTACAGAGGCACTCATCTTCAAATGTTGTACACGTTTGTACCGGCTAACATAATGTCACATTACGGTTGTCGTAACACAACGCAATGGCTACAAGAAAAATGGCATTCAAAACACTTAGTGTACATTTGCGATCGTGTCTCATGTTGCAGTTACGCTTATTAATTAATATAACGTACTAAATTATGTATGTTACCAGTTAATAGTAAGGCTGTGGGGGAAGGTGTGGTAAAGTGGTCAGGATGGGAAAAGTGACCGTTGCATATTTTTTGCTCTGAACAGCGCTGCTGACTGTCGAGAAGTGGTCAGACTAGTTTTAATATACATACACCGCCATTTTTGTCAATGAGACTGACAGAGGAAGCTTATTCCGTTATCTTTTAATAAGAATTTTTTTGTTTTTCAATCGTCTGATGTAAGATACGTTATTTATAATTTTCTTGTTATCTCACTTGTAAAGAGAGTTATAATTTTTTACTATACCCATGTTTAAACAACGTATTTTGCCTACAAATGTAGTTCCTTGTTTCTATCGGTTTGATAGTTTTGTCGGGGAAAGTGGCCACACTACTCGTCGGGAAAAATGGCAAAGGTGTTCACCCCAGGAAGAATTGGTTACTCCCATAAAAACGCGCGTAACACGAGAGATAAAACTGACATATAAACCCTTTTAGCTTGTATCAATAACAAATGTTTCATGAAAATATAATTTCTCTTTGAGTCGCCACTTTAAGGGCCGACCCCCCCCCCCCCCCCCCCCCCGCATTCCCCTGCTATCCGGCCGGCCCCAGATAACTCCCTACAGTGTCAACTGGCGCTTAAGCAAAAACGTTTGATGATCATAGCTGTACCATACGTGCTCCCGCGCTTTCCGCAATGTTGATAAGAGGTGCTTGTGATTGGGTATTCCATTCCTCCTCCAGGGCGGTTGACAATTGCTGGCTATCTGTTATTGCATCTGGAAATGCTGAAATACGTCTCTTCAACGCGTTCTGCACTGCTCGATGGGATTTAAGTCGAAGGAACTAGCAGGGCAGTCCATTCGTCGAATATCCTCTCATTCCAAGACCAGCTCCACTTGCTCTGCTCCTCATGGTAGCACATTGTCATCCATAAAAGTGAATTCAGGACCGAATTCACACCTGTAAAGACGCACATAGGGAAGGAGCAAGTGTCACGATAACGATGACTAGTGAATGTATCGTGTTCAAAGATTTAGGGGTCAGTACGCCCCTGCAATATTACGCTTCTCACACCATTATATCTCGACCGCCAAAATGATTATGTTCGACAATTCTGGACGTGCTCTCATACTCACATAGCGAGAGGTGGCAACACGTAGTGCACCCAGAAACGTTGTCGAATATGTCCGTTTTGGCGGCTCAGTTGTTACTATATGGTCAGCATAATGTTGCATGAGTGTACCGACTTTCAAATCTTTGAACACTGTACGCTCACCAGCTAACCTTGTTGTTAGGCTGTAGTCCTTCCCAATGTACGTCTTTTCAGAGATGCATTTGGCCCTGATTGCATTTGTATAAATGACAGTGAGCGACCACATCGAAAAGCGCAGGTGGTGGGGGAGTAGCTCTTGGAACTAATATTCGGTCAACGGAGTGGCCTGCCCGTTCACCCGACTTATGTACCATCAGTCCGCCCCGATAGCTGAGGGGTCAGCGCGTCGGTCTGTCACGCCAAGGGGCCTGGGTTCGATTCCCGGCTGGTTAGGAGATTTTCTTCGTTCAGGGACTGGGTGTTGTGTTGTCCTCATTATCATGTCATCATCATCAGTGGAAGGCAACGGGAAACCACCACTGGAATCACTTCGCTAGACGCTCATGCGGTGGACCTCTCTGACGAGGCTTCGCCCATTACAAGACCTGCCGTAAGGCATAACACAAAGTTTACAAATACCAAGTTGTTGTGGATGCGTTAGGGAGGCATATTGCACCACGCCCACATGCACCAACGACTATCCAGCAAGTTCCAACCGCGCTGGTGGTTTAATGGAACCTTGAGGTCAGCATGGAAGCACCTTGCAGAGCATTAATTGCTGCCTCTTAAAAACCATGCCCCACCTCTTTTAATATCCATGGGACCATCACAAACCGCGGTGACTTCAGTGTAATTGTTCATTTTGAAAGAAAATGTCGAGTTTGTTCATTTCATCCCGTATTTTCTCACATTACTTTCTTAGTAAACTGTGGCAGTTCTTTCTATGTAAGGTCCAAATTTCATCGACTTACGTTACTTGACCGTGACATATCATGGGGACATTACTTTCGTCCTTGAGTTTTGCAGACTAGTGCATATACGACAGTGGAAGACGTGTTGGGAATTTAAAAAAAATTATTAGAAAATAGAGGTCGGAAGGCTGTTGCGAATGTCGCTGGAGAATTGATTTTAAGTAAACTGGCATGATCGCTGCGACGATTTTGCAGCGGTACATGCGAATTTAACCAAACATGGGTGCTGAATAGTCCGGGTTATATATTCTTATTGTTTAGTTTTAGAAAATACGGGAAAAATCTATAACCAATACTAAAAAATTTAGTAATAACATGATAGGTAATGTATGTGATCTGCTGAATGTCTTTGGAGAGGCAAAGCCGGAGAATCACTGCACGGCATCATAACTACAGAAAGCTCAGTATGACGTAAAAGCACAGTGAACGATTAGAAGTTTCCTCCCGTGATTATCTCTGTTCTAGGAGAGTATAAGAGGAACCTGTAATGAAGGGTGAAGAGAATAATTCACAGGTAAATCTACGAAGGAAAAAACTTGTAAATAGTGACCACTCTGAACCAACATAGCGAACAAGCCACCAGGGTTTTCGTCTGCTTCCTGTGAAGATAACATCTTAAATCCAAATATCTTTTTACATTTAATCCGTATGTTTACATTTGTGTGTAATGCTACGCTTCACAGTTTGTATTTCCTCCAAACGTTAGAGACTGAACGCTTCATTTTTTTCTGTGTTTATTACTTTCTTGTTAAATATTTTTTGTTACTATTAAAATCATTCGGATATGTTTAAACTAAAAAAATTAAAGAAATTAATTGTAATAATATTGAGCGGGAGCCAGAGTTTTGATATGTATCGACAATTAGCGAGTTTGGGCACAAGAATGATTGTACAACAGACATTGGATAGTTGGTGCACGGGCTTGGATAACGGAACTGGAGCAGCGGATGAGTGGAATGTTTACTGTGGAGTGAAAAATAGCGGAAAAAGAGTGTTTAAATGTTACGCGACCACGTAATGGTATAAAAGCTGCGCCATAGGAATAATGGAGAGACAGTTCTATCAATGTGACAGTTAGCGAATCACAACACGGACTGGTAAGTTAAAGCTGTAATGGGTCAACCTACTTTTTATTGCGAACTGATATATCATGTAGCAATAGGAAAGCAGTGGTTATAAAACATGTTTACCGAGTGAACTGACTTCAATTCTGAGCACATCCTGCGAACTGTGTTTCAGTATGAGTGTATCTCTTACCACGAACTAATGTATCTTGGAGAAATATGAAAGAAGTGACCTGTAAACTGATTTCAGAATTGATCACAACACTACATATGCAAAAACTACAAAGCGCAGACGGTGATTGACAATGTATATTATATATGTGACGTTGGCAAACATTATGTCGTTAATTACGGACTACATTTGTTCTACATCGTCAGCCAGCAACGCTCCCACCAAAACAGGCTATACGTGTGTTTATACTAACTGTTATTTTCAAGAAGAAATCTGCAATGAAACTATCACTGGGAAATGTCTCATCTCTCCATCGTAGGACAACGACTCACAATTTCTCACAGTTAAGTTTCTTTCTCCAAACATTGTAAATGTTAGGGAACAGTCCTTTGTGGATTATGTTTTATCTGTGTTTTTAAAATACACTCCTGGAAATGGAAAAAAGAACACATTGACACCGGTGTGTCAGACCCACCATACTTGCTCCGGACACTGCGAGAGGGCTGTACAAGCAATGATCAAACGCACGGCACAGTGGACACACCAGGAACCGCGGTGTTGGCCGTCGAATGGCGCTAGCTGCGCAGCATTTGTGCACCGCCGCCGTCAGTGTCAGCCAGTTTGTCATGGCATACGGAGCTCCATCGCAGTCTTTAACACTGGTAGCATGCCGCGACAGCGTGGACGTGAACCGTATGTGCAGTTGACGGACTTTGAGCGAGGGTGTATAGTGGGCATGCGGGAGGCCGGGTGGACGTACCGCCGAATTGCTCAACACGTGGGGCGTGAGGTCTCCACAGTACATCGATGTTGTCGCCAGTGGTCGGCGGAAGGTGCACGGGCCCGTCGACCTGGGACCGGACCGCAGCGACGCACGGATGCACGCCAAGACCGTAGGATCCTACGCAGTGCCGTAGGGGACCGCACCGCCACTTCCCAGCAAATTAGGGACACTGTTGCTCCTGGGGTATCGGCGAGGACCATTCGCAACCGTCTCCATGAAGCTGGGCTACGGTCCCGCACACCGTTAGGCCGTCTTCCGCTCACGCCCCAACATCGTGCAGCCCGCCTCCAGTGGTGTCGCGACAGGCGTGAATGGAGGGACGAATGGAGACGTGTCGTCTTCAGCGATGAGAGTCGCTTCTGCCTTGGGGCCAATGATGGTCGTATGCGTGTTTGGCGCCGTGCAGGTGAGCGCCACAATCAGGACTGCATACGACCGAGGCACACAGGGCCAACACCCGGCATCATGGTGTGCGGAGCGATCTCCTACACTGGCCGTACACCACTGGTGATCGTCGAGGGGACACTGAATAGTGCACGGTACATCCAAACCGTCATCGAACCCATCGTTCTACCATTCCTAGACCGGCAAGGGAACTTGCTGTTCCAACAGGACAATGCACGTCCGCATGTATCCCGTGCCACCCAACGTGCTCTAGAAGGTGTAAGTCAACTACCCTGGCCAGCAAGATCTCCGGATCTGTCCCCCATTGAGCATGTTTGGGACTGGATGAAGCGTCGTCTCACGTGGTCTGCACGTCCAGCACGAACGCTGGTCCAACTGAGGCGCCAGGTGGAAATGGCATGGCAAGCCGTTCCACAGGACTACATCCAGCATCTCTACGATCGTCTCCATGGGAGAATAGCAGCCTGCATTGCTGCGAAAGGTGGATATACACTGTACTAGTGCCGACATTGTGCATGCTCTGTTGCCTGTGTCTATGTGCCTGTGGTTCTGTCAGTGTGATCATGTGATGTATCTGACCCCAGGAATGTGTCAATAAAGTTTCCCCTTCCTGGGACAATGAATTCACGGTGTTCTTATTTCAATTTCCAGGAGTGTATATCAAAAAACCTACTTTCATGCTAATGAAATCCTGTGCAGTTTGTCATTGTTGTTGTCCACCTCACGTAATTTTCTGACGGAGTCATTTAATTAATTTTTATAGTAATTTCAAACACCAGAATAAAATTATATCCACTGTATAATACTCTTCACAGAAAAGGTTAATCCAAAGTGTATCTCTCTACTTTAAAGTCTTTTAGCACTACTTGCCTGAGTCATTCTGAGTTTTCTGCAGTAATGAGGGTATATTCTGTTTTATTTATTGTGCTGTGTCTTGTTATGTATAAACTGACATTAGTAGTTGTTATCCATTTTTCTATTTCTTTTGGATGTTTGGGAATATTTTGCAATGCGTTATACAATATTTCACTTGAAGTATTAGAAAAATAGGCCCATAGTAAAGCGGGCTTCATTAAGTCTGTTAGCTTCGATGTATCACAGCAGAGTAAGTGGATTTTCATTGGTAGAGCGTTTAGGCAGCAGGGAAGCTTCAAATTCGATGATTTCGTGTTGAACAAAGTGGGTTTACATAAAGAACTAATTATATGTTAGTTATCCAGAGCCACTGAGGAAACCTATTTGGTTGTGTTGATGAGTATTAATGATGGTTGTACTAACACTGAGACTAATGTTCTTTAAGTTAAGGGAAAGTTGAATTTTTCAAATTTTTTGTAGTTATCCCGGCATTAAATACGTCTATTCTTTTCATTAGTGAGCAATCAAGTTTCTTCCCCATTCTTCAACGTTTTCCGTCGGATTTAGCTTTTATTTAACAGGGTAATGAAAATGTTGATAGACATTTTGCATGAACACGGCCATCACTGATAGGAAGATTAATTAAGGGGGGGATCCTGTTCCGCTACATCCCATTTCTGTACCTGCTTATTACTACCGCAATGCAGTGATGCCTGATGGAAAGCTAGAATGTAACACTATACCGTCTGTTAATTGGGTTTGAACAGATCGAAGAGGGAATCCTGAAAAATGACTGCGAGAGCAATTTAGTAGTAATTTAGAGAATGTAATCCAAAACGTCAGCATCGAATTTAGTAGTTAAATCAAAAATGACAGGAGCTGCCAAATAAAACACAACAAATTATCAATTTAAAGGGTTAAGCATTGTAAATACATATCATTTGACCAAGGTTTAGTGTAAGCAAGTTAATCCTTAATGTGACAATTTCTGCATATCACATGTTTATGTTGTCTATATTAGATGCGTAACTACAGAAAAGAATGATTGACGAAGTATACACATATCTGGCTATGAGAATAATGCCCCCACTTCTCTGTCTACAAACCCACAGGAGTTTTAAAGCATTCCTAAACGAGAAAATGTATACTACTTACCTGACTATGATAATAATATCTTCATTGCTTTACGTAAAAGCTCAAAGAGCACTCGAATCATTGCTGCACTTTTGTTTTCATAGGTCTCAACTGAATTTTACACCTAACTCACAAAGAATTCGTACTACACGTGCTCACAACTCGCTGAACTTACCTTAACGGAACTGAAAATCACAAGGAAATAGATATCGATTTACTGTTGCAGGAGGTAGTAGTATGTTGAAGACTGCACGATAAAAGATTAAATAAATCAAAGAGTAATCGGGGCCTGGTATAGGCTTAAGATGGTCTCTGGAAATGGATAGTGAGGATATGTTACCGTGATACTAGAAAAATCCCTCTTTTTCTCGACATAAAATTGTTTACACAACTATTGATTTAATCAATAATTACAGATGAGAGCACTTAAGGAACTCGTCCAACAGTTAAGAAAATCTTTAATCAGTCATTAGCCCGGTAAGCAAGAGAATCCATACTATAAAAAAATTCGATCTCTCACAGATAAATTACAAAAGGAAAAGAATAAGCAAATCTGTCTCCGTGACGAATTTCTACTTGTACTTCTATACCGACATGTGGTATGGTACAAGAAGGACAAAAAGTTCTTGAAAACATGTGGTTTCCTCCACAGTTAACAAAAGAACTTCACAGACATCCTGACAAAAATTTACAAAGTATCTAACTAAAATACTGTCTTCCGTTTGAATGAGGAAAGTCAGAGAAGATACAATTGCTGGTGCACACATAGAGACTAGAACACTGATCACTGTGGCCATCTGCAAATCACTCTGACATAAGCCCAAGGCAAACGAGAACATCAAGGTATGCTTCCTTCTCTCGACATGCTGTTTTCCAGCATGGCCCAGCGATGTTGAAACAAGGCCACGAACCATTCAACTTGCGCCAGAGCTGTTCGCCCCACTCCTTGCTATGATCCCTGCCATGCACTGAGATCTTATGATATGTTCCACACGGCGGCCGTCGCTGCATGTTCTGAAAATTGTGCTGTGAATGGCTGCTTCAAGGTAACACCAGCAGTGCCACGTTTGACTTTGCTAGCACTCTTCTAGCTGTATGAACAGCTGCAGGGTAATTATTCCCGGTGAGCAGCGAGCAGTAACGTAATGTCGTAAATGTAAGAAAGCTCCTGGAGATCAGCGATGTGCCAGCAGCAAGCAGTGAGGTGCCAGCAGCTGGCTGCAGCATAAACGTATAAACGTTTTAGGGATCTCTTTGATTTTTCAACAACGGAGTATGCCCCCATGTCCCCACATTTTTGAGTCTCCCCTCTCTATATATAAAAAAGGTCTTACTAATGGTGCTACCGACAATGTGAATTAAGATGTCATCCATGATGTATTCGTCGTGACGCAAAACATTGATTTGAAGCGACCAAAATCATAAGTAGAAAATTAAAATAATAATCACAGTTGTGATTATAGAGACTATTGAGAATACTAAGATATTAGTAACATTATTTACAGAATATGCATATACTTTAGCGTCCATAAGGGTTTTAAATGATTTGTGAAGTAAGTAGGCCTACTATGTGCACTGGCAGATTAACAGAGACCAACAAAATAGAGATAAAATATGGGAAAGAATTCAGAGCATATGGAATGAATAGAAAATACACAAACAAACACAAAAAAATTAAATGAATATTTACAATGGCTTTTCCTGAATTAAAAAAGTCAGTCATGTGTTGGTTAGAGGTAATTACGCATATGACACTGTTTTGCACATTAACCGAAGTGTTGACACTGCACACAGGGTTGATAGAGTACTGTAGCACTTAGTACATACTACATGGTTGACTAGAATGGCTATTAAGGAAGAGGGTAAGCCATTTGTTGAAACCGGACCGGAGCGGTGGTGGGGTGGCCGAGAAAGAGCGGCGGGACCAAACGGAGAGCGGCCCGCGAACCAACAAACGAACCGAAAAGACGGACACGAAACAACGACGGACGATCGAGAGAGACCTTACGACGACAAAACGCAAGAAGCAATGGATACACAGAGACAACCAAACGAATCCAGGACGTCCACTAGTAATGAAAACAAAGAACGGCGAACACGCTGTCTGTTGTCGAGGCGATACGTCAGGCCGCACGCAACGATTAGACACGCTGGCTGAGCGAGAGGCAGGCGCTTAAATACACGATCGGGGCGCGCCGCTATTGGCCGCTGGGACCACGTGTCAAATTGTGCGCCCCACGGCTTACGGCGCGATGGTGCAGAGACCTCTAGGGGTCTTCGACGTCCATGACGTCTGGCGCGGATTCAGACCATTGACACAGTAGGGGTCCTTCCACTTGTTGGTTGCAAAAGCGAGAGAAGTAAGGAGCCTACTCACAACAGCCCCAGATGACTGAGTCCTCACATGATGACTTGTCGGGGATCCCAGTCAGGGACGGTGCTGAACTACTGTTAACACAAGGTATCAGGCACAGAACGTTCATTGTGGTCAATTCAGGAGGTACATCTAGTGTGATGGCATGGTTCCAAAAACCCAGACACAGTACATCGAGTGTAGCGTTCATCACATTAGGGATGTGTGGCTCCACCTGGCATCCGTATGATGCTCTTGTTGTTAGAGGTGTGAGCGTCATCAACGATCAACCACTCAGTGTTCCTGACGCTGCAGTCCACAATTTTGGCTCCGCTGTCGGTAATGGTTGGCAGTGTCTAGGTCCCGTCATGAAGGTGCTTCATTATGCTCACCAGCTCTCTTAGCGAACTGTACATGAAAAATGATTAAACTGTTACCTTACAAATTCAGCTTGACCCATATTATAATCAACATGCAAGGAGTTCTTTTGCGAAGATTCTTAACATATTTTACAAGCAACCTTCGTGTCATATCATCGGCTTGCACTGATACACACAAAGTTTGCCTCCATACTCTTGTAATTAATAAGGAATTACACTTAACATATCAACAAAGATTAAGAGGTACATGCTTCTCATTCATGTAAGCATACCTGTCAAATATAATTTGAAATTGAATTTCTTTATTTATTACTTTGGTCTGATCAGTCAGAAATCCAAGCGACCTTTCTGTAACATGCAGCATTTTCACCATTTCTTTCATCTTTTACATAAGATGATTTATTGCCACTACACTACATACATCCACTTAACTGCTTTAGTATTATGCCACTACATTCTTTGTCTCACTCCGCAACGTTAGTCCAAAAGGATATCATCTACACGCTCAGCGTGAAGTACATGTACGAGAATAAGCACTTGTACAAGGTGTCCCGTATATCTTGTTCACCCAAAATAACTTTTATCTAATGCATTAAATGAAAAATAGTTTCAAACAATGTTTTTTAACATCGTTTGGTAGTTCTTGCTGAAGATACACATTTTACATATCCCCATTGAATTAGGAAATATGGGGTAGGGACTACATTTTTTAAATGGGATCATGTTCATTTTATTCAAGAATACGCTCACCTTCTCTATGAGCTGTTCAAAAATGTATCACACTATAGAATTTTATCGACGAAACCAGTAGCTATGGAAATGATAAATAATACATAACTTCTCTAATTTAAATATCAGTTCAGTGCATTTCATTAACTAAATAATTTAACCTCTTCAAAGCACATTTGAACATTTTGCAAACTATCAATAAACATAGTATGCAACAGTCCTCCACTGCACGCTGATTGGATCTTGTTATTGTAGAGTACTGTGTTACGGTGCTTACGGCAACGCAGAAGTAACATTGCCGTTTGTAGTAACTTCTACTATGATACTACCACTACATGAAAAACAGAGCGTTTAAATCACATTCTCAGATTGGAGATCATTGGCTTTCATCAATAGGGTCAGTCTGTAGATGACGGACATCCTACATGAAGCTACTACTTCCTCTGCTATGGCTGCACAAGCATAAATAATGCATTGCTGCATATCCCCTGGTGTTATTGGAAAATTTTGGTAGACCCCACGAAAAAAAAAATCCAGCGGTGTAATGTCCGGAGATAGGGCAGGCCAACTAAATGGCCCACGTCGTGTCCACCTAAAAGGGTATTCACGGTCCAGAATTCGTCGTGGTCTTATGGCGTTACGTGCAGGGCACCCATCAGGCTGATACCACACCACCACCCTCTGATTCAGAGGTAAGGCGTGCCATTTACAAAGAAAGGTCCGATAATGTTATCTCCAATAATACCGCACCAAACTTAACGTTCCGAGGACGTTGATGCTCTACCTGTCGGAGCCATCGTGGATTGTTGACGGACCACCAATGCATGTTGCTCATGTTAATAATTCCTTTGTTGGAGAATGGCGCATCGTCGGTAAAAAGAACATCTAAGAAGAAATTAGAATTAGTCAGAAGTTGTTGCTGAGCTCAATGACAAAAGTGAATCCTATCGTAGAAGTCATTTCCATGAAGTTCTTAGTGTAAATGAACGCTTTAAGGATGGAATTTATGACGTTGCAGCATGCCATGTGCACTTGTTTTCGAGGCACCAACATCATGTTGAACACGTCGTGTGCTGACTTGAGGAATCACGACTATTGCAGATAGCACAGTGACATCAGCAGCTTCGTATGTTTGTGTTCTCCGACAATTTCGAGGTCTTGCGTTTAAACTTCCCGTTACACATAGCCGAAAATTAGATCTAACATTCAGCAGTAAGGCGATGGCTTCCACTAGATGTGCCTGAACAGAATTTCAGCCGCCTAAAGCAAATTACAGTACAGACGTATAGTAGAGTACAAGATAGACACAATAATATAACAATCATTACGTTCCATAACAGTACTGAATATAAATAATGCTAGTTACTAAACTATTTCCTGTCCAGGTACTTTCTTCGTAGATCAGCAGCATTTACACCTTATCGTCATGCGTGTACATCATACGCCTTTACACAACACAAACTGTATTCACAATGTGTACTTACGTCATGCAGTTACTAAGTTATTCTCATGCTCGACTACAGTAATATGCACTGAACCAACAACAAGAGAGTTACGCGGGAAGAGAGGTGTACGTGTACGTAGGAAATCACAAACAAAACCCACGTCTCTACTACAGAACTACGTTGAGCACGTAATGTGTACGATCAAGGCAGTAAACAGTTCGGTTTCTTCACAACCTGTGTACTCTTTATCATTTGAACATCTACGTTACATTTACAAAAATGGTACAATGTAATACATTTTTTGAATAGCTTTTGGAGAGGGTGAATGTATTCTTAATAAAATGTACATTGTTCGGTTCTAGGCGCTACAGTCTGGAACTGCGTGACCGCTGCGGTCGCAGGTTCGAATCCTGCCTCGGGCATGGGTGTGTGTTGCAACGTCTAGTAAGAAACAAAAACAATATATATTTTATTTTGTTAAAGGGTAATGATGATAGAGAAATTCAAAGCACAGCATTGCTAAAAAGTATTTCGCGGCTCTTTTCATATATGCGTTATTACGCGAGCAATAACAAAAACAAAACCAAAATAAATAGAAAAGAGTAAATTTACGGAAGACGCAAAACTGTCGCCCAAAAACGCGGGGCCCGAATTTGCAGTGGCCACAAATATAAAATTTTATGTATTTTTCCTTCAGTGTCTATTGTTGTGTATGTATATATACACTCCTGGAAATTGAAATAAGAACACCGTGAATTCATTGTCCCAGGAAGGGGAAACTTTATTGACACATTCCTGGGGTCAGATACATCACATGATCACACTGACAGAACCACAGGCACATAGACACAGGCAACAGAGCATGCACAATGTCGGCACTAGTACAGTGTATATCCACCTTTCGCAGCAATGCAGGCTGCTATTCTCCCATGGAGACGATCGTAGAGATGCTGGATGTAGTCCTGTGGAACGGCTTGCCATGCCATTTCCACCTGGCGCCTCAGTTGGACCAGCGTTCGTGCTGGACGTGCAGACCGCGTGAGACGACGCTTCATCCAGTCCCAAACATGCTCAATGGGGGACAGATCCGGAGATCTTGCTGGCCAGGTTAGTTGACTTACACCTTCTAGAGCACGTTGGGTGGCACGGGATACATGCGGACGTGCATTGTCCTGTTGGAACAGCAAGTTCCCTTGCCGGTCTAGGAATGGTAGAACGATGGGTTCGATGACGGTTTGGATGTACCGTGCACTATTCAGTGTCCCCTCGACGATCACCAGTGGTGTACGGCCAGTGTAGGAGATCGCTCCGCACACCATGATGCCGGGTGTTGGCCCTGTGTGCCTCGGTCGTATGCAGTCCTGATTGTGGCGCTCACCTGCACGGCGCCAAACACGCATACGACCATCATTGGCACCAAGGCAGAAGCGACTCTCATCGCTGAAGACGACACGTCTCCATTCGTCCCTCCATTCACGCCTGTCGCGACACCACTGGAGGCGGGCTGCACGATGTTGGGGCGTGAGCGGAAGACGGCCTAACGGTGTGCGGGACCGTAGCCCAGCTTCATGGAGACGGTTGCGAATGGTTCTCGCCGATACCCCAGGAGCAACAGTGTCCCTAATTTGCTGGGAAGTGGCGGTGCGGTCCCCTACGGCACTGCGTAGGATCCTACGGTCTTGGCGTGCATCCGTGCGTCGCTGCGGTCCGGTCCCAGGTCGACGGGCCCGTGCACCTTCCGCCGACCACTGGCGACAACATGGATGTACTGTGGAGACCTCACGCCCCACGTGTTGAGCAATTCGGCGGTACGTCCACCCGGCCTCCCGCATGCCCACTATACGCCCTCGCTCAAAGTCCGTCAACTGCACATACGGTTCACGTCCACGCTGTCGCGGCATGCTACCAGTGTTAAAGACTGCGATGGAGCTCCGTATGCCACGGCAAACTGGCTGACACTGACGGCGGCGGTGCACAAATGCTGCGCAGCTAGCGCCATTCGACGGCCAACACCGCGGTTCCTGGTGTGTCCGCTGTGCCGTGCGTGTGATCATTGCTTGTACAGCCCTCTCGCAGTGTCCGGAGCAAGTATGGTGGGTCTGACACACCGGTGTCAATGTGTTCTTTTTTCCATTTCCAGGAGTGTATATGTATTTAGTGATAAATGTATGTATGTATATCATGATTAATGCAATGTATTAATGAATGTGCAACCACTCTTTCACGAAAAAACGTACTACTGCAAGCGAGTCAGAGAAGACGATCCTGATAGTACTGAGAAACTGTAACGACTACGTAATCCGGGGGCAGCCGAACCCCGAGATCAGATAAAATAATGGTAAGACTACAGTGTAGTTGTCCTGTTTGTAGAAGCTGAGCTCCAGTGAAGTGATCTCATATCGCTAATGGTGTGCATATTGTGCGTAGTTTGATGTTAGTGTTTATGACAGGACAAAGTTGATGGTAGATAGTAATTTTAATGGGCAGTGTAGTATAGATAAATTAACGTATTTTGTGTGCAAGTGGCAAAACTGTCAGATTTTGTGTTCGAGTAAGCAATTTAGGAATATGGTTAAGTTGCGTAGTCAACGTCCGAGCAATATGGATACTGAGGAACAGCAATTAGTTAGTGCAGGAAATGTGGAACCGGGTACCTCAAGCAGTACAAGTACTCTCTTTGAGGATATAACATGCGAAAATGTGGGGGCAGGGGCACAGGAAGTGGTGCCACCGCCCACTAGTGCTCAAGGAGATGTAGATAAAGAAATTACACCACCTCCAGAAAAGCAGGAACCAGAGAGTGGTAATCTGCCTGGTGGGTATTCACTTCAGGCGATATTAGAGCGCGTGCTGGATTACCAGGAAAAATTTGCGCAACAGCAAGCCGAGCGAGATCGCCAGCAGGCTGAGAGGGATCGCCAGCAAGCTGAGCGAGATCGCCAGTTAGCAGAAAATTTACTTGCCCAGCAAGCTGAGCGGGATCGCCAATTAACAGAAAATTTACTTGCCCAGCAAGCTGAGCGGAACCAGCAACTTGTGCAATCGTTAGAAAGTATGAAAAAAGAGCTTGCCTGTATGAAACAGAATTATGAATCGATACCTAAGGCCGTGCAGGAGCTGACAGAACAGGTCAACAACCTGCAAGTAGCAAACACTAACAGGGTAGACGAAATAGGTGTATTAGCCAACCGAGTAGAAAAGCTAGAAATAGATTCCACACAGCTTGTAGAGCAGAAGTGGAACGAACAAGCAACTAAAATTGAAACAGAATTCAACTCATGGCTAGAAGTGAAGGAGAGTGAGATTGACAAAAATATTAATTCTAAAGTACAAGCAGCCACAGCAGATAGAAATTCCGAATCGTTCAGTACCGTAGTAGTCAGGTACAGGACGACGTGCAAACCATCAAACAAATACTCAGTGAGGATATTCCGCAGTGGCAAGTGAATATTAACAAACGGATATCCGACCTGGAGAAGGGTTTAGCACAAAGCAGAAAACATCTGGAACAGGAACCTATGTCGCCAACAGCCCATGGTTTTGGCAACGCACAAACTTATACACGATACAACAATGGTGAATCTGTAGTCGATAATGCGAAGAGCTGTAGCTTCGGTTCGGAGCACACAGCATATGTCCCAGGAGCAAACCCATGTAGTTCAAAAATATTAGTTGACGAAAGTTTAATCAAAAATAGGCAGTTTCAAACGTTTACTACTGAACGGAAGTCAGTACACCCAGTAGTATTCATAAAAAGCTTTAAAAACATCTTGCCTAGTGTGTGGAACGAAGCACAGAAAATTCAATACGTAATGTCATACATTCAAGGTGACGCAGCGTTGTGGGCTACGGAAGTAGCAGACAGCTGCATGACATATGAACAGTTCGAAAGGGCATTTCTGTCGAAATACTGGTCGCCTTGTATACAAGAGCGGCTAAGAAAAGAAGTATATAATCCCGAACCGTACTCACCCCGTCTTGGGAATTTGAGACGGTATTTTGAAAAGTATATAAACAAAACGCGCTACTGGGACGAACCTATATCACCAAGAGACATAATAAGACTACTAAAATCACATTTACCCATTCATATTAAAGAGAAATTAATACACGTACCAGAAAGCGACATGGAACACTTCCTGTCTGTTCTAGATTCAATAGACTTGATCCAGGAAGACGCAAAATCAGCGTGCGATCACTCGCGGAATAATGGATCAGGGTGTAAACATGACAGAAACAATAGTGCACAAAACCACAACCATGGAAATGGTGGTGATGGTAACAAGCGGCAAGAGCATTCGCAAAATGGTAGTAATGGTAGAAGCCAGAACGGGTATGGGCAACCAACTTATAACAAAAAGCGTCGATTTGACGACCGGTACGAATCTGGAATGTCAGGGACCAACCGCTGGAAAAATGCGCGAGGTCAGTGGCATAGCAATTATAGCGATAGTAATCGAAATTGGCATCAGAATCAGCGAACAAGCACAGAGCGACAGGGTAATGACCGGTATGACAACAATAGACCACCACCGCAAAACGCGCCTATTGCGCAGCCGTGGCGGCCTACAAATCAGAATGTACATATAGTGGAGGTCGCGGAAAATAGCCGTCCAAGTACCTCACAAGTAAGCAATCCAACAAACTAGAATCTGCCTCGATATGCTCTCCATCGCTGGCCGAGGGGTGGAGTGAGAGCAACACGAATGATAATAATAATATACCTGGAATATGTATGCTGCGATACAACGACGGTATCAGTATGGATAAGGATCTACTGAACGAACCGCACGAATGTAAGAAAGATAACAACGAAAATGTGCAAGCCATAATAGAAGCGAAAATCAATGATGTTGCAGTGAATATAATCATCGACACAGGTGCCTCAGTAAGGGTAATGAGTATAGAGTTATTTAAAGCACTGGGAAAAGGACGTAGCATACCGGCTTTCCCGGTTAATAATTGTAAGGTGTCTGGAGCCATAAGTGCACAGAGCCAATTAGTTAAGTACCAGGTGCAGGTAGAGATTAGTAAGGAGGGCGAAGCTATAGTGAGCTCGTTCCTCATTGTTAAAGGATTAAAGGTGGCCTGCATTCTGGGAGTAGATTTTCTCCGTGAGAGGGACGCAGTGATCGACCTCTCCTTGGGGAAACTAAGCATAGTTAATAAAGGTAGGAGGATTGAGTTGTCTATGATGAAATCGAAGGAGGTACTTGTGCCCTGTTGTAATCGAATTAATATCAAAGGTAGGAACCCCTGGGTACTACACCTCGATGATTTTTCACATGTAGCAGACCTCTATTACCCGAATTTAGAGGATCGAAATTTTGAAACAAATGTTGAGGCATTTCAAACCAAAGTGCAGGAATCCGAAGGTTTAAGTGATGTACAAAAGCAACAGTTGACGCAGCTGCTATCGGAATATACTATGGTATTTACCGACCGACCAGGAATAGTCAAAGGGTACCACTATCACATAGAGGTGATGCCCTACAAAACATACTCCATCCCTTGGTCGAGGAGAGAAGTAGTGGCCAAAGAGAAAAAAGAGGTACGATCGAGGTATAATAACGAACAGAAATATAATGTAGGGGACCTGGTACTTATTCGTAACCACCCTAAATCCTCAGCCACATTAAAACAGAATAGTAAGTGGCAATGGCTATATTCAGGGCCCTTTGAAGTAATAAGCGTGCCACACGAATGTAGCTATTTGTTGGCACATCCCCATACGGGGAAGATAAAAGGATTGTATCCACGTAAAGATGTAAAGTTATTTATTCAGTGACATGCCACATATAAGGAGTAATAGTTGTAAGAAGATTTTTAATTGTGTTTTAGAGTATAAGTATGTTAGTATTAAGAAAGAAATTTGTATGTAATTAAACTTGGAGGAAGTGGAATCAGGAAAGTGAGCAATAGCATACACAGGGAAGATTTTGTTTAAAGACAATTAGAGTCATTAAAGTACTATATGCTCATCAAGCAACGAACAATCTTCTTGTTGATAAAGTGAGGATTAATTTCTTGAATCATTTTACAAAGAATTAATTTCTTGAATCATTTTCTATGTGTAGTATGTAAGTACAATTAATGATGCAATCTTATATAGTAAGGTAACAGTTGTAATTGTATTACAAATAAGGAACCCTGAGAGAGAGAGTCTCTACTAGAAAAAAATTGACTGTGTAATATGAAGCAATTGTGTGATATGATGTTTGCTGCCAGTAGTGATTTGAGAACGACACTGGAGCAGGAGCCAATCAAAAACAAGCCCGTTCCGTGTAAACTCCGCTTTGTGTATATCGAAGCTTCAATTGAAGCCTGTGTACTTGGTACACGCCCTTGAATATTCAGTACGCGATACGCGAATTAAGTCAATCAACGCGGAACCTACACTGTAGTCATGTAGGAAAAATCATTAAAAATAATGCTAGTACGAAATGAAGTATTTATTGAGCAATATGCCCAAGTCAAGCTGTCATGCACATGGTAAAATCTGTTTGCTAGATGGGTGATAACCAGGCAAGCTACACTGAAATAAGGAAAGGAAAGCTATGTAAAAAAAAAAAAAAAAATCACACACCTTTAAAAAAAATTACAAAAGGGCCATATACGCCTAGTAATAGCATTAAAAGTGTGTTGTGATAAGGTAAAAACAATGGATGCAATGTAGATGAGAGTGATTATGCGAAGAACAGTTAAAATGCATTAAAAATAAACTGTGTGCATAACCAATTGAGGAAAGGACGGAATATTGTGTGTAGTAGGGACAGAAAATGACTGTTGTATCTGCACCAATATATACGTCGATATAGGTCAAGTGTTGAGTGACAGACTGTCATAGTGCAGTGCTCAACGAACAATAGACAGTGTATAAAAACAGGAGTTATTGATCCGTTCGGAGACGATTCAAACAAACATCGCTCGACGGAGACATTTAGTATGTGTGTACCGAAACATTTTCGCGTGTTGAAAGACGCTCTGGCAGTGTATCAACCGTGAGAGTGAGTGAAAGTGTGTAGTACAATGTGCGTGTGACGAACCTTGAATACCAGTGTCACAATGCCACAAGAAACCTGTTATCACGCCAAAACATCCTGTGCATACCAGTGAAGCGACGGCTTACTGAACAATAAACACTTTTAAACAAATTGCATTTTCTTCCACAGCTAGTAATCTGTGTCCTTAAAGACAGTACACCGTTGTGGAATGTTTGTTTCATGCGCTACGACGGGGAGCCATGCGGAGAAGCAGAGACGAGTGCCGTGCCGCCAGCCAGCCTGTCACGGTAAACCACTGCAACTCGCCGACATCTACATCTACATCTATACTCCGCGAGCCACCTTACGGTATGTGGCGGAGGGTACTTATTGTACCACTATCTGATCCCCCCTTCCCTGTTCCATTCACGAATTGTGCGTGGGAAGAACGACTGCTTGTAAGTCTCCGTATTTGCTCTAATTTCTCGGATCTTTTCGTTGTGATCATTACGCGAGATATATGTGGGCGGTAGTAATATGTTGCCCATCTCTTCCCGGAATGTGCTCTCTCGTAATTTCGATAATAAACCTCTCCGTATTGCGTAACGCCTTTCTTGAAGTGTCCGCCACTGGAGCTTGTTCAGCATCTCCGTAACGCTCTCGCGCTGACTAAATGTCCCCATGACGAATCGCGCTGCTTTTCGCTGGATCATGTCTATCTCTTCTATTAATCCAACCTGGTAAGGGTCCCATACTGATGAGCAATACTCAAGAATCGGACGAACAAGCGTTTTGTAAGCTACTTCTTTCGTCGATGAGTCACATTTTCTTAGAATTCTTCCTATGAATCTCAACCTGGCGCCTGCTTTTCCCACTATTTGTTTTATGTGATCATTCCACTTCAGATCGCTCCGGATAGTAACTCCTAAGTATTTTACGGTCGTTACCGCTTCCAATGATTTACCACCTATGGCATAATCGTACTGGAATGGATTTCTGCCCCTGTGTATGCGCATTATATTACATTTATCTACGTTTAGGGAAAGCTGCCAGCTGTCGCACCATTCATTAATCCTCTGCAGGTCTTCCTGGAGTACGTAGGAGTCTTCTGATGTTGCTACTTTCTTGTAGACAACCGTGTCATCTGCAAATAGCCTCACGGAGCTACCGATGTTGTCAACTAAGTCATTTATGTATATTGTAAACAATAAAGGTCCTATCACGCTTCCTTGCGGTACTCCCGAAATTACCGCTACATATGCAGATTTTGAACCGTTAAGAATGACATGTTGTGTTCTTTCTTCTAGGAAATCCTGAATCCAATCACAAACCTGGTCCGATATTCCGTAAGCTCGTATTTTTTTCACTAAACGTAAGTGCGGAACCGTATCAAATGCCTTCCTGAAGTCCAGGAATACGGCATCAATCTGCTCGCCAGTGTCTACGGCACTGTGAATTTCTTGGACAAATAGGGCGAGCTGAGTTTCACATGATCTCTGTTTGCGGAATCCATGTTGGTTATGATGAAGGAGATTTGTATTATCTAAGAACGTCATAATACGAGAACATAAAACATGTTCCATTATTCTACAACAGATTGACGTAAGCGAAATAGGCCTATAATTTTTCGCATCTGATTTATGACCCTTCTTGAAAATGGGAACGACCTGCGCTTTCTTCCAGTCGCTAGGTACTTTACGTTCTTCCAGAGATCTACGATAAATTGCTGATAGAAAGGGGGCAAGTTCTTTAGCATAATCACTGTAGAATCTTACGGGTATCTCGTCTGGTCCGGATGCTTTTCCGCTACTAAGTGATAGCAGTTGTTTTTCAATTCCGATATCGTTTATTTCAATATTTTCCATTCTGGCGTCCGTGCGACGGCTGAAGTCAGGGACCGTGTTACGATTTTCCGCAGTGAAACAGTTTCGGAACACTGAATTCAGTATTTCTGCCTTTCTTCGGTCGTCCTCTGTTTCGGTGCCATCGTGGTCAACGAGTGACTGAATAGGGGATTTAGATCCGCTTACCGATTTTACATATGACCAAAACTTTTTAGGGTTCTTGTTTAGATTGTTTGCCAATGTTTTATGTTCGAATTCGTTGAATGCTTCTCTCATTGCTCTCTTTACGCTCTTTTTCGCTTCGTTCAGCTTTTCCTTATCAGCTATGATTCGACTACTCTTAAACCTATGATGAAGCTTTCTTTGTTTCCGTAGTACCTTTCGTACATGATTGTTATACCACGGTGGATTTTTCCCCTCGCTTTGGACCTTAGTCGGTACGAACTTATCTAAGGCGTACTGGACGATGTTTCTGAATTTTTTCCATTTTTGTTCCACATCCTCTTCCTCAGAAATGAACGTTTGATGGTGGTCACTCAGATATTCTGCGATTTGTGCCCTATCACTCTTGTTAAGCAAATATATTTTCCTTCCTTTCTTGGCATTTCTTATTACACTTGTAGTCATTGATGCAACCACTGACTTATGATCACTGATACCCTCTTCTACATTCACGGAGTCGAAAAGTTCTGGTCTATTTGTTGCTATGAGGTCTAAAACGTTAGCTTCACGAGTTGGTTCTCTAACTATCTGCTCGAAGTAATTCTCGGACAAGGCAGTCAGGATAATGTCACAAGATTCTCTGTCCCTGGCTCCAGTTCTGATTGTGTGACTATACCATTCTATACCTGGTAGATTGAAGTCTCCCCCTATTACAATAGTATGATCACGAAACTTCTTCACGACGTTCTGCAGGTTCTCTCTGAGGCGCTCAACTACTACGGTTGCTGATGCAGGTGGTCTATAGAAGCATCCGACTATCATATCTGATCCACCTTTGATACTTAACTTAACCCAGATTATTTCACATTCGCATTCGCTAATAACTTCACTGGATATTATTGAATTCTTTACTGCTATAAATACTCCTCCACCATTGGCGTTTATCCTATGCTTGCGGTATATATTCCATTCTGTGTCTAGGATTTCGTTACTGTTCACTTCCGGTTTTAACCAACTTTCCGTTCCTAATACTATATGCGCACTATTTCCTTCAATAAGCGATACTAATTCAGGAACCTTGCCCTGGATACTCCTGCAGTTTACCAATATTACGTTAACTTTTCCTGTTTTTGGTCTCTGAGGACGGACGTTCTTTATCAACGATGCTGATGTTCTCTCTGGTAAGCCGTCAGGTATTTTATCGTTTCGCCCAAGGGGGGGGGGTCCCTCTAACCTAAAAAACCCCCGTGTGCACGCCACACGTACTCTGCTACCCTAGTAGCTGCTTCCGGTGTGTAGTGCACGCCTGACCTGTCTAGGGGGGCCCTACAGTTCTCCACCCAATAACGGAGGTCGATGAATTTGCAACCATTATAGTCGCAGAGTCGTCTGAGCCTCTGGTTCAGACCCTCCACACGGCTCCAAACCAGAGGACCGCGATCGACTCTGGGCACTATGCTGCAGATATTAAGCTCAGCTTGCACTCCGCGTGCGATGCTGGTTGTCTTCACCAAATCAGCCAGCCGCCGGAAGGAACCAAGGATGGCCTCAGAACCCAAGCGGCAGGCGTCATTCGTTCCGACATGTGCTACTATCTGCAGCCGGTCACACCCAGTGCGTTCAATAGCTGCCGGAAGGGCCTCCTCCACATTACGGACGAGACCCCCCGGCAAGCACACCGAGTGCACACTGGCATTCTTCCCCGACCTACCCGCTATTTCCTGAGGGGCTCCATAACCCGCCTAACGTTGGAGCTCCCTATAACTAATAGGCCCGCCCTCTGTGACTGTCGGGACCTTGCCGGAGAATCGGCCACTGGCCCAACAGGCGAGGCATCCTGTGGTGGCTCGGAAACGATGTCATCACCACTAGGAAGCACCCCGTACCCGTTGGAAAGGGGTAAGGCAGCTGCCACGCGGCCAGATCCCACCTTCGCCTTTCGGCCAGGCACACGCGAGCCCACCACTGTCCGCCATTCACCCTGGAGTGATGGCTGACCGGTAAGATGCTCACTGCCGGAAGACGCAGCGACATCAGGGGTTCCATGCGATTCCAAGGCCACCGAAGTAGGCATAGGTCTCACCACAGTTGCCCCAACGCCACTACGAGCCGACGCCTGCGCCTCGAGCTCGATGAGCCTAACAGACAAAGCCTCCACCTGCCCCCGAAGAGTGGCCAATTCTCCTTGCGTCCGCTCACAACAACCACAGTCCCTACACATGACTATGTTTACCCTACTCTATACGGTGACAAATTCCCAAGATAATCTTCTGATGAGCTACTCTGATAATCAAGAAACACTCACTGAAATACGAGACGCGAAAACTACGCTAGGTTTTCACAGAAAAACTATTTAAAAGCTAAGCGCAGCAAATAAGTACAAAATAAATTTCTCTCCTAACGATCAAGAACTGTTAGTTTCTATGCAGAGCAGATAAACACAAATAGAATCCCTTCCTTAGTGGAAGGTCGTAAACAAAATGCAAAATAAACGCTTTATACAAACAGTACTCGCTGCTGCTGGTGCTCTCGCTCTGGCTGTCACAAGACAAGACGGCGAATGGTTCGGCGCGGTTCGCGACTGCTTGGGCGCCACGTCAGCACGACGTCGCTGTTACTGAGAGCCGGTCGCCGACCCCAGCGACCGTCGGCACGCGGCGTTCCAGACGACGCTACTCAACAATTGCGTCGCGCCGCCTGCTCCGTACAACATTGTTGTCATTCAAATGAACTATCAACTATGTGGTTAATGCACTAATATGAACATGGCTTATTGGACACGAAATGACGTGACAAACATTTGTGTTTTTCTTTAGTTACTCGATGCAGACTCAAAGTATTCATTGGTTCAGTGATGTATAGATATAATATGTTTTCGTCATGTTAATGAAGTAAACTTGCACGAATGCTAGAACATTTTAAAACAATTGTCGTGAGTAAGTGCAGAGACGATTCATTATACTACTGTAAAACTGTTTAATGAGTGACTTTCATTGCAATACAGAACACTAATGTGAAAAAGGGTAGAAAGTATATTGGTAACAAAGAGACTAAAAGTGTAACATGTTGTCATAAATAGCCTTTGTTATCTGTGAACATTAGATAGAGTCTGAACTTTTTGTGATCAAACTGGGAATTAAAACAAACCAAGCGAGATGACCATGGCTCCGGCGCAGTTTTCCCAGGTTTTCTGATCGCACGTAGCCCGAATGGGGGAGCCAGATAACTGTAATGACCCTGGGACTAGGTTTACGGTCACCTCGCAAAGTGTAAGAACAGTATAAAAAGTATAATTAAAACTATAGTGCAAAAGAACTAAGAAGTGTAAAGTGAATGTTCCAACCGAAGTAACAGACAATAACCAAACAGACGTTAGTGGCAGCATATTGCCGAACATTCTTAACGTTAGTCAATTGCTGCCAGGGGGCATTGTAACGTCTAGTAAGAAACAAAAAACAACATATTATGTAGTAATGAGAAAATTATATGTATCATATTGTGTTATTGTATAAAATTATGTATTTTTTTATTATTTATTTTTGAGCACATCTGCGTCGGCGAGTAATGAAACCGCCACAGACGATAAATGTCGAACAAAGATTAAAATAAGTAACTAGTATATAATACGTGATGAACATTAATTTCTTTGTCTTCTTCATCTGGGAGTCGAGCGAGTAAGATATCCTGTGTCGTAGTAGCGAACGCTAGTGTAGCATTATTTTGTCGAGACTAAGAGATGTACGCCATTACGTGTGAATTCATAAAGGTGTGTAACAATTGAAATATTTAAATGTTTTAATAGAGTTATTTAAATGAAAACTTGCATTATTAATTGTTAAAGCTTGCTTGCCTATTATCCCATCCTGTTGAGACATTTTTCAGTTATATAAATATTATCTGTGGTGCTGAGCTGCGTGGCGAACGAAAGAGCCGCTGCCGCGGCGTATTCAAACGACTTCCAATATAGTTTATCATACCGCAAGGAAGCGGTAAAGTAATAGTAAAATAATATTATTTCTTTTAGCTTCCAGACTTGCAGTGCAGATCAGCAGATTTTATGATGTGTTGCAGGTTGACGCGGGCTGCTGATAGTATATAATTCACAGTACAAATAAGTTAATGTACCTTCAAACTCTAATAGGAATCTTGCTGTGCTCCGTTCTGGTCTGGCAAACTTTATAGTGAAAACGTATTTTTTCAATAAGAGTCTCATGTTCTTGTGCTAGTCGTGGTATTGAATGGTGTTTTACCGAGAAACAAAATCCACTGCAAAATTTTGTTGTTAAACGATCATACGAACTGTAACATCAGTATTCATAGCAGAGTAATTTCCATTTTCAATAATTATAAAATAGGGAAGATATGTTGATTTTTAGAATGAGTTACAGTCACGAAAAAACGTTCCTTTAATTGTAGGCCAGATACAGAACAATAAGATCTCAATATACATATTTTGTTTTGTTAAAAGGTAATGATGATAAAGAAATTCAAAGCACAGCATTACTAACAGATATTTCGCGGCTCTTTTCATATATGCGTTGTTACAAGAATAATAATAACGCAAATAATCATAATAATAATAGAAAAGGGTTTATAACGAAACAATTTACGAGAGACGCGAAAGTGTGATGTCCTTAGGTTAGTTAGGTTTAAGTAGTTCTAAGTTCTAGGGGACTGATGACCTCAGAAGTTGAGTCCCATAGTGCTCAGAGCCATTTTTTGTACATTGTTCCAATTAAAAAATTTAACCTGCGACCAGTATTTCCTACATCTGTTGGGATACTTAAAACTTAAACCCTCAGCAACAACTAAGCTACGATGTTAAAAAAATTGGTTGAAATGATTTTTCCTTTAACGCTTAAGATGAAAGTTATTTTGGAGGATCTAGATAAATGGGACATCCTGTATGTACACTGACGGAAAAAATCGCTACATCAAGAAGGAGCTATGGACATAAACGGAAGTTGGTACATCTGAAAGATTATCACTATTCAGATTTCACGCCAGTTTAATATGAGCGGCGCTAGTAGCGCCGCTATGAGGATACAAATCAGGTTTGCTTTGAATACACGCAGTAACGGTCATGAGCTTTAGTCACCCTGAAGACTGGACGTGGTGAGCTGACGCCAGTAAAGTTAAAAAAGACGATATTATCAACACTTCATTGAATTTAAACGAGTTCTTGTAATAGGGCTACGAGGAACTAGGTGTTCCTCCTGCGATATGGCACAGAGATTTGGCAGGAATGTAGTCACTGTCCATGACTGCTGGCAGCAGTGGTCACGAGTATATACGGCCGCAAGAATACCGGGCTCCGGACGGCCAAGTGACACTACCGGCACGGAAGACAGTCAGTTTTGGTGTATGTCTCGTATGTCTCTGGCGCATAATACTAAATCTGTAGCATCAATATGAACAGCAGTTGGCACTGCAATAACACAGAAAACTGTTGCGAATCGGTGATTTCGATAGCTCCGAGCCAGACGCACTGTATCGTGCTTTCCACTGATCCCAAACCACTACAGTCTGCGACTAGAATGGTGCGAAGCGAGACCTCATTTGAGGGCAGGATGGACGTCTGTTGTGTATTCTGATGAAAGGACTGATTCTCGCTTAGTGCCAGTGATGGCTGTGAGTCAGTTAGGAGGCCACCTGAGGACCTGCACCCAACCTCCCTGTGTGCTAGGCACACTGGACATACAGCTGGAATTATGGTCTGGGATGCGACTTCGTGTGACAGCAGGAGCACTCTCGTGGCTATGCCACGCACCTTGAACATAAAAATGGTACGTCAATATGGTGATTCGATCGTTTGTGTTGCTATTCACGATAAGCACTCCAGGGGGTAAATTCCATCAGGATAACTCTCGCCCACATGCCGCTGTTGTAACCAAAATGCTCTACAAGGTGTCGACATGTCTCATTGGCCTACTCGATCACCAGATATGCCCCAGTCGAGCACGTATGGGACATCATCGGAAAACAACTCTCGCATCGTCGACAACCAGCATTAACCGTCCGTGTACTGACCGACCAAGTGCAACAGTCAGGGAACTCTTTCCCACAACCTGACATCCGGCACCTGTACAACAAAAAAACATGCACGTCTGCATTCTGGGTGTTACACTGGTTATTAATGAACAGTCCTGCTCAAAAGTATCCGAACGACCTGAATTAGATTTCGCCTGATTCGCATGCAACCCGCATAACGAAGCTGTCTAGCAGGTCCTCTAATCGCTCCTCGGTACAGTCGATTGACTATTGAAAATGGTTCCAACAAGTCACCACTGGAAACCACTACTGTGTATCGCAATAACTCAAGATGTAAATTAATACCATGTTACTACAAATATCAGGGAACACCTTATCACAGATAACACTGTTCTTAAGGTTCGTAAGCTCACATTTATTACGATAAATGACATACCTGAAATGTTACCACTCTCATTATTTCCTCAGATAGGTAATGCACGTAGTAAGTTCGTCGTATTTATATATCCTCTCCAAAGTAACATACAGTACTTATTATTTAACACAAAATGACAGTAAAAATTAAGTTATTCACGAGCAGCTAGTTGAAAATGTGTGTGAACTTCAAAGGACACGACGAACCGTCTCGCTCTCCATATGGATTCAAAGCCAGGTCACGCAGACTAAGCAAAGATTTCGTGACTGACGGAAACTAGCAGTCATTCCTGACTAGGCATACGGAGAGTTATATACCTCGATTTTAGACAGTATCAGTTTGCAAATATCAACTTTAAATTACATAACGTAAACATTTTTAATGGATGCAAATTCCTACCCAGCATCTATTGTCCCTGTTAACGAACTACGAGAGATGTTAAATATTGCTTCTTCATAAGTAACTTACATGAAATGCCGTGAGGTAAAGCTTACTGTTGGACAGAGATTCGAACCCAGAACCTAATCGGATTGTTATCGAAGCACAATCAACTGTGACATATCGGATTTTCTCGGCAGTGGCTAGATGTTTTAACTGAAAAGACGAGACGAAACATTAATTTTTTCCTTCCCAGGACTCCAACCCGTCACCTTTCACTGTTATATTCTACAGAAGACGAACGTTAAATATGGGTTTGTTACACCTGCACTGACATGTGAGCATGTCTGAACTAGAAGTAATATGACGAAGAGCTCAGTGCAGGCTGGGAATGGAACCCCACCCATATCGTTGTTGACTACACACAAAGAGACTTCAGCTACCGAATTTTTCTCCGCCAGCAGCTCGGAATAACATCCTTGGACTTACAGTGATCTCGCAAATAGGTCTGTGTCTCACTGGGAGTCAAAAACGTCAGATAACGTTAATGTTGACAACGAATGAAAATACATTACAAATCAAAATCATTATCCACCTGCAGATAGATGTTCTCATGCTAGAGCTTGATAATACATAATGAAAACTTTAGTACCGGGCCAGGATTCGAACCCAGTCACGCGCAATATGTGGAGATGTTAAGGAATCTTCAGTTTTGAACAAACAACAAATTGTAATCGAGCTGTATTGTAACAATGTGATCAAATTCCGCTTTAAGGGCGGTCGGAGTTGCATTCCCAGGTCAGAACCAATTTTATCGACATACAGAAGTTCAAATAAAAGATGGAATAAGTGTCCTGTGACTCTACATAGTGTTTGTTTCATCACTAGACATAAGTAACTAGTATAAGAAAGGTTACTGGTGATAGAGTGTCACCACTCCTGAATTTATTGTGGTTCAACCTAACGTCTACTTGGTAGAGAAGGAATATCATGTTTAATGTGAATTTGAGAGCACTATGCCATTACAACTTCTTCACGTGCTGTAGCCAGAAGAGAATAGAATCTGTCGCTCCCCGTCAAAAATAATCGGTTGAAGCTGGAATCGAACCCACACCATAAGTATATGCAACTATCATCAATCCACCCTTTTTTTGTTTTAATTTCATTCCTTGTGAGGAAAACTGAGGAGCTACTTGATTGAGAAGTAGCGGCTCCGGTCTCGTGAACTGACATACGGCCGAGAGAGGAGTGTGCTCAGCACATGCCCCTCCATATCCGCATCCAATGACGCCTGCGGACTGAGGATGACACGGCGGCCGGTCGATACCGTTGGGCCTTCATGGCCTGTTCGGGCAGAGTTTAGTTTTTTAGTTGTGTCAAAACTTTGAACCTTTCCCTATCCAGTGACATGAGCGATATGTTTCTGTCTTTTATGATGTCTGTAATGAACAACTGAAATCTGTTCTTTCTTTTTGCGTCACTATACATTTTCCCCAGCGGCCAGCCACAAAATTCGAAGCACGTGCGAGACCCCCCGAACAAAGACCTCACTCTTCTCGGCGGCGAAACAGAACCGATGGATGTTCATCTAGAGTTTCGCAGTTTTTTTATTATTTTTTTTCAGTGGCTTTCACCAAGACCGGAACTGCCATGCCATATAGCACTAGCATCGCAACGCATAAGGGAACCACTTTTTTTGTTATTTCGCGGACAGATGCTCTACCAATTTTTTTTATTTAAACTTGCTTACATGGCAGACACTCTATCCGACTGAAGCTTTTTTTTCTTTTTCTTTACACAGGAAACACACCAAAATATACACTCAAAATATACACGTTCAAAAAGCAAAAATATTCAGTCTTTTTTTTACAAAAGTACTTATTGAAGGTAATCAATAAAAATTAAAACAAAAGAAGTCACTTCGACAAAAACAAGAGGGTGAAATCAGAAAAACGTATAGGAAGGAATGGGGCGTCAGTTTTAACGGGCCCACACATTCTTTCTTCCTTCACTTCTACATGATGGTACATCTAAATCCTTAGAAGTGTCCACAAAAATAAAAAAATAAAATAAAAAAGGGGGGGCTGGGCAATTCATCCAACGGCTTGTCGATGGAAAACAAGATACAACATATTAGAAAAACATTCACTATAACGGGGCATCCGGGCCACGTCCAATGTGCGGTGGCCATATATTGGGAAAAGGCACACGGATCTGCGTCATATCCACTCACCATCACGTAGTGAACATAATGACCAACAAGCCACATGATGGTTTTGTTCTTCGATCGAGGAAAGAAGGTTGAATCGGGACGCACGACAATCTCCCCCGAGATAGCCGCCTCCGACGTCCTGAGGAGTAAAGCCAGTTGTCGACGAAGCCATCTCCAATGGTCTTGACCGCAGGAAATCAACCGATGACATAATGTATCAGTTTCATGGCAGCGATTGCAGCGATCCGTTACACTGAGGCCAATACGAAAAAGACGCACGTTGGTAGGTAAAATATCATGAACAACTTGGTACCCCGAGGACGCCACTTCCATCGGGAAAATCGGGAGGCTGACGTTAGACCAAACATTCTTCCAGTTCGTTTCTGGCGATAGGGCTTCCACAGAGGGAATACTATAAGGAACTGGCCAGCGGCTTAACAGCATTTTTAGGGAGAGATTCACTTGGGAAAGGATATTTACTCCTAAATAACTGACCTCAAGAAAAAATTCCTTGACGTGCCGTAATTTATAACTAATTCTACCAATATCTACTGGAGGTGCTAAACTCGCCGGTCGGATACAGTCATAAAGGCGAGCTGTAAGTGACTTGGGGGCGCGTTGACACGCTAACAGAGTGCGACGGATGAATGAGGCAGAAGCCTTAACTCGAATGTCAGGGAGGCCCAAACCTCCCTGCAAACGGGGCCGCGCCAAGACCCCATAACGCACGCGAAATACAGAGTGGCGCCAGATAAACCTGCCAGTCAAACTTTGCAACTTGCGGGACATCATCGCAGGAAGTGGAAAGATTTGTGCAATAAAATAAGCCTTACTTAACACATACGTTTCCATGGCCCGAACCTTATGAAGAAGTGAGAGGGAGCGACGCTCGTGTTCAATGAGTGCACCCTGAATCTTATCCGTGACAGACTTCCAGTTTATCGTAGCCATCTTTAGCGGACAGCTGTCAATTATAACACCCAACGATCGATATCGGGTGATCTTCGAAGCCCATGGAATTTCAATAGCGCCAAATCCTCGCAAATTGAGTAAACGACATTTCTGGTCATTAACCCGCGCTCCCGTAAGACGACAAAAGGCATCCAAGACTTCCTTCAGCTGTGGTATATCATCATGGGTACGGAGAATAACCATAACGTCATCAGCATATGCACGAACGGTAAACCTTTCTCCCAGCAGGGACGAGCAGCTACAGTTCGCAATAATGGTTCCAGAAACAGCACGTAGAGCGACATGGATAATGGACTCCCTTGAAGGAAGCCCTGACACACCGCGATGGGGGAAGTAAGACGGCCATTTACATCAATGGACGCCCGAATACTAGTGATGAGAGAGCTAAACAGGCATAGTGCAGCATTGTTAAAACTGTCAGCCGTCAACACTCAAATAAGGAATCCATGATTGAGGCGGTCGAACGCTTGGTGAAAATCGATGAATAGCAAAGCGCTTGGCACAGGAATGGTGGAAGCAATCGAAATTAAATCTCAACATTCAACAACTGGAGTAGGAGTGTACGACCCGGAAGACAACTTTGATGACTCGCGATGATGGTAGCCAACAATACCGATACTCGGCTATTGACCGCTGGCGCCACTATTTTATAATCATAGTTGAAGAGGGTTATCGGGCGGACCTGATCCACACGCAAACGTCCCGGCTTTTTGGGAATCAGAACTATTTTAGCAACCTTAAAGCTGGGCGGGAGAAGGCCTCCATGGAACACTTCATTCACCATGGAAGTTAATGTATCTCCTATTAGGGGCCAAAATCGAATATAAAATTCTTTGGGAAGGCCATCGGGGCCAGGTGATTTACGGGAGGAAGAACGAGCCACAATATCAAGTATATCATCGTGATGGAATACAGAGAAAAACTCTTCCTGGAGAGCTGGTGTAACAACACGATCAAGGAGGGAGTTGAAATCAACAGACGGTGCACCGTTGAATCCACTTCAGCTTAAAGCTCGGAATAGTACCGGTAAAGTTCATGCATGATATCAGATTTGGAGGAACACTCACGCCCATCTAGAGAACGAATGGTAGAAAGACACGTCCTTTGAGATCGCTTGTGAAGCCGGAGAAGTTGACAGAGGGAGGTCAACTCATCCTGTACGATTGAACGTGGCTGGGAACGCAGTCGGACCCCATCCATTTGCCTACGTTTAAGTTGGAGAAATTTTGCCTTCACACGGTGGAGGTCGACTACCCTCAAGGGGATATCACGAGCATTATCGTGAAGATCGCGAAGGACTGCATAATAAAATTCCCTAGTGCGCCTTATTTCAGCGTCCGCAGCTCGTGGTCGTGCGGTAGCGTTCTCGCTTCCCACGCTCGGGTTCCCGGTTTCGATTCCCGGCGGGGTCAGGGATTTTCTCTACCTCGTGATGACTGGGTGTTTTGTGCTGTCCTTAGGTTAGTTAGGTTTAAGTGGTTCTAAGTCCATCTCGATAAAGCAAAGCCATACCGATAGAATTTTCAGGCGCAACACCGATAAACATAGAATATCCAGGAAGACAAAACACATCAAATAATACCTCTTATAAACACACGATATCAGCTTGGGAATCGTAAATAAACTGGCGTAACGCAGAAAGCCGTAATTGGGAACGTATCCTATTAACATTGAGGGTTAGAAATGTATACGCCTGCATCCATCAACACATGTAAGTTCAATAAAACAACATTAAGGACAAAGCACTATCACGTCCGTCTCTCTCCAACGTCCGGAGGCGGGGAAAGGAAGGTATAATGCTAGTCCTCCCCACCTGACGCCGAGGAATCCTCGCTTTTCTTTTTACGACGCGCTGCGGCACGGTCAGGTTGAAAACGCTGTTTCACACCACTCCATGAAAACATACACTCTTGCTGCGGAGGGTTTGGGGGCACGTCAAGCTCCGATTTGACAGAGGATCCATCGTCACCGCACTTATCGGAAATCGGGGAGCACAACTCAGAACGACCAACAGCAACATCAGGTACAGGAGAGACAGGTAATGCAGTGCCGGTGTCGGGTGGCATCTCCTGAACATCAGGAAGAGAACCCGTAGAATCCTGTTGCTCGACCGTCTCAGCGTGGAGGAGGGGTGGTATTGCACTAGAACACTGTAGAGGCTGGCCAGCAGGCGACGTTTCTGCGGGGACAACGGGACCCACGGGAACCGTCACGTCGACGGGTGAAGTGGGGGACGCGTATTGAACGCACATTTCAACATCAACAGAAGCAGCTACAACCTCTTTGGTAATACTGGAATCAGATGTAACAGCAGTAGACAACGCATTACCGCCAGAAGGTGCACCCTCTGTCAACGCCGTGTCAGAAGAACGAGACTGGAGTGGGGCATCCTCGAAATCTATACCATCCTCAGTCCTCCGGTATTTGACGTGCGCTGCAGGGGCCGTCGTCCCCTCGTGGACAGAGGCCGCACTGGTACTCGTCGGAAAGGGTGGAAATTCGCGAAGAGTAGGGGGTAATGGTCCCCCTACATCGCTTAAAGCTAGGGACTGACTGACAGCTGACTGCGAAGTTACTATGGCTGCTAACGTTAAAGGAAAACGTTTTTGATAAGACAACGTCAGAACAGTGGTACGACGTGGGCAGTCAGATCTGAGATTACCGCTTTCGTTACAGAGAAAACAAGTTCCTTCTTGCCCTGTATACGTAACATGGATTCGGTAACCACAAACAGTGAAGTGGGAAGGAATATTCTTTTTAACGCATATGTCCACAGGATCATAAATGTGGTCTAGGTCAGTGCGGCTCTCGCAGCCGAGCGAAGCAGCCGTGCGGTGTGTGCTCTCCGCTGTCAGCGAGGGCCCGCGCGCCTTGTTTACTTTCTTCGGCCGACACTAACGTGACTCCGTAGCGCTACAAGACCATGGCAAACCAATACAGAAGGTCAACCTTGAAATTCACATTTCGCAACGACTTTACCCGACCAAAGGTGCTCGAAGTCGAACGCTTTTTAAAAGAGGAAGCCAAGATCCCGGCTGCCGACATTGTCGGCATTCACTTTTCGACCGTCAGTAGCACGGTCTATGTAAAGCTCATAAACGAAACTACATGCGACAAGGTGCTTCGTGAGATGAAACAAGAACTCCGCTTCTGCCACGCAGATGGCAATGTTGACAACGTCGAGGTCGGCCATGCCACAATGGGACTGCGGACTATACGCATATTCGAACTTCCATTTGAACTCCCGGCGGCAGAAGTTGTAGCGGCGCTCCGCCCCTATGGCACGGTACACGAACACGTGGCTGAAAAATGGACCCAGTTTAAGACGTATCCAGTACTCAATGGAGTACGCCAAGTGCGCATAGATCTCCAACGACACGTGCCATCCTATCTACAGATAGGAGGATGCCGGGCCATAGTTATTTATGACGGCCAGCCGAAGACGTGTTTCGGATGCGGCAAGGAAGGTCCCCTTCGTTCCGAGTGCCTCCAGCGTCGGATCACACAACTCCCACCGAAGGAAGTTGCACCACCAGCGACGAAGACTATTCTACCTGTGACTTACGCGGCGGCGCTCACGACGTTCTCCACGCAACAGACACAGCCGACCGTTTCAGCGGTACAGGAATCACTTTCCACGGACAAAAACCTAGATGATCCGCCGACCTGGCCAGTGGTGGTAAATAGTACTACGACTCTGGAACTACCGAACGCGACAGACATTGACGACAGCAAGAAGGCAATTGATTCCCTTATTGTACCGACCGAAGCGTTTGTTCCGGCGGAGCGTGAGTCAGTGCCGTCTTCTGACAATGAAGGCCACGTACGGAAACAGCGATCACCGAAACGCCGAAAGCGCCGTCGTCGGACCGTGTCGGAACACAGCGGTTCGCATTCAGCCTGGGAAGAACAACTGACCACTCAAGAAGCCAGCCGCGAAGCTGAGGCTGTTTCCACTGACTCCAACCTTGCAGAACAGACAGAACAACATGCAGCTTTCGACCATCAGCCCACTGACAGAAACAGTGAGCAGCGGGAAGGTACCAGTGCAGGCAGCGAAGTCGCCCGGTCCCTTACTATCAAACATTCCGAGGCTATGGAACATGAACAGACACCCGCGCCCGCTTCGTGGGCCGAGGACGTCGAGACACAAGATCCCGATCCGCGGCCAGCTGAGGCGCCGCCGGATCATGCAGCATAAGCAGCACAAGGAGGACCGCGTTCGGCGGGGGGTGACATCACTTCCGATGTTCGCTTCTCTCCAACTTCAACATGGATAACCTCGCCCAAACAACGCGTTGCCAGGCTTACCGCCTGGCGACAATGAATATCAACATGATCAGTTCTCCTGTCAAGATCCAACTTTTGAAAGAAACCATACGAGCCATGGGAGTTGACTTTGCTTTCCTACAAGAAGTGAAAACGACTGCACTCCCGCACTTTTACGGTTACGCCACACATGTGACGCCCGGTAGCCCTGCAGACACTGGAGTGGCAATATTAGTGCGTGAAGGTATTGAAGTTACCGACGTCACGTTTCTTCCCTCCGCGCGCGGAATTGCGTTTACGGCACTCGACACCCGATTCATTAATGTTTACGCGCCGTAGGGTACCACAAGACGTCACGACCGCGCCAGATTCTACTCCACAGATGTCGCTCCCCTTTTCCTTGGACGATACGACCACAGCGTCTTCGCCGGCGATTTTAATTGCGTACTTCACCCCAAGGACCAAATCCCACATTACATGCCTTGTCCGGAATTGGGTGCGGTGATCCAAGAACTTCACTTGTGCGACACGTGGGAAAAAGTCCACGGTAACCGCTCTGGCCACACTCATCTTACCAGTCATTCGGCCAGCCGACTTGACCGCATATATGTGTCACAAGATCTCACACAAGGTGTGGTGGACGCCGAACTATGGCCTCAAGCCTATTCCGATCACAGTGCCTATATCTGCACTATACACCTACGCCCCCAACAAGTCTGGCGCAGCAATGGCTTTTGGAAGCTCAACATACTCATCTCCAGGACCTGGATCGCCGTCGGCAAGTTGCAGCAACGTGGACTGACTGTGAACGCCGCCACCCACGATACACCTCGACCCTGGAGTGGTGGCTCCTCTGTGCCAAACCAGCAATCCGTAGGACACTTATGCAATATGGCAAGGACGTGACTGCGTGGCATCGACAGACCCTCGATTTTTACTACGCGGCACTCAGGGACCTCGACGCCTTACCTCCATCCCCGGAGAGACAACATGACCAAAGCAGAATCAAGGCTCACATACTATCATTGACGAAGCGCCGACTAGAAGGTGCAGTAGTCCGCTCGCGACGGCACGACCGAACTGTTGCAGAGGAAACCACTATGCACCACGTTGTGGCGGATAAGCGCCGACAACGCCAACATTTAATCCCACAACTCAGGACACACGACGGTCGCTTATGTACGACCCAAGCAACCATAGTAAAGGCGGTGGAGGATCATTTTCATCATCTTTACAAGGAAAGAACCGTCGATGACGAGGCCACTACTGAAGTGTTACACCAGGTAACACGTACTATCGACGAGGCTACCGTGAATGCACTAACAGAGGAAATCTCACTCAAAGAAGTCGAAGACGCCGTGGACAAAGGTGCGGCCAATAAGTCTCATGGACCTGATGGATTGCTCATCGAATTCTGCCGGACTTTCCGTGACATCATGATGCCTCGCTGGGTTATAATGTTCCGCGAACTTATGTCTCCAGACTGTGTTGTGCCGCCAGCGTTTGTAGAAGAGCCGTATTAAGACAACTTTGCCGATGATCCTCGCTCCAGAACAGACCTCGCAGGGGGGAGAAGCCAACATACACATGGCCACCGGTGACTGCAGGGACTTAATAGCGATCGCTTCTGCGTGCCGTCTGAGAGCGGCGATCGTCTCCGTCGATTTCAACCGCGCCTTTGATAGAGTGCACCACAACTTCCTCCTACGAGTGATGGGCTGTATGGGATTCCCCCCGGGCCTCATCGACACCCTACGGCGCCTTTGGACGGCAGCCAGCTCACACGTCCAGGTCAATGGAAGGACGGTAGGACCAGTACCCATTAAGAGGTCTCTACGACATGGTTGTCCCCTTTCTACCTACCTTTATGCAATCGCACTCGAGCCACTCCTAGGGGGCCTTAACCACCGCCTATCTGGCATCACGCTGCGGGACGTCACCTTTCGCTATATGACATACGCTGACGACCTGCTACTGCTGGTTCGTTCCAGTGACGAAGTTCAAAGCGTACTAATCTGGATTGAGCGATACGAACAGGCCGCAGGCACTCTTCTGAACATCAACAAGCCGGCGGCGTTGGATATTGGACGTGGTCTCGGACCGGAAGCCCTCGCTCCCGTCCCACCAGTTTCTGATCTGCGATATTTGGGAATCACATTCAAGAAAGATGTACGTAAAACAGCTGCAGCAAACTACCGACGGTTATTACAAATCATACGCGCAATGGTGCGACAGAACCTGCTCCGGGACTTGAATCAGTTACAACGTGTTGAATACCTGAACCTCTATGTGGCATCAAAACTCAACCACGTGGCACAGGTCCTCCCACTACCGCTGCAGATAGGTCGCCGGCTTCCGGCGGCCTTCAGTTACTACGTTTTCGCAGGTCATATCTTTAAAGTACGATACGACACTCTTACCCTCCCAGTGCACAAAGGAGGGCTAGGATTGGTCAACGTCAGGGCGAGAGCCGCTGCCCTTTACATGAGTAACATGAGGAAACGATGGAAAAGTCAATATACCTCTCTCACGGGTCGTTTACTACAGGTTCTGATGCCAGTCTCTAACGTCCCGCCGGTGTCGGTAGCGCACGTCGCACCACAGCTCTCCCATGTGTCGACCTTCATTCTTGATTACAGCTATGTCAGCTCGAACCTCTCCGCCACACGTCCACCAAAGGCGAAAGATTTTTATACCAACCTTCTGCGGACTGTTCCCCATAACGTGGTGTAAAACAAGTACCCTACGGTTCACTGGCCAAGAGTGTGGAAAACGATACACCACAACTTTCTGTCATCCACGGTACGTTCGAAGTGGTATCAGATCGCCAACAAAAAATATGCTACACGACAGCGACTTCACACTATTGGACAGGCAGACTCCCCTTATTGCCCAGATTGTCACCTTTTGGATACCGATGAACACCGTTTTACTTGCGCATCATCGTCCGGAGTTTGGTGACTAACACAGAAGATATTGGCTTGTTACCTCCGGGTCACACCTGATATGATTGACCCTCAGACCCTACTCTGTCCCGATGAAACTTACTTTCCGGCTGCAAAATATCATGCGCTTACATGGTTCAAAGGACTTACCGTCGCCTACATCTTTAGCGACGGAGAGAAAGAGCAGCTTGATTACTGGTGGTTCCTACAAAATGCTCACAATGCCCTAGAACGCACACCGAAATACCGTACACTCTTCGCAAATTATTTACGCAGCGTTTTCGTTAACCCCCCCCCCCCCCCCCCCCCTCCACTCAGCTGGGGAGTGCCAAGCTGCGGTTAATGTTCTGTGCCGCATCTCACTCAAGGCTGAACGTTCTGCCTTGTCAGCCATTAGCGAAGGAAGAGATAAGCTGCTGCAAGGACGCTGTTTTGCTGGAGGCACTAGCGAAGCAGAATGCCTCCGTTGCAGATGCCCTTCAAAGGCGCTATTGGAGATATCAGATAACGATGGTGAGGCTCCAAGTGGAACCAGTTACATTATTGAAGAGCCTTTTAGTTGGAATTACATCAGTGATTTATATTTTTTGATTACTCTTTTATGCCACCTTTGTTGTTGTAGCACTTACTTGTAACTAGAATTCTCATTTGTACACGTTCCCTAAATGTAATCATGTAAAAAAAAAATAAATAAATAAAAAAAAACGTGCAAAAGGATAGCCCTAACTTGATTTCCCATATTTCCCCTGGTATATAGGCAGCTCTCTGGGGTGCGTTTACTCAGGAGCCAACGCCTGAAGTGGATCAGATTTTTTTTTGTTATAGGATAAAAACTGGCGGTGGCACTTTGGTGTTTTTTTAGTTCAATTTCCCTAAGGGGCTTTTTAAGGGGAAAAAAGTGGTCAAAAAAAGAAAAAACAACAAAAAATAAAAAAAAATAAAAAGAAAAATAAGAAAAAGGGGGTAAAAACAATAAAAAAGGGGTAGCGTCTTTGATTCACAATCAAAACGCCTTCGGTCCTGGGTTCGATCCCCGCCACTGCCTAAATTTTTATAAATAATCAGCATTGGCGGCCGATGACTTCTGGCATAAGAAGTCAGCCTCATTCTGCCAACGGCTTTGTCAAAGATGGCGGAGGAGCGGATAGAGGTTCAGGGCACTCTCTTGTTTTAGGGGTGGGAAATTGCCCCTAAAGGCGGAAGAATCAGCAATGATCAACGACATGAGGATTCAGAAGGCAATGGAAACCACTGCATTAAAGACACGTAACGTGTATCAACAGGACATGTGGCCTGTAATTGAAGAAGTGTCATGATGATCTCTCCATTGGTAAAAGGTTCCGGAATAGTCCCGCATTCGGATCTCCGGGAGGGGACTGCCAAGGGGGAGGTTACCATGAGAAAAAGATTGAATAATCAACAAAAGGATAACGTTCTACGAGTCGGGGCGTGGAATGTCAGAAGCTTGAACGTGGTAGGGAAACTAGAAAATCTGAAAAGGGAAATGCAAAGGCTCAATCTAGATATAGTAGGGGTCAGTGAAGAGAAGTGGAAGGAAGGATTTCTGGTCAGATGAGTATTGGGTAATATCAACAGCAGCAGAAAATGGTATAATAGGTGTAGGATTCGTTATGGATAGGAAGATAGGGCAGAGGGTGTGTTAATGTGAACAGTTCAGTGACCGGGTTGTTCTAATCAGAATCGACAGCAGACCAACACCGACAACGATAGTTCAGGTATACATGCCGACGTCGCAAGCTGAAGATGAACAGATAGAGAAAGTGTATGAGGATATTGAAAGGGTAATGCAGTATGTAAAGGATGACGAAAATCTAATAGTCATGGGTGACTGGAATGCAGTTGTAGGGGAAGGAGTAGAAGAAAAGGTTACAGGAGAATATGGGCTTGGGACAAGGAATGAAAGAGGAGAAAGACTAATTGAGTACTGTAACAAGTTTCAGCTAGTAATAGCGAATACCCTGTTCAAGAATCACAAGAGGAGGAGGTATACTTGGAAAAGGCCGGGAGATACAGGAAGATTTCAATTAGATTACATCATGGTCAGACAGAGACTCCGAAATCAGATACTGGACTGTGAGGCGTATCCAGGAGCAGATATAGACTCAGATCACAATATAGTAGTGATGAAGAGTAGGCTGAAGTTCAAGACATTAGTCAGGAAGAATCAATACGCAAAGAAGTGGGATACGGAAGTAGTAAGGAATGACGAGATACGTTTGAAGTTCTCTAACGCTATAGATACAGCAATAAGGAATAGCGCAGTAGGCAGTACAGTTGAAGAGGAATGGACATCTCTAAAAAGGGCCATCATAGAAGTTGGGAGGGAAAACATAGGTACAAAGAAGGTAGCTGCGAAGAAACCATGGGTAACAGAAGAAATACTTCAGTTGATTGATGAAAGGAGGAAATACAAACATGTTCCGGGAAAATCAGGAATACAGAAATACAAGTCGCTGAGGAATGAAATAAATAGGAAGTGCAGGGAAGCTAAGACGAAATGGCCGCAGGAAAAATGTGAAGACATCGAAAAAGATATGATTGTCGGAAGGACAGACTCAGCATACAGGAAAGTCAAAACAACCTTTGGTGACATTAAAAGCAACGGTGGTAACATTAAGAGTGCAACGGGAATTTCACTGTTAAATGCAGAGCAGAGAGCAGATAGGTGGAAAGAATACATTGAAAGCCTCTGAGGGTGAAGATTTGTCTGATGTGATAGAAGAAGAAACAGGAGTCGATTTAGAAGAGATAGGGGATCCAGTATTAGAATCGGAATTTAAAAGAGCTTTGGAGGACTTACGGTCAAATAAGGCAGAAGGGATAGATAACATTCCACCAGAATTTCTAAAATCATTGGGGGAAGTGGTAACAAAACGACTATTCACGTTGGTGTCGGAGAAAGACGAAGGTAATGAGAAGTAGTAGAAATGAGAACAGCGAGAAACTTAACATCAGGATTGATGGTCCGAAGTCAATGAAGCTAAGGAATACTGCTACCTAGGCAGTAAAATAACCAATGACGGACGGAGCAAGGAGGACATCAAAAGCAGACTCGCTATGGCAAAAAAGGCATATCTGGCCAAGAGAAGTCTACTAATATCAAATACCGGCCTTAATTTGAGGAAGAAATTTCTGAGGATGTACGTCTGGAGTACAGCATTGCATGGTAGTGAAACATGGACTGTGGGAAAACCGGAACAGAAGAGAATCGAAGCATTTGAGATGTGGTGCTATAGACGAATGTTGAAAATTAGGTGGACTGATAAGGTAAGGAATGAGGAGGTTCTATGCAGAATCGGAGAGGAAAGGAATATGTGGAAAACACTGATAAGGAGAAGGGACAGGATGATAGGACATCTGCTAAGACATGAGGGAATGACTTCCATGGTACTAGAGGGAGCTGTAGAGGGCAAAAAGTGTAGAGGAATAATTGAGGACGTAGGTTGCAAGTGCTACTCTGAGATGAAGAGGTTAGCACAGGAAAGGAATTCGTGGCGGGCCGCATCAAACCAGTCAGTAGACTGATGACAAAAAAAAAAAAAAAAAAAAAAAAAAAAGTCCACAGTCCGGATACCATTATAACACTGGAAGCGATGTTGTGCTGACCAGCGTTCCCATCGGATATTCCGTAAGAGTCCAAACGGAAGCAAGGCTGTTTTAAGAAAGGAATCCTCCACTTCAGGGCGAAGGTTATAAATTCTAACCTGAGCATACTCGAGTACCGCATTTTCAAGGAGGACTTGACTAACGGAACGATCGCGATGTGTAAACAACACTTTAGAACAAACCTAGGAGAGATGTCTTTCTAATTGAACGGGATCATAAAACTTCACAAAGAATGCATACGAATGAGAATGAAAGTAAGCAGTATCTACGTGATCAGGTGTAACACGGATAACATCAGGCAACCAATCGTGAATTTCTAAGGAGCCAGGTTGAACACGACGCGTACTCCTGTCAAAGCTGAAACGAACAGCAGCTCGACGAGGAACAGATTTAGGAGACTCAGGAGACACCTTGGCGCGGACAGAAAACACCGCCGTCAAGAGGAAAACAACAAACTCCGCTACGCAAGGACGAGGTGACTCCGACCGGTACACCAACAAGACTGAGTAGCTTCGACACAAGCGGCACTCCGGCACAGGCGGAGGTTAATGACAACCTGCTCGCTCGACGCGCAAGGCGACAATAACGAATCTATCAGATCACGAAATCCTTTTCTCTGTGACTTATTTTTCTATCGTAACGCCATTGCGCCACACTGGATGAGAATTCTGACACACAGGCTCCCTGTAGTGATTTGAAGCACGTTTAGTACATTCATTTACCTGGTTGACGGAATCGCCATGAACTAGCTGCCTAAGCTACTCAGCGCATACATTCGATACTATTTTATAATCAACGAAATAAAATCATGTAACTGCCACCTACACAGAACTGCCAACAATGTAGAATGCAGAAATTTAAATAGGGAATGTTCCTTTCTACTTGAGCTTCTCTATTGCGCTATATGTTTGTTGAAAACATCGTGCAGTGCAAAAGAAAAGCTGACTGTTTCTCAGAAGTGTAGATCCGGCCATACTCATTATCTCACAGCACTGTGGGATGCGTTAATTCTGGAGGAATTGTTTTTGACTTCTGGAGCTGCTGTAGCTACCTGTCAGCTAGTAGCGTAACGGTAAGCGTCATGCACTGTAGATAAGATTACGTGAGTTCGAGTACATTCACTGCTACATTTTTTAAAACGCAATTCTGCTGTCTGCTGAAGTTATAAATCTAATGGAATTTTGAACATAATTCCCTTCACTTCTCAACGCAAAATAGTCGCATGTGGAAAAAGGGCTAACTTCTGCAACATTTTGTTCTTTTCAGGTTTAATAGACGGCCAGGCAGCAGATGCAAATGGTTCAAATGGCTCTGAGCACTATGGGACTCAAATGCTGAGGTCATCATTCACCTAGAGCTTAGAACTACTTAAACCTAACTAACCTAAGGACATCACACACATCAATGCCCGAGGCAGGATTCGAACCTGCGACCGTAGCGGTCCCGCGGTTCCAGACTGCAGCGCCAGAACCGCGCGGCCACTTCGGCCTGCCAGCAGATGCATCTGGAAACTTTTGTATTATGTACTGGGAGAGTGCACCGTGCCAAAAAATGCCAGAAAGTATTTTCTACATTTGCTGTGGTGTGGTAGTGGCATTTTATTCTTCTTTAAACCTTGTTTGACAGCTTTAACTCGGAACAAGTTTTCTACATGCGTGTAATCAATAAAGTGCATGTGCATTATCAGACTGTTATTGATAACATCAGAGAATTCGCATTTATCGTCGATGATTAATTTCTCTTTCATGTTTAGTATTGTTTTAACAACACTAAAAGAACCCTTACAAAAAATGTGCAATGTATTATAAGAAATGAAATAAAACAACCCATGATAACCTTACGACGAAAGTCTGTTTTAGTAAAACTGAGTATCTGTACACAAGCGTGCCTCTATCGGCAGTTCGATTTCGATTGGGTCTGTGTTTAATTGGTATTCTGTGTCATACTCAAGAGGTATACAAATGTGGCATTTCATAAATAAAGTTATGTATTCCTAGAAACCCAAAATTTGCTTGTCAGAAGCGGAAAGAGGCGTTACCTGTTGTACAGCATTGTAAGTTTTTCACCATTGCATTATGAGCCGAACTTATTTTCTTGCAGTTTCCTTATCGATGTTTGATTTGACTGGCTGTAGCTCTTTCACGGAAGGGATAAAATAGCTATATTCAGCGAAATTGGAACCGCGAACCGTAACATACGCTTTTTCACAGGGTATCATGATAGCGAAGAGGTATGTATCTTGGCTTCCTCTGACGAAACCAGTAGTGGTTAGAACTCGAAAAGCGCTATTTGAAGGACGAGATTAGCTGCGATTTCCACGTGCAACGATTTTCCTGGGCTGAAACCCATAAATATACAGTCTTTTGTTACACCTCAAGCGATAAAAACTCAGATTATTCAATGGAAATTGATGGAAAAATCAAGTGAACTTTGATGCTTAATTCTGTGCACACCAGGAAGTAACTCGTCGATCACAAAGTTGCCAAACATACCTTGCCGTGTTGCCAAACTTCAGTTACAGTACCAGCAGAAGAAGACGAACCGATGTGTTCCTACAGCGAGCTGGGAAGTGACCATAGCTGGCGTCTCAAATACGCAGCTGCCACGGCCTGGAATACGTAATGCGTCTGATTCGCACTTCTGTAAGTAGGTTTAGGGACTGGTGCGTACTTACTAATAATACTCATAACTGACTGCAAACTAAGCATCATAAATCAGTAACTCTCATAGTTGTTTTTATATTTCTTTCGTAAGTGTACCCAAAACTAAGAAACTCATTCATGGACGTTTTCGTGCCTTGCTGATAGACAAGCACAACAAGCAAATAAAAAAATAAAAAAAGGAATGTACTTGTGTGTGTGTGTGTGTGTGTGTGTGTGTGTGTGTGTGTGTATGTGTGTGAGTAGAGGGAGAGAGAGATAAATATGATAATGAGAGAGAGAGAGAGAGTAAAATATTGTTGTAAAGAAATTGATTCATTTTATGTAAAGAAATCTTTAATTAAAATGACACGTTCCACATCATTACGAAATGTCGTGTTCATGATCTATAGAACAAGTATTAATCTAATGTAATCTAATCTATTCATATTGCTCACTAGCCATGAAGAGTCATGAGTTACCGAAATTTTCGCCAATATCGGTAACCAAATCTAAACGTGAAAATAAAAGACGACAGTTCTTGTAATAAACCAGAACTCCTATCAAGACCTTTTCGTCCCTGTTAGCTAAACACGAAAGATGTCTGATATACCTCCATTCAGAAGTAACAAAGTGTGCATGCACTTAAAGATTAAGTGCATGTTGTGAAGTTCTGTGACGGAGATACGAACCCAACACGTAATCGGATTTTTAAGTAAGTAAAATCTAATGTTACGTATCGATTTCTCTAACCAGCTGCTAGGTGTTTGAAGCTAAAGTAAGTATAAAAAATTTTTGTGCCTGAGCGACAATCGAACCGCACACCTACCGTCTTTCTTTATCATCCACGAATATAGCTTAAGTATCAATTGCTTACTCACCAACAATAAGATGTCTACGTGTTTGACCAGAAATAACGACACCTATTGCGATTTTTGGCAACAGACGAACAGACATTAAATTGCACTTTAATTTTCACTAGCAGGCCGGTGTGCACTTGATAGGGCTTCAAATGAAATTATGAATATTTTTGTACGGGATCAATATTCAGACACACATACTTACCTTTGGAGGGGACCTAGAGAAGATTGCAGTCTTGGGAAAAGGAACGAAATGATTGAACTATACTGTTCCGAGAGATGCAGATCCTCGAAAGAGGAGATAGGAATTCGGATCACAGTACAGCACCAAATTTTTCCACATCTGTAGTTCAATCAAGTACAAGTAAAATAAGAGCCCTGTTCCTTTAAATGGCCATCGGTTCAGCAAATAAAATAAAATTTTCTAATGTAAGTAAGTTTACTGCCGACAGTATTTCTGTTTCCCATGACTTCCGCCTACGTCACTACCCAACGTAAACCGGCTTTGCCCAGTTGGTAATGAAGGAACGTGATGTTTAATGCGGATTCTGGATTATAGCGTCTTTCTCTTGAGGTTACCAGAGGTAAAGTAAATCTGTTTGTGCCTCTTAAAAGTAAATGCTTGAACCCACGCATAGCACCTCTGGTAGTTCATTCCACCAGACCATTGTGGTCACATTTCCCAGCCCCAGGAGTGTGCTGTAATGGATGATGTACTCAGTTTACAAAATTTGTCACGGTGGAAAAAATGCGAGTCTATTAAATAGTTAAGGAGAAATAAGCTTCTGACGCGGAAATTATGCTATTCTCATGTCAGCAGGATGTAAAGACTCTTGTAGGCATCATAGCCTCGATGTGAAGCCATTTTGAAACTCTCACTAATTCAGAAAATTTCTTAGTCCGAGAAAATCCACTGTGAAGTGTGAAGTTACCGGATAATTCTATTATTACCGTCATTATTACTATAATTTTCTTCAAACCGCTGCTGGAACATATGTGCTTCAAGATCATTTAATGCCTTTTGGTCACTATAGAAGTAGCTGCCCAAGAACAGGTTCTTTCCCTGTCTATGAAATTCTTTTCATGTTAATATCAAACATCAGCAATTACTCGTAGATTACATTAAAACAAAAGTAATTGATGAAGACGTTACTTGATAACAAAAACGCGCTGCCTTTCTTCATTTACTTGCGCCTAGAAATGGCTGTCGAATACTGCCAAACGAAAAGCCAAGGGATCTTACTGCCTTTCGATATACGTCGCTGTCAGTTCTTCCATATGATTTGGTCGACGTGACCTGTTTCAAGTTTTGTATGACAGAGAAAGTTTTAGAAAATCAATTGTTTTACTTTGCAATAAACAGAAAGATTTTCATTATTAGCTATCCGAGTTGCACTATGGTCCGAAAGACAAGTTACAACTATAGGTTCCCCTATTAACTGGCTAGGTATGTCAACTCATAGGTCGGAGGAAAGCAACGGCATACCACCTCCAACTGGACCGTGCTATTAAAGCAGTGTGGTGTTCAAACCAGTCATCCAAATGATGAATGCTTTACTTTACTATGGGTTCCAAAGTTAATGATCTTCGGGTTATTAACATTTTTGTGTTTTCATGCTGTAGCTCTGATACCAGTAAACGTAAGTAACCGGCCGAGCACTGTCAACGTTCGAGTTGTCAAGGTGGTAGACGATCTTGGCCATGGCTATGTTTCAGTCGAATACCTCTAAGTGCCTTTCTGTGTATTTCAAGATATACTTTTATGCACTTGGTACGCATCCAAATTGATACCTCATTGAGCTGTATTTAGCAACATGAATCAGATATGTTTTCGGAGCAATATATCGGACAACACGTAAGTGAAGCGAGATTTCGTTTGTGTGTTGCGCATGGTGCAAGAAATATTTGTGTTTTGCTTGCTTCTGTGATGAATGCGAGAAAGCTCATGAATAGACAGTCAGTATTTAGAATTACGCAATAATACACTTAAAAGGTGTATTTTTGCATTATGTATCCCGATGAAAATAACTGTAAATAGATTATATGCCTACTTGCTTATTACTCGCACTTCTCGATGCTCTCCTCAAAAAATAAAAAGGGAGAGAGAGAGAGAGAGAGAGAGAGACAGAGAGAGAAAACAGAAATATATTTCATATATCAGCTCGGTGACGCCATGTATGTTTCGTGACGTAAAGCAAGATAGTTGATAGGCAATATCTCGTTGTACTATCGATGTGTGTGGCTATGGGGTTCTTTCTTTTCTCTTTGCAAACAACCAGAACAGAATTCAGTAACAAACTGGTAAGAAAACCTATGCGGTGCGCCAATCAAATAAACACTCACCCTTACTTGGTTATTTTGTTACTCGTTAACAATTGTCTGTAATGCAGTAAACATTCTTGTTTACTGATTTGTTATTACTACCATTGTTATTGTTATTAGTTACCTCACAACAGCTTTCCTAACACTCGTTGCTGCCGATGCACGTAATGAATGGGTCAGGATGAATGGAAAGTGGGATGTTTCGTCACGGAGAATGTACACACTTACCTCGGCGTCTCTTCGCTAGCCGTGTGGTAACGCGTTGCTCTGTGAAAAAGCGTCTGTTTTGGTTCCGGTTCCAGTGTCGCTAACTGCAACATTTTTATCCCTTCTGTGAAAGAGCTACAGCCAGTCAAATCAAACATCGATAAGGAAATCGCAAGAAAATACTTTCGGCTCATAATGCAATGGTGAAAACTTACAATGCTGCACAACAGGTAACGCCTCTTTCCGCTTCTGACAAGCAAATTTTGGGTTTCTAGGAATACATAACTTTGTTAAGGCTTTCGTGGCCACTTGTTGACAAACTGCCAATTGGCTTCTGTCTCGGGTTCTTCGGCCGACGTTCATCTAATGATTTTTCTGACGTTTCGCCAGCACGAGTGGCTGGCATTGTCAAAGCTTCACCCTCCATTTCCGGTGGTGAACTGGAGCCGAGCTCGCGGGCACAGACTATATGTACCTGGCGCGCCAACGTCCGAGGGCTTCTCCGCGGTCATTTCCGGTGCGGTTCTCCTCTTGTTACCTGCGACGGTCGTTCGCTGCAGTACGGGAAGCCAGGATCCGTTGACCTTAAGGCTTTCCTCTTTCTTGTTCAAACTGTTCGCGTGTTTTTGTATTTCTACAGCTTCTCTGAACAAGCGCGTGTGATAATGCTTCTCTACAGCCAGAACTTCCGTGTGGCCAACTTCTTCATGGAACAATTCGAAGCACACGCACTGGACTCGGCGACTTGCAAACCTAAGGTGTAGTACAGGTACGTCGATGATACTTTCGTGGTGTGGAGCCATGGTGAAGAACAGCTCGGTGACTTCCTAAGACACTTGAACAGCCTCCATGCCAACATAACATTTACCATGGAAGTAGAAAACGACAAGAAACTGCCATTTCTAGATGTGCTGGTCACAAGGGACGGCGAAACCCTGGGACACAGCGTGTATCGAAAACCGACACACACGGACCGATACCTGCACAAACTGTCAAACCACCACCCGAGCCAGAAAAGAGGCATGATTAGTACGCTCGTAACGAGAGCAGGACGAATATGTGAGCCGCAACACTTCAAACGAGAAATGCAACACCTGGAAACTGTCCTGAGGAGCAATGGGTACTCCACAAATTATATTAGAAGTGTAACAGAGCCAAACACTCGGCGAAGTAAGGAACCAGAAAAAGAAATGTCGGGTACGGCCTTTCTGCCATACATTCCCAGAGTGACGGACAGAATCGGCCGTATAGACGATTTTCAAACCGACAAGGAAGATCAAAGAGTGTCTTAGATCGGCGAAGGAGAAAAGAGACCCACTTGCAACGTCGGGAATATACCGTATACCATGCACATACGGAAAAGTTTATGTCGCAATGACTGGACGATCGATCAACACCAGGATCAAAGAGCGTAAGCGACATTGCAGGTTGGGGCAGGTGGAGATATCGGCCGTGGCAGAGCACTCACTGAATGAGACAGACCACGTAATAAAATTCGCCGACACGGAAGTTCTGGCTGTAGAGAAACATTATCACACGCGCTTGTTCAGAGAAGCTGTAGAAATACAAAAACACGCGAACAGTTTGAACAAGAAAGAGGAAAGCCTTAAGGTCAACGGATCCTGGCTTCCCGTACTGCAGCGAACGACCGTCGCAGGTAGCAAGAGGAGAACCGCACCGGAAATGACCGCGGAGAAGCCCTCGGACGTTGGCGCGCCAGGTACATATAGTCTGCGCCCGCGAGCTCGGCTCCAGTTCACCACCGGCAAAGGAGGGTGAAGCTTTGACAATGCCAGCCACTCGTGCTGGCGAAACGTCAGAAAAATCATTAGATGAACGTCGGCCGAAGAACCCGAGACAGAAGCCAATAGGCAGTTTGTCATACATAACTTTATTTATGAAATGCCACATTTGTATACCTCTTGAGTATGACACAGCATACCAATTAAACACAGACCCAATCGAAATCGAAGTGCCGATAGAGGCACGCATGTGTACAGATACTCAGTTTTATTAAAACAGACTTTCGTCGTAAGGTTATCGTGGGTAGTTTTATTTCATTTCTTATAGTACGTTGCACAGTTTTCATAGGGTTTCTTGTAGTGTTGTTAAAATAATAGTAAACATGAGAGAGAAATTAATCATCAACGATATATGCGAATTGTCTGATGTTAGCCGGTCAGTGTGGCCGAGCGGTTCTAAGCACTTCAGTTTCGAACCGCGCGACCGCTATTAGCGCAGGCTCGATCCTGCCTGGGGCATGGATGTGTGTAATGTCCTTAGGTTAGCTAGGTATAAGTAGTTTTAAGTTCTAGAGGACTGATGAACTCAGCTGTTAAGTTCTATAGTGCTCAGAGTCATTTGAACCGTTTTCTGTGATGTTATCTATATCGGTCTGACAATACACATGCAGTTTATTGATTACCTGCAAGTAGAAAACTTGTTATGGGTGGAAGCTGTCCAACAAGGTTTTACGAAGAATAAAATACCACTACCACACGACAGCTAATGTAGAAAATACTTTTCTGTGTTGGCACGATGCACTCTCCCCATACATAATACTAAAGTCTTGAGATGCATCTGCTGCCTGACCGTCTATTAAACCTGAAAAGGACAAAATGTTGCAGAAGTGAGCCCTTTTTCCACATGTGATTATTTTGGGTTGAGAAGTGAAGGGAATTATGTTCAAAGTTCCAGTAGATTGAAAACGTCAGCAGACAGCAGAGTTGCGTTTTAAAAATGTAGCAGTGAAGTACTCGAACTCGCGAGTGCATGACACTTACCATTATGCTACTATCTGACACGTAGCTGCAGCACCTCCAGAAGTCAAAAACAGTTCCTCCAGAACTTCCGCATTCCACAGTGCTGTCAGATAATGCATATGGCCGGATCTAGACTTCTGAGAAACAGAAAGTTACAGCTTTTCTTTTGCACTGCACGACGCCTTCAACAAACAGATAGCACTATAGAGTAGCTCAAGTGGAAAGGAACACTTCCTATTTAAATTTCTGCATTCTACACTGTGGCAGTTCTGTGTAGGAGGAAGTTACATGATTTTATTTCGGTGATTACAAAATAGAGTCGAATGTATACACTGGGTAGCCGAAGGCAGCTAGTTTTTGGCGATTCTGTCAAACAAGTAAATGAATGTTCTGAAGATGTTGCAAACAGCTACAGGGAGCCTGTGTGTCAGAATTCTCATCCAGTGTGATGCAATGGCGTTGGGACAGAAAAATGAGTCTCAGTGAAAAGAATTTGCTGGTGTATTGGATTGATGATAGGTCCATATACTAATGGTGGGTTTTAGTTTCCCACAACTGCCAAAGATTTTTTATAGGGAGAGACAGATCCTATTCTCTTCTGGCTACGCGAAGTGTAGAAGTGATAATGGCATTTTCGTCTCAAATTCACATTAAACATGATATTCCTTCTCTACCAAGTAGACGTTAGGTTGAACCACAATAAAGTCAGAAGTGGCGACATGTAGAAACTCTGGCACCGGTAACCTTTCTTATACTAGTTATTTATTTCTAGTGACGAAGTAAACGTTATGTAGGCACACAGGACACTTATTCCATCTTTTATTTGAGCTTCTGTGTGTCGATAAAATTAGTTCTGAACTGGGTTGCAACTCAGATCTCCCTTAACGCGGAATTTGATCTCATCGTCAGAATACAGCTCGACTACAATTTGTTGTTTGTTCAGAACTGCAGACTCCTCAACATCTTCACGTATTGCGCGTGAATGGGTTCGAATCCTGGCCTGGCACTAAAGTTTTCATTATGTATTATCAAGATCTAGCATGAGAACACCTATATGCTGGTGGATAATAATTTTAATTTTTAATGTCTTTCCATTCGTTGTCGCCGTAACGATATCTAACGATTTTGACTCCCAATGAGACATAGAACTATTTGCGAGATCACTGTAAGTTCAAGGATGTTATTCCGAGCTGCTGGTTGAGAAAAATTCGGTACCTGACGTCTCTTTTGTGTGTAGTCAACAACGATATGTGTTGGGTTCGATTCCCAGCCAGCACTGAACTCTTCGTCATATTATTTATAGTTCAAACATGTTCACATGTCGCTGCTGATGTAACAAACCAACATTTAATTTTCATTTTCTCTAGAATATAACAGCGATAGGTGCCGGGTTGGAGTCCTGAGAAGGAAAAAATTAATGTTTCGTCTCGTCATTTCAGTTAAAAAATCTAGCCACTGCCGAGAAAATCCGATAGGTCACAGTTGATAGTGCTTCGATAACAATCCTATTAGGTTCTGGGTTCGAATCACTGCCCAACACTAAGCTTTACCTCACGGCATTTCAAGTAAGTTACTTGCTGAGAAGTAAAACAAAACATCTCTCGTAGTTCATTAACAGTTACAATAGATGCAGGGTAGGAATTTGTGCCCGTTAAAAATGTTTATGTTATGTAATTTAAAGTTGATATTTGCAAACTGATACTGTCTAAAATCGAGGTATACCACTCTCTGTATGCCTAGTCAGGAATGACTGTTAGTTTCCGTCAGTCACGAAATCTTTGCTTAGTCTGCATGACTTGGCTTTGAATCCATATGCAGAACGAGACGATTCGTTGCGTCATTTGAAGTTCACACATATTTTCAACTAGCTGCTCGTGAGTAACTTAATTTTTAGTGTCATTTTGTGTTAAATAATAAGTACTGTATGTTACTTTGAAGAGGATATCATGAATACGACAAACTTACTACGTGCATTATCTATCTGACGTAATAATGAGAGTGGTAATATTTCATGTATGTCATTGGTTGTAATAAATGTGAGCTTACAAGCCTTAAGGTAAGTCTTATCTGTGATGAGGTGTTCTCTGATATTTATAGCATCGTGGTATTATCTTAACTGTGTGTCGACACTGCTCTCATCCTTTTGTACCCTTTTCAGTTGGTCCTCCTTGTTCGTAGTAGTTAGTCAAACGAGTTACTACAAAGAGCGAAAATCTGTCACAGAACGACCCACAATTTGAAGTGACTAATCTTTCCTAAAAGTGTATTTTGTTACATCTTTATGTTTCTGGCGGCTTAAGTACACGTTCAGTTCAAAGCCGTCAGTGTTGACATTCAATTACAAGTACAAATGTTAATGAAAATGGTGCTCATGGCACCATGATTATAGAGGTAATAGTTTTCTCACTTTCATCATCATATGTTCTGATTGAATGGCTGCCACCTTTGATTAAGGTGAAATTTCCCTCAAGAAAAATGTCCTGGATTTGGCCAGTGTGCAGCAACTTAAACACACGTTCCAAAAACTTGACCCTAGACACTCAGTCATCAAGCTACTATGTAAATCATTATACATAAGGAATTCAAGCTCTAGTTTTTCCGTGTTTAACAATATTATGAAAGCAAAGTTGCTATTCGCCATATAGCGGAGATGCTCAGTCACAGATAGGCACAACAAAAAGAGTCTCACAATTAAAACTTTCGCCATTAAGGCCTTCGTCAATAACAGGTGACAGACACGCATACGCGCCTACACACACACGCACAGACAAACAAACAAATGCAGTCCGTAGCAACTGAAACCAGTTAGAACCACCTTTTGGGTTGATGACATCTTCATAGTTATATGAATCAGTAAGTTATATGAATCAGTAAAAACACGAATATTAATTTGACAAACATGGTTCGTTTCATTCTCTCTGCTCCTCTGAATTGTAATTGATACCATTTTTATGATTTTACATTTTAAAGCCAGATAACATGCTCTATATTATGTTGTTGTTGTGGTCAGTCCTGAGACTGGTTTGATGCAGCTCTCCACGCTACTCTATCCTGTGCAAGCTTCTTCATCTCCCAGTACCTACTGCAACCTACATCCTTTTGAATCTGCTTAGTGTATTCATCTCTTGGTCTCCCTCTACGATTTTTACCCTCCACGCTGCCCTCCAGTACTAAATTGGTGATCCCTTGATGCCTCAGAACATGCCCTACCAACCGATCCCTTCTTCAAGTCAAGTCGTGCCACAAACTTCTCTTCTCCCCAATCCTATTCAATACCTCCCCATTAGTTGTGTGATCTACCCATCTAATATTCAGCGTTCTTCTGTAGCACCACATTTCGAAAGCTTCTATTCTTGTCTAAACTATTTATCGTCCACGTTTCACTTTCACTTTCAGAAATGGCTTCCTGACACTTAAATCTATATTCGATGTTAACAAATTTCTCTCCTTCAGAAACGCTTTCCTTGCTATTGCTGGCCTACATTTTATATCCTCTATACTTCGACCATCATCAGTTATTTTGCTCCCCAATTAGCAAAACTCCTTTACTACTTTAAGTGTCTCATTTCCTAATCTAATTCCGTCAGCATCACCCGACTTAATTCGACTACATTCCATTATCCTCGTTTTGCTTTTGTTGATGTTCATCTTATATCCTCCTTTCAAGACACTATCCATTCCATTCAACTGCTCTTCCAAGTCCTTTGCTGTCTCTGACAGAATTACAATGTCATCGGCAAACCTCAAAGTTTTTATTACTTCTCCATGGATTTTAATACCTACTCCAAATTTTTCTTTTGTTTCCTTCACTGCTTGCTCAATATAAAGATTGAATAACATCGGGTAGAGGCTACAACCCTGTCTCACTCCCTTCCCAACCACTGCTTCCCTTTCATGTCCCTCGACTCTTATAACTGCCATCTGGTTTCTGTACAAATTGTAAATAGCCTTTAGCTCCCTGTATTTTACCCCTGCCACCTTCAGAATTTGAAAGAGAGTATTCCAGTCAACATTGTCAAAAGCTTTCTCTAAGTCTACAAATGCTAGAAACGTAGGTTTGCCTTTCCTTAATCTAACTTCTTAGATGAGTCGTAGCGTCAGTATTGCCTCACGTGTTCCAATATTCCTACGGAATCCAAACTGATCTTCCCCGAGGTTGGCTTCTACTAGTTTTTCGATTCGTCTGTAAAGAATTCGCATTAGTATTTTGCAGCTGTGGCTTATTAAACTGATAGTTCGGTAATTTTCACATCTGTCAACACCTGCTTTCCTTGGGATTGGAATTATTATATTCTTCTTGAAGTCTGAGGGTATTTCGCCTGTCTCATACATCTTGCTCACCAGATGGTAGAGTTTTGTCAGGACTGGCTCTCCCAAGGCCGTCAGTAGTTCTAATGGAATGTTGTCTACTCCCGGGGCCTTATTTCGACTCAGGTCTTTCAGTGCTAAAACTCTTCACGCAGTATCATATCTCCCATTTCATCTTCATCTACATCCTCTTCCATTTCCATAATATTGTCCTCAAGTTCATCGCCCCTGTATAGACCCTCTATATACCCCTTCCACCTTTCTGCTTTCCCTTCTTTGCTTAGAACTGGGTTTCCATCTGAGCTCTTGATATTCATACAACAGGTTCTCTTTTCTCCAAAGGTCTCTTTAATTTTCCTGTAGGCAGTAACTATCTTAACCCTAGTGAGATAAGCCTCTACATCCTTACATTTGTTCTCTAGCCATCCCTGCTTAGCCATTTTGCACTTCCTGTCAATCTCATTTTTGAGACGTTTGTATTCCTTCTTGCCTGCTTCATTTACTGCATTTTTATATTTTCTCCTTTCATAAATTAAATTCAATATTTCTTCTGTTACCCAAGGAGTTCTACTAGCCTTTGTCTTTTTACCTACTTTATCCTCTGCTGCCTTCACTACTTCATCCCTCAAAGCTACCCATTCTTCGTCTACTGTATTTATTTCCTCCATTCTTGTCAATCGTTCCCATATGCTCTCCCTGAAACTCTATACAACCTCTGGTTTAGTCAGTTTATCCAGGTCCCATCTCCTTAACTTCCCACCTTTTTGCAATTTCTTCAGTTTTAATCTACAGTTCATAACCAATAGATTGTGGTCATAGTCCACATCTGCCCCTGGAAAGTCTTACAATTTAAAACGTGGTTCCTAAAGCTCTGTCTTACCATTACATAATATATCTGAAACCTGTCAGTATCTCCAGGCTTCTTCCATGTATACAGCCTTCTTTTATGATTCTTGAACCAAGTGTTAGCTATGATTAAGTTGTGCTCTGTGCAAAATTCTACCAGGGGGCTTCCTCTTTCATTTCTTAGCCCCAATCCATATTCACCTACTACGTTTCATTCTCTTCCTTTTCCTACTACCGAATTCCAGTCACCTGTCACTATTAAATTTTCGTCTCCCTTCACTATCTGAATAATTTCTTTGATTTCATTATACATTTCTTCAATTTCTTCATCATCTGCAGAGCTAGTTGGCATATAAACTAGTACTACGGTAGTAGGCGTGGGCTTCGTGTCTATCTAGGCCACAATAATGCGTTCAATATGCTGTTTGTAGTACCTTACCCGCACTCCTATTTTTTTATTCATTATTAAACCTGCTCCTGCATTACTCCTATTTGATTTTGTATTTATAATCCTGTATTCGCCTGACCAAAAGTCTTGGTCTTCCTGCCACCGAACTTCACTAATTCCCACTATATCTAACTTTAACCTATCCATTTCCCTTTTTAAATTTTCTAACCTACCTGCCAGATTAAGTGATCTGACATTCCACGCTCCGATCCGTAGAACGCCAGTTTTCTTTCTCCTGATAACGACGTCCTCCTGAGTAGTCCCCGCCCGGAGATCCGAATGGGGGACTATTTTACCTCCGGAATATTTTACCCAAGAGGACACCATCATGATTTAACCATACAGTAAAGCTGCATGCCCTCGGGAAAAATTACGACTGTAGTTTCCCCTTGTTTCAGCCGTTCGCGGTACCAGCACAGCAAGGCCGTTTTGGTTAGTGTTACAAGGCCAGATCAGTCAATCATCCAGACTGTTGTCCGTGCAACTACTGAAAAGGCTGCTGCCCCTCTTCAGGAACCACGCGTTTGTCTGGCCTCTCAACAAATACCCCTCCGTTGTGGTTGCACCTACGGTACGGCTATCTGTATCGCTGAGGCCCGCAAGCCTCCCCACCAACGGCAAGGTCCATGGTTCACGGGGGGGCTCTATATTATATCTTTTCCAAAAAGAAATAAATTAAATTTAAAATAGAAAGTAAATAAAAAATACTCTTGTGCCTGTATAGGTGTCACACCACACGTGGATATATTACTTAGAGGGGCTCTTTATCTGTAACGGAAACCAGCAGTCGCTGACTCAGGTTATTACCATGAAGCATCAACATATGAACTACTCACTGAGTTAAGCAAGTGAACACAAAATAAATAGACGAAGAGTTGTATTTGACTCAGGTGAGGGAGCATAATAAAAGTATAATCATCAGAATAAGTCGTGAATACTTGAAGAATGTGTAGTGGTTTAAGGGAAAAAACTAAAAAAATAAAAACGAACACCAGCAGAATCGTTAAAGTGCATGATACAGCAACTGCATGACTGAAAATGTTAAAATTGTGAAGTTAGGTCATCATGAAAGTTAACTAGCATCGCTTCGCTCTATCCTTGGTGTTCTGTTGAAAGCTAATTCTCTCGTACAACATGAATACGGACTGGCTTGCCCGCTTGACTCAGTAGTAAAATTGAGACATTCCTTCATACGGGTGCTAGTGTCGTCTGGCAGCAAATTTTTTCTACTCAATCAGCTGTTCACTAGGATTTACTCTTCCATCTGCTAACAACAAGTGTTCTCTGCTTTAACGACCAGAAACTTGGTTCTTTCTACCAGTTGTAGGAGTCTCGCTGGCAAATTGCAACGGACGCCTCGAGTTTCATTCATTAATAATTTTGTACATAAATTAAACAAACGCATACTCCTGCGGATTTGTTATCATTAATTAATGATTCGCAGGCGTAGGGAGGAAGACAGAAAACTTCTCCTAGTCTATGACAAGATTCCGAACCTGACGAATCGAAGGACTTACACGTAGGAACACAGAAGAAAGCACGTGCTCTATAGTCAGAAAATCGGCTACAAGTATTTTAAACAAACATTCCTGCGTAGCATGGCTCCTGAGAAAAGTGGTTGTTCCAATGGTCTATCTTCACTGAAAGCTGTGCCTGGCTTAGATTTCTGTCTCTTCTAAAAGTATCCCATCCAGCGACTCAAAAACGACCGGTTTTTTAGGCAGATAGCCGCTCCCTCAGTCGCCCATTGTGAGGGTTCGGACGAAGCGATTCAGCATTTCTTCCCTGCTTTCAAAAGCAACTTTCAACACTGAACGATTTTATTACTCTCCTTGTTCCTTTAAGAAAACTCCTTTGTTGTGAGTCAGCTAGAAAAAGCTCGCCATGGCTGCAGAAAATGACAGATCTTCAGTGTAATAAAAGAAATGAAAGGGAAGAGTTAAATTAGCTGTGCAGTCACTGGCAATACTAAATATTTATTGCAGTTATTACGCAGACCATCAGGATGTTCATATGACATTATAAAAAATATTGTGTTACTGTATACGATTCTGATGACACTGTGCTGAGATTCATCTGTAGCTCAAGTCTGTCATAGACATTTTAACTGGAACATGGGCATCATTTTTGTTTCTTGTTTCATTTGCTCATCATCTGATGAGTATCATACCTTGGATTGAAAGGATAAGACTGGTTCCAAAGTAAACACCGAGAAAGTACACAAGCACATTTATTTACAAGCCTCCTGACATTCGCTTTCATAGACTGGTAAAACGGTAAATTTATTTGTGGAAACATATAACAGTAAGAAGAAACACCGGATATACAACATTGCACACATTCTGAATGTTCTTACAGTACTCGTGCCTTGATGGCCTCAGACACGTGGATAGGTTGTTGTCAAGCTCCACAAATACTCAAATCAATCTACAATTAATTACTCCATTCACACTCATCATATTATAACAGCAAATCATTTACTCAGTTATAACCACAACCATGGGTGGACGACCTCTGCAGCATCAACTCGTTATCTGACAGTTGGTTGGCACGAGCCTGTCGTAAATTGACCGAGCTTACCATAAGCAATTTTGGTGGTGTCACAAGTTGAGTGGAGTAAGTTGCCACTAGTGGCGAAGAACCAGTCTCTCAAGGAGCACCAGGCACGGGTCGACAGATTTGTGGCTCTCTCCAGGAAGTCGAGATGAATCACACGCGCGAAAGAAACTGGTATAGGCATGCATATTCAAATACAGAGATATGTAAACAGGCAGAATACGGCGCTGCGGTCGGAAACGCCTATATAAGACAACAAATGTCTGGGACAGTTGTTAGATCGTTTACTGCTTGTACAATGGCAGGTTATCAAGATTTAAGCGAGTTTGAAAGTGGTGCTATGTCGGCGCACAAGCGATGGGACAGAGCATCTCCAAGGTGGCGATCAAGCGGGATTTTCCTGTGCGACCACTTCACGAGTGTAGTGTGAATATCAGGAAGAGGGTAACATATCACATCTCCGACATTGCTGCGGCCATAAAAGGATCTTGCAAGGACGGGACAAACGACAACTCAATAGTATCGTTCAGTATTATAGAAGTGCAACATATTCGCAAATTGCTGCATATTTCAGTGCTGGGTTATCACCAAGTATCAGTGTGCGAATCATTCAACGAAATATCATCGATATGGGCTTTCGGAGCCAAAGGTCCTCTCGGTTACCCTTGATGACTGCACGACACAAAGCCTCGCGTGAAGCCGTCAACATCGACGTTGAGCTGTTGATAACTGGAGACATATTGCCTGGTCGGTCAAGTCTCGGTTCAAATTCTATCAAGCAGATGGACGTATATGGGTATGGAGACAACCTCATAAATCCATGGACCCTGCATGTCAGCAGGGGACTGTTGAAGCTGGTGAGGCTCTGTAATGGGGTGGGGCGCGTGCAGTTGGAGTGATACGGGACCCCTGATACGTTTAGACACGTCTATGAGAGGTGACACATAAGTAAGCATCCTGTCTGATCGCCTGCATCCATTTATGTCCATTGCGCATTCTGACGCACTTGGAAAATTCCAGCAGGACAATTCGACACCCCACACGTCCATAATTGCTACACAGTACTCAAGTAACATTCTTGTGAGTTCAAAAACTTCCGCTGGCCACCAAACGCCCCAGAGATGAACATTATTGAGCATATCTGCAATGCCTTGCAACGTGCTGTTCAGGACAGATCTCCACCCAACCATACTCTTGCGGATTTAAGGCCAGCCATGCTACATTCATGGTGTCAGTTTTCTCCAGCACAACGTCAGAGATTAGTCGAGTCCATGCCACGTCGTGTTTCTACACTTGTGTGCGCTCGCGGGGGCCTTACACGATATTGCGCAGATGTACCACTTGCTTTGGCTCATCAGTGTATACAGTGTGTGTTTTTCCGTTCAGACATTCGGCTCATCGTTGCGTCCAGGTCGGGTGCCTCATATTACCTGAAAGGCCCTTAAACATCAGTACTTGAAAATATACGACAAATGTAATATATGTAAATCAATTACAAACGATATGTTGTTTAATGCAACTAGCAAATACGACTCTTTGGCGTCATAATTTTTCTATTTATTTTTTCTTTTCTTTTTTTTCTTTTAGGCCTTCAAAAATAATGAAAAGAAACTGTTCATTACTTTTCAAACGTGACTGGAAGCCAGGGCCTTTACTATTGAAACATCTTGCCTTAGCCTTCTGGACATCTTAAAAAATAGCTCCACCACATCTTAGGCGGCAAACCGCCTTAGTTAATGAATGGCGTAAAATCTCCTCCAATACCAACCTTCCAATCCATCAGGATATTGCCCCAAACCTTTCCCGACTAAGATCTAGAAGACCACCATGGAGAACAGCTCAAAACCTTATGGCTACGTCTTACGATGCTATGGATTCATGGAAAAACGAATGGTCTCAGACTGGACTATCCAAGAACTGCAATGAAATATCACCTGGTGGAAACCTACCTGGTATAGACCTGCCAAGAAGAACTTGGGTATACTCAATAGACTCAGAACTGGTCATGACACAAGTGGGGAGATGCTCTGTAGATGGGGCATACGAGACTCACCACAGTGTGACTGTGGACATCCAGAGCAAACGATCCAGCACATCATTCAGAAATGCCCTAAACGTGCGTTTAAAGGATCCATTCGAGAACTTTATGCAGCCTCCCCTGCAGCCGTCGAGTGGATGGAAAACCTAGACATAGAACTTTAAAGAGACTCTATAGATTCCATATTTGTGATTGCTGAATGACCTTATAGCAACAATTTCTATATGATAATTTTATCTTATCTATGACAAGATATCTTATTGTAACAACCTGTGTATTTCTACTTTATCCTTAATTGAATGTCCATAAGACGAGACATTATTTATGTGTTATAATGTATGTTGATTTTATCTTTATCTGTCTGTATGTATTTAAACATGAAACCATTTGTACTTGAAAACCACATACGCTAAATATATATAAATATCTTAAAAAATGAAAGAAAACCCTTAACTAGCACAATATAATACTGGCTCTATATTAATCAAACTATTTTAACTCTGACTGATGAGATTCACTGGAAGAAAGATGACAAATTAGGGAACTTAACAGCGGATAACGAAGATCACGTGCACTTGCGATTTAGCTTTCTGAGGTATGAACGGATGCTAAACGGAATTTCGTGAACATATTTCGTGCATTCATGATATGGAAATTATCATGATATGTAAATTATTGTCGCGTACTACAGCTAACTATCGGAGCGGCACTCTGCACTGGCATACTTCCTGATTATCATGACAGGCCTTCCTCTTTCTCTCTCTCTCTCTCACTCCCACCCTCCTGTCGCTCTCTCTCTCTCTCTCTGTCTCTCTGTCTCTCTGTCTCTTTCTCTCTTTCTCTTCTGATGCTTTCTTTTGTTCATTGTCCTTGAGCAAACATATTCTCTTTGATCAGCATCTCGTATCACTTTTGCGAAATACACAAGGATACATGTTGGTGCTATAGCAAAGCAAAAGCGTTTATCATGATATTGCAAACTTATTTACATGTTGTAGTTACCATACCTGCATATGTGAGCTCATGTTACCTCCATTTTCTACATTAAGGTGTTTCTCACCAAATCATTGCATCCACGGTCTGTATTCTTACTGCTGTAAAACTCTTTTAACAACACAAAAGTGGACTTCCACCAGATGACAGGCGCATCACCTGTGAACAGTACGTTCAAAATAGTGAAGCAAGTCCTGCATCTTCGGTTTCGTGATATCATGTACCTATACCTAACGCGGCATTTTGTTATACAGCCACTTTTGCTGCATAATACTACAGATGTATTTTACGCTAACAACCCTCATTGGTACGACGCTCCATCTTGTCTGGCTAAACCTAATTACTTTGGCACTCCATAGCTACTGGTTATAATCACGCAAATCGTCTCACTACTGGCATCAAATATTAACTACAACAAGCAAATCGTCATTACAAGTAAAATAATTTATATCTTACAAATTAATATCAGGTATGACGTTTTGATTTATTACTTCATTAATACTGAAGACATTTATGAAACATTATGCACATATACCACTGAATGCACCTGAAAAATTATATCATGCATACAGATCGGGACATACAACATCATAAATATGTTTTTTGTTGAAAATTGAGTGCAAATTACCCATGCTATTTTCATTCAGTGCTTGATAGTAGTATTGGGCAAGGCCATTTCTGTATTGTTGCCAGATGTATCCAGATGGTGGCGATGACGTCATCCAATATGGCAGCATGTTGATTTGGCAACCACACATGACGTCATCCAAGATGGCGTCTGTGACGTCATTCAAGACATCGGATTTTGGCGGGAAGATATGTCAATTGGGCTACCTCCACTGACCTAACCCCCTTCCCCTCCCCTCCCCCAGAAAAATGATGGGAGATTCATATTGCAACAGGATGATGCATCACACCTTGGTTAACTCTACTAACCTAAGAAAAATCGTGGGAAGATAGGTCACTTGGGCTACCTTCACTACCGCCACCTCTTTCTAGGATCTGGCGCCAAGTTCGAATTTTGTTTGTAAATTGTCAATTCGCATATTTCTACTACAGTAAGAAAATGACACGAAAGAAAGGGCACTTGAGCTACCTCCACTAAACTAAGTCACCCGACCGCCACCTTGTCCTAGGACCTGGCGCCAAGTTTGAATTTTGGCGGTAAAGAAAGGTCACTTGGGGTTTCTCTACCAACCAAAGAAAATTACGGTAAACAAAGCTCATCTCCACTAACCTAAGGAGGGTCTTTCACTATCTAATTTTACCCTAAGACAGCGAGAATGCTTTGTGACTCCCATATGCAAAGAGATAGATCATAAATTAAGCACTATTCTCGAGGTGTTAGAAATATGTGGAACACTGTCTGGTATACTTTGATGATTTATGTGTTCGAGAATTAATGCTGAATGGATGTACTGCACAGTCATCTATCCACATTCGCAATGATACTCGTAACATGGAGAAGGGGTGGTTTAGCTATGATACTGAAATTGGGGGAACATGCTGTCACATCATTGGCTGGTGTTGAAGTTACTGTAAAATTGTTAAAATTGTTCGCGCTATCAACTGTGATGCTTATTATTACAGTACATCGCATCCGTGCATTCTCGTGCTGTTGGTTACCACATAATGATTTAATGATTGACTGACAGCGCTTGTTTGAACTGGGGAAGGAATTTTGTGGATGGGCGACACCTTCTGGGGGTTGCTAACAGGAAAACAGTGATCATGTACATGAGTGCTAAATGAGGAATCAGTCGAAACGGAACAAAGGGTCATCATCTATTCTATCATTGTGACAGATGAGTTTAAATTTAGAGGTCATCAATCACTTTCATACATCAGTTTAGAAACTCTCCACAATGCAGCCAAACTCTTCCAGTTTCCTTATGTTGTAACTTTCTTTTATTTAAAATCATCCACCATGTGTTGCATGTTATGGTAGCTGCAGTAAAAAAATTATTTACACCATGCCCTATCTAGTTTTCTGTGAGAGGCTGTGAATCAGAGCATCTTAATGTCAGTTTAGGACCTGAGACAGACCTCGAAGTCGTGGCAGAAAGAAAAAGTATGGCAGTGCACAAAGCGTGTTAGAAAACAATGTTTCAAACAAAGACACAGGGTCACAGGGTAAGTCTCTTGCGAGTTACAGTATAGTCTGTGGGATACGGTCATCATCCCACAGTACGAGTGATGAAACCTTAAACTGACCTCTGCAATTGATCAAAAGCTGTATATTTAATAGGATCGTCTAGCATAGGCAGCAGTAGCAGTTTGACAGATAAATTCGATGACGGACTGGGTGTCCTGTTAGGAATACTAGGAACATTGTGGCAACTCTCCCTCTGCGCCAGATCCACATCGCAGCTATGCGGCATCGTGTGAGCAATGGCACCTAGGTGAGTTCTATACCGGGCGAAGTTGTGGAGCTTTTATAGTTCATAAGTTTTCTATGTTGGATGGTGCAGAATAACGATGATAGCATGCTGGGACTGATAGATTTGAATGGACATGGATCTGCTTTGGTCTGTAGTATCTGTATCTATTTCGGAGAAGTACCACATTGCGCGCATTTCCACCGTCCTGTTGCACTAACTCAGGTCGTTCTGTGCTACATGGGTTGTAGAAGGTGATATATATGTCTTTCTCCTACTTCTGCTCATTTCCAACTTATATTGGAACGATCACATACGCTAAGCTGTAGAAATGGGAGCAGTTGCAAGATGCGTAGGGGTTGACTAAAACCATGTTGGAATTTTACTGTAGCAGACAAATTCGAGAAAGGTATCTCGTTTCGAGATATGAGAGTGTCAGAAATATGATTCACTTGTGGGTGTGATCTGACGCAGGTATGTGGTTGAATGGAAAGACTTGATTCCAAATAATGAACATCATTTCTAGCAGATAGTGTAACACTAGAGATCTGAAAAGCAAGTGTACATTTTCTTATGACTTCAATCAGCACATCATCTACAAATACTGTTCATGTTCTTTCTCAATCAGTCATCGCCTATAACTCAGTGGATATAACGCCGAGCCTCTGATATGGTATCGAGTCAGAAAAGTTACAGGTACTATAGAAATATCTAACTGGGGCAGTATGAGGGAGTCGCAAATACCAATTACATACTACGTCCCTTAGCCGAATCACTTTCAAAATTCAGCGACTTTATAATGAGGTTGCATTGTGGGCTACATGTAACTGGAGTGCTGGTCTGATAATATACACTCCAGCGATCACCATCTTGGTATTTGTCCGGATAGAAAAACCACCTCATTCAGAGGTAATGTCATACATCGATTTATAAAGCCAGTATAGTTTTTAACTTGGATACTTGTGTGCACCTGTAGAACCATGACCGCTTGTGATAGTAACATACAATTGTTGTTGGGATCGAGTTTTTTAACATATGGCTCTTTGTAGGACACGGTGGTAACACTCGCAAGAAAAACTTATGAGACATGTCCACCCATGGTTGATCTTCTCTCAACATTATTTCGTATTGCCTGCGATCGGTTATTGACGAAGTATTATACTTAGTAGTAGGGGGTGTGTAATATGTTTGCATTTGAGCATCAATCTTATAATGTATGTGATTGTGTTCCAACATGTGTAAAGGAAATGACTATGTCCAATCGTAAGGAAGGTATAGATTGGATGTGGAGTACTGTGATAGCATGGGAAGAGTATGTCACGTGATAAGAATGGTACTGATATTTCTATTTCCAGAGCCGCAGCCGTTAACAGAGTGTTCAAAAAATGATTCAAATGGCTCTGAGCACTATGGGACTTAACATCTGAGGTCATCAGTTCCCTAGAACTTAGAACTACTGAAACCTAACTAAGCAACCGTAGCAGTTGTGCGGTCAACAGAGTGTATTTCGGATATTTCATTCACTGTTGAATTTCGTTCTGCTGAGACCGCGATCGTAACATTTAGTTGTAAGTACAGGGATGAAATATATATGTGACCGATTTCGTAGGATAAACATTCTACCTGTACGTGCTCGGCCTGCAGCGCCAGTGACCTGTGCTGGGGTGATATACGTTTCCCATTTATGGTAGGAGCTGTCAGACTGGAGATGCCTGTTGGAGTGTAGGAATGAAGATGAATTAACTGTGTTGTCCTCTAGACGACCAAATTGCGAACTAATACTTAGTATGTGTTGGATAGCTTTCGTGATTGCGTGGAAATTTGAGAACATTGACGATGGAGGTGTGTTTGCACTGGATCGTTATTGCCGCCCATGTAATTTGTTTGGTTGACTGCTTCTTCGCATTTCGAAACTTCATTTAGTTGAGAGAAGATCGATTGTGGCGTGTGCATCTAGCGTGTGGAAGACACGTTTGCCGGTTCTCTAGACATGATAAACACCTTAGTTGACCTTGTAAATTATAGGGATGATTTGGGATCTACCACATCACCGACATCGGTATTAGAGAGTGGAAATATCAGTTTCTTCTGTTTGTTTCGAGTTGACGAGTAAATGTCTTCACAGACATGACAAGTTTCTAGTTAGTCAGTAGCTTAAAGCACGCCCCTCCTAGGTAAAGTTTCGGGTTTGTAGAGAAATTTCCAGTCTGTATCTTGGGAATTATGTTGCGCTAGCCATCGGTAAGATGGTGCCTAGTGCTCAATATTAAGAAATACCACAAAAATGGTATCCATGCGAAAAACTACATGTGTTCTTGTAATCTCTGAGTCTGGAGATGTGTGTAGAAAAGCGAGCAAGCAAGGAAGTGGGTTCGGAGCAGAAACGGTAACGTGATTGTGCCGATGGGAAACGATTCCGAATTTGTAGAACAGTTCTGAGAGCGACTTCAGTCCGCTGAGGGTGCTCTGGTCGCGCATTGGGGGTGGATGACTTGTGATCGTCGGCTGCAGAAAAATACCTAGTGCTGAGAGGAATATATATACGTTACTGTCCATCTTCGTGATATATCTAAGAATGATGTAAAAGGGATGATTGTGTTTGGTACAGGATATGAATTTTGTGTTTACTACATCGAAATGGTACATGGTGATATATTGCTGGGTTGGGGATAGGTTTTATGCACTAATATTCAAGCCACTGTCCTCAGTGGGAGAGCAGTGTAATTGAGTAGGGGTCTTTCCGTATTTGATGTTATGTAGCGTATGCGGTGATATATTGATGGGTCACAGGTCGGTTTCAAGTTCTAATATTCAAGCTCCTGTCCTCAGTGGGAGAGCAGTGTAAACGAGTAAGAGCGTTTCTGAATTTGATGATATGTATGGTATTTTGTAAGATTTAATTTCCAATGCAATATGGCGATCTGTGTAAAGTAACCACTGAAAGTCTCGTCTGCAGGAGGAAAAAAGGCGGATGGTGCTTTGATACTTGTGACATCAGTAATTCGGCGGGTAAATTCGATAAGAACCATCATAATGCTAGATTCATTCACATCCTTTGTTCTGCAATGTAGGAGACTCTACATAGCGGAGGGAACGTTTGTGTGTGTTAAAAGCAGGAAGGGTTAGATGTGATGGACAGGGTACCACATTAGGTCCACAAAGAAGACTGCATTCGACATTATTCTGCGCTATTTTCGTAAACAGGTTCTGTTAGGGCAAGAATTTCATTCAGACACCAAGAAAGCGAGTGTTAACTATTTCTGGGACACTATACAATTTCCGAGAAGTTGATACGGTTCTTATTTTTATATAGTCACGTAACATCAGTATAACATTGACAGCCTTGTTAGGTGCACTTGCGACAGTTTGTAACTATGCCCGAGAACTTCACAGTGTTCGTCAGTCACGATGGACAATTAAGCACAGTTAGACGTGTCTCTCATGTTGCGCTAGGAACAATGCGCCCTGTGCTACTCTGCCATCAACGGTGAAGACACATGGCGCCCAGAGGCCTCTAGCATATGGGACCAGCATAAGCATGCCTTGGAGTTCTGTGATGTCACTATAACACTGACTGTATACTCGAAAATAGAAACAACTTTCATCTGCGTCCAGCAGCAGATCGTGGCTGTGAAGGTGCGCACATCCCTTGAGCATCAGTGCTCCTGCATGGTCACATCAGCGACGATGCCAAGGTGAACATGTATTTTGAGAGAAATTTCTCAGGTATCAAGTTTGAAAGGGATGTCACCACCTGAAGCTTGGGGACGGCTGTGCATGGTTTGACAGCTGATGGGCGCATCACTTCGCTGGTGCTGTCTGTAGCTTACGGTGCGGTCTAGTGGACACTGTGTCGTAGAGAGTGCTTGTGCTTATTGACTGCTTGTCTATTGCATTATTTTGCGAGCAGGTCTGTAGGCTGTGCTATGCGTTATTTGGACAGCTTATGAGTTAATTTCGTGTCTGCACATCAGTGTACTGCATTATTTAGGATGAGTTTGCATGTCTGTGCTGAAATTATTTCGGTAAATTAGGAGCTGTTTGTATGTCTGTAGAGCATTATTTAGAAGTAGTTTACAGGTCTGCAGGCTGTGTATTTTGACCCCAAGCACATCAGAGCGAGTGTTTCGTGTCAGTGTGATAAATATGATCCATCCCTAAATAAAATGTTCCAAAATAAATAGAGTACACTCCTTTCTTACTCTCCCCAGCAACCCAGTGCAGGCTGAGTTGTTTTTGCGCCATTTTCCCCCTCCACACCACCATCTTGGATTATATCACAGGAGGGATGACAGTACCCTCTGGAGGCAGTGCTGTGTACTAGGTCAAATGGACACTAGATCTCGTGGTGGAGCGGTTGCCTACAAAATAAAGATTCATTTCCAGGACAGCCAGAGTCCTTTTCCCGTCATTTCCCCCACCATATTCGATTATGTAACGAAATGGACGACAGCGCTCTCTGGTGTGGTACTATGTACTAGGTCTAGACCTCATGGTGAACGCAGTGTTTGCCTCCATCTTGGATAACGGTACTTGCATCATCAGCTGACGTTATGGCTGCCATCTTCGATTACATCATGGAACAGACAACAGCACCCTCTGGTGGTGGCACTGTGTAGTAGGTCAGTTGGAGTGTGGACCTTGTGGTGAACGCAGTGGATGGTGGTGGTGCCTCTAATTGTTTAAATAAAGACTGGTGCATGATTTTGACAGTTGATGATTAGCAAACATGTTTGCAGAGTCTTTTAGATGGATTATTATTTTCACAATTTACAAGTTGTTTGACTCTCTGGACGTAAAGCTATTGCATTATTTACATGTGTTTTGCATGTATTTAGGCTGTGCAATGCATTATTTAGACAGTTTTACAATTAGCAAGTGTGTGTGTATAGCATTATACATGTGTTATTTAGGAGTGGTTTGCAGGTCTGTATGCTGTGTGGCATGTCAGAGCGTGTGTTCTGTATCACTGTGATAAATATACTCCATCTCTAAGTAAACTGTTCCAAAATAAATAAAGTACACTCTTTCCTCTCTCCAGCAGCCCAGTACAGGCTGTCGCCTTTTCCCACCAATCCCTAGAAAGAGGTGGCATTTGGGTGACTTAGATCAGCGGAGGTAAGCTTTGTTTCCTGCAATTTTCTTAGGTTGGTAAGGAACCACAAGTGACCTTTCTTTACTGCCAAAATTCAACTCTGAACTGTATTGTGCTACCCTCAGGAAATTGAAGAAACAACATCAGGATGCTCATCACCACAAAACTGCAAACGATATTCTCCTTCTCCGTAACAGTACAAGGACTCAAAATTTCCGCGCAACCAAAAGGAACTCACAACACTTCAGTGTTTCTTCTCATCCACCCTCCAAATTCCATCTGTTTGGCCCAATGTAGGATGCACTCTGGCACTCTGCGTGAAGTAGTATGTGGATGATGGGGAGGTTACTGATGCAGGAAGATGTTGGTTGTGGAGCCACGCGTGTATACAGGCCCTTCCACTGAGGTGGCATGAGGCCACCATACTGAAAGAAATTATATTGAACACTACGATTTTTGTAGCCAAAAGAGGGAAGAATAATATGGTGTATTGAGATCAAGAATAGAAAAACTGTTTTCAGAAACAAAGTAATGCATTACTTATTAAATGTCCCTTCTGTAGTTATTACATAACTTTCAATCTTTGTGGCACTCTGATATTGTAATTTATAATATTGGAAGCTAAGATCGCTTGATTTGAAAAAGTTTATTTCAAGACTAGTTTTTGACAGTACCCATCCGTCATCCTCAGATCCTCAGATTTCCCAAAAACATAATGGCAAATCATCTCATCGATATACTGCCAAATTTCTCCAAATAAAGTAATAAAGCTATATACCGGTTTGCTTTATGTATTTTACAAACAAATGCGGAACTATTATTATAACTGAGCGTGTTCTCAGAACGTCGACTGAATCATGTATAATTATATTTCTGGGTGTTCTGAGAATCTCAGGATGACAGCTATTTATTGTCGAGTCTGGTGATGAAATAAACTATTTCACATAGAGCGATCTTGGCTTTTACTATTATAAACTATAATTACTAGTCTGTAAATGATGTATATATTGATGTAATGCCTTTCAGCACACCGTCCACAGTCACCAACAGAAATATCTGGACTTAGACCCTGAATACTGTAAACAGTAACGGCCCTGTAGAGCTTCCTTGGACCTCAAGCTATACGTTTGGAGCTATATCTGCTAGCACGTGCTGCAGCCAGACTTCTGGTCCGCTACTCGACACGCTCTACTTTCTTCACTGAAGTACAGTGCTGGGCTGTACCGAAGGCGAGGGACACGGCGTTCACCTGGGCACCGTGTTCTTCGGCGCTCTGGATCTCACGGACTATCATAGCGAGATGAATGTCGCTGCATCTATGTTTGCGGAATCCGTATTAATTTCTATAGGAGGGGTTCCTGATGCACAAGATGGACGTAACACGTGACCGTAAAACATGCCCCACAATTGTACGACGAAATAACATCAGTGATATAGGCCTACAACTACGTGTGTTTTCTTGAAAACCAGATTGACCTGCCCTTTTTTTTAGCCAAATAGTACCTTTAATTGCTCCAGCGACCTGCGATGGGCGGCTGTTAGAAGAGGAACTATCGTCTGTGCCTAACTTGTCGACTGAATGTGTTCCCGTGTTTGATTTCTGTTCTAGAAGTATAAAAAATTTTCATGCAGTAAAGATATCCCTCGGTTCCTTCCGATATGTAACTTCTCACCACTCTGCGCGGTTTTAAGAAATTGATCCAATGGGGAAGCTTATATTGAAACAGAGCGATTATATAAAACTAGAAAAGTTAAATTGGTTTACTGCTTCTCGAATTCTCTATTTGTTAGTAAGTTGGTAACACTAGAAATGGTTGGAGAAACAGCAACATGATGCAAAAAAGGTTCAAAAATTCGGAGTTAAGCGTTGCACGTTGAATACAGAAGCAAAATTATTCGTACAGAGCCTTTCGGCAACATGTAGATCGAATCGATAAGTACGGGAATGACAAAATTGTACGGCGCGCCCTATGAATTTCACCGGGAAACATCGTTGTCATCGCGTGCTTCCCTTTATCTTCAAACAATCAATAGCAAGGGAGATATCTGTCTACAGCGGTCTGAAAGGAAAAATGCGTGAACTGCAAAGAATATGGGTTGTTTCAGGACGAACCTTCGGTCGACACGCAGAAGTCATCAATGTCATTGTTCGCTTTAGCTTGACTAGTACAATGATCTGTCGTAGAAAAGATAGCATGCAGGCAATACGACAGCATAGTAATTGGCTCAACTCGAAACTTCGCTATCGCTCGTCGGGTTTGAGCTGTGATTTACTGGCGTGGCGAGTGACATACTTGTGCGGAGCGATGTTTTGTTTTGCTTAGTCGTGCTAGTAGTGTCAGCGTAAGCCATGCTTGTAATTTGAATTGTGTTCATAGAGAGCGTTGCAAATTATGATGGTATGGGCACGATATTGAATCCACAAGTTTTGTTAACAGAAAATAATAAGTTTACGCTTCTCCCTGCCACGATCTAACATATATAGTCACGACACTCACTGCTGAGAAAATTGTTACCATCTCAAAGTTTGTGCAGCTCTAGCGCCCAAGAGGCGTCAAAGCAGCCGTAAAATTATAGTTAGTTTTAATCATTTTTCTGGTTAATTAGCTAAATAATTACTAAATTATTATAAGACATGAATGATCATGAGATATATGTAAAAACGACCGAATCTCCTTGATTCAGTGGCATAAGCTACAACATAATTATAAAGAAATACTTTCGAATATGTGTATAATTGTAGCTTACTCCACTGAAAACAAGACCATACAAACACACATTTCATGCATGAGAATAATTTTTTTTTGTCTGTTCGTAATATGACAGACACTTTCCTTGAGAAGTAATAACATTTTATGGAACCTAATGTTCTGCACGGTCTTACACTACATCGACTTTTTAACACATAAATATCTTTGTAAATGTTTACTTTAGTAGATGTGTTGATGATTCTTGCCATTTGTGGTTCAGATGTAGCACCAATTGTGGAGTTTGTTTCTTCTGTGTTGCGAAATAGTTTTATTGCTATTTTTTCTTTTATTATCACATGTGTGTGCGTTGTTTTCTACAGCTACAGTTGTGTTAGCTTGTCTGCTACATTAAAATAATGTTGGTGTTGCATTCCATACTGGTTTCCTTCGTTCCATATTCATTCATTTGACTGGAAGTGTAGCGAAGAAAACTTACGTTTTTGAGCAAATATACGACGCCCTTCTGCAAAAGGTCAGGTCTGCTGTCGTTTGCTAGCACTTTTTAGGTTCTTAAGGAACACGACATTCTCAAGTAAATATATTTAGGTTAGAAGAAAGTCGTAAATAAACTGTTCTGTGACATAGCGATTTACACCTACTACGGTTGATAAAAACATAAAAAATGGCAAATACACTGCTTTCTTCTTCTTGTTGCTGCAATTTATTGCGGTACAGACGATCCTGTTCGTAAAAAACATTCTACAGACCAATATAAACAGTTAAGATTAACTTTCACTTTCACAAAATCTCGGTGAACTCTACAGTATAACTTCCTGGGCGCTTGGGGCGCTGCAATCGCGGTGGACAACAGAAAAGAGGTGGATTGTCGCGACTGTATATGTTCGACTGTGACTCTGCTTAAATTCCCAATCAGCCAGAGCTTAAACATTATCTTTGATCTTATTATTATTATCTTAGTAACGAGAGTAAGCAATGATTAACAACATATGTGTACTTGGAATTACTTGTAAATGCATCTTCCTGTCGGATTTTTTTCTTCTCAGTTTATTTAATGAACATTGATCGTAATACCACTCAAGTAAGAAAAGGTGATATTTCGATGATTATGAAATGCGTAAGTCTGCAAATACTTAATTCTAAATAATAATTGGCTATTTTAAGGTAAGTGTAAAACATGTGATACTAATAACTGAAAGTGATCTATAAGGGTGTACCATAATTACCTGTGTTGGACAGCTGATAACACGGTAAAGAGCGATACAATGAAGTAATTCGCCATTTCCAGGTCCAGATTAGGGCGTACAACTCCCCTCTAATAGATTTTGCTGTTTTAAATTGCGCTGTGATGGTGAAGCCATGTTTTCGATACCGCGTTTTGTCCATTGCTTTGAGCAGTGAGGTTCTGTGTGACGTCTTGAGTTTAGGATGCGAAGGATGTGTGCGGTATGGCCTTAGTGACTGGTGTAAACTGTATATGCTGTTTATTCCAAAGAAGAAGTCATGTATGAATGCCGATTGGTGGAATCAGACCATGTTCCAATCCCCAAATGTCTGGCTGTTTCTTTCCGTATGTGGCACGAGTTCCGAGGGTAAGACTAGGCAGGAAACGAAGGGCAGGGCTTAAATTGTTGCGAGAGAAATGGTTTGTGATGGTTTTTACCATGCTTCCCACAAATATTTAGTTGTTTTTTGAATTCGGTACGTCTGTCGACTGAGATGTTAAGTACGAACCTAGGAACACAGCTTAGATTGTTACGAGAGAAACAAGTAGTGAAAGTATTTATAAACTTATTCTTAAAGATTTTTTTTTTCTAATGTGGCGCCGTGCAGACGCGGCACATTCGAAATGGATTACTTTTGTAAGAGACATGTTGCAGGCGGTTGCTGAGTCTTTGTGGTGGACGTTTAGGTTTGTGTTTCGGTTTATAGTAATGGTGCAATTGAATGAGAACGAGTCTTTAGTAGTTACTGGTTACCTAATTGTTTCTGGTTTCTGAACTGTTGCTTTTAGTTTACAGTTTGCCTTTCTAGAGTGAAAGTTGCGTGTTTGTGTGGAGTTCTGCCTTGGAGTTGTGTTTAAATAACTCGTTGTTTGCAGTGTGGTTTGTGTTTGTGTGTGTGTTTTGGGGCCACTTTGATTAAACATTTTTGGAAGGTGACCATCAACGGCCCTCACGTAATGTATAAAATGTTTTACCATCAGCTGCTTTCATTTTAAACTGATATATCTCGACTGGATTCAGTCATCGACCGACTTCACAGATAAGGGTTAAAATGGTTTAAGCCACAATGTAACATTTGTCATTACTTATATATTGGGTAGAACGTGTCAGATTTATCAAAAAAAAGACAAAGAACTATCAGAAGCAATACAAATGAATACAGAGTAGTACTGGACTATGATTGGTAAGAACTTTTTATGAGTTTTTTTGTTTAGTGCGAGATCGTCGTTTGTTTATGGAATGGATATTTATTCGAAATGAGGTTCTTAGATTTGTGTTTGGTTAGTTTTATTTGAGGGGAGTGGGGTGGGGGGGAGGGAGGGGAGTTATGAAACCGATGTCTTCATTGGCGCTGTATAAATATACTGAATTTCGTTATCCTTGTTAGCTTTGTTAGTGGGGGATTGTCTGCATCACTGTCTTCGTTTCAGCTATGTATGTCATGTGAAATTTCCAATATTGATCATAATGGATTTCCTTTTTTGGCGTGGGGTGGTGGAGGGGGGAGGTGGTAACAATGTCATCGTTTGAGCTACATAGGTCTAGAAATACATTCTATTCAAGTTATGTGTTTCTTATACTTTTTGTTGGGTTTATTCTGGAGGAATTCGTGAGAGTTACTTTTCTATTATGTGACTCTCTTGGAGTGATGTTGGTCTTATTGTAATATTTTTTGTTTGCCCCGCCCAGAACTCCCTAATTCCCGTGGTTGTCCCATTAGTTTCATTTCATTAAGTGACTGAAATATTTCACATCTTCCTGATGTTCGTTTGCGACCATAATGGTCTATCTTGTGGTAGTAATCTTGAAGCATGCCAGAGGCCTGCTATTAAATCTGTGGTTGTCATAATAAATAAAGTACGCTTTATATCCCCGATATAACGTCATAGGTCAAAGTAGACGTGTGGAATCGGAACGTGCGCTAATCACAAATGTTGTTCTTGTTACCACGTTCCTTCAATTTCAGCGACTTTTGGCCCTATGTATTAGCATCAATTTTTGGCTTTCTGTATTGGTATCACTTTCCGCTCTTTGTGCTGGTGACTAGCTTTTCAGATGAGCTATATACGTCGACTGATGTTTCAGGAAAAGTTTAGAATAGGACCAGTGCCGTACTTATGTGTCTCGTGCAGGAATGTTGCCAGTGCTTCCCGTGGTGTTCTATGGGAGAAAAAGAAGGCGTGTCAGCTGTTCATGTTACACAGCCAATGAGAGACCAGCAGGCAGACAACGTGTTTCGAAGTAATACTTTTGGAAGAAAGGGTGAAACATTGTTATAAAAGTGGATTATAGATTTATTTGCTCGTTGAGTCGTAGCTATTTAAACTGTGCCAGTATCTGCAAACCAAGGACAGCGTCACAACTGATTATATACAAGAAAATGTAGTGAAATATTTCTGTGCTTCCTATTGCTACGCAATGGATCTGTGTGAGCACACTCAGTAAGTGGATCAATGTTTTTTAATTGAGTCATGGGAGGAACTGTGTGGATCATTGTTTTTGTTTCTTTTCTTTTTTCTTTTGGATCAAGGAATGAAGTATTTTGATCAATGTTTTTTAATTAGAATATGGGAAAAGGTACGTGGGTCAATGTTAATATATCGAACGTACAACTCTCTTGTGATTAACATTGATCCACTTATTCACTGAGCTTACGCTGGTCAATGGCATATTCATTTCCCCACCTCATTTGATATTTGCAGTTTTCCGTGAGACGTGCATCAACTCATTACTTTCGGGGAAATGGAAAGAAAAAGGAAAATGGGTCTACTGCTACAGTACTCAGAGTAAATGGTAAAGCATTAGATATCACAGGAGAAACGGTAGGTAATAATAAGCGACGTCCGCGCTGTAAGCGGTAATGGTCACGCCCGCTCTGTGAATTATGTATAGGTCTTACGGCTGGGCCATGCGTTCGTAGCAGAAATGCTTCGTTTACTTGTTCGTAGTTGCATCACTATGCTAACCAATTGTCGTTCCCACGATGGAGTACAAGGAAATGCAGCGTCAGTTAGATTACACTAAGAGTGCTTTAACTTATGTTTCCTAGTTGCAAATGCTACTTTTATGACCAGATGTGTAGTGTGTCAACGCACCTTCTATTCCTCACCCATATAGTTTTGCAGAAACGAGTATGGGGTCATTAATGAAAACAAACTAACCGAGTGCCGATAACAATGTATACTGACCATGTCAAATGTTGATTATGGTTTAGTTTCTGCATAGTTTAGGGTTGTATTACATGTGGCGCACTGAGTTAATAAGTAACCGTCGGGATGACAGGCACTAACTTGCTATCTTTAGATGCAGAGATCTTTTAGTCACATTACTCTTTTAAGTGTTACTAGTTTGAATGAATTTTCTGATGAACTTACTTAGCAAATTTTGAAAGGCACGTTCTGTGTGTTCTAAATGCTTGTATTGGTGCACCAATATTACAATGGATTAAAAAAAATTGCTCAAATGAATCTCTTATACAATAAAGAAAAGATGTAGGAATTATTCGTAGGTGACGTCCGTCGAAGAAGAGGTAGTAACAAACGGAGCTCGTATTGTGGAGAAAATCGTACGAGCCGAATTACGAGGGAACCATCCTTGCGGTTTCCTTAATCTACTTAAAGAAACCACATAAACATAGATGTTGATGGACGAATTATTGAATTGTATCACTGTCAGTCCAAATGTGAAGCCCATGTGTTACCATAATGTCACATCCCTAGAACTAAAATAAATAACGAGACTATAATATCGCATTAAGCCGTATTGAATCGGTAACTTTGGTATCAGGTGGTATTGGCCACGGTATCGTGGCCGAATAGTTTAGCAGCCAGCCGGCCTTCTCCACGCGCCGAGTTGACGACGGCGCCCCCAGCAGGCAGCATAAGATTTGGTGGCTATGAAGAGCTGCATGGTGTGGTGGGTTGAGCCTCCGTGGGTTGGTGGGAAGGCCACTGGAGTGACTCTTCTCCAGGCACCGAGTTGACGGCGGCGCCCCCAGCAGGTAGCATAAGATGTGGTGCCTATGAAGAGCTGCATGGTGTGGTGGGTTGAGCCTCCGTGGGTTGGCGGGGAGGCCACTGGAGTGACTCTTCTCCAGACACCGAGTTGACGGCGGCGCCCCCAGCAGGTAGCATAAGATGTGGTGGCTATGAAGAGCTGCATGGTGTGGTGGGTTGAGCCTCCGTGGGTTGGCGGGGAGGCCACTGGAGTGACCTGCCGACAAATTTAAATTTCAGAATTAAAAACGTGATCACATTATGGTGATCGTTATATGTAAAGAAAACTGCAAAATTATTGTAAGACCTGAGGCTAATATAGGGTCGATTTCTGTATCGATATTGTTGAGACTGTAAAATAGACACAAAATGGAGTTACTAGTTAATAACTATTTGCACAAGTGCAGAAAAAGAGAGCAATGACAATATATTTTATAAATTGTTTTGCGCCCCTGATATGGATATAGTGAAGGGATGTTTCTCTCTCCTTTACTCATCAACTCAAGATTGCTAAGTATTATAAATAAGAATTTAAATGTGAGAACTACCAGCAATGACTGTTTGTCTCTAACCCGTTTCCTGAGTACAGCTCCTTCTGATCATTGTATCATGATGGCAGGTGGCTGTCACAAGTATGAGAATATTTCTACCTTTATACTGACCATTAGACTGAGCTACGTTCTACGCATAAAGCAACCAAGGCAACTGAGACTGTTGGTATATCACTTATTCCAGAAACGTAGAGTTCCTTCAAACAAGTTCCCAAAATGTTAAATTGAAATTCCGAAGGTGTCGTGGATAATTATATAACAGAAAAGTAATAAACCTTCATGCAGTATAATGGAACAGAACCAAAAGACCAGCATACCATAATCAACGTGAAACTATACTGGAAACTTGATAACTCTTTCATGGACGAGAGTAGATAAGAATGTTTTCTGTAACTCCCTCCATACTGTGAAAGGGTAGGAAAGCAAATTGTACCGTTCATTATTAAGATTACGTAGAACCTAGCGATAGTAGGGCGAATTAATACACTGTCGAAAAGGGCTGCGTATTAGCTCACAATTCAAAACCGTTATAGAACAGTAATTAAGCATCGTGATAACCACCCACAGCTCAGTAGAACAGAATTTACGGTTTGACCATAGAGTTTTGCATTTTTCAGGCTTGTCTCTGTACCTAAGCTGACAGCATTTCAGTGATATTAAAAACGTACATTTGTAGAGTCGGAAAAATAACGCAAACGTAGGTTACAGTTCTGAAGGGAGTTACAATGTGGCCATGAAACCAGAAATACACTCAGAAACTAAAATCTGCAGATTGAAGTTTCACTCACCGTAGCAGTGTGGCTTTCCTCTTCTCACTGCAGACGTCTCTGGAGCAGCTCCTCAAAAAACGTGTCAAGCGTAAACTGACGCTCCTGTTGGGAAATAACTTATTAGTTTTCTGAAATCCAACATGTGGAGTAATACAGAACATGTGCTAGATTCTAACATAGCCGCTTTTTACCAAGTGCGACGTTTATCAATAATTTTGCTAACTACATTTATTGATAATATTTATACAGTGATCGATTTTAATATTCAAGTAACATCACTACTCAGTCCATGTCTGACCAACCAATAATGCTAAACAAATACTCATGTCCCATGATGTACAAGTTTTTTGTTTGCGCGATTGGTTATTGAAGTACTTCTGGTAGTTACGCCGAGTTGTTGTTCCTGTTGTATGCAGAATATTTCAACGGCCGACCGAGCCGTGTCATTCATGTCGTATGACATTCCCTCACTAGATGGAGGCCAGGGATCGAGTGCACATAACGGCAAAGCTCGATGCACTCCACTCACGGTCATCGAAGGATTTTGCACAAATCCAAACAACTCGGCAAAACACCCGAAGCAGGTCACTAACTACTATCACGTTGGTAAGAGAGTATTGATCTGAACATGAAGCGAATAGTACACTTGGAAACCTAATGCCATTATTCCCTATAATGAACTAAATTACACTCACCGGAGCAACACGGATTTCTTCTTCTTCCTGTAGCCGTTTCTGCAGCAGCTCGACAAAGAACGCGTCAAGTGTATACTGACGCTCCTGTTGGAAAAGTACTTATTAGTTTTATCATAGAGAATGCTTTCGTAATTCATATACAGCGATACTTCGTAATGTGTAAAGGTGTTAAAAGTGTAACAGTTATTAAGAATGTATGGTCCTTTAGACAGTGATAGTGAGTATACATTGTTTGGCTGTAATAGCTACCAAAATGCTATGGGTGAACCGTTAAGCTGGAGGGCTACAGAGGAATTATTCGAGGTACATTGTCGCCATGACCTTTTTATTCTGTGTTCTGGTGTGTTCTTTCTCTGAAAAGGAATGTAAGTGTGACTGTGATAATTTTTACTGACAGTTCCAGTTTTCTATTCTCTGACTCTTCCGAAAACAACATTAGGCATCGAAGTTTGAAATTCAGGAATACATTTCCTTTGGTCATCAGGTACTAATGCCAGTTAGCAAGTAACTCTTAGAGCAACCAGACGGTACGCAATGTTGTCTTCAGCCAGTCACTTGTCTTGGACCCATATTCTGTCAAGCTCTGCTGTTACAAGAAATTTCAGCATAATTCTCTACAATTTATTAGGGTCTTTTCCATTCTCAAGCACCTCCCTATCAGCATCATAGTCCAGGCATTCTTAACTAATGCCAGACACAACTTCCAGGTTGGTCAATGTTAATTTTAATGGCAGTCAGTAGAGTTGTTGCAACCATTTAATCGGCTTTCGGCTAGACTATCAACTTCCTCTTATCTAATGCCAGAAGTGGGGATACAATATGCTAGTAACATGGAGGAGACAAGGAGGAGCCTGTGGGATGTGGGGAAAACAGCATATCATGCAGCCAAGGAGGCCTGTAAGCAACCAACTCATCGAGACAACGTGCCATTAGCCCGCAGGTGATAAGGACATACGACTTTTGGAATAGGTGTGACTGGGCAATCATCAGACCAAGTCCGACGTTATATATATCACTTTCATACACTGAAGATACTCTGACTCCTATCCGAATAGGCTACATTTCTAACAAATGTCTTCATAGTCCGGTGAGAAGACAGTTAAATCTGGAATGGCTGAGGCATAAATATTCTTATACGCCATGTTTGCTGTGCACGTTATCTTTTGATCAGAAGGTAGAAGTGAATTTAGGAGGAGACCTGCCATTTATTTTACTTGAAGTCGAGATATTGTAAATTTTTGTGTATCTCTGGATGGCTTTGTGTGTTGCTGAGTGACCAGCAAATTCCATTTCCCTCCAGTGATGAAGAAATCAATCCATTCGCCAGTGACGTTCATCTGTGGCTGTATTTTAGATACGGTCACGAAAACTGACACTCATGCCTCTACATCTGCAGCCAGTGAAACCTATCTGTTGAGTGTGACGTGGCGGTCGGTCAGTACTGTTGGGGCCTCACAGGCTCGGTTTTACGTAATAAGTTTCTTAGTTGATACTTTAGATAATTCTACTAAACTAGTGAAACCAATCAATTTTATTACCAGGTATCAAAATGGTATTAAATGTAATTTTTGTGATTATATACTGCGTGTGCGTGCGTGTGTCAGTAAGGTTTTTAGACATTTTTTACATTTTAATTCTTTGTTGAATTTTTAGTGTTTTAGCACATTGAACCTCACTCTTCCCATAAACGTACTGCTTTCATGCACGGGCACCAACACAGAATCGTCATAGTCAATAGTCTAGTAGAGGTTCCTGTCTTTGACGTATTATTCATAATGAATTGTCACATATGATGTTTATAGCGAACCACAGATTCATTTACAGTAAATCGTGACGGTCTGTAATACCTGTTGACCACCCTATCGACAATGAAGTAGCTCTAAAACTTTAGTGCTTTGCTTATTATGATATCAGTAATGTAACGTGACGTGGCGTACCTCAAAGCTACCTCGAGCAGCGACCAAGGTCTTGTCTAGTCGCAGACCTTCGTCTTTCTCCCCTCCCACACACCGGGAGAAAAACGCCTTGATTCGTCGGAACATTGCTGCAACGATAACGGGCAGCACGTTAGATGCGACCATACCGTGTCCACGAGTAAATCTTATTGTGATGTCTCACAAGTGTATCGCAAGGAAAAACTTGAGAAAGTGATGTCATGTCTTTAAATTTAACTTCTGTAGTAACAAGAGCTGTCAGTGCTACAAAGGATCTGTAACATCAGATAGATTAAATATCATTGATTTACCTGAAAAATATTATCTATTTATGACTGGTGAGGAATTAATTATTTTAATTCCCTTTAACTAATTCCTAATACATGAATTAAAATAACACTAGTTCTTCGATAACAGCCAAAGATATGTTCATTGCGAGGTACATTTATTCTGCAATGAATTATTTTGTTTTGATAGCAGTAATTTAAAGCTGTCACTATTAGACAGACAGACAGTACTATTAGCAAGACAGTGCATCGCTACACTAGTTTCAGATATACACCAAGTAGAATTATTTAAACTTTGCATTTGGACAGACATTACGCCGCGATTTCGTTTCTACCATCCGTTCGTCTAATATGGCACCGTGAGGCAGGATCAGTAATTTAAATAGTGTGTGCTAAAGGGAACATCTTGTTGGTGGTTTAAATCCCAAATCTCTCCGCAGTGTCTAAGGAGGCTACGATTTTTACATATACCCGCTGTCTGAGTCAGTGTATTCTCAGCGGGCTGCGCCTTTCCTTCTTTGTGGCAGTCATCAACAACATAAGCTCGACACTAAACCTAGAATCACTCTTCAGCGCCATGTGAATTATTCAGCAACGTGTACGACGTAACAACCATATTTACGATTGAAATTTAACCAGCGACATTTGACTGAAGATAACGCCAGTACAGCTTATGAACTCCCAACGGAATTAACATTTAACGATGCTCAAAGGTATTAATTAAATTTCTTTGAGTAACAGAAAGAGAAAATACTTTTGATATGGTGCCATGTCAACTCATTATGACTGCACGCAGCTGGAACATGTTTAAGTATTGCCTTCTTCTTCACAGTAGGTAGGATATAACAGATTTGGTGACAGAGATAGGTGATGCCGCTCTCGTTGTGAAACTAAATAATAAGTTAAAGAACAGCAAAGAGATCTGTCCCTATAAGTCACTCTCTCTCGTAACCTTTGCAACTGCATGACGTATTGAAACAATGTACTGGAATGTGAAAGGGAACGGCCTTTTTTTCCATTTTACATACCGCGAAATCACATCACGCTACGTCGAAACGTTTCAGTGTTCCAGTACTCCGCCGCTACACACCCAGTCATTTAGAAGCTTATACGATATTGAAACTGCATCTGATTCTATACGGTAAGTACAACAGAAGACACTTAAGTCAGTAGTTCATACCTCTCCCTGAAGCTGGGATTTCGCTTCGTTCAAAGCTTCTAGAAGTCCCCAAGAACTTTAAAATGTTTCTTTATTGGAACTCGAAACACAAAGTGTTACAGTACAATATATGAATCAAAACTGGAGCCTCTTTAATTCAATAACTCACATGACGAATTCGTATCGGTATTTCAAGTGCTCGGTTGAATACGCAAGTCATGGGTAGACAACGGTCCTCTACGGTTTAGGAAACATAGCATCGGTGTCAGCATGTCCTGTGAACAACGTTAAACAGCAGCGCCAGTAGCTGCAGATCTCTACACAGTTTAGCAACGTCGATAGGAATGGGTAAATGAGCAGTGCTGACAAATTTTAAATAAATCATTGTATGTACCACAAAATAATGGAATTTTGCGACTAGGGGGTATCCAGCAGTATCTAATGAAAAAAACCTGAGTGGTTAATAAACTCCCAATTGATTTAACAGCTAACTACATTAATTCAATTTCCTGAATCAACAAGAGACGAAAACTCTTTTGTTACAGAGCCAGCTCGACTAAATGCTACTCTACACAGCTGCCATCAGTTTCTAAAGCGTCTTCTTTTTCACAGACGGAAGAACGATCCAGCGGCACGACTGTGCAATGATCACAGCCAACATGTATGTACAACTGAGAGGCAAGGAGGGTGGTGACACTTATCATTGTGAAACTAAGTGATTAATCTGTGAAGGTATGACAAACTTATGAACCTGTATGAAAAATTAAGACAAAGTCATCTATCACATGTTACTCTGTACTAACTACGTGTTCCGAAATCATAACACGGTCCGTCGTGAAATTTAAACTTGCCAGTACTTCTCCACTAAATTCATAGTCATTTAAATGCTTGTACGATACACTAACTGCAGATGGCTTTGTATGGTAAATAAATAGATTTCATTTAAGTGTATGGCTCATACCTCTTGCGGGTACAATGCACCTCACCTCTGAAGCTGGACGTTAGCTTACTTCAAAGCTTCTAAGGCTCCGCAAGAATTTCAAAAAGTTGTTCTTGAAACACAAACTTCGACCTTACAACACTTGAATCAAAGCTGAAGCTTCTTTTATTTAATAACTCACAGAACGAATTCGTATAGGCACTTCTAGTACTCGAGAGAATACGGAAGTAATTGCTAGGCAACGGTCCTTGCGGTTTTAGGTGATACAGCACTGTTATTACCATAGCCTGTGATCAACATTAAAATAGCAACCCCATAATAGCAATCCCAGAAAATACAGAGCACATTATTTTATAGGAACGTCGATATCAGTAGGTAAACAAGCACTGCAGTAAAATTTTTAGTAATTTAAGTGTATGTCAGACGAAATAATCATGCCTTGCTGTTGAAAGATATACAGCAGTGCCTAAAAGATGAAAACGCCCGAGTAACTAATAAATTCGCAAAGAATTTAACAATTAAAAATACTCCAAGCACTTAATTCAATTTCTTTAACCAGTAAGAGAGTTATACTCCTTTGTTACGATGGAAGGTCAACCCAGTATGACACGTTTTCACAGACGGAAGAAAATTCCAGCAGCGTGACCCTGTTATGACTATAGACACTATGTATGTGTAATCGACAAGCGAGAAAGATCGCTAACATCGTTGTCGTTGTGAATCTAAGCAACTGAAAGGAATAGAGCCTGCTACAGTTCTATCCGTCTGCTCTGACCCAGGACGCCATATTTGGAGTAAAGTGGATAGTTTACACGAGATGCTACGACAACCACAGATAACATTTAGTAAGAGCCCGATGACATTCTTCAAGATGGCGACAGCAATATAGACCATTACAATCAAAAAGAAACATAAAATATTTTGTGTAGGTGGTGCTGTACAGCTTTAATGAATGTTAAGAACTGCCATATGCAGTACATAGCTGTAACGGCACATTTTATTACAGACGATCGATTTAGGTCTATAACCAGAAAATCATCGGGTCCAAAAACCATCTCTCCTATGCGTTTGTCTAATTGGAACAGCAATTAGCAAATGTACAAAGCTCCATCATTGATATTATCTATATATATCGAATATTGGGAAGAAACGTTGTCGAGGTTAAATTGACGTAATGTTATGAATGTACAGCTAACATCAATGACGGAACAATCTACATCTGATAACTGCGATTCTATTTACTCAGACGGATAGCTGAGACGGTTTTTGGACACGATGATGGTCTGGTCCTAGACCGAAATCGATGGTTTCTGTTAAAATATTCCGTTGTGTATTGTATAACGCACCTCTTAACAATCAAACTACCATGGGAACTATTCGAATCACCATATGAAATGAAATAATCGGGACAATCGCAGGAACGGGAGAGTTGTGGATGAGGAGATAGTAAAGAGGTTACTAAACCTGAGAACATTTAAGAACTTCTCTACAATAAACCGAACGAAAATATAAAGTAAACACAAAATTGGATTCGAATAATTCGTTTGACCATTACAGATGAATTGAAGACAGTGGTGTTAGACACTTCCACAAAACAACATAACTGGAAAATAGCACACACACACATTCTTTCGGAATGATGAAAACGAAAACATAAAAAAACAAGTCTAATCGCAGTGTACGCTGTACCTATACAGCTTTAACAGACAGCGATAATAGGTCTCCTACAAATGCCTCTAAAATAAACAGAAAAAAACGGCAAAAATGGCTGAACTGGAATCGAATTCTTCGCTTGACCTGTAGCTCAAACGAAGACAGCGATATCACACACACCTAAAAATATTAAAAAATAACACAGAAATGGTATCGCAGTAAATACAAGAGCCCCACCCTAACACACACACACACACACATACACACACACACATACATACACACAGGAATCTCATTATGCAAGGATGAAGCACATGCATTTCTGCAGAATAAAGAGAACAAAAGAAACAAAAACGCATACTCATGGACATTTGGTATCATATCTCGTGTGAACTCTATTCCTAAACCGTGGAAGGAGATACAAAACAACACCCACATCACATCAACTTAACCGAAAAATTATATACACGAATTCCTTTAGAATAAACCGAAAGAAAAGAATTACAAAAAACTGGAATCACACTACAAACGGAAATTAATAGCTCAAAAACAGAAAACAAATAATTCAGGAATAAATATCAAAACGTTGAGCCAGTTCAGCTAAACACATACTAAGAACTACCAAAAAAAAAAATAAAAATAAATGCAGTGCGAGAGTGAGCGACCGGTAAAAACAAATTGAGCCTCTTAGGAACAGTGGATTTCATAAGCGCAGCGTCTCAAAGAGTCACATTCGAAAAACGGCCAAATATTTGTAAATTAAAATATTATTAATAACATTACCACCAGCAATGAAATTTCGTTAGGGCTAACCTCACTCTCGACGAACTTCCCACCGTAAAAAGACAGCTGAATAACTATAAGAATAAAATGATAATCATAATCACTAATCATTTCACTCACAAATTTATCTTGTGCTCTGAAGCCCGTGCCTGCCCTTATCCTGGCAAATAGTGCGATTTGCAGAAAGAAACAGACAAATATTTGTCAGAAAACAGAATAAAAATATAAACGTTACTGGTTTCTTCACGGCAGTTTAATCTGTGGTCTCAGGTTCCACCCAAACCAAACCCTCGTATGTTGCAACGTATTTGGAATAACAGCATAGTTTACAGACATCACAGACTACACTGGTAAGTAACACAACCACAGGCTAACTTTTAATAACAGTCCGCTTACATCCAATTCAACATAAAGTCATGATGTCACAAGGATGTCATGGGTCAAAGCAAACGGGTGGAAAAGGACAATGGGCTTGATACGTTTGCCATTGAGGAACTAAGAAATTAGTTTGAGAATACAAAAGGAAAGTGCATGAAGGACGCCAAATAGAAAGTATAGAAATCTGTCATAAAAAAACAAGCGCTTAATATTTGAATCCCCATGAAAAATTGAAACAAAATTGTGTTTCACATTATATCCTGTTAATAACATCAGGTACTGTAATCACATCACACTCTACCACATGCTACAACCTGCTAGTATGTCTCCGCTAAGTACACAGACATTTAAAAGCTTCTACGATATTCCAACTGCAGATGATTCCGAAAGGTGAATAAATAAGTGACAGATACGCGAATAGCTCATACCTCTTGCAGGTACAATGCTCCTCGGTTCTGAAGCTGGGTGTTCGCTTCGTTCAAAGCTTCTAAAGCTCCCCAGTAACTTTAAAATGTTTCGATAGCTGTTCTCGAAACACAAAATTCACTCTACAACACTTGAATTAAAGCTGAAGCTTCTTTCACTGAATAACTCACACAGCGAATTCGGATAGGCACTTCTAGTACTCGAGAGAATACGGAAGTAATTGCTAGGCAACGGTCCTCGACGGTTTAGGAGACGTAGCATTGTTGCTAGCATACTCTATGACCAACATAGAGACAACAGAGCACAACATTTGATAGGTACGACGACAGAAATTGTTAAACGACCACTAAAATAAAAGTTTTAATAAGTTAAATATATGTTGCAGCTTTTCAGATTATAGCATCGCTTCGAAGCGACGTCGCACGCTCGTGTCATCGATACCGCATTCATGTAATATGTTTAAATGTTTTCACAAGCTCAGAAATTAATTCTCTCAGCGCAGCCAACATTCAGCATTTTTCTATGTCCGTTTGTGTAATACCACAAACACATTTTCTGGTGTATTAACTTCTTGCATCTTTCACTGAATCTACCGTCATGAAAATGGATGATTTGTTTACTGAGACGGATCACTTGAGCAATAGGTACTTTTATTCCACATACACTGACGGAAAAAAGCTGAAACAACCCAGTAGCGCCACTATGAGAATGCAAATGATGTTTGTTATAAATACACACTGAAAATTTCTTGAGCGGTAATTACCTTTGAGATTGAACGAGGTGAGTTGATGTTAGTCAACAGACATTATCAGCTCCACAACCAGTAAGCATGAGACAGTGTAGTAGGGGTACGAAAAGCTGGATGTTCCTTCTAAGACATTGCGGTCTGGGGTGCGATTTCGCATGACAGCACCAACACTCTTGTAGTTATCCCTTGAATCTTGACTGCAATACTGTACGCCAGTCATGAACAGCATTCCGGCATACCGCTGTTGTAACCCAAAGAGCTTTACAAAATGTTAACATGTTGCTTTGGCCTGCTCGATCACCAGATCTGTCTCCAGCCGAACAACATGGGACATCATAGGGCGACAATTCCAGCCTCATTCTACAACCATGAGTAATTGACTGTGTAATGGCCGACCAATAGCGACCAATACCAACAGCAATAGCAACCGCCAGAAACTGAGAGATGTAACAAATATACTTTTAGGAAAGATTAGTCACTTCAAATGGTGTGTCGTGTTGTGACAGTTTTCCGCTCTTTGTAGTAACTCGTTTGACTAACTACTACGAACAAGGGGAACCAACTGCCAATACGACCTTCCGTCGGTGCCTGGCAAGGGGAGAAGAATAAGATAAGAGAGGTGTCGTCACGCAGTTAAGATAATTTAGCCATCTCTTCCAGCTTATGTAAGGCAGCACCACTGCCACAGCATTCCTAAACGCTTAACAGTGATATGTGAACTAGTGAGGGCACCGCGCAAATATCTACGTCGACTGCTGCAGCAAATGCTATGCAACTGCTAAATGTAGACAATATGTAAATAGGTGTGTAGAGCTTTCCAACTGCAATGAGACGCCGGGCAAATATAACGAAGTAATCCTGAAAAGCCAACGAAAAAAAAAAAAAGGAATGTGTTTTCATCTGAAACACTCTGTGCAGAGATTATTATCTCCAAAGCAAATTCAGTTAAGTAAGTAAAGGTGGAAATAACTTAATGTAAGGCCCCTTTCTAGAGAACATGTAAAATTTGAATAGTCGATCATTAGTCGCATTCACCCAACCTCAGTATAATTACTGCTTCATCATGTAACAGAAAAGCCTACGTGCCTACCACAGTGATATATGGCAAAGTCTTAAGGCTTGTCAAGCCCAAATTCTCCTGTTCCCTCACCATTGCTACCCTAAGCTTATCATCCTATCTCCAGTTTATCCTTTCAAAGCTGACGATCTACTACCAATTGTCTGCAGTTACGTGCTTCAGTCTTATCATAAAATACCTTCAATATTTAATTTTTGAAAAATTCACGAGTTTTTAACTTTATTAATGTGCGACGGTCTCTTTCAATAACTAATAAAAGTGTAAATACTATGATTTACAATTTGCTAGGCGGTACGATGGGTGTCAGATTACAAATCACAATGGTCCAAGTACCAATCCGGGATTGTTCCAAAGACTATTTTTACACGTAACGGCCCTTTCACGTTTGACAGTGATTTGTTAGTGTTAGAAAGACGAGGTCGAATTATGACTCGTATTCCCTGTTAAACAGCAGGGCCGCTTACAACAGACTGGTTAAATGAGTTAAGAAGTCGCAGAAAGCAACGGGGCCATGGCTAGAAAATTACTGTGAAGTTCGAACCGCTTTTCAGGTTGATGACAGCTTTATCGTTAAATTTGTACATGACTTAGATTTCCTTTGTATCCTTGGGTAACATTATCAAATACTTTTGAGTGGTAAACGAAATAAATACTTTCACCAACCAAGCAAATGAATAAAATTACACTAAATAAATATCCTTATTTTCTGAAAATACGTATAAAATAATATAACTGGTTGGTGCATTAGATAATACCCCAGAAATATATGGAAACTTAACTGCGTGTCCTGAGGTTTATACAACACTCACCCACTTTTCCACTTGTTAAATTGTTAAAATATAACTGACAGATTAACGTTAACAAATAATAAAAATAAACTCATTACTGGTCTAAAATAGACAACTGTTTGCACCAATATATTTACAATGAGGAGGAAAGATGAAGAGTAAAGTGACAAGTGAAGGAAAACCACGAAGTGAGAATTGAAGGATGTCAGTAAAACCACTAATATTAATTTGACAAGGATGGTCGTTTGTCACTCTGTTCCGCTACATTTTAACTGGTATCATTTTTATGATTTTACATTTTAAAGCCAGATAACATATTCCATATCATATCTTTTCCAAATAGAAATAAATTTTATTTAATCAAGTAAGTAAATAAAAAATACTTTTGTGATTCTATAGGTACCACACTACACATGCATATGTTACTGAGAAGGGGACTTTTATACGTAAAGGACAAAGCAGTCACTGTAAGAGTCAAAGTTAATTATCATGAAGCATCAACATATGTCTCACTGAGATAAGTGGAAGGGGAGGCGTGTTTATAGTGATAAAAGGTGCAATAGTATCGAAGGAAATTGACGGAGATCTGAAATGTAAAATAATTTGGGTGAAGGTCACGGTTACAGCAGGCTCAAACATGGTAATTGGATGTCTCTATAGGCCCCCTGGCTCAGCAGTTGTTGTGGCACAACACCTGAAGGAAAATTTGGACAATATTTCGAGTAGATTTCCCGACCATGTTATAGTTTTGGCTGGAGATTTTAATTTATCAGATATAGTCTGGGAGACTGAAACGTTTATAACGAGTGGCAGGGACAAAGAATTGTGTGAAATTTTATTAAGTGCATTATTTGAAAACTACCTTGAGCAGTTAAACAGAGAACCGACTACTGATGATAATATATTAGAACTTCTGGTGACAAACAGACCTGAACTATTTGAAACAGTTACCGCAGAGCAGAGAATCGGCGATCATAAAGCGGTTACAGCATCGGTGATTTCAGCCGTAAATAGAAATATTAAAAAAAGTAGGAAGATTTTTCTGTTTAGCAAAACTGACAAAAAAGAGATTTCAGAGTACTTGACGGCTCAACACAGAAGTTTTATCTCAAGTACAGATAGTGTTGAGGATCAGTGGACAAAGTTCAGAACCATCGTACATTATGCATTAGATGAGTATGTGCCAAGCAAGATCGTAAGAGATGGAAAAGAGACACCGTGGTACAACAACCGACTTAGTAAACTGCTACGGAATCAAAGGAAACTTCACAGGAAACTGAAATATAGCCAAAGCCTTGCAGGCAAACAAAAATTACACGAAGCGAAATTTAGTGTGAGGAGGGCTATGCGGGAGGCGTTCAACGAATTTGAAAGTAAAGTTCTATATACTGACTTGGCAGAAAATCGTAAGAAATTTTGGTCTTATGTCAAAGCGGTAGGTGGATCAAAACAAAATGTCCATACACTCTGTGACCAAAATGGTACTGAAACAGAGGAAATACTGAATGTCTTTTTCCAAAGATGTTTCACAGAGGAAGACTGCACTGTAGTTGCTTCTCTAGATTGCCACACAGATGACGAAATGGTGGATATCGTAATAGATGACAGAGGGATATCAAATTCAAATGGCTCCGAGCACTATGGGACTTAACATATGAGATAATCAGTCCCCTAGAACTTAGAACTACTTAAACCTAACTAACATCAGTACATCACACACATCCATGCCCGAGGCAGGATTCGAACGTGCGACCGTAGCGGTCGTGCGGTTCCAGACTGAAGCACCTAGAACCCCCTCGGCCACACCGGCTGGCCACTCCAGACGAACAAACGGAGAACGTTGTGTACCATCAAGCTGACAGAGGGATAGAAAAACAATGAATATTGCTCAAAAGAGGAAAGGCTGCTGGACGTGATCGGACCTGAAGGGATACCAGTTCGATTTTACACAGAGTACGTGAAGGAACTTGCCCCCCTTCTTACAGCGGTGTACCGTAGGTCTCTAGAAGAGCGTAACGTTCAAAAAGATTGGAAAAGGGCACAGGTCATCCCCGTTTACAAGAAGGGACGCCGAACAGATGTGCAGAACTATAGACCTATATCTCTAACGTCGATCAGTTGTAGAATTTTGGAACACGTATTATGTTCGAGTATACTGACTTTTCTGGAGACTAGAAATCTACTCTGTAGGAATCAGCATGGATTTCGAAAAAGATGATCGTGTGACACCCAGCTCGCGCTATTTGTCCACGAGACTCAGAGGGCCATAGACACGGGTTCCCAGGTAGATGCCGTGTTTCTTGACTTCCTCAAGGCGTTCGATACAGTTCCCCACAGTCGTTTAATGAACAAAGTAAGAGCATATGGACTATCAGACTAATTGTGTTATTGGATTGAAGAGTTCTTAGATAACAGAACGCAACATCTGATTCTCAATGTAGAGAAGTATTCCGAAGTAAGAGTGATTTCAGACGTGCCGCAGGGGAGTGCCGTAGGACCGTTGTTATTTACAATATATATAAATAACCTTGTGGATAACAGCGGAAGTTCACTGAGGCTTTTTGCGGATGATGCTGTACTATATCGAGAGGTTGTAACAATGGAAAATTTTACTGAAATGCAGGAGTATCTGCAACGAATTGACATCGTGCAGGAAATGGCAATTGAATCTCAATATAGACGAGTGTAATGTGCTGCGAATACATAGAAAGAAAGATCTTTTATCATTTAGTTACAATACAGCAGGTCATCAACTGGAAGCAGTTAATTCCATAAATTATCTGGGAGTAGGCATTAGGAGTGATTTAAAATGGAATGACCATATAAAATTAATCGTCGGTAAAGCAGATGCCAGACTGAGATTCATTGGAAGAATCCTAAGGAAATGCAGTCCGAAAACAAAGGAAGTAGGTTACAGTACACTTGTTCGCCCACTGCTTGAGTACTGCTCACCCGTGTGGGATCCGTACCAGATAGGGTTGATAGAAGAGAGAGAGAAGATCCAACAGAGAGCAGCGTGCTTCGTTACAGTAACATTTAATAATCGCGAAAGTGTTACGGAGATGATAGATAAACTCCAGTGGAAGACTCTGCAAGAGAGACGCTCAGTACCACGGTACGGGCTTTTGTTGAAGTTTCGAGAACATGCCTTCACCGAGGAGTCAAGCAGTATATTGGTCCCTCCTACGTACATCTCGCGAAGAAGCCATGAGGATACAATCAGAGAGATTTAGAGCCCACACCAAGGCATACAGACAATCTTTCTCTCCACGAACAATACGAAAATGGAATAGAAGGGAGAACCGATGGAGGTACTCATGGTACCCTCCACCACACACCGTCCGGGGGCTTTCGGAGTATAGATGTAGATGTAGATAAGCAAATGAACATTTAATGAAAGAACGAAGGATTGTATTCACGAAATCTAACATTGTGCCAGTCAAGTGAGCACAGTAAATATAGCATCACGAGACTTAGTCGTGGATACTGTAACAATGGGATGTGGTTAAGAGCAAGAAACCGGAAAAATAAGAACGAACACCAGCAGAATCATTAAAGGACGTGACACGAGCAACTGTATGGCTGAGAATGTTAAAATTGTGCAGTTGGGCCCTCATGGAAGTTAAGTACAATGCACTTGGTGATTCTATTGAAAGCTCATGCTTACCAATCTCTTACAGCATGAATGCAGTAGGCAGCGGTGGTAACACTTGAGCCTGGCTTGACCTCTGCACTCGGAACTACAATGGAAACATCCATATGGGTGCAAGTGTTGTCTGGCAGCAAGTATTTTCTTACCAGTCGCCTGTCCACAAGTATTTATTCTTCACTCTGCTAGCAGTAAGTGTGATCTATTTTAACCACCTGTAGCTGGCCTGTTTGAGTAGGAAAATCGCTGGCAAATTGCAGCAGACGCTGCGAGTTCCGTTCAGTAAGGGTTTTGTACATAAGTTAAACAAATTCATACTCCTGCGGATTTTGTTATCATTAATCAATAATTCCAAGGTGTGGGGAGGAAGACAGAAAACTTCTCCCAGTCCATAACAGGATTCTGAAGCTGACTAATTGAAAGACTTACACATAGGTACACACAAGAAAGAACGTGCTCTCCAGTCAGAAAATTGGTTACGAGTGTTTTAAACTAACATTCGTGCGTAGCACGTCTGCTGAGACAAACGATTGTAATAACGGTCTACCTTCTCTGAAAGCTGGAGATGGCTTAGGTTTCAATCTTTCCTGAAAGGAATCCTCTCAGTGCCTCAAGCAAGACTGTTTTTTTACGCAGATGGCCGCCCCTCAGTCGCCCGTCGAGGGGAGTTGGGACCAAGCGGATTCTGCATTCTTTACCTGCTTTCAAGGGTAATTTTCAGCGCTGAACGAATTTATTACTCTGCTTGATCCTTCATGTAATCTCCCTTATTGTGAGCCACCTACAAAAAGCTCCTATGACTGCAGAAAATGACTGCCTTAATAGTTATAAAAGGAATGAAATAGAAGATTAAATTAGCTGTGCAGTCACTGGCAATACTGAATATTATCTGCAGTTATTAGGCAGCATTAAAGGGTCGACTACATTGACCATGAGGATGTGCATATGACATTAAACGCTCCGTAAGAGTTTAGGGATAAACTGCTGTGTAACATCACCTTCTCATTGTGAAGAAAATGGATGCTGATGAAATTGTGCTGATGATTTTGATGTTTGGTTTGTGGTTCTCTCAGCTGCGTGGTCATCAGCGCCCTTACAAAGTCCCAATTTTGACACAGTCCAATTTCTACACAGTCCAAGAGAGCCGCTGTCACGAATGATGACGGTGACGATGGTATGACGAGGACAACACAAACACCCAGTCCCCAGGCAGAGAAAATCCTCAATCCGTCCGGGAATCGAATACGGGACCCGTGATCCAGAGGCAGCTGCGCTAACCACCGCACCACGAGCTTCACCTGTAGCACAAGTTCGTCAAGGACATTCTAACTGGGACATCGGTATCATTTTTGCTTTCACTTTGACGTACTCATCGTCTGATGAATATCTTGCCTTGGATTATAAGGGTAAAGCTGGTTCCAAAGTAAACATGAAGAAAATACACAAGCGCACTTGTCTACAAGCCTCCTCACATTATCTTTTATGTACTGGTATACAGAGAAATTTATTTCTGGATGCATATAATAAGAAGAAGAACACACGTGGGTGGCTTGTTGTCGCAATCCACAGATACTCAAATTCATCTACAATTAACTACTCCGTTCACAGTCATCATATTGCAATAGCAAACCATTCACTCAGTTATAGCCACAGCCATAGGTTGGACGACCTCTGAAGCATAACCTCGTTGTCTGCAGATGGTTGGCACGAGGCTGTCGTAAACTGGTCGAGCAAGCCACAAGCATCTGCGGTGCGATGGGGTCTCAAGTCGAGTGGAGTGAGCTGCCACTCGTGGCAAGGAACCAGTCACAAAGGGGTGAGCTGCTAACTCAAGTAGCAGCAGGTATGAGCCGACAGATGCGTGGCTCTCTCCAGACAGCTGAGGTGAGAACGGCTGTGTTTACTGGACAGAAGTTGCTCTGCGTGGTGCAGCCTCCATGGTATGTCAGTCAGTCAAAGTCCCAATTTTGACACAGTCCAATTTCTACACAGTCCAAGAGAGCCGCTGTCACGAATGATGACGGTGACGATGGTATGACGAGGACAACACAAACACCCAGTCCCCAGGCAGAGAAAATCCTCAATCCGTCCGGGAATCGAATACGGGACCCGTGATCCAGAGGCAGCTGCGCTAACCACCGCACCACGAGCTTCACCTGTAGCACAAGTTCGTCAAGGACATTCTATATATATATTCCTGGAAATTGAAATAAGAACACCGTGAATTCATTGTCCCAGGAAGGGGAAACTTTATTGACACATTCCTGGGGTCAGATACATCACATGATCACACTGACAGAACCACAGGCACATAGACACAGGCAACAGAGCATGCACAATGTCGGCACTAGTACAGTGTATATCCACCTTTCGCAGCAATGCAGGCTGCTATTCTCCCATGGAGACGTTCGTAGAGATGCTGGATGTAGTCCTGTGGAACGGTTTGCCATGCCATTTCCACCTGGCGCCTCAGTTGGACCAGCGTTCGTGCTGGACGTGCAGACCGCGTGAGACGACGCTTCATCCAGTCCCAAACATGCTCAATGGGGGACAGATCCGAAGATCTTGCTGGCCAGGGTAGTTGACTTACACCTTCTAGAGCACGTTGGGTGGCACGGGATACATGCGGACGTGCATTGTCCTGTTGGAACAGCAAGTTCCCTTGCCGGTCTAGGAATGGTAGAACCGTGGGTTCGATGACGGTTTGGATGTACCGTGCACTATTCAGTGTCCCCTCGACGATCACCAGTGGTGTACGGCCAGTGTAGGAGATCGCTCCCCACACCATGATGCCGGGTGTTGGCCCTGTGTGCCTCGGTCGTATGCAGTCCTGATTGTGGCGCTCACCTGCACGGCGCCAAACACGCATACGACCATCATTGGCACCAAGGCAGAAGCGACTCTCATCGCTGAAGACGACACGTCTCCATTCGTCCCTCCATTCACGCCCGTCGCGACACCAATGGACGCGGGCTGCACGATGTTGGGGCGTGAGCGGAAGACGGCCTAACGGTGTGCGGGACCGTAGCCCAGCTTCATGGAGACGGTTGCGAATGGTCCTCGCCGATACCCCAGGAGCAACAGTGTCCCTAATTTGCTGGGAAGTGGCGGTGCGGTCCCCTACGGCACTGCGTAGGATCCTACGGTCTTGGCGTGCATCCGTGCGTCGCTGCGGTCCGGTCCCAGGTCGACGGGCACGTGCACCTTCCGCCGACCACTGGCGACAACATCGATGTACTGTGGAGACCTCACGCCCCACGTGTTGAGCAATTGGGCGGTACGTCCACCCGGCCTCCCGCATGCCCACTATACGCCCTCGCTCAAAGTCCGTCAACTGCACATACGGTTCACGTCCACGCTGTCGCGGCATGCTACCAGTGTTAAAGACTGCGATGGAGCTCCGTATGCCACGGCAAACTGGCTGACACTGACGGCGGCGGTGCACAAATGCTGCGCAGCTAGCGCCATTCGACGGCCAACACCGCGGTTCCTGGTGTGTCCGCTGTGCCGTGCGTGTCATCATTGCTTGTACAGCCCTCTCGCAGTGTCCGGAGCAAGTATGGTGGGTCTGACACACCGGTGTCAATGTGTTCTTTTTTCCATTTCCAGGAGTATATATATATATATATATATATATATATATATATATATATATATATATATATGTGTGTGTGTGTGTGTGTGTGTTTCTGTTCAGAACATCTGCAGGTCGTGTGCCTCATATCACTTGTAAAACCCTGAAGTAGCAGTACTTGAGGAAACTTGACAAATAAAATCACATACATTACATACAATTATCTTGTTTAATGCGACTACCAAATTCGGCCCTTTGGCCTCATATTCAAAAATAATAAAAATGAAGTATGCATTACATTAAAATTGAAACATCTAGCCTTAGTCTTCAATACCTCTTAAAAATGAAAGAAAACATTGAACGAGCAATATATAATACTGGCTCTATATTAATTAAACTATTATAACTCGTACCGATGAGGTTCACTGGGAGAAAGATGACAAATCAGCTGAGTTCTCTGAGCTATCCACGGATGCTGAACGGAATTTCGTGCACGTATTTTGTGCATTCACGATATAAAAATAACTGGCAAGCCATACAGCTAAGCACTGAGGTAGTACTTTGCATTTACATACTACCTGTTTATCATGATGTGCCTTCCTCTTTCTTTCTCTCCCTCTCCTCTCTCTCTCTCTCTCTGTCTCTCTCTCTCTCTCTCTCTCTCTCTCTCTCTCTCTCTCTCTCTTCTGATGCATTCTTTTGTTTATTGTCTTTGAGTAAAATTATTCTCTTTAATCGGCAACTCGTACCAATTTTCTGAAACACACAAAGGTTCATATGCAGAACGTTGATACTATAAAAATGCTTAAGGCTTTATCATGATATTCATTACAACTGCAAAATATTTCCTTATTCTAGTTCCCGTACCTGTATTTGTGAATTCAAGTTACCTCCATTTTTCACATTATAGTGTTCCTCGCCAAACCATTGCATCCAAGGGTGGCATTCGTATTGCTGCAAAACTGTTTTAACATCACAAAGATGGGCTTCTACAGGATGACAGTTGCATCCTCTGTGAACAGTAGATACAAAATAGTGAAACAAGTTCTGCGTCTTCAGTTTATTGATCTCACGTACCTTTACCTGAAGTGGCAAGTTATTACACAGCAGCTTGGTGCCTCATACTACCAGTGTATTTTACACTAACAATCCACATTGGCTCGGTTCTCAGTGCATCTCATTCCTGGCATTGAATATTAACTACAACACGCAAAGCGTCCTTGCAACCCAAACTCGTCCTACGTCTCAACCAATACACTCATTGTCTATCAATACTGCCTCAACTGTTGAAAGCCGCGCGGGATTAGCCGAGCGGTCTGGGCGCTGCAGTCATGGACTGTGCGGCTGATCTCGGCGGAGGTTCGAGTCCTCCCTCGGGCATGGGTGTGTGTTTCTCCTTAGGATAATTTAGGTTAAGTAGTGTGTAAGCTTAGGGACTGATGACCTTAGCAGTTAAGTCCCATAAGATTTCACAAACATTTTTTTGAACTGTTGAAAATCACTCACAAGTACTCCACATACACTCGTCTCCTTCTGCACCAGCCCAGATTTATGAAAGTGGTTAACATCAATTAAACGAATCTCTTGAGGTGTGAGATGTGTAGTCGACCTTTCGATATGCGTCTCCTGAGGGTCGTACTCTAATAATGTTATTATGAAAAATTTTCCTCACTCTGCATGCACTACAGTGTACGTAAAGAATTTTTATCTTACAAATCAGCATCAGGTACGTCATATTAATTTATTATGACTTTAGTATCGGATATTTGAAACACATTTATCAGAGAGTATCCATACATACCACTGAATGTACTGTACCTGCATTTCACATTCGGAATGGCTTATCTCACGCTTACATTAACCAGTGATCTTGCAATGTAATAATCACTTATATATGTTACATAGGCAAAAGTCAAGTAATTTCATTACTCTGCATGAATTATTTTTTGGTGTTGCGATATTTTCAGTCAGTGTAATACGGGTCCGATTAAATATCGTTATATTAGGTTTCGATGTGTCTCTCCAACTTATCATACTTATAGCTACAAAAGAAAACAGAAAAATCATATAATAACTTAATAATGTATATGTTTCATGGACATTATCCTCTACCTACAGTGCAAATATTAAACAAATAAATTACTATAGCATCAAATTTGATTTTTATAAATTTTGAATCGAATGGATTATCTTTCGGTCATAATTTACAACTCTTGTACACTGTAAGTCAGTAGTAGTGTGAACTTACTTCGTTTTTTGCGTTCTATACGCTGTTGAGATTTCCGTAAATTAGTTATATGTATATATTTCTTCTTCCGCCATAAGTACTTTTCATTTTCGTCCGTGAATACAATGCTGATTTTTATTGGACTTCCTCTTCAGATGCAGGCAGCTACAGTGACATGACGTTATCATAATGCACGGAAGAAAAAAAACTTCCGTGGTTTTGCACTAAAAAGAACTCTCACACTTCATACTTAGATAAAAATGATCATTCAGATAACACAATGTCTACTACACACTTCTCACAAGAATACGTCTTCTCCTCGCCTTCCGGCGTAACAAAACACACCTTTGCCGACGCTTACTGTGGCCGCGCTAGTGTTTATTGTCATTGGTTTTTTAACTTTTATCGTAACGTGTCGTGGCTTTTCCTTACGTAGCTATACAATTGCCCCCACACCGGGCTGTGACATGCAATGGAGACGCACAATGTTTTGTGCACTCGTACAGCTTAAATTTAAATTTTGCCCAAAAGGGGTACAATGACCTTTATTTATCGGCGTATCTTTCTTTGTATATTAGGTTGGAGATGTCAGCTTTTCTTGTTTACACATTACCATACATGAAATACATAACTTACGCACAGAATGATAATTCATTAAGTAGCTGCAAGAGCGGCTACTTGTCTTTTTGGCAACATTGCCAGTCTCTGCACATGCGCAAAAAATATATTTGTTGGCTGGCCAAGAGCCGTTCGTGTTCCACGTATTATTGTGTATGGTCGTTCGCGTTTCCACTCGCGCTTTTACTGTCATTTTCACACTGAGTGTCGTACTATGCGTCGAATACTTTGCTGTGGCGTTGTTTTCCATTATGAGTGCGGTTCATGTGCGTTTGTTCTTCAAGAACCGTTGCTGTGGCAGATAATTCACCTTTGATACGGCCCGAGAAGAAATCTTCTCCGCCGTATCCGCATTTTGAGTGGACTGAATACTGCACATCAACACACGACGTCAAGATAAGCGATGCTTGCACAATTGTAGTTTGCTGATTAACATATCAGACGTTGCGTAGCATAAAATTACCAAAATTGTTTAGTTGCACTACTGCACACGCGTTTTAATACCATTCTTGCCATTCACATGTAAGTCTGACATTCCACCCATTATTTGTACTAAACGTAGAAAATTCTTAAATACTAAAACTTTACAAAATTCCTTCTTCATTTACAGTTACTGGTTAATACAGTTTGTTTGTTAACTTCATAATTCCTTCTTACACAAATACATATAACTTATTTATAGCTCATTAAATTGTGTTATTATTTATGCATTTAATGCTTCTACATTTTGTTTTGCGGTCATGCATACATCAGTTATGAGAGTTACATATTTTCGTAGGGCGAAATATAGAAAAACATTTACATTAGGATTCTACATTACGCTACACTTTGGCACCGCCTCCTGCGTTAGGGAGGGAATAAGGTATTCCTATTCTACTGGTTTATGGATTACTAAGGAAATGCTGTTCGTGCTTTCTTAAATCACTTATCAAGGTACTCCTTTTTCATGGAAACGAAACATATTAACGATTTACTCAGGTACCTTTTTTTCTAATAGTGTTGCTTATATTTGCTTACATGTAGCTTTGTGTTCGTAACACAGAAGTTTTTGCATTTCCTCATGCTTATCTCTTAACAATTACGTGGAAATGCCATCGTTTATATTCACATGTGACACTGTAGGAACTGATTAGTTTTCTTTGAGATCACGTGCCTCCGTGTTTATATGCACTTTGTAGTCAGTAGGTAGGGGTAAATATTTTGTAGCTGCAGTGCGATGATGTATATTCTTATTATTCATTTGCTTGATGACCAAAATATACACATAGAAATACTAATAACTAAATCACTTCTTTGAGGTGCGGCCCGTTTTTTCCATTTGGTACCTATAACACTCGTCGTAAATCTCCTCTTCTGCGTCGTATCGATGCACTGGTCACTGTAATATAAAAAAATTATAACTAACTTAAAAACTAATTGTATTTCGTAGCTCATAGCCGCTCATATACTGGGTCATCACATTCGTTCACAGACGTTCTTCATATTTCATTCTTATTTGTTTATATATTTATTTACTTGCATTTTCATTCTTTCAAATCATTTACCCTACAAAGAACGTTACTTTGACATCTCATACGGTACCTTTTGTTAGCTAACACGTCTTGTATGTTTCGTTGTAATGTTTTCTTTTACTTCTACTTATAATGTATATATCTTAGTACTGACGTAACCTTGTATGTTGATATAATATCATAATATTTCATTCCCTGATAGTAAATATAGTTGTTACATGTTATCATTTATTTTGAAATTGAGTTAGATACGTGTGCAGCTTCGCATTTCTATTTGGTTGCGCCGTGAGTTAGCTTGTTGCACTTCAGCAAGGTCAATGTCTCTTCCCTAGTACTGACGTAAGCATGCATTGTTGAGCGCGCACAGCTGAGTCGTACACTGCTCCAGTTGGCATTTCACTTCACGTGAAGCTGTGTTTTTACATTTCCTTCTTGTCAACTGTTTGTCTTTGCTTACAAAACAAGAAAATTATTTAAGTCTATACATATTTCATTCAAAAATACACATAATAATTTTTTTATTTATAAAACTATGACATTACTTATAAATATATTTTATGACAAGAAAACTACTGTGATATTGTGTCATTATTCATGAAAAGCTTTTAAGTCTTTTCGAGGGTGGAGACCTTTGTCTCTCCCTGTTCTTTCATATACCAACCTACAAGTTCTAGGATAAGGTATTTTTGCCATAATATATGGCCCTGAGTATAGTAATTGCCATTTTTATTTAGCTTACCGATCTTTGTCAATTTGGGATATGTTCTCAAGAGGACTCGTTGCCTTCTAAAAATGTATAACTCTTCTTAACTTTTTGTCGCATATTCTCTTTCTGTATTTTGCTCCCTTCTCCAGTGTGATTACTGCTTGTTTGATTTTATCCTGTAAAGTTAACTCTTTATTAGGTAATTTTGTGATGGTTGATTCCCATTCGTCAGTTTGCTTTGTGTTTAACATCAGATTATTAGGAGTGAAACCTGTGGAAGAGTGTGGGAGATTATTTACTATTTGCATAAATGGAGTCACGTATTCAATCCATCGTGAATGCTTATTAGGAGTGTATGTCCTTATAAATCTATTGAATTCTTTAAACACCCTCTTTACGGGACTTGCTTCTGGATGGAAAAAACTTACCAAGATGTGTTTAATGCCCTGTGTATTCATGAATTGTTTCTATTTTCTTCCTACGAAATAAGCTGAGTTGTCTGTTAATATTACTTTGGGTTTCCCTACTCTTCGTTATGTATGTGACACTTCCTTTTCCTCTGGGATATGGGCATGCGATACCCAGAGAAACTATTTCCAGTGGAGCTTTAGTTAATATGGGGCGTAGTTCTGCAAACTTTGGCATATTGGATTTGTTTTGTTCTTTGGAAAAGAGCACACTTTCTTGATATTTGTAAAAAACGTCTTCGTAAATTAGGAAAGTAACAAAGGTTGGAAATTTGTCTGTACATTTTGTGATTCCTTAGTATCCTCATACTTCACCTGTATGTTTGATAAATTCGTCAATATATCCCTCTGGAAAGCATACACATCACTGGTTAGAACTTTCTTGCTTCTGGTGAAACAAAACGCCTTTGTATAACTGATACCATTTACTTACCTTATGGTTTATATTCTGGTTAAGATTTTGTATTACCTTGTTCGACCTATTGTCTTCATGTTGTATCGTTCCCATTTGTTTACAAAATTTTTTGTAGTCTGATTTTTGTGTATTACTTTGCATCAATAATGTTCGGATTTCTGAATCGTGTTCAGACAGTTCACTGAACTCGTCTAGTCCCTGCGGTAATCTGGATAGTGCATCTGCGATAACATTCTGACTGCCTTTTATGTATATTATTTCAAAATTGAATTCTTGTAGGTACAGACACCACCTTGCTAGTCTTCGGTGTAATAGCTTACACGTTAAAAGAAAAATGATTGGTGATCACAATAGACTTTAGTATTCTTACCTCAAAGAAAATACTCAAATTTCTTAAACGCCAAAATTACTGCTAAACTTTCCAATTCTGATACAGAATATGATCTTTCTGACTCTGATAAAGTTCTGCTGGCAAAGCTAATGACTTTGAGTACTGTTTTTCCTTCTTATTCTTGTATCTGGAACAAACATGCCCCCAGCCCCTGTGACGAGGTGTCCATGCTTAAACAAAAGTCCTTAGGCATGTCAGGATGACCCAAAATGTTTGCTGATATTAATGCATTTTTAATTTTTGTAAATTCCTCCTGGCATCTCTCATCCCATAGCCAAGGCTTATTCTTTCTCAACAGGTTAAGTAGGGCATCGCTACTCATAAGTTTCCGCAGTATAAACTTTCGGAAAAAGGAGGTTAGCCCTAGATATGCTTTTAATTGTTATTTGTTCCTTGGGGGTGTGCCATTACGTATTGCATCCACTTTCTTTGGGTCTGGTAATATACTCTGTTCTGATACTATATGTCCGAAAAATTTTACTTGTTCTTTGCCGAAGTTAGATTTTTTCAGATTTGCTGTTATATTGTAATCTGTAAATCTCTGAAATACTTTTTCCATTAGGCTGATGTGTTCTGCTCAAGCTGATGCGGCTATTAACATATCGTCCACATAAATGGTAACCTTACCGAGCAATTCTGGTCCTAAGACGTTGTCCAGAGCTGATATAAATAAGCCTGCGCTTATGTTTAAGACAAAGGGTACAACTTGAAATTCATAACTCTGCCATTGCAGACAAATGCTGTGTATTTTCTACTCTCCTCATATAACTTTATTTGCCAGTACGATGTTTAAGATCGAGGGTGTTGAAATATTTGGTGTTATAAAATTGTTGTAACTGTTCATCTAAATTATTTTGTTTGTTCTTACTGGTACTAGGATTTTGTTTATGCCTCTAGCGTCTAAAACTAGTCGTACTGGTCCATCAGGTTTGATGACTGGTAGTACTGGACTGCAAATGGTGAAAATGATGGCTCTATGAGTCCCCATTTGCTCATCCGATTGCTTTCCTGCTTGACTGCTTCACGCTTTGTCCACGGTATGGGGTAAGAAATAACACAAAATTTTTCGTGAGGATAGACATTAAATTTATATTCATAATCTTTGATTACTTCTGGATTCGTACTAAAAACATTTGCATATCTAAACAGTAAGTCAGAAAGTTCTTGTCGTTGTTTAGTATCTGGAATATTTGATTCATTCAATTTTTGTTCTACTAATTCATGATTAGCTTCAGCGTAGGTATCATGTTTGTTATCGCATTTGTTCAAAAACTACATGGATATGAATGCTGTACAATGACTTTGGGCTCTGGTTTTACTTTTTCATACATCTCCGGTGTTGTAATTAGGCTAATAGAAAATCTTTGGTCTTTGACAAAGAAATGGCACTTACCATTACCTATGTCTATTTGAGTTTTGTAGGTTCTAAATGTGTCCATGCCTATCAAGCAGTTGACTATAAGTTTGCCAACTATCAAAAAATTACACGTCACAGAAAATGGTTCAGTTCGCACTGTGATAAGAGCTTGGTGTTTTACTAGTTAGGTTTTGCTGCCGGTAGCGGTTTGTACTTTGCAGTTTTGTAGTGGAAAAACAGGAAATTTATTCTGTCTTTTTAATTCAGCGAAAAATGCGTCAGACGTTAAATTAGTTGTGGAATCAGTATCAAGTATTAACTGTGTGTCTATAACAAAATTTTTCACCCTGATTACTGCTTTTACTTGTTCTTCTAGTGTATTTTTCCTCGATTCTATTTCATGTTGGTATAGATAGTCTTTTATGTCTCCTTGCTCTTCGAATCGTACGAAACATGTTTCAAAATCTGATTTGCCCCCACGTCTTGTAAGGTCTATAGTACGGGGCTCAACTATGACTGATTCAGGTTTTCCTGTGGTGTTGTCTGATCTACTTCTGCAAACGGAACAATTTCTGTCAGTTGTACTGTGTGATTGTTTCTCCAGTTTGTATCGTCACCAGTTTGCGACATACTTTCTGGAGTGTTCATATTGCTGTTGTGAAATGTTGCCGTATTGTGATTTTGTTGGGCAAAGGTTGGCTGCGGTACGGCGTGTGGCATGTTGTTGTTGTTGCCGTGCGCCGGCCATTGGTGCGGCTGACTGTTTTTACTTACACGTGGTGCATAATTTTGAGATAAGGGATTGAAATTAGCTTGTGGATGGTAATCGTTTATGTTATACGGAAAGTTTCGTTTAAATCTTTTGTTCTTGTCATTTCCATTCCCGTATCCATTACCGCGGTTAATGTATCCTTGCAGCTGCGCGTACCACCCTTGCTGTATGTTCACGTCTGGCTTTTTGTATTGACTATTCGAATTATGTTGTTGTGGTGCTTGGCTGTCTGACGCTGTATTTCTTATTACTCTCTCCTCATATACTAGGTCGATTGAATTTGAAATGGATAGAAAATATTCTGTGTCGCGCTCAGGTGTGGTAACTAATTTTTCACAAATGTGTGATGGCAAACGACTTTTTAAAAATTTTAAAACATCAACATGAGAAATAGGATTCGTCCAATAACGTGTTTTGTTGAGATACTTTTCAAAATACCCTCGCAAGCTACGATATTTGCTATTAAAAGGGGTGGGGTTAAAACCCTCTCGCCTAAGTCTCTCCTGTACGGGTTCTGACCAGTATTTGTCAAGAAATGCCCATCCAAATTGAAAATACGTGCTACAACGCTCGGCTACTTCGGTCGCCCACAAAAGTACATCGCCTTGCGTGTACCCAAAACAAACCTGATCTTTTGTGATTCAGTCCAATTTCTAAGAAATACACGTTGATAACCACTAATAAACACAACAGGATTCATCTTCTTACCTTTACTCGTAAATGGTGGAAATTGATAGTGCCTTAATAGACGTTCCTCAGCAAATATAGTGGACATGCTGTTTGCATTTTGTGCTGTGTTTACATAGCTCTCATAATTATTTACATTTCTCATAGGTACTCGTTCTGGTGTTACGCCATGTAATCTTTCACTCTGTGGTCTGTCATTACTACTGGCATTGATTGTAGGATTTGCAATGATCTGTGTGCATGCATATCTTTGGTTTGCTGTGGTTGGCACTTCGTTTAAGTGTACAGCTTGTATCTCTGTAACACTTACACCTAAGTAGTTGCGTATCCTGTGCTCTGTAGCTTGCAAATTGGTGTTTGCTTTGTTGATAATGTAATTTTCCTTTTGCTGAATAACGTTTTCAACTACATCAGTGATTAATCTACATTCATTCACTACTTTTTCCGCTACAGTACTGGTTTTGTCCAAAGTACCTGCTTCAGCTTGTGAAATTACATCAGATGAATTTTCTCTAATTTTGTCTCTTTCCTTTTTGGCACATACTGATTAAATTTCAACTGATGCTACTTTTAAAATGAATTCTTCAATTGCTATTGGTATATTTTCGTAATCCTTATGCAGTTTGTTCACTACGGTAGAGATGTTCTTTACTGTGGAAGTAAATTGTGTTTGTGTAGCTTCCAGGTTTGTGTGTGTGCAGCTTTTATTTGCTGCTCTACTGTATCATTCTGCTCATTAAGAGTGTCTAATTTCTGTGTTATTTCCGTAATGTAATTGTTTACCTCGAAAGTACATCTTGCTTTAGCTGTTTTTTCATGTATTTAAATTTTACATTCATTTCTTCGTGAAAATTCTTTGTCAAATCACTGATCTGTTGTGTGACTGTATCCTGGAAATCTTTTAAAAGTTGTCTCTGCTCTTGTTTTATGTTCTACATGTCTTGTGTGAGTATGGTAAGGTTTTGCGACAAACTGTCAAATTTTGTAGCTATGCATGTACGCAAATTGGTGTTTGTATTTTTTATTTCAGTGCTCAAGCTATCGAGTTTCTGAACTATCGCAACAAGTGCGCTATTTTGGTTGCTATCTAATGTACTTTGATGTTAACAACTGTACTTTGTAAATTAACATTTGGATTTCGTATGATGGGTGACGGTAAAGTGTCGTCTTAAATCATGTTATCTTCGCTTTCTATGTTTTCCTGTACAAGCAGAATGTTGCTCCCAGAGATACGTGATGTAGTTTCATCTACTGTCATCAACGTATCGTCAAAGATAGAACTCTGTGAAAGCTCACTAGCACTTGTTACCTCGGTTATGTTCATCTCTGGACTACTTAATACTTCTAAGTGTCGAAGACATGCCGCTGGCACTTCAGATGTTCTATCTTGCAATTGTATGCCATCTTGGCTCATTGCGTTTTCGCCATTGTCAACAATAATGGAAACTGATTTTTGTGCCATTTTGATTGAATATTAAAATTGAAATTTTGAAAAATAGGAAATTGAAAGATATTGTTTTTGGAAATTGAAAAGTACGATTTATGTGTCGTCAAGCGTTAATTCGCTACTTCTATGACGCACGAAATGTTATGACACAAAACTTCAAAAATGATCACTAATCATTATGTAAAATTCCTGAAAAATTCTCTACAATACATTTAGGAAAGGAAAATTAAGGAAAAGGATGTCTAATTACTACGCAGGAGACGCATAGCTAAGCAAGCAGTTGCGTAGCGGTCCTACCTTTGCTGTGATGAAACAAATAGCGTACTTTCAAAATTTTCTGTAAATTCCGGTTTCACTTTTAATTCCTTTTTGGATTGGTTTCTTTATCCACAAGAAAATTTGGTTCTGGTTATTTTGCTCCCAGTTGTGATATTGCACATGAAAACTTAAAAATATTTAGTACATGAAAAAATAATTTCATACAATCTCACAAATAATTTTGAACAATTTACCTTACACACAACTGGTTTCACTGTTTTCTCAACGTCCTGTCACGATCACCAGTTGTGCAAATATGTGTCTGTGTGTGTGTGTAAATTAAACAAATTAATTACTATAGTATCAAATTTGATTTTTATAAATTTTGAAGTGAATGAATTGAATCTACTACACACTTCTCACAAGAATACGTCTTCTCCCTACGAGAACTGAAGACAAAATCTTCTAAAACAATTGAACAAAATTTCCATCGTTTGTCATTCGTCTTCCGGTGTAACAAAATATATCTTTGCCCACGCTTACAGTGGCCGAGCTAGTGTTTATTGTCATTTGTTTTTTAACTTTTATCGTAACGTGTCGGGGCTTTTCCTTATGTACCTATATATTACCTACATTCAGGAGAAGTAGATAAGAAAAATCACACTCTGACCGAAGATAAGCACATCTTTGACAGTTTCACAACCCTATCCTATTGTCCAAGGCCTGCAAGGAAAACTAAGTAGCACACGTCAAATTATACTTGATCCCTAGTTTCTGCCTTCATTATAGGAAATCATGACTGTTTCATCATACATTATTATGAACTAACAACAGAAATCCCTTTCAAGAAGTTCTTCTAAAATTATACTCGTATAAACATTACTTTCATCACAAATTCATCGTTCTTACATTATCTCACACTTTGTCACCAATACACGGATGCAGTTGTTAATGTGATAGATGTGGTGAATACCTTGTGAATTTCAGAATCTCAATTTTCCTACATTCACAAAAATTCGGGTGCGTGGTCTTTCTTACTCTGTTGGGTATCACAAAGACATTAAAGAATTTGTTCAAGAGAGCATCCCGCTTATTTGAAAGATATGAAATCTCACTAACACTTTGTTAAAAAGTTACACATTCTTTTGTCGTACCTCCATTTTATGTTCAGTTAGTCTCTGGGAATGTCCTGATGGCATGGTAATAGCTTCCTCCACTTCACTCAGCGGAGGACAGTTCTTGAGAACTGAAAGACCTAGAAATGCTCGCACTTAACATTCAGTTACAAACACTGGAAATTCCTTAACTGCTAGTAACTTATCCAGATGAGGTGTAATTCCACCCATCGAATCAATATACCCCAAAAATATTATGCTGTATTTTCCAAACTCTGATTTTATTCCAAATTTACCGCTACCTTAATTTTTCTGGAAACTTTTAATAACCTACCGTCAATTCGGTTATACTTCGGCCACGACTTTTCCACTATAAATACGTCATATACCAACACGTAAAACACAGTTCAGACTTCATGTGAAAGCAGCACAGGACACATTCAGAACAAACTGAAGTTTTCAAAACTGATACCAAATCCCTAAACAAAGAAATAGAGTATACTGGCGGCAAGATGTTGTTCACTTTGTCAATAACTTGCACGTCAAGTTTTTGAGAGGAAAACGTTGCAATAACTCATACAGATAGTCTAGTCTGTCGGTTTCAGGTAGTGTAATCGAGTATATTTATTTGGAATCCATCGCAAATTGAACGCAACCAAATGCCTTTGACAAAGGTAGAATTACTATACGAGATAATGGCTGGTTCTTGTAACGATGTGTCGATTTCTGCTTCAGAGTTTCCCGTATGAACTAAAGAAATGGCATAGCGTCTTATAAGAACTTACCGTGCTGTCTTACTTGAAACTTATACCTAAAATCTTTAATTGTTCCCTTTACGTCGGAGAGCACCGTAGCGTGGTACTGAAGAATTTTCAACCACCCCATTCACGTCAGAAGACTTTCGACAACGTTGGCCTTATCTTTCATGACTTGAGTAAGCTCTTCGTTTTGGTCAAGACCAGAAAGCGATGTACAGTGTTTACCAACACATCCATTGAAAGATTCTGGCTCCATTTGTGTTCCAAACTTATTAAGAAACTTTAAACAGCTAGACTTTGCATCTTCTGACATGACGCAGTCCTCAAATGGGTATGCCCTCGACACAAAAACAAATTTCTCCTCTAGTCAAATTGATTATATTTGGGCAGGTGTTCAAAAAGTTGAGTCCCAAAATTGCTTCTCTTGACAACAAAGGTATGGAACGGGTATGTCGCTTTTGCACGCCTTCATAATTTCATCTTATTTTGAGATTATTTAACATCTATACTAAATATTTATTTTTCTGTCACATGCCGACGCCTAGGGAAGGCATATTATTGGACACTTTATCTTATACTCTTATTCAGTTACTGGGATTAGCAGCCTCATTTGCTTTCAGATTCTAAGTTCTTGTGTAGCAGCTTACTTGAAATGAGAACATGGTGGCTTACTTGGAAGTCAGAAGCACTTCCTATCTTTCTTTTTCTCTCTGAAACCAAGGGCAATATTCGTTGGATTTCTTTGAACCTGGCTGGTAGGTGCAGGCTTCAACTGCAGGAGCGCACCTTACCGCCGTTTTTAAAATCAAGTCTTTTGATTGGTCCAGTAGGATCGCGTGTAGAACGTTCAAACACATTCTGGAACTTCATTGTGAAAGAACTGAGGCCAACGACAGCCGGCGCATTTTCAGCCCCTCTGGTTGGCTTAGCGCGTCACTCTTTCTATTGGGTGGTCAGAAGCTGCCCCTCTGTAAGGCATTCACTCTGAATGCAGTATGCGGAGGGGGTTTGTGACTTTTTTGTAGAGTGCACTCTGGCTCCAGAAATCGGTGAGTAAATACGTTCTGCTAGAACACGGTGTGAGATGTTAACCCTGATTGAAATTTATAAACTGGGGCACACAAAAACCTCACGGCATCAGTGCCACTAGGAGTAGGGAATGATTTACTTTATTTCATTTAACTACTGCTTGTGAAGATTAACTATTTTCGTGTGGAGCTTAAGATCTTTCACTTAGGGCATTGTATTAGTACGAAAACATTCATGTGGTGGGACTAAGAACTCGGTGACGGATTTGAGCCGACTCATTCCTTTATGTTACCACACATGGTTAGCAAGGTGAAGAATTAATACCCAGTATTCTGGAAACAGTGTTGAAAAAGACAGTGATTGATTTTAGCATAGTATCGGACATCATGGGGGTTGCAAATTGTCGTGATTTCATTTGCATCATGCATAGTTAGAATTAGAGCTCACTTTCGCAAGCTTTATGAATTCCAACTTTCATTGCAATAAATGTGTAACTCGCGACTTTACTAAAATCTGTCGGAATGTAATTATGGATTCTCCTCTTGCTAACCTCCCATGTTATTGCGATGTTTTTGTGGTGACTGGAATCTGTCAAGGGCACTAAATAGAATTTTGTGCTAGTGATTAGAACTGAGTTATTTTCAGAAAGGAGGGATAGTTTCGAAGTCACTCAAGAGAAGGTCAATGAGGAAGTAACAGTGTAGGCCCTACAGCATATGACAGTTCCGAAACTCACCAAAGAAAGACGTGCGTGAAGCTGAACTAAAAAAAAAAATACAAAACCAGAGGTGAAAACAAGAATTGACATCATCATCCGTTTCAGAAAAGTACGTGCAGGTAAGTGACTAAGTTTAACAACTATCTTACGCAGTATGTGTGCCACTTTCGTTTATGAGTGAGATCTATGCCATGTTTCTGCAAATGTTCCAAGCTGATTCCACAATTTAGTTTTGAAGAAACGACAATTCCAAAGGCCAGACTCGAGTGGGAGGAATAGAAAGAAGTGTATTAATCATTCATGAACAATGGAGAGAGTGACGAAGCACGGTGGTGACACCAAAGTCAAAATGAAAAGAGGGATGTGACGGAAGACATGTGACAGGAGCAAACTATTTCCATAATATCTGTTGTGATTTGTGCTGTTACATGTTTTGGTATATAGTAAGCAGCAAGAAAAAATCTGTTGGAGCAAATATTGAGTAACTTAAAACTTTCACAGGCGAGAATGTAATAATATAGCATGAAAATGGACAGATTCGTCTAAGGTGAACCTTGTCACTCTACCGACTACTTATTTCTAAATACGAGCTTTTCACTAAATAATAATAGCGGTAGATGACTGTGCACTGTGGCATGTTAGCAGATGAGTTAGCTTGCAGTAACATTCCTTTTCCCAACTAAGACCACATGTGGTGACCAAATACTTGATTGTGCCTTCTGTTTTTGTATGAACTGTAATTTACGTTGAAAATGAGTGTTTAGATGTTTTGAATTGTGTGTATGTGTTTCCAATTGTAAAAAGTTCTAGGATCTTGTATCCTCTGCGCTGACTGAAGGATGACTGAAACATGGTATCTGTAAGGTCACAGCGTTCCTGTTTAGTCTTATTCCACATAAAAAAGAAATAAAACGCTTGAGTAGACTACAGTTATTTGTTTTTCTTATCATAGTTGCAGGATTAAAGGTGAAACCTAAAACACAGTAAACAAAAGAACAATCCAACTCTCAAAGAATAAGAACTGTTACTTCAGAAGGTACAAGGAATAAAGTGCCGATGTGCCCTATTGCACTATAACCGTGTGACGGTGATTCCCGAACAACTGACCTGAAGTAGAGCGGAGCTCCAGCGACGTATAGGAATTCGTAGGTTATTCGTCGGGCTATCCTGGAATACCTAATCGGAGACAGTGTTTTACCCGTTTGGCACATCTCGCTTGTTAGAGATGATGGGCTGTCACCTTGGTGTCGTCTGCTATTCTTTGTCCTTGCGGCTGTACGGGCGCCACCTTTTTCTGTCGTACATGCTCTGCAGTGGCGGATACAGAAAAACCTCAAGGAGCGGGTGCTAAAGATATCTTGAGCTACCTCTGCTTTTAGCGTAATAAAAAGTATTCAAGTCACATGCAAAGTTTATTTAAACTGATTATACACATATACAAGACAATGCCATCTTCTGATATAAAAAAGTTACAATTGTGGTTCTATTCCTTAGGAAAGTACAACAACCCGATAACTCGAGTCAGTCGAGTCGAATGACGAAAGAAACGAAAGAATAGCGTGCGGCCTGACTGGCGGGGGCGGTGCGGGTGGCAATGCAGGCGGCCCCACAAGGAGGGGGGTGGAGAGGGGGCGCACGCCCCCCATATGTATCCGCCACTGATGCTCTGTCTAGTTATCTGGCAACCATCATATATGCTGGTTTCAGTCTCTACTCTCTCTACTGAGAGGAAGCATGGTCTAACCTCGCCATCTCTTAAACTCTGGAAAATCATCAGCAATAGTGTACGCAGACTTCAGGCATCATAATTCACCCTCATTCAGACAACGGCCTTGTCACAGAGGGCGGGGGAGTGGATGGAGGTGCAGGGCACCCTCTTCCCCTTGAGGTGGGAAACTGCAACTAAAGGCGGACGAATCAGCAGTTATCAACGGAATGAGGATCCAGAAGGCAATGGAAACCACGGAATTGAGTAGGAATGGTTACGAAAAGGAAGAAAGGCCAGAGAGTGAATTACTGTGACCAGCTCAGTGATACGGTTATTCTCAGCAGAATCGACAGCAAGCCAAGTCCGATAACGATAGTACACGTATACATGCCAACGGTGCAAGCCAAAGAAGAAGAGCTAGAGAAGTATATGAGGATATTGAACGGGTAATTCAGTAGTAAAAGGAGATGAAAATCTATGAGGATTAGAATGCAAGTGCAGGGAAAGGAGCAGGCGAAATGGTTACTCGAGAATATCGGCTTAGTACTAGGAATGAGAGAGGAGAAAGGCTAATTGAGTTCTGCAATAAATTTAAGCTATCAATAGCGAATAATTTGTTCAAGAATGACGAGAGGAGGAGGTATACTTAGAAAGGGTCGGGAGATACGGGACGATTTCAGTTTCTTTAATTTGGTATGAAATCAAGGATGCATTACTTAGACTGAACAGCAATAGTGTTAATGGTAATGCAATATAGTGCAGATGCACACCAAACTCGAAGTATTATGGGAGTCGGCGAAGTGCCTCGAGTAACTACGATAATGGGAAAGGGGTGCTACGTTAGTAGTGCGTTGATATGTTGAGAATTTGGGACTGACGGGAGGCGTGCTGGAGTAGTCCGTGAATCGATGAAGCTGCAGTGGTTACTGTGTCTCGATAGCTCAGTGGTCAGCGCGACTATCTAGGAAGCAGGAGATCCTGGTTAGAATCTTGGTCTGGCACAAATTTTCGACTTTCCCCAGTGATTTAGATCGACACTCGTCCGCAGCCAGAGTCTGAACGGAATAAGTTTGAGAAACAGATGGATTACAAATATAATAAAAAAGGCAAAATTTATAAGCATAACAGATATTCTAAGTTTGAGATCGTAATACATAGCAAATTTCTTTAAATATTTGCAAGCAGATGATTATTAGGTGGATAGCTTAAGTTTCCATCCAGGAGACTGCATCCTCAGAGACCTCATGTATGCTGTACAGAGTTCCAGCATTTTTCTGTAGAGGATTCTGTGAGTGTGTGGTGTATTGTATGGCGCTGGTATCCGGAGTAATGTTCTGTACTTTCAGCGATTCATCACTTGTGCTTCAAGTTCTGGCATCTGCTGTGCTTGGTGCGTATACGATTTAGGCTAGTTTACAACGTGCTAGGTAGATGGAATCTAGGAGAAGCTCGTGTAGGATAGAAAATCAGATATTAATTGTCAAGATTGGCTGCTAATAGTTATCTCGCCTTGCCATTTATTGCTGGATTCCGTCATAAGTGAGTTTTTTGTGAAGTCTCCAGGATGATTTCCTAGACTTAAGTCATTGCCTTTGAGTTACATTTCAGTCCTGGTGTAGTGGCAGTTCTCGATTTTCGTAACATTTGTTTTATTCCCTTTTCAAAGCAGGCCGTCTTATCTTCGGTGGTTCCCTATTCGACAAAAGAGGTTAGCGATTCTGTGGATGAGGATTTTATTGTGTCGGATATACCTCTCGTGTTTACATTCAGCTGTGTATCAATCATACCTATGTGAACATTATTCAACCATACTGGGCAGCAATATTCACCAGCAGAATACACAAGTGAGAGTGCAGTTATTTTCAGAGCTGACACCTTAGCTCCGCAACTTGTTCCAGAGAGATTGAGTAGTATGTTGTTTCTGGTTCTCATTTTTTAGGTTGTTTCAGTGAGGCGTTTTCTACACACATCAAAAAAAGTTTTGCATCATATCGGTTCCGAGAGTTCTGGAACCTGTACAGAAAATTGGAATAGAGATCAACATGAGCATCATTTCTGCCCTTTATATTACTCATGAAAACCACACATTGCATGTTGTACCACCATACAGTGTGACCTTCAGAGGTGGTGGTCCAGATTGCTGTACACACCGGTACCACAAATACCCAGTAGCACGTCATCTTGCATTGATGCATGCCTGTATTCGTCGTGGCATACTATTTACAAGTTCATCAAGGCACTGTTGGTCCAGATTGTCCTTCTCCTCAATTGCGATTTGGCGTGGATCCCTCGGAGTGGTTGGTGGGTCACGTCGTCCATAAACAGCCATTTTCAATCCATCCCAGGCATGTTAAATACCGTTCATGTCTGGAGAATATGCTGGCAACTCTAGTCGAACGATTTTGTTATCCTGAAGGAAGTCATTCACAAAATGTGCACGACGGGGGCGCGAATTGTCGTCCATGAAGACGAATGCCTCGCCAATATCCTGCCGATATGGTTGCACTACCGATCGGAGGATTGTATTCAAGTCTCGTACAGCCATTCCGGCGCCTTCCATGACCACCAGCGGCGTACGTCGGCCCCACATAATGCCACCCTAAAACAGCAGAGAATCTCCACTTTGCTGCACTCACTGGACAGTGTGTCGAAGGCGTTCGGCCCGACCAGGTTGCCTCCAAACACGTCTCCGACGACTGTCTGGTTGAAGGCATATGCAACACTCATCGGTGAAGAGAACGTGATGCCAATCCTGAGCGGCCCATTTGGCATGTTGTTGGGCCCATCTGTACCGCGCTGCATGGTATCGTGGTTGCAAAGATGGACCTCGCCATGGACGTCGGGAGTGAAGTTGCGTATCATGCAGCCTATTGCGCAAAGCTTGAGTCGTAACACGACGACCTGTGGCTACACGAAAAGTATTGTTGAACATCGTGGCGTTGCTGTCGGGGTTCTCCGAGTCATAATCCATAGGTAGCGGTAATCCACTGCCGTAGTAGCCCTTGGGTGGCCTGAGCGAGGCATATCATCGACAGTTCCGGTCTCCACGTCCGAGCGACATCGCTTTGGTTCGCTCCGAGACGCCTGGGCACTTGCCGTGTTGAGAGCCCTTCGTGGTACAAAGTAAAAATGCGGACGCAGTCGAACCGCGGTATTGACCCTCTAGGTATGGTTGAACTACAGACGACACGAGCCGTGTACCTCCTTCCTGATGGAATGACTGGAACTGATCGGCTGTCGGACCGCTCCGTCTAACATGCGCTGCTCATGCATGGTTGTTTACATCCTTAGGCGGGTTTAGTGAAATCTCTGAACAGTCAAAGGGACAACATCCACAGTCAACGTCTATCCTCAGGAGTTCTGGGAACCGGGGTGATGCAAAACTTTTTTTGATGTGTGTATATATTAGGAAGCGATTCGGGGTCACGCCAAGAGGGAGTGCTTTGTATGAGAGCAAGTGATTTCTGAATGCAATTTGCAGTTTATAGCCAGCATGTCTGTTACTCAAATGGAAGGCGAAAGATTCAGTTTTGTTTTCATTTACTTCGAGTTGCCGTACATTAAAAGATTCATCTAGAGTTCGCAAATCCTGGGTAAGAGTCGTTTATAAGGCTGTAAAATCACTAGACTGAGTCACAAAAGCTAGGTCATCGAATTAGGTAAATGATCTAGCTTTAATTTTTGTTAAGTCGGCAGTATATAAATTAAAAAGTGATTGAGATCCTTGTGGAGTCTGTCACTTGAATTGTAGACCTTGCTTATTGACCATTTAGGTGAATATGGAATTTCCTGTTGGACAGCATATTGTTGAGTAGTTACGCTGTTGTTTTACATGGAGCTTTAGAAACAATCCTTTCTGCCACTCTGTCTATGCTGGTTTTGAGTAAATAAATACGGGCGTTGTTTTCTTCTGATCTTCGAAGCCCTTCTCTGTAAAAGTTGACAACGCTAGCGCTTGATCGTTACAGCTGCAGTCTGGTCTTAAGCCAGCCTGTTGCAAAGTAATTCGTTTCAACATAGCTGGTGCTATTCTGTTGAAGAGTACCCTCTCCGACAGTTTATAGCAAATACTTAGAAGTGCAACAGATCTATAGCCTTCCGGATTGTTACCAGATTTTGAATGTTTCAGGATGGCAATTATTTTCTTCCTCTTAAAAAGATTTGGCAGTGTGCTTATTACGAGGATTTCGTTAGACAGTACAGCTAGCCACTGCACTGCACCTTGATGAAAATATTGTTGGAACTCAGGCTAAACGACATCAAAACCAGTCGCTTTAGCAGGTTTCAAGCTGTCGAAGGCTGAAATAACTTCTGGTGTAGGATTTTTTTGTGCAAATTTGAAAGTCTGTGATTCAGATGTTTTAGACTTTAGTACTAGTTTCATACCTTTGACTTTCTGTCTGTTGTTTTTTCTTGGCGTTCCTTCTAGATTGACAATCTTAGTTGCTGTTTCGTTAGGATTTGTTTTGCATAGTAAGATGTTATTAGTTTTTTTGGCATTACCTACTTTCTTAGTAGGTTCGATGCTTTCTTGCTCGAATGTTGGAAAGATATATTTTCGGTTAGATCCCTCTATTTGTCTATCTGAGTCTACAGCTGAGTTCAACTTACCTGCTACCTCGTTATCTTCAGTCATTTTAAATTTTTCATATAATTCTGACATCTAGAACTCCTTTTGGGGATATAATGCTCCCTATATCCCCTTGGAATATGTTTTATGACAGTGGTATGAATTATTCTGTCAAAGCCGTCATAATGCCTAACTATAGGTGGAATAAACTGGATAATATAGTCAAAAGAACTTTTCCCAGTTAGCTTCTCGACAGTTCCATCGTGGCTTTGGTATAGATTTCGATATTGGGATTTGGAGTCCAATGTACATCAAAACAGGTCGGCGTTGGCTTCTATGAAAATCACTGACCAACTTCGTGTTCCCCTGCAAAGATTATCCTTTGTTGTAAGTTGTAACAAAACAGAGATCTGGGTTGTAGTCTTGAGCCCACGTAGTTGAGTGGAATGTCCCTTAGTACTCCCCATCGAATGATAAGTGCTACTGTTAATAGTGCATGGGCCGCAACTGCTCTTCTCAGGTATTGCTGGTAGGAATTTATCAGTCCTAAAAGTCATCTACCCTGTCGATGATCAGTTGGACTCATTATTCCTTCAATTATGGCTATGTTGTCTCTAAGTGGGCGTATTCCGCTTTCCGACACTGAGTGCCGGCGGTGTGCGTACTGTAAGACCTTCGGTACACACACCATCAGATTATTTGACTTGTCGCTCTAGTCAGAAATATGTCTCGTGGTCTTATCGTGGCGTGTTTATCTTCTGCTGTTAGGTCAGACGATAGAAATGCCACTTGCACGCTTAGAGTAGCAGATTGACGGTGACCAAAATTGACAATCTGAAGTTCCTTTGGTCTTGGTACGTTAATCTTATTCTCACATATCTCTGCTACTTGGCAAAGTGTCTATACATTTCTCTTCATGGCTATGTACAGGAATATGATAATCTTATTAGGCGCAGACTAATGCAGACTAGCACAGACTGGTGCAGACAAATGCAGACTAATGCAAACTGGTACAGACAAACGCAGACTAATGCAGACTGACTAATCGGAGGTCTGTACACTCGTTATAATACCTCGCGCGTTCGGGTGTCACTGTGCGAGTGTGATCCGCGAGGAGAAAAGGTTCTACGTTAGCGGCAATCTCATTGGCTGCGTTACATATTAAGCAGGAAGCAGAATTTGGTCCGTCTCTAAGACAGCGCCATCTCCTAGTGAGGAGACGGACGAGCGCTGCACCTGCGCTGTTGTGCTTAGCGGGGTGCGCTGTAGTGGGAAAGTTGTGTAAGCGCTGACTACGCGGAACTATGTACACAATAGTGCCCCAGAAATGTCGTTAGCTGTTGTCGGAGTGTGCATTTCGCCTCGTTGACCACTATGCTGAATTTGTGAACTCGCTTCAAAGCGACCTTGAGGCGCTGTTCATGCAGCACCTTAGACTCCGAGAAGACCAAAATCTGCATAAGCAAAACAACACTGCAACTCTATTTGCGCCGTATCTATAAATCACTGGCGCTTCTGCTCCGCGTTCTTGAGGCGAAATGGCATCCAGATGTACTCAGATAATCAGAATGGTGCTATGGTAGCCGTTTTTGGCATTTCTTCTGTCACTGATATCTGATGGTATACCTTTTTATAGTCGGTGACACCAAATGCTGTTGCTCCTGCTGGTTCATTGGTGAAACCCCTGTTGTTGGGTGATGGGTAAGGATCTGGGACTGTGTGGGCATTTAGCATCCGGTAGTCACTACAAGCCCACCACGTACCACACTTCTTTTTCAACTGCAATGGAGGTGCCCAAAGGCTCTTAGATAGATGTAGCATACCAGTTTAAGCTAACCCAGTAATTCAGTCCTGGCCACTACAAAACGATCCGGGCCTAATCATAGAGGTTTTTGGCGGTGCCGGCTGACCTGGCGTAGTTCAAATACGGTGCATTGTGCAGTCTGTGGTGAGGCATATGCTTCGTCCAAGTGCGTCCATGAGTAGTTCGCGGTTTTTCTTCCACTGTGCCTTTCTAATATTTACTTCAATCTCCATGTGGCCCAAGAAATTCATACCTAATATACCACTGATATCTCTACCAGCACAAAAATCCCCCCTCACTCTAGTTCCAAACTAGAGAAGTGGTTGTGGTGTGAGAGTCCCTGAACGGCAGTGCACCTATGTCTGATCCTGAGTCGATTAGATATTTGGGGGCCTGATCTGATGTCTTTGACATACAATCTCTGTTGGTTAAATTACTCACCATACTGTGTTCCTCGGTATGCCCATCTCCTCGCTGAAGGTGCTTTTGCCGTACATCGCGACGATTTGTGCCTACTGCCGGCCGCCGCTGCCATCTAGGTATGCACATGGTGGTGTTCATTTTGTCGCTCTATCATCGAACCGCCGCGCGGGGTAACGGCGCGGTCTACGGCGTCTTGTCACGGTCCGCGCGGCCTCCCCCGTCGGAGGTTCGAGTCCTCCCTCGGGCATGGGTGTGTGTGTCGTCCTTAGCGTAAGTTAGTTTAAGTCAGATTAAATAGTGTGTAAGCCTAGGGACCGATGACGTCAGCAGTTTGGTCCCATAAGACCTTACCACAAATTTCCAATTATCGCCGAACCGTTGGTGATACCAGCTCATCCGTTCTTGTTGACTAACTTCGGTAATCCGTAGTTCCTTGCCTTTCGCCCCGATTAGTTCCTTTTGCTTTCCAATAACTGCGACATTGGCCTTTGCAGCGCAGTAACTTGCCCTTTATGTTCTTGCAGTTTTTTGTTAAATCTGCCTGCTGGCCTTTCTATGTTGACACTGTCTCTTGCTGCAGGCACCCATAGACTAACATTGTTACAGATGCTACCTCCACACACGTCCACATCAAAACGACCCACTATGTCAACCCACCAGCAACCGTAATGCCCAGGACCATGCTGTCAAGGACTGTCTGGAGGGATTATCCTCGACTTAACTTCAAGGGTCGCCCAGAGCACGTGAAAGTTAGCGTCTTCGCCGCCGTGACGCTAAGCGGGAAGAGCTCAAGCCCAGCCGCAGGATCCAGTCGTCCCTTTGATGCCAAGACTATTGCCAGAGAAGGGCAATAAGAGGCAATGCCCTGCAGAGCAATGAACCAACATGAGTCTTTTGGTTATCAGCACAAGTTTGCCTTTGAAAGGACTGTAATTACACCATGGAGAAAAGATTTGATAAACATCGTGTTATTTGTAGTTGCCTGTGCGCAATAAACAATTTTGAAATACCAAGAACCATTGCACGATAAACAACTACTCGATAAGCATCGAACATGTGCTACGAGTAGCCTATTTGCAATATATTATAAAATGCTCATTTACCTACACTTAGCTAATTGTGTGGTATGGAAAAACTTTTTGTTGTGGCGTGAGAGAATGAACAATTAATATCGTTGGTCGTTTGAATGTGCTGTGTACCCATACTGGGCAGCTAAGAATTCTGCTGCAGAAACAGTTAGTAATGCATTTATCAAAACTGAAACCTCTGAATAAAAAAATGTGAACTGTTATCATTGGGATATGTGTTGCATTTTAACTTTGTAAATGACTATGCTGTAGTCACTGTTAAATAAGCATTGATGAATTTTACATCGGTAGTAGGGCCACTGCGATCAATGCATGATGTCTAAACATTGAGTAAACTATCGGTCATGGACACAAACCATTCACTGATATGCGAGTGCTGCTGAGATGGACTGTCGTGTGAATCTGACAGCATTCCAAGGCTAGAAGATGACGTTGAGCAACTGGACTTGAAAACATTCAGTTTCCTAAGCTCCACATCAACGATGTCTGCATCGCGTGATCATCCCTCCACCGTCCTCCCCTTAAAAAAAATTAAGTGGAGAATAGAATATTAACGTTAACTACACGGTACTTCAAAGCCATTCATTCCCTTTAACGCGCCAATAGGAAGCTTCTCTAAATTGAAGCAAATCCGTGACACCTTGTGCACAATGTAGCTATAACTTTCCTGAACAAAATTAAGCTGAAGTGCCACGCGTCAATGAGCATTGGTCTGTTGACAGTCTGTCGGTTGGGTTGCCGTCGGATTGAGCATGGTTGGGTCCACTGCCTGTCTCACCTAAGTGAACGTTAGTATTTAGAGTTAGTTAGTTAGTTAGAGTGTATTTGCATGGCTCATAGTCGATCGTTTTGAATTGAAGTTCAAATGTTTTTAGTGGTGTTTAAATCATGGGTCTTCAACCGCTTTAAAATTAAATTTCCTTTCTTGTCAAGTGCTGGATTGTTTGGGCCTTCAACCTCATCAAAATCTTGTTTAAAGATAAAGCCTTGGCCTTCTACCTTTAAACGTTATTTTAGTTGTGTTTTAAGTCTTGGGCCTTGAGCCGTTTTAAAATTAAAGTTTCTAGCTTGTCAAGTGTTAGATTGTTTGGGGCCTTCAGTCTAATTTAAGATAAGGCTTCGTTGTTTAAATTTATTTTACTTTGAGTTTTAAGTCTTGGGGCTTTCAGCCGTATTTAAATTAAAGTTCTTACCTTTTGAGCATCAGACTGTTTGGGCCTTCAGCCTAATTGAAAATAAGGCTTTCTGATGTGTTTTTTTAAAATTTAATTTTACCTTGAATCTTAAATCGTGAGCTTTCAGGCGTCTTTAAATTAAAGTTGTTTGCTTTTCAAGTCTTAGATTTGTTGGGCCTTCAGCCAAGTTATAGAACTTACTTACGTGAGGCCTTCTGCCTTCTAAATATTCTGTTTTGGGTCTGAATCTTAAGTTAATGGCTTTTAGCCGTTTTTAAATTTAAGTGGTTGTGCCCTTAAGGGGTAAGATAGTGTGGCCTATTCATCCGATAACTAAGTGCAAAAATTTGTGCTCTAATGTTTGGTCAAATAATAAAGTTATATGTGTTCGAGTGTAGCTGACAGCCGCTCATTTTGTCCCCTTTCCACAATTCCAACTACCTGTCCTGTCCTGCGGTATTATCAGGGCGTTTCACTAACATTAAGCCTATTCAAATTTTCTCTTTAGGGATTGGGGTTCTTCGTTAACTATGTTTCACTTTGACTTAGGATTGGTTTTTGGATCTTTGCATGGGACCTCGTTTATTTTTTTATTTTTTTCTTTCCTTTTTCAGATCGAGTTGCAGTATGTTACATATATGTAAATGAGTGGGCGATATGACACGAGTACAAAAATTGTACAATACTTTTAATACATTTTCCTAATATACGAGACTCTTTATTACGGACTAACTTAAATATTTCAAAATATGATCCTAATGTTAAATATTTCCATTTTTTCTAACGTTAAATATTTCATTGAGTAAATATCAGTACTGAATAAGTCAATTTAAAGTTAACTATGAATTTCATCTTATATACTAGACACGGCTTAAATATTCACTCTACGTCTATTACTGAATAGCGCAGTTTATACTAATTACACATTCCAATCTACGTGTAATTTTAAATATTTCATTAACAATCTCGGGACCTGATTGTAGTTATGTCTGTTGTTTTGCCTGGAGAGGTCTGCGATGACCGTTCGTCTCGCTCCCCCCCCCCTCCCCCTGTGCGGCTTCTGCACAGAGTGGTCGTTCAGGTTCTGCAGGCAATCTATGCGGTTGTAACAGTGGGACGTAGGGAGTATGGGTAATCTACGTCATCTTTTGTCGTGACGCCTCTTCAATAGCTAACCAACACGACTTTTTTATTGTTTGAATCATGTTGCCTCTTCTTGGAGCTTGCAACATGATTACATATTTTGTGCCGCTCTTCAGCGGCTAAGCAGCACAATGATTTCATAATTTGACTCATGTTGCCTCTTATTATAGATTTCAACAAGATTGTATATGTTGTGCTGCCTCTTCGGTGGCTAAGCAGTACTACGTTTTCATTATTTGACCTATGTTGTCTCTGGTTGCAACATGCCCATCGCAACAATAGATCTTCGCCCATGCCATCGGGTGAGTGATAAGATCGTCAGAGCCTCCCCCCGCCCTCCCCCCCTTCCCACCCCCTCGGTGGGATGTGGTGGCTATTCGGACACTTCCCATGACACTGGGCGTCGTTCGTCGCATTGGTTGGCAATCAACAGGTGCACGTTCGACGTGAGGGAATGAGCGGCTGGTGTGTTAGGAGGACACGGGTCCTTCGGCGTGGAAACGTGCACCGTGGTGCTGAGAGATCGCATCGACTGGCGACTGTGTCATGGACTCACTGGCAGAGATCATCTTTCGCTTCTTATCCTTCTTTGGGGACCGCTGTTTCCGAGAGTACGTCTCTGTGTCAGATGACAGGAGCGAGCGCGACGTCCAGGCCCGAGGGCAGCCGTAGGGACAACCATCGCATCGACTTCCAATCCGCCACGAGGCTTCTCCTCACCTCCTTCTGGAGCCCCCTAGACCTGAGGGAGGACTGCGTTAGTCGTCGCTTGCCCCTCGTATTTCCGTCTTGACATCGCTGCTTGCGAAACATCCTGCAAGTGGTCGGGCAGTACATTTGACTGGGATCCGTCTAGAGCGCCGCTGCATACGTGAGAAGTAAAGATGTCATAGTGGTGGGAGGAATCAGATCCGTTCTCGGAGCTGGGCAATCCGTCGCTGCAGACATGCTGATCGTACATGACTCTCTTTTCCGCAACCCGAGCCGGTCTTTGGCTGGCCGTCGTAAATGATGATCGCCCTGCATACCCCGATGGAGAGGTAAGACGGGCACGCTTACGCAGCTCAATGGGAACTTCTCGCACTCCATTCAGTACAGGCTGGGTGGTAAATTGTGCACATTTGCCCGCGACTTGGGTGTGAATCGTTACATAGGGCCTGAATACAGCCATCATATCGTCCGCCGCCCCTTGGAATGGGAGTTAAAATACGCAGATCGTCTTGAAACTGAGACCAGAATGATCCGCAGTCACTGGAGCAATAATGCCGTCCGAATATCATTGTTGTGATCGGTAAAAGGAAGCTTCACATCGTATCGAAGAAATCGTTCTATTTCAAGCGCTTTGGGACATGCTTATTCTTTCGAGAAACTGAACTTCAGCGTCGATTTGTATTATGAGTTCGCCATTTACTTCAAAAGAAACTCCCTTGCACGAAAGTCGCTGTACCACGTAAACACCTCGAAAAGAGCGTGCATCGTCGAAGACTTACAGTCCCATCCTCACCGTTTTGCCAACGAAGGTAGGCTGTTAACCGCTGCATTATTAAGCAGATGTGCTGACCACTACGCCATCCGGACACAGTGGTCATCGCAATTACACGGACTGTCCTAGTACGCCTCCCCTCAGACCCAAATTCTCAGCTTAACCACACACTATTTATGCAGTGCCCGTTGCCCTTTATCTTCATTAGTCGCGGCATTTCGCCTATTCCTGAAAAGTTTCGACCATGGTGTGTATACGCACTGAAGTGATCAATTAGTCGTCTTCGCCTTAAATACGTATGTGGTGTCTGTTATTTCAGACATATTCAAATGGACTAACACTATTTTGTTACTGCATCTACTGTGAATCGAGACACAAAGGAATTAATGACATCAGCTGCCAGTGGGATTGATTTAAATCATTGCGGAAAGTTGAAAATTCAAGCCGGTCCGGTATCGGACCCGGGTCTCTCGGGACCCGGGTCTCTTGCTTACTTGGCAGATGCACCGATCATTGCACATCGAGATTCGGTGGTCATCGCAACTCAACGGACTACATAGCACGTCTCCAGTCAGACCCAAATACTCGAGTTATCCACTCATGTAGTGACCCTCCCCATTATCCTCATTACTCGCGGCGTTTCGCCGATTCATGTAAGGGCTCGAGCGTGGTGTGTATCCAAATGGTTCAAATGGCTCTGAGTACTATGGGACTCAACTGCTGTGGTTATCAGTCCCCTAGAACTTAGAACTACTTAAACCTAACTAACCTAAGGACATCACACACATCCATGCCCGAGGCAGGATTCGAACCTGCGACCGTAGCAGTCCCACAGTTCCGGACTGCGCGCCTAGAACCGCGAGACCACCGCGGCCGGCGGTGTGTATCCGTACTGAAGTGAAAAACTGGTCGCCACCCTTTAATTACATGTGGTGTTGTTCTTTCGGACATGTCGCCTTTGCGATGAGGCATTACAAAATATCGAAAAATGGTTAAAATGGCTCTGAGCACTATGGGACTTAACAACTGAGGTCATCAGTGCCCTAGACCGGAGAACTACTTATGCCTAACTAATCTAAGGACCTCACACACATCCATGCCCGAGGCAGGATTCGAACCTGCGACCGTAGCAGTCGCACGGTTCCGGATTGAAGCACCTAGAACCGCTCGGCCACTGCGGTCGGCTACAAGATATTCAGTGATGTAATGCGTGTTGTTCAATGGTGTTTCAGATACGACAGACATGTTAATTTTGCTTCAGTTATTAGATCCAGAGAGAGGACACTTCATTTAAAATTTGAAATTTTGTTCCCCATTGCGAGCTCTGGTTAAAACTTCGACGTGAGCAGTTGAAATGTACACGCGTTTTTCTTGTGAGAGCATAAAACCAGTTTTATTGGCCCATTTTTCCAGCTGTAGTACAGTTGCTGTATGGCCGGATGAAGCGTAAAAACTTGTAAAGCGATCCATAAACGATGATCTTTTAAGCGGGCTTCTGAATGCAGACGAGAAGTCATTGACACCTATTGCAATCAGTGTTCTACTGAACACACTGTCTTGGGGAGCTCCATTCTCCTCAGTAATGCGGTCACGAAGCGTATGGCCAATGCTATAGTGGAAGAACCTTTCTCCAAGGAAGGACTGAATAAAAAGTTGTATACCTCCCCACAGTACATTACGTGCACTATAGTCTTCCCTTAAGAGGATTTCCTTGAAAGGCTCTTTCAGTTCGTTTTTGTCCATCGGATGGTACGGTGGAGAGTGTAAAGAACACACTGCGATCTTACCAGTTGTGAGAACATCCACTGCCACTGCGAGTATGTCCGTCCCTAGAGGGTCTGGAGAGAAATGGAATCTGACAAAAACAACCGCTCCCGTCTTTAATCCTTTCTCTGGTAAGATCGTTCTTCCTTGAGGGATTGTAGGCCGTTAACACAGGTGTCTTCACATATAAGAAATGGCAGAACAGACACAGTGACTATAGTACTGCATGTGTAAAATGTGTACATTAATAACAAAGTCATTAGCACAGTTACAGCACAATGCTTCAGTGGACATAGGGATATTTAACAGTGTGAAAATCTCGCGTACAGACATGACACAAGTGACACCCAATCACCTGACCACGTTCGAAGTGCGTGAGTTCTGCGGAGCGCCCCATTCTGTTGCCTCACGATGTCTAATGACTACTGAGGTCGTTGATATGGAGTACCTGGCAGTAGATGGCAGCACAATGCACCTGATATGAGAAACGTATTTTTGGGGGTTGTGCAGGTACGATCAGTACATCGGTGAACTGCTCCCAGAAATCTGAGTGAACTTTATTTCAGTATATGCAAATTTAATGACGTAACCTACTGTTCTGTTTTGTGAACTCTGTCTACTGACCTCAGTCCCCTGAGAAGCGATATTGCAGCCCACTGCAGGCAGGAATGAAAGGGATAGCTTTCCACCGTGGAGAGTGACAATGATATTGAATACAGCTACTTACTGTTCATATACAGTCGAAAATAGGATAAAAGAGGCTAGTATAACATTATGAGAGCCTGCTGGGATAGCTGGTCCCGAAAGAAGCCGAATAAGACGCCCTACATCGTTTATACCGCTGGGGAAGCGTCCTGCTGTCGGAACACAAGCAGCCGTCTCTCTGAACAGCCGGCCGGGGTGGTCGAGCGGTTCTAGGCGCTACAGTCTGGAACTGCGCGACCGCTACGGTCGCAGGTTCGAATCCTGCCTCGGGCATGGATGTGTGTGATGTCCTTAGGCTAGTTAGGTTTAAATAGTTCTAAGTTCTAGGGGACTGATAACCTCAGAAGTTAAGTCCCATAGTGCTCAGAGCCATTTGAACCATTCTCTCTGAACGGGCGGTTTTACAATTGAGTTACCAAAACGTCCTACGTCCTGGGTTCAATCCCGGCCACTGTTTATATTCTGAATAAAAATTATTCCTCGTAGCTGTCGAACATTTACAGCATAAGCAGTCAGCCACTTTCTATCGCCTGCTTTCTCAAAACAGAGAACAGGAATGGATAGAGATTCAAGATAACTTCATGCCCTCCGAGTGGGAACTGCCCAAAGACGGGAGAATAAACACTGGTCGTTGAAATGGTATGCAGAAGAGAACAGAAATCAAAGCGTTAAAGACAAGCAATGTGGCCTGGAACTGAGGATTGGACTTTTCAGTGAAAACACATACAGAAACAGTAGTCCAGTCAGGTCTCCGGGAGGGGACTATGAAGTAGTTAGTAATGGGATAAAAAACTCAAACCCAGCGGAACGGTAACATTGTACCCCGGGAACTACGGCACGTTGAATTGCTGCTCACGACGATGCGCGTCTCCAGCATTGTTGCTGCCACGCATAGGTCGCCTGGCACGAGGTACTCAGTCGAGGACAAGAGGGCAGCGGGGAAGAGAGTGAGCAGCACGGACAGAGCTGCAAGGTCGCTGTGGGGCAGCCTGCTGTAGTACGAGCCTGGGCTAGCAGCGAAAGGAACTTATCGATCTGCAGATGTCAGTTCCTGTTCTGACTGGGTGGACGTGACTGGAGTCTCCAGGGGAGGCCGTGCTGACCATATACGCATGGTTGTGTGCTGTCGAGCGCTGTTGCAGAAAGAGAATGTCGTTCCAGAGGCGGTTGACGAAAATATCAGCAGTGCAGTCGCTTGAATTGTGGTTAAATGCACCGTCATGCTGTACTAGGAGTTGAATTGTTCAGTATTTTCGTATTTACTGTTGTCCTAAAGGCGGGAGGCGGGACCACTGCAAGACCCAAGTGTGTTTGGCTGAGATATGCATCAGCTGTTGAAGATTTGTGTGAATTAGACCCTTGTGTATCCTCTTATATTACTGTTACGTCTTGATTAAACGTATGGTCTCCTTGTACATGGTTAGCACAGTAATTTTTCTGGACCTGCCTATCTCGCTGTAGTGTACATTCCATCACAGCGCTGGCCTTTTTTCTGTGTTTTTTAAGTTGTCTATTTTGTACTGTCTTTAGTTGATTGGCAGAAATGATGTTGCCTTAAGGTGTTTTGGTGTCAGTTCTCATTCGGATGCATCTGTGAATTGTATCCTAAACTTGTGCCCAGTTACCATATTAAATTATTGTTCCTTCCAGTTTGTGGATTTACGTTGTGCTCTCCTGTTCTTGTAAAATAAAATTTGTGCTGAGGTCAAGAATTTTGCCGAGTTGGCGTTTCATGCTAGATTTTAAGTTTAGGTGTATTTGTTGGTCTTCAGCGAGAGAAATATTATCTGCTTATGTTTTTTATTATACCAATGAGCTCTGATTTTCTGCATTGTCTTATTAATAAGTGTTTTTAAACTTGATGAGTATTAACGTGCCCAGCAGCTCCAGCTACTTACCACCGCCAACGTTTGCTTCGCCACATTTATATGAATGTCGAGGGCTGAATGTGGTAAGACAGCTAGAACATAAAGGCAGAGAAGCTTAATGGTTTAAAACAGAAATATTAGGGATCAATGGAGTTAAACTGAAAGACGAAGATAGCTGATCATTTGAACATAGGATGACAACAGCATCAGAAAATGGTTTAACCGGAGTAAAATTCATTATGAATAGTAAGGCAGGGCAATGAATTACTGTGAATAGTATAGCGACATAATTGTTTTCGTCAGAATGGACAGAAAACTAACGCCAACAACAATAGTTCAGATGTACATGCCGACATCACTGGCAGAAGACGAAGAGATTGTGTATTTGAGTGGAATGGATGGGTAACTCAGTGTGTACTGGAACAGAGAAATGTAATAATCACGTGGGTTGGTAATCTGCAGTACGGGAGAGTTTAGGAGCAATATACCCTCGGCAATGAGAATGAGAGAAGAGAAAGGCTCCTTGGGTTTTGAAAATATGTTTTGCGAGTAATAGCAAAAACATTGTTCGGAAATCACCAGAGGAGAAGGGAGTATACTTTTAAAAGGCCAGGAGAAAAGCTGGATTACATCATGGTGATACAGAGATTCCTAAAGAAGATATTAAGTTGTAATAGGTACCCAGGAGCTAATGTAGGATCAGATTACAATTTAGTAATGATGAAGAGTCGACTGAAGTTTAAGATAATAGCCAGGAATAACCAACGTACTAGGAAGTGAGATACTGGACTGAGGAATGATGTGGGTACGAAGTTATCTGAAGTTGTAGCTACAGCAGTAATAAATACCATAGCAGGTGGTTCGGTTGGGGAGGAATGGACACCTCTAAAAATGAAAATCACGGAAATTGGACACACATGTAAAGATATGAGGAAGGTAAATGTTGAGAAACAGCTGATCAGTGAAGGATGAAACTACGAAAATGTTCACGAAAAGAACGGAACCCCACAGTACAGGTCATCTATAAATCAAATAAATATGATTTCCTAACTTGACCCATAAACCGTTGCCTTCTTTTGACAACTGAGAAGCTGAAGCTATGCTGCAGAGGTTGAAGGATGAGTGTTACATGTTAATATTACGACGATAGTTAAACAAGTGGTTTGGAAGAGCGAGAAGGTATGCACCTTTATCATCAAAGTTAATATCACTGCCTAGGAAATACGGAACTATCGGCGTCTCATAGGTGTGTTACGGGAATTGCGTGAAATTGTGTGGGATAGAACCTCATAATCAACCGCAATTATTTCGATTAAATTTACTGCTACTGTTCCATTCAGTAAATTTGAAGCCATACGCTTTTAAAGGCAATTATTTCGCACTAATTAATTTTGTACAATTATTTTACGTGTGACCTTAAACCAAAGCGTCTGCGTTGAAAGCTAACAGCTATGAATATTTCGTCGGCGTCTGTATCGTGCCAGGGTTATGTAAACCATAAAGTATCATGTGCGTGATAGCACGTTTTCTCTAAGTTACGTGTCAATGGATAACCTTCATTTTCTATCATTAGTGTATGTTTCACTTCGCAGAATTTTAGTTTTTGTGTACTATTATGACAAACATCTACAGAACCTTTGAAATAATTGCCTCGGTTTTCAATGTAGAAGCAGTCGATCTGTTGTCATTGTCTTGTCTTGTTTTTACGGGTAAGGAGACATACCAGTACCCACCGAACTTTTGCTATTAAGCACCAAACCAATAATGAATATCTTTATCAATTACAACTAATCTTCTAAGTAATTGTTCTTCGGGAATGTATATGAAAAACATAAGTGCTTACCTGGGAATGTTTTTAAGTTTCAGTTTTTGTCATTTCCGTGAAGTGATTCAGTAGTACCCTTCATTATAAACAAAGAATCTCTTAGAAGTTTCGTAAAACATGGACACTTTTGTAATGCAACACGGCGGTTCAGACTGGTGTAGTAAATAAGAAAATTGCAGTATGGAGAAAGGAAAGGTGCCTGAAGATGACGATGTTTCATCGAAACTGATTAAGGCAGAAGGAAATCTAATACAGGCTGAACTTACATAATATCTAGGGACGAAAACAGTTTCCCAAAGGTATGAAAACGTTGTAACTGTTCTTCACAAAGAAGAAGGCAGAAAAGACTTACATAATTATGGGACCATCAGCCTTCTCTCTTAATATGTAAGATATTTACTAAAATTATCACCTATTGCATACAAATTAGGTTTCAGTCATGAAAAGGGCAAAATACTTTTAGAAATGGATACATCAGAATGGAAGTTCAGCAACTTGTGACCGAAATGGCAGAACGCAGCAATGACCACTCTTCCTAAGGTGATAGACTCTGAAATAGCGTTTGAGTCAGTTTTCCTTTCTTCCCTTGAGAAACCGGGCGTTGATCTACTCTATGTTAGTACACCAAATAATTAATGCGTCAGTGCTCCATATTCCATTAGACTCCATCAGAGAAGTGGGAAATAAAGAAAAAAATGGGAACATTCACAACTATTCTGTAAACCCAAGAAGACGTCTTCATATTTCTAAGCTGTGAGAAGAAAAAAGTTCATTTTACTTTGGTATAGCTGAATCGCCTCTGTTTCCTGATCACTTTTAGTATTGGCCTCTTATGCAGATCAAATTCAAAACCCAACAGAAGACCATAATGAAAAATTTTGCAAAAAAAGTGGTTCAAATGGCTCTGAGCACTATGGGACTTAACAGCTATGGTCATCATTCCCCTAGAACTTAGAGCTACTTAAATCTAACTAACCTAGGGACATCACATAACACCCAGTCATCACGAGGCAGAGAAAATCCCTGACCCCGCCGGGAATCGAAGAAAAATTTTGCACGTAGGTGTGAACATAAATAGTAGTAAGACTAAAATGTAATCTCTGTATATAAAAGAACAGGAACTTGAATTTTGGAGAAGGTGTGGGTTTTATACTGTAGGCATCGTTTAAGAAGGCAATTTTCGGAATTGCAACCCTATAGGGGTGAAGTAGGGATGAACATTTTTTTTTTGAAAATGTCGCCATTAAAACAATTTTGAAATTAGACCTCCGAAAATTGGTATTTGGTTTTTCAGTCACAGAAATAAAGAAATACCTGTTTCCGTATTTTTTGAAATTTTATGGGGTTGAAACAGAGGGTGAAAGCTTGTTTTGGAAACATATAATGATGAAAGAACTACTAAAGCATTTTAAAGCTACGACCATGAACACGGATATTTGACTTTTCGGTTTTTGGAAACTAAACCACTGAGGGGGTGAAATAGATGAGATTTTTTATGAAAGCATTTTTAAATCTAAATCTACGAAAATCTTAGTTTGGCTTCTCAGCTAGAAATAAAGAAATACGTGTTTCACTGATTTTGGGAATCAACTTTGTGGGTATGAAACGGGAGTGAAAGTCTTTATGGAAATATTTTATTGTGCAAGCAATTTTGAAGCTAAATCAATGAAAATTTCCATTTGGCTTCTCTATTTGAAATAATTCACATGTATGTCACTGTTTTTTGAAATTCAACTGCTAAAAAGGTGAAATAGGGCGTGAAATCCTTTATGAAAATATTTCATTGCGAAAGCATTTTTAAAGGTAAATCTTTCAAAATGTGTTTAACTGTTTTTTTGAAATTCAACAGCTAAAGGGGTGAAATTGGGTCAGACTGATTCACTGACTCATCATCGGCCATCCCCAAAGCGCTAAGGACAGAAACTTGAAGTTTGGAGAGGGTGTGAATCTTATACTGTAGGCATCGTTTATGAAAGGATTGTCCGAAATTACACCCGTAAGGGGATCTTTTTGAAAATATGTCACCATTAGCGGAATTTTAAGTTAGAACTACAAAAACTGCTGTTTGGTGTCTCAGCCAGAAAAGAAAAAATATATGTTTCAGTATTTTTGGAAAATCAGCTACCATGGGGGTAAAATACAAGGTTAAATTTTTTTTGAAGGTAAATAATCACTAAAGAACTACATTTATGACAACTGGGATTTGGCTTCTCGGTTAGAAATAAAAGAAACTTGTTTCAGTGTTTATGCAAATTCAACATCCAAGGGAGTACAATAGCGGATGAAGATAAGAAAATATTTCGTTACATTAAAAAACTTTTAAAGCTAAACTTATAAAAAATTGGTATTTCACTTCTCGGTTTGATATAAAGAAATATTTGTTACGGGATCAAAGATGCTATGGAAATATCCGCACAGCAATGCGAAAGGCATGATTGACAAAAATATTGGACACCAGCTACCGGAATCGCTTTTTGGTCAGAAGTACATTAGTACGTTCGGAAAAGACCATGCTTATATCTCCTTGGTTAGCGTGAAAAACTTAGAAGGTGTTGCAATTTGTGAAAAACATACAAATTCGGTTAAATAAAAACAAAATAATCTCTGCAGGCCGTACAGACTACGCGAGCGAAGCAGCGGGCGCTAATACACACAATGAAAATAAAACAGTACAAACTAACAATTAAATCACGTCGTGAGTCAAGGTAGGAAGACCTCTACTGTTGCTATGTGTGCTCGACTGATAAGCAGTGAGTGATAAATGTGCTGAAAATAATGTCAGATAAGATCGTATTTTTTTTTTATTTTCTAGATATGGCTGCAAATCGAATCAATGAAATGGAGACACAAACAGCAAAGACGGAACTGGAGATCACTTTCGAGGAAACTGAATTTGTTACAAGTACCACCTACCAACTACAGGTTACCAGGCAGAGTACTAGCGGGGGGGAGGGGGGGAAACAACGACGCACCTCGAACGAATTACCCAAATGAGACGGAAATCAGTACGTGTGATAAGCAATTATAGACAAACAAACGGTTACAATTTTTGAAAAAAAAGCAAGATTTTTTCAATAGAAAGAACTTTACAAACTAGGCAAGTCAATAACGCTTTGGTCCTCCTCTGTCCCTTTTGCAAGTAGTTATTCGGCTTAGCATTTATTCACAGAGTTATTGGATGTCCTCCCGTGAATATCATGCCAAATTCTGTCCAATGTCGCGTTAGGTTGGAAGGGACTGTTCATAGTGCTCCAGTTGTTCCCAACTGGGGAGGGGGGGGGAGATGTGGGGACATTGTTAGCTAAGGTACGGTCTAGGAAACACGAGGACAAGCAGTAGAAACTTTCGCCTTGTGGGAGCCGGCATTATCTTGCTCAAATGTAAGCTTAGGATAGCTTACCGCCGGCCGCAGTGGCCGAGCGGTTCTAGGCGCTACAACCTGGAACCGCGCGACCGCTACGGTCGCAGGTTCGAATCCTGCCTCGGGCATGGATGTGTGTGATGTCCTTAGGTTAGTTAGGTTTAAGTAGTTCTAAGTTCTAGGGGACTGATGACCTCAGAAGTTAAGTCCCATAGTGCTCTGAGCCATTTTTGATAGCTTACCACGAAGGGTAATAAAAGGGGGAGTAGAATATAGTCGACGTACCACTGTGTTATAAGGGTGCCGCGGATGACAGCCAATGGGGTCCTGCTATGAAAATAAATGACACGCCAGACCATCACTCCTAGTTGTCGAGCTGTATGGTGGGCTACAGGTTGGTGTTTCACCAATTTCTGGGGCGTCTCCAGACGTGTTTTCGGCCTGGGATGTCATTTACTGGAGTAGGATAGTCTTCAGTGATGAGTCCGCTTTGAATTGAGCCCCGATGACGAGCGAAGACTTGTCTGGAGACGCCGCGGACAATAGTGGGACACCAACTTCATTGTCGACCATCATGGGTTTACATTTCAGCAAGATAATGCCCGCCCGCACACGGTGAGAGTTTCCACTGCTTGTATTCGTGCTTGCCAAACTCTGCCTTTGTCAGCAAGGTCACCAGATCTCTCCTCAATTGAGAAGGTTTGATTATTGGCAGGGCCCTGCAACGTGTGCGGGATTTCGGCGATCTACCGCGCCAGTTGGGCAGAATTTTGCACGGTTGTCTTCAGGAGGACATCCTAAAAGTCTTTCAACCAATGCCAAGCTGAATAATATCTTGCATAAGGGTCACACTTGGACCATCGCGTTATTGACGCTTAACTCGTGAATATTTCTCAGTCAGTATCTAAGGAAGTGGATAGAGTCAAACAGAGACCAGAGAATTGAGATTGGTACATAGTAATACGACTAGAGACGCTACGTGCCACAGCTTAGGAAACGATTGGAGGAACACTGGATTAAGATCTTGCACACTTTGCTCAAGGAAAGGGAAAATGCAGCTGAATAGTGTAATCCGGAGAAGGTGTACACGAAAAGAAGAAGAAGAAGAAGAAGTCATAGAAGTAGCTGCTGTGTTTCTTTATAGCTGAATACAACGACTGCATCAAACAGTTAGACAGCAGAGGAAATATTATTTGGAATGCTTATGACAAACTATACAGCATCTTTCAAACGAACTTCCCAGCGTGTTGAAAGCGGAAATGGCAAATCCGTTAGATTACAAGTTTTGCATTACAGCAGTGAGACAGTTAAGGAGAAAAGCATTCAAAGTATTCGGTTTGCTCAGTGAAGAGTAGGGAGGTGCATGTTGACAAAAATCGTAATTAGCAAGTTTATCTAAGACACGGAAATTCTGAGAAAACACATCAGTGTTGTCTACATTACGTACCTTTATTTGGCTTTCTGAAGACATTTATTTCATTTGATAGTATTTCCCCATATTTTTCAGAACTGTAAAATGCGTTTGCTGCGCTGAGGCATGGTTTAAGAAAATCCTCATTCTTGTCACAAATATTACAAAATATTTTTGGTGGGTATGTTTTTAAATAGACTTGCTTTGGGCAGTTAATGAAATACTTTTATAAAATCAAAGAAAAGACATTGTTGTTCACTCTTGCATCGTAATACATTGCATCGTAATACATAATACATACATAGATTTCTATTCACTCCCACACAATCTCTAAGTGTAACTACGAGTGGAGATCTTTTATAACAGAGACTTCTACGAAGGACTTAATTCATACTAGTAAATTGTTATCACAGTTTAATTAATTTTCAGCAAGTGGAATGTTTAATTAGCTGCAGATATCACATTGATTTAGTTCTAAACGATTTTGTCAGTGACCGAGCGTCCTTAAACAATATGGCCAAGGTTAAATAACTGTTATAAATAAAACTATTGGTAATTAGTAAAATAAAATAATAATAAATAATCTACTGTTCAAGTTATGTTTCACCACACTTTGGAGTTTTAGTCTCTATGATTTCTAGCAGTTGCACTCAGGCACAGGGGTGGGAACGAAAATGTGGTGATATGAAACATAACTTGGGAATACCTAGCAATTTCAGCCAGATTTGTTAGGAACATGACATGATTTGTATAAAAGTACTGTGGGAGTAAGATTTCCCACTACCATTAGGCTGACGATGTGGATGAAAAGGGGTGACGTAAAAATGTTCGAAAACTGCCTGTTGGGATATATTTCTAATATTGACTTGGATTGGAATACTTTTAAAAGTATGAAGCGTAATTTGTCTCTTATTTCTGTGGTACAGTGTGTCAACCATACCATGAGAACTAGTACTGCAGCGAGTCAATAATTTTGTCAATGTACAAGGTGTATCAAAAAGACTAATCCGATTTGACACGTATTTATTTCTGGAACTAATAAACATACACAGTGAATTTTGTTTTTTGATGAACGGGAAACTCAAAAAGCTTTTTCCATACCTTTTCATAAGTTGGTAAATGAAGTAGTTAGAATCAGTCTCCAACTGTGAGGAAAGAAAATTTTCAAGCATATCGAGATATGTGCTTCCTGTAACAATGTTATCAGCAAAAAAATGGAGCATGTACCTTTTACCATGAAACTACGCAAACACATTAAATTTTGGAGAGTCCATCTCATGTTGTACGACTTCATGTGGTTGTTCCGTACCCATATTCTTACGTTATGGCGGTTCTACTTTCTATTAAATGGAATGTTGCCTTGTCGCTAAACACTAAACGTGGAAGAAAACTGTTATCCTCCATCTTGCCAAGAATGTAATTATAGGACTCAACACGTTGTTGTTTGTCACCTTCACGATGAGCTTGTGGTAGCTGTATTTTGTATGGTTTGACGTATAAGCGTCGACGCGACACACGCCAGACGGATATCGGGGATATATTGAGCTGTCGAGCTGCACGGCGAACGGATTAAGGCGGACCCCTTGTGAAACTATGGCGGACGCTTTCGACGTCTGTGTCATTCTTTCGGGGACGGCTCGACGATTTGCCTTTACACAAACAACCTGTTTCTCGGAATTGTTCATGCCATCGTCTGATGCTCTGTGCTGTAGGAGGTTCCACACCGTACCTGGTACGGAAGTCACGCTGAACAGTTATTACTTGCCCGTACTTTGAAAAACTTAGAACACATAATGCTTTCTGATGTCCCAACACCATTTTTAATACAACTGAAAAGGGCGCACACTGCTGCCACCTAGTGGGAAACATGTAAAACTTGAGAATTTGCTCTTTTCAGCAGTACGTTGTTCCTGCACATATCTGAAATAACATAATAGTTAAGATTTTTTAATTGGATTTTTCTGTTTGATACACCCTGTATATTCGGAGCTAAGATCAAGGCACGGGGCTGAATACCACAGATAAATTTAACATACTCTCTGGAGTATATTTGCGAGAAACAGCACAGAATCAGGCATAAATGTGTGCTAGATATGTCACAGGCACATATGTTTATCTCGTGCTAAGCCCCTGGACCGATTTCAACCAATCTTGATTGGTAAGAAATATTGTGGGCTTGGGATCGACAGAGAAAGGGGACGGACGGAGAAGGTGGACAGAGAGGAAGAATGAGAAAATGAGGGGTGGAAGAGGTGGACAGAGAGAGGGGGAGGAGGAGATGGACAAAGAGATGGGGTAGGAGGGGATGGACAGGGAGAGGAGGAATAGAGCGGAATAAGTAAATACCCAGAGAACGCTTGGTTTCTCGACTAATTACTATGTATGAAGAACGTAGCCCACACACTGGCTTCACATTCATGCTGACATCTGATATTCACTGTAGTCCACCAGGCGAGCATTGTCATGAAGTCATACAGATTCGATTCAGACTCTCTCTTGGCGCTACTTATCTCAGCGACTGCTCCATGGAATCATTACTGTAGTACAACAGTCACATTGCAGTTTTCCTTAACAGTGTTTTTATACAAAAACTTTTGAGTTAATGAACATAAAATGACGCACATACAAAACTTTACTTTCATACTACGCGTTGTAAGCTGTTGCTGGTCAGTCATTAGCGTAGCGTTTGTTCTTTAGCATGCGATAGGTGGGAGTTGGTGCGCAAATCCAGAGAGTTTAGGGATCCACGGATATAGAGATATGGAGAAGTTTGACTCACTTGTCGTAGCAAGGGGTGGAACGTGATGTTAAACAGTTTACTTAAGCCACTAAAAGGTAATTTCTTTGTTTTGTGTGTTTATGTGACAATTATTAGTGTAAGCAGTACACTTCACTGCAAAATTTAAGACAATTTATGCGTATTATATCTAATTTTCGCGTACCTCTGATGTGCAATGCTTATTGAACGATGTGTTTGAATTGAACTGTATCGTAAGAATTAACTGTGAAAATACCACAATGAGGGCTATAAGATTACTATGAAAGTGTCGTTGACATATTTAGAAACGAATTAATTGATTATTACGTTGGGAATAATGTGATAATGCACACGACAATGCGATCGATAGAACTGTGTGGTGTGGCTGTTGAAGTTATGCAGCCCGACGATGGAAGATTTTTCAAAACATACCTGTGTTACTTCGACTGGTATAGCAACACCCGTTCCCTCCGTATCGAGCTCTTGTGTGGTGTTCAGAGATTTTAGCTTCTCTACGAACGACAGTGACGTGGGGGAAGGAGGAGCCAGTGCTGCAAGTAAAGGCTGGTGGTTTAACCCACGGTCACGAAACAAAATTTGCTGTCACCTACCTGAGCAGTATCGAAAAAGTGTACTACAGAAGATACTATAAAATAATAGAAACGGCAGTGACCCTTCCTTTTATTCTTCCAACTGGGCCATTCTCAATGAGTGCTAGACAAACTGATAGCAATGAATCTAGCCCTAGCAACAAACTTGAAACTGCAACAGCATGAGTAGTCGCCGTACAGCATCAAAATTAACAGCAACAGTAGCCACATGAAAAGAAGGAGAAGCGCCCAACAAACGGTACCTTCTGCTAACATTGTCATTACAGCAGCAACAAGAATGGAGCCTGCAGTAGAAACAACAACCAATACCGTCGAATTTAACGGCTTTAGAGCATCTGTTTGTTGTTCTGTCCACAAAGTTTCCATATTTCGAAGAGTAGAAAGAAGATTGGGCCCTTGCTTCAGTGACAGTACTTTGTGGCATTCCAGATTAAAGAACAAAATTTTCATAGATAACTTTTCTCCTATTGGTCGAAACGAGATATTTTTCACATAACCTTTCTTCTCTAATGGACTGTGGCCCTGAACGTCACAACATGGAATGTTTAAAGTGTCTGGATGTGTTCTTGTATTATTTCCCATCAGACAGTTTTTATGTGAATCTACAAAGCATCGACAGTGGTAGATGAGGTATTGCGGCCGCTGGAGGACTGTGATGAAAAGCTGGTTCGTCTAACAAATCCATGCACTTTCCGTAGGCTACTTGTTAAGTGACTGTGCTGCTCAGGTAAGCAGAAATACCGGAAGAACGATTGAACGTTTGTTATCTTACATAGGTGGGCATTGTGCTGAGCAAAATAATGTTCGAAGTTTCCTAAGTAGGGAGGTAATAACCGGGCTCTAAACCTATCCGATGTGTTTCTATGACATTCAAATTATACTCAACACTTAGGTTGCAAGTGGCACGTTGTATAAATTCTAGATGGAAACTATGATACCTGGTGATTACTACTATACTACTCAACAATCGAGATTGCCAGAGTGTGATAGCTGCAGTAGTGTCTAATTAAGATGTAAGTGTTCACAATTTCAGAGAAGCTGTAGAGGGTACGTTACGAACACTGTATTTTGGCAGTCGTCATCTCGACAAAGACACTGATCTATCTGCTGTCTCTAGGCAGCGAAAGCCAATAAAATGTCGTCGATACTACCGAGCCAGCTTTATTGTCAGTGCTTTTTCCACAGACAACGGTCATACGAAACCCAGATCGATTGCCAATGCATGCGTTTGGTGTCCATCCACTCGCTTTGGATAGGTGTGACTGCTGTATTTTTTATATGAATCGGAAAATAACAACATGAAATATGCGTGTGTATTACGAACTTCCTAAAGGTCTAAAATATGTCATAAGCTATTTCAGCACTGAGGAGGAGCCATCAACTCCCTCACGGGAAGACCCAGTCAGTAATGAATACCCTCTAGGTAGCTGCATTGCACGCGTTCTGCGCATGTGCGGACCGCGAACCACTTGTCCCACGGGCGTGACGCCAGGACAGCTAGGAGCGTACGCCTGATTGTCCGCGTTGCCCGCAGCAGCCCGCGGACGTCCTGCTTCCGGCGAGAGGGCATTCGAGCTGAACAGTCTGTTCCGCATGCAGCGATCCTATGAAACCCAGCTCGCTCTGATCGTCCGCGAGATCCAGAAGGCAGTAAGCAATGATTAATGCCGTACTTCTTGAGCTCTAAAAGGCGTTCGATGAAGTCTCACACTGACATCTCATGTATAATATGTGTACATAATATTAGACCAGATTTGTGATTGGATTGCATAGTTGCCCTCGTAACTAGAACACAGCACATCGGCCTTGATGGAGGGAAATCTTCTTCAGAATTAAAAGTAACTTCAGTAAATTTCGAGAGATATTAGGCTCCAAATATCTTTGCACAGGTTACAAAATTTTCTTAAATTATGGGCCCGTTGTTTGAGTGCACAAATATAGCGCCTGATGACATTCAAGTTGTGTTGCATTGGGTTGGGAGTATGGTGGTGGTAAGTTCTTATGGGGCCAAAATCCTGAGGTCATAGGTCCGTAGGCTTACACACTACCTAACCTAACTTAAACTAACTTACGCTGACGACAACATACACACCCATGCCCGAGGGAGGACTCGAACATCCAACAGGGCGAGCCGCGAGAACCGTGGCAAGGCGCTCAAGACCGTGCGGCTACCCCGCGCGGTTTGGGAGTATGGTAGCCAAGACGTCAAGGTGAGTTCACAATCATGCCCTTCAATCTACTGTACCACGATTTTGCCCTTTTTACACGGACAGTTTTCCTGCTGGAACTACCACTCACATCAGGGAAGGCATCGAGCACGAATGGCGAGGTGCTGCACAATATCGTTGACGTAGTCCCCAGTTATGGTGCCTTCGGTAACTGCCACAGGTTCCATGATAGGCTAGGCGAGTGTCCCCACAGCATAATACTGCTGCCATAGTATAATACCGCCCTTACCGGCCCTGGTCCGCGGTGCAGTGCGCGTTCCGAGCAGCTGTTCGCCTTCAAGGCGGCTTATCTGGACACGATCACCACGTAACGCACCCGACGGGGTCACGTGTTTCCGATAGTCCACGGTCCAGTCTCAATGACCCCGTTCCTACTGCAAACGTAAGTGACGATGTCGTTAGGTCAACAAGAATACGTTGTCACATCCCAAACGTGATTGTTGTCGGTGACTGAGCGACAGGGGCTCACTAGGAACGAATTAGCCGGTTGACGTATATGAAAGGCAGTCTAATCCTCCCTGAAAAATAAGATAATCACTGGATGGTAGCTTGAGTGATTTCAACAAGAAGTGCGTTACAGTTCCTAGTTTATTTCTTGAAATGACTTGTCTTCTGCTGTTCTTATTGGCTGGGTTTCATACCCACGAAGAGATGAAGTCGTTATACAAAGACGGTAATCTGATGGCACAGTTCAATCTATACTGAATATCACTGTTAACTGGTCCTGTAACTACTCCACAACGATCAGAGTTCCTCAGTACTATGTACTTCCTTTCAGAGCTTCTGGCAGCTCTAACTCTCTGACTCACTCTATTTCTCTCATACTCTCTCGAGGAGCGCCGTGCTCCCTAATTTTGTTCAGCCTTTTCCCTTCATCTTCTTCTCTCGCTGAGATGATGTGAAGCTGAAAACGTGTTCCCTTCTCATTGGCTCTGATTTTCACTCGTCCGTAGTAACTTTCCGTAGGCTGGTTAAAGGGGAAGAGGAGTCTGTCCATTTGATGCATTTGTAGCCTGTCATTGGCTTGGTATGATGTATAGTTTCCCTTCTCCCAACATCTCTTTCTGTCCTCTATCAGCCATGTCCTCGGAGTTACTTCAGAAAACCTTCCGTTCCCTGGGTGTTGTGTGCTGTCCTTAGGTTAGTTAGGTTTAGGTAGTTCTAAGTTCTAGGGGACTGATGACCATAGATGTTAAGTCCCATAGTGCTCCGAGCCATTTGAACCATTTGAACCTTCCGTTCCCTTATTTTGATCTAGATGTGTACTGAGTATACTTGGCAAGGATACAATATAATGCTGCTGTGTTCGCATTCTATCCGGTGTTCGCTTCCATCCTGGCGCCTGTTGTGTACTCGCCTTGAGAGACGCTTGGCGCCCTGCCGATTCCCGCTGCTGCAACTGGCTTACTTTTACTCTACAACACTTGGCCCTCTTTCTCTGTGGATACAACAACTTAGACGTCTTTTGTCGCGGAGCTCCGTGTTCAACAAAGTCTGCTGTACAAAGCGCGTAAATGTCCCGACGCCACGTTCAATGATGAGACGTGCATGTCGAGCAGCTTATCGCCTATTCGTGTTTTCACTATCCTTCAACCACTTTCTATAGATGCTCACGACATCAGCACACAAACAGCCGACAAGCAACGCCTTACCCGAGGTGCTCATTCCAGACGTCGGGCCGTAACTTTTGTCAAAGTCCCTCCCATATGTCATTGGATTCTTCTGATTGCGGCCGTAACTACACAAGAGTGATTCCTCACAGCTCTTTACTGTCCTCTTCCTGTCAATCTAGCAGTGGTCACTGGCCATAAAGCTGAGGCTCAGATGTAGCGCCAGATTTCTTATACGCTGTTAACACGAAATATGTGAACATTTAATATAAAACAATAATTTCAACTGGTATCTATTTCTGAATTACACCACAGCCTACAATATTATCTTAATATACAGTTAAACAAGCCAGAATCACGGGAAGTACATTAAGAATGCACACTTTAATTTACTTAATTTTTTATTTTAATATGTATACTGCGCTAATAAAAAAAATTATTTTCCATTAAATTTGTTTAAGAAAAGGTCCATCTTCATCGATTTCTTTTCTCTTATGCCTTTGTTTGCAACAGCGCAGGGTCAGCATAGTTAGTAACGACTGTGGCATGGTTAATATAAGGGTTGGGCGGATGCCCTTCGGGTCGCCAACCTGTTATTCTCCTGGACGGAATATGTGTGTCTGCGAGTAGTGTTATTCATGTGAAAGTGAGCGAAAGTTTTCTAAATATTTTCGAATCGTGTAACTGATGCGGGACCTGGATACTAGCCAATGTGGCTTACTTTTTCTTTACAAGATTTGGCCCTTTTTCTCTGTGGATACAACAACGTAGAAGTATTTTGCAGCGGAGCCACATGTTAAACTATGTGTGCTATACAAAGCGTGTAAATCCCCGACCACCACGTTCTATGATGAGGCGTGGATGTCGAGCAGCTTACCGCGGAACGCGGGTACCAGCCCCATATTTACTTAGTGGGCTGTGCTGAACCGCCTAAAAACCACATTCACACTGGCGTCCACACCAGCGTTCATCGTTAATCCGCCCGGCGGATTTTATCTGGGGCTGGTACATCTCCTCGTCCAGAAAGCGTCGCTTTAACACGGACAGGTATGCGGGTAGATTACTCAGGTACCCTACCTTACGTTTACTTTTGAAGTGCAATGAACAACTAGATAGTTTCCCAAATTCTTATAAGGAAAAAAGTGTTTTTGTAGGAGGAAAATAATCTCTCTACATCTCCGGACTTTGATGCTGCAAATTTTATAATCTCTGCAAAATATCACCTTTACTGTCACCCAGTTTCCATTTGACATTTTCCCAATTTCTAACCATTTCTACGAAGGTAGCCCGATACATTCTATTTCTTTAATGTTGCTGGCGAAGAAGCCGAAATTTCTATAGATATATGCCAGAGCATTTTCAGTTTTTGGTTCAGAGAAAACATTTTGTACATCCCTTACTGAAATAAATCAATTAGACATTTCACGGCTTGAAAATGTCCGTTACAAGCCCAACAGCTTAAGTTTTGTACCTAACCTCATTACGGAAAATCAGATGGCAATAGTTCTTTACTGGGCGACACATGATCCGCGATTTTGATAAACATTTTCTCGGAGTAGTAAATTCTTTTATCTACTTCTGGGTAACTGCAGCGCATTTCTTTGACGATACTTCGCAACGCATCGACGAGACAGGTGAAGTGGTTACGCGTAGGGCTGTTGTCGCCTTCACCATGCAGAATCCGAATATGTTACAATAGCTTTTTCTCCTTCAGTTCCCTTAGGCCACAGCATTTTAAGCTTAACATTCACAAAACGGGCTACTGGTGAATGATATACAAGTTCCAGCACTTTGCCGGAAATCAGTACTGGCTTTGAGAGTTGTTCTCGGTTGAGTTTGCCACCAATGACATTGCTGCCGACCAGTCCACGTACGTCAATGTTCCGTCGATGGCCCTCTCTGTGTGTGGGCTCCTTATACAGCGCCACTTGAATGCGATGGCTTAAATGTCATGCCTTGGAATTTTTTATGTGAAAACTGACACCTCACAACAAGGGTTGGGATAATTTTAAGGAAAGGCACATGGAAGATGGACCCGCACTTTTCGTCATACGTCATATCATGGAATACACTTTAACAACAGTTATTATGATCACAAATTAAACACCTTCTCAAAAGATGAATAACAACACTCACAATAATTTAAAGAACTTGAACAGGATCAATTCATTAATAAAAACTTTAACAATTTATACCATTAAGAACAGGGCTTAAAACCAGGGATATACATAAGACCCCATATGCTAGTAAGAAGTCACACCAACCAAATATGACTGCAAGCTGGTCCAACAAATTGAGTTTTACTAGAAAAATGAATTAAAATGTCTGCCACTAAAAGTGCTAACAATTCCCAAGCGTGTGTAAAACTTTAAACAAATAGGCAACGCCCATCCAAAATTTAGAAAATGTAACAAGTCATCTCGGGAATTAACAACCGCTTCAGCAGTATTTTGGTCCTTTATTACTGTACCACTACAGGTTTCGTGGCATTAGAGACACATCTTCACGTGACATATGATTAAAACATCAGAGTGGGATAGAGGAATATAACAAGTCACGCCACTGATTGTGGCTGTTGGAAAGCCCTTAACAATTTATAAACCTTAATAAAATCCCGTAAGTAATAAAATACACAATCTCCCAAAATACGAGAAAAGCTGGACAGGTATACAATTTAAACACGGCTCCCAGCTGGTACACACCATCAAAAACAATAATCAGTCTTAAATAGATATACAATTCCTCAAAATACAAGAGGGGTGAGAAATTACAGCAATCAGTTATCACAGCAAACTGGCAGCAACCACGCAAGATTGACAATGAATGGAGTTAGCTAGTGAATGTGGATTAAAAATCAATAGTTCTTACTCATAAGTAAAAGCCTTTAAAACTTAACACGCTCGAGAACTAGCAAAATAGAGCCTGCAAGATTTAAACAAGTTGTTAAAGAGCAAACATAGTCACAAGGAACTTCTGACTTGCAGAACACACCTAAGGCTTGCTCTATTCTCAATATATGAACAGATCAACGGTTCCAGAATTAACTGGGGGCCACTCCGCTGTAGCACGTACGAAAACGTTCAAATTTACTTAATCCAACACGATGCAGCTGATATAGTAGCCTGGCTGCAGGCAAACCTAGACGTCATGCGACGACGGAAGTGTCGCCACAGCAGGAAGAAAACGCGCCTCTGCCCCGTGCCGAGTAAAGAGGAATGCGACATCCGCTGCCAGAACTACCCTGCCAACATGCATCAGACAGGAAAAAGTAATCTGTCTAAATAAGACTACAAACGACAATACCTTAGATGTAGGAAATATTAACTTATTGCGGAAGTAGCTACATGTACATGTCACGAACTTGGCGCTGCTTAATATTACATGAAAATTGACAACGTGGATTACAACCACCTGCAAATCCAAAAACCAGGACACTCTCTTTTTAACAGTGCATTGCCTTGAACATCAACTATATTGCAGTCCCGATTACATCAAATCAGTTTACAACAGAGAGTATTCATATCTTGCAATGATCTGGAACAAACAGATTAAAATCAATTACACTGACCGGCGACCGTCCACAGAATCACTCGGACGTGTAATGATTAAGACGAGTTTAATTCAACATTAACACATTTGTACCAATGAAAGATCAACACTTAATTCCTCTCAGGTACGAAGGAGACATGACTTCTAGGATTCGAAGCAGGGGTGTTATTTTCTCCAATCCGTACAGGTGATCTACAGGGGCCGTATTGTTTACATCTCCAGATTTGGCCCACTGTTAGCTGACCATGTAGCACACGGCGTCAGCTGCCCTTCCCGCAAATCGCCGCTCTAAGTTCCTAATCCAGCCGGAAAACTCTGGCTGCAACAAACTTAACAACTCGCGGCTTCACGAGCTTCACGCGTGTGCAATAGGAGTGCCGCACAAACCAACTAGCCAGCCACGTGGCCTCCCGCTAATTGCCGGTACCACGGCCGGCCAAACCCAACAACACACTGCTCGACCAAAGGCCCTAGCTCCGGCATATGACCAGGAAAGCTTTTTGACTGATACAAACGTAATTAACATTCTATCTCTTTACTTTCACGTCTACGTATTTATTTCATAACATAGTCACCGTGACGACGAACATATTTCTCCCAACGAGACATCAGTTTCTGGATACTTCCACTGCAGGTTTGAATCTGTTAATGCAGCCACAATCTCACCTCTGTTTGAGCCATTTTATCGCTAGTCCTCTTAGGTGTTGGTTAAATTGGGAAACAAATAAACTCGGGATGGGGCCAAGTCGGAACTGTATGGAGGATCACCGATGAAAGTCAACCCAAGGCATCACATTGTTGCAGATCTCGCAGCGTGGGGTCTAGGACTGTCATACTAAGGGAGAGGGTGCTGCATGTGTGGACGAACTCTTCGCATTCGAAATTCAATTACGGAACGCTTTTTCTCACGCCCCTACGTAGTTACGTTATACGTTTTACACGCTGTAATTCTGACCCTCCACCGGCAGGGGGCTTCAAATTTGTAGCACGAAGAATAGAGATTTAAAATGTTAATAACGTTTGTCTCATAAGAAGAAGCGTTAAGAGCTTTTATATGTAAAGTTTGGAGGGATTACTTGTATCCTCTCCTCTCCAATCCATAGTGCAATTTTCTAAGACTTAATTACCATGGCAGTGCAGAACAGCTGTGACGGAAAGCAAATGTCTCAGAGCTTACTCTCGTCTACTCAGTAACTGATAACTAATGTGTTTCCACTGGCTGGGCTACTAGGATGGAGATCCTACTTCATTCAGCCTTCTCTCATCCTCTTAACTCATAATAATTTTTCTCGTTACTATCTGTTTCTGTATCTTGCCTTTTCTCTGCTTCTATTCCCCTGTATGCCTTCATTGTTCCGATCACTAACTTCCGTAGTTCTCCGTCTGTCTGTCTGTCTGTCTGTCTCTCTCTCTCCTTCCTTGATATCTTAACTTTAGGTCTTAACACCTACGGCGAAGTATGCGTAGACTGCGCATGAGAGGCTTGTTCGCCTGTTGTGCCATTTTTCCTTTGTTATCCTTTTACCACTTTTATGACACCGGCGCTGGTAATACTGGTAAGACCTCTGGCGCGCCCTGAGAGGGTCGAATAAGTCCAGCATGGGCGATTGTTGTTCCAGTGGGCAGCAGAAGTTTGACGTCCACAGCGAAATCACTTCGACAACTTGGTATGGATCTTGGCAACGAGCATAAAACTATTGATTCGTTCCTTCGGGATGAAAGCGCTCGTCCAAACCACCCTGTGCCCTACACATAATTTAGTTTATTTACTATTCTACTGTCCCATTCGCTCTTGTCGTAGCATAGCCTTTGTAGTCGATATTTGCACTTGGCTCCATACTGTCCGTAAAGTCTTCTCCAAATTAGGTACTCATTCCCGGCTCGCCCCTACTTTGAGTTTCACTACCTCGAATAGCGGTGCCGTTTTCCGTCCTTACATTATCCCATAGAGTGATAGATAGATCCTTACTCTGATAAATCTTCGAATTGTAAACTGCAACCTAAGATAACACCGTGTCATGGCAGTCTGCATACGGAGCCGCTTCAAATGCAACGACCACATAAAATGAATCATAGGACAGATAGATGTTAGACTGACAAGGGGAGGCCGCCAATTGTGAAATTCAGATTAGATTCATACTGCGCATAATAAAAGCTCATGGACAGAGGTGTAATATGGCAAAGCACCAAGATGCACTTCTCAGCCGTTGTCGAGAAAATTGACAGTTAAAAGAAACAGCTGCGGTGAAATACTCTCTACGGTTAATTATTTTTCCACAGCGTCGTGGCGCAGCGGTAAGCGCTCGGGTTCGTAATCCGAAGGTCGCCGGATCGAATCTCGCGCCATGCAATTTTGTAATTCAATATATATATATATATATATATATATATATATATATATATATATATATATAATCAGCTTTTTGTAATTCAAATATATTATATATATTATATATATATTTGTTTACAAAAAGCTGAAAATAAAAAAAATTGCATGGCGCGAGATTCGATCCGGCGACCTTCGGATTACGAACCCGATGAATTGCTTATGCATGTTGGTGAAGGCGGATCGCTCTCCAATTGTACCGCCTCCATTTTTCCGTTTTTTTAACAGGGTGTACCAAAGCTCTCCCGTCCGCACTGATTTTCGACGATGTTATAAGTTGCGCTAGGGACCGCATCTACCTTCTTTCAAAGTTTGCAGGCAACTACGCTGTTATGCGGCGGCTCGTTTCGGCCCATTCAACATCTGTCCTTCAAGTGTAACGAGCGAGTAACGGAGTTTATATTTCATTCCTGCCACAGCGAATTTGTGTTCGTGGGGTCTCTATTCTAATTCGAACGTTTGACTTACGCTATACGTATTCGTTTCGGAATATCGTTTCTACGTCTTCCGTTAACTATACGTGGTTAACATTATAAAGACAATTAATAACATTTGTGAAATACAACTTTGTTGCCGGCCGAAGTTGCCGCGCGGTTCTGGCGCTGCAGTCTGGAACCGCGAGACCGCTACGGTCGCAGGTTCGAATCCTGCCTCGGGCATGGATGTGTGTGATGTCCTTAGGTTAGTTAGGTTTAACTAGTTCTAAGTTATAGGGGCCTAATGACCTCAGCAGTTGAGTCCCATAGTGCTCAGAGCCATTTGAACCATTTTTTTTACAACTTTGTTTGCGGTAAACATAATGTTCGAAGTCGCCAGTTTTTCCACGACAAACTACTTTCAACAATTTATTATATGCATAATTGTTGCAACTGATTGCCGGGAATATATATATTTGAATTACAAAAAACAAATACTAAAAAAAAAGTTGCATGGTGCGAGATTCGATCCGGCGACCTTCGGATTACAAACCCGAGCGCTTACCGCTTTTTTTTTTTTAATCTCATTTTGTTCTGTATTGTTCGTTGAATTTGTTCGTGGCGGACGTCCGATGACACTCGTTCAGATTGTTCGTTGATCCGTTGACAGAGGGTAGCTAAACCCTCTGTCCGAACACGCTGAGCTACCGTGCCGGCGACCACTGGGCCACGACGCTGAGGAAAATTGTTAATCGTAGAGAGTATTTCACCGCAACGGTTTCTTTTAACTGTCGATTTTCTCGACAACGGCTGAGAAGTGCATATTGGTGCTTTGCCACATTACACCTCTGGCCATGAGCTTCTATTATGCGCAGTATGAATCGAATCTGAATTTCACAATTGGCGGCCTCCCCTTGTGAGATAAACTGGGAGAATCCCCAAGAAGTGTGAGCCATTCACAAAGGAGATGGCTTGCAAAACCCTTGTTCAACCGATACCTGAATTTTACTAGTCATTACGCGACCTGTACGAATTAGTAGATTGAATGGAGAAGTTCCGGATACGGGCAGCGCGTTTCATCACAGATTTGTTTAGTAAGCGCCAGAACGTCATGGAGATGGTCTTCTAGATTCAGTAACAGACGTTACAAAAGAGACGTTTTGCGTCATTGGGTGTTTATTGTTAATACCATATGAGCGTACTTTGCTAGATGAACAGCCAACATATTGCATCCTTCCACGTAAATCTCGTGGAAAGCCCATGAAAGTAAGACTGGAGATGCCGAAGCTCACACAGTGACTTACCATCGTTCCTCTCACGCACCATTTCCGACTGGAATAGAAAAGAGGGAAGTGATAGTAGTACACAAAGAACCCTCTGCCTCATCAGAATTTGGCTTGTGGGGTGTGAATAAGTATCTAGATATCTTGTTCGATGGCTATTTAGCACTGTGGCTTTGCGTTAGAGGTTACATTTCCTACAACTGCTCTTCAGTGTCTGCGTTCGGCATTATGTTAAGTTGGTGGAGAAGGTCGTTGCGGTTTTATATAAGTTTTAATTAAAACAGCAGATACACGTAACAGAGACTTTAGTGACCACTAATATATTCTCATTCGCTATTTGCAACTGTTTGCCAACGCTGGGATGAAATTTCGATACCGCGACTGTACAGATCATGTGGTCTCGAGGCGAAGAACTCTTAGCAAATTTTAATCGGGAAAGGAAGTTCCTTGAAAGTTGTTCGATAGAGAGCGGAAAACTTGAAAATCTTAGAGTACAAGATCAGTTGAACAAGGTGGATGCGGAATGACTTCTCAACCCAACTCCTGTATAGTGTTTTCTGTCCGTATAGCAGAATGCAGGCAGTCGTAATCGTGGAGCAGAATTACTCCACGCAGTATTGGTGGTCGTTATCCTTAGACTGCGATTTCAAGACGTCTCAGTTGTTGGCAGTAAATTTCAGCAGTGGTGGTTACACCTCGTGGAAGCAATTAGAAGTAAACCGGACAGTAGCTGCTCCACCAGATACATTTTTATTTTCCTTTGAGTCATCGGTCTTCTGACAGGTTTGATGCGGACCCCAACCCTTCATGAATTCCTCTCTCAGATCAAAACCCTCAGCTTACGTCCTCAATTTTTTGCTGGATGTATTCCAATCTTTGCCTTGCCCTACAGTTTTTACCCTCTACAGCTCCCTCAATTACCACGAAAGTCATTCCCTGATGTCTTAACACATGACCTATCGTCGTGTCTCTCCTCCTTGTCAGTATTTTCGACAAAACCCTTTCCTCTCCGATTCTGCGCAGAATTTCCTCATTCCTTCGTTATCAGTCCACCTAATTTTCAACATTCTTCTGTAGCACCACGTCTCAAATGCTTCGATTCTCTTCTCTTCCGATTTTCGCAAAGTTTATGTTCCACTATCAAACAATGCTATGCTCCAAACGTACATTGGCAAAAATTTCTTCCTCACGTTAAGAACTAAGTAGGTTTAATACTAACAGACTTCTCTTGGACAGGAATGACGTTTTCGTAAGTGCTAGTCTGGTTTTGAAAGCCTCCTTGCTCCGTCCATCATGTATTATTTTGCTGCGTAGGAAGCAGAATTTCTTAACTTCATCTACATCGTGACTATCAGTCCTAATGTTAAATTTCTCGCTCTTCTCATTACTGCTAATTCTCACTACTTTCCTCTTTCTTCGAAGTACTCTCAATCCGTGTTCTGTAATCATTAGAGCGTTCATTCCATTTATCGTTGATATCCTTTCACTTTGAATTTTAATTCCACTCCTGAACCTTTCTTTTATTTGCGTCATTTCTTCTTCGATTATAAACTAAACAGTAGGGATGAGAGACTACATTCCCGTCTAACCACCTTTTTAATCCGATAGCTTTTTTCTTACATAACATTATGTTTTGTGGATGGCCGCAGGTCTTTGTTAGGGGATCTGCTGCTTTGCTTAGGCTCAGGCATTTATTTCTTTTCCTTATGTTAGCATAAAGAAACCATTTCTAGTCGCCTGTAACGGTACAGGATAGGAATAGTCGGTTTGTTCACTAGCCAATTGATGACAAGCAAGCAGAAATGCATATGGCCACCCGTTGATTTCTGTGGTTTTGGCTTAGAACACGCGGTATCTATACATCCGATTTTTGAATCTTTTCCATAGCATGCAAATGTCACACGATGTTGAAATGATTATATTTCATCACATCTGACAGCTCTGGAGTACATTGACGTGGATCATTGTGGATTAACGCGTTTGAAAGATATTCATCAAACCCCGAAAGTCTTCCTGGACGTGGAGCGTCACTAATATGGAAACGAGTTTCTTGAAAACAAGGAAAACAGTTTGTTGCCGTGCTCTGTCCCGTGGCATTATCCTTTTACACGGTGTAAATGTTTCCGGCTGCCTCCGCTGCTGTCACCTCTCTATTGAAGTCAAACACAAGAATATGTTGGAAATGTTCCGATTTCTCCACTTGACACTCCATTTTGTAGCGTACACAGCTCCACTCACTGCATCCATCCAGAGTACAAAACGACAATATTTAAACTCGCGTAGTAATAGTGAACTACAAACAAAAAATGACAGTGGATATATGAACCCATAGCAGCTGGAATACCAACATGCTAAACATAAACACCACGAGCTTATTTACTAACCTAATACAAACTTCGGCAATTAGTGACGTTAAGAATGAATTGGCTGGATTTCTAATTGGATTTGCCACCACGGTATCTTCTCGTGTCAGGAACGGCGTCAGAAAGAAGCCTGCAGACGGGGGAAAAGCAACGTTTGGCCTCCCGCGTGCTAGAGACACAGGTTGGGACAGGTGAGGGCGCGAGGAGCGCTGGGGGCATGCCGGACACGTACGGCACTCGCCGGCGCCCTTAATCTCAATTAGGGGCGGCCGGCGCGCCCTGGCGGCCAGATAGCGGCGCGTTACGGCGGCGCCTGATCTCGCCGCCGTGCGTCACGGCCGCGGCCGCCGCTCACCCGCACAGCACTGGTGGCTCCGAGGACGACTCGTGAGGCACCAGGGTTCTTCCTTCATCTGCATCTACACCCATACTCTGCAACCACTGTTTGGTGCATGACAGAGGGTGCTTCCTATTATGCCAGTCTTTAGGGCTGCTTCTCGTGTCATTCACATATGAAGCGCGGAAAGAATCTCTGTTTAAAGGCCTATGTGCCCTCTGTAGTTAATCTAATCGTGGCTTCTCCATTCCTACTGGAATGATAAAGAGTTAGAATAAACCTTGTAGATAGGACACCAAAGCTAAAAAAATTATACGTAATGAGAAGGACAAACAACTTAAAATCAGAGATAGCAAAATAGTCTATATTAAAATTGAGTGGAAGTCCAGATCTGCCATTGCTGTTTGTTATGTTTTCACTATGTGACGAAAGGTTTCATACCCTTGAGGTAGATCTTCAGGTCATATAAAAATAATACTTCATGTGCCACGAATTCCAAGATAATTGTACAAGTGCGCATAGAAACATGTGACTCCTCGGCAAAACCTTGGATGAATCGGCATGAGACGTGGCGGCTGGCGCCAGGGTGTTCTATTTGCATCTCTGATATCGATATTCGGCTGTCTTGCTATCTTTGACTGCTCCCCCCGGCGGTTTTCCGGGTGAACGTGTGACGGGAGAGTCTCCGATCGGCGTTCAACGAGCCAACTTGTGTTGAAAACAAGCCCGCGTCCCTAACCGTGGTACATGGGCCTCGCCGCCCTCTCCATTTGTTAAGTCTGCTCGTTTCCTGGCGTCGGTGCGGTTATGGATTCTTGTCAGGACCGCTCATTGTGAGACCGGTCGGACTATGTATAAATATATACCGCCTGCTAATGAGCCTGTACACGAGCCGTGGGGAGTGAACGCTCGTATTGCCTGCCGGCCGTAGCGTTATTGCTTCCAAATCTGCTGTGGGCCTTAACGCTGTTTTCTAAAGTTAAGTGAGGCCACTTCGTTAATATTAGCGTTACTGTAGTTACTTTACTGGTTGAGTTACTACTAGCCATTATTATTTAACACTTATGTTAATCATCTGTGTATCTTTATGAATGTGCAACTTGTTATTTTTCCTGCCTGCCAGTTTTGCGACCTTGGTTGGGCCCCTTTGCATTTTTAGTATAAGCACGTTTCACTGTGGACCTTTACGTGGGCAGTTCAGTTTTATTAAGCTTTAAGATCTTTGTTTCCTTAATGAAGTTGTGGTGTTATGTGGCTGTGTAACTTTGGGTTGGAAGTGTATAGTGTTACTAGTGTTCTGAGATATGATTAAAAGAATGATTGTTTATGATTGATTATTTACCGTGCCTACTATCTATAATTTTGGCTGCGGATCCAAAATATGATTCTTATTCGTGTTTACGTAATTCAATTAAAATGAAAATTTGTATATTGCATCAGTAAGAGGGCAAATGTCCGAATTGAAATTTATAATACTCGGTTTTGAGTCAAATTAAAATTGTAAAACAATCACAAGCTTGTCCATCACTAGTGATCCCGGGTTTCCTATTTCCTTTAAATAGCTGTGGTGAGATTGTAATTTTTGGTTTTCTAAAGAATTGAGTAGTACCATGGCTTACGACAGTTGGGCATCCGATCAGAGATTTGTGTGATCAATAATCCATCTGCAGAACACAATCAAAAGACGAGTGCGGACAGCATATGACAACCGACGTATGACAGGATAAAACCATCGCCAGAATCAGCGGCAGAAACAAAGAATTAATAGACACGCGATCCTTGGGAGTCAGACGCATGTGAGTATTTTAGTATGTTGATGACTCCCGAGGATCGTGTGTCTCTTAATTCTTCGTTTCTCCTGCAGATTTTGACGATAGTTTTATCCTATCACATGTGTGTTGTCATGTGCTGCCCGGGCTAGTCTTTTGACTGTGTTTTTGAGATGTATTAGTGGTCACACAAGTTTCTGATCGGATGCCCAACTGCCGATTTATCCAAGGTTTTACCGAGGAGTGATACGTATTTACGCGAACTTATATTTTGGAATTGGTGGCACATGGATTATTAGTTTTATATGACCTGAAGATATACCTCTAAGGTATGAAACCGGTCGTCATACAACGAAAACATAATAAATAGCTATTGCAGATTTGGACGTTCATTCAGTTTCAATACAGACTCTTTTATGATCTCTGATTTTAAATTGTTCTATTGTCCTTCACAGTATGATAGAGAATTGTAGATTCCCAGATTGATCTCTTACAGCAGATTCTTCACATTCTGTCAGGCGGCTTGACACAGTGTTCCACTGCAGAGCGTTAACGAAGGTACGAGCGCACTAAATAGTTTCCCAGTTATGTGAGTGGGCCGAAGAGTTCTTAAGTCATAGAACTCAGTACGTTGTCTTCGACGGTGGGTGTTCATCAGTAACAAGGACATCGTCAGGAGTGCGCCAAGGAAGTGTGATAGGACCGCTCTTATTCTCTGTATACTCGAATAATCTGGTGGATACCGTGAGCATCAATTCGTGGCTGTCTGCTGATGACGCTGTGGTGTATGGACAGGTGTCGTAGTTGAGTGACTTCATGGTAACACAGGATGACTTAGAAACAATTTCTAGTTGGTGCTATGAATGGCTGTCTGCTCTAAATGCAGAGAAATTGAAGTAAATGTAGATGAATAGGAAAAATAATCCCGTAATATTCGACACAATGTTAGCAGTGTGCTTCTTGAAACGAGCACTTCAGGATGTAGTAGGTAAGGCAAATGGTCGACTTAGGTTTATTGGGAGAGTTTAGGAAAGTGTGATTCATATGTAAAAGAGACCGCTATAGAGCACAAGTGCGACCCAGTCTTGAGTACTGCTCGAGCGTTTTGAGTCCCCACCAAGCCGGATTAATAGAAGACAGAAGAAATTCAGAAGTGAGCTGCCAGATTTGTTACCGTTAGGTTCAATCAACACGCGAGTGTTACAAAGATGGGTCTTGAACTGGAATGTGAATTCCTGGAGCGAAGACGATTTTCTTTTCGGGGGTCAATTTTTAGAAAATTTAAAGAACCGGCATTTGAAGTGGACTGCAGGACTGTTCTATTGCTATAAACGTATATTTCTCGTAATAACCACGAAGATAACACAAGAGAAATTAGGTCTAGTTCGGAGACATATAGACAGCCGTTATTTTCTCGACTTGATTGTGGAACAAGAAAGTAAATGATTACGAGTAGAAGTCTGCAAGGCATCGTTCCACCTTGCACAACACACCGGCTTGCGGAGTGTGTATGTAGATGCAAATAGTTCACATCTGCTTCAACAGCCCACCAGTTCAGTCCCTTCAGCATCTCCGCGACGCTCTCCTACGGGTCAGACGAACATGTGACGATTCGGGCTGTGCTTTCTGTGAAATTTTCGCGCTTTCGCACGTCCCGCGCTCAAGTGACGTCTGATTGTATTATCTCCAAGATGGGTATGGCCATTGCAATTTATTCTTGCTATAGGAATTACAGTCAGTTTACCACGGCATATTTCGTTTGTTACACAATCGGTCAAGTACTTTTCGAGGTGTTTGGTTTTGGTTTTGTGACGGCTCCCAAACCCAAGGTCCTCGGCGGTACTTTTGTGGCAGCCACTACAAATTGTATAAAGCGTAGCTAGTGACCAGGATGTAGCTATGTCTGTTGGCCGAAAAATAATTAATGACAAGAATTGCGCCAGCTAGAATGAAGAGATAACTTATCTTTATTTCTGACGAAACGTGCACCAGATCCAAGAGTAATCCGTGTACTGAGCCTAGTCGAATACAATAGCAAATATCACACTGCAATGGCTCCTCTATAAAGTCCACGAAAGGCTAGCAATAGACAATCGACAATAGACTGTCCGTCTCGGGGCCAGCGCTCCTCCTCATATGCAAAAGGCAGAGGGCGCTGCGGATCCGAGCTCAGCCACGGCGCGACCTCTTCCGTCGGCGGTAACGACCTGAGACGCCGATGGCCGCGACAGGAACTGTGGCCAGCGATGTCACGGTCAGGGCGCGCGTGCGCGAGTTGGTTGGTTGGTTGGTTGTGTCCGTGGATACAACATTCCTCCCCCCTTGAAAGGCCACCAAGACGTCAGGTGCTGCAAGGGCCTGACGACGAAGGCGGGTGAGGCTACTGTGATGCGATGGGGAGCCAACGTAGCGAGGCCGGGGGTCGTCGACTCCCGCGTCCTGGCATTCGCCCTGCGCTGGAGCCGGAACCAGCCGAAACAGCCCCAAGGACGCAACTCACAGCAGCCACGACGGACCCAACTAACGCGCCCCAACTCTGAGACAACGGCGATGTAGCCTCGGGCGACGGCGACGATGACCCATGCGAAGTGGAGGCGTTGGAGGCCCGGTCCGGAAGAGTCGAAGGGCGGGCTGGAGCAGCCCGGGCAACGGCGTCGACTTCCATCGGGGTTCGCGCCTGCAGCGGCGATGGCTGTGGCGGCGGGGGCGGGGGCGGGGACGGCGAGGGACGCCCGCCATCCAGGAACCGGGGCGAGGCTGCATGTGGGTCTGCAACATTTAAGTCCACGGCAGTATCGCGAGTGTGGGTAAGCCGCAGCTGATTGCGGTGGCGCCGCTGCAAGCCAAGGGGGGGGGGGGGGGGCTGGAGAATAGATAGATATGGGACCCCAAGCGCCGTACGAAGGTACCTGCTCCCAGCGGCGGCGGCCTGAAAAAACTTGAAATACACTGGAGTGGAGTGGTAGGCGCAAAGCGATCATGTGGCCGCAGCTACGCTGGCGTGCGCGCGGGGTGGGGGTGAGGGGGGGGGGGGTCGGGGGCGTGTGCAGCAGGGTGAGCAAAGTTCGGTGACGACGTCCACGGAACAACTCTGCCGGCGATGGGCCGTCGCGAGGCAGCGAACGATATGATGACAGGAAGAGTAACAAAGCTTGGTCTCTCGTGTCGAGGTGAACGCGCTGCCAAGGCGCAGAGGGTGTGGGCCATGAAACAAACTTCTGGGGCGGGGCCGATGCACGAACGGCACTGAGCGGTTAACTGTTCTATGTCTCTGTCCATTCCTGGCCATGTGCAATGCTGGCGTGCAAGTTGCTTAGTGCGTACCATTCCCCAGTGGCCCTGATGTAGCAATTGCAAAACTTCGCGTCGCAAAGACGTAGGAATCACAACACGAGTTTGTCCCGACGGAGAGCGAAGGAGCAAAACACCACGTTGCACTGTCAGATCGTGGCGTCGAGCAAATAACGGCCCACGACGGGATTTGCAATGTTCTTCGGCGAACGTGGTCATGCCGTGCGAACAAGACGCAAAAGTTCACTCTAATCAGCGTCCGAATCTGTGGCCCGTGCAATCTTGCGAAAGTCCAGAGGAAAACTAAGTACGACGTCACTGTCTTGAGAGTCGATGTGACAACAAGCAAAAGGTATGTCATGGGCGATGGCAAACGAGACAACACATCCGCATTGCAATGGCGAGATGTGGGGCGATACAATATGATGGCTAAGGCTTCGTTCTCAATTTGGCAATAGTTCTGTTGTGTGGTGGTGAGCAATTTGGAAGCAAAAGCTATTTGGTGATCAGCTGATCCGACAACACTGCACCTAACCCATAGGATGAAGCATCCACAGCAAGAACAACTGGTTTAGAAGGGTCGAAATGTGCAAGGCAACGGCCGGCCGCGGTGGCCGAGCGGTTCTAGGTACTACAGTCTGGAACCGCGTGACCGCTACGGTCACAGGTTCGAATCCTGCCTCGGGCACGGATGTGTGTGATTTCCTTAGGTTAGTTAGGTTTAAGTAGTTCAAAGTTCTAGGGCACTGATGACCTCAGCAGTTAAGTCCCATAGTGCTCAGAGCCATTTGAACCATTTTTTTAACACTACTATGCAAACCATTTGCTAGAACTCTGTCTTCAACACTGTTGTCTTTAGAACTAATAGCATGAACAGAATGGGCGTGTCCAGAAGCACGAGAAGTAATTGAGTTCCGTTTACGCTGTTGGCACACGGATTGTACATGTCCAACCCGTCCACGATTGTAGCAAGAATAAGTACGCGACGGCAATTCTCGTGTTTGTGACGTACATGACACTTTGAGCACAATTTCAAAGGTGCCCGCGAAGAAGTAAACTGTCTGTGTTGGCGCAAAAGCTGTTGGCGGGGACTCGAGCTACTTCCGCCTTGCAGATTGGGAGCACGCGGTGTGCGCGGCAACTGCGCCCGACGACGGTCGGTCTGTTGTACACAATGTCCGTCCGACACACGACAAACGGTAGGCAAGTCAAAACTATTTTGAGCACTTTCACATGCATCTCTAATCTCCAAGATAGCTACGACTTGGTCTAGAGAGGGATCGGGGATCCGCAAAATCTGTTCCCTTACGTGAATGTCTTGCACATTCTGAGTTATTGCGTCACGAATCATATTATCTGCAAAACGTTTTCCTCAGTCACATGCAAAACGACAGTCACGAGTTAAGCCCTTAAGGTCAGTGATCCACTGTTTGTAAGTTTGACCCGGCTGTTTGCGATAGCAAAAAAATCTGAATCTGGCCGCAGCAACTAGAGTTTGCGAGTCAAAGTACTGCGATAAGGCCTGGATGCACTGTTCATATTGCAAAAGTTCAGGTAGGGAGGCCGGGAAAAGTTTTTCCAACAAACGGTACACTTTAACACCGGCGGAGGCCAAGAGAAAATAAAGTTCTAGCTGACCTGGGTGTTGGTATGCTGCCATGTGCGATTCGAGTAAGGCCATATGCTCTTGCCAAGTTTCTTCCTCTTGACTGAAGGCTCTGTATGGTGGCTGTATGGGGAAGTTGATTGCTGCTGCACTGCTATGAGTTGTTGCACGCCAGACAGGAGTTGTGTCATCTGCTGCGTCTGCAAAAGCAAAATCTGTTCAAGTGTGACTGTGGATGCACTAGACGCTTGCGCCGGATTGGTTGGAGCAATGGGTGGAGGCGCGGGAGTAGCCATGTTAGTACAATGCAACTGTTGAGAACAAGATAGCAATAAATGAAAAAAAAGGTGCGAAGCGCTCCACACTGTAATCAAAAAATGTCCACAAACAATTCTGTTAGTTTGGTTAGGCGCAAGCAAGAAACAATTTGCAAATGGTGCACAAGCGAAAAGCGAACGATGAGGCGAGTGGGGTTGACAGCGGCGTCGGGAGGCAAGGTCCGATCGCTTCTCCAAAATCCTCGTCGCCACTTTTGTGACGGCTCCCAAACCCAAGGTCCTCGGCGGTACCTTTGGGGCAGCCACCACAAAATGTATAAAGCGTAGGAAGTGACCAGGATGTAGCTATGTCTGTTGGCCGAAAAATAATTAATGACAAGAATTGTGCCAGCTAGAATGAAGAGATAACTTATCTTTATTTCTGACGAAACGTGCACCAGCAACACAAGTCCAAGTAATATCAAAGAGTAATCCGTGTACTGAGCCTAGTCGAATACAATAGCAAATATCACACTGCAATGGCTCCGCTATAAAGCCCACGAAAGGCTAGCAATAGACAATCGACAATAGACTCTCCTCCTTATATGCAAAAGGCAGAGGGCGCTGCGGATCCGAGCTCAGCCTTGGCGCGACCTCATCCGTCGGCGGTAACGCCCTGAGACGCCGACGGCCGCGACAGGAACTGTTGACAGCGATGTCACGGTCAGGGCGCGCGTGCGCGAGTTGGTTGGCTGGGTCCGTGGATACAACATTTGGTAACAACATTCCTCCTTTATCAAAATGTACATTAGGGGCTCGTGTAACTTAGAGATTTTTCGTAGTAACCTTTCCTCTTTAAGCAGGGTGAGTATTAATAAAAATCGACAATCTGCAGGCGCGGATTCCTTACTGCAAATAGAGAAAAAAAGATCCCGTGAACATGTGTCCGTAGATACATCGTTGCCACAGTAGATGGCGCTGGTGAATGAAAGTTCTTCGGACCACGTACCATGTGTCACTTGTGTGTTACATGTTGTGCGACTTGACGCAGCGTACTGCAAGCAGCAGAATGGTTTGGTACAAATGTTGGGAACAACATTACCCTCACAGACACCAGCCACATCACACAACATTGCAAGCCCTTTTTCAACGTTTGTGTGATCATGGGTCCTTTTTCAGATAGACTAACGTGCAGGGAGGCGGCGGACTGTTGTACATCAGATTTGGAGGACCGGGATCTACAAGATATTGAGACGAACCCTAGTAAAAGCTCCAGCCAAGTGGTCCCCAGTATGGTGTTAGCCGATGAACGATTATTTGTATCCTGCATGAGAACTGCTACTATCCCTGTCACCTGAAACAACTACAATATTAAAGTCTGCGGTTTTCCCTCTACGGGAAGGATTTTGTCGATGGTTTGCATCATACAAACACAATTATGGTATTTCTGCCATCAGTCTTCTTTACCATCGAAGCAGCCTTTACCAGAACTGGCGACATCAGTCTGCATAATAGTCATCTGTGGGCTACAGACAATGGGTGAGGCGTCTCATCAACATCGGTTCAGCATCAATGTGTGGGCAGGGATTCCCGGCAACCACACTTCGACGGGCTACTAGTCCACAACGCCTCGACAGAGGAATGTACCTAGACTTCCTGCGGAGTAGTCTACCTGGGATGATTAATAATGTGCGCCTGACAATACGGCAGGTTATGTGGTTTCTGTATGATGGACTATCACCCTTTTCCTCATTGCTGTTCGCCGACACCTCAACATCATCTTCCCCAGACGTTGGATAGGACCCAGAGGCGCTGTAGCACAGTGGGCTACATCACCGGACTTAAACTCTCTGGATGTTTACCTCTCGCGGCATAAGAAAAGCGTTATATCCGTTGAACCATTACCTGATGTGCAGACCGTTCAACGGGCACTGCAATGTCGTACTTCAACAGCCTGCTCAAGACGCCTGTGACGCTTTTCGGAAAGAGATGGGAACGTGCGAAAGAGTGTGGGAATCCATGACGCGACGTGTGAGCGCATGCCTTGCATACTATGGATGGCACTTTGAATATTGTGACGTCGATGCGATGCGACTGTGTTCCGGCACGATTTGTTGCACGCACACAGTGCATTTCCAAACATATTTTCACAGGACCTTTTTTTCCTCCATTTCCAATCAGGAATCCGTCCCTCCAATTTGTCGGTTTTATTAATGTTCATCCTGAATCTTATACATACGTATATGTTTGAATTCAGATTACGAACTCCTACGTAGAAACGGACACTCTTCTTTATACATATATGTAAAGAAGATCTGTTCGCAAACTATCTTTCCAAAAACAGGTTTTTTTTTAATCTTACGTACTACGTGAGCATATTATTCTTATAGGTTGCTTGAGGATATATAATAATAATTATTATCCTTCCCCTCCCCCCCCCCCCATGAACCATGGAACTTGCCGTTGGTGGGGAGGCTTGCGTGCCTCAGCGATACAGATAGCCGTACCGTAGGTGCAACCACAACGGAGGGATATCTGTTGAGAGGCCAGACAAACGTGTGGTTCCTGAAGAGGGGCAGTAGCCTTTTCAGTAGTTGCAGGGGCAATAGTCTGGATGATTGACTGACCTGGCCTTGTAACACTAACCAAAACGGCCTTCCTGTGCTGGTACTGCGAACGGCTGAAAGCAAGAGGAAACTACAGCCGTAATTTTTCCCGAGAGCATGCTGCTTTACTGTATGGTTAAATGATGATGGCGTCCTCTTGGCTAAAATATTCCGGAGGTAACATAGTCCCCCATTCGGATCTCCGGCCAGGGACTACTGAAGAAGACGTCGTTATCAGTAGAAAGAAAACTGGCGTCCTACGGATCGGAGCGCGGAATGTCAGATCCCTTAATCGAGCAGGTAAGTTAGAAAATTTAAAAAGGGAAAGGGGTAGGTTAACGTTAGATATAGTGGCAATTAGCGAAGTACGGTGGCAGGAGGAACAAGACTTTTGGTCAGGTGAATACAGGGCTGTAAATACAAAATCAAATAACGTACATTATTGTAGCCAAGATAGACACGAAGCCCACGCCTACCACAGTAGTACAAGTTTAAATTTGAACTAGCTCCGCAGATGATGAAGAAATTGACGAAATGTATGATGAGATAAAAGAAATTATTCAGATAGTGAAGGGAAACGAAAATTTAATAGTCATGGGTGACTGGAATTCGATAGTAGGAAAAGGAAGAGAAGTAAACGTAGTAGGTGAATATGGAATGGGATTAAGGAATGAAAGGGGAAGCCGCCTGGTAGAATTTTGCACAGAGCATAACTTAATCACAGATAACACTTGGTTCAAGAATCATAAAAGAAGGTTGTATACACGGAAGAAGCCTGGAGATACTGGAAGGTCTCATATAGGTTATGTAATGGCAAGACAGAGATACAGGAACCAGGTTTTGAATTTTAAGACATTTCCAGGGGCAGATGTGGACTCTGAACACAATCTATTGGTTATGTAGTGTAGATTAAAACTGAAGAAATTGCAAAAAGTGGGAATTTGAGGCTGATGGGACGTGGATAAACTGAAAGAAGCAGAGGTTGTAGAGAACTTCAGGGAAAGTATTAGGGAACGATTGACAAGAATTGGGGAAAGAAAAACAGTAGAAGAAGAATGGGTAGCTTTGAGAGATGAAATAGTGAAGGCAGATGATGATCAAATAGGTAAAAAGACGAGGGCTAGTAGAAACCCTTGGGTAACAGAAGAGATATTGAAGTTAATTGATGAAAGAAGAAAATAAAAAAATGCAGTAAATGAAGCAGGCAAAAAGGAATACAAACGTTTCAAAAATGAGATCGACAGGAAGTGCAAAATGGCTAAGCAGGGATGGCTAGAGGACAAATGCAAGGATGTAGAGGCGTATCTCACTATGGGTAAGATAGATACTGCCTACAGGAAAATTAAAGAGACCTTTGGAGAAAAGAGAACCACTTGCATGAATATGAAGAGCTCAGACGGAAACCCAGTTCTAAGCAAAGAAGGGAAAGCAGAAAGATGGAAGGAGGGTCTATACAAGGGCGATGTACTTGAGGACAATATTATGGAAATGGAAGAGGATGTAAATGAAGATAAAATGGGAGATATGATACTGCGTGAAGAGTATGACAGAGCACTGAAAGACCTAAGTCGAATCAAGGCCCCGGGAGTAGACAACATTCCATTAGAGCTACTGACGGCCTTGGGAGAGCCAGTCCTGACAATACTCTACCATCTGGTGAGCATGATGTATGAGACAGGCGAAATACCCTCAAACTTCAAGAAGAACATAATAATTCCTATCACAAAGAAAGCAGGTGTCGACAGATGTGATAATTACCGAACTATCCCTTTAATAAGTCACAGCTGCAAAATGCTATCCCGCATTATTTACAGACGAATGGAAAAACTGGTAGAAGCCGACCTTGGGGAAGATCAGTTTGGATTCCATAGAAATGCTGGAACACGTGAGCCAATACTGACCTTAGTACTTATCTTAGGAGAAAGATTAAGGAAAGGCAAACGTACGTTTCTAGCATTTGTAGACATAGAGTAAGCTTTTGACAATGTTGACTGGAATACTCTCTTTCAAATTCTAAAGGTGACAGGAGTAAAATACAGGGAGCTAAAGGCTATTTACAATTTGTACAGCAAGCAGTAAAGAAAACAAAAGAAAAATTCGGAGTAGGTATTAAAATCCATGAAGAAGAAACAGAAACTTTGAGGTTTGCCGATGACACTGTAATTCTATCAGAGACAGCAAAGGACTTGGAAGAGCAGTTGAACGGAATGGATAGTCTCTTGAAAGGAGGATATAAGATGAACATCAACAAAAGCAAAACGAGGATAATGGAATGTAGTCGAATTAAATCGGGTGACGCTGAGGGAATTAGATTAGTAAATGAGACACTTAAAGTAGTACAGGAGTTTTGCTATTTGGGGAGCAAAATAACTGATGATGGTCGAAGTAGAGAGGATATAAAATGTAGACTGGCGATGGCAAGGAAAGCGTTTCTGAAGAAGAGAAATTTGTTAACATCAAATATAGATTTAAGTCTCAGGAAGTCATTTCTGAAAGTATTTGTATGGAGTGTGGCCATGTATGGAAGTGAAACATGGACGATAACTAGTTTGGACAAGAAGAGAATAGAAGCTTTTGAAATGTGGTGCTACAGAAGAATGCTGAAGATTAGATGGGTAGATCACATAACTAATGAGGAGTTATTGAATAGAATTGGGGAGAAGGGGAGTTTGTGGCACAACTTGACAAGAAGAAGGGACCGGTTGGTAGGACATGTTCTGAGGCATCAGGGGATCACAAATTTAGCATTGGAGGGTAGCGTGGAGGGGAAACCTCATAGAGGGAGACCAAGAGATGAATACAACAAGCAGATTCAGAAGGATGTAGGTTGCAGCAAGTACTGGGAGATGAAGAAGCTTGCACAGGAGAGAGTAGCACGGAGAGCTGCATCAAACCAATCTCAGGACTGAAGACCACAACAGCAACAACATCACTGGTTCATTTTCATTTAGTTTACATAGATACTATTATTGCTGTTATTTCATTTGATAAAAGCTATCAATGTTTCGCCACCTGCACGTTAAGTGGTTATTTCGTTATTGTGCAGTAAAGCGTATGAGGAAAACGACATGGGGTTGGACTCGCCTCAAACAGCACGTTATCTTCTCTTTCTTCTCTCCATAGCGCCCCGTACGGTTTATGAGATGCATAGCCAAGGCCGGTAATAAGGCACAAGTGACACAAGCCGCCGCTTGGGGGGGGGGGGGGGGGGGGCTAGAACACTGCTGCAAGTTTCCTATACGGTGGGATTCATTATAGGTAGCGAAAACGACACAGGTGATAGTGGTGATGGAAAATGGCGAGCAGGGGCACACGATAAGTCTCTTGGGTAGAAAAATGTTATCGAACCGATCCCGTGCACTGCTGCAGATGTCTTCACTGGCTGAAGGTCCGTATGTGGGTGAACATTTCAGCTTTTGTTGGCAATATTCGTGTAACATCAAATGTACTTTCATGCACAGGTATAGCTCTGCCTCTCTCCTCCTTTCCTATACATAACGAATCATACTACCGTTATACCATTTTCTGCTGCTGACCACAAATCCTTGTCTTCTTTCCATTTCACTTCATTGATCCTAATTATATCTAGACTAAGCCTTTCTATTTACTCTTTCAGATTTTCTAGGTATCGTACTACGTTCGAACTTCTGACTTTCCTTGCTCTGAGTCGTAGAATGTTATCTCTTCGTTAGTTTTTCCTTGCTTTCTCTCTCGGTCACCCCCACCTTGACAGTCACCTCCCGAAGATCAGAATGAGGGACTAATCGGGAATCTTTTGCCAATGGAGAGATTGTCAGGCCACTTTTTCAATTACAGGCAACATTTCCTGTGGATAAACATATGTGTCTTTAATGAAGTGGCCCCCATTGCCTTCTGCGTCCTCATGTGGTTGATAATTGCTGATTCTCCCGTCTTTTAGGGTCAGTTTACCGCCCCAAGGGCAAGAATGTACTTCTCCGTTCGCTTTGACAAGGCCGTTGGCCGAAGAGGGTGACTAATTATGTCGAAAGTCATCGGCCACCAGTCCTGCGATTTTTATGCAGAATTTATGCAGTGGCTGGGTTCGAACCGGGTGGCGGGACAGACAAAGGAAAGGTGCTTAAATCCGGACAATTTCAATTTGAATTTCCCACCATATCGTAGATCGGCCGGAGGTCGCCAATTGCGTTCTTGCAGGCCGCAGGCATCTAATAAACTGTCAAGACGTCAAAATGGCCGAGATGTTACGGACAAGTGCGGAGTACAGCCGAAGAACGGTGATTATCAAAAGTCTTCGCGCTGGGCGTTCGACTGCTAAGTAGTTAGAGTTTTCGGGTACCGAGGTCAACTGTTTACGATTTTGTGGCCAAGTATAGTGTTTCGGAGAAGTCTGGAGTTCACGTCCTAGGCGTTGTGTCCAGTGTGGGTGATATCATGTCGCCACGTTCCTTTGAAAACGGACAAACTATCACAAAAGAAGTTATCTGCAAGTTTTGACGAATGTCGTGAAACGGTGGATGATAACTGTGGCGTCCGGGAGACAATATGTCTTCTAACAGGACGTTGCATCGGTTCATACGAGCCATTTAGTCCAAAACTGGCTCTCGGATAACGTTGACATGTTCTGGTCAAAGGAGTTCTGGCCCGGTTTTGAGCCTCTCCACTGCTATGGTTGGAGCGTAGACGAAAAGCTACCAGCAGTAAGACAATGTCGCATCTATATGCACTGCTATCGAAGCAACTTTCGCGAATATGGACAAAGCTGTTTTAAAAAGTGCTTGTGATCGCTTCAGAACAAGATTGGAGGCGATCATTGCGGTTGAATGTTACTGTTGAAAGATACCACTACTTAAATCTAAAAGGACTTTCAATTTATTTGTATTTTGTTTTAATAAATTTGCTTTTAATGAAAAGTTTCATTTGTACGGTTTTAAGCGCCGCATCCTGTATATGAATGTGTAAGATGATTCTTATTATGATTTTTTTAATGTTTGAATTAGATTACCTAGAAAGTATAAACATGCTTACTCATTTATGTGGGATGGCAGGTGTGAGAGCACAGAATTTTTGCGGAGTTAAGTTCGGAAACTTTTACTTAAAAGTGGAAGGCGCGAAGTTTTCTTTACCCTCATCGTCCGTAAATAGGTAAACCACTTCTGAAATAATCTTATGTTAAAGATTATGTTTCTTCTTTAATAATACCCTACCGTATGCTGTCTGCATTGTGTACTGTTGTGTTTATGCCGGCCGAAGTGGCCGTGCGGTTAAAGGCGCTGCAGTCTGGAACCGCAAGACCGCCACGGTCGCAGGTTCGAATCCTGCCTCGGGCATGGATATTTGTGATGTCCTTAGGTTAGTTAGGTTTAACTAGTTCTAAGTTCTAGGGGACTAATGACCTTATCAGTTGAGTCCCATAGTGTTCAGAGCCATTTGAACCATTTTTGTTGTGTTTATGACGTTATTTGTCGGTGTAAATAAACTATAAGAAAAAAAGATGAAAAAGGGAGGAGGCACCGCACAGGAATTATCCGTATTGGTCAGAAATCGGTAGATGTGATGTACATATACAGACAAACAAGTGATTAAAATTTCAGGAAAATTGAATTATCTATTCAAGAGAGAGCTTCACAAATAGAGCAAGTCAATAACGCATTGGTCCACCTCTGGCCCTTACACGAGCCGTTATTCGGCTTGTCATTGATTGACAGAAATTTTGGACGTCCTACTGAGGGATATCCTGTCAATTTCTGTCCAATTGGTGCCATAGATGGTCAAAACATCGAGCGGGTTGGAGGGCCCTGCCCAGTACGTTCGAGAGACTCTCAGTTGGGGAAGGATCCGGCGATCTGAGTGACCAAGATGGGATTTGCCAAGCATGAAGGAACTAAAGGGGTCCAGTTATGAAATAGCAACCCAGACCATCACTTCTGGTTGTCGGCCTGTAAGGCGGGCGACATTCAGGTTGGCATCCCAGGGCTATCCGTGGGGTTTCTAGAAGGTCTTTGTCCCGAAATCTCGTTGACTGGAGTACTGTCTCCATTGGTGAGTCCCGCTTCTAATTCAGCACATGATCAACGAAGACGTAGCTGGAGACATACCAGACAATGTTACGTCGACGGTATTCTACGCTCCGTTTTGTTCATGGGAAACCATTTTGTGCTTACATTTCAGCAAGATAATGCCTATTCACACAGGGCGAGGGTTTTCTCTGCCTGTCTTCGTGCTTATTAGACCCTATCTTGCCTAGAAAGACCACCAGATCTCTCCCAAACTGGTCAAGGCCCTTCAACCAGCTCAGAATTTTGACGATATAGCTCGCCAGTTGGTCAGAATTTGGCACAATATCCTTCAGCACCAAGCCGAAAAACCGTTTGCGTAAGGACCAGGGGTGGACCAACCTGTTATTGACTTGGTCACTTTGTGAAGCTCTTTCTCTTGAATAAATCATCCATTTCTTCTGAAATTGTAATCACTTGTTTGTCTGTACATGTATATCACGTATACCGATTTCCGTCCCATTCGGATAAATCTTTCATCGTGCGTCATGTTTTTTTGTCTTGATTGTCTTACTGTTTGATGAGTGGTGAAGCCAAACATAGCATTCTATATTGTGTGACTTGAGTAGCAGCTTGCATTAATTAAACAGCTGGAAGGACTTATCAGCGTAGTTACACGAGCATCTCATTGAAAAGCAGATGAGAGGATAACCTACGTTATAACGATCCACATTACTACTACTTCTGCGAGCAATACGGTATAGACTTATTATATTGATGTCTTACAGACGTTCATCATCGTCATTGAAACATTTCCACATTTACAGAACATTTAAAACACCATAACCACCATCCTACAAACATAGAACAAAAAACGAAGATGATGAGAATAAGCAACCACGACAAATACCTATACAAATGCAAGAAAACTTCCACATCCAGAAAGCCATTGCTGAAAACAAACATGTGATAAATAAGCAAACACAAATCATTACAGACTTCCTACTAAGTTCAATAAAATAAATGGTAAGATAAAAATCGTCTTCTAGACGAGCGCGTGCGCGCACACACACACACACACACATACACACACACACACACACAAAGCTCGCCAAAGCAAATACTATTTCACACAAAAACATCAAACACACATTGGTTTACACAAACAGATCGCAGATATCTCAAAAATTACACTCGAAAGTTGGCAATAACATTCGATCTTTGGCAATAACGTCCGACAGTCTGCAACACAAACCAGATCATTACATCAGAACGAAGTGCTGTGAAATGTGGAAAGCAAAAACCCCAAGTGGCAATTATAAGAAGAGGAACAGCACCAAAAATGAAACAGAAACGTAATATGTAGAAAACAGTCCACGCAACCTGTAAGTAGAATTTAAAATAATACTACATCATAGAAAAAAACCAACCGCCAGAACTGTTTATACCCTATAGGCACATTGCCCAAAAATGTAAGCTAAACAGTAAAAATATGTACATTTTTCTGGCCACTGAAAATACCTTGCAATGAATAAAGGTGATACACGTATCGCATGAAAATTGTGTTTCATTCAGTTGTAGTTAGACGGTCTAAAAGTAAAAATTATCAATATACCGTAATATTTTAAACGCACTTCCCACGTCTGAATCAAAAATGGTATCATCCATTTTTAAAATTAAAAGTTTATTTATGATTAATATGGTTAGTCTATCAAGCAAGTCAGCCAGTATGGTGGTGCATCAAAGCGGAAATTAGTGTAAAGGTTGTGAGGCTAAATTCTTTCTGTAACTTAGATTTTCTTTTTTTGCTATTAACAGCATTTCACTTACACTATATATGGGATAAGGAATCGCAGTGCTTATACTCTGTAGGTAAATGTTTGGAAGTTATTTCTTATCTTATTCTCAATAAATAAGCACATCCACCATTGATTTTGTTCACAAATAAAACATATATTCTAAACGCAAAACAGTTCTTTACTTATTTTAGTTCAATATACGACACTGATCGACAATCATTGCTTACTTATTTATTATTAACCGTTTTTAAACAGTGAATCACAGTCATTCTCACAAACAGACCCAACAGAATTACAAAATAACATTAAATAAAGACGGAGGATGGCATGAGTGCATGCGGCACTCTGATTGGCTCTCTGCCACTGAGAAGCGTCAACGGAGATACAACCTGTCCATTTCACAATTGCCATATCAGCTGGAAGCGCTGGGGATTTTTGACGTGTTTTGCTATTGGTTGATTCAAATAACGCAGGAGCAGTATAATCGCTCTCAGTCCAAATGGGACATGGGTCCTAAATTGGTTGCATTGTGCGTGCAGAATATAAAACAAACTAAAACTGCATTCGCTATTAGTATATTGTTCTATAGAAAAGCGTGAAAAAATGAAACTTGTTTTTCAAACAACTGCGGCGGGAATGCACCAGATAAAACTACATTCGCTGCTAATACATGCTTCGGCAGAAAATACGAAGGCAACGAAAATAGGGCAGTAAAACTGATCACACAATACAAGTATATTGTCACGCTGCACCAGTGACGACATTTATTTATACGTTTTTTTTAAAAAAAGTTCTATTTCCCCTAACATTTCCCAGAAAGTGTTTCATTTACCTCTGAAGTTAATTTCTGGATCTTTAATGACAATGCTCACATCACGAACCACCCTTACACTACTTCCTTTTGTTGCTACTGCTCTCGACAAAGCTGTCGCTAATGGTATTAGCAAACATTCTTCAACACAGAAATAATCTACGTTATTTGTTAAAGATTTACTATCTGATCGTATTCTTCCATCACATGTATATGCACTTTGACCATCCATTTCAGAAGATCCTGATTATAGACAGTACTATTAAAATTAACGTGCTGTATAGTGCTGAGCTGTGTGGCTCGTTTATGTTTCATGGTCCCGTCCTTACGTAAACAAAGTTTGGTTCTGCATTCTGCCGTAAGCAAATGTCTAATGGACAGATACAGCACGATTATGGAAAGAAGGTGGCTTGTGCCAGGCGCGGGTGGAGAGAGGACAGAAGTGACTAGGCCCTCACTGTCGGCCACTGGTGGCAACCCACTGAGTCGCACACGTCATACCTATCTGTAGCTATGGTATGATTTACATATGGAAATATCAAGAATTTACATACGCAGATTATAGTTTCATTGAGAGATGGGATGCCACTCTCTCACTTTAACAACACTGTCAGCCAGAATAATAATCATATTTTAGGGTGTGATCTTGTTGTTTGCCAGTACTTTCGCTAAGTGTGGTTAATGACTTTTTCTTCACGAGGAAATCGTTGGCAGAATGTTCTTGTAAATGCACATGAAACCCGTAGAAAATTTGTACCTGGGAGGCCGAAGTGGAGAAGGAAGTGAGATGCTATGCTGCTCAGGGAACTTCCTTTCGGTTGCCACACATTTGTTTTGTAGTACAGAGTCCCGAAGCCAGCACTGAACCTGATGTTTTTGCAACTTCAATATTCAGGAATTGTGTTGTCACACGTCAGAGTCCAGTTCCCAAAAGCCTATTATATTCTCCAGTATCACAGTATCGATTTATCCACCGTCACGTAGTCCATTCAGAAATATCACATCGTGGCCCAGTCTCCGACGCCCTCAAAATCTCCACGAGAAAAAAATGACGCTGTCACGAAGAGCTTGTTCACGATGAGGCAAGGCTCGTGCAAAAGTTAGCTGGCCCAAAGAGTGGTGGCTGACACATCTAAAGTTGAATCGTCTGCTGCCATCGTCTGTAAGAGGACGCACAACGCAATGAGAGCGTAGCTCACAGCGTAAATTTGTCAGTGCAGCAGAATACTGTCGCCACATGGGCGGATAAGGTCTAACGTGGTTAATTAATCAAGCATGACGTTGGAGTAAAGCGATTGTATAATGACGTTCAGCAAGTAAGTCTCTCTAAATGTGTCCATACAGTGTTTAGGTCACTAGGCCTTAATTTTGTAAAAAAAAAAAAAAAAAAAACTGACATCAATTGTCATAATGCTTGAGCGCTTTACTACTTCTAACTGGAGAGTTGGCGCAGAGATTACAGCCTTTACCTACCGACCAGGAAGTTTTATTATTTTCCACGTAGATAGTTAAAACTATTTAACAAAACTAAAGATTTACTTTACGTCCTGTATTAATTACAAAAAAATGATTCAAATGGCTCTGAGCACTATGGGACTTAACTTCTGAGGTCATCAGTCCCCTAGAACTTAGAACTACTTAAACCTAACTAACCTAACGACATCACACACACCCATGCCCGAGGCAGGATTCGAACCAGCGACCGTAGCGGTTGCGCGGTTCCAGACTGTAGCGCCTAGAACCGCTCGGCCACCCCGGCCGGCTATTAATTACATTATAATATAACAAAATAGGTAAGAATAACACAATGGGGTGTTATAGACAATCACAACGCTTACCTTTACCTTTTCTTTCTTACAGACGACAGTCACGGAGACTTTTTAAATGAAATTCCCGCCATTCGACTGTAAATTACTATTCATTTATGTCGCGCTATCGTGATTTTGGCTTTGTAGCCGATTTCAAGTGCAAGGTGAAACAAACTGTCAGCACGGAAGTGAGAGTAGACAATGTGTAGGAATGTGCCAATAGATGATCATCACTGTAAATATTCTATTTCAGATGTGATGTTTGCACATGTATGATGTCGCGTTCGGAATTATCGTATCAGTTGCTCATTGTTGGGTATACACTGACGGTAAAAGCTGCAACACTAAGAAGGAGTTTGCAACATAAACGAAAGTTAGTACGCGTGTTTCTGCATACGAATGATGACGTCTATTAAAATTTCGTGCCAGTCGCGTAAGAGTGACGCCAAGAGCGTCACTATGAGGATGCAAATCAAGTTTACCTTAAATCCACGCAGTAACGTTCGTGAGCTTTAGTTCCCTTTGCGATTGGACGCAGTGAGTTTACGCTAGTCAAAAATGTCCTTAAGGCGACAAAGGCACCGTTACAAACGCCACATTAAGTATGAACAGGTCATGTACTAGAGCTACGAGAAGCTGGATGTTCGTTGTGCGATACTGCCGAAAGATTTGGCAGGAATGGAGCCACTATTCATGAGTGCTGGCAGCTGGGGTCACAGGAATGTACGGTCACAAGTAGACCGGACTCCGAACGACCACGTGACTGTAAAGAGACGGAAGACCATCTTTTTCGGCGTATGGCTCCGGCGCACCGTAATGCATCTGCAGCAGCAATTTGAGCAGCAATTGGCACCCCAGTGACACAACGAACTGTTAAAAATCGGTTACTTCAAGGAGAGCTCCGAGCCAGACGTCCTGTGGCATGCATTTCACTGACCACAAACCACCGCCATTTGAGACCAGTGGTGTCAAGCGAGAGCTCACTGGAGGGCAGGGCGGAGGTCTACCGTGATTTCCGATGAAAGGTGGTTCTCCATCGCAGCCAACGATGGCCGTGTGTTGGTTAGAATGGGGCCAGTTGAGAGCCCGCAACCAACCTGCGTGTTAGACACACAGGACCTAAACCTGGAATTAGGGCCTGGGGTAAGAATTAGTGTGTTAGCAGGATTATCCCACGTATCCTGACTGCAAATTCGTACGTCAGTCCAGTGGCTGGACGGGCTGCGCTGCCGTTGATGAACACCGTTCCAGAGGGTGTTTTCTAACAGGATAACACTCGCCCACGTATCACTTTTGTGACCCAACATGCTCTACAAAGTGTCGACATATTGCCTTGACCTGCTCGGTCACCAGGTCTGTCTTCAATCGAGCTCATATGGGACATCATCCGACAACTCCAGCGTCATCCACAACCAACACTAACAGTCCATGTATTGACCGACCAAGTACAACAAGCATGAAACTCTATCCCACAAAATGACATCCGGCACCTGTAAACACAATACATTTACATTTGCATACTTGCATTCAACATTGTGGCGGTTACTCCGGTTTTTAATGAACCAGCATTTCATATTTGCAACGATTTATCTCGCGCTTTCAGTAACCTGTGATCTTGCAATGTGTAAGCTATATGTAAGTGATTAACATTGCGTATGTTATCTATACAAATGCATTCCCGAAATTTCATTTTTTTCTTGAGTCGTCAGTCTTGTGACAAGTTAGAGTTGACCAGCAATGAATTCCTCTCCTGCACCAAGCTCTTCATCTCATAGCAGCACTTGCAACTTACTTCCCCCATTATTTGCCGGACGTATTCCAATCCCTGTCTTCCTCTACAGTTTTTTACCCTCTGTAGCTCCCTATAATGCCGTGGAAGTTATTTCCTGATGTCTTAACAGACGTTCTGTCATCCTGTTTCTTCTTCTCGTCAGTCTTTTCCATATACCGCTTTCCTCCCAGATTCTGGGCAGAACTTCCTCATTCCTTACCTTGTAAGTCCACCTAATTTTGATCATTCGTCTATAGCACCATATCTCAAATGCTTCGATTCTCTTCTGTTTCGGTTTTCCCACAGTCCATGTTTCACTACCATACAAAGAAATGCTGCAAACATACATTCTCAGAAAATACTTTCTGAGCTTAAGGCCTATGTTTGTTACTAGTAAATTTCTCTTGGCCAGGAATGCTCTTCTTTGCCAGTGCTAGTCTGCTTTTGATGTACTCCTTTCTCCGTCCTTATTTGGTTATTTTGCTGCGTAGGTAGTACAATTGCTTAAATTCATCTACTTCGTGACTATCAATTCTGATGTTAAGTGCCTCAGTGCTCTCATTTCTGCTACTTATCATATTTTCGTCTTTCTTCGATTTACTCTACACTAATTAATTTTTGGTGTTGCTATTTTTTCCGTCACTGTGTTACGACATATTGGTGATAGCTAAAGCACTTGTAACGCCGATATTGGCCAATCGTGCGAAATGTAGTAAAGTGATTACTTGTGAATGGAGAGACCGCAGCGGTTTCATTTATGGAAAATTCCTTTGCACATTCATCGCGAGTGAGAGATTGACTACATTTTCATCTCGTTCTCTCTCCTACTACCTTTAGGGCCAAACCTTGTTGATGCAAATTTCTTCCACAGCCAGGCCTCATAAGAAAAAAAGTTTTATATTGCTGCTAAAGTATAAAAGCTGTGGATGTCAAAGAAGCCAGTCTGCAATCTGAACTCTGAGAATGCTGCACAGATTCTGTATTTCTTACATTGGTTTCTCAGCTCTACGGTGTTCGGTGTGAGGAGAAGGTATTGTCCATCGCCTAACGGTCGCTACCGTGAGGCTCTTGCTCGCACTGATAAATGGAGCGCTTTATCTCGCTTCGTACTTCTCGCCTCTCTCTCACACTGTGAGTGTGTGTGTCGGTTCTCTCCAGCACAGAGAGTCGCGGTGGTCCCGTTCCGAGAAGAACGGCCGGCGCTCCTTAATCACGGCCATTGAGGCGCGCTCGCACGCGCACCCAGGCCAGAGCGGGCGTGCTTAATTCGGGCGCGGCGCAGGTAATTATTGCTGATTTAGTGCCGACCATTCAGCAGCAGTCACTGAAGGAGCGCGGCCCGGCGCGGCCCGGCGCGGCCGCCCGCCTGCGGCACCCCGGCCGGCCGCGTCCGCCGCCGCAGCAGCTGGCCCCGCCTCAAACCCAGTAGCGCTCCGCTGGCGTTGCAGAGCTCCGACCGCCACATCGCTTCTCATGAGCGATTCGTGTAGCTAGCGCAGCACATTGCATTTCCATTAACGACAAAAAAATATGGGTATTATTTGCTACATCTCTTAAAATCTGCTGATATGACATACTGGCCGATTGAATTTCAAAAGTGGGAAGAAAACCACGCCTCGTTGCCTAAATTAGTCCCCTAGTGAGTGGACCACATCCCATAATGGGATCAAATCCGAAATTTAAGTTGGAAACGTAATCGTAAAATTAGAAGTGAGAAATTCACAGGATTAACAAAAAAGTGATATTTGACATACTAGTAAGGAATTTGGCAACCCACTCTCAGAAGTTGTAATGTTCAGTTGGAGACCCTTATTTATGATGACTAAATTTACAAACTATAAACATGACACTTCAGTGGAGCATTCACAGTAAATCTACAGGGTAGTCGGAGATCCCAGTTACAAACTTCTATCTCTCGTTGAGGGGAGTGAGTACGTGATGTTAGGCCCGCCCAGTTGGCCGTGCGGTCTAACGCACGGCTTTCCGGGCGGGAAGGAGCACCTGGTCTCCGGCACGAATCCGCCCGGCGGATTTGTGTCGAGGTCCGGTGAACCGACCAGTCTGTGGATGGTTTTTAGGCGGTTTTCCATCTGCATCGGCGAATGCGGGCTGGTTCCCCTTATTCTGCCTCAGTTGCACTATCTCGGCGACTGCTGCGCAAACAAGTTCTCCACGTACACGTACACCACCATTACTCTACCACGCAAACATAGGGGTTACACTCGTCTTGTGTGAGACTTTCCCTGGGGGGTCCACCGAGGGCCGAACCGCACAATAACCCTGGGTTCGGTGTGGGGCGACGGAAGGGTGAAGTGTACTGCGGTAGTTGTCGTGGGGTTGTGGACCACTGCGGCTGCGGCGGGGACGGAGCCTCTCCGTCGTTTCTAGGTCCCCGGTTAACATACAATACATGATGTTACTAATAGAAACGCATGTCCAAAAACGTACTGTTTCCGTTCTACGACGGTTTTAATTCGGATGTACACTGAAGAGCCAAAGAAACTGGAACACCTGCCTAATATCGTGTTGGGCCCCCGCGCGCGCAGTACCTCAACATGGACTCAACTAATGTCTGAAATAGCACTGGAGGGAACTGACACCATGAATCCTGCAGAGCTGCCCATAAATCCGCAAGAGTGTGAGAGGATGGAGATCTCTTCTGAACAGCACGTCGCAAGGAATCGCAGATATGCTCAGTAATGTTCATGTCTGGGGAGTCTGGTGGTCAGCGGAATTGTTTAAACTCAGAAGAGTGTTCCTGGAGCCACGCTGTAGCAGTGGGACGTGTGGAGTGTCGCGTTGCCTTTCTGGAATTGCCCAAGTCTGTCGGAATGCACAATGGACATGAATGGACGGAGGTGATAAAACAGGATGTTTATGTACTTGCCACATCTTGGAGTCCTATCTGGACGTATCAGGGGACCCATATCATTCCAACTGCACATGCCCCACATCATTACAGAACCTCCACCAGCTTGAACAGTCCCCTCCTGCATGGGGGGTCGATGGATTCATGAGGTTGTCTCCATACCCGTACACGTCCATCCGCTCTATACAATTTGAAGCGAGACTCGTCCGACCAGTTAACATGTTTCCAGTCATCAACTGTCCAATGTCGGTGCTGATGAGCGCAGACGAGGCGTAAATCTTTGTGTCGTGCAGTCATCAACGGTACAACGCTGGACCTTCGGCTCGGAAAGCCCAGATCCATGATGTTTCGTTGAGTGGTTTGCACGCTGACACTTGTTGATGGTGCAACACTGAGATCTTCAGCAATTTGCGGAGGGTTTGCACTTCTGTCACGTTGAACGATCCCCTTCAGTAGTCGTTGGTCCCCTTCTTGCAGGATGTTTTTTCCGCCACAGCGATATCGGAGATTTGTTTTACCGGATTCCTGATATTCATGGTACACTCATAAAATGGGCGTGCGGGAGAAGTGTCCCATCGCTCGTGCGCCGGCTATAACAACACGTTCAAACTCACTTAAATATTAACAGCCTGCCATTGTGCAGTTACCGACTTATCAACTGCGTCAGACACTTTTTGTCTTGTACAGGCTTTACCGACCGCAGCGCCGCATTCGTCCTGTTTACATATCTATGTATTTGAAAACGCACGCCTATACCAGTTTCTTTGGCGCTTCACAGTGTTTAACGGGTCCACGTCTGCTGAGGAAAGAGGAAAGTCTCAGAGCTGCTTGTCCTGGTATGCACTAGAGTAGACCTGATGTCTCTTAACGTCTCCCCCACTGCGAGACCTACGGTATGTCTGTGTATCTCAGGTACGGTAAACATGGTTCGGTACGCGGTTCCGGAATACACAGATAAACAAATGTGCTTAAGTGATAAATGGATGATTCGTTATGTTTCCTTTCGAGTTGTTACCTAATAGTTGTACTGCGTCACGACTAATTCAATTCGTGATGAGGAAGTGGATGAGCTAAACGTTTGAACCGAAACAGTCTTAGAACGGAAACCGCACGTTTCCGAACAAGGGGTTCTATTTAAAGTATAATGTACTCTCTCTCCCCTTAAGTCCTAGAATTTTCTAATGTGAATTTCCGAGCATCCTGGATATCTCTATAAAAATCATTTTATGTATGTACGTATCTTGTGCCTCCTAAATCACTGGATGGTGTTACACATATAACTCACTATCTGTGTTGGTATGAACCACCTACTTCCCACATATGTATCAGTTGGGCGTAAAAGAGGGTGTGAATCAGAATCATAATTTAGGACCCTCTGGAGCTATTTCAACCAATAATTGTATATACGTTACCCATCATTTGTATTTTTTTGGATAAAAATATCGTGGAGTTAGTGCACCCCAATTACCTCTATGAGTGGAGAAGGGAATGAAAGTCTGTTAGACCTAAAAGTATTCTTCGACGATCGATGACAGTATCGAATTCTTAGTTATCATGGTCGTTAGGCTCATTTTGTGATAGTCCCGAAGACTTTACACCCCGAGGGTTGTGGCACTCGAGGCGTTGCAAATTTTGTAACATATTAGCTTCATCATACACTGGTATATAGAACGTAAGGGCGAAAGAAACTTTGGGTGCATGATGTGTCACTGCCAAGAAAATTGCTCGCTGCAACTTGCACCACACATAGAACTGTATAGTACAGATGGTAACTTACAGAAATACGCATTGAGAGGAACTGAAATGACACTTCATGCAAAGACGATAATTACAGCCAGCACAGTACTATTCATAATGACCCTCTGTACATTACAAAAGGTAGGAAATGGCTCATAATAGAGTGTGTGATCACCAATTACGGCAATGCATGCCCTGCAACATGCTCTTGTGGTCGCAAGGTTCCTAAGGACTTCGTTTGGTAGGCCGTTCCTTTCTATTCCTCCACCAGCGCGGTTGACAGCTGCTGGATGACTGTTGGTGCTTTTGGACGTGCTGCAGTACGTCTTCCCAACGCATCCCACATGCACTCGATGGGATATAAGTCGGGGGTGGGGGGTGGGGTGTAGGAAGGACTGGCCACTCCATTCACCAACTATTCTCTCGTTTAATCCATAAAAGTGAAGTCAGGGCCGAATGAACCTGAGAAAAAAAGAACATGGGGAAGGAGTACCGTGTCAAAATAACGTTGACCAGTGAGTGTACAGTGTTCAAAGCTTTCATGTTCAGTACACCCATGCAATGTTATGCATCCCCACTCCATAACACCTGGGGCACAAAACCAATTGTGCTCGACAATGTTCATGGATGCATTACATGTTCCTGCCTCTCGCCTTGTGAGGGTACGTCAAGCATTTGCTTGACCTTATATAGAAGTGTGATTACAAATCTCTGATCGCGAACGACAAAATTCGATCTTGCGATAAAAATAAAATTGTCTGCATTGTCATTACTACAAGACATAAGGTATCAGGTACAAATCACACATAAAATTACTGTCATATAAGGTGTTCACACTGAACTTCTAAGTGCATCCGTTGTATGTATGAATGAGTGTAATATTACTAAGGTGAGAATTGTAAAGGATTCTGATATATGGTTGTAAGTGGTACGAAATCCCACAGTTACTATGTTAGTCTCCAAGAGGTGGCGAATTGTAAATGATATCTTATGGAGGGTTTGTGTGTAGACAACATGGTAATCCTTGGTTAGCGAGTCGTGCACGTTCACAGCTCTCGTAAAGATAAGTGTTTGATTGAGTAATAACAATTAATTAAGACAATATTACATCATAATTAAGTAAATTAACACCTATTGTAAGCTATCAACTAAAGGTTTCACATTTTTCTGCGTATTTTCTGAAAAAATAGTACATTTCATAGGCGCGAATTTTGAACTAGGATTTGTTTACATTGTGATGTACTGTAAGTTACGTGATTATTTCAATAAAGTAAAGATACTGTTGTTAGTGTATTCTTATACGCTATCCATGTGATGCTTTAGTAAGTAGCCGAAGTGATAAGTTCCAAAATAAGTGAAAAGTTTATAGAGTGTAGGCTCAGTTCTTTGTTTACTTTTTGTTTCGTCACGTAAAAAATACAGGCTATATCGTTTTCGTTTCTCCAGAAGTTTTGAATTAGTATCCGAACTTTCTAAGAAATTTAATATATTGGTTGGGAAGTCTATGGAGATATTCTTGTTTTAACTCAGACTAAAGCTAAAATTTGTTTGCCATGAGTGAGAAGTGTGTGACTTGCCATGGGATTGTTAGTTTTGGGGTGTAGTGTGTGGGTTGTTGCAGTTTCTTTTATGTGGGTAACTGTAGAGGCGTGGGAATTGGGCAAATAAACAAGGCTCATTTCTTGTGTAGGATTTGCTGTAGAGATGGGAAGATAGTGGAACAGGAGAAGGAGATTTCTGTCCTTCAGGAGGAACGAGATAAAGCGAAACAAGATCTGGAAAGGTTAAAAGGGGAGAAGGGAAAAGAGAGGTGGTAAGAGACAACAGGTTATAGAAGAAGTAGGAATAGGACGTTCTCAGGCAGTGTAGTTATGAATGTGGAAAACAGGAATGATCTGTTGTCACAGCTGGAAACTGATGAGCCACAAATAGATGTAGGAGTGCACAGGACACAACAAACTTTCAAAAAGTGTTTGATAAATTCGAAGTCAGAAAAAGCTGCGAAGAAGTAGAAAGTTTTGTTGTTAGGTAGTTCACATGGTAGAAGTGTTGGCCAACTGTTGCAGGATAAAATAGGGTCAGATTGCCTGGTCACAAGTTTTTTTAAACCTTGTTCAAATCTGGGTCAGGTGATAGAAGATGTAGGTTCACTTTGCAAAGAATTCACAAAGGAAGACACTGTGGTAATGGTGGATGGGGTGGGCAACAGCATAGATAGGAACCCTAATTATTCAACTGAGAGTGACCTGGTAAAGATAGCTTCAGCAACGAAACATACTGCTGTAGGACTTGAGTCTGGTCTGAGGCGCCATGACTGGCCTCATTTAAACTCTTCTCTTAATATAGTTAATTTAGAGGTGGAACAGCTGCTTGGATCAAATATGGGTCTCATATGAGTGTGGTTCCTGTTGGCTCTGTCAGCAGTTGGGACTATACTAGGCATGGCCTTCACCTCAACAGAAAGGGAAGGGGAAAATGTTTGTACTAATAGCAAACAGCTTAAGGGGGGTGCACTGTCACAAGTGGTTATAAGTGACCAAGTGACAGATCATCAGTTTTCATAGGGTAGGGAGGCAGAAACAAAAGATGTTCAGAGACAGGCTGAAGATGACATTCACATTGATAAAATGGGCAACCAGAAAGCAAATTTTAATGCACACAATTTTTGCAGAGAGCCTCTGATTGACACTAGACATACTCAAAAATTGGCAGTAAAATTACGTTCATCCAGTTGTAATTCAGCCATGCACAAAATCAGTTATCGTTACTGCATTAGAATATCAGAGGACTAAGAGGTAAGCTTAGTGAGTTGCGTATTCGTGTTAAAGATTTAGAGTTGATCAAACCAGTTGATATAACCTGCCTCTCTGAAAATCATATGACCACTGGTATATATAAGTTAGATGTTACAGGATTCTAGTTAGCTTCTTACTTCTGTAAAGAAAATATGGGGAAAGGAGGAGTTGCTACATTTGTCAGAATCTGATAATAAGTCATTTATAATAGTAGGTGTAAACAGATCACCTTCAGGAAATTTTAACCTCTTTATCAAAATCTGGAAGCCCTGCTGTCCCATCTCATGGTCAAAAACAAGGAAATAGTGGTTGCTTGTGATTTTAATGTGGATTTATTGAAAAGCTCTGTCAGTGCACAATTATTGCAGTCAGTAACAGTATCATTCAATTTAGTTCCTACTGTGAACTTTCCTACTAGGATATGTAAATACTGTGAGAATGTTATTGATAATATCTTTGTAGACAAATCTATCAAAAAAAGTAAAAAGTAAAAAACCTATAGTAAATTGGCTATCTGATCATGACATGCAGCATCTTATTTTAAATGGTGAAACATGTCAGGATAAAAAATCTATTAAATCTCAGTACAGAAGGGTAATAAATACGTCAAAATTGAGAAATTCAAGAAATTGCTCAAACACATGAATTGGGTAGATGGTTACAATACTTCTGACTCAAATGGAAAATACAAAGCATTCAGTGATAAAGTTACCTCTACTTTTTAAAATTGTTTTCCCCTAAAGGTAACTAAAATTACACAGAAGTAAAAAAATAAACTGCGGATTACACAAGGAATAAAGATATGTGGGATAAGAAGGAGACTGTATCTACTATCTAGGAACAGCTCTCATGTTAGAATTGTCAAGCATTACAATGAATACAGCAAAATATTGAAGCAAGTAATAAAAAAAAAATTAAGCAGCTTTATTATGAGAAAAAGATAGCTACATCAGGCAACAAAATAAAAATTGTATGGGACATAGTGAAGACAGAGACAGGTGGAGCCAAAAAGGAAGAGGATCAGGTAGCTCTAAAATAAATGAGACTTTGGTAACAAGTACATGTAGAGTTGCAAACCTCTTAAACAAGTATTTCATTTCTGTTACTGACAGCTTGGGGTTATCAGGTTCAGTGAACAGTGCAATGGAGTATCTGAGACCAGTCTTTAAAAATAGCTTCAGTAAATTGGAAATAACACTCACGTCTCCTAAAGAAGCAGCATCCATAATAAAATCCTTAAAATCTAAGTATTCCACTGGGTATGATAACATATCAATGAAATTCATCAAAGAGTGCTCATGTGAGTTGTGTTCTAGCTTAAGTTATTTGTGTAATCAATATCTTATCAGTGGAAAATTTCCAGACTGGCCAAAATATGCTGAAGTTAAGCCTCTTTACAAGCAAGGTGATAAAGAGATACAATCAAACTATCATCCTGTTTCACTTTTGCTGGCTTTCTCAAAAATATATCAAAAGGTTGTTTTTAAACATCTCCTTAAGTATCTGACTGCAAATGATGTATTGTCTAAGTCACAATTTGGATTTTTTAAGGTTACTGATGTAGAGACAGCTATTTACACTTACAGTGAGAATATACTTAATTCATTAGACAATAAATTAGAGGATATTGGCATTTTCTATGACCTTTCATAAGCCTTTGACAGTGTGAAACACAGAATTCTCTTAAGTAAATTGGAATATTATGGCGTCACCAGCAATGCTGTGAAATCGTTTGAGTATTTTCTATCTAACAGGAAACAAAGGGTGTTGTTGCGAAATATCTGTGCAGTAAACAGTCAGTCTTCATCTGACTGGGGATTAATTACATGTGGTGTTCCTCAAGGCTCCATATTGGGTCCATTGCTCTTTCTTGTATACATAATGGCCCCTCATCTGTTACATTGCCAAATGCTAAGTTTGTTTTGTTTGCAGATGATACAAACATTGCAATAAGTTTCAAGTCAAGTACATATTCCGAAACAGTTGCTAATTAAATTCTCACTGACATTAATAAGTGGTTTAAAGCTAATTTACTCTCATTAAACTTCGAGAAGACTCACTATATCCAATTCAGAACCTGTAAGAGATTTCATTCCAGCATGTGTATAACATATGAAGACATACATTTTGAAGAGGTTGACAGTGTTAAATTTCTGGGATTACAACTCGATAACAAATTCCGTTGGGAAGGGCATACCACAGAATTGCTTAACCACCTAAACAAGCCTCTATTTGCAGTGAAAATGATCTCAGCTGTAGGAAATATGAAGATAAAAAACTTGCATACTTTGATTTCTTTCATTCTATTATGTCATATGGGACCATATTCTGGGGCAACTCATCAAACTAAACAAAAGTGTTTAGGGTGCAGAAGTGTGTGTTAAGAATCATTTGTGGTATAAATTCAAGAACATCATGTAGAAACCTGTTCAAGGAACTTTGTATTTCAACCACTGCTTCTCAGTATATTTATTCCTTAATGAAATTTGTTGCAAGTAAAACATCTCTATTTCCAACCAGTAGCTCAATACATAGTATCAATACTAGGAATAAGAACAATGTACATACAGAAATAAAATCACTTACCTTCATGCAAGAAGGAGACCAATATTCAGGAACACACATTTTCAATAAATTGAAAACTGAATCTAATCTGATCTAACAGAACAGTATACTTTCCATGGTATACATCACATTAAGTTTGTTTCGTTCTAATTGCTTTGTTACAGATGTTACGTTAGGGGAGCGTGATTTATCGTGTACAAGTTGGCTGGTTCAGATATGCTTCAACTGTATTCTGAGTGCTGTAGTATTCTTTCTTATTATCAGTGAGCTGTTACTCATATATATATATTGGAAATATGCCCTATTGCAAGGTGCTTGTCTGCAGCCGATACTGAACTATAGCAGTACTGGTCTAAATATCTTAATAATATTACTCAACATGGAAGAATGCAGATGGATGTATTTCGAATATACCACATCCATAGGCACTTGTTTACAGATGATACTTAGCTTTGTAGTAATGCCTTAATGCCTTAGCAATTTACTCTACAGGGAATAAAAATGCAAATGGGTGGTGTATTTTTACAGTGTGGCAGACTGTCTAAGTGTACTAAACACCTGGGTACTGTGCAGAAGTACCACTCCTGCCACTTTCCATCACTTGTTTGACAGTTCCATAACTTTAATAAGTGTCGGTAGTAAAATCATGGTTCGAACACCTTACTGTTTTTTAGTAGCATACAATAACATTAAAAAATTAAAAAAATCGTCATTGTATGTAGCATGGAAACTACATAGAAGTAGTAAATAAATGTTTTTTTTAGAAAAACAAGGTAAGTCAATTTCACCCTCTTTTTTTATTGCTTTTGAAAACAAAGGAATCAGTGGCAGGGAGATAAAGCTCCATAAATGATGAAGTGAGAGTTTTTTATTTCGATTCTTCTAATTGCAATGGAAAAGACATGTACATAAAAATCTTTAAATAGGTGCATGGATCTGTGGTCCATAAGTACACGTTGCACGCGTTTTGAACGACCGCACCGTCTGGGGACACTTCGTTAGCCAGTCAACAATCTCTGTATATTTGTTTAGTTCCTAACTGTTGCGAAGTATGTGTTATGGGAATTCTCACGTGTCTGTGCGGATATAATTGTGGTGATGGCAATTACATCTAAGTCGTATACGCTATCCTTTTAGTCCACGTATTTTGAGGTATAGCAACTGTACAATAAATAAATTTTGTAACAATTTGTACACTCCTGGAAATGGAAAAAAGAACACATTGACACCGGTGTGTCAGACCCACCATACTTGCTCCGGACACTGCGAGAGGGCTGTACAAGCAATGATCACACGCACGGCACAGCGGACACACCAGGAACCGCGGTGTTGGCCGTCGAATGGCGCTAGCTGCGCAGCATTTGTGCACCGCCGCCGTCAGTGTCAGCCAGTTTGCCGTGGCATACAGAGCTCCATCGCAGTCTTTAACACTGGTAGCATGCCGCGACAGCGTGGACGTAAACCGTATGTGCAGTTGACGGACTTTGAGCGAGGGCGTATAGTGGGCATGCGGGAGGCCGGGTGGACGTACCGCCGAATTGCTCAACACGTGGGGCGTGAGGTCTCCACAGTACATCGATGTTGTCGCCAGTGGTCGGCGGAAGGTGCACGTGCCCGTCGACCTGGGACCGGACCGCAGCGACGCACGGATGCACGCCAAGACCGTAGGATCCTGCGCAGTGGCTTAGGGGACCGCACCGCCACTTCCCAGCAAATTAGGGACACTGTTGCTCCTGGGGTATCGGCGAGGACCATTCGCAACCGTCTCCATGAAGCTGGGCTACGGTCCCGCACACCGTTAGGCCGTCTTCCGCTGACGCCCCAACATCGTGTAGCCCGCCTCCTGTGGTGTCGCGACAGGCGTGAATGGAGGGACGAATGGAGACGTGTCGTCATCAGCGATGAGAGTCGCTTCTGCCTTGGTGCCAATGATGGTCGTATGCGTGTTTGGCGCCGTGCAGGTGAGCGCCACAATCAGGACCGCATACGACCGAGGCACACAGGGCCAACACCCGGCATCATGGTGTGGGGAGCGATCTCCTACACTGGCCGTACACCACTGGTGATCGTCGAGGGGACACTGAATAGTGCACGGTACATCCAAACCGTCATCGAACCCATCGTTCTACCATTCCTAGACCGGCAAGGGAACTTGCTGTTCCAACAGGACAATGCACGTCCGCATGTATCCCGTGCCACCCAACGTGCTCTAGAAGGTGTAAGTCAACTACCCTGGCCAGCAAGATCTCCGGATCTGTCCCCCATTGAGCATGTTTGGGACTGGATGAAGCGTCGTCTCACGCGGTCTGCACATTCAGCACGAACGCTGGTCCAACTGAGGCGCCAAGTGGAAATGGCATGGCAAGCCATTCCACAGGACTACATCCAGCATCTCTACGATCGTCTCCATGGGAGAATAGCAGCCTGCATTGCTGCGAAAGGTGGATAAACACTGTACTAGTGCCGACATTGTGCATGCTCTGTTGCCTGTGTCTATGTGCCTGTGGTTCTGTCAGTGTGATCATGTGATGTATCTGACCCCAGGAATGTGTCAATAAAGTTTCCCCTTCCTGGGAAAATGAATTCACGGTGTTCTTATTTCAATTTCCAGGAGTGTATTTAGACAGAGGTTTTTTTAAGTGTTGTGCATCGTTGTCAAACACCCTCATTCGTTCCCTAAATGTTGATCGGTTCCCTGTCGGCTAGCATTTCATAATACATAAAAAGTATAGGTTTACGGATCTATTATAAGAAATTTCACGTGGTGGTGAATTTTTCATTGAGATAAGTGTGCTATTTTTCTTGTTTTGGTAGCTGAAGCCAACACACTTTCTGTCTAAGGGAATGGTATTGTCGAATCGTGATAGGGATTGTATGGCATCCTTCCTATGAGTGTGTCATAGTGGTTTTAAAAATTAGTATACACAGAACACATTAAGCAACGCATTATTATTATTAGAATAGTTATAGTTATACTAGTTATGATATTTTTCGGAAGTACTTATACACAGAACACGTAACCACTTATGGAAAATCAAAAAGGCAGCATTCAGGGCCCTGCTCCACAGATTACATAGTGTCCCATTACTCCGAGAAGCTCAATGACGGGGAGTTCAGGATACTACAGTTCATAGCCAATTAAATTGTACGCGACACTGATTTTGTTGGTGAAATTCACAAAAATATGCTCCAAAACTGGTCAGCTTGTTATTGACAGCCGGAATAGTATTCAGGTACGAAATTTCGGTAGTAGAGGTAATATCCTTTATGTTTTAGAAGAAGTCGAGATCTACTGTGTTCTAAAGTTTCGCGCAAATGGGCGCTTAGTGCGGACTTTGAGCTGAATTGTTAATATGTTGTCGAAAGCGGGTTCCGAATTTTCTCCGGTCTGAACTATGCATTTAGTATTACCGTCATCAGAAGTGATTCTATAGATCCATGGTTATTAAATTTATGTCGTGTTGCAGCCTCCCTATACCTGAAGTTTTGGTCATTATTCTTTGGGATGCAAAAATGGGGAGTTACGTCTTCGGAAGTCAAACATATGCCGGATCTGCTGGAGAGATTACCACAGAATGGTACTTTTTTATTTTCTATTATCTAGAAGGGATCTGTAACTTGCTGGGATAATGAGGCTCAAAGCTCCGGATTTCGGTGGTCAATGAGCAGTATTACGTTTCGCATTCAACTTTTGTAGCATATTTTTGCGAATTTCACCAACAAAATCAGTGTTGCGTCCATTTTAATTTCCTATGGACTGCAGTATTCTTAATTCCCCGTCATGACCTTCACAGACTAATGGGACACTATGCAATCTGTGGAGCAGGGCCCTTAATGCTGCCTTTTTGATCTGGTCTTTTCGCGTAATCACTGACCATAAGCCCCCCATGGCCTTATTTTCACCATCAGCCCAGTTACCCATGAAGACTTCCCACCGCCTGCAGCGATGGGCCCTGTTTCTTTCACGTTTTCGGTACACCATTTCCGGCCCACCTCCCCCCCACCTCCCAGCATGCCAATGCCAATGCCTTGTCTCAGCTCCCCTCCGGCCAGGATTCGGCATTCGATTCGTCAGACCTCCTAATTTTTCAGATCGATGACGACTTACAGGATGCGTTGGCTGCATTCCGAGTCACAGATGAGAGGGTGGCCTCAGCGACGACTGCAGATCCACTCCTCCACCTGGTGCGCCACTGTGTTCTCCACGGCTGGCCAACGCTTCCTCGGCCTCGTGCCCAGGCTGACCTCCAATTCTTCTTCTCCATCTGCCATCAACTGGTGGCTGTGAATGGGCTGCTCCTCCATGCAGAAAATGATGCCACTCTATGGGTCATCATACCAATTTCCCTGCCGTCCTAATTTCTCCATATCTTACATCAAGGTCACAAGGGTATTGCCCAGACGAAAACCCTCAAAAATGGTTCAAATGGCTCTGAGCACTATGGGACTCAACTGCTGAGGTCATTAGTCCCCTAGAACTTAGAACTAGTTAAACCTAACTAACCTAAGGACATCACACACATCCATGCCCGAGGCAGGATTCGAACCTGCGACCGTAGCGGTCTCGCGGTTCCAGACTGCAGCGCCAGAACCGCGCGGCCACTTCGGCCGGCCGAAAACCCTCACATGTCGCCATGTCTTCTTGGTAGGCATGACAGCGGACGTGGATCGCATGGTTCAGGGTTGTCATCAGTGTACCCAGGCCCTTCCCACACCATGCCAGTCGTTCCAATCCTCCAATCCTGGCTGTCCGCTTACCTCCGATGGGAACACATCCATGTGGATTTTGCGGGGCTCTCCCTCGGCGCTTACTGGTTACTTGTCACAGATGTGTACTCCCACTTCTTTTTTATTATCTGTTGCTCCTCTATCACCACAGAGACTACCATCATGGCCCTGTCGAAAATATTTTCATTGAAGGCTTTCCCGACATCTTGGTATCAGACAATGGCCTGCAATTTCGCAGTCGGGAGTTAGCCAAAGTCTGTCATGATAATGGTATCCGCCACGTCTTTACTCCTCCTTTCCATACCCAATAAAATGGAGAGGCAAAGGACATTGTTCTCACTTTTAAAACTCAAATGAAGAAGTACACGGAGGATCGTTCTCTGAAAAAAGGTCTAACATTATTTTTCGGTACCTACAGGGCCAAGCTGGTGGGTGACAATAGTCCAGCCGAACTGTTCCAAGGTCACCAGCTTCGGACCCTACGCCATTTCCTCCTGCCACAGGTTCGACCTAGTGCCCTGCTGGGCCCTTCCCAATATTTATCTCCAAGGTGTGAGCTTGCAGTTTTGGGCCCCGGCCCAACTGGCTTCCAGGGATCGTTATCTGGCCCCGGGGTCGACAACTCTTCGACATACACCTAGACAGCAACCAACTGAATCCTCGTTTCCTCTAGCAGCCGCAGCGCCAAACGCCAGCTCGTTTCTCTTTCCCATCTCTGGTCCCTCCTTGGGGCCTATGTTGATGCCCTTTCCTCAGTGGGTGGATGATCTTCCCGGAGATAGCCAGCAGACGCCAGCTGCTACCCCAGCACCACCATATACTCTGGACCTGGGACAGCTCCGGGACCTTCCCCTGAACCCACTTCCCGTCCTCTCTTTGGTACCGCCTCAGTTTGACGATGCACACGTCCCCATGCCGCTTGCCCAGCCAGACTTCGCCTCACAACTGCCACTGCTGCAGCATTTCAGCTGCCTCTCTCGGAAAGCGACGCCCTACTCTCTGGTGAACGGGTTCCACCGCCTCCTTCAGGAGGACTTAGATGCAGATCAGCCTACGGTACCGGGCTATATTGGTACTTTGTCCCCCATGGTCGCCCGTGCCACACCAGCTTTTCCAAGGAGGGCAGGGTGTTATACTGGATCCAAGGTAGCCCCTGAGGACCAGCAACCCATATTACATCGCTGAGGACGAGATGGTCCATGCCCAAGGTGTACGAAAAGCACCGTGGAAAATACCGGCTATTTATATACAAGGTAATGGAAACAGACATTCTGAGCACTACTTCCTGTAGGGGGAGCTCGAGCCACGGCCTTCAGGAAGTATCACTATGCCAAAACCTGATTGGCTGGAGACAGCTATTTAGGAGATAGAACCATCCCCGAAGTTCAGTTCACGTTGGATGCCAACCTCGTGTACTGCGACAATTGAAGATTATGTCTTCGTCTCTGAATTGGACTGTTACTAGTGTGTGAGTGTGCTAATACAAACCTTTGTGGAAAATTAGAAGTGAACTTTGGTGTCACTAAATTAGGAGACATTTACTGGCATCGTTATTGTTACCATTCGTTTGTATGTTCGGTCATCATCCTTGTGAACTTACATCAATAAAAGTTGTGTTTGTGAAAAATTGCGAATTGTCAGTCACAACATTTTCGCCTTCAATACCACTAGTCATGAGGCTTTGAAATCTTCTCCGACCTCCTTGATCTTAGCTTATCCTGTTAATTCCCCCCCCCCCCCTCCTTTCGAACTTATGGGGAATTCAAGATATAATCCCTGCGGATATTACCTCTCAGATCGTCAAGGAAAACTGAAATCGTGCCGGGCGCCATATTCTCAGGGCCCATAACAAGCAGGCTGAGTGCTATAAAGGTAATTGGCGAGTCTTTAGGGGAAGCCAGGAGACCAGATGTATGTCCGTAATTTTCCTGAGAGGGAGGTGCATGTTGGAAACCTTGGTAAATTCACTCCCTGTTTTCTGGGGCCCTGTACTATTATGCGTATATTAAACCCTGTTAATCCTTTGCTTAAGAACAATCACCCCGGTAAGCAATATCGGGTCCATCTTAACCAAGCTAAGTTTGGTTAGACCAATAGTAGGGTTATCCCCTCGTTTATGTTTGGGGGGGGGGGGGAGGTTGAGCCATGCACGACTCGTGTTAATGCCGTTTATTGCTTGGAATCTTGTCATTGCGGTTCTGGCAGCTCATTTCTTATTTGATTGACTTGCGTCACTAAGTTGCTTGCTTGTCTACCCGTGAGTGGCAGCAACAGTGGTTTTCTATACGAGTACTGTGGTACTATCTTTGGAGTGACTGCTAGTATTTCCGGGTCACATCGTGTGGAATGTGGGGTTGCGAACGGACATCAGGTCGGTTGGGGGCGCAGCAGCGAGGAGATCCGTGCAGCGCGTGGGGCAAGCTGGGGCTGCTGGCGGCGTGCTGCCATTGCTGGATCGAGGAGAGGTAGCTGTGAGAGCGGCGACTTCGTTGCACACCGAACCATGGACGAGTAAACTTCTAATGCAACCTCGATTATTCTGAGATCTCACCTTTGGTCAGCAGGCTGTTGCTCCCAGGGCCGCTGAGCCTGGCGGCAACGAATGGTGTGTTTTGAGGCGCTAAATATTGCAGCCGTCTTTCTCTATTTGTTATTCATCACTGAATTTAGTATTATTCTTATTAGTGAAGTGTACCAGTGTACCAGGGATCGGACGCTAGGCTGATTGGTTAGCCGGTGGGTCGGCGCTTAAGCTGCCCCTAATTTGAGTTGCCATCCTGTTAGGTGAGTACAGCTCTTGGCTGCCTGTCTCACCTTATGTTTGAGTTACCTTCCCAGGCCGACCCTTGGAACACTTGCTGAGAACCGCTTGTCCTGATTTCTTAGATTGTGATGTTTGTTTTAAGGATATTTGTAATTTTCTAATTACTGTTGGTGTGGCCTTCAGGCGAGCAATAATTTCACTTCTTTGGTGATAAGGCCTTCAGCCGTATTACAATAAGTTTTTTTAAAGCAAATTTGTTTTAAAAGAAAGGGATTTATTTTAAAAGTGCTATGTGGAATTGTTTTCCTGACTTCTAATTCAGGCCTTCAGCCGTTTGTTATTTGAAGTTGTGTGTGGCCTTCAGCTGAGGAATAATTTCACTTCTTTCATGATAAGGCCTTCAGCCGTGTTAAAGTAAGAGTTTCTTAAGCAAAATTGTTTTAAAGGCAAGGTATTTGTTGAGTTGTGTGCCATTTTGAATTGTTTTCCTGACTTCTAATTCAGGCCTTCTGTTGTTTGTTATTTGTAATTGTATGTGTGGTTAAGCCGAGTGATAATTTCACTTGTTTTATAATAAGGCCTTCAGTTTCTTTTAAAACGAAGTGTTTATCATAATGTGTGCTATTTGGAATTGTTCTTCTGACTTCTAATTCAGGCCTTAAGCAGTTTGTTTTTTGAGGTTATTGTTGGTTAAGTCATTATGTTATGGTGAGATCAGTGCGAAACTTAGTGATATGGTTAACTTTTACAATCCCTATTGTGGCTAGTCATGCATAAGGTCACCTCACAGGTTGGGATATGCTGTGTGAAAATCAAATTAACTTTCTCGGAGAATTCAGGTGGAACCCGATTAAATCTAATCGCATTTCATCTCTTTCTGAGAGATAATGAGACAATGAGAGCTAGAATAATTTCGAATCTATATTCACGAGACATTCACTCCGTTTTTTACTAGCACGAATGACTTCAGTATGGGTACTATTTACAGTTTGAAGGAAACTTAACATGATTGTTAACTGAGATACGTTCGATAATATTGCTCAAAGTCAATTGTAAATCCAAGAAAAGTATACTTGTTGTGACATTTGTTATTGGACTTTTTAGTGCTATCGACAATGAGTGGGAACAATATAAATATGTGTATGTGCACGAAGATATAAGGAAAAATTTTCTCAATTACGAACAATAGTTGTCTCAGTCTTTTTATCAACATACATTCGAAACTGTTCCATAACAAGTTTACGTATGTGGTGTGTCACGTTTTCACAGATCCAATAGCACCAGCGCTCGTACCACGTAATGCAGCGCTAGGAGATGGAGTTGGTAAATCAGGTCTTTTGCTCACAACACGGTGAGTAGGAATTTGTAGGTCACCATGACTTTTAAGTTATCTGCCGAATTCTAAAACTGTACATTACTTCACAGCCAGAATGTCTCCTGGTGATGCAACACCTCGATAGAACCCGGCTCATACGACCTCATCCTCGAAGGGGTACTTATATCTGCCTTGCTTTCTTTTTTCCGATTTAGCGACTTGCAAAGAAAGAGTGATAGAAATGGCGTGGATGTCCGTTTTAATAGTAGAAGGGCTTCTGTTACCAAATACAATGACTACACTAATTTACTAAAATTATTTTTACATCTTTCATTGCTCCTTTATCATGGAAACATAAAACTTACATCGAGCGCCTACCAAGTGAAATACTATTACTGCGTTCGGACAAGCCACAAGATACGCAACTGTTTTAAATATGTGATTTATAATAACAATGTCAGGTAAATTTTCAAAAAAGCTGCCTAATCCGTCGCTAATCAGTGACCACTGGATCAATGTTTTACAAGTGAAATATACTTAAAGATTTCAAAGATATTATCTTTGTATGACACACTGGAAATATCCCGTTCGAATCTAGAAAAAACCGCAATTTTCCACTCTTACTATACGTGAAATTGTGAAAGACTTTACACAGATTAAAAAATCCATTTGATGTAGGTGTCTGGTTCTATGTATTACTACACACAGTTATTACATTTCTCTTGGATTTGAACGATGGTTCAAATGGCTCTGAGCACTATGGGACTCAACTGCTGAGGTCATAAGTCCCCTAGAACTTAGAACTACTTAAACCTAACTAACCTAAGGACAACACACACATCCATGCCCGAGGCAGGATTCGAACCTGCGACCGTAGCGGTCGCGCGGTTCCAGACTGTAGCGCCAGAACCGCTCGGCCACCAGCGGCCGGCATTTGAACGATGCATAATCGTTAAGAATACTGGAAGTTTGGCATTATGAAGCTCCTGAACTACGGCATTGAACGCCACACAAAATTAAAAAACTGCTACTTGAACTAGTATTGACTTCAGCACTATCAGTCAATGGTATTGCACATCACTCTTCACACATTTCAATTAAATTTAGTTCTTATTATATTATTAATTAAAGCGGTAATTTTGAATGCCACTATAAGTGTTACATGATTTACGTTGTGTCCGTTTCTGCGAAACAACTTAATGCAACACATTGATGATTTTATTAATTGATCAACTGTTAGGAACATTAATCAAATTCACTGCTTATTATAGATTATCCAAAACTGATAGCTCTAAAGTGTTTACTTTTTTCAGACTTTTTTTTTTGGCTGGGCGGATGGAAACATTCGTTGGGTTGCGCTTTTCAGCAACGTCAGTTTCATGATTCTACAGTGCACCGACTCCCTCCGTTTCTCATCCCTCCACTTGCCTCCCGTCTCACGAGATGATATAATTAAGATGTTCCGCGGTCGTGCTTTTAAATTAAAATTCTCTGTACCAACTGAATTTCGTTAACAAGAAACGGTCTAATTTTGAAGTCTGCCATAAAAGGAGAAAAAACATCACTGCGGTACAATTCATGGAAATCTTATATTCGTGACCTCTTTTGTTCACATCCACATTATTGCAGAGCGCAGGGCTGGCTTTTCCAACAACTGACAAAAAATGGAAGATAAAGAGTAGAGAAAAGAGGCAGGCATTGGGATAAGCCGCAGCTGTGACTGTGCTAATGACAACGCAGGAGCCCCAGCAGAGCGTTTTCATTTCCCTTATTGTCTAACTTTATGAGGTTTAAATTTCTACGTTCCATCCTTTACGTGTATGTAATAATAAACATGATTGTTTCATTTATTTAAATAGTTTTCCGCGAACAAATGAAAGAAAGAAAAATAAACCTATCTAAAATGAAAGTTTCTTTTGAAGGTTAATTTACAGGTATTTATAATTCTGGAAAGTGCAGAACGCCACTGATGCAGTTATAATACAATAAGATGCCATCATCTCAGACACAGAGCAATGAAGGAAATGCTGGTTAAGGGAGCATTATTTCAAGTCAAATGTGTACCGGTAAGGGATTGCTATACCCAGGCTGAAAGTGAAGCATGGAGGAAGATTAAGCCAGAGTTGTAGATAAAGCTGTGGATACAGGGGTAGGGTTTACCATTTTATGAAAATGCTCGTAGGAGTAGTTAAATACGGGCTTACAAATGTTTCTCCCCCACGTATTGCAGATTTTTTTTATGTATGCCGATTCAGCAACGCTTGAAACGCGACAGGCTGGAGCCAGTCGGTCGTTTAGTTTTTATTAAGATTCTTCCCTCTTTGATCATTTAATGATTAGATTACCTTTTTCCTTTCCTTTGTTTAAGTGATGCAAGAGTTTATATGAAAATTGGAACACGGGTCATTGCAGAGGTCATAGATACCCTCTGATAATGTTACTCTGATTAATTTGGTATTGGGTTTGCATGTTGTACTTGGTTGGTAAGTTAGCAGAAGCTCGATGAGCTTAGACAGTGGCAAGCGCCCATTTTAGCAGAACGTGCGGCACACCAGGGGACCGACTCTCTCGAGTTCAAAGAGCTTTGTCAAGGCAGAGGGCAGCCATCCTGCCCACGGGATCCAAATACAGCGATCATTCACCTATACGCTAAGCTCTGTGTTCAGGTGAATCAGGCATCCGGCAATCAAGCAGACGATCCACACAGTGCGGAATAAAGGAACAGATGGAACTGCAGGGGCCTGTGCATTTCTTTATGCTCTGTCATGCCAAATTTCCCCGTGCGCCGCATGCTGGCTACAGCCCGGAAGCTGGTTGTACCGTTTCCCGTTGTAGCGAGTAGGATACACTATGATTGGTCGGTGTCTAAAAAAAGTTGATAGAGTGAGACTTTGGGCGAGTTTTCCCAAGAAAGTGAAGGGTGGGTTTGGTCTGAACTGCAACTTCTTTCGAGACTGGGAATCTAGCATCAAATTTCTAATATTTTATTTAACTTACAAAATTTAGTGGTTGGCTACAGAATAAATAAACTTTCGAAGGAGAGAGCATAGGGTTTGTTATGCATCATCCCAATGGAAGCTTGTCTCATAAACTTGCGGATTGACAGGTAGATAGTTTTTGGCGCCTTCTCTGTACAGAGCTGTGAGGAGCGTGTCTTCTCGGGGACATTTCTTCAAGACTTTTGTGGCGGACTTCGCTGCAGATTCTTTGGTCGGCTCTCCTTTGGGTACTTCTACTGACACTCATCATCTTCAGCTATGAATTCAATTTTTGCCTCAGCGGCTACGGAGGGTGCAGTCCACCTCCTCGTACCACAGTCTCTGGTGAGTTCAAACTCTGAATGTTATTGTGGGTTGAAAGTGTCGTCAGTGTTAGGTACATTTTTCTGAAGTTGAGGGCTCTTGTTACGAATTATGTTGTGTTCGTTCTGTCACTCACGGTTCAGGTATTTGGGGTTCCTTCATGTGTTTTCCTTCGCTCTACAGTGATTATTGTAATCATCATGTCCCACTCATAATCGTCTTTAATTTATTCCGGTGTAATCCGAGTTTAATATCCGATGCACCCTCATTCCCTTTCGCACACACTTTGACACTTACTGCTGTTTTGATGTTAACTGAATACGTTGTACAGTGTCTGATGTCCAATTTCCTTTTATATCTGTTGGGCTGAAGGAGCTACTTTATCGTTTATAAATCCTGTTTTGATTTTCCTTTTGAACTTTAGTACAATAAATGCTGGTCGAAGTGTACCTGTATTTGATTTAAGCAGGTAGTTTAACCTCACAGATGTATTTATTATTATTGATTTCGGCAACAACCACACCCACGACTCATTTGTCAGGGACATTAATTTCTCAATTGTTTTCATTGTGCACAGTATGTCACATAACATTCTGATTCGCAGGGGAGCGATTTGATATCGAGTGGGTTCACTCGCTACGCATCACAGGTACAGTTTCCATTTAGCATAGTCTACTGGCACCTTGAAATCCTATGCAGAGATCGGACATGAGTCTTGTGCGCTGTTCACCCAAAATATTTGTTGAACCATTTAAGATAACGTAATACTGTTTTCACGCAGATGACCTGAGGAAAAGCCCTCCACTAAATGATGTAGAGTCTGTTTGCACGGCTATGTTAATTACAGAGATATAGGTATCAATTCGGTATCAACTTCACTTCTTCAAATAAAACTGTAGTAATCTCTGCTGCAGTTTTAAAAGACTGAATTCAACGGCGTGACATTCTTAATAATCCGATTAGCAGTTTCGAGTAATGGAAACACTTAGATCTTAGTATTTATCTGTTCTGAACATGAAACCGATTTTTGTCTTACGTGGAAGTTCGTGTTGTTATACGCGTCAGGCTGACATGGCGCTCATACTTGACACAGCTAAGAGACCCTACTCACAAAAATGGAACAGCAGAAAAAAGATCATTTGAAACTCATAACAAGCACTGAGTTACATGTGGTTGATTCGAAATATCAGCTGGAAGGAAAAGGACCCGGAATCTAAGAATGATTCATCAGTTAACAACGATAACAGTTCTACTATTGTCGCTGACAGAGCCTTGAAAGAAAGTGCACGTCCAAAGATGAATGCATTTGAAAAAACGGAGAACTGTAATAAGGGGTCGCTAAATAATAACTTAACGACACGACTTTATTGTCAAAATACACACTTATATTGCGAAATTTCATCAGCAATAGCAACAAACAGAAAATCATAAAGGAATGTTGTCATAAACACTTCCTTATACTTCCATTTATGTCATCAAGTGTTCAAAGTGTCAATAATATGCTGCAACACACATTTCATTCATTGGTACAAGGAACACAGGACAAAATGAAGAGATTCCTTCCATATCATTGCAAGTGCAGCAACAGCGCGATGTCTGAAATCCTCTTTGGGCGTCGGAACTTGTACACAGACTTCACCTTTCATTTTATCCCAGACAGAAAAGTCAGTGGCCTCAAATCAGACGAACGTAAAGGCCAACTGATAGCGCTTCCACGTCCTATCCAGCGACCTGGAAAGAACCAAGTGGGCGCCTTCCTAGCCGCGAACAAGTAGTGATCCGGGTTCCCATCGTGCTGGTACGACGTGCATCTCGACCTATTTAAAATGGTCCTTTTTTAGAAGAGCCGGCAGCGCTTCGGTAAGAAATTGTGAGTATCTTTTACCGGTTCAGGTTTCTTTAAGTGAAGACCTATCACGTAGTCTCCAATAACTCGTATCGTACGTTCACACTCCACTGCCTCGGATGTTCATTCTGCCCTATTCAGAGCGAATTCTTAGCGTCCAAGTAAGCCATATTGCTTACATTTAGCTTTCCATTATTTGTGAAGGTAGTTCGATCAGTAAAGAGAATTCTTTAAAAAACAGATTTTCCTGATGGTGCATCAGAATTTCATGTGTCTTCTGCAGTCCCGCTGTTAATCTGCTGGTGGAGTGACACATGATGTAAATGGGAGCTGTCTCTGTGCAAAATGCGAACACCCCTGGGCTGACTTTTGTTCCAGAGGGCCTCGCAGTTTCCCTGGAACTAACGTGTTGCCCGCATCTCGTGGTCGTGCGGTAGCGTTCTCGCTTCCCACGCCCGGGTTCCCGGGTTCGATTCCCGGCGGGGTCAGGGATTTTCTCTGCCTCGTGATGGCTGGGTGTTGTGTGATGTCCTTAGGTTAGTTAGGTTTAAGTAGTTCTAAGTTCTAGGGGACTGATGACCATAGATGTTAAATCCCATAGTGCTCAGAGCCATTTGAACCATTTGAACTAACGTGTTGATCATAACCAGCAGCAGCCAGAAAATCTATTTCGTCCTCTTCATTCGTTGCAGGCTTACACCTTACCTTCTGCGTACAATTTCAGTGAACCTCTAATACCAATTTTATGCCTATCTCTAAATTTTAATTCTTATTGGGCACCAACTGTAAGGACACTTTTGGGCATACATCTCAAATGTTCTCTTCACCTTTCTTCTACAGTCTCTGTAAAGAATTAGCATATGTAATACAGAGTGTTTATAAATGAATATCAGGGGTTTAACGCTTTATAATAATTATTATATTAAACTTAAATAATATAAATATTATTATATTAAATAATATCTAATATATTAAACTAAATATTAAAAAAATATTTATTATATTAAACGATGACAAGTGTGTCTTCAGTGATTGTGGCAACAGCCGCTTCAATCCGGTTTCCTAATTCAGGGAGGTGTACTGGTAGCGGAGGCACGTACACACGATCCTTGATGAAGTCCCAAAGGAAAAAGTCGCATGGCATTAAGTCGGGTGAACTTGGAGGCCATGCAAAGCAAGCCCTGTCACTGGGCCCCTTGCGGCCTATCCAGCACTTGGGTACAGTGAAGTTCAACCAATCGCGTACTTTGCTATGCCAGTGAGCTGTCGCACCATCTTACTGGAAAATGAAGTTCTCTGGCTCATCTTCTTCCAACTAAGGGAAGAGCCATTGCTCTAGTGCATCAAGGTAAGAAGTTCAAATGGTTCAAATGGCTCTGAGCACTATGGGAGTTAACTTCTAAGGTCATCAGTCCCCTAGAACTTAGAACTACTTGAACCTAACTAACCTAAGGACATAACACCCTCCATGCCCGAGGCAGGATTTGAACCTGCGACCGTAGCGGTCGCGCGGTTCCAGACTGTAGCGCCTAGAACCGCTCGGTCACCCCGGCTGGCAGGTAAGAGGTGCCAGTTACAGTAGGTTCACCAAAAAATAAGGGCCATTAACTTTCCGCCGGGATACGGCACAGAAAACAGTCACTTCAGGGGCATATCGTTGCATTAGTACCACCTTCTGAGGATTTTCTGAGCCCTAGAGGCGCACATTGTGAGTGGTAACGTGTCCACTAAGGTGAAACGTCGATTCATCACTGAAGACAACATGATCAAGAAAATCTTCATCATCATGAAACAACATTTCGTTTGTGAAGCTGGCACGTAATCCATGGTCTGCCAGCTTTAGAACCTGTAATAACTATAAACAGTAAGGACGTAGTTCTACGCATTTTCTTAAAACTTTCCAAACAGTCCACACGCGAACTTGTAATTCACGACTAGCCTTCTGGACTGATTTCTTTGGGCTACGAGTGAACGACTCTCTCACTCGCTCAATAGTCTCTTGAATAACTCTTGGTCGTCCGGTTACAAAGGCAGCTCGTATCTTCAAATTGATGATACCATCTACAAATGTTATTGTCAGTTGGAGGATCACAACCGAACTTCAGCCGGAACGCGCGTTGCACAGTAACTACAGATTCGGTCTTTGCAAACTGCAAAACAAAAAACGCTTTCTGTTCACTAGTCGCCATCTTCGCTATTACCGCTGTCTGGTGGATGCAGCGGAAACACTGCACGCTGCGCATGCACACTGGTGCCAAAGACAATTGTTTGAGTTGCTCTTTCATTTGACATATCATTTACGACTGTAAGTTTAATGTAATAAATATTATAAAGCGTTAAAATCCTGATATTCATTTATAAACACCCTGTACAAGTTGGTTTGTTAGAGACATCTATCTTTCAAACTAGGCAGTACTCGAAACTCGCGACAGACTTTGACAGAATGAATCTCCTGAAGCTCTTTCATACCGCTGTTTTGTCAGTGTAACTCTCTGTTTCCGTTTTCTCCGAAGTAACGTATGTCCTCATTAGAATCACGAACTTCCACATAAAATAGCACTCGATTTCACGTTAAAAATAGATAAATCCTAATATCTAAATGTTGTAATTACTCATAAACTGGGCTTTGAGCAACGAAACGCTACTTAATTCGTCTATTTTAGAAATATAATACTAGCAACAGAAATAACTATATTATCTTTTGGAAAATTAAGTTGATACCGATATCTCTGTAATTAATGTAGCTTTGGAAATGATGAGGACTTCCTCACATCTCATCTTAAACGGTTAAGGCAAATAGTTTAGCCGAAACGCTCTATATATTTCAGACATGACGAGAAATTTATTATCCACAACATTTCGACACAGTCCTGTATGAAGAGATGATGTTCGCCTCTCCAATAAATTCCAGGTTTATTTTATATATTTCAGGTCTAAGGTCCAATTTAGCCAGTACACACTGTCAGGTACTGATTGGTGAGCACCCTCCACAGCATTTCGATACATTTAGGCATTATTATCTTATTTTCAAGTACTTTTTGATTACAAATTGACCATCGAGATTTGGGTTACCTGTATGCAGGGCCAGGACTGCGGTGGCGGCAGCGGTTTCGGTGGCGGTGGTGATGGGAGGACGTTATTATGCCCTTCCGTCTCCTATTCCCTCCTTAAGCCACGCCCATTTCATGAAAATGGACGAATCTGAGAACATATAAGCCAACATACACACATTTAGATATGCCAGTCGCAGTTCAGAATTTTAAGAACCATTGAAATGAAATAACCAATCACTTCCCAATATTTTATCCGTCATTAAAACGAAACAGCCAACCTCCAACTTCGTTCTCTGTGTCTCCCACTTGTTGATGAGAATAATTGGTTCTTTACACCATACTTAATGCAAGTCACAATGGATGTTAAAATATTTCCACATCTAAACTGTGTGTATTATTTATCAAAACACATGTGACACTACTGCTGACCTAACTTACAGGTTAAGATGTAATGGACAATGAAAAAAATTTGATCTTTGTGCCAAACCACGAACACGGCACAATGAAGCCTTCCAAATTAATATTTCCAAATCTAATCTGTTTGCATTATTATTCTAAAAAACACATGTTAGCTGAAATAATATGCTAGGCAGGCAAGGAAAAGATAGTTGTCATAAACAAGTAGGCATTCAGAACTCAAAAAGTATTCTAACACTAAAAACTGACATTGTGTATATGTGTGTGTGTTTGTGGGTGTGTGACACGTAACACGCCAGTTGGGTGTCAGCTACTGGAATATCTCAATTCTTGTGTAACTTACAGTGTAAGATGCACTTGACGCCTAGAACATGAATGTGGACTATTACATTAAGTGCTGTCACATTTAAATGCTGTTATTGCTAAAATAACGTGCTAAGCAGGCAGAAACAGTTACCATTTCATTAGTATAAGACGTAATATTCACCTTAAACTTGGCTGTGGACTCTCAAATTAAATGTCACAAAGCTATCTCCATGTCTCCATTTTCTGTATTAATGTTCTGTGACAGTATAAAACACATGTGGCTAAACTAACGTGCTGTGTGGACAGTGTAGTAACAGATGATACTTCATCTTAAGCCTAAATGAGACTGTGAACGAAACTTAACGGGCCAAACATCGTTACAGGAGGGAAGAAGGTAATGTATCAACCAGAAATATAGTTAGCGCTATTGGCTAGCTAATACATCTTTTGATCCTGAAGACACCTAGGGCTATTCACCACTAGGATGTTTGATAATCAACGGCACATTTTCCGGCAGTAGAGCACAATAAACTGAACTAAAAGCCGTGTATTTTGACAACATCTGTATTAAGTTGTATTTCTTAAACTGCATATTTTCATAATACACATGTATAATTTCAAAATTACACCAAATACAATATGTAAAATTCCACAGTCAAAGACCGCGATGGGCAAGCTTCCAGAGAGAGGACGGTTCGATCTGTAGAATAGTTGATCTTTGCACCAAAATAAAACTTTTTATTTATCAAAATATCTTATTATTTCGAGTAGAAAACAAACATGGTCTCTTACTGTCACACATAAGAATAGGTACATATCTCTGATGGCGAACAAATATTCGATCTTTGAATCAAAACCAAATTGTCTCCGTTATTTATCAAGATACGGAAAGATTTGTTCTGTAACATTACAAAACATACATGGCGCTACTGCCAATCTAACTTCCAGGTTAAAGTGCATTTCTCGGCGACAGTAGTTCGATATTTGTATCACACTTTATCAAAACTGGTAACTGTCTTAAACTAAGCCCGATTTTTGAGAATGTGTGAAAAAGCCTGTAGCTAATGATTTTGTCCCGAAATTCAAACCTACAATAGTAATAATAATAATAATGTGCCGTGTGTGCAGCGTGGCTAAGAATATTTGCATTTACCTATGCCTGCTTAATGGTATTAAAGTCCTCTTGACACTTATCATCCCATAACCAAAGCCTATTTTTTCGTAATAAGTTGAGCAACGCACCACTGTTCATCTGCTGTGGTGGTACGAATTTACGAAAAAACTAAGTTAGTCCTAAAAAGGCTTTTAGTTGTTTTTTATTCCTTGGAGCTGCACAATTGTGTATGGCGTCAAGTTTTTTCGAATCAGGTAATATACCTGACACAACATGTCCTAAAAATTTGGCTTGCTCCTTACCAAAACTAGACTGTTTAAATTGGCTGTTACTCCGTAATCTGCAAATCGTTGACGCACCTGTTCAGTGAGCCTGATATATTCTAACCAAGTAGGTGTGGTTATTAACAGGTCGTCTACACAGATAATGACTTTTATAAGCAATTCTGGTCTTAAAACCTTGTCCAATGCAGATATAAACACTCCTGCGCTAATGTTCAGTCCAAAAGGTAGAACACAGAATTCCTAACTTCTGCCCCCAGAAACAAATGCTACGTATTTTCGACTTTCTTTGTGGAGTTTTATTTGTCAGTAAGACTTTTTGAGATCGAGTACACTGAAATATTTTGTTTGTCAAACTTTAGAAGCTGTTCGTCCAAATTGTCTGGCCTTATGCATACTGGCATTATAGTCTTATTGAGACCTCTAGCATCGAGCACTAATTTCACAGAACCACCTGGTTTACTTGCTGGTAATATTGGATTACAATAAGGTGAAAATGAAGGTTGTATAGTTCCCCATTTATTCATACGATTGATCTCTTCCCTCTCGTTTTGCCCATGGAATAGGATATGAGATGGATGGACTTCAAATTTATATTCGTAGCCCTTGATTACTCCTGGCCCCTTACTGAAAACATTGGCATACTTAAATAACACGTTGGATATCATTTAGTACCTGTGATTCACTTTCTGCTCTACCATTTCGTAACTAACCTCAGTGTTCGTTTCTTGTTCAGTATCAAATTTGTTTGTGAAATACACAGCTGGAAAGGAATATTGTACTATGACATTTGACTCTGGTTTTTTTTTCTTACTTTCATCAGGTGTTTTGACTAAATCGATAGAAAAGATCTGATCCTTCACATGACAGTGGCATTTGCCATTACCTATGTCAATCTGTGGTTTTACGTTCTAATCGTGTCCATGCTAATAAGACAATTAACTATAAGTTTGTCAATTACCAGAAATGTCTACTTCGCTTTAAAATGTTCAGTTTGTACTGGAATAACTGTTTGATGCTTAACATATTTACTCTTACTGCCTGTAGCAGTTTGCACCTTGCAGTTTTGTACAGGAAATGTTGGGAACTTGCCTCTCTCCTTCAATTCACAAAAAAATGCATTTGACATTAGGTTTATAGTTGAACTTGTATCTAAAACTAGCTGTGTGTCAATGTTAAATATATTCACCCTAATGATTCCTTGTACTTGTTCTTCCTTGTCTTTATCTACTATATCTAACTCATGCTGATACATGCTGATCATCCTTGATGTCACCTCCTATGTCAAATCTTATGGAACATGTTTGTAGTTCTGCTTGCCCCCACTCCCTCTGAGGTCAATAGCCTGGGGCTTAACTACGACCGGTTGGTGTTTTCCGACGGCGTAGTGTGACTTAGTTCATTACCTGGTGAAATTTTAGTGAGTTGCACTGTCTGTGTACTTCGTCAATTTGTGTCGTTAATTGCTGTGCAGTTATTTTGCTGCCCAAAGGTCGACTGCAGTAAAGCGTAAGGCATGGCAGTGTTGCCACGCGTCGGCCACTGCTGCGGCTGACTATTTCTATTCATGTTCGGCTTAGGGCCTTAAGGTGGTGAATTGTAATTCCCTCGTGCGTTGAAATTACCCCTCTTGTTTTGGAAATTTCTTCTAAATCGTTTGTTTTTTTTCCGTTGCCGTTACTATATTCATTACTTCTGGGTATGTAATTTTGCTGTTGGGAGTACCAACCTTGCTGTGTGTTTAAATCGCTTTTTGGTGACTGATTTACATAATTATGTTGTTGTGCCTGATTTTCCGTTGCTCTATGGGGTACAGGTCTTTCCTTGTAGATTAAGTCTATAGAATCGAGCACTGACGGAAAATATTCAGCGTCATTCTCGGGCGTTGTGACTAACTTTTCTCTAATGTGTGCTGGTAAACGAGTTTTCAGTTTGCCATTGAATGTTGCAGGGTTGAAAACCTCGTATCTGAGACTTTCTTGCACTGCCATAGACCAGTATTTGTCGAGGAAAGTTCGTTTAAATTGGTTATAAGTGCTACAACGTTCGGCCACTTCAGTTGCCCAGAAGAGCACATCCCCTTGGGTATATCCCATGACAAATCTGATTTTCTGTGCTTCCGTCCAGTTGTATGGAAATACATGACGAAAAGCACTAATAAATACTACGCGATTCATTGTTTTACCTTCGGTAATAAACGTAGGAAATTGTCGATGTCTCAGCAGACGTTTGTCTGCAAAAATAGTTGATAGACTCGTGGCATTTTCGATCGTATTTATGTTGTTATTGTAGTTACCTGTAATTCCGGCTGATAATTGTTCAGATATTGGAGTTGTAGGTACGTTTGCGTTCTGAAATCTACAACGGTCACTGATACCTGCTGTGGGACTTGTAACTATTTGTTAACAGATACCAACAGGTTGTGATTTGTTCACTGTAGCCTATGTACGCATATTTCGAGATCTGGTAAAATTTTCTTCTAAAAGATTGCGGATCCTATTTTCCGCGGCTTGTAAGTTAATGTTAACTTTGTTCACGATTTCATTTTCTGTTTTCTGAATAATCTTTTCTACTACATCTGTGTATAACTTACAATCGGTTACTAACTTCTCTGCAATAGTGTTACTCTTATCTAGCGTACCTGCTTCAGCTTGACTAATGATATCACTCAGATTTTCATTAATCTTTTGTCTCTCCTTCTTAGCACATGCTGAGTCAACTTCTAATGTTGTACCCTTAAAGTAATCTCTTCTAAAGCTTGAGGTACACCTTCATAGTATTTATTTAGTTTGTTAACGACAGTGGTTACCTTTTTTCTTTCGAAACCAACTGGTTTAGTGTGGCTTCAATGTTTGTGTTTCCGTCTGTGATTTTCTTTATCTGTTGTTCTATTAGATCGCGATGGTCATTAAAGGAATCTACGTTCTCTTCTACCTCTGTAATGGTACTGTTAACTTCAGAAGGTACTTCATGCTTTACATGTGTTTTCATATCATTCAATTTTTCGACAATTTCAGTGCGAAAATGTTTGGGCAAATCATCGAATTTCTGTGAGACCGTGTCTTGCTAATCCTTGAATACTTATTTTTGTTCTTGCTTCATTGTATTTAGATACTGTGTAAACAGTGTTTTATTGCTGTTTTACCGTGTTCATATCTTGTGTCAAATTAGTGGAATTCGTGTTTATATTGTGTTTCATATCATCAAATTTCGCGTTTATGTTAAATAGTAGATGCCATAGCAGTGCTCCAGTTGTACTACTGTGGTTGCTGTCCGCTGTACTTCCCACGTTAATGTTTGTGTTATGACCAAGTGTGTTTGTAGCGTGTTGTCAAGATTCATATTTAGAGCGCTCTCCGACGTTTCATTTGTGAGCGGTTTGTCGCTCTGGGAGATGTGTGACATTGTCTCGTCAATTGTAAACATTGGTCGTCAAGATTATTCTGTTGTGGAGCATCGCTATCATTTGTCACTTCTGCGACACTCATTTCTGATCTACTTAAACCTTCGGCAGTAGGCATACATGACGCCTAAACCTCAATTATTCGACCTCGCAATTTTGCGCCATTTTGGATTACTGCGTTTTCGCTATCGCTATCAACAATGGGCATATATTTTTCGGCCATGTTATATGAATTTTCAAAAAAATGGAAATTTCACAAAAATGTTAAAAATTTCATACACTAATTATTATACTTGATAAATGTAAATTATGTAATATCAAAGCCTGTTTTACGTCTATTATGATGCTCAAACTATTGTGTCACAAATATTTATGTTTTATTGACAATGTGTTTCACACTGAAAAATTTCTGTACAGTAAAATCCAAGGAAGGAAATAATGAGGAAAAGGTTTTTATCTACATCAAAAGAGGCGCTACCAAGCGTAAACATGTAAGCAACTTGCGCAGCCGTCCTACCTTTGCTAGGCCGAATAAAACCGCTTACTATGGAAAAATTTTTACGTAACCTGAATCGAATTTTTATTCCTTTCAAAATTTTTCTTCTCAATTTTTGCCTTTTTGTAATACTTGTTCCCCATCGTGACTCATGCAAACAGAAAATACTGGCAATTAGTTTGTATAATTCATAACAGTGTCATAGGAATTTCTTACTATAACCATAGTTAACGAACATTACTCACGACCGGTGCCCAGAAGTCCTGTAACGGTCGCCAGTTGTAATATATATGCAACAATATTCATATTTTATATATATATATATATATATATATATATATATATATATATATATATATAAGAATATGAATATTGTTGCATTGTTAAAATGTCTGTGCTAATTGGTGTTCTTATGGGCATCGGACTTCCTTACATATTTGTTGAAGCTGCAGGCAGTGGAGGACACTGGGGACACTTGCGCTCGTCGTAATCACGAAAATATTTTGCCTGTAATTTTCCTCTTCACTTACTTCAATAGATAAAATGTTTCATACGGTTCTTTAACATTATATTGTTCACTCACACATATAATACATCGAGATCGCAATACTTCATCTCTAAAATCGCACAACCTCATCGTCCTTCTACATATGAGAGAGTTAGACTGTGTCTGTCTAAAAAAAAAACTGTACAACACATTGAATTAGAAAATGTTTTCGTTTGTCTGCACCTTACCTCACATTCATAATTAACGTCTTTGCCAACCCTCTGGTCACTCCGTGTTTCAAATTTTTTTATATATAAATCTTAATTTTACTGCATCCTAGGGGCCTTTCATCATGTACTTATACATGTTTCAGCATGGCTCGACACCTGGTACATCAGAACCGATAATGCTAATGATCTGTAAATGGAATCATTTCATGTACTGCAACGACTCTTGAGTGAATTGGAAACCCCTTAAAGGGAGTACCAGTTTTTTCTGGCAGTGTAACTGAACCATTGTGCGCAAGTACTACTCTGAGATGAAGAGGCTGGCACAGGAGAAAAAGTGTCAAAATAGTGATGACGCAAAAATAGAGCCTTTAAGTAACTACAACAACTTGTTAACAAAATATTTGGAGCTAGTGGCGTTCTCCTGGGATTATTATCTTCTTCGTCATCTTTTCCCCCATAGTAAGCCCAAATTTTCTTTTCACAGACCTTATTCAGCGTGTTTCAGCATTGCATTAACTCGGTCAGCAGTCGAGTCCGTCGGTGGGCGGCGCGGCCGTGTGCACAGAGTTCCCCAGTCCGTCGCTGGGCCTGGCGGTCATCTGTCCCCGGAATCCGCTGTTTCGACGGTAGTCGGCCGCGGGACGAAGAATGATGGCGGGACCGCAACACTCGGTGGCGCGGCGGCTTTGCCGTGATGGATGGCGGCCCGAGCCCAAGCGTTGCGCTTGTCCGCCGCTCTGCCACACCCTTCTTCTGTATTACGAAGTATTGCTTAGTTCCGCATGTGAATAGACTTTCTGAAACAGTTCAGTATCTGACACCAATCGTTGTTGAATAGAGAAGAAGTGCAACCTGATGAGTTATTCTGAAATTGTAATGTTGCAAACAAGTATTGGGTTTATTAAAATCGGAAGGATGAATAACAACCGGGATAAATTCATGGACATCGCAAGAAGGTAATTCGATAACCTCTTGTGAAATAAGCCAATCGAAAACCAGGTCAGAATGCGAATAATGTGCAGAGCTAGGGGCAGAATTTCTAAAATCGAGCCGGCCGTGATGGCCAAGCGGTTCTAGGCGCTTCAGTCTGGAACCGCGTGACCGCTACGGTCGCAGGTTCGAATCCTGCCTCGGTCATGAATGTGTGTGATGTCCTTAGGTTAGTTAGGTTTAAGTAGTTCTAAGTTCTAGGGGACTGATGACCTCAGATGTTAAGTCCCATAGTGCTCAGAGCCATTTGAACCATTTCTACAATCGACAAATATAAAGGTGAAGAAATGAAAATGAGAAACAGGGAAACACATTTTTTAGGAAGTCTACAGGCGTAATTGAGAGTTCTTCCCATTGATCATAAAACCGATTGTCAAAGAAGAAATAGAGAAAGTGACACAAAATTTTGAGATGGGTGATAAAAAAAAAAGGAGAACAATCATGTAGTAATATATCCTGATGTACTTGTGGGGTCCTGCCCACTCGTCTCGTATACGGTGCCTAAAGGATGATGCATTCTCGGAATGCTGTACAACAGTTCAACCACATAATATTAGTAGTTTTATTTCAATAAAGCGGATTGACAGTACTTAACTTTGAAACAGCACTGGTGTCGCTATCGATGGGCGACATGCAAACAAGTCAGTATCCTTTACTAAATACGATGTTCATGCAAGTGTCACATAGTTTGTGGATCACTAATAACTTCTATCTTAGCACTCTCTCCTTGGCCTGTCCGTATACTGTCCGAATACTGAGCGACCGATGCTGATATTCTCCTCTTGTGGAATCCTAATCAGTGCTCATTGGGCGACGTCGTTTCACCACCTTATCTTCTCTTGCGTTATTCATCTTCTTTCCGTCTCTTGTGGTTACGCAAGAACAGTACTAATTCTTTGTGACAGAAAAAAGAAATGGGGAAAAGAAGTGATGAATAGAATAGAAAGGCAAGAAAGTACAGAATCACAAAATATGTGTACAGAACACACAGATCAAACACACAAGCTAAAAAGAGCGGTACAAAGGAAACTTTCTAAAAAGTTCATCGTGAGTCTCGTATGAGTTGTTGATGCGCTTGACCAAACATTATCTTCCAGCAGGTTTTTCCAAAAAGACACTACTGGTGCTATGAAAGAAACTGAGGTTTTGACCGGAACTTTCACTATTAAAAGAAAAAAAAGCGAGAAAATGTGAAAATGAGGTTGCATAATTCAGCCTGTTATACGATAAACTAAAAATCTGGTAGATGTTATAGTAAGCACCATTCAAGCACCTAGGATCTCACCTAGACAAATTAACAAGTCTACCGCTGCTCCTTCAAGAACAGGAAGCTATTTTAGGGTTAATGTCTTTGTCGCTATTGTTGACAGAACAAACTTCGACGAAGAAGGTAGATTCTGTACAGAAATTCTCAGTCTCTATAATCTCAGCACACTTCTACCAAAAGTCTGCTCATCTTCAACAAAGTACATGGAGTCAGTGATTATGGTCTCAGAAACTCAGGCTACATAGTTCTACAAAGTAATATGAGAAGATGAAATAACTACATTTTTAATCTGAAGGCAGAATTCAAGTTGTGCACGGTAAAACAGAAAAGGGAAAATGAAGTTAAAACACTTCTACCAGACTATGCAGTTGACTGTTTACAGTTTTGCACTCCAGAAATTTTCTCTTCAGTTACATCTTTAACAGTGAACTTCTGTTTTCTTCGTGTGTCAACTACACTGGCAGAAAAGTCTTTCTCGACACTGAAACTCATTAACACTTGGTTGAGAAACCGTTTTACGCAAAACCACGTAACTGACCTTGCCTTATTATATGACTGTAGAGACAATATCAACAGAGAAAAAATTAATAGACACTTTATATTGAGAAGGGGAAAAAGAACAGAAAAATTGTATAGCCCTGATTGCAGATAATAGTCAATCACTTGTTCTTCCGTGATGTAAAAAGATCGAGTAATTACCAACCACACACTTAGATTACTCTTTATAATTTCATATAAACACTGAAAAAATACGTCAATCAACTGCTAATATCCATAAAACACCCCAAATTTATATTACTGGAGTAGATAACTAAAACAAGAAATATACACACAAAATCCTTTTAAAAAATATCACATAGGCCCAATTTGAAGCATTCAGTATATTAAAAAATGAAAGATTACATTCAAAACTATTGTTTTATTTATAATAAGTAAACTTTCGACTTCCTGAACGGTGCAGTATCATTATCATTGTTTACACTGTGCATCTTTAGAGAGAATTGGTCGGAAATATATTGATTCACTAATATAATTAACACGGATATTGCGTTTTTACTCCTACTACATCTATTTCAAAGTGAGTCTCTGTGACATCTGTAGCTTTACATCTCGTCCATAGGTCGTTCTGAAGGCGTAGATAATTTTACAGAGTACTGTTTTTGAGCTTACCTATCTACATCTACATCTACGTGACTATCCTGAAATTCACACATATGTACCTGGCAGAGGGTTCATTGAACCACTTTCATACTATTTTCCTATCTTTTCACTATCGAACAGCACATGGGAGAAACAAACACTTAAATCTTTTCTTGTGATCTCAAATTTCTCTTATTTTATTATGATGATCATTTGTTGCTATGTAGGTGGACGCCAACAAAATGTTTTCACATGGGAGAAGAGAGCTGGAGACTGAAATTTCGTGGAAAGATCCAGCCGGAACGGAAAACGACTTTATTTCAACGACTTCAACACCAACTCGTATTTTATATCTGTGACGCTTTGTTCCCTATTTCGTGATAATATAAAACTAGTTGTCCTACTTCAAATTTTTTCGATGACCTGCATTAATTCTGTCTGATGCGGATCCTAGTAAAACTTCAGGAGAAAACGGATAAGAATAGTGCTTGCAGTCTCTGCATTAAACCTGTTACATCTTCTGTGTGTCTGCCACTGAAACGCAGTCCTTGGGCAGCTTTCGCCAGAAAATTATCTATGTGACCGTTCCAGTTTAAATTATTCTAAATTATAATCCATAAATAAATAGTTGAATTGTAGCCTTTACATTTGTGCCATTCATTGTGTAACCGACATCTAGTGGATTTCTTTCAGTACTCATGTGGATGACTCGACAGTTTTCGAAGATTAGAGGCAATTGCTACTTTTTGTACCACGCAGGTATTTTATCTGCATCATTTTGCATCTTTTTATGAATTTACTAGACGTTAAATGGCAGCATCGTCCTCAAACAGTATACAAAGGCTGCTGAGATTGCTTCCTAGAATCGTTTGTATAAATTAGGGACAGCAGAAGCCCTGATATACTACCTTGGAGAACACCAAATATCACTTATGTTTTAGTGGGTGACTTTCCGCCTGTTACTAAGAATTGTGGCCTTTCTGACAGGATATCACGAATCCAGTCTCACAACTGAGGCGATACTCGACAGACTCGCAATTTGATTAGAAATCGGCAGTAAGCGAACGATATCAAAACCCTTCTGAAAATTTAGGAGTATGGAACCAATATGAGGTCTCCAGCCGACAGCAGATATTACCTCACGAAAGCAAAGAGCTGGTTGTGTTGCACACAAGAGATATTTTCAGAATTCTTGCAGTCTATGTGGAAATATGAGGTCTATTTGGTAAGTAAGGTACGCTCTGTCGCAAAATGGAAATTTTTGTACGTCCGACGTTACTATCTGCACAGTGAGTGTACTAATGTGTGCAAACTAGCTTACCACTTTGCGCACAAATGGATAAAACCTCTGAACTGTCTTCTCAAGCCCAGTGTGTCAAACAGACATTCTAAATAAATATGACCATCGTCCTGCAAGGCAGCAAATATCAGGTGCGAATCGTAACAAAAATTATTAGAAATGCTGCTGTCAAGTACATTGTCGTAGCAGGTCAATGCACTGAGTTGGTGGAGAATAAATTTACTTTTTGAACCAATGAGAAACTGTCATATAATGAATGTGATGGTAGGTAGGTATCATAGCTTTTGATACTCCATGGTCAAATTGCACACTAGTTTGAGTGAGCAAAATGTAGACTTAACATTAACTGTGGCCTAATGCGCGATGATGCATGAATTAATAAAAGTGAAAGTTTGGGTTCTATTCTAGAAAGACAAAACAGCTACTTCCTTTTTTATTCTATGTATAATGTATCAACTGTTGCTTTCAGGGGTCAAGAGATAAACAACAAACATGTTCAATTACTTTTGATAATAAATAACAAAATATTTAATTCTCGGACATATTGAAATGGCGATTATTAAAATCGTTATCTCTACACACGACAATATTTTATCACAGGAAAGAAAGAGTATTAAAAATCCTCATCAGCTCATTTAAATCTACATTGTCGTAGCACGTCAATGCACTGAGTTGGTGGAGAATAAATTTACTTTTTGAACCAATGAGAAACTGTCATATAATGAATGTGATGGTAGGTAGGTATCATAGCTTTTGATACTCCATGGTCAAATTGCACACTAGTTTGAGTGAGCAAAATGTAGACTTAACATTAACTGTGGCCTAATGCGCGATGGTACTTACCAAGCGGCATATGAAACGGCGTTGTCTCCGTGCTTGGTCTGAAATGCTAATTCCCTACTCTGACCTTGACTGAATTCACTCATTCGCAACTTTCATGCGTTCCGTAGAATGTTAATCTTTCCCTAGTCGAAATAATGGCTATTGCACACTCCCTATGGGTTGGAGAGACGTGCACAATTTCTTTGCCTGCAACAATTCCTGCAGGAATATTCAGCTACTGCTTTGCTATCTGCCGTCATGATACGTGAAGCATATCGTCGTCACTTCACAGGAAGCAATCGTCAACGCCTACGCTTATTTACACACACTTGAGCGCCCGCTGCGAGATGAAAGAGAGAGAGAGAGTGAGACAGCCTTAATTTTAGGTCTCAAAATGCTAATATAAAATGTTTCGCGTCTGCATCGCTAAGTATGGCTTCAGCCCCAATCACCGTCTCGATAGAGGTGAATAAATGTTTTTATTTTTCTTTCTGCGTCGCTGCATATCCCTGTTAATGAAGTGCAGCCACTTACCCTCGGCCCTGGCCTTATTTATGCTAAAAGGAATAATGTTTTGTTCTGGCCTTATTCCTTTCTGCACTGAAGCTCGCCGCTCTCTTCCTAATTGGAGTTTTATGATATCATTAGCTACCTGCTCGGTTTGTCTCCAAAATGCGTTTCGCTTTGACTTGTCTGTTTCGTGCCACTTTCCATATATTGGTAGAGATTGTTTTGTTAGTTTTTGGGTACATGAGATTAACTGCAATTGCCTTTTGTTGATATAATGTACTTATTATTTTCTGAGGATCTGATACTGTATTGTACTGTCATTACGGATAAAGTTCATGTTAGGTCCGTTAACATCCGGATGCCTTAGAAAATCTCAGTGAAAATTGTAACTGTTTCCTTTGCAACAGTTCGCTGTACCTTCGAGCTGTTTCTCTACATAGTCGCCACTCTGACTTAGTCATTTGTCGTAGCGTTGGGCCAACTTTTCAATACACTCGTCACAGAATATAGCTACCTGTACTTTCCACCATTTTGGCTGGCTCTGAGCACTATGGGACTCAACTGCTGTGGTCATAAGTCCCCTAGAACTTAGAACTACTTAAACCTAACTAACCTAAGGACATCACACACATCCATGCCCGAGGCAGGATTCGAACCTGCGACCGTAGCGGTCGTGCGGTTCCAGACTGTAGCGCCTTTAACCGCTCGGCCACTCCGGCCGGCCTTCCACCATTTCTCTACGCTCGTCTGCAGTTCGTTTCCTGTGCCAAAATGTTGTGTAGATAGCCAGTGGTTCATGTGAGCAGAGATGAACACCTGGGAGAGCCAAGTCCTGTTTGAATGGTGTGTAATGAAACACTTCTCAACGAAAACGTTGCAGAGGCGCCCTCATTGCCCGTGCCATGTGCGGCCGACATTTTTCATGTAGAAGGAAATGCATTATAGGTACGTTATCTGGGGTTGCATGGAATCAGGCGAAGCCTCGCAGTGGGCACCGATACTTGGCGGAACACACTATTGTTCTAGGCATCATTACGTCCTCAGTGTGGCCTCTGAACTAAAAAGAGCTGCACGATGTATCAACAGGCGTAACAGAGACACTGCCAAAGACGTCTGTGGAAAGCTTCATCGGATTTTCACTGTCGTTTCTACTTCGCAACCTATCGGAACTTACTTTTCGAATAGCCCTTGTAGAACGTTTACTTCAATGTAACATATAGTGTTCGAACACACTGTTTATTCCAAAGTCTAATTGCAAGTCGACCTCAGCGACTTTTTTTTTATTTTCTTTCAAGTCATCAGTCTTTGACTGGTTTAATGCAGTCTGCCACGAAGTTCTCTCCGTGTCAACCTCTTCATCTCGGAATAGCACTTGCAGCCGCCGTCCCCAATTATTTGTCGGACGATTTCCAATGTCTGTCTACTTCTATAATTTTTACCCTCTATAGCTCTCTCTAGTACCATGGAAGTTATTGGTTCAAATGACTCTGAGCACTATGGGACTTAATATCTGAGGTCATCGGTCCCCTACAACTTAGAACTACTTAAACCTAACTAACCTAAGGACATCACACACATCCATGCCCGAGGCAGGATTCGAACCTGCGATCGTAGATGGAAGTTATTTCCTGATGTCTTAATTGATGTCCTACCATGCTAAACCTTCTTCCTGTCATTGTTCCCGATATTTTCCTTTCCTCGACGATTCTGCGCAGAACCACCTCATTCCTTACCTTGTTAAGTCCCCCTATTTTTCAACTTTCGTCTGTAGCACCACGTCTCAAATCCTTTGAGACTCTTCTGTTCCGATTTTCTCACAGTCCATGTTTCACTACCACTCAATGCTGTGCACCATACGTACATTCTCAGAAATTTCTTCCTCAAATTGACGTCTAGGTTTGATACTAGTAGCCATCTCTTGGCTAGGAATGTCCTTTCTGCCAAAGCTAGTCTGCTTTTTCTGTCCTCTTTCCTTCATCAGCCATGGGTTATTTTGCTGTCTAGATAGCAGAATTCCTTAATTTCATCTACTTCGTGTTCACCAATCCTGATGTTTAGTTTCTCACTATTCTAATTTCTGCTACTTCTCATTAGTCTCGTCTTTCTTCGATTTACTGTCACTAGATATTTTGTACTTATTAGACAGTTCATTCCATTCAGGAGATCTTGTATTTCATCTTGAATTTCACCGAGGATAGCAACCGAGCCAGGTGAAGCAGTGACTCGTGCACTGGACTCTCATTCGGGTGTATGACGGTTCAAAGCCCAGTTCGGCGATCCAGATTTACATTTTGTATTCTTCCGTAACTGCTCCAGGGGAATGCTGGGATGGATCCTTTGAAAGGGCACGGCCGATTTCCTTCCCCATCCTTGAAACAATCCGAACTTATGCACCGGCTCTAATGACCGCGATGTCGACGGGGCGTTAAACCCAATCTTCCTCCCTTCCTTTCCTTCTTGAGGATAGCAATGCCATCAGTGAATCTTATTGTCATTTCACATTGAATTTTAATTTCAGTCTCGTACCTATTTTTACTTCCGTCATCGGTTCAACAAAAAAAAAAAAAAAAAAAAAAAAAAAATGGTTCAAATGGCTCTGAGCACTATGGGACTTAACATCTTAGGTCATCAGTCCCCTAGAACTTAGAACTACTTAAAGCTAACTAACCTAGGGACGTCACACACATCCATGCCGGAGGCAGGATTCAAACCTGCGACCGCAGCGGTCGCGAGGTTCCAGACTGAAGCGCCTAGAACCGCTCGGCCACACCGGCCGGCCGTCATCGGTTCTTCGATGTATAAACTGGACAACTGAGACAAAAGACTACACTTATTTCTTACATTCTTTTTAATCCTAGCAATTCGTTCTTCCATTCTTATTATTCGCTCTCGGTTCTTGTGCATATTATATATTTCCAACCCTTCCCTACAGCTTACCCCTATTTTTCTACGAATTTTGAGCATATTGCACCATTCGATATTGTCGAACGCTTTTTCCAGGTCGAGAAATGATATGGGTGTGTAGTTCAGCGGATTACTCCTATTTTCATTCTTGAGTGTTGGTGTGACCTTTGTGACTCTGCAAGTTGTAGGTATTTGTAAGTAAATATATTTATATCTCTCTCGATATTTCTCAATAAGTTTTCTCATCACTTATTGTGTTTAAGTTACGAAGGAAATCACCCTATATGGGAAGCCTCGTATACAGTAGTGGGCGATCGTTTCCAGGAAGCGGTGCTGTTCCCCGAAGTTAGGAGCAGCGCTGTTGTCCACGTACAGGACGTAGCGCGGAGGAGACGGGACGAGACGAGGCTGTCACAGGGACCATTTGCCGGTGACGGAGCGCGCGGCAGGGGCCGTGCAAGACAGGCGCGCCAGCGCAGCCCGGGCTGCGCCGCGCCCTAATGAAACCGCTCGTACTGGGTCGGGCAGGGCCGTATGTACTGTCGGAGCGGCGGCCCAACGGCCCGCGCGGCGGTCACGGCCCGTAATTACCGCCGTCCGTAGGGCGGGCAAACAAAACAGCGGCACAAAGCGCCGCGCTGCCCTGCTGCCCCGGACTGATGTCGTATGAAGCCAATCAGTCTCCGTAGGCGGGCCCGGCGTGTGGGCGGCAAAGGAATAGCCGACCGAGTCGGAACCTAAACGGCGCAGTGAGCGCACGTATAGCCACTGAATACTCGGCCCAGCCACAGTGCTCGCTGCAAGCCGTCGGGGTTCTCTCGCCGATCCCCGGCAAGCCCATAAAGAAATTAAAGAAAGCTGCTCTGCAGTTAACAGGAGTCGATTTCTTTGGAACATGCTGTCATTGTGTAGTTTTCTCTCAACGCTAATCTTGGCAAGCAGGAGCATTTGACAACACAGACTTCAGACTTACTGATTTCATAACGTTTGTGTAAGTTACACAACAGCGAAAGTCAAGCAGCAATCACATGTTTGGGACAGTTCCATACCGTATTAGGTAAAAACGGAACCCTTACACTGAGGTGATAAAACTCATGTAGTGATATGCACATATGCAGATGGCGGTCGTACCGCGTACACAGAGTATGAAGGGGCTGTGCGTCGGCACAGAAGTCATTTATACTCAGGCGATTCACGCGCATGGTTCCCGATGTGATCATGGCCGCTCGACGGGATTTAACAGACTTTGAACAGGGAATGGTAGGTAGAACTAAACGCAAGGAATATTAAATTTGGAAATGATTAGGTAATTCAATCTTCCGAGATCCACGGTGCCAAGGCTGTGCCGAGAATGAGAAATTTCATGCATTCCCTTTCAACACGGACAACGCAGTAGCCTACAGCCTCCACTCAACGACCGAGAGCAGCGGCGTTTGCGTAGAGTTGTCAGAGCTAACAGACTAACGCTGAGCGAAATAACGCAGAGATCAATGTAGAACGTACGACGAACGTATCCGTTAGGACAGTGCTGCGAAATTAGGCGTTAGTGGCCTGTGGATGCAGACGACCGACGCGACTGCCTTCACTGGGAAACGGAACAGCACGAAATCGCCTGCTGCTCCTCTCCTGAGCTCCTGACCATATCGGTTGGACTCTAGACGACCGGAATACCGTGGCCTGGTCGGATGAGTCCGGATTTCAGTTAGTAAGAGCTAATGGTAGGCCTCCAGTGTGGCGCAGACCACGAATCCATGGACCCAAGTTGCCAACAAGGCACTGAGCAAGATTGTGGTGGCTTCATAATGGTGTGTGCTGTGTTTAAATGGTACGGGCTGGCTCCTCTGGTCAAAAAGAACCGACCAATGACTGGAAATGGTTATGTTACATTACAGCCATTTATAGACATCATGTCCCCAACCAACTTTAGAATTTTTATCGATGAAAATGTGCCGTGTGCCCGGGTCACAATTGTTCGCGATTGGTTTGCAAAACACCTGTCCGGTTTTCTAGAATCTACTTAAAGTAATCACTTTCTGCGTGTATATTTCAAATGGATGAACTCAGGCGATGATCCACATTCCAGTAAGCGTCTATATCGTTGTGTGTATCAGTATCCAGATTCCACAACTAACGTTCGGAGAATAGAGTAGCCGGGAACACGGAGTCTCGAAAATGGCAAAGGAAACACTTTTCATTTGTTGGTGTGAGGGCCTGGCCACGTGGCGGGACAACAAACCTGTCCGCTAATCCGCACCCAGGCCAGGGCACACATTCCCACGCGACCGCCACCGCGCTCAACAGCGAATCCCACTCGGTTCGTATTTCCACAGGCCGAGCTGTTAAACTGCAGATAGTTCAGTAAGAGAAGACAGAAAGTTGAGACCGTTTAGTAAACTGCCCTTTAACGATTCAGTTGGGCTGTAAGAAATTTTTTCTCACTAAGAAAACTTAAAAAAAAGTTAGACTGCATTTTATAGGCTTATGGGTCAGATTTTATATAAAGGGTAAAGTTTCATGACACTTCAAACTGTACTCCCTGTCTCTTACGAACTCACCGGTTGAAGTATAAAATAGAGCAAGGCTTTCAACTCTGCACTGAGTAAGTTATTGTCACAGTCTTTACTATTTTTCATCCCACATTCTAATTAAATATTTGCTGAAATAATGAATGGTCTACGTTATGTGATATTACGAACGTTCCTTGCCACACATTACTTAAATAGCTGCTGGACGTAGGACACGACAGGGCAAGGTGACAGTGTCAGTGTCCAACCATTCTTAATAAAGTCATTCACGGAGACATATAATGAAAACTGGTCTCTTATTCTAGTGTACCTAGTTGTAAAAATATTTATTTTGGTACAATTACAGTTGCTCTGTCGATTTTAGGAGCCACTAGGGGAAGATTCAGCTGCTGACCCAGACTCTCACATCAAACGCTCCCAGTCTGTCTCTCAACAGCTAGGAGGGTAAGGAACCAATGATACTTAATTTTAGTCATTAGATAATATAATTTTGAAATCAATACAAGATGGAGCTGATGATGTTAAGTTTGATTAAGATAGCTTTCAGTTTAAGACTTGTGTTATGCCACATCAGTTCCTTCTAGGTATTTAGCTGACAGGATGTAGGTTTTGAAGTAAATTTCATACATGTTGATTTATCAAATGAGTTTATGGGAAAAGAAACAATTGTAAGTAATTTGTTTGATCATGGAATACCTTGTTTGGAATCAACAGTGGTGGGGTTATTGACCATTCAGTGTTTTAAAGATATAGTTGATAAAATATTCCTGAAATCATTGAGTTATTTACGTCGTATTGCTGTGTTTTGCAGTTTCTTGGTTCCTTGTTTGTATCAGATCTCATAGATACTGTTTCTTTGCAGTTACTCTTTCAGTGGTAGTGATGAAATTATTCCATGTTAAAGCACATTTTAGCTTACAGAATTGCATGACCAGTTGTGAGCATGATAATTTCATTAAACTAGAAGTGCTTATTAAGTCAAGGGGTAGAAGACAATAGGTTTGTTAAATTTTTAAGGTCTGCACAAGTTTTGTACTCATTTTGACAGTGTGAAGAGTTCTTTAAAGTGACTCAGTTTTTCGGGGGATGATGTTATTTTTCTAAATTGAAGAAAGTTATAAGATTGCATGGCTAAAACGTGTGTGTATACTTTTTCTTTCTCATTCAGTCCATTAAAGAGCACAAATACTAGAAACATTGATTCATCTTACAAACATTAAACATCATTATTGTATTACGTAAGTTTTTTTTCTAAGTTTCCTGCTAATGTAACAGATCTTTTTTGGAAATCTGCTCTGTGAGCCATTTTTTGTCGTAATCTAGCTCGTACTTCTTAATGTAACTAGTCATCCTAAATATTTCCCTGCAAGAGAATATTTTCTGATAGTATTAGGTTACTGTTGTAATACACAAGTATAATGTCATCATTCAAAATTGCAGAGGATTTGCATTTTTTTAAAAAAATAAATTACACATCAAGGAATAGGTATAGATTTTCCCATTTAAACTTTGCAGACAGTTTCATCATGGGAGGTAGGTTCATATCTAGGTAGTTAATACAGAGTTTGCACAGTCTTGCTGTGATAGGCTGTTACCGTGCCACATCACATGGCTGTGAAGAGGGCTCATAATGGCAACTGGTGTGTAATGGTGTCTCATTTCCCATTTATAATAAGCATTCGGATCATGCAACAAGTAATGACTGATGAATAAATATTTTCTGGATGACAGAGATTGAGGAGTCAATTATTTTACATTCCAAGACGTGCTGATCACATCAGGTTGCCTCCAATGAAGGCCCTTTAGATGAAACCGTTTCATGGTGCTTAGTCCAGTAGGTATTTGAGGGCACGCACAGGCAGTATCCGTGACCTGATCCCTCCTATCGGACATCATGTAGCGCATGTTGTCAGATGTGCCAAATGGTTCATGCAGTTTCAAATGCTGCACTGTCTTCTAACTGGGCGTGTGTAGCACTACCTCTGCACATCTCATTTGTTTACCTGGATCATTACCAGAGACTTACCAAAAGGATATTAGTTACTTGCTTTGATGCGGAACCATCTTTTACAGTTTTCTCATTAAGTGGTTCATTGGACTGTACGATTGGAATGACCGTCAGTGATGAATCCAAGTATTTTTTGGCCATTGATGATGATCATATTTCCTGTGGACATTTAGTGGTGCCTGACTCCAACATTTGCTGTGGGAAGACATGTTCCCCAAACACTGTTGTGCTGTGCTGGGTAACCTTTGTGTGTGCAACATTGTTGCCAGTTACAGTAATAATGGGATTATGAAAGTGCAGTGCCCTGTGTGAGATATCCTGAACCACACATCTAGCCTCTCGTGAAACTGTTTCCAGACAACATTTTGCAACAGGACAGTGTGCAACTGCAGGAAGCAAGGATATGACTGGAATGATTGTGAAACATTTCCACATAAGTATGGGCTACTAAATTTCTCAACCTCTCACCAACACAGCCAATACAAGACCTTGTAGAAAACCACCTGCAGTTCCTGCATCCTGTATGGGATTGAGAGACAGACCTGCAGCATATATTGGACATGCCACTAACTACCACACAACATTTTTCTGCTTCCATGCCGACTGAAAACACATATTTTACCTAAAAGAGGTAGCCTAATGAGTTACTACATCTTCATTCAATCCTAAAACCTCCAAATTAAGGTTATATAGCCACAGTAGACTTCGAGCTCTTCCCTGAAACTAAGACCTGCCCTAAAGTAGGAGAATTTTAATGATGGTGATTCGCATCAGTGCAATATGACTTTCATTATTAACAACATTCTGGTCAAAGCATTTGTCAAGGTATTCCAGAGTGCTTACAGTTGGTGGTATGATAATATATTTTGTAAAAAAAAATTCTGTTTATTGCAAAGTACTACCGTTGGCGTGTGGGTTACTGTTGTGATCTGCACTCCCGGGAAATCAAGGTCAAAAGCTGACCATTCCACTAACTCAATGCACAATGAGGATTTCTTCAGCTTTGGTAAAATCTATCAGATTTGTGGTAAAACAGTTGTGTTCTTCTAAGGACACAAAGGTGCACCCATCTGTGAAAGATTCATCTTTGTACAAATTTCAAAGTGTCTTACGTACATGCCTGGAAGGAGAGACACTGTTGACATTCCACAGCTGTAGGAAATGCTTTAAAATTAATTCATTGACTGGGAGTTGGTTTCAAAATCCAAAGTGCTGTAATGAAGAATGAGTGTGTGTCGACCAGCAAGGAAGTGATTTCTGAATCCAAGACAGGACATTTCACTCGTATTTTCACCATCATCATTATCAATGGGGACCTGCCTTTCCACTGCTATTTAGCAATGGCTGAAAGGTCTAGTTGGAACTTTGAGTCCACCAATGATGTTTCCAATGAGCCCTTATCTCTGTGGGAGTGGGTTTAAAGATTATCTATAGCATATTACATGACACTAGGTCACAACAAAATCCGTTATTGCATGTTGTTGCACGTCAACAGAAGTACTTTCAAAATCCGTCTTGAACTTTGTCTTAATATGGAGAAGTGAGAACTTTTTGGCTCATCAGAGTTAGTCACATTAATTCCCCTTCTTAAGCCTCAGAAGGATCTTACCGGTCCAAATAGGTAATGTAATGTTACCCCTCATGAAACGCATGGGAAAACTTGAGAGCAGATGGTCAACTGCTATCATGTCACAATCTTAGGATCATAAAAAATGCATTCTGTGTCCCAGGTATGATACATATCATACAATTACTCACCCAATCAAGAAATGATTTTGCAATAGTCATCCACAAGTCAAGAGACACTTTGGATTTCAAAATTAATTCGGCCAGCAAATTAATTTTGAAATGTGTTGTACAGCTGTGGATTGTCAACAGCGTCTGTTCTTTCAGACATGCATGTAAGAAGGACGCTTCGGAGTGTGTGCAAAGACCGATATTTCACAGATGGTTGCAGTTTCACATCCTTTGAAGTGCATAATTGTTTTGCTGGAAGTCTGATGCATATTACAAAAAAGGAATTTCAAATGATATTTACAAATCATAGTTGTGAAACATTTTAGATGAGCACTACAGTTTTAACACTGTACGTACAGGGAGGAGAAGACAGTGAGATTTGTGTGGCTCTTCAGTTTTATGCTCTGATTGTGGTACCGAGTTTTATCTGCTGATAACTTTCACAACTTACCTGCTGAGTAGCATGTGATCCAGAAGATGTAAAGATGAGACAAAAAGTCAGCAAAGGATGAAGTTACTCATCTGCTCCAATTGCCCTAGCCCTCTTCAGGGTCTCTAAAAAATAAGTGCTGCTGAGAAAATGGAGCTGAATATCCAGAGCACCATTTTCCTGCTATGACAGTAGGGAAAGATGTTGTGTTTGACTTTGTTATGCGCATATGGGAACAGAGAAATGACCAATCTGATCCTGAAGCCAAGGAAAACTGTAGAAGTATTCGCTGAACAGTGTGCTACACCTGTGCAAGCTACTATCTTACTGTTGAGACCACAGGGTTGTGTTCTGAAAGTTGGAGCATTGGCTGAATATCAGGACAACATGGGTGAGGACAACATGCTGCAGTTGGTGAAATTAGTGTTCTGGCTGTGACATTTCTCCTGATCATGGAGTTGGGGTAAAGTCCCAACCACCTGTTCCTATAGGGCACACTCTCACAACACCCAAGATGTTCTACAAATTTTGTATGCAATAATATAACGAAGCACATTTTACGATTTGACAGATAGGCAGAAGCTGACTCGCAGAATGTTTCAGACGAGCATTTCAATGAAAATTTTACTTGGTAACCATGGACCTTGCCGTTGGTGGGAAGGCTTGCGTGCCTCAGCGATACAGATGGCCGTACCGTAGGTGCAACCACAACGGAGGGGTATCTGTTGAGAGGCCAGACAAACATGTGATTCCTGAAGAGGGGCAGCAGCCTTTTCAGTAGTTGCAGGGGCAACAGTCTGGATGATTGACTGATCTGGCCTTGTAACATTAAAGGGCTCCGGAAAGGCTCAAAATCATGAAAAGTTCAATTTTTACTTTTTTGCGTTTTCTGAATCTGCAGACTATTACCTTTTAATAGATATATAATTTATTCAATTCCGAAGACTACAAATATTTTTAAATTTTTTTTGAAATGTGTTCTACATGGGCGTGACCCACTGTGGCGCTGTTAAACTGCTGTCAAATGGTGTTATTATTAACGTCCGTGTTCATCAGGTACATTTTAGTGATGTGAGATAAAGTATGTGTTGTGGCTAACCTATGATGGTTCAATATATATCGCTGGTGTGATTGTCGATTGTTTCATGTTTATTTACTCTGTCGTTATCTCGAAAATATTCGTAATTAATTATGTTTCTTGAGTCTCTGTTTTGTTGAAGTATAATAATGAGTAAAAGTAAAGTTATTAGAAATCCTCTGAAGGCTTTTAAGAAAAGGAGAAATGTTGGAAAGCCAAAGGTATGTGTTATTACTGTAAACAATAAAGATGATGAAAATCCCCAACATAGCTTGTGTCCCAAAGAAGAAGACAGTTGGTGTAAATACAACAAAGGATTGCCAACTGGTGAAGTGTACACTCATAAGCATAGTCTGCCTCATGCAATAATGGAGGTGATAAAACCTATTTTCAGAGACTTAGCAGCACCTGAACTGTTGAAAAAGTGTATTCACGTAAAAACTCAAAACCCCAATGAAAGTGTAAATAGTGTTATATGGTCGAGAATCCCCAAGACTGTATTTGTTGGAATAGAAACACTTCACTTTGGTGTGTATGATGCTGTTGCGACTTTCAATGATGGCAACATTGTAAGGTGCAAGGTATTTAGAAATATGGGAATGAAGATAGGTTCTAACATGGTACGAGCGATGCTTGCTTTAGACAAGGAACGCCTTCGGGCTGCAGACAGGGCTGTAAAGAGTCTAGAAATACAAGCAAGAGTAAACAGGAGGAGGAACAAGAGGAAGCTGGAGGAGGAGTTTGCAGAGGATGAAGATAATCCATCCTATGGACCTGGAATGCAGTAAAAAGTTAATCCAATCTTTGTCGCTCGATTCCCAAAACTTTTATTTTCTCATACTAATTACATGTTTTCTAAGGATCTTCCAAACATATTTGTTTCAAACTTTCAGTAAATGTTACACAGTACCTTCTGCATAATTAACACAGCCTTTTTCCAAAAAACTGTATATTTTTGAATATATAAATAAAAAATTGAAAAAAAAATGTTGTGAATTTTCATTACAATTGAAAAAAATCATCTTTAATAACTGACCTAAAATTTTGTAAAATCCCTGTGTTAAGTTGTAGCCCATATTCCAATAAATAATCTGTAAAAAGTTCAACTTCCTACCTCAAATACTTTGTGAGGGAAGATGTAATTTATAAGCGTTATTTTAACATTGCAAGTATAGGGCGTTCCGGAGCCCCTTAACCACAACGGCCTTGCTGTGCTGGTACTGCGAATGGCTGAAAGCAAGGGGAAACTACAGCCGTAATTTTTCCCGAGGACATGCAGCTTTACTGTATGATTAAATGATGATGGCGTCCTCTTGGGTAAAATATTCCGGAGGTAAAATAGTCCCCCATTCGGATCTCCGGGCGGGGACTACTCAAGAGGACGTCGTTATCAGGAGAAAGAAAACTGGCATTCTACGGATCGGAGCGTGGAATGTCAGATCCCTTAATCCGGCAGGTAGGTTAGAAAATTTAAAAAGGGAAATGGATAGGTTAAAGTTAGATATAATGGGAATTAGTGAAGTTCGGTGGCAGGAGGAACAAGACTTTTGGTCAGGTGATTACAGGGTTATAAATAAAAAATCAAATAGGGGTAATGCAGGAGTAGGTTTAATAATGAATAAAAAAATAGGAGTGCGGGTTAGCTACTACAAACAGCATAGTGAACGCATTATTGTGGCCAAGATAGACACAAAGCCCATGCCTACTACAGTAGTACAAGTTTATATGCCAACTAGCTCTGCAGATGATGAAGAAATTGATGAAATGTATGACGAGATAAAAGAAATTTTTCAGGTAGTGAAGGGAGACGAAAATTTAATAGTCATGGGTGACTGGAATTCGTCAGTAGGAAAAGGGAGAGAAGGAAACATAGAAGGTGAATATGGTTTGGGGGGAAGAAATGAAAGAGGAAGCCGCCTTGTAGAATTTTGCACAGAGCATAACTTAATCATAGCTAACAGTTGGTTCAAGAATCATAAAGAAGGTTGTATACCTGGAAGAATCCTGGAGATACTAAAAGGTATCAGATAGATTATATAATGGTAAGACAGAGATTTAGGAAACAGGTTTTAAATTGTAAGACATTTCCAGGGGCAGATGTGGATTCTGACCACAATCTATTGGTTATGAACTGCAGATTGAAACTGAAGAAACTGCCAAAAGGTGGGAATATAAGGAGATGGGACCTGGATAAACTGATAGAACCAGAGGTTGTAGAGAGTTTCAGGGAGAGCATAAGGGAACAATTGACAGGAATTGGGGAAGAAATACAGTAGAAGAAGAATGGGTAGCTCTGAGGGATGAAGTAGTGAAGGCAGCAGACGATCAAGTAGGTAAAAAGACGAGGGCTAATAGAAATCCTTGGGTAACAGAAGAAATATTGAATTTAATTGATGAAAGGAGAAAATATAAAAATGCAGTAAATGAAGCAGGCAAAAAGGAATACAAACGTCTCAAAATGAGATCGACAGGAAGTGCAAAATGGCTAAGCAGGGATGGCTAGAGGACAAATGTAAGGATGTAGAGGCTTGTCTCACTAGGGGTAAGATAGATACTGCCTACAAGAAAATTAAAGAGACCTTTGGAGAGAAGAGAACCACTTGTATGAGTATCAAGAGCTCAGATGGCAACCCAGTTCTAAGCAAAGAAGGGACGGCAGAAAGGTTGAAGGAGTACATAGAGGGTTTATACAAGAGCGATGTACTTGAGGACAATATTATGGAAATGGAAGAGAATGTAGATGAAGATGAAATGGGAGATAAGATACTGCGTGAAGAGTCTGACAGAGCACTGAAAGACCTGAGTCGAAACAAGGCCCCGGGAGTAAACAACATTCCATTAGAACTACTAATGGCCTTGGGAGAGCCAGTCCTGACAATACTCTACCATCTGGTGAGCAAGATGTATGAGACAGGCGAAATACCCACAGACTTCAAGAAGAATATAATAATTCCAATCCCAAACTATCAGTTTAATAAGTCACAGCTGCAAAATACTAACGCGAATTCTTTACAGACGAATGGAAAAACTGGTAGAAGCGGACCTCGGGGAAGATCAGTTTGGATTCCGTAGAAATGTTGGAACACGTGAGGCAATACTAACCTTACGACTTATCTTAGAAGGAAGATTAAGAAAGGCAATACTAACCTTACGATTTATCTTAGAAGGAAGATTAAGAAAAGGCAAACCTACGTTTCTAGCATTTTTAGACTTAGAGAAAGCTTTTGACAACGTTAACCGGAATACTCTCTTTCAAATTCTGAAGGTGGCAGGGGTAAAATACAGCGAGCGAAAGGCTATTTACAATTTGTACAGAAACCAGATGGCAGTTATAAGAGTCGAGGGGCATGAAAGGGATGCAGTGGTTGGGAAAGTAGTGAGACAGGGTTGTAGCATCTCCCCGATGTTATTCAATCTGTATATTGAGCAAGCAGTAAAGAAAACAAAAGAAAAATTCGGAGTAGGTATTAAAATTCATGGAGAAGAAGTAAAAACTTTGAGGTTCGCCGATGACATTGTAATTCTGTCAGAGACAGCAAAAGACTTGGAAGAGCAGTTAAACGGAATGGACAGTGTCTTGAAAGGAGGATATAAAATGAATATCAACAAAAGCAAAACGAGGATAATGGAATGTAGTCAAATTAAATCGGGTGATGCAGAGGGGATTAGATTAGGAAATGAGACACTTAAAGTAGTAAAGGAGTTTTGCTATTTAGAGTGCAAAATAACAGATGATGGTCGATGTAGAGAGGATAGAAAATGTAGACTGGCAATGGCAAGGAAATCGTTTCTGAAGAAGAGAAATTTGTTAACATCGAGTATAGATTTAAATGTCAGGAAGTCGTTTCTGAAAGTATTTGTATGGAGTGTAGCCATGAATGGAAGTGAAACATGGACGATAACCAGTTTGGACAAGAAGAGAATAGAAGCTTTTGAAATGTGGTGCTACAGAAGAATGCTGAAGATAAGGTGGGTAGATCACGTAACTAATGAGGAGGTATTGAATAGGATTGGGGAGAAGAGAAGTTTGTGGCACAACTTGACTAGAAGAAGGGATCGGTTGGTAGGACATGTTTTGAGGCATCAAGGGATCACAAATTTAGCATTGGAGGGCAGCGTGGAGGGTAAAAATCGTAGAGGGAGACCAAGAGATCAATACACTAAGCAGATTCAGAAGGATGTAGGTTGCAGTAGGTACTGGGAGATGAAGAAGCTTGCACAGGATAGAGTAGCATGGAGAGCTGCATCAAACCAGTCTCAGGACTGAAGACCACAGTAACAACAACATAGGGGAAGATGGCTTTGGCCACAGGAGAAGATGACACTACCGATTAAAGTTGAGTACATTTTTATTCTTCTACTCCATAGGTCAATGCATTAATTAATTGAACATTGGTAAATATTTCTTTTTGAAAAGTTTTTAATTTTGGAATTGGGTTGGAAATTAATATTACTCCAGGTCTGTATTTTTAGTCAACAGAAGTTAGGCACACTGTTTTTCCTCTAAAATTTGAACTATCCTCATCCGACTGCATGTAAGTTAGCAATGTTCTGTCCAGTCTACTGGTGGAGGTCCAATGGAGGTCTCACCACATGTAGGGCTGTAGGACGCTGCACCATATCTCTCTTAGTAATTGTCCTCGTTTCACCTTGAGTGTTTCCTTATTACTCAACATCAGTTTTATAGCTGTAGTTACTGAAATATTTGCACTTTGGGCAGTGTAACTTTTCCGCACATGGCTTTTCCTTAGGAAAATGTTTGAAATGGAAATATTTCGGCAGTAGGAGTCCGGGATAGCATTTGTTGAACCTGTTATTCTTTATATGTTGCCTCAAGTTCGTCAGAATATTAATAAGGAATTTCTGTGCGTTGTCTTGTAGGTGCTGCGGCCTGAGCCGGAGTATTCTCATTTTCTGTGTATTCTGTAGCAACAGCAACATCAGCTGTTGTTTTAGTCACAGCAACATTATCCTAGGATTATATCTCACGTTCTTTGCACCCATCAACAGCATTACCGACTGTCACCGCTTTGCAGTAAGCAGTGCTCAGTAGATGATGAGGCCGTGAACTTGCCCTAGGCAGTTTGATCCATCCGCTATGTTAAAAATGTCTAATTTTTAACTAGGATTAACAAAATAATTACATGTATTTTTACTCATATATAATAAAAAATAACCAAATGTCTTAACACTTCTTTCACAAGAGCCTCTTTGAACGTCTTCAATATCGTAACTCGTCATGAAATATAGCCTAGGTCACCGTTATCTTACACACACTGAACTGGAAGCAGTGGTTTCGCTAGGTTAGTTTTTACTATCTTTGTGTAAAGCGTTAGTAGTTTCAGTATTATGATGCTACTTAGTAATATGAAGTTAGGTAAAGTGATTACTCATCTTACGCCACTCGGACATCTTGCTCCAGTCTCTCCTACTGTTTCCAGAAAAGGTCTCAGGTTCGAGCACTGGTTTTAATCATCCAAGATGTTTTAGATATATAAGGAGTCAACGTGAACTGGCATTACTAGATAATCCTTGAGGACGTGGATTTCTCAATAGTCAACATTCGTATAATGTACACTAGCAGTTGCCCACTAGTACCGTGAAGACATGCTCTTCAGCTATATTATCACAGTGTACGAGTATGGCACTCCAACATGTATGAACGCTCGTGTATCCCTGCTTCAGATGGGATTGTTGCGCTATCTCCAATCGGTAGGAACTGTTACCTTGTTATACGATCCGTTTTGATCCGTGTACGATGAAAACGTCCTATAGTCCCCTTTCATTATCATTTTATTTGCTGAGCTATGATTCAATCTAGCCGTAGCCTATTTCTTTCTACGATTTGCAAGCATCAGATGGCTGTTATGTTGGTTCTTTTCAGACTTGCAAATAAATCTATAACGCCATTATAAGTCTTCCATGTTTTTATATGCAACCCAACGCACGACTATGATTCTATAAAATGTTTATCCCTTGTTCTCCTATTCCAAAACTCTCTGGCATGCGTGAGTGAATAAATGTGGGTGTGTTTCATTTGCTGTACGGTGGTTTAGTCTGTTGCAGAGAATCAGTGGTAGTCTTACAGAATGACCAACCCCTGTAGTTTTCAGGTAGGCAAAGAGGTTTGTTCCCTTCGTGTGAAAGTTACTGGTGTTAGGTTGGTGGCGGAAGTCTCATCTATGGGTTTGGGTTTTCCTGGCCACGGGGTTGTGTGAGAGAAGTTTTAGTGTGAGATGGGCAATCTGCTTCCACCTCTCCGACGGTGTGCAGCCGAGGTCTCTTCGAAGAAGGGTGAGTTGATTTAACCTCGTGGCGGTTTGTCTCATAGCGAGAGGCGAGCTTTTTGTAATTCAGTCTCACTGAACTTGGACCGTGTGCAGCTTTTGGCCTCGCGTTTTGTCTTATAAAAATTGTTTTGCTGGGTCACAGCAAGGAATGCAAGGCTAAAGCAGTCTTTCAGTTTGATACCTAATGAAGATTTTGGTCCGTAAGAAGAACGTATCACAAAGGTGTTGCATACGTTGAAGCGATCTCACGTAGGAAGTGTGGCCTCGGTTCAGTATGAATGTTTGTGTGCCTCCGACTGCATGTGTGTACATTCTAATCTTTTCCTAATCTTGATAATTTTTGCCACTTTGTGAATTTTCCTTGTTTCATTACTATATATTCACTGGAAACCATCCGCTTCGATTAATATTAGAGTTTGTTGGCCCTTTGTCTATTCAAATGTGTCCTCTGTAAAATGTTAACTGTTCGCGGATGCGTGGTTTAATGTTGCTAAAATTTAGCCACGGTACGTAGAAATTGTGTCTCTGCGAACCACATAGCCACACGAGTTAACTGTGAACCTAACATTCTTGTGCCCCCCTCCCTCCCCCCCTCCCCCTCCTGCCACCGTCGCAGAGTTTACTTATTGCTCTGATTTTGGAATATTTAATATATCCTGTCCCGATTTCTCAATTGTATTTGCGGTTTCTGATTTGATGTTACCTGCGTAAGCGTGTATGTGTGGCCCTCATTGAGGCTGTTTCTCCTAATCGAGGTTCAGCTTTAAATGCAACCGTGATATTCAGATTTACTCTTTTATTTGACCACTTCTCAACACAGCAGAACAAACCTCCTAACTTCGTTGGATGTTGGTGTTGGGTCCGATCTTGCTGTTCTTTGAGTAAAGGTGGGTCTGAATGCGAGTATTAAATCTTGTCCGTGTCACTCTAATTACGACCGCGATTCTAAATTAAGAGATTCTGTTTTGAATCGTATAGCGTTTCACAAGCAATCGTACATAGCTACCAGGCAACAGCAGTTATATAGATGTCTTATATCAGTCTCTTAAAAAAATAAATAATTTTGTTTCAAGTCAAGTGTACCGATGTTGTGTCTCATTTACCTACGCCATTTACCATGTAGTTTCCTTGTTAGCCCATCCATAGCGTTTCCATGAGCACAGGCCCAATAATTAGCGTTCACTTTCTATTTGAAACAAATTCTTTAGAATAGATCTTGTGTTCAGGAATGTTGCTGCAAGCTGCTCTTATTCACGGTGTTCACACACTTTTTACTTTATTTTAATATCTGATTCTTGTGAACAATCCCTGGATCATATTAATAACTACATCCAATTTTTATGAGTACCATCACAGTGAATGTTTTTTATAAGTTTTTTCTTATGATTAAATTAATTAATTCTCCAACTCAGTCGAATCTCTTGTTTGTCATGTGGCTAGAGTTGGTGGCGACCCAATCTTTTACTGCGATTTTAGTGCCAGATAGCACTTCCATTTGCGTGTGGCTCTTTCATCCATCGGGATAGCGCTCAGGGCTCTACTGATTTCATAAACACCACTGAAGTGCACATAACTTACAACAGTTTTTGACATTTCCATTAAATGCCTTTCCCTGCAATCGTTACTACCATCGTCAGTGAGTCAGTGGTTTGCCAATATTTATCCATAGTGATGTGTCTGTACTAGTCCTTAAAATAACAAATAGTCATCAACAGCTCGCAAAGTCCAATTTCGACAGGATCAAACAAAACACTTATTTAATATTCTATACCAATCTGATGGCTAAGGCAACTGGAAGGAAAAAATCTTGTTGTGGAAGTACGTCACGAAGCCTACAGCCATAGTAAATTCTACTCGGCGATGACCATGCAACGTGATTGTTTCCGTGCCTTGACTGCAAGTGATTTGCTTGAAATTAGTAGATGTCGCTCTCTTCTTCAGACACATTTACAGATTTTACACGTTTTCTGCTATACAAGACCACAACTGTTCTCCTTTCTTACTGTGTCTCAGTTTTAGAACGAGTGCTCCTACACCTTCAAAGTTTAAGCTGTTTGCGTGGAGGCGACACTGGTCCTCCGTTTTGGCATGACGCTGCTATGTATTTGCTTATTACGTCAGAATGTGGTCAGCGCAGCTGACTGCCGTGCCGAAGACCTCGGATCGTTTTCGCTACTGGCACGGGACTTTTCCTCTGCTGGAAGGACTGGCACGGTGTGCACTCTGCCTCATGAGGCCAACTGATGAACTACAGTAGCGAGTAGCAGCGTCAAGAAACCAGGCACCGAGTGGGAGAGCGGTGTGCTGAACACATGTCCCTCCATAATTCATCCAGTGACGTCATTGGCGGAGGACTACCCGGCAGTCGGTCGAGCACAAATGACCAGTCTAGGGCCACGACCCGAAACCTTACATTCATCTAGTTATATCTAAATAAATAACGTCTTTAACCAAATAATGAAGAAACATCATTTATAATCCCAGGTGAAATCCACACAGCTCTTCCACGTCAGTTAACAAACTTATTATCAGACAAGATGAACGAGTGCATGCTCGTCACCTTTACTGAATAATGTGGGAATAATCGAGTTTGTCCACTGTGCGCGACAGTAACTCTATCACAGTGGGAAAAATAATCTTAGGTTTGTAACGGGTGATATTTGTTATTAGCGGGTTGCCTAACCACGCAAAAGTTGTAGAACATTTTAAAGGAGCTTGTAAATTAAAACAAGTCTCAGCGTAACAAATTTTTATTAGCTCTAAATATTGGACACAATACACAAGCAGTTAATAGAGAGTAAAGTTTCCTAAAACTCTGCACTGATTTCACACAAAATGACATACTAGGAGGAGGTGCCAAATTATATGGAATACTGCAAGGAGAAAAGTTATCCTTATGTGGGCAGCTGACATTTCAGTGTTAATGAGATAAAATGACAAATTATAATGAACTGGGCAACTCAAGTTGCATGCCATAAGAAGTAAGCTGTGAGCAGCTCAGAGTACAGACCATACTATGGCAGATCGTGAAGTATACATTTCCCAAAAATGAGCAAATCTATGGCCTGCAGACCAAACGTATGACGGCTGGAACACGAATGCTGTCAAACTCTTTTCTCCATCTGCAACTCTCTGCTTTCAAAAAACTCCAAATGCTGGGGAAAACTCAGTTCCATTGCCATTGTGATAATATCCATTATTTCATTGAAAAAGAAGGAAATTCGGCAGATACTTCCCACTCTTGATGTAAAAAACACATACTAAAAAAACACGAGGTCGGTAATGGCCTAGAGCAGGGTCTCCTCGATTGGCCAGCCTCTTCGTACAAAGCATTGAGGCGTGATGACACAATTCGTATGGATGACTAAAATTTTGCTGCTACACTGCACAGCGACATCTCGTCCTTTGTTGTTCATGCAGAACAGGCAAAAATTTCATACTCTTTCTGGTGGTATGGCATCTCCTGTTCTCAGCTAGGTCAGCTGCTGACTCAGCTCACAAAAGCACGAAGCAGATCACAGCCTCTCATCTGCGAAAATCGCCTGTCTTCCTGGGGAGGCTCACTTCCGCTAATGAGATTCAGCGGCTGTCTTCTGCCAACAACAGGACTCTGAGACCACATCAGAGGTGCAACCTCCTAGTGCAAATGTGCAAAGACTTCCTCTAAAAAACTTAACTTCATCCGAACAGGCCACGAAGGCACAACGGTACCTACCGGCCGCCATTTTATCCTCAGCCTACAGGTATCAATGGATGCGGATATGGAGGGGCATGTGGTCAGCACACCGCTCTCCCGGCCATACGTCAGTTTACGAGACCGCAGCTGCTACTTCTGTATCAAGTAGCTCCTCAGTTAATCTCACAAGAGCTGAGTGCACCCCGCTTGCCAGCAGACCGAATGGTCACCCATCCAAGTGTTAACCTAGCCCGACAGCGCTTAACATCGGTGATCTGACGTGAACCGATGTTACCACTGTGGCAAGGCCGTTGGCAGGTTTCCTCTACACCTCTCAATAAAATAACGACCAAATAGTGGCAGAAAATGACACGAGTCACTTAGGCTTATGTGACGATAATGGCACATCATCCCTTCAACCCTCTATCATAAAGAATAAAAATTCCCAAATTTCCTGTATTCGTTCGTCATTTAGTTTAGGCATCTCAGAAATTAACTTACTCAAACAAGTATCAGAACCCAGAAAAGACTCCTAACAGTTTTCCATGAAGATGAACATTTGTTGCCTGTTTCATTTTCAATAAAAAACATGACATGAGGATGAATATAGTATCTCTAGTTTATACATAGATAATATGTTAACAATGTTAAAACAGACCAGGAATTTTCGTTCTTCATCAGTAATTACAAATAATCTCTCATCCTGTGTACACAGTGCAGGCTCAAATCGAGCACCATAGTCCTGATCAACATAATGCATCAGATTGTAATGCTATATGGTAATGTTGTCTTCCTTACATTAGCTGAAGTATGATACTTAAGTTTATTTTACAATTTACCAGTTACATAACATTTCCATTGTGGTAAAAATGACACAACATAAGAGTTCTAGTTTGAGAATGAGGTCTAGTGGTTACAACGTAGTGGGTAGAATTATGTGCATTAGCAAAAAGTGACATCTGCTCTGTATGTACAATGCAAAATTAACGCTAGAGCAGGCACGCTCTTTCATGTTACAGCAACAGGACCCTGTGTATTATGTACATATTGATGATCGGTGGCTATTTGTTGCTATTATTTTCTCATTTACTGCTGTAATTTACATTACAACTTACAGTGTTTATAAGCAACATTTAAGGTTATGCTTAAGAATAGTTACATACGTGTTACGGGCTAAATGCTAATTTCTCATATAGACATAATTTACTTGCAAATTTATTGTCTTCTGCCTTCGGTGAATGCACACTGCAATTTTGACAGTTTTTTGAGAGAGATATTTGCAAACAAAATCATTACTAGAGCTAAATCTTCTTGCTGTGGAGCTATTCAATGCCCTTCCACTAAATTTCACACCTACCTATTTATTTCGTTGGTTACTCTTGCAAAGCGTCTCTTGAACTTTGTAAAGATGCAGATACATGACGACATCAGCTGGTAAACTAGGTGTCACAGATCTTTCGATCAGATGTGATTTCGTGAGCTGAAAATAAAGGTTCTCTAGAAAACTCGAAGTATGCGACAGATGTTCAGTTGTATTTGAAAACAATGGGAATATAATGCCTAAGTCGAAAACATGGAAGGACAAAAAGACAGGTGCAACTCGTTCTTTACCGTGGGCTGCAATAAGAAGAATTAATGCTTCAAGAGTAGCTACATCTGTGACACGTGCTGCTAGTGATATAGACGAACTGCTTGACACCATTGTTGATCTGTTCTCTAATTTAGCCGACAAACCACAAGAGCAGTGGGACATTATTCAAGAAGCATATGGTGGTAGTGAATTAAACACTCCACTCTGACGTCAGCAGTGCGCATAGCGCGTTCTTCGAACACTGCTGACGTCAGAGACAGCAGGGGGGGGGGGGGGGGGTGGTCGTGGGTTGCTGTTGGCAAGCGATCAGTCCAGGCTGTCCAAACAGATGTAGGTGTAAAAGGACTGTAGTATGCAACAGATGCAGTACTACTGTCACAGAGTAATTTGCTCTACACCTCTGCTGGCAAGTAGTCTTTATGTTATGTAATAGCACTATCAGGTATTTATTACTATAGATAATTTATTTTTTAGTTTTATTTCTAAAAATGTCAGACAAACCATCTTTTGAAGCTGCAGAAACTTTGGACACCAATTCTACTCATTCTCTTCCATCTATATCAGATGCAAGGGCAATGTTAGAATGGGATTCAAATGGATCTGATGACCTTATTACATACTCAGATGAGGGACCAAATAGAACAATCTCTGACTTACTAATAAAAGAACGTTTGAATAATATTTCCTTTACATGTACGAAAGATATAAAAAGTATAAATCCATTGAACTATAGAACTACATCTCGACCTGATGTATTCTCTTTTGAATTAACATGGCCTAAATGTGTTTTTAATTCACACATTTGTCAAGTTATTGGAAAAACAACTTAAGATATATATCCTAATGATAATAATTTTCAGTGATCTTTTGATTGGAAATTAAAAGAATTTAAAAGATATGATCATTTTATGCGGTATTTGGCTATAATACCTGATATATGTTGTATAAAATGGTCACGACCAAATTAGTATAAGTTTCCAATTACAGAAATTATTTTGGTCAATTGTATATACCGAGTATGTAATATTGGAAAACTACATGTTTTTTGTAATTTACATAAGAGTAGTGTTTATAAACCACAATTATTATCAGCATTATGTCCTGAATGTTACATTAATGAAATTGTTAATAAGAAAGATAATGAAGCACTGAAAGAATTAACTAATGTACATGCATATGTTGGTAGCAGACCTTATATCTATGCAACTTATTCTCCATGTCAAGATCATTATGCGTTTCAGACAATGGAAATTAGGTGTAAAAGTGTTTCCAATATGTTTGAAACAATACTGCAAATGAGTTCAATTCTTTTTTGCAATGTACGTTTAAAAGCAACATTTGGAGAAAGAATACATAAGAAATTTGTTGATAAATATATTTATCATGATATGACACACATACAGACTAAAGTGTAATTTTGAAATGTTTTAGGTTACTGAAAAAGGAAAGGAAGAGATATATTACTTTCGTCCAAATCAAAAAGAAATTAACCAATCATTTGGATCTAAAGCCATGTCCTACAATAAAATTAGTGCTAATGTTTCCGCTTCAGACTATTCTGATACTGAAGACATTACCGATCAAGAACCTCCTAAAACCCCAGGTACAGGTTTAGAAGTGGTTGAAGCAGAAGAAGAAGAAGGTACCAATACAAATTCAACACCTAAGAAAAGGGGCAGGGAAAGGAAAATTGAAAGTGATACAGTACTGATTCAGTACCATATTTAGAAATTATAACTCTACTAATTAAAGTTGTTAAGTTATATCAATCAGAATAAGAATGTATAGATTCCTTGTATGGTTATATAACCACTTTATAAAAAATATACAAGTATCACTATTCAAAATAGTGAATTGTATAAAAGACAAGAGGAACCATTCCAAAAACCAGAACATTTCGTTGATTTCTGCAATATGTTCAAATTCTAAAGCAATTGGTCACATAACGTCTTCAGGCAAAACCAATATAAAAACAATTATAAAATCATTACAAATTTTTAAAGAAAATTCGCGGAAAGCCAAAACATGGAAAATTCTTGTTCCTCTTCCTCAAAGAGGCAGGAAGTAATAGAGAACACATCCACTTCATTCACAACTGTAAACGACATAACGGATCATATAGATGTATCTTCCACAGCAGCATCACTTCTATCTTTGGGAGAGCTGAATTTACTAGGGTCGTTGGTCAGTCTCAAGTATTTCATTGAGAAACTAAGATGAATATGTTTCTTCATCATGGTCGGACAAACCAGAAAATGTATTTATGATTTGGCAATTCTACAATGGGGACAAAATCAAAACATTGTAAGGTGTCAGGCAAATCCAACACCTTCCATGAAAACCCTGACATGATAAGCAAATCCAGTAGTATGTCACATAGCTCCGAATAAATCGTGACATTAAATTAACCAAAGTAATACGAGTAACGAGTGAGCAAATGGAATACCACAGACTAACACAAGAATGCCTAAATGCATGTCATACCTTCCTACCGTGAGACAGACGCAGTTCCGAGGGGAGAAACGAGAACAGAAGCCGAGAGCAGAACCGTGTTAAGCTGGAGGGCCCTACGATAAGGGACGGACACCCACGTCGGCAGCTAACTGCTAGGACCACACCCCAGCTGCAAGTTTTAGCGTGAGACTTTTTCGCGTCTCTGTTACGTCATGACCACCCCCCAGCCCATGTTAAAAGCTAGAGCCCTCCAAAAGCACAGTATAGATCTTACGATAACACAAAAAGGGCCACACCCAAGCCGTAAGTTTTAGCGCGAGACTTTTTCGCGTCTCCGTTACGTCAGGACCACCACCCAACCCATGTTAAAAACGTTTCTCATTGGATAGACAGAATTTTTGTAGGTGGAGCTTAAGGTTAACATTGAGACCCTGATTGGTCAGATGAAAACACAGCCAGATAGTTTTTTTTTACACCAACTTCGGTATATTGTAGTAACGAGAATTTAGGAGAGAGTTGCTTCCGAGATGGCGAGGTGAGTGGAGCTTTGCTGCCTGCCGCCCCCTGACGAACACCGACAAGGTAATGAACGCACTCGATGCCGCATGACAGCGCATAAAGCTTCACTCAGAACTGCAGAAGTCTCATCTGTTACACCCCCTTTTTGCGTAATACTAGTGTCGATCGTCAATTAAAGCTCATGGTGATCACATTTGCCACTTGAAAAAATCTGAAACGCGATGATTTTTCTGTTATATAGTTATTGAGAAGCCACATCAGCCACTGTAATTTACGACAAGTTAGATAAGTAATTAAAGATAATTGAGGGTCACTGTAGACCATTTTGATAGTTTTCTCTTTTGTGAAACTTAATTTAAACCTAGATTATAGATGTGATATGGCATAGGTCATTCTTCGATCCATTGTAGAACTTGGAAACCCATTCAGGGAATATTCATTCACATTTTTGTTGAACGCAGTTGGTTTTTACCATCCTGTATTAAAACATTTCCTTTTATCAATAGTGCAATTTATAAACAATGTTTTGTGAGTAGAATAAAATTTCCAATGGTAAACTTAACTGCTTTTTCGACGTTATTTTACCAGCTAACTAAAAATAGGAAAGCCTTGAAACGCTTCCACTAAATTTAGTTAGTATTAACATTCTTTTACAGGGAGTGCAGTGGAGATGACGCTGAAATCATTAAGTATTTGGTTAAATCATCGCTAGTCTCACTGAACTCTACATGTCATGTGTGGTCTGATGTCTCCTTACCAGCAACAGGTCCCAGGTTCTTACTAGTCAATTCCCTAAAAAACACGCTCAGAGCGTCATTGCACGAAAGTGGTAGGGAGACACGATATAGAACAAACAGAAACCACGCAGAATGTTAGAACAATACCCCACAATGTTTGGTACAATGACAAATTAAGGGAAATTCAAATATATGTGAATTTGGAGAATCCCAATTCGAAAGTGACTCAAGCAGCCCGGAATTTGATAACCAGTACACAATTTATCTGGACAATTTAAATCCAGACCAAATCACAAAAAAGTACATGTTTTCAGAACTAATTAATATTGTATAAAATCATGTTACTGTTCCAATTTATAAGATATAGAATATATTATTTTAGAGAAATAACATTTCTTTATGTACTTTAAATGATAAGATTTTTTCAAATGTTGTAAAACATATTCAAATTATGTTAAGTGATTTTTCTTTATGGCAATTGTATAATTATCTTTTGAATGCTAAGCAAGTGTATTTTATAGCATATAGACAAGAGTTTGATTCATATTATTTCAATGAACAAGAATCTTTAGATATAATTATCCATTTGTTAGAATATCAGTTTGGAGGTGACTTTGATATTATTTATGATTTTATATGTAGATTGTATAATGTATTAAACAAAACAAATAGTTTTAAATCTATGTTTGCTCGTGTAATAGCAAGTGCTATGATTAATACAGGATGGTGAAATAAAAATAATAAACATTTTATGTTTGGCTTAATGGAACGTGCTAATAAACGTTTGACATGTATGAATGACCCTAATTTTGATCCAGGATCATTTGAACAATTACAATGTATTTTTAATGGAGATCGTACTAATATTCAAATAAAGTTTGAAGGAGATTTTACTTTAGATAAAACTCCTGTATTTGTATGTTCTAATATTGAATATTTAAAAGGAGATGTATGGGAACAAAGGATTTGTAAATATTATTGGACTAAATGGAATATAAAATTAGAAAAACAATTAAATCCCTTTTTTTTGTACAAATAGTTTATTGAAAATAAACTTATACATATTGTCTTATCTTAAATCATCAACATCCTTTTCACCTAAAATCGGTGTTCTACTATGTTCACAGTTCCTACCCTTTTTTTCTTTATTTTTTGTATATTTAAATTCCACCGTGAATCATAGACCTTGCCGTTGGTGGGGAGGCTTGCATGCCTCAGCGATACAGATAGCCGTACCATAGGTGCAACCACAACGGAGGGGTATCTGTTCAGAGGCCAGACAAATGCATGGTTCCTGAAGAGAGGCAGCAGCCTTTTCAGTAGTTGCAGGGGATACTGTCTGGATGATTGACTGATCTGGCCTTGTAACACTAACCAAAATGGCCTTGCTGTGCTGGTATTGTGAACGGCTGAAAGCAAGGGGAAACTACAGAATAATTTTTCCCGCGGGCATGCAGCTTTACTGTATGGTTAAATGTTGTTGGCGTCCTCTTGGGTAAAATATTCCGGAGGTAAAATAGTCACCCATTCGGATCTCCGGGCGGGGACTACTCAAGAGGATGTCGTTATCAGGAGAAAGGGAACTGGCGTTCTACAGTTTGGAGAGTGGAATGTCAGATCCCTTAATCGGGCAGGTAGGTTAGAAAATTTAAAAAGGGAAATGGATAGGTTAAAGTTAGATATAGTGGGAATTAGTGAAGTTTGGTGGCAAGAGGAACAAGACTTTTTGTCAGGCGAATACAGGATTATAAATACAAAATCAAATAGGGGAAATGATGGAGTAGGTTTAATAATGAATAAAAAAATAGGAGTGTCGGTAAGCTACTACAAACAGCATAGATAACACATTAATCTGGCCAAGATAGACACGAAGCCCACGCCTACTACAGTAGTACAAGTCTATATGCCAACTAGCTCTGCAGATGACGAAGAATTGAAGAAATGTATGATGAAATCAATGAAATTATTCAGATAGTGAAGGGAGACGAAAATTTAATAGTGGTGGGTGACTGAAATTCTGTAGTAGGAAAAGGGAGAGAAGGAAACATAGTAGGTGAATATGGATTGGGGCTAAGAAATGAAAGAGGAAGCCACCTGGTAGAATTCTGCACAGTGCACAACTTAATCATAGCTAAGAACTGGGTCAAGAATCATAAAAGAAGGCTGTATACATGGAAGAAGCCTGGAGATACTGATAGGTTTCAGATAGATTATATAACGGTAAGACAGAGATTTAGGAACCAGGTTTTAAATTGTAATACATTTCCAGGGGCAGATGTGGACTCTAACCACAATCTATTGGTTATGAACTGTAGATTAAAACTGAAGAAACTGCAAAAACGTGGGAATTTAAGGAGATGGGAACTGGATAAACTGAGTAAACCAGAGGTTGTACAGAGTTTCAGGGAGAGTATAAGGGAACAATTGACAGGAATGGGGGAAAGAAATACAGTAGAAGAAGAATGGTTAGCTTTGACGGATGAAGTAGTGAAGGCAGCAGAGGATCAAGTAGGTAAAAAGACGAGGGCTAATAGAAATCCTTGGGTAACAGGATATTGAATTTAATTGATGAAAGGAGAAAATATAAAAATGCAGTAAATGAAGCAGGCAAAAAGGAATACAAACTTCTCAAAAATGAGATCAACAGGGAGTGAAAAATGGCTAACTAGGGATGGCTAGAGGACAAATGTAAGGATGTGGAGGCGTATATCACTAGGAATAAGATAGATACTGCCTACAGGAAAATTAAAGAGACCTTAGGAGAAAAGAGAACCACTTTTATGAATATCAAGATCTCAGATGGAAACCCAGTTCTAAGCAAAGAAGGGAAAGCAGAAAGGTGGAAGGAGTATATAGAGTGTCTATACAAGGGCGATGTACTTGAGGATAGTATTATGGAAATGGAAGAGGATGTAGATGAAGATGAAATGGGAGATATGATACTGCGTGAAGAGTTTGACAGAGCACTGACAGACCTGGGTCGAAACAAGTCCCTGGGAGTAGACAACATTCCATTAGAAGTACTAACAGCCTTGGGAGAGCCAGTCCTGACAAAACTCTACCATCTGGTGAGCAAGATGTATGAGACAGGCGAAATACCCTCAGACTTCAAGAATAATATAATAATTCCAATCCCAAAGAAAGCAGGTGTTGACAGATGTGAAAATTACCGGACTATCAGTTTAATATGTTACGGCTGCAAAATATTAACACCAATTCTTTACAGGAAAATGGAGATACTGGTAGAAGCCGACCTCGGGGAAGATCACTTTGGATTCCAAAGAAATATTGGAACATGTGAGGCAATACTGACGCTACTACTTATCTTAGAAGCTAGATTAAGGAAAGGCAAAGCTACGTTTCTAGCATTTGTAGACTTCGTGAAAGCTTTTGGCAATGTTGACTGGAATACTCTCTTTCAAATTCTGAAGGTGGCAGGGGTAAAATACAGGGAGCGAAAGGCTATTTACAATTTGTACAGAAACCAGATGGCAGTTATAAGAGTAGAGGGACATGAAAGGGAAGCAATGATTGGGAAGGGAGTGAGACAGGTTTCTAGCCTTTCCCCGATGTTATTCAATCTTTATATTGAGCAAGCAGTGAAGGAAACAAAAGAAAAATTTGGAGTAGGTATTAAAATCCATGGAGAAGAAATATAAACTTTGAGGTTTGCCGATGACACTGTAATTCTATCAGAGACAGAAAAGGACTTGGAAGAGCAGTTGAACGAAATGGATAGTCTCTTGAAAGGAGGATATGAGATGAACATCAACAAATCAAAACGAGGATAATTGAATGTAGTCGAATTAAGTCGGGTGATGCTGAGGGAATTAGATTAGGAAATGAGACACTTAAAGCAGTAAAGGAGTTTTGCTATTTGGGGAGCAAAATAACTGATGATGGTCGAAGCAGAGAGGATATAAAATGTAGACTGGCAATGGCAAGGAAAGCGTTTCTGAAGAAGAGAAATTTGTTAACATCGAGTTTAGATTTAAGTGTCAGGAAGTCATTTCTGAAAGTATTTGTATGGAGTGTAGCCATATATGGAAGTGAAACATGGACGATAAATAGTTTAGACAAGAAGAGAATAGAAGCTTTCGAAATGTGGTGCTCAGAAGAATGCTGAAGATTAGATGGGTAGATCACGTAATTAGTGAGGAGGTATTGAATAGGATTTGGGAGAAGAGAAGTTTGTGGCACAACTTAACTAGAACAAGGGATCAGTTGACAGGCATGTTCTGAGGAATCAAGGGATCACCATTTTGTATTGGAGGGCAGCGTGGAGGGTAAAAATCGTAGAGGGAGACCAAGAGATGAATACACTAAGCAGATTCAGAAGGATGTAGGTTGCAGTAGATACTGGGAGATGAAGAAGCTTGCACAGGAGAGAGTAGCTTCGAGAGCTGCATCAAACCAGTCTCAGGACTGAAGACCACAACAACAATAACATATTTAAATTACTAGTAACACGTGCAGTGGTTCCAGGTAATATATCAATGCTATACATTGCATTAGAGTCCAAACGAACACCTCTAAAATCATCTACAAAAAATTTAGTAGAAGGAGTCATCCACATTTCGTCTGTATGACTTAATGTACATGTTTGAGAATTATATGCTTCATAATTATTACCTATAGTAATACTAGTTGTCATTTGAATTACCATTTTAGCATTCACAAAGAAATTTCCTTCTGTTGGAGTATTATTTTGCACAGTATTAGTACCTAAACCAAAACTAGGTATTTGCAGTGCTTGATGAATTTTATTCAGTTTACCTGGTTCCTGACATTTTTCAATACACTGGTCATACACAAATAATGTTATATTATTGGTTTAAATTTTTCGTTTTTTTCTTGCATTGCAAAACCAGATGGACTTACATTTTTCATTACAGTTGAAAAAGCGGGTCTATTTCTTGAACCTAACATATATGTATCATCTGCTAAACCGGTACCATGAGCACACCGCGCTGTTTTAATTATACCTATATGTGACTTGTAATTCGACGAAAAAATTTCTGAATTTTCGACTGCGCGACTTGCTATACCTTGTGAATATATTTTACTTAATAATACTGGTCCTCTTACTTCATTCTGTATACTACACATATTTTTTTCCCTGAACCACTAGTGTCAAAGGGTATAATCCATGAATCATAATTAGATCAATTACGTACTACTGTTGTGCAGGGAGGATAATCGTTAAATCCATCTCCCCACATGATTTTTGTTAATTTTTTTTCCTTTGATACCACTAATTAACATTGGGTTAGTAGCTGTACTATTTATTTCAACTATTTCATGAGAAAAAGCTAAATTTCCACCTTTATTATAAATAATAAATGGTAAATATGTTATGGATCTCGATCCACTTAATGTACTACTTGTGGAAAATGAAGCTTCTAATCCAACAGGTATTAAATCAATAGAAATAGATTTAACATAACAATAATCAGGTAAACAATGAAATTGAGCTTTAGATAAAAATGACTTAATTGATTAGAATACCATTGAGCTGTAGATGTTACATAACGTTTAGCATAAACATTACCTTGACCATCGTTAACATCTTGCCAGCCGTTAGTCATGCAAGTAGTTCCTTTGTGGTGTAATGTGTGGTCCAGTAGTTGACCTGCACTGTTCCTGGAGGATAATGGGGGAGGGGGGACGGGGAGGAGGGGTCCCTACACTGTACGTTCTCCCCATCTTCCCACAGCCTACCTGCTTCTGACACATGGTAAGATTCAGGGCCAGTTTTACAATATCGAGGTAAAACCAGGGTTGGCTAACCGAGGAATTGGCTAACCATTGGTTAACTTGGAGTGCGCGGTTTGATGTCGACATGTTACTCCTCGGTTTCCCGGAATAGCGTTTATGTCGAGTTAAGTTGAGAACAACTGAAGAGGTGTCTGGGTATTCTACCGTACGTCATTTCAGATTTATGTAGTTGACGCCTGCAGAAATACCGTGTCAACCATGAGTGATAAATGTTCCAGATCGTAAAACGTTTTGCTTGAGGACACCTTGAGGCAGGTAGTGATTGTGAATGAGTTCAAAAGGACAATAGAAAACACGAAAACTGTTGCAGTCTTATTCACTGAAAATGTTAGTGCAATACATTTTACTAAGTTGGTAGGCTACATGCATGTATAGCTGTCTGTCTTGAATTTAATTAAATGATCAGGTATTTGTTATTTGAGCAGTAAGAGATCTTTCTAGATTCCCGAATAAAGTATACGAAAACATATGCAACAGTTTCCATTCACAAAGAACTTCACATAGCTCGACAAAGTAGCTACAACCGACGTATGATTATTATTATTATTTAAAGAAAAACACACATAAATATTAAGCACAGAAAAGGTACAGTCTCACCAACAAACTGTGACAACATAGGCATCACAGGTACTGATCTGACTGAAAATTCTGAAAGGTGTTGCCGGCTAGCTTGCTGTTGTATTTACTTCTTAGAATGATTCATTCATTACAGCAGCAATTGGTGTTATGCAGAAAATAGCCTTCCTAAATTATTTAACACTATTTGTGCATCCACTTTTGCAGTTATTGGACATATATAAACCATATTGAGCAAGCAGTAAAGGAAACAAAAGAAAAATTTGGAGTAGGAATTAAAATCCAGTGAGCAGAAATTAAAACTTTGAGGTTCGCCAGTGACATTGTAATTCTGTCAGAGACAGCAGAGGACCTGGAAGAGCAGCTGAACGGAATGGACAGTGTCTTGGAGGGAGGATATAAGATGAACATCAACAAAAGCAACACGAGGATAATGGAATGTAGTCGAATTAAATCGGGTGATGCTGAGGGTATTAGACTAGGAAATGAGACGATTAAAGTAGTAAATGAGTTTTGCTGTTTGGGGAGCAAAATAACTGCTGATGGTCAAAGTAGAGAGGATATAAAATATGTAGGCTGGCAATGGCAAGGAAGGCGTTTCTGAAGAAGAGAAATTCGTTAACATCGAGTATAGGTTTAGGTGTAGGAAGTCTTTTCTGAAGGTATTTGTATGGAGTGTAGCCACGTATGGAAGTGAAACGTGGACAATAAATAGTTTAGACAAAGAATAGAAGCTTTCGAAATGTGGTGCTACAGAAGGATGCTGAAGATTAGATGGATAGATCACACAACTAATGAGGAGGTATTGAGTAGAATTAGGGAGAAGAGAAGTTTGTGGCACAACTTGACTAGAAGAAGGGATCGGTTGGTAGGACATATTCTGATGCATCAAGGGATCACCAATTTAGTATTGGAGGGCAGCGTGGAGGGTAAAAATCGTAGAGGGAGACCAAGTGATGAATACACTTAACAGATTCAGAAGGATGTAGGTTGCAGTAGGTAATGGGAGATGAAGAAGCTTGCACAGGATAGAGTAGCATGGAGAGCTGCATCAAACCAGTCTCCGGACAGAAGACCACCACAACAACAACAAACCATATTTCTATGATGTCATGATTATTAATCATATTGAAGGTACATATGAAGAAGAAAATACAACATTTACAATAAGTATCCATTATCTTTTTTATAATATTGGGGTGGAAATGTACCTATGGCACATACCAAACTGGACGTTGCTGTTATTGAGAAACTGTTTCATACATAATTTTCGGTTGTGCAATCACCTCTAACGCATGTATATAATGTGGAAGGAGAAGTTACCAGAACCTGTCACCTTTACTGTTTTCTTCTTTTTTTCTCGTCATCTCAGCATTGATAGTTTTGTTTCCTGAATAATTCTCAAATGTGAAATAATTAGCAGATTTTGAAATGGTGCTGCTTCAAAATTAGATTGAAAAGAACCAGGGATGTGAGAAAGAACTGTATTCGCTAGAAAAGGCCCATAACGCTCAAAATTAGGATCGGAAAATAAAAATTAATAAAATAATTTCAGAATAAAAATATATTAATCCATATATACTTGTTTAGTTTATTTTCATTTCTTTTAATTACATCAAAGAACTGAAACAATTAGAAAACTGTCTCTTGTGTATGTTGTCCAGAGTAATACACATCCTTTTATTAATCATGCTGGCTGTCCCCTTGCCAGTACCAATAAGCTTCCAACTGAGAGAAAGATATCACCAGAGGCCAAATATGTGAGTGTCTGCAGTAGCTGGTTCGTTGGTAGAACAGAGTCATTTCTGAAAGAAAGAAAAGAATGAAATGAGACAATTCAAGAGAAATTTTTGAAACATAATTGGAGCCACTCCTTTCACTGTTATGATTATGTAGGCCCTATAACTAGAGATTCCTGTTAAGTGAATGAAAAGTACCTATGTCCTTGTGACACAGAGATAATTACTTTATGATAAATATGTCTGTGGTTATGTGGATAATACTAATAACTGAGAAATACAACAGCTATCTGCTATGGCTTTTATTTAAAGAAAACTACTTTCCTATTAATTTTACTGTGTTAAACTTAGCTTGTGTAAACAAAAATAATTTACATGTTAATGGGAATAATGCTATATGGTGGACTGTTTTGTTGCTCTGAAGCATTCACTAAATGATGGAAAGTTATTGTCCAAATGAGATGTAAGCGTGATCAATATTTTCTGTTAGAGATTTGGCTGAGTGAACTAGGATCTTTAGTGTGCTATCAAACTTTTTGTTACGTTAAATAACAATAGTAAGCCATCAATTTCACACAAATACAATATAATATATTGCAATTTAAGTTACCAGCACCTAGCTACAGTTTGACATAAAGGTGAACACTGAAAATAACTTGATATTCGAGAAAATTTAAAAACATAGCATTCCAGGCCTTCCTTCCACTTGCTACAACTATGCAGATAACTAGATTCCCGTTCTGTTCTTAAAGCATAAAACCCGGCTATTATTTTATGGTAAATATGGGTGGGCTTATATGTATAATACTCATAACACAGAAACAACAGCTATGTTCTATAGCTGGGAAAGCATGATGCCTAGATCCGACAGCAACCTACTAGCTTCTTCAAGGATGGAATCGACTGGCTAGTGTCGCAATGCCAGCAGTTTCGTCGACTATTTTTGAGTATGTCTACTGTGTATAACTACATTTTTGAGTCAGTAAAATCGTTACCGTTACTTTAGACTAGTGACCGGGTTTCATTTGAATGCCCCTTACACATAAATAACATGACGGAATTCACGAGGTACTTAAATCGAATGCATATTACTACAGATAAACAGTATTATTTGAGAAAATGGAGAAATAGTCTCACTCGTCCGTCATATACACCAGTTTCTCACGTACAAGACTGACAAGACAAAGTACGGCTTCCTTTCAATAATCAAAATCTGCATATAAATTCTGAATCGCTACCGTCACTCTTTCTTTTCCGTCCTCATTCTCATGAACAGTTCAGCCAAAATCTCGTCTTTGCTGGCTGCATCTGTCACTATCCGTACCATCTTGAAGAGTTATTCCCCAGTTAAGCTCATTAACCGGCCGGAAATCGCCGGTTAAGTTATCTCGAGTTTATTCTCCGGTTAGGCGTTATTCCGGGTTCGTATAACACGTTTCTCGCGCTTTTCGGAGAATAGAGCTTAACCGGCTGCTAACCGCAGAATGTACAACTGGCCCTTAGTCAGCAAGTTTTGTAGCTGTACGGAACATTATCCTAGCACATGATAACCGTGATCAAATCTCTGCAATGAGTGAACCTTAGAATATGTATGAATGTGCAGCCATTGAAAATTTAATGTAGAAGTACTTTGACTTGATGCCTATCCCTGTAGCGCTTCCATCGCTGCCCTAAATAATTTTCTCTCCTCCCACACTTCTTTCTCCTCTGCTTCGGTCTTCCAGAACCTATCTTCTGCTCGTTTCCTGTCTGCTTCTGCTTTCCTATCTCCTTCCTGCATTTTTCGCTGTCAGCTTACGCTTGTTTCATGTCTGCTTCCGCTTGTTTCCTATATGCCTTGGCTTTTTCTGGCATCTGATACCCACGATGCTATATCACCAATACTTGTGAAATTTGAGCCTATGTGCATCGCTGTCGACTCCATTTCACAAGTCGCGGTAGTTTCACTCTGTTTGGTTGTCGTTGCGGTTTTCGGGAAAAACTGCTGCTCATGCCTCCCCCTCAGAGAATTTCCTGTTCCATCCTAACTACAGGCTATCGAAAGAAATTGAAAGCAGGAGCCTGGATAAAGGGTGAACATGCCAGGTTAAACTATTTGCCTGGCTGGTGACCCTGGCCCTGTGTTATGGCGTGAGAATACTACAAAATCGTGTTGCTTATTAAGCCTGAATATTGCAAGGTAGTTAGCCAGATAGTCATGAAACGACACATTGCGAACTTATACTCGACGATATTAAAAAACAAGGGGCGCGAGCGCAATGCTCTTTCCCTTCACAAAAATAATAAAAACAAAGATCGTTGACCTTTGCCATTGTGCACAAGAGAACAGTGTCGCAAGGAGCACAACAAGCTTAGGTCTGTGACAAGCTATATTTATGATTAGTAAGTCGTCTAACCATGGAAAAGTTGTAGGACGGTGTAAAGGATGCTGTAATTTAATTCAAGTCCGAGTGCAACAGACTTTGGGATATACCAAATTATATGGAAGGCTGCTTTGAGGGAACGAAGCAAGTCATCCTTATCTAGGCAGTTCGCAAATCTAATCTTCATGAACAATAATCACATATTTATTATAATGAAATGGGCAACTCAGATTGAGTATCGAGATGCTCAGAGTATGTATCACGCTACTGGAGATGGAAAAACTTACCTTTTCCACACATCAGCACCAGGTGGCGGTAAGGAGTCAAAATACATGGCTACCGGAACATAAACGCTCCCAAAATTCCTCCTCCATTCTGTGAATGGCCCCAAAATACTTCCTCCATCTAGCGAATGCCCCTAAAATTACTTCTCCACCTTGAACTCTCTACTTTCAAAAAACTCTGCATGCAGGAGACGACTGAATGCTGTTGCCAATGTTACGGACAAGAATATCGCTTACTTCGCACTTTGACAAACGTTGGCATTGGTCTTGAGCAGGGTCTCCTTCATTTATTGGCATCTTCAGTTCAAGAATGGTGGTGGGATGACCCAATTCGATTGGATAACCAAAGTTCTCGAACAAAAGCAGCTGTCTACCTTATACCAAACATGCGGCGACACGGCATCTAGACATTTGAAGTTTCTGCAGAAAAGGCAGAAACGGCACACTCAATTATTCTCTGGGAAAGGTATGCCCCGGCTCAGCTCTCAAAAGCACAAAGCAGGCTGCAGCTATATCTGTGGGGAGGCTCGCCTCTGCTAACGATATTCACTTACTGCCTTCTGCCAACAACAGGACCTGAGGACCATGCTGAGAGTGCAGCTTCCCAACATGAATGCAAAGCTTTCCTCTCAAGCCCACATATGCAGAACTCTCAATAAATAATCACCAAATGGTGACAGGAAATCAAAAAATATTGCTTAGCAATATGTGAAAGTAATGTAACGTGTAACTCTACGCGATTTTTTCTTCTACACCAACAACCAAGCAACCTAGTGCAGTAAACATGGACAAAGATTTGGGAAGACTGTAGGTGAAATCCTAGACTGGACTCCGAGATTTAGGCTTCTGTGTCTTCTCTAAATCACTTGAGGCAATACCCAATGTGAAATAACACTGTTATCGGTATTCAGCTTTACTTTACTTTACTTTCTTGCTAATGTTCTCCAGTTACTTCACATTGGTGGTAACATTGTGTATAATAAATACATGTAGGATTTATGCCAATACACGACCTTTAACACATATAAACCTTACGAAATTCAATAGTTTCCCATGAATGACAATATATTACAACGTGCTATTAATTTCGTCGTTTAACTACAAGTGATCTTGTAACAACATTAGATAAGCCAGTATCCTCACTTTCATATAACTTAAACTATTAAACAGTACATGCACAGTACATCGCCAGGAAGCACAAATGTTATTTGTTCCATATTTAAATTCGGGTTTGACGTGATATCCCAAGGCAATTACAGGAGCTGTTAGCAACCATACCAAACGATCTGCCCGACTGCAGTGTCAGTTTGTCGTGAGCTGCAACCACTTGCTGCCGCCTAACTCCAGAGCCAATACTGTATTGTCAGGCCGACCACAATGGAGGTTACCGTGAGCCATAGCCACTTGCCAGCCATCTTGCTCCAGCTCTAGATGAACGCCAAGTGAATTCTCTGTGTGACCTTTACCTGAATTTTTCTTTACAGCACTTACATATTAACTACACTCCTGGAAATTGAAATAAGAACACCGTGAATTCATTGTCCCAGGAAGGGGAAACTTTATTGACACATTCCTGGGGTCAGATACATCACATGATCACACTGACAGAACCACAGGCACATAGACACAGGCAACAGAGCATGCACAATGTCGGCACTAGTACAGTGTATATCCACCTTTCGCAGCAATGCAGGCTGCTATTCTCCCATGGAGACATTCGTAGAGATGCTGGATGTAGTCCTGTGGAACGGCTTGCCATGCCATTTCCACCTGGCGCCTCAGTTGGACCAGCGTTCGTGCTGGACGTGCAGACCGCGTGAGACGACGCTTCATCCAGTCCCAAACATGCTCAATGGGGGACAGATCCGGAGATCTTGCTGGCCAGGGTAGTTGACTTACACCTTCTAGAGCACGTTGGGTGGCACGGGATACATGCGGACGTGCATTGTGCTGTTGGAACAGCAAGTTCCCTTGCCGGTCTAGGACTGGTAGAACGATGGGTTCGATGACGGTTTGGATGTACCGTGCACTATTCAGTGTCCTCTCGACGATCACCAGTGGTGTACGGCCAGTGTAGGAGATCGCTCCCCACACCATGATGCCGGGTGTTGGCCCTGTGTGCCTCGGTCGTATGCAGTCCTGATTGTGGCGCTCACCTGCACGGCGCCAAACACGCATACGACCATCATTGGCACCAAGGCAGAAGCGACTCTCATCGCTGAAGACGACACGTCTCCATTCGTCCCTCCATTCACGCCTGTCGCGACACCACTGGAGGCGGGCTGCACGATGTTGGACGGTGTGCGGGACCGTAGCCCAGCTTCATGGAGACGGTTGCGAATGGTCCTCGCCGATACCCCAGGAGCAACAGTGTCCCTAATTTGCTGGGAAGTGGCGGTGCGGTCCCCTAAGCCACTGCGTAGGATCCTACGGTCTTGGCGTGCATCCGTGCGTCGCTGCGGTCCGGTCCCAGGTCGACGGGCACGTGCACCTTCCGCCGACCACTGGCGACAACATCGATGTACTGTGGAGACCTCACGCCCCACGTGTTGAGCAATTCGGCGGTACGTCCACCCGGCCTCCCGCATGCCCACTATACGCCCTCGCTCAAAGTCCGTCAACTGCACATACGGTTCACGTCCACGCTGTCGCGGCATGCTAGCAGTGTTAAAGACTGCGATGGAGCTCCGTATGCCACGGCAAACTGGCTGACACTGACGGCGGCGGTGCACAAATGCTGCGCAGCTAGCGCCATTCGACGGCCAACACCGCGGTTCCTGGTGTGTCCGCTGTGCCGTGCGTGTGATCATTGCTTGTACAGCCCTCTCGCAGTGTCCGGAGCAAGTATGGTGGGTCTGACACACCGGTGTCAATGTGTTCTTTTTTCCATTTCCAGGAGTGTATATACAAAACCCATTTTCTTACTCAACTAATATCTGTTACATCCTTCATAGCAGCTTGGTCAGGAAGTCTGCAATAGCTCTCACTGGCCTCCCAGCAGCAGTGGCTCATGATGGTCTATTGGCGGTAACTCACACTGGGCTCCCCCGAACTGCAGCTGACGGTTGTACTTACGTGGTTTCAAGGAGTTCTTCCATTCACCACTAAATGGTAAGGGCATCATTTCATGGAAGGGGATTTTAATTTTACGTACATACTCCGCATGCCACCATACAGTATGCGGCAGAGGGTCAATTACTTTCCTGTTCCATTTGCAAATAGAACGCGGGAAAAACGACTATGTACTTGCCTCTGCATGAGCTCTAATTTCTCTTGTCTTATTTTTGCAGTCTATACGCGAAATGTGCGTTGGAGGCAGTAGAATCGTTCTGAAGTCAGCTTCAAATGGTGGATCTCTAAATTTTTTCAGTAGTGTTACTGGAAAAGAACGTCTCCTTCCCCCCCAGGTATTCCCATTTGAGTACCCGAAGCATCCCCGTAACACTTACGTGTTCCTCAAGGCCACCGATAACAAATCCGGTAGCCTTCCTCTGAATTGCTTCGATGTCTTGCTTTAATAAATCCTGGTGTCGATCCGAAACACTGGAACAGTACTCAACAATGGGCCGCACTAGTGTCCTATATGTGGTCTTCTTTACATATCAATCACTCTTTTCTAAAATTCTCCCAATAAACGGAAGTTGACCATTCGCCTTCCCTCCTACAATCATTACATGCTCCTTCCATTTCATATCGCTTTGCAATGTTACGATTAGGATTTTAATCGACATGGTTGTGTCAAGTAGGAAACTACCAATGCTGTATTTGAAGATTATGGGTTTTTTATTCCTACTCCATTAATTTACGTTTTTCAGCATTTGGGGATAGCTGCCATTCATCTCACAAACTAGAAATTTTGTCTAAGTCATCTCGTATTCTCCTACGGTGATACAACGACGACACCTTACCGTACACCACAGCGTCGTCAGCAAACAGCCATAGGTTGCTGCTCACCGTGTCCACCAGGTCTTTTATGTGAAAAAAAAATAACGGGGGTCCTATCACTCTTCCCTGAGATACTCTTGTCTCTGATGAACACTCGCCGTCGAGGACAACGGGACAACGTACTGGATTCTGTTACTTAAGAAGACTGGGAAACACATATCTGTGAACTTATTCCATATGCTAGTGCCTTTTTTAACAGCCTGCAGTGGAGCACCGTGTCATATGCTTTTCTGAAAGCAAGGAACATGGAATCGGCATGTCGCACTTCAGCCATAGTTCACACGATAACATGTGAGAAAAGGCCAAGATGAATTTAGCATAAGCGACACTTTCTAAACAGTGCTTGGCGAGCAGAAGATTTTCTGTCTAGAGGGAATTTATTATATACGACCTGAGTATATGTTCAAGAATTCTGCAACAAACCGACCTTAAGGATGTTAGTCTCTAATTTTGCGGGCCCGCTTCATACTTCAGCCAGTCTGTACGAAATATTCATAAACTGTATACGAAAACATTTGTTCCAGCCAATTTAAAATCTGATACGTCCAAATTTTCAGACCATCTACAAATTATACATAAAAATATCGGCTATTTTCAGCTTAATATCTGATACATCCTGCCTTCAGGACGGTTAGAAAGTTGGCTGTAGCTCGCACTAGCCTACCGGCGACAATAACTAGTACCAAACTATCGCGGTAGCTCATGCTGACGCCCCATAGCAGTAACTTGCGTCGGATTGGAGTTGCTTTTATATGGCCTTATGCAATTGCATGGAGTCCTACTGTTCACGTTGGTTCTTGCTATGTACACGTAGTAACACGGATTATAATGTTCACTGTTGCCGTCAATGTTTTAAGATGTCCAAAGATATATGCAAGGATGTTTCTCCTAAGATGAAGACTACATGAAGATGGCGAGTGATGCTGTAATTTATGCCTTCGTCGATTTAGCTGAAATAGCACTGCATCTGTTTTGATTTTCTGAAGACACAAACTAAAATAATTTTTGACGCTCTTCTGCGAGATATTTTCTTGAAACAAACAGCTTTTCTAAAAAGTACAAAGAAATTAAGGGTATTACACGAATCACAAAATTCGCCGGTGGTCAGTTATATCTGATGACAAATTGTAGGGAAGTGATAACTGAATGAACATAAAAGAGGTATAAGGCAGTTAGATCTGCTATCAACTCACTAAAGTATTTGTTTGTGATTAATCAGTCCTCGCCGTAATACACCAAGAATCCACAGAAGCTTCTCTTGGCACAGAAATAGCTCATGGAATCTGAACAACTTTGTCACAGTTGTGTATTCCACCTTTTCCACTAACTTTTGGTACTTGTATCGCTGAAATTCCCATTTTCATACCTTCAATGCTCAGAAAATCTCACGCTAATCCTTTGTTTTTTCTCTTCTTCCTTTTCACCCTTTTAAGTTTCTCTGATTTTCGAAAGGTATTAATCTCTCTGGGCGTAACACTCATATAGCAGAAAATACAGACAAACAAAAATTGCACCCATAAAAATGTACTGCAACTGCGCGATCGCTACGGTCGCAGGTTCGAATCCTGCCTCGGGCACGGATGTGTGTGATGTCCTTCGGTTAGTTAGGTTTAAGTAGTTCTAAGTTCTAGGCGACTGATGACCTCAGATGTTAAGTCCCATAGTGCTCAGAGCCATTTGAACCATAGAAATGTACTTATGTTAAATAACATAGAGAATAACAATCAATGAAAAAGAAAGAAAAATTCATCTGTTACAAAAACATATGTGCATGTGTGTATCTATGTTCCGCATCTCTTCCTAAATGACGTGGCCGATTTCAACGAAACCTGGTGGACGTATACTTTACTGCCAGGTAATAATCGCCGTGGGAGCAGGAACTACCTGTCTATCAAAGGTGTGGTGATGCGGATGAAAAGAAGCGCAGCCCGCGACGCTTGAATTACGAGACTTTATTCATCCAGTGTTTGAAAATGAAAGCACTTAGCAACTTGCAACAAACTTAAGACATAACGTCAGATCATTAGGAATTTGCTTGTTCCTGACAACCTCCACAAAATGTTGAAAGGAATAGTGTTTAGCGCTTACTACTTTCTCGCTGTTCGTATAAGACTACCGCATGAAGCATGATGTCATAATTTATGACTTCTTACTATTAACAGTACTCGGGAGACATTTTGCAGGCAGTATGCAGGATGCAGCATCACTCCCCTGAATGTAAATGCAAAATTATGTCACTGTAAGACATGTAGTTCAGGAGCAGGGTGTCATAAACAATGAGAGGCTCGAAAAACTGCCCAATCATGTATGACGTTTAAATTGATTACTTCTTTGCTAATAACTCTATCCGCAATAAATTCAAACATTATTCAAATATGCCACTGAATATACTTACAATATCATATCACTGTACGACGCATAGGTCAGGAGATATGACATAAGCATTAAGCACGAGGCCATACGCCACTTGGTACGGCCGTGGACGCACCGCTATAAATAAATACCTGGGCAACGCCGGCTTTCTCCGCTAGTTTATAAATAAACATGCTAGGAAAATTCCGTCACAATGGTTCTGGAGAAAAGACTCGGTGGATACCCTGCTCATTCTTCCGAAATTCGAGTTTGGTCTCTATTTCCAGTTACGTGAACATGGATAGAGTACTAAACCGCAGTCTGCCTTCCTTCCTTCCTTAAGCCGTCGGCACACGGACCGTGCTGTCGAACGTTAACGTTGAGCGTGCCAAGTTCAACGTGCTGCTGAACGCTCAGGAACGATGCGACTTGTGCATACAGTACGTGGGCCCCAACGTGGTATACGCGATCGCACCCCACTCCAGCGGCACTTGAGGGATGCTTGTAGTTCGTAAATCACATTGTTTACTCAACGGGCGCGCGTAAAATTCCCACGTTAGCTCTATTAAAACGCACATTTCCTCCATTGTCCACGAAAAGGAAAGTACCATGTCCAATCAATAAGGACACAGGTTTATAAAAGTTCCATTACAAACAGTGCGGTACAAATTTGGAATACTTCTCCGCATAAGATAAACATTATTTCATCATTCCCACATTTTAGTAAAACCCCAAGGTCAGTCACACTTGATCAGTGTTCCTACCCAGTAGCAGAATCTTTGCAACGTGTGAAACAGGAAAAAGAACAAAATATCTTTATACAAGTTGCGCAAGCCGTCCTGTAGATTAAGCCAATCGAACAAATTCACCCCTCAAAAAAAGGTGAACTTATATTTACATAACATCAAATATTATAGTACATACTTACATTAAACTAATAATGAAGTCTCAGAACCCAATAAAAACGCGAATGTTAGGAAAAAAATTTGGAAGTGGCAAGACACGAACCACCGCCCCATGAAAATAAATATTCAAGGGCAATGACGCTAGTCATTACGCTACAACAAGAACATTTTCCAGATTTCTAATCATAGTATCTTAACTCCTGCAGAAAACCTTTACCGTAGATATGTTACTAATTGAAGTTTAATTATAACAAATTGTACCAAGAACATTGCGTTTTGGGTAGATCTTCAAATAGCCTACTCTCATAATACGCAAGTTACAATAATAATTTTGCCACGAATATGATGTTTCTCATTATTTTATTGGAACGAATCACACAGTTAACAACGGGTTTTTTTAGTGATTCTCAATCTGCTGGTGCTCAGAAACGGCATATATACATATAGGCTTGAAATGAATGCCAATATGGCGCCTCACAACTCTGTACTGAAGGGAGACGGCGTGCGTCTGACGTAGGTGCCGTTGCGCCATCTCATTGGTCAACGCTCAGACGCACGCTCAGAATATCTGACATGCCAGATATTGCTCTGCACGTTCGGAAAGACTCCCGAACGGACTATTCCACGCTATGACGTCAGAAACTCGGCACACTCAACGCTCAACGTTCGGATGCACGGTCCGTGTGCCGACGGCTTTAGTCGTGTTGCTGCTGGAGAGAGCGATATCCGAATTCTGTCGCTGTCAGAACGTTTCGAACAGTTTCTCCACTATGCTTTTATTCTCATGGTGACCCGTGCGCCGGTATTCTCCGTGCTCTAGTGGTGCACTCACACTACGACTAGAGCATTGTTAAAATCTCCGCTCTGAGTGCGCTCTAGGATATCCGGTAGAGCGGTTATCGGGTACAGGCGATGGTGAAAGACATTGAGTGACATGCGCGCCGGTCGCATTGACGGCTTTCAGCAGGTTCAAGCCGCGGACATGGCTCGCCCCGGCACTCAGTTCCGCAGTCAGAAGTGAACGGCGAGCGCTTCGCGTGCAGATCCACCGCTGCCTGCTGCCGGACTACAGTACTGGAACTCTCTCTCAGCAGGCTAGAACAATGGTTTCCCTGCACACGCAGTGCTGGCAGTATTGATGAGTGTGACTTTTATTTGTAGCACGTGACACCTTCGATGTTCGTGTCTTTTTCTATGTGACGGCACTTCACCTGTGCTCATAGTCGCTCTGTAGGTTACACTGTATTTCACTGACAAGATGGACGCCCCTATTCTTCATGGCCGATTTCGTCCAAATTTTTGATAGAAATGAAAGTGACAGAAGTGGGAACACCACATAGTCAAGTGCTTGGAAGAAAAAGCATTTTTGACCCGGGCCGGGCGAAGGATGAACGAATTGCGTCAGCTCGGTTCCTAAGCAGCAACTGACGCAGCGGAAATGACAGAAGAAGGTAATACAAAGCTCATAGTTTCGCCTCCCTCCTCCTATTTCCTTTATTACACTGAATTAAATCGAAATAACCCTCAGCGTATATTTCATTTACTAATGTTTTCATAAAATGTATGTGAAGCAACTCGGGACTGCGAATCAATTTTCAAGAAAGGATTGTACTTACAACTTTCACAAGAACCCGGTAAATAACGTTCCAGGAAGAGATTGTGATTAAATCATCCGATCAAACAGGTAAGTCGAGATTTCTCATTCGTCGGCGTCAATCTAAAACCTGTTTCTAATGTTACATGTAATAAAATATTTACATTCGTGTACCCTTTCCAGCTAGCCAGTACTAATCACTTACAACCGAGCTTTAGACCATCGAGGACGAAAGCAGTTCTCGTGAAACGAAAGGATATGAAACAATAAACCACTCGTATACAGGGCATTGTACAATAACCCTTAATGCCAACAGTCTACGTATGTCTGCAAGACAGCACAGACGCTTTTACACTAAGCATTAAACAACTGGTGAGTGGGAACACGGCAAAATTTAGAAATGTCGTCATTATTCCAGCAAAATGTGGGGAACGTACAGGAGTCTTATACAACAAAATCCTTGAGATGTGATTAAGCCCTACGTGCAAGAGAACAGATTTCCTCTACTAATAAACACGTGGGAGGACAAATAAATCCACAATCACGCGCAAGATTTTTCGAGCGTAAAAAGACTGCCATCGTGCAGTACTCATTTGATTTCTCCCAAATGGTTTTCTCTAGTGGAACCCAGTGATGCTTATTTTTATGGTCATGTAATGACATGAAACATGTGAAGAAATCGGAAAAGAAATGATTATCGGAAGGACTGACTCAACATATAGAAAAGTCAAACCAACGTTCGGTGAAGTTAAAGGCAAAGGCTGTAATATTAAGAATGCTGTGGGAATTCCACTGTTAAATGTAGAGGTGAAAGCGCATAGGTGAAAAGAGGGCATTAAGTCCTCCTCCCCCCGTTAGGGAGAGGACCTATCTGAGGACGTGTTGTAATAAGAAACAGGAATCAATAGGGAAGAGATAGGATATCCAGTATTAGAATAAGAACTTAGAAGAGCTTTGGAAGACTCAAAACAGAACGTATAGTAACACTTCATCAGAATTTGTAGAGTCATCTACGTCTACATGTACATGGACGTTCTGCTAATCACACTTAAGTATCTGGCAGAGGGTTCATCCAACCACCTTCACAGTAATTCTCTATTATTCCAATCTCGAACAACTCGCTGAAAAAACGAACACATATATCTTACCTTGCGAGTTCTGATTTCCATTATTTTATTATGACAATCGGTCCTCCCTACGTAGATCGGCGTCAACAAAATATTTTCGCATTTGGAGGAGCAGTAGTAGTGTAAAAGAGGATTGTCAAGCGTAGTCTCCTTAGTAGATGTGTTACATTTTCTAACTGCCCTGTCAATAAAACACAGTCTTGCCTTCCCCACAACGTTTTCTATGTATTCTTTCCAATTTAAGTTGTTTGTAATTGTAATTCCTAGGTATTTTGTTGAATTTACTTCCTTTATATTTGACTGATTTATCGTTAACCGAAGTTTAGCGGATTCCTTTTAGCACTCATGCGGATAACCTCACTTTTCGTTATTTAGGTTCAATTGTCAATTTTTGCACAGACTTTAAGGAATCGTTTAGTAATTTGTTTCGTTCTTCTGATGCCTTTACTAGACGAAACGATAGCATAATCTGCAAACAACCTCAGACGGTTGCTCAAATTGTATCCTAAATCGTTCATATAGATAAGGAACAGCAGAGCGCCTGTAACACTGCCTTTGGGAACGCCAGAAACCACTTCTGTTTTTCTGGATGACTTTCCGTCAGTTACAACGAACTGTGACCTCTCTGACAGGAAATCACGAATCAAATCACTTCACCGAGATGATATTCGATAACACGCTGTTTCGCTACAAGCTGCTCGCGTGATACAGTGCCAAAAGCCTTCTGGAAATCTAGAAATACGGAATCAGTTTGAAATCCCTTGTCAATAGCACTCAGCACCTGGTGTGGGTAAGGAGCTAGTTGTGTTTCACAAGAACGATGTTTTCTAAATCCTTGTTGACTGTATGTCAATAGGCCATTCTCGTATAGGTAATTCATAATGTTCAAACACAATATATATTCCAAAATCCTGCTGCACATCAACGTTAATGATATGGGCCTGTAATTTAGTGGATTACTCCTACTATCTTTCTTCAGTATTGGTGTGACCTGTGCAACTTTCCAGTCTTTGGTTACAGATATTTCGCCGAGCGAAGTATGGAGCTATTGCATCAGCATACTCTTAAAGTAACCTAGTTGGTATACAGGCTGGACCGGAAGACTTGCTTTTATTAAGTGATTTAAATTGATTCACTACTCCGAGGATATCTACTTCTAAGCTTCTCATTAATGGGGTCCGCTGTTCTTGGTTCGAATTCTGAAATAATTACTTCATCGTCTTTGGTGAAAGAATTTTGGAAGTCTGTGTTTAGTAACTCTGTTTTGGCAGCACTCTCGTCGATAGTATTTCCATTGCTGCCACCCAGAGAAGGCATTGTTTGTGTCTTGCCGCTGGCATGCTTTACATGCGACCAGAATCTCTTTGGATATTCTGACAGGTTTCGCGACAAAGTTTCGTCGTGGAAACTATTACAAGCATCTCCACTTGAAGTCCACGCTAAATTTCGAGCTTGCGTAAAAGATCGCCAGTCTTGGAAGTTTTGCGTTCGTTTAAATTAGCCATGCAATTATCGTTGTTTCTGCAACAGTGTTCTGACCCGTTTTGTGTACCAAGGAGGGTCAGATCCGTCTTTGTTAATATACTTGGAATAAATCGATCAAGTACTGGCGATACTATTTCTTCGAATTATTGCCAGATCTGGTCTACAATAACATTGTTAAAATGGAAAGAGCGGAGATTCTCTCTCAGGAAGTCGTCAAATGAATTTTTATCTGCTTTTATGGGTAGGTATATTTTCCATTTGTGTTGCCAGCTCGGTTAGCCGTGCGGTCTAACACACTGCCTTCGGGGCGGGAAGGCGTGCCGGTCCCCTGCACGAATCCGCCCTTCGGATTGGTGTCGAGATCCGGTGTGCCGGCCAGTCTGTGGATGGTTTTTAAGGCGGTTTGCCATCTGCCTCGGCGAATTCGGTCTGGCTCCGTTATTCCGTCTCCGTTACGCTATGTCGGCGATTGCTGCACAAACACTGTCTCCATGTACGCGTTCACCATAGTTACTCTACCACGCAAACATTTGGGGTAATACTAGTCTGGTGTGAGAAGTTCCCGGGGGGCCGAACCGCACAATAACCCTGGGTTCGGTGTGGGGTTGCGGTGGGGTGAGTGGACTGCTGTAGCCTGTAGTGGGATTGTGAACCACTGAGGGCTACTCCGCGGACGAAGCTTCTACGTCGTTTCTAGGTCCCCAGTTCAATACAATACAATACGATTCGTTTGTGTTTGGAGTATCTGGGGGTTACAATATACAGTCTCGCTACGACAACCCCGTTTTCACTATTCCCTGTGTTCGTTTTGATGCTCATTGTTAGGATTATTTGTTGCTATGAGATCAAGTGTGTTTTCACAACCGTTTACCATTCGAATGGGCTCACGATCTAATGTCTCAAAAAAATTGCCAGTGAATGCGTTTAACAGAATTCCGGATGATGTTCTAGGAGTACATACGGATTTAAAGAAATATTTTCGTCAACATATCGAGGGTAAATTAAAGGCACCACGAACTATAATTGTATCAGTAGGGTACGTGTTTGAAATTAAACTCAAGTTCTCTCTGAACCTTGCAGCAATTGCACCATCTGAGTTGTGAGTTCCGTAAAAGGGTCCGATCATTGTTTTATTCCAGCTCAAGTTGCCAAGGATGACCTCTCTCCCTATAACGCACAGGAACTATGTACTTCAATTTCGCGACAAAATAAACTACTTCTAACAGCAACAAACACACCACCGCCAACTGTATTTAGTCTGTCCTTTCGGAACACCGTTGGGTTCTTCGCAATACTTTCGTCTGAATTTATCTCCAGCTTTAGCCAGCTTGCAGTGTCTACAACGCCAGAACATCAGTGCTTTCTATTAGCTCTTGGAGCTCTGGTACTTCCCCAACACAGCTACGACAATTTACAAGTGTTATACCGATAGATCCTGTATCTACGTTCCTCCTGTGTTCGGCCTGTAGCCTTTGCGACTGAAGCCCTTTTTGTTTTCCCGAACTCCAAAAAAACCGCCCAGTCCACGCCACCCAGCCCCTGTTACCCGGTAGACGCCTCCTGCGCGCAGTGGACTCCTGAGCTGTTCAGTGGCAATCGAAACACAACCTCCCTATGCAGCAAGTCGAGGTTCCTGGCGCCCACACGGTCGCAGAACCGTCTGAGCCTCTGATTCAGACCTTCCACTCGACTCTGTACCCGAGGTCCTATCGACTATGCTGCAAATGGTGAGCTCTGCTTTCATCTCGCAAGCCAGATTGGCAGCCTTTACCTCTTCTGTTAGCCGCTCTAAACCAGAGAGAATCTCTTGGTACGTAGAATGTGTGAGACTGATGATATACCATCAGATTTTAGGAAAAACTTCATCCTTACAGTTCTCAAGAGTTATCGCACAGTCAGTTTAACAGCTTATGTATTCAAGTTGCTGACAAGAAAAATATACAGAAGTATGGGAAAGAGAACTGAGGATATGTTATATGACGATCAGTTTGGCTTTAGAAAAGATAAAGGCCGAGAGAAGGAGTTCTGAAGTTGCGGTTGATAATGAAAGCAAGATTGAAGGACGATCAAGACACATTCGTAGGATATATCGACCTGGAAGAAGCGTTCGACAATGTAAAATGCTTTAAGATGAGATCCTGAAAAAAATGGGGGTAAACTGTAGGGAAAGACGGTTAATATACAATATGTACACGAATCAAGAGTGAGCAATCTACATCTACAAGGACACTCTGAAAATCACATTTAAGTTCCTGGCAGAGGGTTCATTGAACCAACTTCACAATTCTCTATTATTCCAATCTCGTATAGTGCGCGGAAAGGAAGAACACCTATATCTTTCCGTACGAGCTCTGATTTACCTTATTTTATCGTGGTGACCATTTCTCACTATGTAGGTCGGTGTCAACAAAATATTTTCACATTCGGAGGAGAAAGTTGGTGATATGAATTTCGTGAGAAGATTCCGTCGCAACGAAAAACGCCTTTCTTTTAATGATGTCCAGCCCCAATCCTGTATCATTTCTGACACTCTCTCCGACATTTCGCGATAGTGCAAAACGTGCTGCCCTTCTTTGAACAGAGCAGTCCACGGATTAAAAAAGGGTGTGGCACTAGGATTAGCTTTTCGGCCCTGCCGTTTAGTCTATATGTCGAATAAATAATGAGGGATATAAAAGAAAGTTAGCCGGCCGCGGTGGCCGTGCGGTTCTGGCGCTGCAGTCCGGAACCGCGGGGCTGCTACGGTCGCAGGTTCGAATCCTGCCTCGGGCATGGGTGTGTGTGATGTCCTTAGGTTAGTTAGGTGTAAGTAGTTCTAAGTTCTAGGGGACTTATGACCTAAGCTGTTGAGTCCCATAGTGCTCAGAGCCATAAAAGAAAGTTTCAAAAGTGGGATTAAAATTCAAGGAGAAAGGATTTTAATTTAAGATTTGCTTCCTCACTGAAAGTGAGGAAGAATTACAGGATCTGCTCAATGGAATGTTCAGTGTAACGAGTACAAAGTGTGGATTGACTGTAAGTCTAAGAAAGACGAGAGTACTTGGCAGTAGCAAAAATGAGAACAGCGAGAAACTTAACATCATAATCGGTGAGCACTAAATAGAAGAAGCTAAGGAATTCTGCTATCTAAGCAGCAAAATAACCCATGACAGACGTAGCAAGGTCATAAATCAGGCTTTCACTGGCAAAAAGAGCATTTCTGGCCAAGAGAAGTCTGCCAGAGTCAAACGTAGGCCTTAATTTGAGAAACAAAATTCTGAGAATGTACATTTGGAGCACAGCCTTGTGTAGGAGTGAGACATGGACTGTGGGAAAATAGGAACAGAAAGGGGTCGAAGGATTTGGTGCTACAGAAGAATGTTGAAAATCAGGTGGAGTGATAAGGTAAGGAATGAATAGGTACTCCACAGAATCGGCGAGGAAAGGAATATGGGGAAAACACTGACAAAGAGCAGGGACAGGTTGACAGGACATCTATTAAGACATAATGGTACTAGATGGAGCTGCCGGCCGCGGTGGTCTCGTGGTTCTAGGCGCGCAGTCCGGAGCCGTGCGACTGCTACGGTCGCAGGTTCGACTCCTGCCTCGGGCATGGATGTGTGTGATGTCCTTAGTTTAGTTAGGTTTAAGTAGTTCTAAGTTCTAGGGGACTGATGACCACAGCAGTTGAGTCCCATAGTGCTCAGAGCCATTTTGAACTAGATGGAGCTGTAGGTAACAATAGTAAAGGACGACAGGGATTGGAATACATTCACCAAATAATTGAGGACGTAGGTTGCAGGCACTACTCTGAGATGAAAATATTGGCACGGAGAGGAATTCGAGGCGGGCTGCATCAAACCACTGAAAATACATTCCACTGCACATCGCAAGCTGTCCTCGGCAAGATTTACCGTGATTTTCCTTCAAACTGTGCGATGAATAACATCTTTTTGAATGTAAACCGAGTTCGTTTCTCTAGATATACTTTAAAACAACTAGATAATTTTAAGAGTGCGGTTTTTATTTTTATAACGTGGGCAACATGCCAAGAAAATAACTGCTTTCCCCGTTTTTGCCATGAATGTAGGCAACGCAATGCAGAAGGCAGGAGTACCCAACAAACTGATAAGACTGATTCAAAGGACTTTGTGTAGAACAGTATGCAAGTAAAAGTTGAGAGCGCTCTATCAAAGGCATTTGAAGCTAACCAAGGATTGCAGCAGGGTGATGTTCTCCGCTATTCTGTTTCAGCTAATGTAAAAGACACAAAGCAACAACCCTGGGGAACACCGATTAATAGAGCGACAGAATGCCGCGGGATTTTGTATATGAAGATGACAGTGATTTGTTATCCAGGAGGAAACATGACCTGGAAGAAAAGCTTGAAAAATCAGAAATGTATGGAACGGAGATGGGGCTGACAATTCATAAGTCAAGTATATGTTAACATCTAGGAAAAGGTACAGCACAGGAGAAAGAAGCATGAACGGGAAAGATTAAAGCTTTAAATACAGGTAACTGAGAATAATGATATGAGAGAAGAAATATATGCAAGGATTGCAGCTGGTAAAGCAAGAAACCTTAGTGGAAATCTGAAACTGACTGTGTATCGTACAGTAGTGAGAACTGTGTGATGTAAGGTTCTGAGACTTGGACGATGACGCAAAATGATGAGAAGTTGTTGCAGAGATGGGAAAGGAAGATACTTAGGGAAATCTACGGGCCAGTGACTGACAAGGGGTTTTGGCGAATCAGAAATAAGCAGAGAGTTATGTAACAAACCAGATAAAGCGACAGAAATAAACAGTAATAGGCTACGTTGGCCGGGACATGTAGAAAGAATTGTGGAGAACAGTACCGTCAAGAAAGTTTTGAAGGGAAAACCAGGTAGACGTCGTATAAGGGCAGACCAAGGACCAGATGGCTAGACAACATGGAGGACGACTTTAGCAGAATGGGAGTTAGAAGATGGAGAGCCGAGGCAGCCAGCAGAGAAGAGTGGGCGGAGATTCTTCAGGGGGCCAAGGCCCTACACGGCTGTAGCGCCAACGAGTTGTTAGTTGTTAGTCACCTAACCATCTGTAAATAATCAATTTGTGAATGCCTTACAATCCCTTCCTGGAAATTTGTTTACAATGACACATTTTACTATGCCTTTCCTTTTCAAGACTTGTATGGAAATGATAATAAATACCATATACGGAGCACTCGGACTATTTCCAGTGTAAGTAACGTAAACGAGAAAATCGCCGAGCAGGATTCGGCCGCACCATCTGGGATTACCAGTCTATACTTTTTCTGCTGCGCCAAACCCTGCCTAGCAACTGTCCTTACAGCAGAGTCAGCAACTGTAAAATGTAATTGTATTAAATTTCAGCCTCCAATTGCACAAGCAAAGAAACCTAGGTTTCGGCTATAATAATGTAGTCTTCTTCAGAAATGTCACAATATAAAATTAAAACAAACATGCCAGATGTTGGCCTTGTCAGACTTAAAATGTTAGTATTATAGTACATAGTCATAAGACTGCGTCACTTGTACTTATGTTTTGCCGATAGGTCACACCAACAGGCCAGACACATGGGTCACGGGCGCTGAGTCGTAATTGGGCGCCGAGGGCAGCGACGCAGCGAGCTCAGGTGGTGGTCGCGCGCATGCGCGTGCGGAGTATTACAGACTCAAAACTAGTAAATGTTAACTGAGATTTTTATGGAAAATAGTTTATTACAATAGTTCTGACTATTAATGGCATTAAAACATTAAGTTACGGAAGTTACCGTTCCATAAAAGGCAAAAGATATAAAAAGTCTACTGCACACAAGAATGAATAAACATGAACTTATAACATTATTTGTTACAACAGCTAGAAATGTTACTGGCAAATAAACCATAATAACTGAAGTTACAGTGCTATGAGAATCAAATGACATTATATAGCGTAAAGGAACCTTTTAATAAGAAAAGGCCATAAGTTAAGGTTAACAGTGCCTGAAATGAACTTAGCTAAGAATTAACGCCTGTGAATGATAATGAGGACAATTATCTCATACAGGTTAGTGGTTAGATATACAGTATGTGGTCAGAAATTAATACATAAGAAAACCAGAAGGCTGTATGTCATAGCCAGCTACTGACGTAGGTAGAAGTCCATATAAAATAACGGGTTTATCGGATAATAAGTGCGTACAACACGACAAACTTATGAAGACAGTACCGCCAGTGGAGTTATATGCAAACTTTATGAAGCTCTTAAATATAAATACACCATCTGATACGTAACAAGCTATGAAACAGCATTGGACATAGGTTAGTGTCTTAAATATGCAATGTACAACCTGGAAATACACGAAACTACTAATAAGAACAAAAAGGCTGTGTGTCGTAGCCATATGTTGGCGTGGATAATAAGCAATATACGGTATTAGATTTAACTGGTTAATAAGTAGTACATAGGGGCGTACCACGCCACAAGTCATATAAAGGCAGTTATAAGAAGTCATGTTGTGTGCAATCTTTTCTAAGCTCAAATTAGAGATATACCATTTGACGTGTATCAAATTGTAAAACAGATTTAAATTTATAGAAAATAACGACGATTACGTGAAATGCACATGTAAACGTAAAGATAAGAGGGCAATGGCATCGGGCGACGTAGAAAGTCCCGCATCATCATGGTAGACAAAGCAAGGGCTGAAATCCTTCGAAAAAGTTCTTATTTTCAAGTGCAATTGGTCATTCAGCAAGTTGTCTTCATCGTAAAGAAGGTGTTTGATATTGTGACATTTCTGAAGAAGGCTACATTATTATAGCTGAGACCTAGGTAAAGTTTCTTTGCTTATGCAACTGGAGGCTGAAATTTAATATAAATGTCTCTTGCTTCGCCCGATCCGCTTCTTTTTGTTTTCTCAACGCGCGGCCATCTCGAGCTCCCAGTTCTGTCGCTTTCACTTCTGCCACAAGGCCGGGTCCGCGTACTGGGGCGAACGGTGGCGCCAACAGTGTTCGTCCAATGTGAGGATCCATAAAATAGCATTGTAACCCACGTTGGCCCCAATATTGGTACGACTCCATTGCTTGTCGATATTTCGACCAAGAGTCAAAGGAAGGTGGACCAGTATCGATTCACCGGCAGAAAATTGGAGCCAATGTTGTTTGTTTCTTGTTTTTGGCGTTAATAAATCGAAATTGTTTGTTTTTTCGTTCATTCGCCGTATTTAATTCCAAGATGAGTTTTTCGAAATGTCTCAGGAGCAATGGAGCCATATTATTCACGCTCAGAGCCTCAAATCCACCGGTAGCGATCTATGAGTCAGACACGTTTACGTTGGCCCTATATAGGAACTCAACAGATTGCTGGCTCTCGCGTGAGGAGGCTGTTGTATAAATATTGACCACTGTTCGCGCCAGCATTGGCACCAATGGATGGACGAGTGGTACATTTTTGAACAAATCTGTGAGGACGAGCAGGTGGGGCCCCATTTGAGTCCACCTCAAAAAGTTGAAACAGTGTAATCATAGACGAAAAATCCGAAAAAGATGAAAATAAATCCTAGCCTGCAGCTAAGCTGTGCCTTTGTGATATCTTCTGATTTAGGAGTGCTAGTCAGACAAGGTATGTAGTGTACCTTCTGCAAAATTCTTGAATTTGGAGACTGTGCCAGGAATAACTAAAGCTATAAAAATTTACCTGATGTTTCATGCCTGCATAATGCAGTCCGTGTGAGAATTGACCTCATAAGGCAAGTCTGGTTACAAGTTTCAATCCAGAACAAAGTTTTAATCAACCAGGAAGTACCAATAATTAGACTTCAACGTTTCCTGACGACAACGTCTTTGTACATAAAAAAAGGTTGATTGGAACATGTGGTGAAGGATATCGGACAAGTAATTTCGGTGTCGTGTATGACGTAGTAACGTAATATTTCAAATTATACACAACACAGTGGACCTGTCACGGCTAGACCTATCAATACATATTCGCCGCGCGGAGTGGCCGCGCGGTTTGAGGCTCCATGACACGGATTACACGGCCCCTCCCGCTGGGGATTCGAGTCCACCCTCGGGCATGGGTGTGTGTGTGTTTTTTTTTTTAGCATAAGTTAGCTGAAGTAGTGTGTAAGTCTAGGGACCGATGACCACAGCAGTTTGGTCTCTTAGGAATTACACACTTTTGAACACAAACATATTCAATGAATGAAAGCTGTCATAACACCACAGTTGTTTTGAACACTAAAATGCTTTCTTAGGCATAATCGAATTATAGATGACATGTTCACGCTCCCTCGAACCTAGTAGCCAGCTAACAATGGCATGTATAGACTGATTTACGTCTTAATTTATAATTCGAGTTGCAGTGTAAATTAATTATTTGTCTAATGTAGTTTGCAGTGTAAATTTATTGTTTGGCATTAGCCAAAGTCACATTAATTTAAAAAAGAAGAAACAGTTACTTATGGGACAAACCCATATAGAATGCACTCTCTGCATTTTCATGTTTGCTATGGAAGCAACATTACTAACGGATGTAACTTATGATTCAGAATTTTGAGCTCAGAGGTGGGAAGTTTGTTTTGAAACAGTATACGTGTGCTATAGGTTGTTTCGTAATAGGAAGCTAAAGGGAAAAATTACCGTCTGATCACCATACCATGGTTTTGCACAAGCTGTTTACCTTTGTACGGGTATTTTACAAAATATCAAAGTAAATAGTAAAGAACAATGGTATTTTCCATAATGCCCTTATATAATTCCAGTACTGTGTCATATTTATGAAAGGAAACGAGCTATAATGTGGCCAAAGAAAGTTCTGAATGACACCCTGTTTTCTGGAACCTCATCATGCGCAGCGTTCTCGTCGAAATAATTGACCTGCCACCTCAGTTACCGCTATTGCAACGATTCCTTAATCATATCACACATACGCAGAGAATATCGCAGATGTGTTGTTGTGGAATATATGGCGTGTCCCTTATGTCAATTATTTGAGTAAAAACCATCGCCTCTAAGCGTCTTTTGGTGTTTGTCTCAGCATCATGGAACAAATTAAATGGAACAAATAATAAAAGAACAGATGATAAAATGGGAAGAATAGAATACAAACTTGAAAGCTACATAGAACAACGTACACTATTTCCAAAACTAAAGCAACAAACTGTTTCCCCGTCCTGTGTCTAGTTCACGATATATCATACAAATTGTCAACAGATGTCCATACGATCGTGTTCTGCACGGAAGATAGCATTCCAGCCAACGAGCAACCACGCCTACGATGAGGCAGCGCATCAATCAAAACGGTAGTGTTTGCCGGGTGGGCGGAGGGACATAGGAAGAACAGAAGCAAGACCGTCGCAAACTGACGTGGCCCGATGTCGTAACGTGAATCGTTCTGTTTTTTTTTTCGGATCTGGCGAGACTTTATAGAGACCGGAACTTTATCTAAAAGACCAGGGCAGGGCCCACTATGTGTTCCGTCGGAAACGGATGACAGTTATTTGGCTGTAAGTTGACGAGGGTACTGCCTTTGAACTGCACGGCAACTGCATCTGATCTCGCAGTACCCCCTGGACGTGTTGTATCGAGGTACACTGTATGTTTCCTTGGAAACGGAACAATTTGCACGCGTGGCATGGCCTGCTCGATCTCCCGATCGAAAGCACATAAAATAAGTCTCGTATGCACTAGGGACACGGGTTGCGTTACGTTAGCATTCACCAACCACACCGCAAGACTGTCCATGCCCCATTGTTGTAAGGCTTTCACTGTTGCCAGAGGTGCTCACACCCCATACTGACCATATTAACCAGTTGTCGGAAAATGTGTGTCTAAATCCGTTAAGATGGATATAATGAAGAACACATTTGTCTACAGTTACGCATGTTGCAGTTCTCTATGTCCTGTATTCTTTACACAGTTTATGCTTTACTGTCACCTGTTTAAATTGTTTTGTGGCAAAATAAACGCAACTTTACCAATTTTCTGTTTGTTGCTTCTATTTTGGTTACCAGTTTACAAGTAATTACTGAGAAATATTACAGAAAGATGACATACACGACCCTCTGCTACTGCCTTCTACCGATCCATTCTACACACACGGTACTCCACTTAATTCTGCACCTCATGTTTCTCCGAAATGAAAGAGAATGTGAAAAATGCAATTGGCTAGAGGTGCACCTATTCCTGGAATTCACACGATGGGCAGAAATGCATAAGCCATGAAGATCAACAAACACAACTTTAAACACAAAGGTTTTTTAAGAGGCACATGTACGTTTGTTCCACAGAAATGAAAACTAGAGGCCAATTAATATTGACAGACTTGATTTCACTATTCTAAACCTCTTACATCCTGAAATATTAGACTTCAAAGAATGCCAATGGCGACGCGGTTTCTGCCGTAATGCGCAGGTCAAGGGTTGCCTGCAGTGTATTGCAGGCAGCTGTTAGAGGTTCACAAAACGGGCAGGAATGCACATTAGTAAAAAAAATACTTTCAACAAAAAGTAACGTTTATTTAAATGGCACATGTATGTTACAAAACGTATAATTTAGTGAAAAGACGTGGTTGTAGTGTCCTAAATACAATCATTAGTGGCATGCACGAGTGCACGACATCCAGCACCTAAAACCCACTCACAAGTAACTGGTGACGTCACGTGCGATGAACCTGTGTCACCTCAACAAATGTTCAAAGTGCTCGCCGTTTGCATAAATAGATTTGTGAAGACGGTGAACAAGTGACAATGTACAGGTCGTAGTATTTACACAGATACTGCCGCGCACGCAGCTTCAATACGTTGTTGCATATCCTCTGGAGCCGTTGGGGTTCTTGGTAAAGACACACTGTCACTTCGCTCCAGAGAAAAAAATTGAACGGCGTCACGTCGGTGGACCGGGTTGGCCAGCTCACAGAACTATGGCAAACGTATCAGGAACTCTGAAAAAAAAAGTATATTTACTTAAAGTCGTGTGCCAACTTCACTAGACTCACCATATTCACCTGTTGCACAACTTCCCTGGAAACACGTGCATAGTGTGCGGTCATCGATTATACAGAAACTAAATTGACAGAAGCGTTTCTAATCCCACGTCCTCCACGAAAATGAGTAAATTGGCTTGCAGAAATGACGCAAATCGCCGTCCGGTTAATGTTCCTTGGTAAAGATAGAGACCTTCAATAGAAGTAATAGTGATTGACACTCCCTGATCGCCAAAGAGTAGCTACGCAAAGCCAGGGGGATTTTGCATGGACCAATAGGTCGTGTTCTGCAGATGCCCATGATCATGATTTGTGAACGAAACTTCATCCTTAAACAAGGTATCATGTACGAAGGCAAGATGACCTGGCAAACTATGAAGTGCAAATCGACAAATTCAGTGCGGGATTCAAAGTCAGTCCCGTACAGTTCTTGGTGGAGTACAGGGCCCCGCACACGAACTATTGATCGCGGCGATCCGTCGGATGCGATATCGTCTGCAATCGGTCGCTCGCCTCGGCACCTAACACACGAGCAATTTTTCAAGCAATTTCAATCAGTATTACGAATGTCACTCTGTCGAGAAGTTCTGCTATGGATGTTCAGCAGCAGTTGCAGTTGATTTCCGTACACTCTCGAATATCCGCAAAACGTAAAATTAAAATAAATCCAATTTACAATTTATTAAACTTGTTTTCATATTCTTTCCTTTAGGTTACTTTACAGAAGACATTACATGTTTCACTGCCACCAAATGGGTTGTGTACGTCTTACCAGTTTACCAATATAATTCGTTTTACATTTATTAGCCCTCACTACCTTTTTTATTTCTTAGTTTTATAGTTTAGCTACAAGTATTTACGCAATATACTCGTGTCTATAGAGATGATGTCAGTAGCAGCACTACTGATTACCGTAAATCTTGCTATAAATCGTATGAAGGAGAGTTAATGTTATACGAAATGACAAGGGACTTGAGTATAAATGTATAATAGATAGGTCCTGAACATTTAAATTAAAATGATTTCAGCAGGTACGTATGTAATTCTCATTATAATTTAAAAACGTTAATAATACTTATAATTAATTCATTAATAACTCAAAATCATAAGACGGAGCCCTTTGTACTATGAACTTCCCACCAGTTCCAGTTCGAAAGCACATGCTCCAAACTGCTAATCACTGCAAAATCGGAGGGTGTTTTCTTCTTAATATAAATGGCAGCTTCGGCTTCCACTTCACTTCTGAGAGTAGTTCGTGACCCCTAGGTAACAACAAATTCTATAGTAAATTTCTTACTCACCGTGGGCAAAGCGAAACGAAACAAAACTGCACAACCGCGCTTGATAAATGCGGAAGCGAGTCCCACCCATATTACCACACACTTCTTCTAGCCTAAGAGATAGGTTGTTGCTCTTTATCGACCAGGCAGCCATACTGCGTGCACGAATCGCGCGCGAGCCATCAGAGTGCCTTCGATTTCCATACGACCACGCGATCAGCGACCGACCGCTACTACTTGCCCACACACGTGAGATCTACCAGGCGATCGATCGCTCGTGCGACGGATATGATACGTATGAAACGTATGCCTACGGAAAAGTTTTCCACACGCTACTACGGCTTATTCCAGAACAGCGTGAGATCTGCCGTTCCCTCGTGTCAGGGTTGTGCGTTACAGCAGCCGTAACAGCAGTTTCGTTGTCATTCTTAGTTGCTGTACGGCTGGTCACGGCGGAGGTTCGAGTCCTCCCTCGGGCATGGGTGTGTGTGTTGGTCCTTAGGATAATTTAGGTTAAGTAGTGTGTAAGCTTAGGGACTGATCACCTTAGGAGTTAAGATTTCACACACATTTGAACATTTAATTGCTGGTTTGTACGTTGATGCTTTCTGGTTGCCCAGTTGCCTGTCTCCGTGACACTTGTGCAGATGTTGGAAATGGTAGGATGTGACGGATATCGTCTATCTGGTTGGCGTTCAGCGTACACTACTACAGCTGTGGTTGCAATTCTGTGACATTCACCGTAAATTAACATCATATTTAACGTTTCTTCATTACAAAAGACTGGCATATCGTCGGGACGGCCGCAAATGTCACAACCCACATAAAAAGAGGGAAAGCGCTGTCAGAAACGTACGTGAAATGCGTCACAATGAACTTTCCTACTGCAACAGCAGTACGGCAGGCCCGACCAGCAGACACTAGTAGATTGGATAGTGTATGTAGCATTTACGTACTGCTAGTGGTCTGTTTACAGCAAACCGCAAGACAGTGTAGTTAACACTTGTATGGCAGACACCGTGGCGCCATTCCCACCATTTAAAGTATAATATTTCAGTATGCGTGAGGTCTAGAAAAGTGAAATCCATTCTGCCATCATTAATTTTGCCTCTAATTTTCATTTCCAAACAAAAACTCGACATGTGGCAGTTGAAAAAACCTAACTTTGTGTTGGAAGTGGTATTCGCTGACGTTTATGTACAGGGTTATTACAAATGATTGAAGCGATTTCACAGCTCTACAATAACTTTATTATTTGAGATATTTTCACACATACGAAAACTCAAAAAGTTTTTTTAGGCATTCACAAATGTTCGATATGTGCCCCTTTAGTGATTCGGCAGACATCAAGCCGATAATCAAGTTCCTCCCACACTCGGCGCAGCGTGTCCACATCAATGAGTTCGAAAGCATCGTTGATGCGAGCTCGCAGTTCTGGTATGTTTCTTGGTAGAGGGGGTTTAAACACTGAATCTTTCACATAACCCCACAGAAAGAAATCGCACGGGGTTAAGTCGGGAGAGCGTGGAGGCCATGACATGAATTGCTGATCATGATCTCCACCACGACCGATCCATCGGTTTTCCAATCTCCTGTTTAAGAAATGCCGAACATCATGATGGAAGTGCGGTGGAGCACCATCCTGTTGAAAGATGAAGTCGGCGCTGTCGGTCTCCAGTTGTGGCATGAGTCAATTTTCCAGCAAGTCCAGATACACGTGTCCTGTAACGTTTTTTTCGCAGAAGAAAAAGGGGCTGTAAACTTTAAACCGTGAGATTGCACAAAACACGTTAACTTTTGGTGAATTGCGAATTTGCTGCACGAATGCGTGAGGATTCTCTGCCGCCTAGATTCGCACATTTTGTCTGTCCACTTCACCATTAAGAAAAAATGTTGCCTCATCACTGAAAACAAGTTTCGCACTGAACGCATCCTCTTCCATGAGCTGTTGCAACCGCGCCGAAAATTCAAGGCGTTTGACTTTGTCATCGAGTGTCAGGGCTTGTAGCAATTGTAAACGGTAAGGCTTCTGCTTTAGCCTTTTCCGTAAGATTTTCCAAACCGTCGGCTGTGGTACGTTTAGCTCCCTACTTGCTTTATTCTTCGACTTCCGCGGGCTACGCTTGAAACTTGCCCGCACGCGTTCAACCGTTTCTTCGCTCACTGCAGGCCGACCCGTTGATTTCCCATTACAGAGACATCCAGAAGCTTTAAACTGCGCATACCATCGCCGAATGGAGTTAGCAGTTGGCGGATCTTTGTTGAACTTCGTCCTGAAGTGTCGTTGCACTGTTATGACTGACTGATGTGAGTGCATTTCAAGCACGACATACGCTTTCTCGGCTCCTGTCGCCATTTTGTCTCACTGCGCTCTCGAGCGCTCTGGCGGCAGAAACCCGAAGTGCGGCTTCAGCCGAACAAAACTTTATGAGTTTTTCTACGTATCTGTAGTGTGTCGTGACCATATGTCAATGAATGGAGCTACAGTGAATTTATGAAATCACTTCAATCATTTGTAATAGCCCTGTATTAATGCATTCCAGCACACACACACACACACACATACACACACACATATAGTGAGGGGTACTACTCATCGAAAACGTAAAAGTATGTCCAATAAACATGGGTCCGGAAACGCATACTTTCCGAGATAAGAAGGGCTGCGTGACGCTTTGTTGCGAATATTTGCACAGTCGTTGCATTGGCGCTACACCATTATGTCAGCAGGGTACTATGATGTTTTACTCAGAGTACTCTACCTACCATTTGGTGGTATGCAGTCAGTTGTGTGGTTCGAGTCGTGTTGTACCCTACTTTAGTTTTCGTCGTGTTTGTGTGCCTTATTGTACAGTACTGTCAACCCTAGGTACGTATCGTGTCTTTTACCTTCTTCCAAACGTGGGCTCACTAATGTGTTTACTGTTATTGCGCTGTTTGTACATACTAATGGTGTAGTGCATTTACAAAATTATCTCTCAAGCCGTTTAATAGCAATGGAAGCCTACCACTCGAGAAGTGAAATGGGTGATATCACAATTTTGCTATGGTTTAGCAAATGAACATAACATATCAGCCTCTGCGCTCTACGCTGAAAAATACCACAGCGCAGAGTGTCCTCTGATAAGCTGTTCTGCAGACGTTTCCAGCATCTGAAGGACACAGGTAACCTTGCACTTCGGAATACCGCCAGTGGAAGGCCCAGCAGAGTCCGCACGCCTGACCTGGAGGAGTGTGTGCTGCATTTCGTGGAAGAAACCACTGGGGCCACTGTGCGACCTTCAGCAGCAGCAGAAGGCGTGTCCTGCTCTCTTACATGGGGCAACAGTTGCTATACCCATAACATCTACAGCGCGTTGAGGCCCTAAAGCCACATGATCATCATGGGCGATGGCGGTTCTGTCAATGGCTGTTGCACAAGTGTGTTGCAGATCCACTGTTCATACCCATGTTCAAATGTGTGTGAAATTTTATAGGACTTAACTGCTAAGGTCATCAGTCCCTAAGGGTACATACTACTTAACTTAAACTATCCTAAGGGCAAACACACACACCCATGCCCGAGGGAGAACTCGAACCTCCGCCGGGACCAGCCGCACAGTCCACGACTGCAGCGCCTAAGACCGCTCGCCTAATCCCGCGCGGCCGTGTGTGTGTGTGTGTGTGTGTGTGTGTGTGTGTGTGAGTGAGTGTGTATCGTAAGGAAATGCATATATATAACACTGTAATAGTATGTGACGGAAATATACTTTGGAATCAGTCCAAAAATAATAAGTCTTTACCATGACTACTTGTCAGAGTAATGCTTTACTGTAAGATTTTTTCCTCTTCAGTGGAAAATTTAGAATCAGCTTTTATACACTTTATTCAGTGCATTTCAACATACGTTATTTTCCATAGGGAAACTGAATATAGTTTTTGTGTAGTTTAGTCAGAAACTAACGATACTGTCGAAATTTTACAATCAATGGAAAATTTAGAATCAGCTTTTACACACTTTATTCAGTGCATTTCAAAATACGTTATTTTCCATAGGGAAACTGAATAGAGTTTTTGTGTAGTTTAGTTACAAACTAATGATACTGTCAAAATTTTACAAGTATCTTGAAAGATACCAAACAAATTGGACACGCCTTCTGGCAGCCCCACATTCCTCAGGGACTCAGTTGAGATAATACAAACTGTCGCTCAGCGGCATAATGAGACAGGAAGAGTGGTACTGACGAATGAGTCTTGGGTGTTGGTTCTTTCAAGAAGAATTAATACTGTCAGTAACCGGGAGTTCACGTATCTACTGAATCAAAATGTCTGACCACACTGACCTGAATTTATTCCAGAGCTATTTTCCAAATACATAACTCGAATTTTCAAAGTAATAAAACACAGAGCCAATTTAACAAATAATCTTTATGGATAATGAGTAATCTAATGGTTACCATAACTAACGGGGTCATTATGAGCCCTGGAACGCCTAATCTAAAGTATCAATATCATGGAACCTAATTTAATCAAACCCGCTACCAACGGCCTTCCCGTCGTGGTAATACCGGTTCCCGTCTGACCACTGAATTTAAGCGCAGACGTGCTTGGCTAGCACTTGGACAGGTGACCAGCTGAGTCTGCCGTGGAAGCGTGTTGCTCTCAGCCTTTGTGAGGCCAATTGAGGAGCTGCTAGACAGAGAACTAGCAACTCTGGTCACGAAAACTGACAACGGTCGGGTGAGTGATGTGCTGACCTCGTGCCCCTCCACGTACGCATTCAATAACGCCTATCGGTGGAGGATGACAAGGTGGTTGGTCGGTACAGTCGGCCCGTCCAAGGCCTGTCCGGCCGGACAGTTTATGTGCCTACTGAACGACTGACAGCTCTAATTCCCGGTCGCCTGTGCTGCAGATACTCACCATGTCCTATGCTGCAGGACGGAGCAGTGTAGTCGGCTACTGACAAAGTGGATGGTGTATAGTGTCTTCCGCCTGAGCAGTAGCCCGGTCTCCAACCACAGTCACAAAAGTAAGTGGCGAACAGTGTGTTCTAGCAGAAGTGTAGAATCCCTCTCTTCTCACAGAACTGTTCTGAGTGCTCTCCCACAGCCGGTGAACCAGAGTGCCTCCACAGAGCTGAATTCTCTTTGCTCTCCCCGAAATTCACATAAACTATCTTTTCCCAATTGTAAGGCTCCATTAAATTCTCGCAAACGAAACTTTTCGTAAGAAATTTCGCAAGCTCCATAGGAAAAGTTTTATCAAACAGCCAGTGGCTTGTGTTTCGTCGAGCACAGTCCCTAAAAGACGAGTGCGAAATCCCCACTTATGAAAGATGTTTTTATGTCAGCCAGTCCCCAGTTCTCTAACGTTCGTTATTCTCACTCTCTGGTAGTTTCTTAGGAGCACTCAATGGAGCTTTATCCTGCTTTCTCTGCGACACGAGATCCAGTTTGCTCTGCGTGCAGAAGACACCCGGCAGACGGCACCTCGCCTCCACAAAAGGCAGAAAAGGAATTCTAAACCGAACTCAACTATTTCTCTCCGCATGAAAAAGACTGAGATCTTCATCTGCGAGTGGAATCCCACTCTCCTGCTTTCCAGGAAGGCTGCTGACCACTGCAGACAAAATGTTGCACAGCACTGCTAGGATCAAACAGCTTGGAAGGATTCTCCACGACGTCAAGTTTTCGTCATGGCTCATTATATAGCGATTCGAGGAGAAATCTATGAGCTATCATTCTATGCTCTCCGCTGCATTCAGAGGACAGCTGGGATTCGGGCGACTGACCTAAGCAAAACAAATGGTGGACTACATGTTCTGCCTGTGGCCCAACGACCGTTGGAGGCACTTCTCTTAGAAAAGGAAACGAACCCCCGGGGACAATCCTGGAGTCACCGAAACTCGCCTGCCCCTTCCTCAGCTAATTACGCGACCCAGACAAGCACCTGCAGGAAAATTAAACCTGCAATAGGTATCCAGTGTGGAGAGACTTTTTAAACAGACATTGGCAGGTTAAGCACTTCAATCACTGAGGCGGCTCATAATCAGCACTGGCCTATTTAACTGGTACAAAAATGTCTCAGATTCGAAAACTGTGTCAAAGAAATGAAATAAAGATGAAATGAGTCAGTCGAGAATGGAATCAACCGTTTCGATCTTACAATTCTTAGGCTACAGTTACTGTTACTGTTATTCGGTTTGAATCCTATAACAATCGTTACAAAGTAGATTTCAAAAGGAAAAGGAAATTGACCAGTCTGATTAGTTACAGGGTCCATCAACAATTGTTAAATGGCAACATGCGATATAAAAACCAGTATTGACATGCCAAACGGCAGATCTGCATGAAGGTCAGGCTGCTTTTACAAATTATGGGATAAACGTCCTCAATCAGGAGAAAACGGAAAGACACGATGATGTAATACTTTCAAGTCAACAGACACAAAAGTAATGAGGAAACCCCTAGAGAGTGCTCTTCATACTGGTAGAAACTCGGCGACTGTCCCTAAGACTGAATGGGAAACAGCAAGGAAGCTTCATTTCTCCAGTTAAGGGGAATGATTTGTTCAGATTTTGAAACTTCCTGGCAGATTAAAACTGTGTGCCGGACCGAGACTCGAACTCGGGACCTTCGATTTCGCAGGCAAGTGTCTGGTAGAGCACTTGCCCTCGAAAGGCAAAGGTCCCAAGTTCGAGTCTCGGTCCGGCACACAGCTTTAATCTACCAGGAAGTTTCGTATCAGCGCACACTCCGCTGCAGAGTGAAAATCTCATTCTGTTCAGATTTTGTCCCTGCAAATGTAGATTCTGGGGAGGGTGGGGGGTTGGAGGAGGGGCAGACTATATAAAGGCAGGCAGACTATATAGACTGGAGCTGCTAGAGATTTCACTGATGTGGGTAACCAAGCCTCATACGAGGTGTGGCTAGAAAAAAACCGGACTAGTACTGGTGAAACAATAAAACGAATGCAATAAGGCTGAAAGTCGCGTGGCCTGTCACGTGACTCTCGCTCCGCCTACTGCTCGAGTTTCATCTGCCTCCTGCACTCAGTCTGCCCGTGGCGTCTGTTTTAAGTAGTTGACGTTTTGTCTGTGCGTCGGAAAATGTTGAGCGTACAGAAAGAACAGCGTGTTAACATCAAATTTTGTTTCAAACTAGGAAAATCTGCAAGTGAAACGTTTGTAATGTTACAAAAAGTGTACGGCGATGATTGTTTATCGCGAACACAAGTGTTTGAGTGGTTTAAACGATTTAAAGATGGCCGCGACGACACCAGTGATGACACTCGCACTGGCAGACCATTGTCAGCAAAAACTGATGCAAACATTGAAAAAACCGGTAAACTTGTTCGACAAGATCGCCGTTTAACAATCAGAGCAGTGTCTGAGTTAACAGGAGTTGTCAACTCCTGTTAACTCAGACACTGCTCTGATTGTTAAACGGCGATCTTGTCGAACAAGTTTACCGGTTTTTTCAATGTTTGCATCAGTTTTTGCTGACAATGGTCTGCCAGTGCGAGTGTCATCACTGGTGTCGTCGCGGCCATCTTTAAATCGTTTAAACCACTCAAACACTTGTGTTCGCGATAAACAATCATCGCCGTACACTTTTTGTAACATTACAAACGTTTCACTTGCAGATTTTCCTAGTTTGAAACAAAATTTGATGTTAACACGCTGTTCTTTCTGTACACTCAACATTTTCCGACGCACTGACAAAACGTCAACTACTTAAAACAGACGCCACGGGCAGACTGAGTGCAGGAGGCAGATGAAACTCGAGCAGTAGGCGGAGCGAGAGTCACGTGACAGGCCACGCGACTTTCAGCCTTATTGCATTCGTTTTATTGTTTCACCAGTACTAGTCCGGTTTTTTTCTAGCTACACCTCGTATTTCTTTAAACCATCACTGGGATGGTACCTGATTGTACTAATTCGACCGAGAAATCAAGTGGCTGGAATGGTGTTCACTTTGTACGAGTAGCCTCCAAATTTCCAGGGTAAAGACAATGTTTATATCCTTTTCCGACGCTAAAATCTAAGTCTACGAAATATATTCGAACCGTGTGCGGCTTCAGTGTGCTGCGGCCACTAAAATTACTTTGAAATTGAATCAAGGTATACACACTATAGTCGACATAATCGTTTGAGATATCAGCAGATGTTTAGATAGTTAAGATAATTCTCCTTTATTGAAGATGATCCAATGTGGTCTCAACATGCAATCTAGTTAAATATGCGCAACTGAGACGGCACAATAAATGACAATTATCTTAAAGATACACTCCTGGAAATTGAAATAAGAACACCGTGAATTCATCGCCCCAGGAAGGGGAAACTTTATTGACACATTCCTGGGGTCAGATACATCACATGATCACCCTGACAGAACCACAGGCACATAGACACAGGCAACAGAGCATGCACAATGTCGGCACTAGTACAGTGTATATCCACCTTTCGCAGCAATGCAGGCTGCTATTCTCCCATCGAGACGATCGTAGAGATGCTGGATGTAGTCCTGTGGAACGGCTTGCCATGCCATTTCCACCTGGCGCCTCAGTTGGACCAGCGTTCGTGCTGGACGTGCAGACCGCGTGAGACGACGCTTCATCCAGTCCCAAACATGCTCAATGGGGGACAGATCCGGAGATCTTGCTGGCCACGGTAGTTGACTTACACCTTCTAGAGCACGTTGGGTGGCACGGGATACATGCGGACGTGCATTGTCCTGTTGGAACAGCAAGTTCCCTTGCCGGTCTAGGAATGGTAGAACGATGGGTTCGATGACGGTTTGGATGTACCGTGCACTATTCAGTGTCCCCTCGACGATCACCAGCGGTGTACGGCCAGTGTAGGAGATCGCTCCCCACCCATGATGCCGGGTGTTGGCCCTGTGAGCCTCGGTCGTATGCAGTCCTGATTGTGGCGCTCACCTGCACGGCGCCAAACACGCATAAGACCATCATTGGCACCAAGGCAGAAGCGACTCTCATCGCTGAAGACGACACGTCTCCATTCGTCCCTCCATTCACGCCTGTCGCGACACCACTGGAGGCGGGCTGCACGATGTTGGGGCGTGAGCGGAAGACGGCCTAACGGTGTGCGGGACCGTAGCCCAGCTTCATGGAGACGGTTGCGAATGGTCCTCGCCGATACCCCAGGAGCAACAGTGCCCCTAATTTGCTGGGAAGTGGCGGTGCGGTCCCCTACGGCACTGCGTAGGATCCTACGGTCTTGGCGTGCATCCGTGCGTCGCTGCGGTCCGGTCCCAGGTCGACGGGCACGTGCACCTTCCGCCGACCACTGGCGACAACATCGATGTACTGTGGAGACCTCACGCTCCACGTGTTGAGCAATTCGGCGGTACGTCCACCCGGCCTCCCGCATGCCCACTATACGCCCTCGCTCAAAGTCCGTCAACTGCACATACGGTTCACGTCCACGCTGTCGCGGCATGCTACCAGTGTTAAAGACTGCGATGGAGCTCCGTATGCCACGGCAAACTGGCTGACACTGACGGCGGCGGTGCACAAATGCTGCGCAGCTAGCGCCATTCAACGGCCAACACCGCGGTTCCTGGTGTGTCCGCTGTGCCGTGCGTGTGATCATTGCTTGTACAGCCCTCTCGCAGTGTCCGGAGCAAGTATGGTGGGTCTGACACACCGGTGTCAATGTGTTCTTTTTTCCATTTCCAGGAGTGTATATAAATTTCTTATCCGTCTTTGTAGATCTGTGCTATCTGTGCTACCATTCTCAAAATTTGTTTGCCCTACAATGTAATATGTATGGGCTGTAAATGTATGATATCACAGGAAGGCTATATACTTAACTATTCTGCTGCTAGAATTGTGTCTGACTCCAGGAAAAGATCCTAGGCAAAAAAGGGTTAAGATATGGTAATCATCTTTAGGACATGTAAGTCCTACGCCACAAAATAGATCTGATTGACAGTTTTTTGGAAATTATAGTGACTAGTACAGCGTGTATTTCTATATTATTTTTTTTCTTTTTCTTCAATTAGTGTTAATTATATGAAATATGTAAATTTGTGTGTATGTAAGAGATGTATGTGTATGTAAACGTTGTACACGTTTGCTTTACATGGGAACTACACTCAAAGATATTAATATATGCGTAAAATCAGAGGAACCAGCAGAAGAAAGGTGGACAAGGAAACGTAAGAGAGGGAAGGCGCGAGTTTTGCTGAACCCATATGGATGAAAATGAAGATCTGAATGAGCCAATGACTAACAGTAGAAGAAAATGGTGTATGATGTGGAGTAAAGTACGTGTGATTTCAAGTGATTACAGTTGCTGAGATTCACAATTATAGCCTGCACCTGAATAGCAGATGAAGAGATGATTATCTGAGCGCCTTGCAGAAAGTATAAGGAGGGACACAAGCAGTGAAAGCAAAATCCCTGTGGTTACGGGAATAAAAGGCACATTTTTTAGGTTAAACTCAGGCTAAAGATAGAGAGTACCGAAAAAAATTGTACTTGTACAAGACCATAAAATATGTAACATTGTCCAGAGAAATACGAGTAACTTGATTCATGAGAACATAAGAGGTTCGAAAAAAAGACAAATTAGGTCATTGCATGCTTGTGGAAAATTCTGAAGTGACAGATGTTCTGTGTCCCTCTGAAAACCATGTAACGAAAGGGATGGGGAAATATCACGGATTATAGAGTTGCATCATTTTCCTGTAGAGTTCAGAAAGAAAAAGGAGGACTTGGCCACAAGATAAAAAATATTGAAACAAATAGTTTTTGTGTTGATTGGAGCCTAGATGCATGTGCTTGTGAGTTGTTACTGCAGAATACTTCTTTGTAATTGTAACCGTCTACAGATACCTTCTAGGAAGCCTTGACACATTTATGAGAAACCTATATGTATTATAATCAATATGTAAGACGTAAAGAAACAGCTAGTAGTTTATTGATATTTCAATGTAGATTTCTTAAAAGCTATGGGCAGGAAAAAAGAAGTAGAATTGTTATTTTTGTATTTCGGTCTAAATTTAGAAGATAATTTCTCAAATTGAGTGCAGCAAAGTAGTAGGACATTGGTTAATAGAGAATGCTCTGGCTGAGACAATTAATGTGCACCCAGTTACTAATGGACTAGCTGATCATGATGCACAATTAATGGAAAGAAGGTCATGGCACCCTGCAAGTCTGGGGCAAGTTCATACAAAGTAGAAAGGCTTATTAATAACATGATACAGTGTTTTAAAAGTAAGTCAAAAGGTATGGTGTGGAATAAGATACATGTAGAAATTAAATTTATTCCATAATAAATCTGTTTCAATATTTAGAAGTTGGGTTCCAAAAAATTTTCCAGAAGATCAATTAAAAGCAGTTAAGCCATGGATAACTTTTGGGGTTAAAATCTTATGTACGAGACAGAGGGAAATTTGTATGAAGGTCAGAGTAAGTTAAAATCCGACATTACTTTCATAGTACAAAAAATTCTGTAGTGTTTTCGGAAAAGTCATTAAACCATCCAGAAGTATGAATTTCATGACAGAAATAACCAATGCATCAATCAAGATTAAAACTATGCAGGAAATGGTCAGACAGAAAACAGGACAGCCATTATACAACACTCCATAACAGTTCAACTAAATTACAATGTTGTGACTTCACAAGTAGCAAACACTCTTAATACTAACTTCCCAAATTTAGCAGAAAATATAGGATTAATTGGTTCAGTTGAAGAAACAAGAATATATTAAAAATATAATCCTATGAAACCGCAAGCAGCTGGAAGTAGCACCAACATCTGACCCTGCAATTAATATAATTCTAAAAATTCTAAAAAACAAAAGATCATGTGGGGTTGATGGAATTTCGAACAGAATTCTGAAAAGTAGTTCCACTTAATAAGCAATATCCTTAGTTATGTATGTAATGAATCACTGGCACAGGGCTTTTTTCCAGACAGGCTGAAATGTGCAATTATAAACCACTTCATAAGAAAATTGACAACATTAGCAAATATTGTCCTAATGTTCTAACTGACATCTTATTCCAAAATATTCGAAAAAGTTACGTATTCACAAATAGTCACACACTTATGTGGAAATGGTTTACTTAACATGTCACACTTTGGATTCCATAGGGGTTGCTCTATTGAGAAAGCTATTTGCAGATGCATTCATCAAATACTACAAGTCATAATAATGCATCACTAGTTGGTATTTTTTGTGATCTATCAAGGTATCTCTATCTCTTAGAAAAACAACGGAATTTATGTCTTTACGCACAGCTGCTTTAAAATATACTTAACAAGTAGAGTGCAAACAGCTATGCACAGTACTTGAGACAATGTCAGAAAGGTAGAAAATTTTAATGACTGCAGGAAAAAATCACAGAAGAAATCTCTCAAGGTTCAATTTTTGGTTCACTCCTATTCCTTATATATCTATATATATGTAAATGACATTCCACTTAACGGTCAGCAAGCAAAATTGATACTTTATTCAAACAGTACTAGCGTTATAATAAATCTCAAGAGAGAAAGGAACAGAAAAGCTGGCAAATGTTATTTCCAAATAATTATTAAGTGATCATCTTGTGATAGAACTCTTCTGTTTATGTTTGCTTAAAAATATGTTTGTTTTTGGGGAGGGAGATGGTCCACAATTAAAAAAAAAAAAGAAATCCCACTAATGACGCTGAAACGTCAGTGAAACATATCTACGAAATAAAAGAAAAGAAGAAAATTTTCCTTAGATCAGGGCGGCCCCTCTCCAAACACAGATCTAACTGTTGAGTGATTCGCTGCACTATCTCAAAGTTTTAGAAAAGCAGTACATTATGTTCTGTACAAAAAACAGGGTCATATAATCAACTGATGTACCACATGAGCAGGAGTCAGGAAATAGGATCGAATTCTTCAAATTCAGACAGGGCCATGACCTTTCGCCACTACTGTTCAATCTGTATTGGAGTATACCCAACAAATAATTGAGGACGTAGGGTGTAAGCTCTACTTTGATATGAAGAGTTTGGCGTAGGAGAGGAATTTGTGGCGAGTCGCATCAAACCAGTCCCAAAACAAAACAAAAAATCAGAAAAATGAACTGCTAACAAGTAATGCGACCACCAAAAAGTTTTTTAGTAGATGTTAATAGTTTTTCTAAAAAAAATTGAATATTTTGTCATGTATCTAAGCTGTTGACGTCGAAACTGTAAAGTCATATGTCCTGTCGATGTTCCATACAGAATTCGGGCTGTATGATTCTTCTGCACGAAATTCTCAATGTAGACAGGGCATATGGGGTTCCTTATAGATTCAGAAGAGTCAAAAACAGATGTCGGAAACTTTGGGTCTGTGGTGTGCAGGTAGTTGTTGCAGGCACACGGAGAGAATTATTGTAAGGTTACCTAACACCGTGATGATACGATGGGATTCTAGGACTTCCTTTCCCTCCATGCGGTAACTAGAATACATATAGGAACTGCTTTATGCGATGTGATAAGTATTTCATATCTCGAGCGACCGCTGTTTCCAGGAAACATATATGAAGTGTATATGGCTGGAGTTCAGATAATTTCCACTGCTGTCGTCAGCCAACATTGCATATCTGGGAGTGGCATGCGGTGCATTTTAAAGCGGGAAGTCCACATAAAACTAATCGCTGGAGAGGCAGATGCTGGACCGAGATTCATTCGAGGGATCCTAAGGAAGTGTAATCCAGACACTTCGACATCCGTACACCCTATCAATGCCCGTCAGCGGACGAATCAGCAGGACTAGGCTCGTTTGGTCTGATAGTTTCATATGGTTCTTGGTCTCTTCTTTGCACCTTTGGGACTGTTTTATCACAATCATTTTTTTCTCTTTTTCTGTCTGCCTTGAAGCATATTTTTCTTCTCATAACACATGGTGTAAAGTATTCAATATTTTTAGAGGTGGTAGTATGATCCAAAATAAGAAAAAAATGTTCAATAAACATGGGCTCCAAAATGCGTACCCTTAAGAGCTATGAGACCTTGTTTATCTTCACTTCTGGGAAACTCATCTCTTGTGCTGCAAGCACTTTTGTATTACGAACGGTCTACAGAACGCTATAAGCAAATGAGAACAGATTATGCTATTACTGTGAAAAGGGCATAGCTTCTTATATAATCTGCCTGCTATTACATATGAAGTTTGTTTTTGAACCATCGCTAAATGAGGTACTCAACATGACGTCCATTCATGATTCTGTCTGACGTCTTAGTGAATCACACCATCTCTGAAAACCCCCAGGTTGGTCATGGATGCACTGGCAGGCATTGATGATGCTTTCCTATAGTGTTTGTACACCAGAGATTTAAAATGTCCCCACAGCCAAAAATTCAAGGCATTAAGATCGGACAAACGCCGAGACTGCAGGATAACTTACCCCGATACATGCATAATTCTTCGTACAGTAGTTGTAGGATCTTCTTCTACTAGTTGTAAAACGCGCTCCTCCGTAGCAGGAGTACGAATGGTGCGAGGTTTATCACGATCCGCCGATGTTGGAGCTACGAAAAAGACTGTTAAATTGTGACGCAGATATTTTTATAGACATTTTTCAGCATACAGGACACTGTATCGACGGTTGCTTTCATTTGCTAGATAGTAACAGAAGACAGCGTCTGCCATTTTCCACGTTTTAATAGGCTACCATTATGATGATAAGAGCAAATGTAAAACTTAATAGCAAAAGTATTTCATAAAATTATCGCAACACAAACTAATGCCATTAGAAGTAGCGTGTGCCTGCACTTACCCAGAACTGTGGATACGATTTAGAGTAACACCACTAATAAATTTTACAGCATGCTCTGTCTTTGGCTAATAACAGCGGAACGTGTCCTCATTTCACCTCACTTCGCCTGAAGATGACAAGTAGGAAACTTGTGTAATATCTCTCTTGCAGTCCAGGATTGACCGTGCAAAACAAAACTTATCATTTTTATTTTGGACATTCACACATGCCTTCTTATTAGCTGTATCCTTAGGGAGCTCGATATAGCTAGATCCCCTATTTAATGGATCACATACATGACTGAATGTCAAGATGTAGTATTTGGTTGATTGCTTTAACTGAAATTTTCACTTCAATCTCAGAAAACTGGGCCCATATAACACCAAGGTGAATTTATGAAACCACTCAGAGATTGAGGTGTTTGACGATGTCACACCGCTTTCCTCCCAAATATATACAATGCAGCACCACCCTGTTTAAGGGGATGCCGTAGTCCACAACAAGCACTGATCTACGCTTGATGACAGGATATCATGGATAGTTAACCATTTTGAGGATCTCCTCTTCCAAATCGGGAAGACCCGCTTCCATAAAGAGTTGGATTTCGATAGTCTCCTGCTTGGTTCTCTATGTGACTAAACAAGATCCGCTCCTCAGATGCATCTGCAGCCACCGAGTAATTTAATTGTGGTATGGTGTTACTAAACTGGTATCTGTTACTAATAGAATGGGAGAGAAAACTGCTGCTAGCTACAGAATCATTGTTACTATCGCTAATAGCGGCAGCCTGCGACCATCCAATCACTAAAGCTGCACAGTGCATCATCCTTGTGTAACACCATAGCTCTAATGCTGTACTGATTTATTTTGCTTTTGTTTCATTTAATGTTACATTGCTGTGCTTCTGTAAATGTGTTTGTCTGAATAGGTAACACGAAACTGTATACTCCTTTCTTTGTTAAAACTTTGATGTCATGATTTGATTGTATGCTGTGTAGCATATCTCTCGTTTAAATGCTTTGACCCATTTGGAGGGAACAAAACTTACTGTATATAATTGCAATTTTGTGTGAATAATTTTTTGTAGAGATGTCAATAGGTGTAAATGTTTTGTTTTATTTAATGTATTTGGTTGCTGTTATGTAAATTGCTGATCCTCACTTAGGGTTCTTAGTTATTTTGTATGTAAAAGGTAGTGTGGTTCCCCTTGGGAACGGAACTGAGTAGCGCGCGCAAATTGTGGTTGGCCTAGGTAGAAAAGGTGGAACAAGAGTCAGTCGGGGACGAGCCAGCAGTCGGAGACGAGCCAGCAGTCGGAGACGAGCTACGAGTCCGTGCACTGCCATGTAAAGTGTGCATATTGTGCTGGTTCAGAGAGAGGCTTTTTCTGCTACTTTCCAATGCCTCGGATGGATGGATAAATAGCTGGAATTATTCTGGAATTTTTATCTGTCGTCGCCACCAAGAAATGACAGAGTCCAGCAATTCAGTCTGCGAATCCACCTACCAACATGCAGTTGCCACCACGTTGCGCAATCACTGTAACGTAATACTATAATGATGTACAGTCAAGGATCAGCTTAATGGATGTGTTTTGTGCTCAAATATAAGGTAATTTATATCTGAATTTATGTACCAACCTTGATTTTTCTCCTCATCATAACACCTCTCAGGTTCCTTTCCATTTGAACTAAAGTGATTACCGAGTGTCCTTACTGAAAGTACGTTAAAACCCAGTTTTCTATTTAATGCCTCTTGAACTTAGTAAAGAGAAAGTTAAAGTTAATGTGTCTAGAGAGTGAGTTAAAGTTAATGATGCTTGCTGAAAATAATTTTCCTAGTAAACCTGCTTATTAATGTGTTGTTGCCAACTTCAAATTAAAAGTTCTTAAGACCGAAGTTTATAAAGTTTTGCTTAGTAAATGATCACATTACTCATTGTTGCAAATCGCAGAAAGTGAGTCAGTATCTTACATAAATGTTCATTTTATGTCTCATGGTAGTAAAAGTGGAAAACTGCATAGTAGGAAATTATACGTTCATGACTACTAAGTGTTTGTCTCTCTTGTGTGCTTATTAACAGTATAAAGACCACTCAGTTTGTGTAAGCCCTGAAAGTGATAGTGTTTTTCTGTACCTGTTATAATTTTGCAAATAATTTGTGCTGCTCTAACTGTTAGTTTCAACCTTACCGTAAAAATATGTATGTGCCAGAGTTAATTGCACTCGCTTGTGGTCAAGTATAGGTTGTGTTTACCCATTAGAGTTACTAATAACTATTTTCTTGCACGAGAATGTTAATCATTTTCTTGCCTAGTTAGGCTGGCGACCGTTTTCTTTATCAATTAAACAGTGCAGATAGGCAATATTTCGTTTGTCACTGTTTAATTATTTACGTAATTCAGACTTTCACTTCCGATAAGCATCCCTCATTAGGAATAACATGGTCAACACAACAAAATTCCTCTCAGAGGGTAACACTGCTCTGTTGCTTTATACCATAATTGCTATAACAAAATAATTCTGTTTTGCAAACTGACTCCTATTTTAAGGTTATGGTATAGCAGTAGCGGACAGGGAGTGTTATACGTGGCGCCGCGTGACAGGATGTTGTTCAGCTTGCACCTACAGACGGAAAAAATTATAAGTAACTAGCATTTTACAAACATAGAGTGAACATAAAACGTCCAGTGGCACGAACCTGTACATCATTTGACAGACAGGATAGTGAAAGTTCAGTTTAAATTGAAAATAAAAGGTATCAGTACTTAGTAATAGCTAAAATGGACAGGGAACTAGAAATGAATCTAAATACGAGAGAGCAGAATGCAATCGAGAGTAGTTCAGGCAGCACACCAACAGATGGCACTATGCGAGAGTTAAATTACGTACATTATCACGCAGACGTCAATAAACAGATCGAAGCTATGTGTGTCATGCGTACTAAGCAAGACAATATGAGTGATGTTGTGGGAGACAGTGGTTATGTTAATGAATCGCGGGATATGTTTGAATCACCAAAAACAGAAAGGGGTGTAGGATCTGAACACGAAAAGGCAGTAGAATCTAAAAGTGAAAAGACACTTGATCTGACTGACTTGCTTAGAATACTGTCTGCGCAAAATGACAATATTAATGCACAAATCGCAGCACTGGGGCAACAAAATGTAGAACAAAGACAGCTAATTGCAGCACAGGGACAACAAAAAGCTGCACAAAATGACAATATTAAGGCACAAATTGCAGGACAGGGGCATCAAATTACAACACAGGGTAGCGATATTAGTAAACAGATTGAGAAGGTTGATGTAAAAGTAGACAGTGTGAGTAATGAAATTAAAAACCTCAAAAGCGAAATTACTGTCATCAATGGCAATATTGCCAACATACAGGGACAAATTGATGACATTAACGAAAGATTTGACACTGAAGTAATTAAAATTCAAGATCAAATAGAACCCTTAGTCTGTACTAAAGTTGATGAAAAGGTATTCGGTATTAAATCCGAAATAGAAACCGAATGTAATGCGGAATTTGCACAGATTAAACAATCTGTGACAGAAACAAGTAGAGAATTAACCAAACAGATTGTTACTTGCGAAAAGAAGTGTGAACATAACACTTCACAAATCCAAGGCAAAATGTATGACTTGGAAAGAAAAATACAATCAGGACCTACACATTTTACTGAAAAAATGCCTTTCACTAAAATATTAGAGGGCGAAGAGAAATTCGACCCTACAAAGAGGCATAACGGATGGCACCCCCTAGACTTTGTAAAGAATTGCGAAAGAAATTTTCCTGAATATTTGTCTGACCAGGAAAAAATTAATGTTGTAATTAGTGCACTAACGGGAGAAGCAAAAAGATGGGGGTTGAATATGGATAATAACCAGATGTCTTTTGAGACCTTTAAACAAAAATTTATTGACGAGTACTGGTCAGAACAAAAACAAGACCAGTTGTGGCGTGAATTTCTAATGGCCAGACTGTATGATGTCAGAGGTGGGCAAACCATGAAAGAATTCTGCGAATCATGGTACAGAAAACTGATACATTTGAAGGCTAGAAGGACTGAAGCTGAGATCGTTTGGGTTCTTTGGCAGAAACTGCCTGAGGATTCTAAACGATATGTTGGGAGTACACACAGAAGTTTTTCTGCGTTTCTGGAAAGAGTAGAGGATGAAGATCACTGGCGAAGAAATCACGAGTCCTGTCCCCACCATAACAACAATTATTCGCGCGAAAGCAATGACCAAAACGAACGACCTGAAAACGATAGATATCGTGCAAACACGATTCAAAGAGGTCGTGCGAGAGGTAGGAGAAATTATACTACGCGCGGCAGAGGATACATGACGCGGAATTTCCAAAATAGAGAAGAAATGGAAAACCGCGTGTGTTACGGGCCGGATTCACGCGGAAACTGGTTTTGGGCCCAAAGAAAAGATGTCAAATATTATATTCGAGAAGGAAAGATGTAAACTACAGGGCAGGAAGGTTAAGGGCGCGCCTATAGCAGACGGGCGCGGAGTGATACATAGTGGCGTTCCCAGTGCGAAGTCACGTGACCGTTCGTGCTCGGGCCAGCGGTTGCCGGAGCAGCGTACATTGCACTTGGCAGCGGACACAAATGGCAGACGTCAGAACAAGATGGCTGCCGTAGAGAGAAACAGAAGAGGCGGGATCGGACACTTCCGATGGCCGGTTTCAGTAGTAGATGAATGTAGAAATGAAAATAAAGTTAATATGTCATATGATAAGGATAGCTCAATGTCGAAATCGTGCGAAAAGACTTTATTAAAGAATGAAAGGGAGACAGAAAAGGCGAGTGAAAAGGGGAATATTGGCACTGTTAATGATATGTATGAGGTGAAAGACATAGATATGGGGAAGGTTATGATGAATAAAGAGGAAAGGGAGGTAGAATATGCCACGCAAAAGACGTGTGCACAATTAAAAATAGGTGAAAATGATGTAAAGGAGGACGTTAGTGAACATGACATTATAAGCAGTGCAGACAAAATTGTTGTTGATGGAAAGGTGTTTTATGATTCTAATGCAGAAGGGTCTAGTATGTATTTCGCACGATTACCTGAGAATGATAACAAAGGGGAAAATGAAATGAAAGTTATCGAAATATATGACGATTATACTAAATATGAAGTTAAGGCTGAAATCGTTCAAAGTGATATAACAGAACTGTCTGACTGTCCAAATGATGTGCCTTGTGTAGAAAATGAGTCGAAAAACGAAGTGGCTGAAACATCTAGTGATAATCTGCCTCACTGTTTAAAAGTTGCTTTCCTGATCGAATCTGATGACGAAAATGTAATCAGTGATAGTTCAGACGATGAAAGGTATATGAATACAGATAAGAATGTATGTACTAACTTTCCCTATTGTTCAAAAGTAGAGTACTTAAGTGAATCTGATGGGGAGGAAGAGAGTAGTGATGACTCGAGTGAAGATGAATTCTCAGGTGTAAACGAAAGTGAATATACTTTTACTGAAAGAGTGTACGAAAAAATTAGTGACATTTTTCCAAAGCAAGATACAGAAAGTAGAACTGGGCCAAAACCGAATGAATTATTTATTAATGTAACACAGGGGCATACAGGAACCTCCAGATGGTACTATACTGGGGCAAGCCTTAATAAATGATTTAACTGAGTGTGAATTACAGGAACAAAAAGAACCACCTGATAAAATGATAGCAAAACAAGAGATGTTGTACCTTGCTAAAGACTTTGAAATTCCAAAACCTAAAAAGCCACCTGATGAAACAAAACGTTGGCAAGATCTGAATAGTTTAGTGAAAGATGTAGAAAATAGGAGGCCTAAAAAGCCACCAGACTTAAGTCACTGTTTTATGAATCATAAAAGACTGCCTTGTTAACAAAGAGACTGGGGGCAGGCTGTTGTATGTATATATGTTGTTAATATAATGCATGACTTTATTTTTATTGTATCTGAGTGTTATCTGAAAGTGAGTTATTGGTTTGTTGACCTTGAGGCCTGGGGCAGGTTGCTTATTTATTGTACTGTACTGTATGACTTTGCTTAGGAGGTGTTTATTTTCAATTGAATACTTATTGTTGCCAGCCTAATTATGAAATAGGGCCATATAGTGTGACAAACCTGAAAACTTTATGAATAATGATGCTTATGGTAACTTAATGAAAGTGTAAAGAACTCCACAAGATAATAATTTATTTCTAATATACTTAAAGATCAGAAAGGGCTTATGTTCGCAGTATGTGGTTTACTCAAAGAGACATGTGCTCAGATGAGGGTTGTTTAAGCCTCAGGGGACATGCACTCTTTGCATTGTCAAGTGTCTGACGAGCACTAGGTACCTCAGTCGTTGTCAGCACTATTTCCCTTTCTTTTCGTGCTGCCAACCTTCCTCTTCATCATTCAGAACTTTTACTATCTTCTTTCCTTCTTCTCTATCAAAGTAAATTGAATAGTGTAGAAATAATGTAACAAACTGTGTAGTGTTTGTGGACAAGTAAATGGATAGATAATATAAGTACACTAGAAAATGGCCAGGAATAATGAAAGTATAGTGGGTACAGTAAAAAGGAATAGGAACATGCAGTTAAAGTAAATGAATAAATGGTTCTATGCAGAAAGATGCCAGTGTGAATAAAGGTAACGTTTAAAGTGAAGAATCTAATACGATTAATGTCTAAAGATGGTTGTACAGAAATGGGTAAGAATGGTGATGAAAAATGTTCTGTGTCAAAACTGAGGAGAGAAACCTGATTAATATGTGTAAAGTAGATATGAGATATATGTGTCCAGTGCCACAAAGAGTAGGCAGAAGTCACTTACAGTAGGATGTAATATTATTGTTCTGAGCTTGACATATCTGATGACCTAAATGTGTAATTAAACTTGATGCTGACTTTAAAAGAAATATTACTGAGTAAGAAAATGGGGAGAAAAACTACAAATTTGGGACTCTCAAATAACCCCTGAACATTGTCATTATAACAAAAATGTCATTAAAATTTTTCTTTATTAATGATGTGTATATGACCTGATTTTGTTTGTTGTAAAGAAAAATTTAATATTACCAGTGTCTAATTGCTGTTTCAAAGTTGCAGGTTTTATCTTTTATACCATTAATGCAAATTGTACAAAAAATATGACATAATGATGGAAAAAACTTGGAGATGATGACAATAAATTGCTCAAAAATATGTTGTTGGGCAGGAAAGCAAGATAAAAGAATAAAAATGCTGTGGTTCTGAAGTTGAGTGCTACCAAATATACTATGTGAGCCGTAGCCAAAGGACTCGCCATTGTGGGGCAAGGAGCTGATAAGTGGTCATGAACTGCCAAACCCAGAGGATGGGGCAGTGTGTCAATTTAAAAAAGTGTTCTCTTTAGTGTTTTTAATCTAAATTGTGTTTTTGTGCCTAAATGTTTATAAAGACTGCCAAACCAATAGCGGGCAGAATGTGTAACATGGACTGCTAGCACTGAGGCAAGCAGTGAAGTAAGTTAGGTTTTTTGATCAGTGTGTTATGAACTGACTATTCTTATTGAAGTCAGTGAAAAGTTATTATAAAATATATATGCATTCTTATTCAAATGAATGTAGATGTTTTGTTTTGGACTGCCTTGTTTTACAAAAACACAGCAGTGATAATTAAAGATAGGTTCTGAATGGGTTAATGTGTTTATGTGCAACAAACATTTTGGACTGCTATTAATGAAGAGCAGCTTTAAAGTTAATTATTTTGAAAAAACCTTGCAAAGATACTTTGGTATTTAAAGAGTCAGTTGGAAAAGGTTCTCATAGCTATTTTGTGTAGATATTTGTGCACATGTGGATGCAAACTGAATTTTTCAATATTTCAGTAATTGCTGAACATTGCAAAATGTACTGTGATCATAAGTTTACTTGTGTGTCTCTGAAAGTTTCATTCTTTAACAATATTGAAAGACAAATTTGTGTTTTGTTGAGTTAGAATGTTCTGTGGTGTTGTATATGTGTTTATTATTATTATTATTATTATTTAAGGATATACCTATTCTACTAATGTGTAGATTATTTTCTGAGTGTATGCTGTGTAGCATATCTCTCGTTTAAATGCTTTGACCCATTTGGAGGGAACAAAACTTACTGTATATAATTGCAATTTTGTGTGAATAATTTTTTGTAGAGATGTCAATAGGTGTAAATGTTTTGTTTTATTTAATGTATTTGGTTGCTGTTATGTAAATTGCTGATCCTCACTTAGGGTTCTTAGTTATTTTGTATGTAAAAGGTAGTGTGGTTTCCCTTGGGAACAGAACTGAGTAGCGCGCGCAAATTGTGGTTGGCCTAGGTAGAAAAGGTGGAACAAGAGTCAGTTGGGGACGAGCCAGCAGTCGGAGACGAGCCAGCAGTCGGAGACGAGCTACGAGTCCGTGCACTGCCATGTAAAGTGTGCATATTGTGCTGGTTCAGAGAGAGGCTTTTTCTGCTACTTTCCAATGCCTCGGATGGATGGATAAATAGCTGGAATTATTCTGGAATTTTTATCTGTCGTCGCCACCAAGAAATGACAGAGTCCAGCAATTCAGTCTGCGAATCCACCTACCAACATCCAGTTGCCACCACGTTGCGCAATCACTGTAACGTAATACTATAATGATGTACAGTGAAGGATCAGCGTAATGGATGTGTTTTGTGCTCAGATATAAGGTAATTTATATCTGAATTTATGTACCAACCTTGATTTTTCTCCTCATCATAACACCTCTCAGGTTCCTTTCCGTTTGAACTAAAGTGATTACCGAGTGTCCTTACCGAAAGTACGTTAAAACCCAGTTTTCTATTTAATGCCTCTTGAACTTAGTAAAGAGAAAGTTAAAGTTAATGTGTCTAGAGAGTGAGTTAAAGTTAATGATGCTTGCTGAAAATAATTTTCCTAGTAAAACTGCTTATTAATGTGTTGTTGCCAACTTCAAATTAAAAGCTCTTAAGACTGAGGTTTATAAAGTTTTGCTTAGTAAATGATCACATTACTGCTTGTTGTAAATCGCAGAAAGTGAGTCAGTATCTTACATAAATGTTCATTTTATGTCTCACGGTAGTAAAAGTGGAAAACTGCATAGTAGGAAATTATACGTTCATGACCACTAAGTGTTTGTCTCTCTTGTGTGCTTATTAACAGTATAAAGACCACTCAGTTTGTGTAAGCCCTGAAAGTGATAGTGTTTTTCTGTACCTGTTATAATTTTGCAAATAATTTGTGCTGCTCTAACTGTTAGTTTCAACCTTACCGTAAAAATATGTATGTGCCAGAGTTAATTGCACTCGCTTGTGGTCAAGTATAGGTTGTGTTTACCCATTAGAGTTACTAATAACTATTTTCTTGCACGAGAATGTTAATCATTTTCTTGCCTAGTTAGGCTGGCGACCGTTTTCTTTATCAATTAAACAGTGCAGATAGGCAATATTTCGTTTGTCACTGTTTAATTATTTACGTAATTCAGACTTTCAGTTCCGATAAGCCACCCCCATTAGGAATAACACGGTCAACACAACAAAATTCCTCTCAGAGGGTAACACTGCTCTGTTGCTTTATACCATAATTGCTACAACAAAATAATTCTGTTTTGCAAACTGACTCCTACTTTAGGGTTATGGTATAGCAGTAGCGGACAGGGTTGAAGTGAAGTGGAGCCCCCTGACACAATACTTTAGACCCGAAGGAGTATCTGAGCTTCAAAGATGGCTGCTTTGTGTGTGTTTGGAGGGGGGCGGGGAGGGGGGCTGGGTGTTTCAGTGACTTCCAGCTCAGACCCAGTTGGTGGCAGTGTCCTAATGGCTGCAGGGGGGAAGCCTAAGGCTGCCAGAGCGATGGCACAGGTCATGTGGTGGCAGCAGTGGCAGTGGCGACTGCCTGTCCAGCGATGACCGTCTTCCATGCAGGAGAAGTGTGCCATACAAATCCGCATTGTGATGTTATTTTCGTTGGTCTTGACACCAGCACCACTGCATGATGGCAGGATGGTGTCAGTGGTGGTGAAGTAGATCCCCCAGGAGCATTTGACTCATCGAATGTAGAGAAATAACAACGAAAATTTAGTACATTGTTCCAGGCGATGATTAAACTCGTCTGGTGCATAGAGAGAACACTGATTATATGTACTACAAAAATAAATAACGATTACAATGTGTGTATTAATTACCACTGTCACTCTGCCTCCAAATCTCCAAGGTTATCAGTGATTGACTCACCCACTCTGATAGTTTCAGCTCTAAATTCTAGGATTTATGGAGCTGCAGCTCCCACTCCATCTGCTCCGCCCACTTCAGCATCTCTTTGTGAGTCAGCATGGAACCTGTGGTCGAGTTCTATGCAGTCACCTAGCAATGCAGTAACAACATATTGATTTAAAACTCTATACTGCAGAGACACACAGAAATTACAACCCTATAAGAACTGAGGACTATGCAGCGCCACTCCCAGACTGATGGGCATGCTGCCTTTCAATCTCCAGTTGCCAATTGAGTTCAGCCAAAACCTGAAGTATGTATGCTGCAACAACAACATTACAACAATAAGAATTGTTTACGCTACTAACACGGACATCCAATTCCACGAAATTTGAAAGATACATGCTATGAATTTTTTAATATGTTCTCACTTGCCAATTTCTCCAAGTAGTCAGAGTGGTGGGGGTGCATGCCAGTGACGCTGGCACTGCTGGTGCTTGCTGTTGAATGCTCCATCACCCTTCCTTCCACTGTCTGGAAATGAGACCAGTAATAATTAAAGAAAAACATGAATACATACTAGAGCAAAATGAGAGAGATCATGTACATGAGGGTTGGGGCTTACATTTACTCAAGCTCCACCCACTAATTTTGTGGGAACCAATATGAATGCTGCATCCTGGGAAAAACCCAGATCCACAGGCTCAGACACATCTGAAAGGATCGTTTGAGCTTTCTGGAGGCATCTTTGGAAGTCCTTTCCGAAATCCTTTGTACGTTCTGGGCATCCTTCAAGTGCGCAGGTGTTCCAGGAATCCCTTCACTCTTTGTTGGTGTATTTCAAGTGTGCAAATATTCCAGCAATCACAAGCCTCACAGGGGTTCCACAAAGCAGACTACTGGGGTAGCCCTGGCGCGAAGCAAGCCATTAATGATTTGTAAGTGCTCATACAGGAAGCGTCATGGTGTTTCCCACAAGTTTGGGAGGTCAGTGGCACTTAAATGTGTAGGTATGCCAGGAATCCCTTTGATCTTTGTCGGTGTATTTCAAAAATGCAAGTGTTCCAGGAATCCTTTCACTCTTTGTCAGTGTTTCAGGTGGCACTTAATTGGGCAATATGAGCAGCCAGATTACAAAGCAAGCTGCTGACAAAGCCAGGCCTGGGGAGAACCCTGGTCTGCCAGCTTGGAAGTATTTGGGATGGGCAGGGAGGTTTTTTGCTGTTGTTCACATCTTCAGGACTACATACACAGAACACTTAACGATATAACAGGAAGTACTTTCCTTCAGTGTTTGCTGCCAGTTCTAGAGACTGCGGTTTTTATGGCCCACAATGAGTGGTCAGTGTGGTTCACATAAACATAGACTGCTCGACTTGGCAGTTAGCCAGAAAGACTCACAGGCTTTTTTTTTTTACAGCAATCAGCAGCCCAGCAGCCTGGAGGGGTGGCCTACAGGACAATAGGCTTCTTCCTACTGCATGTGTCTCCAAGGTCATGATTGCTGGTGCACAGGCTCAGTTGACTCAACAGCCTTTGATGACTCAGTTGTGCACTCTCTGGTACGCCACTGCAGAGAGAGATGGCTGTGTGGCATGCTAGCAGCATGTGCATGCCCCCCACAGTGCTGCAGCCTCATTCAGCTGCTGTGGTGGCTACCTGATGGGAGGGCTATGTGATTCACTCTGCTGTCTTCCATGGAGGGTGCAATTATTATTATTATTCTGTCTTTAGACTGTATTTGTGGTACATAGTAGTGTCCAGGTGCTGTTTGCACAATATACAGCTATGGTGGGGCACTATTTTTTGCAATATGCTTAGCACTGTATATGGGATTTGTAACTGTGCATACAGATGTATATGACATTTTAAATGGGTTATTACTGATGATCTGTGTAGTGCAATTAGATAATTAGGGTATGTAGCTGTCAGTCTTCCAGCTGGGTACTACTTGCACCTTCCAGAATATGTATTTATACTGAATTTTGGTAAATAAAGAATATATTATTATTATATACTCTGCAGTGTAACTGAAATTTGAATCTACACGTGTGAGGAGGCACAAAAGGATGGGGATTTCCTAGGGGAGGGGGGATTTCTCAGGTGAGTGAGGGATGGAGATCAATTCAATTAATTAATCAATAAATTTTACATCAATTTGGTATTATAGTTTCACCAGGATCTCCTTTGTCCAACTGCTATCACATCGTCTATTTTCACTTTTTATCTTTTTCTTTTTCTTAAAGAATATTTCAGTTAACCTTTAAGGAAGTACTTTAGATCAGCTCTCACAGCTTTACAAGTACATGCATGAAGCAATTAAAGAACTTGATTGTCACTGAAATCAAATGGAACAAAGACCTAGTACACACCTGATCAAAATAGCAAGAGTTTTGGAAACAAACAAGCTGCTAAATAGGAACTGCCACCTTGCCTGAGAAATTCAAGGGCAATAACTTGTGTTAATCAGTAAAATGGAAAAATAGCTAATGTTACAAAATTCAATTTTATTTACTTCATGACTAATTTCGAGTCGGCACACATTTTCAGATCATCCTGTCAAAATGGTGTTTTCGAAAATATGAGAACGATGTCTAGATAACATACATCCATATGCAACAACGTGAAATGAACAGTTACAGATCATACCGAAAACTGCAGTTATCTGTATGCTCTGTAAGCGTTAATTTCACTTTGTTATATGTATATGTCTGTTATCTTCACAGTGATCTTATGTTTTGGGAAATACCATTTTTACAATCTGGATGATTTGACAATTGGTGCTGACCCAAAACTAGTCATCAATAAATAAAAGTGAAATTTGCAGCTTTTGCAGTTTTTCTGTTGTACTGAAGCTGCTGAATAGCCAGTCGTTAGGAAAAAATGGTTCAACTAATGAGTTGCATGCCACTCTAAATCATAGCAATAGTGTAGTTAACTGCATGGATATAATGTGTACCATGAAGCTGTAACTACTTTGAAATGATTATGGTGTTACTAGTGTTAAAATATTATGAAAAGAGTAAAGGATGAATAGGAAAAGACGGCAGCCTTAATTCTGAAGTTTAATGTACGAAAATCACACGATAACTTTACAGCAGGATTTATCCGTGTGATTGTTAACTCTTTTTCACGCTTTAAATACTGTCTTTTTGGCTACTAAAGATGCCACTGGTAGGCGACGCGTGGCAGACATGTTTCAACTGCCTACATGAAAAATATTCCCTTTATGGTTCTACCCATGAGTGTGCATTGCTGGTAACAACATTTAGTATGAAGCAATGAGTAACGGATTTTCACGTAAGAGAGAAATGTAAAGTGAATCAAGATCACTCAACAGTCCCATACTCTAAAGCGAAATAGATGTTTGGGGTTATAAAACGGGCTCTTTGCGTAAAGTAGCTCTCTTCAGCAACGAAGCAGAGTCGAATACACGTTGGAACACAGACAAGAACAACTAATGCTATTATTTCAATCTGCTTCTATAATTGCAGCTGCAAACTTCCGTCACAGATAAACAAAAATCTACACGTGTAAGGGAACAGCGGCAACGGAATATAAAGGATGTTAAGAAAAAAGTATTTCATATTTTGAATAGTGATAGTATCGGCCAAACAAGACACAGATGTCCTGTATCATGAGCTCCGAAACTGGTTCCTTAAGAAAGATGAGTACTTGTTTATCTTCGCTACTGTGAAACGCATCTCTTCTCTGGCAAGTTCTTTAGTATTACAAACAAGTTTCTGATGAGAGACAGAGGGACAGAATTAGTGCTGCCTCACCTGTTGATTAATAGTAATTATCGATATTTCTGATGTTGGTTATCTTTGTTTGTATTGACACTTCTTGTGTGTGTGGTATCTTCCTTGTTTCTCCTCTGTGAACCGAGGTATTAAATTTGCTAGCACATTTCTTCTTCCTTCATTTGTGCCTTGAGAATGGCAGGGTATGCTTCTGTCGAAATATCGGCGGTGTTCGACGACGTCACCGGGCAGCAAACCCGTAAGTTATTTGAACAGTCAATTCGCCGGGAAAAGTTAAGGTCTCACGTTTTTAAAATAGTTAATTTAACTGCAATTGTCTTTAATTTTGAAATGAGAGAGTGCGTAATAATTTTCTTTTAATGTTTTAACTGTTGCTGCAGGCAGTTCGATGACGTCAGCGGTGGTCCGCGCGGACGATGTGTGAAGTGAATCCTGGTTCATGGCGTGAAGATAATGATGGATCCTCCTGTTCCATTAATATTCCAGTTACGGCGGTGGTCCACGTCTCCGTTGTAGTCGAATCAGCTGGCAGCACTGGCGCGATAATAACAGTTCCAGTATGTGTGTTGTCGCTACGCGCGCGACGTTTTATTATTAAAAGTTTATTAATCACGCGGTGCGGGTAGTTCGGAATTATGCAATGTCTTTAGTATTTACGATATAGATCCTGTTAATGCCAATACTTCGCACACTTCCTTCACCGTGTTGTCACAGGAAAACAGTCACATTTGTTCATCATTATAACAGTCAGTTAAACATCAGTTCAATTTACGTCGTCGTCTTTAAGACAGTTTGGACGATATAATAAATGTTTATTGACCAGATCACAGCACTGTTCTTTTACTTAACATTTTGGTTTGTTTCACATTCACAGTTAGTGTCTCCACACGACAATGGTGTTTGATTCATGGCTAATTGTCACAAGTTCACACAGTTTGTAAAATCGCCACCGCAAACACTCGATCTACTTTTCAGGTTTTACCATTCACTTAATAATGCACGAAGTCCTGTTAACACAGCGGACGCACTGTAAGTAATTGTTCCTCCGCGTATCACCGTCTTTCACGCCGAAATTTGTAACGTTTTCCACCCGCGAACTGCCCACGGTACCACAACAACTCGCACGCTCTCTATCGATAGTCGTTCGCTATCTCTGACACAGTACTTCTCCTAGCCTAACCAAAGGTTTAAAAAACATATAGAACCAGAACATTCATATTCGTACAATATAAAATATAAACAGTAGCAAAATGAATGAAGAAATAATTTGACGTATTAAGAAATAAAGGATAGTTGAAATAAACGATACATACATATTATGACAAGGTGATGCACAAAAGAAAAAAAAATTATCGACTTTCGGGGAAAGCAATGTCTTTACAGTGTCCACAGGCAATCCAAAGTAAATAACCCATGGACAGGTGAGAGGTTCAGTGCATCTAACGATTCGAGCTACATCGTGTAACGATATGTCAATACCTTATGTGAGAACAGCATAGAACAACCACTGCCAGTTGGCATGTTTCGATGGCTGTCCAGAGACGGATGAATCGAATTAGTTGAAAACGTAATGTTATGGCTGATTCTGGTGTAGGGTATGCTGTAAAAGCAGAATCCCTACAAATTTGTATGCCGTGCACAGTGTGTTGCCGCTATGTACAGAAAAACTGGTTCTGTGAGGAGGCTACATCCCAAAACTGAAGGCAACAGGGGGCAACAAGCAGAGATATGGTCTTCACTATCGTAATCTCCAGCAGAAACTCATTTCGGGGATACAGCTTGTTAGAATCACTCACACTACCTCCATCAAGCAATCAGCCTCGCTGAAGGGATGTACTGATTTAAATAACAAAAAGAGGTGTTCTGCGACGAGTGATTTCAGAAAAGATTTTTTTAAATTAATGAATAATGCAATTTTCAGCAAGTCAGTAGAGAATTTTAGAAAACACTACTAAATTCATATGAGAATAAAATTGGATGGACATTACAGCATCACCAGACCAACTTTCAAATGGGTCACAATCTTCAATAAGAACTTTGCTGCTGTGGAGATGGCGAAGGTTGCAGTAGATTTCATGAAGCCTGTCTATGTAGGTATATATGTATCATAGCTATCGAAAATCCACATGTACCAGTTTCTTTATGAGTTCACTAAAACCCACTTTGCATATCCAAACTTACTTTATATGGATACAGATAGCTTCATCAATTGGATGAAGGGCTGTGATTTATATGAAGTAATGAGATACCATGCCATTGCATTCGACTAATCTTCATATGCCTTATGAAAGATGAGGTGAATGGGTTGCCAACTGAGGAGTTTGTCAGTCTCAGACTGAAGATGTATTCGTACTGCACATTGGGAGGTGCCACCCCAAGGTCGGCAACCAGTGTACATTGTGTGTCATTAAGAGCGCTCTGGATAGAAGACTACTGGCAGTGCCCATACAGCAGTGCTCATGGTGCTCCACCACAGCCATAGCATAAGGTGCAGCAAACTAGTATTCAAATCGTGAGGCCACGAAATGTACACCGCGCTGCTGTATAAAGTTGGTCCTTCAGTTCATGACGATAAGTGAGTCACTTGAGAGGATGGCACTGAAACTCGCGCATACCCACATTATTCACGCGATTAGGGACACAAAATTGAGAGAGAGTGATAGTGAGTATAAATTTCTTATGTATATGGAATAATATGACACATTTATCAGAGCATAAATATTTTCTTAATTGCACATCATGTGTACTAACATAGATGTGTACATGTGCAAATATATATATGCATACTGTGTGTACTGACGAAAATTTGTACAAATTTGTAAATATACCTTTCATGTCATGCATTCAGGCGGAAAAAAGACACTTGTAACTATAACCCCGTTATATGTGCTAACACAAAAAATATGTTTCATGTACATCTGTAAATACAGTATATACTTCGCACACCATGCATGCCGACGAAAAAAATGTGCGCCATGTACACTTTTAAATAGAATAGGCTCTAAGTTTCATCTCCTGCTAGCCATCCAAGTCTGATTAGTTTTTGGTGTAAATATGTAGCTTCCTCTCTGTAGATTACTCTGCTATTCACAATAAAGTCCCTGGCAGAGGGCTCAATAAACCACCTTCAAGCTGTCTCTCTACCGTTCCACTCCACTCCACGAGCACTTAAATTTTTCTGTGCGATCCCTGATTTCTCTTATTTTCTCGTGATGATCGTTTCTCCCTATGTAGGTGGGTGCCAACAGAATGTTTTCGCAATCGGAGGAGAAAACTGGTGATTGAAATTTCCTGAGAAGATCACGTCGCAACGAAAAACGCCTTTGTTTTAATGATTGCCACTAAAATGCACGTACCATGTCTGTGGCACTGTCTCCCCTATTTCGTGTTAATACAAAACGAGGTGCCCTTCTTTGAACTTCTTCGATGTGATCCGTCAGTCCCACCTTATGCGGATCGCACAGCAGTACTCCGAAATATGGCGGACAAGCGTGGTGTAAGCAGTCTCTTTAGTAGACCTGTTGCACCTTCTAACTGTTCTGCCAATGAATCGCAGTCTTTGGTTTGCTCTACCTACAACACTATCTATGTGATCATTCCAGCCGGCCGCGGTGGTCTCGCGGTTCTGGGCGCGCGGTCCGGAACCGCGCGACTGCTACGGTCGCAGGTTCGAATCCTGCCTCGGGCATGGATGTGTGTGATGTCCTTAGGTTAGTTAGGTTTAAGTAGTTCTAAGTTCTAGGGGACTGGTGACCGAAGAGGTTAAGTCCCATAGTGCTCAGAGCCATTTGAACCATTTTTTTGATCATTCCAGTTTAGGTTATTTGTAATTGTAATCGTCAAGTATTTAGTTGAATTCACAGACTTCAGATTTGTTTGACTTATCGCGTAATCGAAATTCAGCGCATTTCCTTTAGTACGCATGTGAATAACTTAACACTTTTCTTTATTCGTCCGCTCCGATAGCTGAGTGGTCAGCGCGGCAGTCTGTCAGGTCAAGGCACCCCGATTCGATTCCCTGCTGGGTCGGAGATTTTCTCCTCTCAGGGACTGGGTGTTGTGTTGCCCTCATCATCATTTCGTCATCAGAAGATGGCAACGGGAAACAGCCACTGGAATCCCTTCCCTAGACGCTCATGCGGTGGACCTCACTGACGAGGCTTCCCCCATGACAAGACCTGTCGTAAGACAGAACACTAAGTTTTAAGTTTTTTTATTCAGGGTCAGTTGCCACTTTTAGCACCATACGGATATCTTATCTAAATCATTTTGAAATTCGTTTTGGTCATCTGATAACTTTACAAGACGGTAAATGACAGCATCATTTGCAAAAAATCTAAAACACCTACTCAGATAGTCCCCTATGTCTTTAATATAGAACAGGAACAACAGAGGGACTATAACACTTCCTTTGGGAACGCCGATTTACTCGATGATTTGCCGTCTATTACTACGAACTGTCACATTTCTGACAGGAAATCACGAATCCATTCGCACAACTGAGGCGATATTCCACAGGCAGGCATTTTGCTTAGGAGACGTTTGTGAGGAACGGTGTCGAAAGCCTTCTGGAATCAGTTTGACATATCCTGTTGATAGCATTTCGTCATCAGAAGATGGCAACGGGAAACAGCAAGAACGATATTTTCTGAATCCGTGCTGCTGTTGTTGTTGTGGTCTTCAGTCCTGAGACTGGTTTGATGCAGCTCTCCATGCTACTCTATCCCGTGCAAGCTTCTTCATCTCCCTGTACCTACTGCAGCCTACATTCCTTCTGAATCTTCTTAGGGTAGTCATCTCTTGGTCTCTCTCTACGATTTTTACCCTCCACGCTGCCATCCAATGCTAAATTTGTGATCCCTTGATGCCTCAAAACATGTCCTACCAACCGATCCCTTCTTCTAGACAAGTTATGCCACAAACTTCTCTTCTCCCCAATCCTATTCAATACCTCCTCATTAGTTACGTGATCTACCCACCTTATCTTGAGCATTCTTCTGTAACACCACATTTCGAAAGCTTCTATTCTCTTCTTGTCCAAACTGGTTATCGTCCATGATTCACTTCCATACATGGCTACACTCCATACAAATACTTTCAGAAACGACTTCCTGACACTTAAATCTATACTCGATGTTAACAAATTTCTCTTCTTCAGAAACGATTTCCTTGCCATTGCCAGTCTACATTTTATATCCTGTCTACTTCGACCATCATCAGTTATTTTACTCCCTAAATAGCAAAACTCCTTTACTACTTCAAGTGTCTCATTTCCTAATCTAATCCCCTCAGCATCACCCGATTTAATTTGACTAAATTCCATTATCCTCGTTTTGCTTTTGTTGATGTTCATCTTATATCCTCCTTTCAAGACACTGTCCATTCCGTTCAACTGCTCTTCCAGGTCCTTTGCTGTCCATGACAGAATTACAATGTCATCGGCGAACCTCAAAGTTTTTATTTCTTCTCCATGAATTTTAATACCTACTCCGAATTTTTCTTTTGTTTCCTTTACTGCTTGCTCAATATACAGATTGAATAACATCGGGGAGAGGCTACAACCCTGTCTCACTCCTTTCCCAACCACTGCTTCCCTTTCATGCCCCTCGACTCTTATAACTGCCATCTGGTTTCTGTACAAATTGTAAATAGCCTTTCGCTCCCTGTATTTTACCCCTGCTACCTTCAGAATTTGATAGAGAGTATTCCAATCAACATTGTCAAAAGCTTTCTCTAAGTCTACAAATGCTAGAAACGTAGGTTTGCCTTTTCTTAATCTTTCTTCTAAGACAAGTCGTAGGGTCAGTATTGCCTCACGTGTTCCAACATTTCTACGGAATCCAAACTGATCTTCGCCGAGGTCGGCTTCTACCAGTTTTTCCATTCGTCTGTAAAGAATTCGCGTTAGTATTTTGCAGCTGTGACTTATTAAACTGATAGATCGGTAATTTTCACATCTGTCGACACCTGCTATCTTTGGGATTGGAATTATTATATTATTCTTAAATTCTGAAGGAATTTCGCCATTCTCATACATCTTGCTCACCAGATGGCAGAGCTTTGCGAGGTCTGGCTCTCCCAAGGCTGTCAGTAGTTCTAATGGAATGTTGTCTACTCCGGGGGCCTTGTTTCGACTCAGGTCTTTCAGTGCTCTGTCAAACTCTTCACGCAGTATCATATCTCCCATTTCATCTTCATCTACATCCACTTCCATTTCCATAATATTGTCCTCAAGTACATCGTCCTTGCATAGACCCTCTATATACTCCTTCCAACGTTCTGCTTTCCCTTCTTTGCTTAGAACTGGGTTTCCATCAAAGCTTTTGATATTCATGCAAGTAGTTTTCCTTTCTCCAAAGGTCTCTTTAATTTTCCTGTAGGCAGTATCTATCTTACCCCAAGTGAGATAAGCCTCTACATCCTTACATTTGTCCTCTAGCCATACCTGCTTAGCCATTTTGCACTTCCTGTCAATATCAGTTTTGAGACGTTTGTATTCCCTTTTGCCTGCTTCATTTAGTGCATTTTTATATTTTCTCCTTTCAGAAATTAAATTCAATATTTCTTCTGTTACCCAAGGGTTTCTAGTAGCCCTCGTCTTTTTACCTATTTGATCCTCTGCTGCCTTCACTATTTCATTCCTCAAAGCTACCCATTCTTCTTCTACTGTATATCTTTCCCCCATTGCTGTCAATTGTTCCCTTATGCTCTCCCTCAAACTCTGTACAACCTCTGGTTCTTTCAGTTTATCCAGGTCCCATCTTCTTAAAATCCCACCTTTTTGCAGTTTTTCCAGTTTTAATCTACAGTTCATAACCAATAGATTGTGGTTAGAGTCCACATCTGCCCCTGGAAATGTCTTACAATTTAAAACTTGGTTCCTAAATCTCTGTCTTACCATTATATAATCTATCTGATGCATTCTAGTATCTCCAGGCTTCTTCCATGTATACAACCTTCTTTCATGATTCTTGAACCAAGTGTTAGCTATGATTAAGTTATACTCTGCGCAAAATCCTACCAGGCGGCTTCCTCTTTCATTTCTTAGCCCCAATCCATATTCACCTACTATGTTTCCTTCTCTCCCTTTTCCTACTCTCGAATTTCAGTCAGCCATGACTATTAAGTTTTCGTCTCCCTTCACTACCTGAATAATTTCTTTTATCTCATCATACATTTCATCAATTTCTTCCGTGCTATGTGCCAATAAATCATTTTCTTCGAGGTACTTCATAATGTTCGAACACAGTATAGTTCCTAATTCCTATTGGAAATCAACGTTATTGGTATGGGTTTGTAATTCAGTGGAGTACTCCTACTTCCCTTTTTGGGTATTGGTGTGACTTGAGAAATTTTTCAGTCTTTAGGTATGGATCTTTCTGTGAGCGAGCTGTTATATTTGATTGCTAAATATGGAGCCACTGCATCAGCATACTCTGAAAGGAACCTGACTGGTATATAATGTGCACTGGAGGACTTGACTTTATTAAGTGATTCAAGCTTCTTTGCCACACCGACGATATCTACTTCCATGTTTCTCATCTTGGCAGTTCTTGATTGGAATGCAGGAAATGGCGAAAGCTGCATACTACATGTAGCAAAGTGGGAGGAGGGTAAAATCAGTAACATTACGAACACATTGTGAGAAAAATTCATTTATTTTTCATCCAACTCAAAGGCAATTACACCTTCTCATAATCAGACACAACACTATTTTGTTCTTATCCCTACATCTTCTTGAGCTGATGGAGGGCAAAGTACCCAAAGAATTCCATGTCTTGAATAGCTCCATACTTGCAGATTCCGTGTGATCTTCTCCTCGCCTTTGGCGTAGATGATGGTATCCTGTTAGTCAGATAACTAAAGCAAGGCCTCTATATCTCAACAGCGTACACTAGGATCGCCCCAGTGCATTCCATGGAAGAAATGTGTTAATTAGACTATTACATTACGTGTAAGCTTCGATTCCACTGTAGCAGTACCAACCTTTTTCTTAAATGCTCCATCCAAATATATGAAATTTAGTAATAGAAAGGTTAAAGTATCTTGGTGTTGGATGACAATCCTAATACCGTCGCTCATGTTAAAAGTGGTTGAAGCATAAGGTTTATGCAAAAAGTATTCCTGGCTTATAATTCGTTCAGCATTTTCTGCTGGGACTTCTGTACTGAGCGACGTCACTGCAAGGTTTTAGCCCCACCGATTTAGGCAATTCATAGTCTACATGTGTTATCATCATGTGGATCTGCTGTGAAGTGCTGAGCAGTGGGTTGTGTGCACCTGTTTTATACCACATGCCCATTGTGTCCTAGATGTACTCATACAATGATTTCCTTACTACGAAAATCAACAAGCTGATTATTCCACAATACGCAGGTCCAGATAGTCCAATATCTGGACTGTCACTGAAAGGTATATAGCGTTGATGGGAGTCTCAAAAATGTTATATCCCAATCCAACTCTTCGAAGCATCTGTAAATTGTATGAATCAATCTATCGTTCAGATAAGAGTTCTTCGCAATGTTACACTAGACATATGTTGTACTGACAGGTAGTATATCAACTGTCTGAGCATACTTGTAAAGGTTACTAGGATCCTTCTTCGAAACTTGTTCCTTTGTGGCACCCAGTAGTCGTCCTATTAAACCTTTCTGGTTAAAGTCAACCGTCGTATTCACTGCCCTTATTTCAGATTTAAGTGCATTTATGTTTGCACGTAGCTCGATCCCTTTTCCAGACAGTTTTAAAACCTCATTTAACTCATCCATATACCACAGTCTGGGTTCTGTTTGCACAATTCCTTTTCTGCCATTAGTTTCCGGATGCAGTTTACAGTTTGGGATGCTGCTGTATGTCTCTAGCCCAGTCAGTGTAATGCTAGACTGTCCAATGCTTAAACCAATTGAAGGAAAGTAATTCGTTCGTAATACTGACGACCATTCTTCTAAAGTCGGAGTATATGACACTGGATCTGAACATAAACTGGTGAACGGATTATTAATGCGCCTCCTTGTATATCCTTCTTCACAAACATTAGGAGGAACGTGGTGCGTAGATGAACATACAGGTATGTGTTAAGGGCTTGACAGCTATGAAAATTGCGGAACACATGTCATCTACTGGTGAAGTAGTGTTGCAGCCCTTCAGGAAGCTGCAGGTCACCAAATGAGTCAAAATAGTAGACGTTATTCATATCTTTTTAACATATGCCACCCACCGAGTTCCAGGTCCGCCAGAAACATGTAAATTAACTATTCTACAACCTCAGTATATCCGTAGTCTTCGGTAATGTATCCCACATAAACACGCTGTGAAATCTTTTAATGTTAATTTTTGACAAACTTAAGCAAATCCATGCTTGTAAGCACCCTGTATGATAGGACGGCTAAGGGTCTTAATTTTTTTTTAATCACGAAGAGATTTAGTCCTTTCTTGTATGGTTTGAAGTGTAGTCCTTTTCCGATGGCTGACGGTTGCATCATGCAGTTATGTCTTGATGGTTTCTCTAGTTGGTCCTGGAAGTTTGTGCATTCTTGACTGTCCTGGCAATAGCCACAACATCGACAACCAGTGAACACACAGCTGAGAGACTTGCGAGTGCTGGAATGAGGAAGGGAAAGATTCCACATGACATCTTGGATGCTGGGGAACACTCATTGCTTTAAGAAGTCTTCCCACTCCTTTCTGCTTCATAGTGCTTTCACATCGTTGGCAGGATACAGTTTTTAAACACACTTGCTCCATCTTCTTCTTCACTATCATCATCATCTTCTTCTTCATCATCTTCTTGTTTAGCAAACTATGTGTGGCGTTCATAACTTGGCTGAAATTACCACGCATGGTATTATCAACTGCAAATTCTGCAATGCACTGACCTATACTGATAGTCCTTCTTTGCATATATTGCATTTTTATCAGCTAACATTCTATTTGCAGCGTGACATCCTGGAAGATATTTATTTGCTGCACATGCGACTTCGCGTTCAATGTACTTCTTGTTGAGCAATTTGGTCTGATTATCACAGCATGTCAATCACTTTTTAAGCTTTGTTCCAGGTCCACAGTAGTTATATCCGGAAATGAGTAATACAACCGGTAGTTTGTCGAGATTCCCGCCACCTCCTCCAATGCATGTCATGCATGTCATTCTACTGTTGTGTCTGTGGTCTTCACACTGCGTCATATAGGAAATCGACAGAGTCACTCCAGCTGTTTGGTGTTGCAGAAAAACCAAGCCATTTAGCTAACACTATGCTCCCTCAATGTCTTATGACCCTTACTATGAGAAGCACTTCTGGTTCTGAGCTTTTCTGTAAGTTTTCTGTGTAGTAGAAACTTACAGCATTTTCTTCTCCCTTGCTGTCCTTTAAGTTCTAGGATTCTTTCTTGGCACCTTGGAATCTCAGTTGACCAGTTTGGCAGGTATAATTTCGCAAATACGGTCTCATACTCTGAAATATATACTAAATCACTCACATTAAATTTCTGTTTGTGTAAATCCACCAGTTTAACGTGATTTCTCGACCTTCGCTGTTAGGTGGAGAAACGTAGGGTCCCCCTGAATACGTCAGCAATGCACTACACGCAGTAAGCGGCTACAAGGATAGCGGAGTACGTGTGGAGTGCACATGTGGGTTTTTTAGGTTAGAGAATTCCCTCCCTAGGCCAGACAAGACGCCTCCAGAGACGCGACAAGGTAGCAGTAGGCAAAACGCAACAGGGTATGACAATATTAATGTGGTAATAGTAAACTGCAGGAGCGTCTATATAAAGGTCCCAGAAGTGCTCTCATTAATAAACGGTCACAATGTCCATATAGTACTAGGGACGGAAAGTTGGCTGAAACCAGATGTAAACAGTAATGAAATTCTAAACTCAGACTGGAATGTATACCGCAGAGACAGGCTGGACAGTGAAGGGGGAGGCGTGTTTATAGCGATACAAAGTGCAATAGTATCGAAGGAAATTGACGGAGATTCGAAATGTGAAATAATTTAGGTGAAGGTCACGGTTAAAGCAGGCTCAAACATGGTAATTGGATGTCTCTATAGGCCCCCTGGCTCAGCAGCTGTTGTGGCAGAAAACCTGAAGGAAAATTTGGAAATTATTTCGAGTAGATTTCCCGACCATGTTATAGTTTTGGGTGGAGATTTTAATTTACCAGATATAGACTGGGAGACTCAAACGTTTATAATGGGTGACAGGAACAAAGAATCCAGTGAAATTTTTTTTTAAGTGCATTATCTGAAAACTACTTTGAGCAGTTAAAGAGAGAACCGACTCGTGGCGGTACATATTAGACCTTCTGGTGACAAACAGATCCTGACTATTTGAAATAGTTAACGCAGATCAGTTAATCAGCGGTCATAAAGAGGTTACAGCATCGTTGATTTCAGACATAAATAGAAATATTAAAAAAGGTAGGAAGATATTTCTGTTTAGCTAAAGTGACAAAAAGCAGATTTCAGAGTACTTGACGGCTCAACACAAAATTTTTATCTCAAGTACAGATAGTATTGAGGATCAGTGGACAAAGTTCAAAACCATCGTACAGTATGCATTAGATGAGTATGTGCCAAGCAAGATAGTAAGAGATGGGTAAGAGCCACCGTGGTACAACAACCGAGTTAGAAAAATGCTACGGAAGCAAAGGGCACTTCACAGCAAACATAAACATAGCCAAAGCGTTGCAGACAAACAAAAATTACACGAAGCGAAATGTAGTGTGAGGAGGGCTATGCGAGAGACGTTCAACGAATTCAAAAGTAAAGTTATTTAGGAACTCTTCAATCCAATCACACAATTGGTCCGACAGTCCACGTCCTCTTACTTTGTTCATTAAACGACTTTGGGGAACTGTATCAAATTGAACTGCTATCCCATCAGGTCCAGCGGTACTGAAACAGAGGATGACAGACACGGGTTCCCAGGTAGATGGCGTGTTTCTTGACTTTCGCAAGGCGTTTCATACAGTTCCCCACAGTCGTTTAATGAACAAAGTAAGAGGACCTGGACTGTCGGACCAATTGTGTGATTGGATTGAAGAGTTCCTAAATAACAGAACGCATTCGAAAGTAAAGTTGTATGTACTGACTTGGCAGAAAATCCTAAGAAATTTTGGTTTTATGTCAAAGCGGTCGGTGGATCAAAACAAAATGTCCAGACACTCTGTGACCAAAATGGTACTGAAACAGAGGATGACAGACACGGGTTCCCAGGTAGATGCCGTGTTTCTTGACTTTCGCAAGGCGTTTGATACAGTTCCCCAAAGTCGTTTAATGAACAAAGTAAGAGGACGTGGACTGTCGGACCAATTGTGTGATTGGATTGCAGAGTTCCTAAATAACAGAACGCAGCATGTCATTCTCAATGGAGAGAAGTCTTCCGAAGTAAGAGTAATTTCAGGTGTGCCGCAGGGGAGTGTCGTAGGACCGTTGCTATTCACAATATATATAAATGACCTTGTGGATGACATCGGAAGTTCACAGAGGCTTTTTGCGGATGATGCTGTAGTACATCGAGAGGTTGTAACAATGGAAAATTGTACTGAAGTGCAGGAGGATCTGCAACGAATTGACGTGTGGTGCAGGGAATGGTAATTGAATCTCATTGTAGACAAGAGTAATGTGCTGCGAATACGTAGAAAGAAAGATCCTTTATCATTTAGCTACAATATAGCAGGTCAGCAACTGGAATCAGTTAATTCCATAAATTATCTGCGAGTAGGCATTAGAAGTGATTTAAAATGGAATGATCATATAAAATTCATCGTCGGTAAAGCATGCTAGACAGATTCAGTGGGAGAATCCTAAGGAAATGCAGTCCGAAAGCAGGAAGTAGGTTACAGTACGCTTGTTCGCCCACTGCTTGAATACTGCTCCCCGCTGAGGGATCCATACCAGATAGGGTTGACAGAAGAGATGGAGAAGATCCAACGGAGAGCAGCGCGCTTCGTTACAGGATCATTTAGTAAACGCGAAACCGTTACGGAAATGATAGATAAGCTCCAGTGGAAGACTCTGCAAGAGAGACCCTCAGTAGTTCGGCACGGGCTTTTATTGAAGCTTCGAGAACATTCCTTCACCGAGGAGTCAAGCAGTATATTGCTCCCTCCTACGCATATCTCGCGAAGAGACCATGAGGATAAAATCAGAGAGATTAGAGCCCACACAGAGGCATACCGACAATCCTTCTTTCCACGAATAATATGAGACTGCAATAGAAGGGGGAACCGATAGAGGTACTCAAGGTACCCTCCGCCATACACCGTCATGTGGCTTGCGGCGTAGGGGTGTAGATGCAGATGCAGATTGCATACTGAATCTAGAAGTTCATTATCATAAATATTAATTGGTCTCATTTTTATCATGTTCAGCAGTACTGGTCAATTATTCCAGGAGGATATCAATCCGTTTGTGTGAACCATGAAGATTAAAATATTCCCCATTTCAGCTTTCATTATTCTGTTCAAACGTTCCATATACTTGTCTTTAGATGGGTGTATGTTGAATAGTGGTGTATTCCATACCATTCCATCACAGGCTTGAAATACCTATTGTAAAACTCTACACTGCGATCTGTCTGCATGTTGTCTGGACATCTTATTGTCCCCGTCTGTATCAGTTGGTTAAAAACCTGTGAGACATCTCTCTCTGCTTTTGTTTTTAGGGGTAATGCTCACGTAAATTTGGAATATGTATCAATAAGCATTAAAAATACCTGAAACTTTAATTTGCACATTAACATTGCCCCATGTCTATAATATCAGCCTGACCCCAGTCATCCAAACCTTTTTCACAATGTCTCTACGAAGGTACGTTCTGCATGCTTTATTTTGTAGATTTTGAGGTGCTGTCTCCACATTTATTAGATGAAGCCTCTCTCTCTAAGCACAGAAATTACTGAAACATCATTTAAATGTGCAGTATTACTAGTAGGAGGTGACGCCATGAGCAGTCGTAGTCAGTCTGTTAACTTTTTGGGGTTACAAAAATGTATGGCACAAACTGCAGTACACATTCCTCACATGCAGACGAAGAAATTGTGTTACATGATCATGAGTCTGGAAACAATTCGTTTCGATGTTGCAACTCATTTTCTCCAACTCATTAATCATGGGTAACACACGAGAATAGAATGTTAGAGTAATAGGGAGCAAGCACCTTTGGTGACGTCTGGTTACGTTGTGCACAGCCAGTGTTTTGTTTCACACGTCCCTGTTGCCAGGCAACGTATGTAATTGCTTGTTTACAGGAAACATCCAGAGTTCCAGCAATCACTACGACTGCAACAAGCACACGAGACTTGGCTCATGCAGTGGCAGTGTACACAAGCCCAAAGATGCCCATTTGACGTATGGATTAGGTGATGATAATGGCTGTCAAGCTCGACATCGTACCGGGAGTGATTTCCAGGACCAAGGCATCCTGACAGGGAAATGTTTGAAGCCATTGATCGTCATATTAGGCAATATGGGGGATTTAAGCCTGATAGTTGCGACGGGGAGAGGCCTAGAAGAACGACATCATAATGGGAGGCGGCAATTTTCCGTGCAGTTGACGACGATCGTAGTGTCAGTACATGACATGTACTTGCGACTTTGGATGTTGACCACTAGTCGCTCTTATATTATCAGGAATGAGTATCCCATTCTTCTTCTTCTTCTTCTGGTCTTCTATGCCATCACAGGACCAGATGCTCATAACAAAGTCTTTGTGACGACGATCCTTCGTCCAGCCTGCCATGATACCGACTACACCGGGTGTTGGCATATAAAATGCTTTTGTTGAAATAAAAATTCTAATAGTAATATGTGTAGCTACTATAGCGCAATTAATAACTAGCACCTGAACCCTTCTGTCGCTGATCCAGGTCTCGAGAAGCTAACCTGTTGTGCTGCTGCTGGACAAAGAAGAAGAGGTACCATTTACATCCGATAACTGTAATAGCAACTACAGACAGACTTGAAAGATACGAAGAGCAACTGAGCTTTTCCAGGAGCATCCTCTGATGGCGGTATTGCTATCTCTCTCTCACACACACACACACACACACACACACACACACACACACACACGCACATGATTGGTTTGAATTTCCCACCAAAATTTGCATTTGTCAGTTTGTTATTATTATTATGATTATGATTATTATTATATTATCTCCTCTGCAATATAATTGACATTTGAATATACTGAAAAAGAAATTGAATTTTCTGTGATAATTTGAATTTACCACCAAAATTTGAATTTCCGCCAATATGTTGAGGTGAGGGGAAAGGAGAGGAGAGGAGAGGGAGTGCTGGGGAGAGAGGAAGAAGGTTTTCCATCGGAGGGGTATTTCCCAGAGTATTAGGAGCAGGGGAGGGGAGATTAATTGACTAATTTAATTAATTACTCAATTAATTTGGTATCAATTATATATAAATCTTTTTACCAAGAACCGCTTTGGCCTACTACTTGTAATGCACTTGTATAGATAAAGAAATGGTTAAAATTACAGAAAAATTGGATGTTTTGTTCAGGAGAAAACGCTTCACAAATTAAGTAATTTCCCTCGAATGAAATGTTTTCCTTTACTTCGTGTATTGGGTCTGTTGCGGTGTCTGGTTGGTGTATTTGCTGAGTCATAGTGAAGCCTTCTGTACCGTGCCTTTCCTGGGGGCTCTTACCTGGAAACTTCATATAGGCATGCTGCCAGCTCAGGTCTGTTTCCCCCGTCCCCCTCTCCCACGTACCGTAGGTCAATCCCCGCAGTCGTTAACCACTCGGTCAATATCTCACATGGCTTAAAAAAATAATAGAAAGTTAAAAAAAAGTAAAAGAGGGAGAGAGTAAGAACAGGCTTCTCGGAAGAGAAAGGGCAATGTTTGCTACGTGATATCTCCTTGGCGATATTTATAAGTTTACATCTGATTGGACAACCGGTAATTTTTAACGGTATCTCTGTAGAAAACTCGGAGGAGCGTCGTTTTTGGCTTAGTCTTCGTCTGAACGGCGACCGTCAAGCAACACAGCTATACTATTAGTCTGGAAGGTAACCGGCACAGAACAGAGTTGCACTCATCTCCTGACCAGCAACTGGCGTGAGAGACTTTCGAATTCTGCACAGGTCCGTAGGCAGAACTTGTCGTGCAAACCACTTCTGCCACACTGCGATAGCAAAATACCTTCTCACAACTCAGTGTTTGTAAGTTCAGGCCGCACCAAGTGGTTAGACGTTAGTGATGGTGTGGGAGTAGGCGCGTATTCATTTTAAAACATCCGGAGGTTTTCGTTTTCACTTACGCTTTGGTAGTTGACGGCTTACTCATGACTACGTTACATGGCTTTCCAGCATGTATCTTTCCTACAACCCACCAGGCCAATGCAATAATCATGAATGACCCGAAACCATGAGCTAGATTCACTTAAATTACACTGCTAGTTAGCCAACAGGTTATTTTCGTCCCTTCCCCTCGGACTTTGCCGCTCAGTTTCTATAAACTGTATTGACTATCCAGAATTAATGTTCTGACTTCCACTCATTGCCTCTGTGTTAAAGAGTTAGCCATTACATTTGTTTATCATTTGCGGTCTCATGTCGAATATTTTATGATAAACGATGGTCTAAGTAAATGACCCTTCAATTCAGTACATAGACCTGAATCCCTTCATTCACATTATCACTGTTAATTTCAACAAGGACCACATCCACGACTCACTTGTCAGGGCCAATAATATTCATCTGTTTCCATTGCGTGATGTTTAGCAAATACATCTGAGTTGGAAGCACGGAATGGGAGTTGCATATTAAGAAGTTGCATTTGCTTCATATCGAAGGCATTGTTTGTGATTAGCCATAGCCCAGTGGTGCCTTGACGCTATATTCCAGTCATTGCTACAAAAGTGGTTAGATACTAGATTTAACTTCCTAACAAGTAACTAATAAAACCGAACACTGTTCTGTTTAATAGATCCTTATCACCATAATGAAAATTGGAATTTGATGAAATAAACCTGTCAACTTCAGGGTAAATAAGAATTACTTGTGATTATAGAGTTCCAGTAATAGAAGGGTAGTACCTACAATAACAACAAATCTGCTTTTGGGTATCAGACAAGTACTCGAAGCAACTCAGTATGTCCGTTCACCATTAAAACAGAAACCACTCTCTCTCTAAATGGTTCTGTGCAGGACAAATAACATATGCCGGAACTAATCGAAACTTACACCGATCAAAATGTCTCATTTCACACACCTACAACAGTGCATTCAATGATCAGGTTACTACCATTTGAGGATTTAACAACCCAATGAATTGCTAATATAGTGCCCTAGAACTCACCAATAACTCGAATTCCGTTCAGTGCTGAACAGTATGCCCCAACAGTTATAGGGACCCGCTATAACTTGATTTAGAAACCCGTTCAAAATCCACCTGACTGCCTTTTAGGAGTAATCTGAAGCCAAGCCTTAGCTAACCTCCGTCTGGCAACATGACTATGCCCAGATCAAAAGCGTACTCCCATGGCCGCGAAACTTTGCTGTGCTCTGATAAAAACCATACTACCTTCAGGTTGATACTTAGGCTGAGGACTAAACAGCGCTACGAACACTTTTTAACAAGGTATTAAGAGAGATGGCCTTGAGTGTGTCTTCCATTGGCTGGTTGCGGTCTCACTGTACATTCTTTGTCCTCGCGGAATTTCAATGTAACTGTATACCACCAACACTACCCCCTCCCCCCCCCCCCCCGCCCACCCCCCGGTACCAACAACTCCCAGAATCTTTCCTCCATTGCCTCCACCTACAATAATTTTGTACAACAAGTCACACGAAGAAATTACACTAACCTTCTAATCCATGTTCTTATTTCCTTACTGTTTATTGATGAATAAGTTTGGGCAGTATCTGGTTCCTTTCCTCGTGAAAAAATCCACGTAACTTATGACACGTTGCAGTTCCCACTCAACGGACTTATCACCGTCCACAGTGTCAGATGGCAACACTCTACGTAATACTACGACGAGGAACGCTGCAGAGTGGTTTCAGAATTTATCACATGTTTTGTCCATGAAATATGAGCATCACTATTAGTACATTATCTCTTCATCTTTGGTCATTCTGAAACTTGCGGAGAAAATTATTCTGCCACTAGAATTAAAACCACAGCTCTCAACAGAGCACACTGAACTAGTAGAGTACTTTCGACACATGTGACTGACATTATCATGGTTTACTTTTGAAGCTTGACAGCAGCCCTGTTAGGAGTTTAAACCTTAGAAATTCAGTTCATCCTATATCGCAATGAACATCCATTTTAATGACCAAATATACTTCGGAACATTCGTGCCACCATCACTGATTACTTTTATTCAGGACTTTAAGATGCAAGCATGTGATTACTGTAACGAAAATAAGCTTACAATGTTCTCATTATTATGTCATTCTCTAGAATTTTAGCCTCTCTACAACCATCTTTACATTACCATTTAGCTTGTCATCTACAACGAAATGATATAATTGTGAGGATGTTTGTGAGATAACACTTAGAAGCCCAAGAACTTCGCCCTGCTAAAATACATACCGGTTTCGAAATATTAAAATTGAACCACAGCTGCCAAAAGAAAACCTCCAAATTCAGAATGCAATAACAAAGGGAAAGCAGGCAATAAAGGGCTACACAACATTATGCGGTGGCACACTATACGTTGTGTCTCTCCTAAGAGTGGCAAGGTGAATTGTCTCTGGTATTTCAGCAGATATTTGCAATTTACTTGTTGCACTTTATAGCTGGAATCCGTCCAAACAAATAACGCTCAACTCTTTCATGTGACACCCAGTATCGACGGAAAGCATCGGTTTGTTTCCGGTTGCAAGCAAAATGAATTTTTAAGCGTAATTTTACGTGCCCATTAGATAGAGTGGTCCCAGATTAGCCTAGGACTGTATTCGTTTTATCGATATGTATTAACAGGGCAGGTAGAACTCCAAGAATAACAGATACTCCATCAGCGGCAGCACGTCGCTGGCCCACGCTGACTTCTGCCGCAAGCGTGCAGTGCTAGTAATTCGCCGCTGGATTACTGTTTATTTTTCGTTTTTTACTGTTCCTGTTAATAAATGCCTATAAAACGAATATCTAGAAAAGAGTAATTTGGGAGCTTTTTATCGAATGGGCACGTCAAATTCCGATTTAAAAATAATTTTAGTTGTAACGAGAAACAAAGCAACGGTCTCTGTTGTCACAGGGAGTCACGTGGGTCACGAGACGAGCCGTAATTGTCTGGGCTGATTCCAGCTACACAATGCGAGGGCGAAACTGCAAGCATCTGCCGAAACAGCAAAGAAAATGCGCCTGATAACTTAGGGGCAAAACCGATATAACACTTTAAAACAAGCTGTACAAAAAAGACACCACAAAGCACAAAGAGATAACAAGGAGAAAAAGAATTCAAATTAAAACATAAAAAAATGATGAATATGAAAGCGCGCGCGTACACACACACACACACACACACACACACACACACACACACACACAAACAAACAAACAAACAAAGAACACACACACACACACACACAAATAGAGAAAGAGAGAGAGAGAGAGAAAGTAAACAAATCTCAAATGAAACGCCAGAACGAGCTTGGAAATAGATCAACATTAACAGGCGCCAAGCACACTGCAGGAACATAAATAACGTGTTTTGTGAAGTTGGAAGTTTTAACTTCAGAATGCGATTCAGTAAAACATGTACCGTGTTTCTGCGCGTATTTTTACAACGGAGGAGTATGCAGATGAGGGCAGGTACCTCAAAAATAAATATGTTACTGGAATGCAGCGGCTGTAGTTGCACTTAAATAACGTATGTGTGTATATAAGGGGCATTCAGATGAAATCCGGTCACTAATGTAAAGTAACGGTAACGATTTCATTAACTCAAAAATGTTGTTATACACAGTAACATACTCAAAAATAGTTGTCAAAACTGTTGGCACTTTGATCCCACTGCGACACTAGTCGGTCGATTCCATCCTTGAAGAAGCTAGTAGGCTGCTGTCGGATCGAGGCCTGGATCCAGTCACACACTTCGTTGTCCGTTGCGAATCAATGTCCGCGAATAGCTCGTTTTAGAGGTCCAAGCACATGAAAGTCAAACGGTGAAAGTTCGGGACTGTAGCACGGATGTTGCACGGTTCCCACCGAAACTGCTGCAATGTCGTCTTCACCGCATTGGCCGTGTGTGGGCGGGCAGTATCATGCAGGAAGGTAACGCCATTGGACAACATGCCTCGGCGTTTCGACTTGATGGCTCGTCTAAGGTTCTGCAGAGTGGCTTGATAACGCTGGGCATTCATAGTGGTTCCCCGTTCCAGGAACTCGACAACCAGTAGGCCCTTGTGGTCAAAAAAGAAATCTTGACCTTACAGAAACTGGTGTGCACGGCCTTTGATTTCTTTGGAGGTGGTGAGGTCGCATGTTTCCACTGCTTGTTATGACGCTTGCTTTCCGGTTCAAAATGGTGACACCATGTTTCGTCACCTGTGACAATACGCGACAGAAAGCCGTATTTCTCCTCATGATAATGTTTCAGATGACTCAAAGACAGCGTTATTCGAGCACTGCGCTGTTCTCTGGTCAGTTGGTGGGGAACCCACTGCGCACAGATTTTTCGAAATTTCAAGTGTTGATGCACTAGGGTGTGGGCGGTGCCCACGCTAATACCCAGTAACTGATGGATCTCGTCTATGGTGACTCTGCGGTTGTCCAAGACTAAAGCATTCACTTCTGCAACCATTTCCCACGTGATGACACGATGAGCCTGTCCAGGACGAGCATCGTCTTCCATTGACTCGCACCCCTCAAGAAACTGAAATTGTTTGCGCCATCCACAACACTTGAACGACTCAGACTGTTCTCACCGTACACATAATTCATCCATCGATACATTTCACCGCCTTCACCTCCCTCCGCCCCCAAAAATCGAATCACTCCTCGTTGTTCCTGCTTGCTCTGCTTGCTCGCCTGCACATTAGGTAGTGTAACAACATTCTCTTCGGCGTGAAACCACGCTGGCGCTATGCAACGTCAAAAGGTGCGCACTCGTCAGCCCCTCTACCAGTAGGTGGCGCCAACATATCTGCAGTTACGTAGTGCCATGTCAGGCAAATTTAGACGCACTGACCAGGTGTCATTTGAATGAACCTCATAATTTTCTGATGCATTTGATCCACTGGCGTCTTCAAAAGGAAATGATATAAAGTGATAGAAAGTATCCTCTTAAAGTTGTCGGTATAAATCATAACTGCAAACAGTCGGCACTTACGATTTGTACCGACAACATTGACAAGATGTCATAACGTAAAATATGTTAGGCTTAATTTCCTTTATACGCAGTATTACTCGACGTATGTTTGCATTTTACAGTCCTAAATAAAAGTACCCATTGATGACGGCACAAATGTGCCTCCACATGTCTCGTCATAAATTTTGCATTAGTTTTAATGATCTATACTAATCAGCTCACCAGTGGAAGAGTTACGTGAATGGATTGGTCGCAATGGAGCGTTTCTTTTTATTTTTTTTATTACCCGCTCATTCGAGAACATATGTTTCTATCAATGAATAATTTTAACTTCATGTGGAATAAATGAAATAAATTAGACTTTGCTTTTGTTCATGTAGCAGTCGTAGCGCGTGAGCGCAAATCAGATACGCTCTCAAATTTGTATCTGATTTCGCTCAGTAGAGTGCTGAGACAATAATTAAATTTCTTATTTCATACATTATTTCAATTTCAGCCTTTGTCTTAATGCCATTACTATTTCCAGCTCAGCACCTCAGAAAGTAGAGAAAGAGGCAAAATAATGTAGGAGGCTAATTTGAGATATTTTATGTCAGTGTAATCGCTAGTTACTTTTACAACTCAAAGTGAAACTCGATAGACGTCAAAAAGTTAGGTATTTTCCGTTCTGCTACTGTAACAATAAAGTGGAATACATTTTGAAGTTGTCATTTCGTCGTATTGTCTGTAACTGCTCATCTGTATGTAAATAGCAAGAAACTTCACTATTCATGAGCTCGAAAACGCTTTTTATTATCAACGATCACCTACTAATTTCCCTTTTTAGATTTACATTCTGTCAACTTTTGGGCACAAGACATACAAAAGTAAACTGTCGTCGAAGAATGCATCGCAATCCGGCATACAGAAGGGCATATATTAGGTAAGGTAGAACTCCTGCGTGGCTTCTCTGGAATCCAGTTAGTTCCTAGAACGAGAAACACTGGAATTTCTTACAAGAATAAATTCCAGCCAAATCCATTCAGAGTCGGTGAAGCTATAAACACGCAAAGGAAGTTGCATAATAATGAAATTCCTCTCAGCATGAATAGTACTGCAGTACAATCGGCGTCACAACGAAGTTCTGCATTAGTTTAACAACACTATGTAGGAAAATCTGCTTTAACAAATGAAACTCATACTAAGTTACTTCTGTCAGTGGTAGTCTGATCCGTTGGAGCAAAATACGATTAGTTCAAGATATCTGAAGCGTGAAGTTGAGTAAATACGAGATGTTTCATAAGCTCTCTAAAGAATGCAGCTGATGAGTTTCAGTAATAACGTACACTCTGAGACGCGACTTACAACAAATTTGCTGAATCACTTTGAATAACACTCTTTTTGTTTAAGTGGTACACGTTATGCCGAGAATATGTCATCAATGCCCACTGCTCACTTTTTCACAAACAGTGTATTTCTCTTTCCGCTGGTATGACGACCCAGCATCGTAACCTGACTCATATTTGGCAGATACTCACTTCTTGGGGGTATGTTATAGTGGTCGTAACAAACAGATATTTTTTACTGAAAAGATAGTATGTGCTGTTATCATAGTCTTTTCCATTTCGAGTCCTGGTAGTGAAGAAGTATTTGTCAGGAAAGGGAAGGAGAGGAGGTGGTGTAAATACGTGTTCACCGGGTTTTTCCCGTGGAACAAGGGCTTAAGACGGTGATCCGTTAGCCGGCCGAAGTGGCCGTGCGGTTAAAGGCGCTGCAGTCTGGAACCGCAGGACCGCTACGGTCGCAGGTTCGAATCCTGCCTCGGGCATGGATGTTTGTGATGTCCTTAGGTTAGTTAGGTTTAACTACTTCTAAGTTCTAGGGGACTAATGACCTCAGCAGTTGAGTCCCATAGTGCTCAGAGCCATTTTTTGGTGATCCGTTGATTCAACATTAAGCTAGGCGGCACCTTTGATGTTATTCGACAGGAATAGACAGAACATGTATTGGTACCGAACTTCACTCTCTCGATTGCCTTTTTAACTTTTATTAACAATACAAGGTCTCCAACGCTAAATAGGTATTCGTGAGATACAGATCTCAAGGAAAAGTTCTTCAGTGCGGGAAGAAACTTTCCAATAAAAGAGATCGTCTTGCTTGTGATCTCCCAGATGAAAATATTATGAGATTTTATTTTAAAACGTATTTATTGTAACATTTAAAAAAAACCTCAATAAATGATAGCAAGTGGTTAATCAAAATTTACATAATGAGCTGAATAACGCTGAGGCCCAACTACTCTAGTGTCCAAATTAGAAGGAAAAAATGAACATTTCATGGAATATAAATGAAGTTGGAAGCTGTGAGATGTGAAAAACTTAGGAAGTTAAAACATTTACCTTCCCACTGTACTGATGTGTGTCTGACGGTAACCCACATTATATTTAAGGTATTTTACAGTAAGTCACACACACTGAGGTGACAAAAGTCGTGGGACGGTGATAAGCATATACAGGGTGGTCCATTGATCGTGACCGGGCGAAATATCTCACGAAATAAGCGTCAAACGAAAAAAAACTACAAATAACCAAACTTGTCTAGCTTGAAGAGGGAAACCAGATGGCGCTATGGTTGGCCCTCTAGATGGCGCTGCCACAGGTCAAACGGATATCAAATGCTTTTTTTAAAAATAGAAACCCCCATTTTTATTACATATTCGTGTAGTACGTAAAGAAATATGAATGTTTTAGTTGGACCACTTTTTTCGCTTCGTCATAGATGGCGCTGTAATGGTCACAAACATATGGTTCACAATTTTAGACGAACATTTGGTAACAGGTAGGTTTTTTAAATTAAAATACAGAACGTAGGTACGTTTGAACATTTTATTTCGGTTGTTCCAATGTGACACGTGTATCTTCGTGAACTTATCATATCTGAGAACGCATGCTGTTACAGCGTGATTACCTGTAAATACCACATTAATGCAATAAATGCTCAAAATGATGTCCGTCAACCTCAATGCATTTGCCAATATGTGTAACGACATTCCTCTCAACAGCGAGTAGTTCACCTTCCGTAATGTTCGCACATGCATTGACAATGCGCTGACGCATGTTGCCAGGCGTTGTCGGTGGATCACGATAGCAATTATGCTTCAACTTTCCCCACAGAAAGAAATCCGGGGACGTGAGATCCGGTGAACGTGCTATTCAATACCGCTTCAACCGCACGCGAGCTATGTGCCGGACATCCATCATGTTGGAAGTACATCGTCATTCTGTCATGAAGTGAAACATCTTATAGTATCATCGGTAGAACATAACGTAGGAAATCAGCATACATTGCACCATTTAGATTGCCATCTATGAAATAGGGGCCAATTCTCCTTCCTTCCATAATGCCGCACGAAACATTAACCCGCCAAGGTCGCTGATGTTGCACTTGTCGCAGCCATCGTGGATTTTCCGTTGTTCAATAGTGCATATTATGCCGGTTTACGTTACCACTGTTGGTGAATGACGCTTCGTCGCTAAATAGAACGCGTGCAAAAAGTCTCTCATCGTCTCTTGTGCCCAGTGGCAGAACTGTACACGACATTCAAAGTCGTAACCGTGAAATTCCTGGTGCATAGAAATATGGTACGGGGGTAATCGATGTTGATGTAGCATTCTCAGCACCAACGTTTTTGAGATTCCCGATTCTCGCGCAGTTTGTCTGCTACTGATGTGCGGATTAGCTGCGACAGCAGCTAAAACACCTACTTGCGCATCATCGTTTTTTACAGGTCGTGGTTAACGTTTCACATGTGCTGAACACTTTCTGTTTCCTTGAGTAAGCTAACTATCCGGCGAACGGTCCGGACACTTGGATGATGTCCAGGATACCGAGCAGCATACATAGCACACGCTCATTGGGCATTTTGATTACAATAGCCATACATCAGCACAATATCGACCTTTTCCGCAATTGGTAAACGGTACATTTTAACACGGGTAATGTTCCACGAAGCAAATACTGTCCGCACTGGCAGAATGTTACGTGATACCACGTACTTATACGTTTGTGACTATTACAGCGCCATCTATCACAAAGCGAAAAAAGTGATCCAACTAAAACATTCATATTTCTTTACGTACTACACGAATATGTAATAAAAAATGGAGGTTACTATTTTAAAAAGCGCATTAGATATCCGTTTGACCAATGGCAGCGCCATCTAGCGGGCCAACTATAGCGTCATCTGGTTTCTCCCTTCAAGCTAGACGAGTTTCGTTCTTTGTAGTTTTCTCCTTTGGTGGTTATTTCGTGAGATATTTCACCCGGTCACTATCAATGGACCACCCTGCATACAGATGACGAGAATATTGCGTACATAAGGTATAAAATGGCAGTGCATCGACGGAGCTGTCATTTGTGCTCAGGTCATTTATGTGAAAAGGTTTCAGGAGTGAGTATGGCCGCAGGATGGAAATTAACAGACTCTGAACACGTCATGGTAGGTTGAGCTGGACGCAAGGGACACAACATTTCGTAAATCGTTACGGTCCTCAATGTTTCGAGATCCACTGTGTCAAGAGTTTGCCAAGAACATTAAGTTTCAGGCGTTGCCTCTAACCACGGATAACGCAGTGACCGACGGTCTTCACATAACGAGTGAGAGCAGCAGCGTTTGCGTAGAGTTGTCACTGGTAACAGATAAGCAACAATGCGTGAAATAGCTGCAGATACCAATGCGGGACGCTGGACGAACGTTTCCATCAGGACAGTGGGGCGAAATTTGGTGTTAACGATCTATAGCAGTAGATGACCGCCGCGAATGCCTCTCGTAACAGTACATCGCCTGCAGCGCCCCTCCAGGGCTTGGGACCATTTCGGTTGGACGCTAGACGACTGGAAAACCGTGGCCGACTCAGATGAGCCATTTCAGTTGAGAAGAGCTGTCGTTCCTATCCTGAGTGAAACTGAAGAAGAATTACATGATCCGCTGAGCCGCGCTGGATTAGCCGATCGGTCTAGGGCGCTACAGTCATGGACTGTGCGTCTGGTCTCGGCGGAGGTTCGAGTCCTCCCTCGGGCATGGGTGTGTGTATTTGTCCTTAGGATAATTTAGGTTAAGTAGTGTGTAAGCTTAGGGAGTGATGACCTTAGCAGTTAAGTCCAATAAGATTTCAAATATTTGAACATTTTTTTACATGATCTGCTGAACGTAATAAACAGCCTGATGAGTATAGAGTGCGGAATGAGAGTAAACAGGAGAAAGACGAAAGTAATGAGGAGTAACTGAATGAGAACAACGAGAAACGTAACATCAGGAGTGATAGTCACGAAGTATATGAAGTTAAGGAATTCTACTGTCTAGGTGGCAAAATAACCAGTGAGGGACAGAGCAAGGAGGACATCAAAAGCAGAATAGCACTGGCAAAAAGGCCTTAATTTGAGGGAGAAATTTCTGAGAATGTACTTTTGGAAAATGGTTCAAATGGCTCTGAGCACTATGGGACTCAACTGCTGAGGTCATTAGTCCCCTAGAACTTAGAACTAGTTAAACCTAACGAACCTAAGGACATCACAAACATCCATGCCCGAGGCAGGATTCGAACCTGCGACCGTAGCGGTCTTGCGGTTCCAGACTGCAGCGCCTTTAACCGCACGGCCACTTCGGCCGGCCTGTACTTTTGGAGCACAGCATTGTATGGACTGTGGGAAAACCGTAGCAGAAGAGAATCGAGGCATTTGAAATGTGGTGCTATAGACGAATGTTGAAAATTAGGTGGACTGATAAAGCAAGGAATGAGGAGGTGCTGCGCAGAATCGGAGAGGAAGGGAATATTTGGAAAACACTGACAAGGAGAAGGACAGGTCGATAGGACATTTGTTAAGACATTAGGAAATAACTTGCATGGTACTAGAGGGAGCTGTAGAGGGCAAAACCTGTAGAGGAAGACAAAGCTTGGGATACATGCTGCAAATTATTGAAGACGAAGGTTGCAAGTTCTACTCTGGGAAAAAGAGGTTGGCACAGGAGAGGAACACGGCGGGCCGCATCAAACCAGTCATTAGGCTGACGACTCAAAAAAAAAAAAATAGCGTTCCAGGTGGCGCAGACCCTAGAAAGTCACGGACCCAATTTGTCATGAAGGCACTGTGTAAGCTGTTGATGGCTCCATAATGGTGTGGCCTATGTTTACATGAAGTGGGCTGTGTTCTCTGGTCCAACTGACCCGGTCATCGATCATCGATTGGAAATGGTTATGTTCTGCAATTTAGTTACTATTTTTAGCTATTCAGGAATGGAATATTTATGGATTGCAATGCGCCATGGACAGGCTCACAATTGTTCACGACTGGCTTGAAGAACTATCTGGACAATTCGAGGGAATGACGTGGCCTCCCAGATCGCCCGACATGCCTCAGTATTTGTGCAGCGGACTTCCAGCGACTTCTTGAGTCCATGCCACGTCGAGTAGCTGCCCATATGTCAGGCAAAAGGCGGTCCGCCACCATATTAAGAGGTATCCCATAACTTTCGTTACCTCAGTGTATGTCTCCAGTAGCCTGTTAAGTGTCAGTGAGCTATGACTAATCTGTATGCTTCTAAATGTATCGCCTAATACAAAGGCTGAAGGTCATTGGTTCAGCTCAAATGCGAGCAAATGTATGGACTAATTAGTCATGTAACGGTACCGTAAAGCGGTAAAGCTACACACGTGATACGTGAGTTATTACGTCCATTCACTAAAAAAATTGAACATTAGTAGTAATCTAAAGTTCTTCATAGCTATTACCGAGCAAAATATTAGTTCCTAGAACACAACAACTTATCTGTACGCGGTATTGCGCCCCAATTCCTGACCGTCAGAACGAATTCAGTTAATCAGTGCTAAAACTACTTTCCGGCGTAAGATACCGACAGAGCTTAGAATTGTGTGCTGTGACACTTCTGTAACCGAATTTAGAAAAGATGACACGGCATTCCCCCCCCCCCCCTCCCCCTATTATTCGTAGACTGCCTGACTCCCAAGAGTGCGAGAGGTGCAACGTGTAGTTGTTCGCAAAAGTTTCGCAAATGTTAATGGTATGTTTTTCATGATGTACATTTCCCTCTAACTCCATTGTCTGTGTCTGCAAGCTACACAAAATTACTATTAATAACAGCAAGTAAGTACCTCACACAAGTATGCGAAGTTTCCCCCACCTTACCAAGAGCGTCTATGTGACGCTGATCTGAGTCCTCTATCTACTTTTACCTTATATACCTCCAAAGCTAATCGGTGGCTGCGTGACAGCTCTGATCTTTGGTAAATTCATAAAATATTTCAACGGTATCCTCACTTATCATGAGTAGTTATAAAAATGGAATCCTAAAGCCCAATGGTGCTCGCTTCATAATACAACGAGCGATATACGTATAAATATCTCTCGACTAACAGTATATCTATTCAATAATCGCCGGCCGGAGTGGCCGTGCGGTTCTAGGCGCTAAGTCTGGAGCCGAGCGACCACTCCGGTCGCAGGTTCGAATCCTGCCTCGGGCATGGATGTGTGTGATGTCCTTAGGTTAGTTAGGTTTCATTAGTTCTAAGTTCTAGGCAACTGATGACCTCAGAAGTTAAGTCGCATAGTGCTCAGAGCCATTTGAACGCATATTCAATAACCTTAGATAATTGTAACACATTATAGCTGTCAATTCATTAATGTGTGCATCTATTAGAACTTGAGTAGTGAAAAATTAATAAAGCACATACATGGTATAGACGATGTTCAATATTATTCTGATTCTTAGATAATTGTAATACTTTATAGCTGTCAATTCATTAATGTGTGCATCTATTCGAACTTGAATAGTGAAAAATTAATAAAGCACATACATGGTATAGAGGATGTTCAATATTATTCTGATTTTTCTCCGTATTTCATTTGACCCATGCCTTGAATGCAGTAATAACAGATATCTTCTCCTCATTGATTCTTGTAGGAAGCAGATATCATACATATGACACCGCATAACCCCCCCCCCCCCCCCCACTACCGCCACCAACGCAAGCTGGCCAGAATGGCCAAGCAGTTCTAGGCGCTACAGTCTGGAACCGCGCGACCGCTACGGTCGCAGGTTCGAATCCTGCCTCCTTAGGTTAGTTAGGTTTAAGTAGTTCTAAAAGATACTCCTCCCAGTCTTACTTGCTTTATTATATTTCTCTTATAGCTTTGGAGGCTAAATTTCTTTTTCCTCCAAGAACACATTCATCTTCATCTGAGAAAACCATTGTGCTTAATATGCTTTCAAAAAGTAAAATTTATGCACAATTATGCAGATTTTATGGTGCATTGTGGAGCTCAGAACTAACAGGAGCCAAGTATTGTCAACTATAATGCCTTGTTGTGGTTTCCACTAACAGGGGATAAAATACGTCGCCTGCTCAATAACAAGGTAACATGAAATAGAATGAGATTTTCACTCTGCAGCGGAGTGTGCGCTGATATGAAACTTCCTGGCAGATTAAAACTGTGTGCCCGACCGAGACTCGAACTCGGGACCTTTGCCTTTCGCGGGCAAGTGCTCTACCATCTTGCTACCGAAGCACGACTCACGCCCGGTACTCACAGCTTTACTTCTGCCAGTATCTCGTCTCCTACCTTCCAAACTTTACAGAAGCTCTCCAGCGAACCTTGCAGAACTAGCACTCCCGAAAGAAAGGATATAGCGGAGACATGGCTTAGCCACAGCCTGGGGGATGTTTCCAGAATGAGATTTTCACTCTGCAGCGGAGTGTGCGCTGATATGAAACTTCCTGGCAGATTAAAACTGTGTGCCCGACCGAGACTCGAACTCGGGACCTTTGCCTTTCGCGTGCAAGAGCACTTGCACTAGCCATTTGAACCATACAGATTGTTCGTAGACAGTAAATGATTAAAAATGTGTGTTAACAAATGACTCAATATTTTGTTGAACATTTTGCTCCATTAAATCACTAAAAATTTCCTCGAAGTTGCAAGTATGGAACCTGATATAGCAGCTGCTTCTAAATCTTTACTTTTTCTAATATATTAAATATTATAATTGTGTCTGAATTTGTTTATGAATCTCTACAAATTCTTGTTCAACAACCTCCTCAATCTATTTCAGATCTGTATTTACTTTTATAACCTATACAGTTACTTCATTTCTCCCTAAATCACAATGTTTATCTATCTCGGAAAGCAAATCCTCTTCTAAATTTAAGAAAGTCGATTGGAACTTTGATATTTTCTCATTTATTTCAATTTTTTCCCGACGTGAGTCAGTGCTATCTACATCTACATGGATACTCTGCACATCACATTTAAGTGCCTGGCAGAGGGTTCATCGAACCACCGTCACAATTCTCTATTATTCCAATCTCGTTAAGCGTGCGGAAAGATTGAACACCTATATCTTTCCGTACGAGTTCTGATTTCCCTTATTTTATCGTGACGATCATTCCACCCTATGTAGGTCGATGTCAACAAAATAATTTCGCATTCGGAGGAGAGAGTTGGTTATTGGAATTTCGTGAGAAGATTCCGTGGCAACGAGAAACGCCTTTCTTTTAATGATTTCCAACCCAAATCCTGTATCATTTCTGTGACACTCTCTCCCATATTTCGCGATAATACAAAACGTGCTGCCTTTCTTTGAACTTTTTTGATGTACTCCATCAGTCCTACCTGGTAAGGATCCCACACCGCGCAGCAGTATTCTAAAAGAGGACGGACAAGCGTAGTGTAGGCAGTTTCCTTAGTAGGTCTGTTACATTTTCTATGTGTCCTGAAAATAAAACGAAGCCTTTGGTTAGCCTTCCCCACAACATTTTCTGTGTGTTCTTTCCAATTTAAGTTGTTCGTAATTGTAATACCTAGGTATTTAATTGAATTTATGGCTTTTTTATTAGACTGATTTAACGTGTAACCGACGTTTTACGAGTTCCTTTTAGCACTCATGTGGATGACCTCACACTTTTCGTTATTTAGTGTCAACTCCCACTTTTCGCACCATTCAGATATTTTATCTAAATCGTTTTGCAGTTTGTTTTGATCTTCTGATGAATTTATTAGTCGATAAACGACAGCGTCATCTGCAAACAACGAAAGACGGCTGCTCAGATTGTCTCCCAAATCGTTTATATCGATAAGGAACAGGAAAGGGCCTATAACACTATCTTGGGGAACGCCTGAAATCACCTCTGTTTTACTCGATGACTTTCCTTCAATTACTACGAACTGTGACCTCTCTGAAAGGAAATCGCAAATCCAGTCACATAACTGAGACGATATTCCAGAAGCACGCAATTTTACTAGGAGCCGCTTGTGTGGTACAGTGTCAAAAGCCTTCCAGAAATCCAGGAATACGGAATCGATCTGAAATCCCTTGTCAATAGCACTCAGCACTTCATGTGAATAAAGAGATAGTTGTGTTTCACAGGAACGATGTTTTCTAAACCAATGTTGACTGTGTGTCAGTAGACCGTTTCCTTCGAGGTAATTCATAATGTTCGAACACAATATATGTTCTAAAATCCTGCTGCATATCGACGTTAATGATATGGGCTTATAATTTAGTGGATTACTCCTACTACCTTTCTTGAATATTGGTGTGACCTGAGTAATTTTCCAGTCTTTGGGTACGGATCTTTCGTCGAGCGAACGTTGTATATGATTGTTAAGTAAGGAGCTAGTGCATCAGCATACTCGGAAAGGAACCTAATTGGTACACAGTCTGGACCAGATGACTTGTTTTTATTAAGTAATATGAGTTGTTTCACTACTCCGAGGAGATTTACTTCAACGTTATTCATGTTGGCAGCTGTTCTCGATTCGAATTCTGGAATATTTACTTCGTCTTCTCTTGTGAAGGCATTTCGGAAGGCTGTGTTTAGTAAATCTGCTTTGGCAGCACTGTCTTCGATAGTATCTCCATTGTTTTTCTAATTTATTAGTGTGATTATATATCTTCTCTTTAGATGTATCCGATATATTAGCTTGTTGATCTATTTTGGTGTAAGTTATATCTAATTTATCATTTAGTTCAACAGGTGATTATCTAAGCATTTACTTCAGCAAGAGCTCTCACAGACTAAACAACTTTAGCATCCACTTAGTTTTGATGTAACTTCTAGTTCAGCAATATTTCTTCCTTATAGTTCTCATTGACATACAATCCTAATACCTGAACAACAATTCCCCAATTCACAACAGTCGTCAGCCTTTCCTCACAGATTATACTACAAATTCAGCTCAGTCTCCACTCACTTAGCGTCGTACTGTAAAACAATCTGTGCTGTCGCAACTAGGTGACGCGATGAAGTTGTGGAATATAGAGCAATGGCCATTTGTACTGACAGAAGCTGCAGAGTCACCGATCACATCCTTAAAAGAATCGTCATCTGAAAACGTATCCAGCCGCCAATCTCCCAACTGACTGTCTTAATTATCTTTTATATCGTATATAATGCTGTTATACTTCTTTTTCATATTTGATACGTTAGTATGTGTATTGATATGCACACACTTTTTCGCCGATCAATAATTTATTTGATTGGCCATGATAACCATACTACACTCCTGGAAATGGAAAAAAGAACACATTGACACCGGTGTGTCAGACCCACCATACTTGCTCCGGACACTGCGAGAGGGCTGTACAAGCAATGATCACACGCACGGCACAGCGGACACACCAGGAACCGCGGTGTTGGCCGTCGAATGGCGCTAGCTGCGCAGCATTTGTGCACCGCCGCCGTCAGTGTCAGCCAGTTTGCCGTGGCATACGGAGCTCCATCGCAGTCTTTAACACTGGTAGCATGCCGCGACAGCGTGGACGTGAACCGTATGTGCAGTTGACGGACTTTGAGCGAGGGCGTATAGTGGGCATGCGGGAGGCCGGGTGGACGTACCGCCGAATTGCTCAACACGTGGGGCGTGAGGTCTCCACAGTACATCGATGTTGTCGCCAGTGGTCGGCGGAAGGTGCACGTGCCCGTCGACCTGGGACCGGACCGCAGCGACGCACGGATGCACGCCAAGACCGTAGGATCCTACGCAGTGGCGTAGGGGACCGCACCGCCACTTCCCAGCAAATTAGGGACACTGTTGCTCCTGGGGTATCGGCGAGGACCATTCGCAACCGTCTCCATGAAGCTGGGCTACGGTCCCGCACACCGTTAGGATGTCTTCCGCTCACGCCCCAACATCGTGCAGCCCGCCTCCAGTGGTGTCGCGACAGGCGTGACTGGAGGGACGAATGGAGACGTGTCGTCTTCAGCGATGAGAGTCGCTTCTGCCTTGGTGCCAATGATGGTCGTATGCGTGTTTGGCGCCGTGCAGGTGAGCGCCACAATCAGGACTCCATACGACCGAGGCACACAGGGCCAACACCCGGCATCATGGTGTGGGGAGCGATCTCCTACACTGGCCGTACACCACTGGTGATCGTCGATGGGACACTGAATAGTGCACGGTACATCCAAACCGCCATCGAACCCGTCGTTCTACCATTCCTAGACCGGCAAGGGAACTTGCTGTTCCTACAGGACAATGCACGTCCGCATGTATCCCGTGCCACCCAACGTGCTCTAGAAGGTGTAAGTCAACTACCGTGGCCAGCAAGATCTCCGGATCTGTCCCCCATTGAGCATGTTTGGGACTGGATGAAGCGTCGTCTCACGCGGTCTGCACGTCCGGCACGAACGCTGGTCCAACTGAGGCGCCAGGTGGAAATGGCATGGTAAGCCGTTCCACAGGACTACATCCAGCATCTCTACGATCGTCTCCATGGGAGAATAGCAGCCTAAATTGCTGCGAAAGGTGGATATACACTGTACTAGTGCCGACATTGTGCATGCTCTGTTGCCTGTGTCTATGTGCCTGTGGTTCTGTCAGTGTGATCATGTGATGTATTGGACCCCAGGAATGTGTCAATAAAGTTTCCTCTTCCTGGGACAATGAATTCACGGTGCTCTTATTTCAATTTCCAGGAGTGTATATCTCAATAAATATTTTATTTATTTCAAAACGTCCCATTTACTACTTGTTGTTCTGACTGTTTTAATTTATGACCATCCTCTAGAAATAGTTTGGTCTGCATCCTACATTAGTCTGCCAGAATGTAATGTACCAGCTTGCATTTGACGCACTTGAAACCTCTGAAATTTAATATTGTTCTTCCTTTTTGTCTTATTTTATTTTATTTGACTGTTAAAATGGATGCAGCGATGAAATACTTGTTTCCTCGTGGGTCAGTTCTTGGTGAGAGGAAGTGCAATGTAGCAACTACTAATTTCCTTGTGTGTGTGTGTGTTCCCAGTATCATCCAAAGTTATGTACAATAATCATGAAATAATATCGTACTTTTAACTCTAATCATGTATATACAAGTCTTTTTTGTAGAGCGAAGAATTCAGAATGATCGTTCGATGAAAAGTTTATTTGTTAGGGTATGAATACATCCACTGTCATCGCTTCATGCATTTAATTTACTCCGGGGACATCACGCCTCTCGAATGCAAGCGGCTGATTCAGGTGGCGCAGGTACTTTCTCTGCCGAGGTTACTGCGATCATCGTCCCATCCCTCGGCATGGTTCTCCCCATTTAAACGAAAACAATAAATCTAAGCAGTAGTTACGGTACCCTAGTCATAACTCGTTTCATATTATTTCGTTCGCTTGCATATTTTTTCAGTACGTTATGCGCAACACCAGAATAGCTTGCACCGCAAATACAGTAATATGCTTTCTGAAAACATTTCTTCTTATGTGGATCATCTGGCTATTTATATTGTTTCCTTTAGCGGTACAATCACAATAGGTTACACATGAGACCTTATACTTCGGCTTAACACTGCTATGCACTTCTCTTTCCACAATACTACACACCACTGCATTTTGTGGTATAGGAATCGACGGCTTCTGTTTGACAACCAAGACGTAATCAGCTTTACTGAAACGTACCGGTTTCGGCCCACATGCCATCCCTTATCTACACTGGTATAAGATGCGAAGTGTTATTAATAGTATTTTCACTTACGTCAAAATGTCAGTACGTTCATTTGTGGAGATTGTGGAGATCTGACAATATGAACCGAGTAAAAAGGACACTATTTTAACGGAGCTAATGGAAGAGAATACTATGATGCTCCTTTTGTCGAATAAACTGAATTCCCCAGAACGTGGCCGAGCGGTTCTAGGCGTTTCAGTCCGGAACCGAGCGAATGTTACGGTCGCAGGTTCGAATCCTGCCACGGACATGGATGTGTGTGATATCCTCAGATTAGTTAGGTTTAAGTAGTTCTACTTTCTAGGGGACTGATGACCTCCGCTGTTAAGTCCCATAGTACTCAGCCATTTGAACTAAGAGTGATATCTACAGTTGAAATTTTTCAATGTGATGCTGTCTAATAAGCACTTAATTATCTTTTGTTCACAGATACATTTATAATTGTAGTTGCAACTGTAACATACACTGGTTAGGCAAAACATTCCGACCACTGCCCACCCTGACATTGGATGCCGCCTGGTGGCGTTGTGGGCACGTGATGCTTTAGCAAAAGTATGTAAGTGGAACAGAGACGGAGGGGGATCACTGTAGCAAAGATATGGGCTGCAAATGCGGAAATCCACTGAGATAAGCGACTTTGAAAAATAACACATTATTATTACGCAGAGCCTGTGAACGAGTATGTCTAAAACGGCGAACCTGGTCGAATGTTCACATGCTCCTGTTGGGAGCATCTACAGAAAGGAGTGGAACTACAGTGAAACTGCGATTAGGCGCTACGTGGATGAATGTCGACGACTCTTCACAGAACGTGGGGTACAGACGCTTGCCTGCTTTGTAAAGCAGGATAGATGGTGATGTGTGGCATCTCTGTCGAAAGAGCATAATGCTGGGAATGGTGGTGCGTGCACAAGTGTTTCGCAGCACCCGTTCATCGTACAGTATTGGACATTGCCGCAGGAGACCATTCCTACGTGTTCACAAGTTGACCCTTGACATCGTCAATTATGACTGCAGTGGGAAAGGAACCATCGGGATTCGACCACGATTAATGGAAACGTGACGGCTCTTCGGGTGAATCACATTTGTAATATTCTAGATCGAAGCTCGTCTCTATAAACGCTGTTATCGAGGTGAACGGTGGCTCGAAACGATCAGTGCGCCACGGAAGCGGGCTAATGGCAGCAGTATTATATGGGAGACATGCCCTACATTTGCCTGTTACCTGTGGTAGTAATCTAATACACGCTGACAGGTGCGAGCCACCTGCACGCTTTCACTCTTCATGTCTTCCCCGACGGCGATGCCATCTTTCTTTTCTGACAGCCATGTCATCTTTCTGCAGTATAACTGACCGTGTCTCGGAGTCAGAACCGTGCTGAAGTGGTTTGAGGAGTATTATAGTGAAATTACGTTGATGTATCGCAGAACAAATTTCTCTGACGTAATGGGATTCATCAGGGTCGCTATCCGATGCCATCACCGTGTACGAAAATCAGCGGCCCGTTATTTGCTCGAATTACGTGACCAGTGCGTAGACATCTAATACCACACGCCTCCGTAGACCTACCAACAAACTGTCGATCCCTGATACGCAGAGTAAGTGATGTATTTTGTTCGAAACACGGACAAACAAGCCATTAAGCCGACGCTCATAATGTTTCGGCTCACCAGCTTATATTATTGTTTCAGCTAGAATTGCAAATGCCTCTGTGAACAACACATAATTAACTACTGACCTCGCTTCCCACGCCCGGGTTCCCGGGTTCGATTCCCGGCGGGGTCAGGGATTTTCTCTGCCTCCTGATGACTGGGTGTTGTGTGATGTCCTTAGGTTAGTTAGGTTTAAGTAGTTCTAAGTTCTAGGGGACTGATGACCATAGATGCTAAGTCCCATAGTGCTCAGAGCCATTTGAACTACTGACTAGAGAGCACCACATCGTAAAAGATCAGCTTTAGATATCATACTTTGTTCTGCGGGAGTGAGTTTATTCGACAAAAGTTGTGTCGTAGTATTCTCTTCCATTAACTTCATTGAAATAGTGTCCTTTTTACTCATTTCATCTAGTCAGATCTCCACAAACTCTTCAAATAAACGCACTGACATTCTCACAAAAGTTAAAAACTTATCAGTGTAATTTCTCATGTTATTGCGTAATGTAGTTCAATCCGTTTACCCTACGACCAGAAATGAAGTAATGTACCCAGAAATTAATCTTTATCTTCACTCTCTTTTTATTTAGACGCCGCACGCAAAGCACAGTTACTAGCTCTTCTATGACCATTTCTATAATGAGCGCCGACTGAGGAAATTTCTTTGGCGTCTCGGCTGGCGCCTCGTACTGGGGGACCGGAGCGCTGCAGGCAGAGTTGCCGGCTTACTTACCGTCGCGACACAGTGCGGTAAGGCCTTAACTATGCACTGTGCCACTAAACGATGTCACAACTGTAGGAAGAGTACAGTAATGATGAGTAACAGAAAAGTTTAATATTTTGGCTGATAAGTGTATACAGTTACGTAGAAGTGATTTCCACTTTTCATTTTAAAAAGCATTTAATTGTAATATCAAATTCAATGTTACAAACAAATTCGTAAGATAAAAAGTAGGAATCCAGTCTCATTTATTTACATCTTATTACTTAATATAATTCACCTATGGTGCCTTGGACCCATCAGAATCATTTATTGCAAAAATACACTCCTGGAAATGGAAAAAAGAACACATTGACACCGGTGTGTCAGACCCACCATACTTGCTCCGGACACTGCGAGAGGGCTGTTCAAGCAGTGATCACACGCACGGCACAGCGGACACACCAGGAACCGCGGTGTTGGCCGTCGAATGGCGCTAGCTGCGCAGCATTTGTGCACCGCCGCCGTCAGTGTCAGCCAGTTTGCCGTGGCATACGGAGCTCCATCGCAGTCTTTAACACTGGTAGCATGCCGCGACAGCGTGGACGTGAACCGTATGTGCAGTTGACGGACTTTGAGCGAGGGCGTATAGTGGGCATGCGGGAGGCCGGGTGGACGTACCGCCGAATTGCTCAACACGTGGGGCGTGAGGTCTCCACAGTACATCGATGTTGTCGCCAGTGGTCGGCGGAAGGTGCACGTGCCCGTCGACCTGGGACCGGACCGCAGCGACGCACGGATGCACGCCAAGACCGTAGGATCCTACGCAGTGGCGTAGGGGACCGCACCGCCACTTCCCAGCAAATTAGGGACACTGTTGCTCCTGGGGTATCGGCGAGGACCATTCGCAACCGTCTCCATGAAGCTGGGCTACGGTCCCGCACACCGTTAGGCCGTCTTCCGCTCACGCCCCAACATCGTGCAGCCCGCCTCCAGTGGTGTCGCGACAGGCGTGAATGGAGGGACGAATGGAGACGTGTCGTCTTCAGCGATGAGAGTCGCTTCTGCCTTGGTGCCAATGATGGTCGTATGCGTGTTTGGCGCCGTGCAGGTGAGCGCCACAATGAGGACTGCATACGACCGAGGCACACAGGGCCAACACCCGGCATCATGGTGTGGGGAGCGATCTCCTACACTGGCCGTACACCACTGGTGATCGTCGAGGGGACACTGAATAGTGCACGGTACATCCAAACCGTCATCGAACCCATCGTTCTACCATTCCTAGACCGGCAAGGGAACGTGCTGTTCCAACAGGACAATGCACGTCCGCATGTATCCCGTGCCACCCAACGTGCTCTAGAAGGTGTAAGTCAACTACCGTGGCCAGCAAGATCTCCGGATCTGTCCCCCATTGAGCATGTTTGGGACTGGATGAAGCGTCGTCTCACGCGGTCTGCACGTCCGGCACGAACGCTGGTCCAACTGAGGCGCCAGGTGGAAATGGCATGGCAAGCCGTTCCACAGGACTACATCCAGCATCTCTACGATCGTCTCCATGGGAGAATAGCAGCCTGCATTGCTGCGAAAGGTGGATATACACTGTACTAGTGCCGACATTGTGCATGCTCTGTTGCCTGTGTCTATGTGCCTGTGGTTCTGTCAGTGTGATCATGTGATGTATCTGACCCCAGGAATGTGTCAATAAAGTTTCCCCTTCCTGGGACAATGAATTCACGGTGTTCTTATTTCAATTTCCAGGAGTGTAGATGCACCTTGCTGTTTCAGTCTGGAAGTATGCTTTGAGGAAAACTTCCAAGTCCTGGTTAGTAATGAGATTTGTCTGTATTGTAAATTTCTTGTAACTGAGATGGAGTATCAGCAACAGGCTGTGAGGAAATTGAGAATCGATTATTTCCACATTCTCCAACCATTTGGTATCAATAACGTGCATAATTATTCCTAAGTGCTTTGAATATGATAGCAACAAGAAGGGACGTATTTTTCGAACTGGACTTCAGTTATGATGCTCATGATTCACATTTTTTTTTTTTTTTTTTGGTTGAGATGACGTGTCCAAATTGCTGGTCTCTTCTGAGGCTCACAACTAAGAGATTCAGTGTCAAAACTGACTCCACTGCACACGTGGAATTCGAAGAAAACTATGTGCAGGCCATAATCACGGTTCATTCCACTGGCAAACTTGCTGACAGAACCCTGCGGTGGTAACTTTGCTTGAAGAGAGTCCATAATTGGGAATATGCCAGGTGTGGGAGGCTACATGGTGACCCATGCTTGTGTCTGGCGTCTCTGCCAGCTGAAGCTGCTGTGGAGTCACAATGCGATATCGTCCTCAAATTACCACTTGGCAGTTGGCGCCAGAGCTGTTGATGCGTCCTTTAGTAACACAGTGAGTGGGCGAGCAGTGGAACCACCTAGTCATGGGGCTATGGTGGCCTGCGGAGACACTCGTAGCTGGCGGCTGACAAGTGAGCATCCCCATAAGCAAGGAGCCGCGGTCTGCTGGTGGTGCCTTGCTGTGCTGCACTTTGTGAGGCAGTGGCGGGACCGCGGTTTTAGATGCATGCGTCTCCACAGACAAGTGATGGCTGGCTGCTGGCAACAGGTGATAGCGAACACGCACGAACGGAAGCCGCTGTTATTTTGGTGCCTGGAGTCAGTAGTTGAGGAACGGAAGATCCCGGACTAAAAGAGGTACTTAGGTACTTTAGGAGTTGGGGGGGGGGGGGCGACAATAAGAGCGCGCGGTTCTGAAGACTAGAAGTACAGTCCGGCTGGCGTTTTCTTGGTGTCGATCCATCTGTTCCTTCCTGGACCTGGACAGCACAGACTAGGGGTGGCGACTTTGGCTGTGTGAGTGTGTGTGTGTCGTACATGGAGCTGTCCTCGGAGGCCAGTACTAGCTGTTTTTTAGGCTGTACGTCGGCCGACGGAATATACACTTCTGGCTATTAAAATTGCTACACCAAGAAGAAATGCAGATGATAAACGGGTATTTATTGGACAAATATATTATACTAGAAGTGACATGTGATTACATTTTCACGCAGTTTGGGTGCATAGATCCTCAAGAATCAGTACCCAGAACAACCACCTCCAGCCGTAATAACGGCCTTGATACACCTGGGTATTGAATCAAACAGAACTTGGATGGCGTGTACAGGTACAGCTGCCCATGCAGCTTCAACACGATACCACAGTTCATCAAGAGTAGTGACTGGCGTATTCTGACGAGCCAGTTGCTCGACCACCATTGACCAGACGTTTTCAATTGGTGAGAGATCTGGAGAATGTGCTGGCCAGGGCAGCAGTCGAACATTTTCTGTGTCCAGAAACGCCCGTACAGGACCTGCAACATGCGGTCGTGTACTATCCTGCTGAAATATAGGGTTTCGCAGGGGTCGAATGAAGGGTAGAGCCACGGGTCGTAACCCATCTGAAACGTAACGTCCACTGTTAAAAATGCCGTCAATGCGAAATAGAGGTGACCGAGACGTGTAACCAATGGCACCCCATACCATCACGCCGGGTGATACGCCAGTATGGTGATGACGAATACACGCTTCCGCGGTTCTAGGCGCTACAGTCTGGAATCGCGCGACCGCTACGGTCGCAGGTTCGAATCCTGCCTCGGGCATGGATGTGTGTGATGTCCTTAGGTTAGTTAGGTTTGAGTAGTTCTAAGTTCTAGGGGACATGATTTTAGAAGTTAAGTCCCATAGTGCTCAGAGCGATTTGAAGCATTTTTTACACGCTTCCAATGTGCGTTCACCGCGATGTCGCCAAACACGGATGCGACTATCATGATGTAAACAGAACCTGGATTCATCCGAAAAAATGACGTTTTGCCATTCGTGCACCCAGGTTCGTCGTTGAGTACACTATCGCAGGAGCTCCTGTCTGCGATGCAGCGTCAAGGGTAACCGCAGCCATGATCCCCGAGCTGATAGTCCATGCTGCTGCAAACGTCGTCGAACTGTTCCTGCAGATGGTTGTTGCCTTGCAAACGTCCCCATCTGTTGACTCAGGGGTCGAGACGTGGCTGCACGATCCATTACAGCCATGCGCATAAGATGCCTGTCATCTCGACTGCTAGTGATACGAGGCCGTTGGTATCCAGCACGGCGTTCCGTGTTACCCTCCTCAACCCACCGATTCCATATTCTGCTAACAGTCGTTGGATCTCAACCAACGCGTGCAGCAATGTCGCGATACGATAAACCGTAACGCTACAATCCGACCTTTATCAAAGTCGGAAATGTGATGGTACGCATTTCTCCTCCTTACACGAGGCATCACAACAACGTTTCACCAGGCAACGCCGGTCAAGTGCTGTTTGCGTATGAGAAATCGGTTGGAAACTTTCCTCATGTCAGCACATTGTAGGTGTCGCCACCGGCGCCAACTTTGTGTGAATGCTCTGAAAATCTAATCATTTGCATATCACAGCATCTTCTTCCTGTCGGTTAAATTTCGCGTCTGTAGCACGTCATCTTCGTGGTGTAGCAATTTTAATGGCCAGTAGTGTATACATACAGGGATTGGAACTTGCACTAGCTACATAGCGTATATAGGCAGGGAGTCCGTACAAAGTGGTCCATATTCATAATCTGTCTTTAACTGATTTGGTGTGTGGTTGTTTACACCTGGCTGATTTGGAGTGATTCAGATTTGTATTGTGGTTTTGTGATACACTAGCACTTTGAAGATAAGAGTTCTTTGGGGGAAATTAAATTATTAGTGATGGTTACTTTATTAGTTCAGATTTTCATTTCGTTGTTCATTTGCAGGGCTCTGAGGAGGAGAAACTAGAGCGTAATTATTCTGTGCATTGTGCGGTCGATGGTCTAAGTACAATTTATTCTGCTGTTTTCTTTTGTTACGCCTAATATTGGCTTTCCCTCGTGTGTTTTCTTTTGTATATTAAGGATTTATTAAGAAAACTTTAGTTACTGTCTTGGGATAATATGTCACTTAGTTGTGCCCTATTCATTAAGAAAGTTTTTATTATTGTTATTCATTTTGCACTTATTAGCGAAGATATTATTGTTCTCTGAGTCATAGGAGTAGTTTTCTCTCACTAACGCTTGCTCTGTTCATAGCGAATCATTTAATAGGTTGCCTGTAAGGTTAAATTAGTTCTGCGCACATATTTTAATTCATTTGGTTGTTGAAATTGTTCGTGGTATAATGCTATCAATAACTTTTGTATTTTTATACAGAAAAGTATACCCTCACAACACCCAAGTAGCTTCCACTCCTCAGCCAATGCTGAGCCTGGTATCCTGCCGTATTATGGTTTACTCTCAGATCAAAGTATGTGCTCGCCGCGCAGGGTAGCGGCGTGATCTGAGGCGCCTTGTCACGGTTCGCGCGCCTCCCGTCGTGGGAGGTTCGAATCCTCCCTCGAGCATGCGTGTGTGTGTTGTCCTTAGCGTAAGTTAGTTTAAGTTAGAGTAAGTAGTGTGTAAGCTGAGGGACCGATAACCTCAGCAGTTTGTTCCCCTAGTACTTACCCCAAATTTGCCATGTGCTCATTAGACTGTTCATTCCTCTTAGCAGGTGCTGTAGTTGTACCTCACTTTCACTGATGGCAGCGATTCATCAGCGGATATTATCATTGAAGTCCTCACTCCCTGTTTAACACCACTCCAGATATTTTATTTTACTTCCATTATTGTTTCTTCCCTGTATAGATTGAACAGCAGAGCGAAAGATTGCTTCTGTGTCTCCCACATTTTTTAATCCGTAGACTTTTTATTCATAATCTCCCTCTCTTATTTTTTTCCTGTTGATTCTTGTACATAATGTATACTACCGAAGGACTGCTAAAGAGCGTATTAAAGAAAATGAAGACCACGCGCTGCTAATACGAGGTATTAAATCGGCGGAAGCAAAACATCACGAGAACTGTAGCCTTGACACCATTTCAATAAGGTACGTGTGCTGGCTAAGGAATCCAAAATTTATGGAAGTCTGAGAAGAGACTTAAATCTCTAAAAACGCACGTAGTTACAATAGTGAGGACGGCGACAGGCTTCCGGCATTGTGGCTTCTCGCCATCAAGGAAGTGAATACGTGGCCGCGAAGTGCGATCAATGCAAACAACACCCCGGAAGCCACCTCTACGGAGAATAACATTCCCCCTCTCTTGCTCTACCCGTTTCGCTTCTGGTCAATGATGATGGCCACCAATAGCAGCCACAAGACTTTTACGCAGTAATCGCATTGCTCGAGTACAAGCGCGGAAAAAAAACTGTGCTTTATGAGAGAAAGTGAGGCTGGTCTCTGACAGTGTTCAGTCTACAGTGGACACCCAAGACCCCGAAGAAGATCCGAGTAGAGGGGTCTAAACGTCTGTCGTTTAGAGGAAGTAAGACGCGGTCTAACAACCATGGCCGTCCAGGGTGGCCGAGCGGTTCTAGGCGCTACAGTCTGGAACCGTGCGACCGCTACGGCCGCAAGTTCGAATCCTGCCTCGGGCATGGATGTGTGTGCTGTCCTTAGGTTGGTTAGGTTTAAGTAGTTCTAAGTTCTAGGGGACTGATGACCTCAGAAGTTAAGTCCCATAGTGCTCAGAGCCATTTGAACAACCATGTTTTAACTTCACTATAATATCCATCTTTTCCTACCACGTACACTTACTTTGATTGGGATGACTTCGTTACCAGGCAAATAACCCCAGAAGCTCCCACAGTTGAAGTCGTCGAGGAATCGTGCTTTCTCAAAATGTTACTCCAGATTTACTTAGTCAAGATGTAGACGATGCACGCGCTCGAGTGGGCCTGTGGTCGCACTCTGTGGTGTGTGTGTGTGTGTGTGAACGCTCGCTCGTCAAGAACGCCAGTTAGGGGCGGGGAGTGACGCACGCCTGCCCCGGCCCCTCCCGTCGGTGCGCCGACAACTCGCGGGCCGGCCGAACGTCAGCGGCGCTTCCGCGAGGGCCGGGCGAGGGGGAGACAGCCCGAAAGTTTGTATTAAATTTAACTAACCAGTTTGTAGCCAGGCAATTTGGGCGGAAGTTTACCTTACAACGTGGGGGACCGTTAAGCCACTTCGGCGGAACTTGCCATCTCGTGATACGAGATAGAGTCCCTTAACGCTACATAAATTACGAAGCAACTCAAACCATAATTTTAACGGATGAGCGGATAATGCTTTATTACCTAGAAGCGGAAATTCCGTGGAGCGTGATTAAAAGTGTGCCAAGTTCTGTTTGTCCAACTTTTCTCCGTTCTCCCTAGTTTGTACAGTGAGAACTGCGGCCGCTGTTGCATGCGCTACGTTTCGCGCTGACGGTATCTCTAGCTGTGTGATACTGTCACATTGAAATAAATTTTTGCACGTCCAAGAATAATCTTCCGGTCACGCTGAATTTTAGTAGCAACGTTTCGCATGGGTGGTTAACGAGATGTTGCTTTAAAGCAAAACGTAAGTACAACTAAAAGATCGTTGAATCGAAGTTTTCCCAATTATCCATTTAAAAATTCAGTTGTCACTCTTTTGAAATTGTAAATGGTCGATAAATACGCAGGAGTGAGCTAGTGTACCTGCAAACAGGAGGAACGGATTTCAGTTCCGCTCCTGGATTTGATATTCTACATTTTCCGTGAATTTCACACAATACTGTTGTCAGACACCTTTTCTATCCACTGGCCTATAACATCCTCTCCAACGACCATAACGTCACTGGATATATAATCTCTAAAATCTTGCAGCTGGAGAAATCATTTTCGTTTTAGTAGCTGCTTTATTCACTCTTTTGTTGTCTCTGTTGCGGAACATCAAATTTATTCATGCTATAAACAGGAGGAAACAAAGTAGTTGGTAAAGGGAGTGTAAGTTTTCCATACAGAAAATTTTGTACCCGTGCATCCAGCACACCATCTTCAACAGAATGGAGGGACTTACAGTATACACTTCAGTCATCAGGATAATACGGTTTAAACGTTCAGTTTATCACAATGGTATTCCGACATTCGTGCGCGCGATAATCATCAGTCAGAGAGAAAGTTTCAGGAGCGCATTTTCTCTCAGATTAATATGTGAATTGGTGCAAAAAATGTCTCTGGGACGTCTGCCTGTCGAAGCTGGTGGACAGTCGTCATTGCAGCATTATACATCTTTTGACGTCGTCTTTATCAGTTTGTTTCTCTGTACTCAATAACTCAATATCCCAAATGACATAGAGTGCGACTCCACAATAGTTCTGAAGAAATAATTGCATACCATTGGTTCGATTTTTTTATAAAATCTTGCATGCTCCGTTACCTGTTTACTCTATAATTACACCACACAGTTACGCGCAGTTGCAGATTTTCGTAGATGGATCACTGAAGTAGAATCGCTGTGACTCTATGTTACTCCAAGCAGACTCACTGACTGTCTTGTAAATTTTTAAGACAAATCGAGTAAGGTTTTTGTTTTTCAATTGTTGAATTTTGATACATAAAAGCAGGACAGTAAACACTATTTTCAAACTTATCTAATAATTTTAAATTGAGGTATTTTTGTTAAACACTGACAAAAATTCACATGACATTACTTGAGCGTTAGTTCCCACTACTTTCGTTAGCATTTTGCTAAGTAAACTTGATAAACTAAGAACAAAAATAAATTAGATCACTTTTAAAAAATAGGGTCCTGAGGTAATCTGGTTAGCAGTTTAATATTAGTCCTAAGATCCCGGATTAGATTTCAGCTCCTGTTAGATAAACCTTATTCCTTAAATTATTAGGATTAGCTCTTTACACAGAAATGGAGCGCTGAAAAAGAGCGGACTAAGTGACTGGTAGTTTCACAGAATCATCTCACCCGTTGTTTTAAAAACAAACTAGTTAAATTGAACAATCAATAATGATTAGCGATATGGATATGTAAGCGTTAATAGGGCTTTAAAAACGTAAAATGTACTTGCAAGAAGTACTGACTTCTTCATACTATGACTGTTCTTTCACAAAGCTCTGTAATTAAATAACTTCCTCAATCATGGTTGGAACCGTATAACATGTAGTTGTAAGTGTCTATGCGTGTGTGTGTGTGTGTGTGTGTCTGCGATTTACGGGCACCCAGCGGCGAGGGTACCAAGTGTCTTTACGTAAATTAATAGAAACGAATGTTGTCAAAATACCTGAAATGCCATGAAACAACAAGGAGTAATTCTCACACAATTACACTCACACTCTCCCATCCTCACTCATAACCTCCCGCGCGATCACTCTAACTCACATCCTTGGCCAGATGTTCTATGACTGGCGATTAAACCACAAGAATTACAAACTTAATATGAAATAATTACTCAGAGAAATGTGACTGAATGTTCACTTAAAAGACGTGGATGAGCCAGCAGCGCTGATAACACATTAAAAAAATCTCCCGAAGGTTTTAGGGAACATACCGGACATTCCATTGATTATCAGTGAAAATGGAGGGCAAATCTGTTGGTAAACTAGTCGCTGATCTCTAGCCTGGACAAAAAATGCAGTTTATTAAAATGTGACGCACTATGTTCCGAACGCCACAAGCGTCGCACACTGGACAGATCTCCAGTCTGAGCAAGAAACCATGCTTTACAGAGCTGTGTCCTATAAGAAGACGAGTGAAAAAGATTTCATCCACTTTGTGTGGCTGGAAGGAGATACACAATGGCCGAGTTGGTGTTATTGTTTCTATGCGTTACATAATCATTTTCCGTCTTTAGTATTATTCGTATGACTTACAACAGAGTTGTGGACTTAACTGAATGCACCCAATTGTTTGCCACTGTCAGTCATTCGTCTTCTCATCTAAGCACAGCTCTGTGATACTTTGTAGGGAGACGGGATACTGAACTACCTTACCATCTCAACACGTCTTCTTGGCTACTATATCCGCCGTTTCTTTTCCCTTAATTCCCGTTTTTCCTCGAACACAGGAAAAAGACACCTGCTTCCCAGCCTTGTAGAGGAGAAGGGAATGCAGGATATTCTGGAATACTTCATCTGCTACGTACAGGTGTTGTAGAGAATCAGCAGCATTCAGAGAGTCGGAACATTCGAAGTCTTTCGCAGTCGCAACACGTCTCATCTGCTTCAGTGCCCTCAAGGTCGTGTATAGCTCTGGATCGGAGACTGTGAAGTGCTGAGGCAATCCGCTGTCGAGGACATGACAAGGGAAAACAAGAGAGCAACCAACGGGCTGCCCTTGTTTAGAACTATCTGCGAATGCAGCTATAAAATTGTAGTGTTCATTTAAAACGTTGTGAGATATTGTATACAAGCAGATGATGGAGTGCAACTTCTCCTATAATGCACTAAACCTAAAATTACTCTAGGTCTTTAAAGTAACCGGAGTGGCAGTTCGTAAAATTGCTAGATTTTGGGTTGTACTTGTCCCAAACCAAGTGACTTCACGCAGATCCTACACAGCCTTGTGGCTGATTGGCGATTGGAGAAAAGGTGTGCTACGCCTGGACGCCCAGCAGTACAGTATGCCGGTGAAGTGTATAAAGGCACATTTGCATGCCGAGCGTGAGTTTCCGCGGAAACGCGAAATATTAATTAAATAAATAATCAGCGACTAATAAATAAAGCCTATGGCACACAACTGCAGCGCTGTGTCGCTGATAAAGACAAAAGAATAATTACGTTACTCTTATGTCTGTTTAAGAGAAGAGAGAGCTCAGGTAGAAGTGGTGCGAGAAGCACGTATTTTATTTTATTGTCTGACACACCGCCATATTTTCATGTTATAGAAGAATACTGCGAGTTGCAACCACACTAGGCACTCGATTCTGTAATGAATTTATATTTATTAAAGTAAGTAGGATTATGAACTGTAGGCTATTTCACTGAATATATCTGATTTAACTAACTGTGTAACTTTTTTATGTTTAGTAGACAATCACCTCTGTACGACGTATTGGCATGGCTGGCAAATCATTGTAATATTGAGATTAGATCATGAGTCCGTACCTACCGCAGCAGTCTTTGGAAACGATTTAATTACGAAGTCCGATTATTTCAGTTTTCTTTCACGGTCAACTAAGAGTTACATTGCCTTTTCCAAATAGCCATTGTCAAGCGTCTGATACCGAATAATTAAACGTCCACGTTCCAGATAAGCAAATACCAATTAAAACCAATCATCATACATACAGAGTAATTAATCATTAATATTTTATTCCAAATTTTATTTTTATTTATTTTATATTGGCGACTGCGTGTCGGACTTGTTATTTTGTCATTTGTTACATTGTTCTTTTTGTTTCATGTCAAAAATCAACTTTCTGGACCTGGACGTGAATGTATGAGAGATAATGAAAATCTGAAGATATTTTCCAATTCTAAAGTTTTGCCGGAAGACGCAATGAAGCTTCCAGCAAAATAAGGTAAGACGCAGCATCTTTGCATTAGCAGGCTTGACCAGACGTATAATTCAGTGTATTAGCTTTTCAGTAAATTCTGTAGTGTTTCCTTCGCGCATAACAGTTTTCAGTAACAAATTTCATTCTTAGCACTTTTTCCTAAACACTAACGTATCCAACAATACCAATACACGAGTGTACAATATGGCCGACTTCTGTACGATATGATGTAACATGGCCAGCAGCCATTACCAATAATCTCAAATTCAGTTTATATTTTTAAATTAACGGGACAGCCATTGTTGCTACGAGCGATTCATGCTCAACTGCATTTCATTTTAAAATCAGTGTCAAATATTTTCTTGAAACATAAATCACGTGTGGCATGGTAATGACTAGAAATCAATACGCAAAAATGGAACAGCAAAGACGTACTATTCAGACACAATCCGACTCGGACGAGAGACAAATGTTAGAAAATGACTTTACGACAGCAACCGGTAGTGACGATTTATCAAACATTGACGCAAGTGTTGACGGAAATTTTGACAATAGGCCGTCCACCACAAAAATTTCGAAGTCTCAGTCAGAGCCCATGTTAATGCATGACGTCACGTCTAATGACGCGGCGGGGGCACAGACGTTGCAAACGGTAAACATTGCCGACATGTTACAAATGATAATGAAACAGAACGCCGAAAACATGGCAACCTTACAGACACAAAATGACGAAATTAAATCTGACCTCATAGCACTCAAGACGAGTAATGACACTTTATGTAAACGTATGGAACTTATAGACGCCACACTGACCAAACAGATGACTGAACTCAGTACTAAATTTTCCCAGCTTAATACGACACAAGAAAAGACTACAACTGACGTAGCACTTTTACAGACACAAGTAAAAAATCTTAATGTCACGTGTGAAGTTCTTACTGAACAAATTCAAACATATCCTTCAGTACACGACAACCTTGAAAAACGAATTACTGACGTACAGAATAAATTTGACAATGTTGAACAGCACCTGACTGACATCTTACAATCTGATGCTACAGCTCATTTTCAAAACATTAATAAAGAATTTCATGATTGGGTAGTGAACAAAGACAAACATTTTGATAGATGCCTACGTGAAAATTTACCAACAATTGTGCACGACTCCGTAGCGCAATACATTACTAATAACAAACAGCTGATCAGTGACGCAGTACAATCCGTCACTGCACCAATGACACAATTCACCGATCGACCACAGTCTGAATGTAACGAAAATATCAGTCAAAATGTACAGTTCAGGAACCAATATACATTCGAGTATGACACACACATACCGCACACGACAAACACACAAGAACAAAACACACCACGACTACAACACATACCACGATGTACAAACACAAACACAAGCTATTATCATGGTAAACCACAGCAACATTATTGTAATTACTCGCCAGCTGAACATTGCAGTAATTACAGTGGAACAAATCCATATCACAATGCAAAGGAAGAAGAAAGCTTAATGAAACACAGGCAATTTCAGATTTTTATCCCAGAAAAACGAACCATTCATCCGGTGATTTTTCTTAAATCTTTTAGTAACGCATTTCCACGCACTTGGAGTGACCGGAAAAAGATTTCATATATTGTCGGTTACATACAAGGCGATGCAGCTGTCTGGGCATACAGTCAAGCTGACGTATGTACCACGTACAGTGAGTTTGAGCGTGCTTTTCTGAACAAATTCTGGTCGCAATCCGTCCAGGAGCGACTCAGAAGACAAATTCTAGAACCTGAAACTTTTAACAGTAAAAATGGCAACTTACGCCGATATTTTGAAAAATACTTGAACATGGGACACTTTTTAGACGAACCAGTCGCAACACGCGATATACTCCGTGCGTTGAAGGCCAAATTGCCTTTCAACATTAAAGAAAAACTCCTACATATCCCGGATGACGATTCAGATTATTTTTTAACAGCTTTAGATTCGGTTGACATGTTACTTGAAGATCAGCGCTTCGCGCGGCAAAACAGCAGCCACAATGTTTACACTAGTGGAATGCAAAACATGCAGGCTTGCCAACTCAATTCTGGCGCGCCCACAGTTGGATACGCGGTACAACAAAAACAGCAAACTCACATGCCGTCTCAATACGGAAATCAAAATCAACACGCGTATTCCAATACAAACAATAGTTACAACAGTAATAACACTTCATGCGGCAATCCATACAAAAGGCACCGCGGTAATAACTACAACGGTAACAACGGATACATCGGCAACAACAAAAACACAAACAGAAACAGAAATAATAATAACTACGAGCCAAGACAGCGTCAAGGCTGGATTCGTAACGATCAGTACTTTCATTCAAACACTGCTTTACCACAGCAGCCACCAGGACAAAATTGGAGCATACCTTATGACCGACAGGTAAGTTATAATGCGCAACAGCAACAACAACCGCAAAAGTTTGGAGATCACAATAGGCAATATCCGAATGTGAATATAATAGAAATGACACCTGACACACAACCTCAATCTGTGTCAGTACCTAGTACAAATGCTAATCCAACAAACTAGAAACAGTCACTTCTATGCCCCAGGTCGTGGCTGAGGAATTCTTTGGGGGCGACTTCAATGTTAATGAGTTATTTGGCACCACAGTTGAACATCAGAATAATGATATGCCGAATAATTCTAAACAAAAATTACCTGTTTTATTTATAAGATACAACCACAATAACAATATATCAGATGAACTTTTACAAGACAGTACACAATGTCGTTCAAACACAAATGAAATTGTTTTAGCATCTACCACTGGTGTAGTAGGTGGGTTTCCAACTACTATTATTCTAGATACAGGTGCAGCTGTGAGCGTTTTGTCTTTTAATTTCTATAAAAAGATGTGTGAATTGGAACCTGTGCCTGAGTTTCCTGCCCAAAACTGTAAAATAACTACTGCACTAGGTAATAAGTCATGTAGGGTTACGAAGCAAGTTTTTGTAAACATTAAAATAGGTAATGGAACCGTACAATGGCCATTCCTGGTTGTACAAAACCTTGTGACAAATTGCATATTAGGAATAGATATTATGAGCGAGAAGGACTGCATTATAGACTTCTCCAAAGGTAAATGTATTTTAAATGATAGAGGCAGTGTAATTATTATTGATTTGGACAGGAGAACTCTAAAGCATGACAAACACTGTACAGGGTACAAGGTTCAGTTAGTACTTGACAATGACATTCAAGACACGCCCACACACTCATTTGACACAGAGCTAATGGACTTGAAAACATTGCTTGATCATAAGATAAATGAAGCTACAGCTCTCAGTGCACATGAACGTATAAAACTACAGGAAGTGTTATCCAAATATTTACAAGTTTTTGCCAAACGAATAGGTGTTATCAACACGTATGCGTACAAGATTGAAGTTAAGCCTCACAAGATCTTCTACCACAAGACATATAACGTACCGTTATCTCAACGACCTGCTGTGTGGCAAGAATTAAAACAAATGTTAGACTGGAAGGTCATTGAACCATCCACCTCACCTTACTGTAGTCCTCTACTTGTTGTCAAAAAATCAAATGGAAGCATTAGGTTAGTGTTAGACGCACGAGCAATTAATGAAATAATTTTACCAGTTCACACAAAACCCGAAAATTTAGAAGAGCAATTACAGAAATTTCTAGATGCAAAGTATTTTTCCACAATAGATCTCGCTAATTCATTTTGGCAGGTGAGTATCACTCCTGATTCTCGGAAATATACTGCATTTATGTTCGGGGGGCGAACCTATCAGTTTTGTGTTCTACCTTTCGGACTGAATGTCAGTTCTGGGGTATTCATTACAGCCCTCGATACCGTGCTTGGCGATGATTTAGTTGAGACAGTCACACACTATGTTGATGATATACTGATAGCTACACAGTCTTGGAATGAACACGTTGACACACTTCAAAGAATTTTAGAAAAATTTGCACAAGCTGGAGTCACAGCCAATCTTAGAAAATCAAAGTTTGGTTGCAGTGAGATAAAATATTTAGGACATATCATTAATTCACAGGGCATACGTCCTGATCCCAGTAAATTAGATGCTATCAGAAACTTTCCTAGTCCTCGAACTAAAAAGCAGTTAAAATCATTCCTTGGGCTATGTTCATTGTTCAGACGTTTTTTGCCACAACCACTTTTGAACAGTAAACATCTGCTAAATCTACTCAGAAAGAATCAAGTTTGGATCTGGTCGGAACAGTGCCAGAATGACTTTAATACAATTAAACATGCTTTAGTGAATGCAAACTTATTGAGCCATCCAGATTTCAACTTAGATTTTTGTATGACTTGTGACGCTTCACGTACTGGTTTGGGATGTTGCTTATTTCAAGTTGTAAAGAATAAAGATAAGGAACAGATAAGAATTATTGGGTTTGCGAGTCGTACTCTATCTGAATGTGAGCGTACATACTCCACTACTGAGTTAGAAACACTTTCCATAGTATGGGCATTCAAGAAATTCAATTATTATTTATTTGGAAAACATACAGTAATTTATACCGACCACCAGGCCCTGACATTTTTGTTAACTTGTAAACTTGTACATCCTAGACTATCACGATGGGCAGTTACACTTCAGAACTACTCTTTTGAAATTAAGTACATAAAAGGTAAGGACAACACCATTGCCGACGCTTGTCTAGACTTCCACAAGGTATGAATGAAACCAACAGTGACTTAGAAAATATAAATGACTACAGGATTCTCTTAATGCAAGACAAGCAGTATCACCAATATTATATTGATATGTGCAGAAACATGGCTAAATTACAAAAATCTGATCCTCACTGGTATAAGATAATAACATTACTGGTAGAAAAACACAATCATCCTTTGACTAAGTATTACAAGTTACACAATGATGTGTTATTTTATCGCCGACATTCAAATGCTACTAACTGGTGTGTATGCATTCCCAAAGAGTCTGAACGTAATCTAATTTGGCACACACACTTAGTTTGGGGTCATTATGGGACAAAGAAGTGTTTAGCAAAGCTCAGCACATACTGTTATTTTAGCAATATGAGAAGGAAAATTTACAGGGAACTGAAAACATGTGTCATATGTCAAAAATCAAAACCTCAGAATTTATCCACAAAGACAGATTTACATTCTATTTTACCCAGTAAACCCCTGGAAATTCTGTGTACTGACATCAGTGGACCGCATCCAGCAAGCTCTGGAGGCGTCAAATATATCTTGGCTTTTTACGATATATTTTCTAAACATGTAAAACTTTATGCTTTAAAATCCGCCACTGCAAGTGCTATAATACGAAGATTCTCAAGTGATTACCTGACGCACGTGGGAAAACCAAAAGCAATTCTGTCAGATAATGCAGCATACTACTCTGGGTACAAATGGAGAAATTTCTTGAAGGACAATAACATTAGAAGTATATCTATTTCAAAGTTTAGTCCACAATGTAACGCGACTGAGAGACTTTTCCGAGAATTAAACCGATTCATGAGGACCTATATTTCATCAAAACATACTAATTGGGTGTCCTACCTAAGTCTTTTCGAAGACGTACACAATAACTTAAATATTTACGATACAAATTACACACCTAACGAGATTATGTTCAATTGCAAACAGAACGATCAGTGGATAGAACCATTACCTAAGTTGTCAGACAAGGAAATCACACCTGAACAGAAAATAAAAGAAGTTTTGACTACGCTGACACATCACGCACAGGTACGAAACAAACATCACAGAAACATAATAAAAAGAAAACAAAAATTCGAGGTAGGAATGCTTGTACTACTTTGTACTCATCATAAATCTGTAGCACTCAAACGACGCAACGCTAAGTGGCGTCTGCTATGTGAAGGACCTTATATAATTGTTAACATACCGCATCCTGGTGCGTATTTGTTACAACATCGTAGAACTAACAAAATTATTGGGCTATACGCACACCGAGATCTTAGAGCATTTCATGCGGAATAATGTCAAAGTCACATCCATCAAAACATTGCTAAGCAACTCCAAAAAACTCTGTTGCTACAACACAGATAGTAAGTAGTATAGAAATTTTCATTTCAGCGGTTCCAGTGACGCAGTTGAAGGCAGAAGAACTCTTCTTTCAGCGCGCGCCACCACCTGGAAGACGGAATATTAAAATAAAATTTATGTTTACGTAGCAGTGAATGATATATTAATTTTTTCACGGAACATTTGTGACTGTAGGTATCACTGACTTGGTGTGACACCTGACGAACCGACAGACGTCATCTGTGAAGCGAACTTTTACTTTGAGAAATAGATTAGACGCACATCTCTCAACACGAAAAGCATCTATCAGTAGTCAAGGCCACACAGACACTATACACACACGCACAAAACGCGAGGAATCAAACATTTTCTCTCTTACTATTTTGAATATTTATTGAGTAGTGAAAATGCCTGGTCTTGCCTACTGATGTAATGAATGTTGTGTCTAACCTATCTTAATTTCAGATGACATCACAAAATAAACATCGATAAAATCCCAGCAAAACCCTTAAAGAGGACGTAATTATCTGCAATTCATGTAATCAAATGTGACACAATGTAATAACCCATAGCTATGTAATAATGATATAAACATGTTTATGTGCAACTGTATTATATTTATGCTAAGACATATGTGATGTGTGTATGTATGATTACTTATATTTTTTTTTTCTTCTCTTTCAATGATGTATAATGTAACTGTTACTATGTAAAAGAAATTTGAACAAAACGAGTGCCAAAAGGACATTGCATAGTGAACCATTGTTCACGGACATTAATGAACATTACTAACTCTGCAACTACGCAGAAACCTATGTGAAAGAAACTGTTAATGACATTCATTATGCATCGTACCTATGTAAACGCGATGAACCATTTCTTTGATTAATAACTACGAACATTTAGGTGAGCTACATTCAGCAAAAAAAAAAAAAAACTGAAAATGTGAAGTGCATAATTCGTGCATCGTCTAGTGACAATACTACAGTACCTAACTTCAAGATGTTAACTGGATTAAACGGACACAAAGTGCCTGTCCAGAAAACAACACGACGGGTGGAAGAATTTTGGTTGGAACTTCAGGGAATGAAATGTTCTCGAAATGTGATGGACACTCTTACCTGGACTGTCCAAGGATCCACGGCAGCTATGTACCGTCCGAGGTTCTGCAACCAAGCTTCCACGGAATGTAAAAAACGAACTGCACGTGGACCAATTACTAACGGGTCACGTCAAATCTGTAATAAACAATGTTTTTTTGTCACAACGAACTGCATCACAACGAAAGGAAATGGAAATGGACACGCTTATGTTTTAATCACGTTGTTATACAACGATGATACTAACCTGTGAAAAAATTATTGTGCAGCAGATGAATATGAACTGTAATAACGACACGATGTGAATAGGTCGACGCACCTGAAACATACGGACATTTTCTTTGAAGTATTTCAAAACAATACTATGTAACTAAGAACATTCAATAATCTGAGTTGTATTGTGATATAACAAATATTGTAAATTTAAAACTAAGTTACCTGTTATAGAATGTAGTCTTCATATGTAATCTTGGTTGAATATTTTCTTTGTGCAACGACTAAGATACGCGCGCACACGAACAATATGAACTGCATTACTGTGCCGCGTGATCTAACTGTATGATATAACGGCACTGCCGGAGTCACACAGACGCTTCTGCGCATGCGCGCACTCTATCTGCCAACATAAGAACTTTTACGGCGCACCCGCGTCATTCAAATTTTGTATATAATGTGTACAATGTGTGTAATGTAAGTCATGCGAATAGTTGTAGATAACTTAGATTTTCTTGTGCCTTTAGGTGAATTGCTCGCCTGCAGGTGTGTCCTTTCGCCTCGCAATTCAGGGGGCAATATAAAGGCACATTTGCATGCCGAGCGTGAGTTTCCGCGGAAACGCGAAATATTAATTAAATAAATAATCAGTGACTAATAAATAAAGCCTATGGCACACAACTGCAGCGCTGTGTCGCTGATAAAGACAAAAGAATAATTACGTTACTCTTATGTCTGTTTAAGAGAAGAGAGAGCTCAGGTAGAAGTGGTGCGAGAAGCACGTATTTTATTTTATTGTCTGGCACACCGCCATATTTTCATGTTATAGAAGAATACTGCGAGTTGCAACCACACTAGGCACTCGATTCTGTAATGAATTTATATTTATAAAAGTAAGTAGGATTATGAACTGTAGGCTATTTCATTGAATATATCTGATTTAACTAACTGTGTAACTTTTTTATGTTTAGTAGACAATCACCTCTGTACGACGTATTGGCATGGCTGGCAAATCATTGTAATATTGAGATTAGATCATGAGTCCGTACCTACCGCAGCAGTCTTTGGAAACGATTTAATTACGAAGTCCGATTATTTCAGTTTTCTTTCACGGTCAACTAAGAGTTACATTGCCTTTTCCAAATAGCCATTGTCAAGCGTCTGATACCGAATAATTAAACGTCCACGTTCCAGATAAGCAAATACCAATTACAACCAATCATCATACATACAGAGTAATTAATCATTAATATTTTATTCCATTTTATTTTTATTTATTTTATATTAGTGGCAGCAGTGATGGCCTTCTATGCGTCATGCCCTGTGAGGACCTGAGGCCAGGTGGTGGTTCCCCAGCATCAGCACAGAGCTTCGTAAGGGAGCAATCCTGTAAGTATCCGTGGTGAGCGTGGTATCCTCACGTTTGATAGCGTCGACGATCTTCATGTAATAAGGTCTCGCTGATACATACACTGTGCACCAGTTTTCTAGCCGCGACCTTACGAAAGCGCTATAAAACTGGGGCATAAGCTCCCCGCCAGCTCATCGAAGACTGGGGTGAAAGCACTTTAAAACATTTAGTACTTTTTCGGTTCTTCCCTTCAGGTCCTTTACGTGTGCAATCAAATATGAGGCCCAGTAACTTCACCAAGCCTTTAAAATGAAAAATTATGTCCTTCATGTGCCAGTCGCGGGCATTCAAAATTCTGTAACGGCTGAAACACCGACAGCTGGAAGCGCAGTCCAGTAACCGAAACCAGGCCACAGTTACAGGCCCATGCCCTGCCAGCTCAAAAGCATCAGCAGACACGGCTTTAGCAACCTGCGCTTCCACGCGAGCGATGTCACACCGACTCCCGTTCCATGACTGACCGACCTACCTATTAAGCTAGGTCATCGACTACACTCCAGACGTTCCGACACGGGTTACATACAGCGGGCCGTCTGCAACTCTCGGCGAGTGGAAACGGGATTGAAACCAGCAGGACCAGGCCGTCAGCAAGTTGTCACAGTTAGGCTATCCCATGACATACAGCCTGTGTCGGTAGTTGCCATAGTTACCACACTGGTGACACCGCCCCCGCCGGGCCGTGAACGAACGGCCTCTGCCAGAGTGTCCAACCGCGCCACTACCCCGCAGCCATAAGCCGCCATCCGCGAGTATGCTGTGGCAACCGGGCCGCCGCTACCGTCCACGGGAATAGTCTGCATCGGCACGCTCGTACGAGTCTGCCGGGGTCCGAGATTCACCTCCCGTCTCCTAAAGCGTATTTGAGATGTGCTGAACCATGTCTTTTCGTGTCAATCAATAAAGTGTTTTATCAACAGTTTCGCTGCCAGCTTCGTATGATCTATCGCAAACCTCATGCAGAGAACCGCTCGCTCACTCCTACCCTGTAGTAAATCCTGTTATAATACGCCGAGAGCGATTAAAATTAAAACGCACACTTATGTGATATTTTTGCAGTTCACTCGTCCAACCTCTTCATATTAAGTTGTAACTGACGCAGTCTTGGAGGAGTAACGGCAAAACCTTTTACAAATAAGAAGCATTGAGCAGGACTCCTTAGTGTAGACGTTCTTATGCTATTAATGGTTGTAGAAAAGAAGGCAACACTTTAAACATTTCTCTGTGGAAAACCGCTCTCCTACCCAAAACTGTCATTGCTGATCAAATGGAGATGTGGTCATGAAAATGCCACCGGTGGATCTGAGACTACTGTACATCCGAGTAGTGTCGTACGCAGCACCCCTTTTTTGTGGGTGTTAAAAGTTTAAGCTGCTAAGTCAACGCAACCAGAATATATTTCCGTCTGTAAAGACTGCTTTCTTTTGAGGAACGGGTACAGATACCAAGTTGACATTTGTGTCAAGTATTAAGATCTCCACCCCCCTTCGCAGTGCAAAAATTTTCAGCTTCTAAGTCAATGTGGTCAAAAGAAACGGATAATAATACAATACATTTTGATACTTGCAAACTCATTCATCAAAACTTACAGATGAACTACATAATTAAGTTCATACGAAACATTCACGCGCGAGTCATACTCGCATTTTTCCAGTTTCTCTGTGTCATCATTATGACTGGTTTGATGCGACCCACAAGGACTTCCTTCCCTGCGTCAATCTGTTCATCTCAGAGCAGCTCGTGCACGCGACAGCCTCAGTTATATGTTGGATGTATTCTAATCTCAGTTTTTCTCTAGAATTTTCTCCGTCTATTTTTCTCTCTAGTACCATGGACGTTATTCATTGCGTCATAACACACGTCATATCATGCTGCTCCTTCTTCTTGTCAGTGTTTCCTATATGTTCTTTTATTCGCCGATTCTGCGGAGAACCTCTTCATTTCTTATCAGTCCTCCTAATTTTCAACATTCTTCTGAGTACTTCTCAAACTCTTAGATTATCTTCTGTTTCGGTTTTCCCACAGTCCATACTTCACTACCAGGCAATGCACTGCTCCAAACGTACATTCTCAGACATTTCTTCCTAAAATATAGGCCTATGTTAGATACTAATAGATTTGTTTTTCCCAGAAATGTCCTTTTTTCCAGTGTTAGTCTGCTTTTGATGTCCTCCTTACTCTGTGCGTCATGGGTTATTTTGCTGCCTAGATAGCAGAATTCCTCAACTTAATCTACTTCGTGATTATCAACCCTGACGCTAAGTTGCTTACTGTTCTCATTTGTGCTACTTCTCGTTACTTTTTTCTTCTTCGATTTACTCTCAATCCATAATCTGAACTCATTAGACTGTTCACTCCATTCAGCAGAACCTGCAATTGTTCTTCACGTTCACTAAGGGAAGCAATGTCATCAGCGAATCTTACCATTGAATTTTAATCTCACTATTGAACTTTTTTTTATTTCCGTCATTGCTTCCGCTATGTATACAGGGTGACAAACTATAGGGACGGATATCTGACTGGAAGTGGAGGAAAAACGTTTTGTGAAACTGTGATCGGAAACGTACGGTGTGCATGCAATGATAACAAATCGTCCCGGAACACAGTACCACAGAACAGTACTTAATCGCATCGACGTCACAGGAGATGTTAAAAGTGTGCTCCATGGGACTGCAGGCGATAGGGATTGTGGCGGTTGTCATGCAGGATACACATAATCTTAATTTGGCGTACGACATGTTTTGGGCCATTTGCATTAGGGTTCATCTCAACACCCTGCAGAGCCCAGTCCGCCTCCTCCCTGCACGCTAATCTGAAAGGACCCACGATTTCACAGAGGCCCAAAAAGTGCTTTAAATGTTGTGTGATGTGGTTGGTGTCTGTGAGGGTATTTGTTTTCGTATAGCCGTGCTGCCCATCATCTGCTTGGCAGCACCCCATCTCGGCTTGTTCTCACATGGATACCGGACCATTATGCTGCTTTCAGAACGCTGCTTCAGCCACAAAACGTGCAACACACAAGGAATATACGGCACATGCATTTCCCGACACATGTTCCGCCTTTTTCCGTCGTTTCCTGTGAGGAATCTGTCCCTGCAGTTTCTCGATTTTATTAATGTTCAGCCTGTAGAGGCGAGAGATTCCATCCCTACCCTACACCATTTTTAAGCGAGCACTTCGTTCTTGATCTTCGAATCTTATTCAACCCTCTTTTTTTAGCACGTGTTATATATTACCTGCCGTTCCCATGAATTACTCCTATTTCTCTCAGAATTTCGAACGTCTTGCACCATTTCACAATATCTATCGCTTTTTCCCACGTCGACAAATCCTTAACACTAGTCTTGATTTGTAATTCGTCGTCTATTACCAGCCGCAAATCAGGACTCCCTCTTTTATGCCTTTAATCTTCCTAAAACCAAACTGATCGTCATCTAACAGGTCCTCTACTTTCTTTCCCGTTCTTCTGTATATTATTCTTGTCAGCAACTGTGCTGCATGAGCTGTTAAACTCAGTTCTCGCACTTACCTGTTCTTACTATCTTCGGAATTGTGTGGATGATATTTTTCCGAAATTCTGACGGTAATTTTCCTATTTCATAGATTTTAAAACGAACCTGAATATTCATTTGGTTACCACTTCCCCTAGTCATTGTAGAAATTCTGACGTTGTGTTACCTATCTCTTCTCCATTGTTTGATTTCAAGTCTTGAACAGCCCTTTTAAATTCTGACTCTACCACTGGATCTCCAGTTCTTCAACATCGACTCCAATTTCTTTTCGCATCACGTCATCAGACAACCCCCACTCCTGCCCCCGCATGGGCCTTCAATTTACTCTTTCCACGTACCCGCTTCTTTGCGTTTAGTAGTGGACAGTGGGTTTCCCATCTCACTCTTAATATTGTTACCCTGGCTCTTCATTTCACCGCGGGTTGTTTTGTCTTTTCGATATTCTGGATCAGTCCTTCCCACGATAATTTCTTTCTCGGTTGCTTTTTTTCCTGTAGCCACTTTGCCCTTTCTTCCTTGCACTGCTTATTTATTTCATTCTTAAGCGATTTATTTCTCTACAATCCTGTCTTTCCTTGAACACATTTAGACTTCTATCTTCCGTCGATTGATTGAAGTATTTCTCCTGTTAGCCAAGGTTTCTTCACAATTATCTTCTTTGTACCTATGTTTGTCTGCCCAGCATGTGAGTTTAATCTTTTTAGGGACGTCCACTCGCCATCAACTGGATTGTCTATTGTGCTATACGTTATCAAAGTAATAAAAAGTTTAACAAACTTCAACCTCATTCCATTATTGATCAGTAATTTAGCATCTCACTTTCTACCACTCTGGATTTTCCAGACGATTCTCCTCAAGTTTTTTTACTAAATTGTGATCTCAGTCTTTTTTCCCAGTATACCTCCTCCTTTTGTGTCTTTTGAACAGATTACTCTCTATTACTAGCTGAAATTTATTGCAGAGCTTAATTAGTCTTTCCCCCTCTCATTGATATTACCAAGTCCATATTCTCACGTTTCTCTGTTTTCTTTCCTTAAAACTGCGCCCTAATAACCTGTGATTATTAGGTTACCATCTTCCTTTGTATACTGAATTACTCATTCAGTATTCTTATGTAGTTTCTCTGTGTGTTCGTCTTCTGCTTGTGTCGTCGGCATCTATGCCTGAAGTCGTTTTGTCAGCCTTAGTTTGTTGTCGAAGCAGATGAAAACAAGTTTATGACTGACATGTTTACAATTACTTTCTGTCTTACCTTCCTATTCACAATGAACCCTATTCTGGTTATATCATTTCCTACTGCCGTTGATATTCCCTATATGTGTCTGATCAGAAATCCTTATCTTCTTTCCACTGCGTTTACTGACCCTCATCGTATCTAGGTTAAGCCTTTGAATTTCTCATTTCAGATTTTTTAGCTTCCCCACCCCGTTAAAAATTCTGAGATTCCACGCCCCGACTCGTAGAGTACAGCTCTTTCGTTTTATTCTACCTTTCTCTCATGGTCAACTCTCTCTTGGCAGTCCCCTCCCGGACATCCGAATGGGGCCTGATACAAGTGCAGTACAAATCCAGAATCTTCTGTCCATGGAGATATCATCATCTTGCACTATATGATGAAAAGTATCCGGACACCTGGCTGAAAATGACTTAGTCTCGATGACAGCTTCCACTCTCGCAGGCATACGTTCAGTCAGGTCCTGCAAGGTTTCTTGGGAAATGGCAGCCCGTTTTTCACGGAGTGATGCACTGAGGAGAGGTATCGATGTCGGTCGGTGAGGCCTGGCACAAAGTCGGCGTTCCAAAACATTCCAAATATGTGCTATAGGATTCTATAGGTAGCTTCCTGGCAGATTAAAACTGTGTGCCCGACCGAGACTCGAACTCGGGACCTTTGCCTTTCGCGGGCAAGTGCTCTACCATCTGAACTACCGAAGCACGACTCACGTCCGGTACTCACAGCTTTACTTCTGCCAGTATCTCGTCTCCCACCTTCCAAACTTTACAGAAGCTCTCCTGCGAACCTTGCAGAACTAGCACTCCTGAAAGAAAGGATACTGCGGAGACATGGCTTTGCCACGGCCTGGGGGATGTTTCCAGAATGTGATTTTCACTCTGCAGCGGAGTGTGCGCTGATATGAAACTTCCTGGCAGATTAAAACTGTGTGCCCGACCGAGACTCGAACTCGGGACTTTCAGGAGTGCTAGTTCTGCAAGGTTCGCAGGAGAGCTTCTGTAAAGTTTGGAAGGTAGGAGACGAGATACTGGCAGAAGCAAAGCTGTGAGTACCGGACGTGAGTGGTGCTTCGGTAGCTCAGATTGTAGAGCACTTGCCCGCGAAAGGCAAAGGTCCCGAGTTCGAGTCTCGGTCGGGCACACAGTTTTAATCTGCCAGGAAGTTTCATATCAGCGCACACTCCGCTGCAGAGTGAAAATCTCATTCAGGATTCTATAGGTCTCTGTGCAGGCCAGTTCATTACAGGGATGTTGTCGTCGTGTAACCACTCCGCCAAAGGCCGTGCATTATGAACACGTGCTCGATCGTGTTGAAAGATGCAATCGCCATCTCCGAATTGATCTTCAACAGTGGGAAGCAAGAAGGTGCTTAAATCATCATTGTAAGCCTGTGTTTTGATAGTGCCACGCAAAACAACAAGGGGTGCAAGCCCCCCTACATGAAAAACACCACCACACCATAACACCACCGCCTCCGAATTTTATTGTTGGCACTAAACACGCTGGCAGATGACGTTCTACGGGCATTCGCTATACCCACACCCTGCCATCGGGTCGTCACATTGTGTACCGTGATTAGTCACACCACACAACGTTGTTTCACTGTTCAATCGTCCAATGTTTACGCATCTTACACCAAGCAAGGCGTCATTTGGAATTTGCCGGCGTGATGTGTGGCTTATGAGCAGCCGTTTTCCATGAAATCCAGGTTTTCTCTCTCCCCGCCTAAGTGTCGTAGTACTTGCAGTAGATCCTGATGCAGTCTGTAATTCCTGTGTGATGGTCTGGATAGACATCTGCCTATTACACATTATGACCCTCTCCAACTGTAGGCGGTCTCTGTCAGTCAACAGACGAGGTCGGCCTGTACGCTTTTGTGCTATAAGTGTCCCTTCACCTTTCCACTTCACTATCACATCGGAAACAGTGCACCTAGGGATATATTTCATTAACAGCACATAGTAACCCACCGCCTTGAAATGTAAGGTGGGTCGGATGCTTCTGAATCGTTTGCTGTTAAGCAAAGATTTCTCATTGTTACAGTCTTATTGGTATACAGTTGTTAATGCTTTTTTTAAATAAAATAAAGAAGGTTGGACCTAGGGATGTTTAGAAGTGTGGAAATCTCGCATACAGACGTATGTCACAAGTGACACCCAATCACCTGAGCAAGTTAGAAGTCTTTGAGTTCCAAGGAGCGCCCTGTTCTGCTCTCTCACGATGTCTAATGACTACTGAGGTCGCTGATATGGGAGTACCTAGCAGTACGTAGCAGCACAATGTACCTATTACGAAAAACGTATGTTTTTGGGGTGTCCCGATACTTTTGATCACGTAGTGTACTTCTTCTGCTACCGCCCATATATCCTGCCTGTCCTACAGTGGTTTCCATTGCCTTCTGCATCCTCATACCGTTGATCATTGCTGATTCTCCCACGTTTCACGGAAAAATTTCCCGCCCCAAGGGCAGGGCATTTTCCTGACGTATGTCCAATCCTCCGCCCTCTTTGCCAAGGCCATTGGCAGAAAGGGGTTGACGTCTTATGCCGGAAGCCTTCGCCTACCATTGGCGACGATTTCACTAGTCCACATTTTAAAACTTTTTTTCAGATGATTTGTTGAAAGTAGGTGTGTTTGAATCATTTTTAGCTTGTTGAGGAATAACTTCCGTTTTTGTCTAGCCCATCAGGTTTTTACAGGAAATTAGAAGCAATATTTTGAAAATTTTAGCTTCTGAACGCACAAATATGCGGGTTTTTAATCAAAACACACTTATAAATAAAATACATTTAAAATATACTCTACGGAACTCTCCTAATTTTTTCGTGATTCCCTTGCATAAAAAAAAGAAGGCAGTAGTGTTCCATTAATTTTTAAACTTCCTCATCTTTGACTTGTTTGCCGATGCTTGTATGTGATGACTGTCCGTCTTCGACATCCAACAGTAGTCGGCCAACATAGCTGCATTCCAGTTCCAGCGGTAACTCCTCTCCATCTCCTTAATATCTTTGTGAAGACGTTCACCCCGCTCTTCACGATAATGCCCAAATTTTTCCGCAAAGTAGTCGATATGGAAGTGCAGAAAGTGAACTTCCGCGCTCATCTTACAACTTATTTCCTTGAAATTTGGCAAAATATTTTCAACAATAGCTTTGTACTTAGGATCTTCGTTATTCACTAGTCAGTTCACGGTAACAGATCGGAAGGTGTTCCATGCGTCTTTTTCTCTTTTATTCATTGTTTTATTAAAATCTTCATCATTCACCAATTGCTTTATGTAAGTACCAACAAAGATTTCAGCCATCAATTTGTCTTGTGTGATGAAGGGAAATTTCTTGGATAGGTATTTGACGCCGGGTCCATCCTGTGGCAAAGGCTTCACAAATCGCTTCATTAAGACCAGTTTCATGCGTAATGGTGGAAGTAAGTTGTTTTCAGTTCCAGGAAGAAAATTTTTCCGCTCTGGCCAAACTCTCATACTTCAGTGCTTTTACCTTGCCAGGCTGTCGCATTTGCACAGAAAGCAAAGAAGTGTCTCAATCCTGCTAATAGTATTCTGATAATTTTGAAGTCACTGCAGATAAGCCATTTTTGTTCCTCACACTAGATGCTGCTTCAGAGTATCTTCAGGTTCTCATAAGTATCTTTCATGTCCCAGAGGAATGGACCCTTACATTCCCACTATGCACTAACACAACTTGCAGGCTTCTTGTCGGTGAGTCTAGAAGAAGTCTCCACTTATTAGGATTACGTTCAGTGACAAGGAAGTGCATTAACTTGTTCATATTATTTTAGTAAACTAAGGACTCGGTCTGTGGGAATAAAGGAACTAGTTCTTCCTCTCTATGTCTGCAATATGAATAGTGTGTTCCTGGTTCCAGAAGGGTGGCAAGTAGTTTCGCAGATTCCTTAGGCAAATTCGTCTCGTTCGAGGTTATTTAGCCCACTCCTGGAGAACAGTTGTGAAGTAAAATCGCACTCAGACTGGTAGACATTAGTATCGTTTTCGGTAGTTGCATTGACTTTAGTTCTGTCATCACTTTCTGCTACGTTGTCTTAAACAGCCGGAGGAAATGGAGCAATCAGATCTTCTCCATGTATATCTAGTCTAATGCCTGAATCAATCCACAGATACACAATTTGCTTCTTGTTTTTCGAATTGCACCCCTGAACATTAACTAAACAGTCATTAAGATGAGTTTTAGGCTTTCTCCACACAACTGGAAATGGACTGCTCTGTTTTCTTTCATTTTGTCCACAACAGTAACGTGTCAACACAACAATGTCAAACAGTCTGTGGCGTCTGGGTCTTGTCCTGGTCACCAAGTTTAATTTGAAATAAGCATTCTTCATGAAGTCTGTTATAACGAATCTCTGCTTCAGCACTGTATAATTTCCGTAAATCTAACAGAGAACATTTGGGTGAGCATTGACGCTGTAGTAACTAGAAAGAATAGGCGAAATGTTCTATTACTGCTGTCTTACAGTAAATATACAGATTAATCACAATGCAAGCCTGTGAGATGAACAACACTTTGTAGGTCACACAATAACAACTAACATCAATAGGTGTAACAACCTAAAGGAGGATCGTATTTAAGAAATTACGCTCTAATAATAGGTATAACCTATTGGTATAGCGATTTATTTGAAGACAAATTGTGGTAAAATTGTACGTGATAGAAAAAGACTGAAAACAGGTCAGGAATCAGCATAAGAAGTTGAGGTAGTATCACATATTGGTTTTCTGCAATCTGATACCATTCAAGATAGTGTTGTTATACATAATTTAAGCAGTGGTTAGGTTCGACTCAGGACGTTATCACTTGTCAAAGATGTTATGCCTAGATGTCAAAAAATATCCCTATACAATACTGTTTACACAGGAAACTTACAGGATAGCCTGAAACGTCCCCTTTTTAAAAATTTATATACGACTGTGCTTAAACTGGCACAATATTTTTAGCGCAACGCAATCTGACTTTCAAAAATCCCAAAAAAAATGGCCCTGACTAACATTAACCTATGCGTTTCACAAATCGCTTACCTCACAAAAATCTTGGTTACTCGAAGTACTGCAATACAGCAAGCGACACTACTGCCAGCTAAATAAAAGATTCAAACTACAGAAGGCACTAACTACTGATAGGCATAGTTAGCAAATGAAAGATTTTGATAAGGAACAAACAATGTATTTACCTTAATAGTCATCAAAAGTCATAATATATATAGGAGTTCATAACATCCATTCTGACAAATATCAAAACTCCGCCATTTCTCTCCCCACATCCACCACTGCTGGCGGCTCACCTCCAACTGTGCAACGCTACGCGCTGTTAACAGCCAACAGCCCAACACTACAATGGCGAGTATTACAACAATGCAAAGCAGCCACAGACTGCACACAGCACAGCCAGTGATTTTCATACAGAGCGCTACGTGGCGTTACCAATAAAAAAACCTAAACAGCCTACTCACATAGCCCCCATGCTCCCCACAAAAAAATTTTACAAATTGTTTTGGGCAGTGCCCAATAATGATTTGATAAAATTTTTCATAATTACAATAACAAAGATATCAAATGCACACACCTATTGATACAATGTTGGTCAAAAGCTAAAATTTTCTCACAGTCCATAAAGACAGTCCTGATCATTCATCACAGTAAAATTGCAGTGTTTTTTTTCTCAAAGTCTGAGCAGTAAAAGAGAATGCACACGGAAGTAGTGGATTTCCATGCAGTCTTGAAGAAGTAGTGTTGTCCTTCCAACGGAAAGACAGTGCTGACTCTTGACATGCAGACAGGTAATGGGCCACAACAGAGCAAACCCACAGCACAGTCAGTCGAAGTTGAAGATTATTGGTAGGTAGGTCATCATAGAGCAGACCCACTGTAGTCCTGGTAGAGATTATGGTATTGGTGGGCCACCAGACCCACTGCTGTCCTTGCAGAAATAATGGTACTGGTGAGCCAGCAAAGTGTAGACCCACTGTAATCCTTGTAGAAATAATGGTATTGGTGGATCATCAAAGGTGTAGACCCACTGTCGTCCTTGTAGCGATGGCCAGCAGCCATCTGCTGCGACTGTGCAGGTGCCAAATCACCATCGAAGAGTCTTGCGGACAATATAGCAAGTCCATAACCACCACTTGTGCACTCACAAAGTTTTTGGAATTGTCCTTAGAACCAGCAATGCTGCTATCCAGTCCCTTGCTGAATTATTAACACACGTGCAAACACGAACAGTCCCTACTTCTCACATATTGTCCAGATACTATGACCAACAGAAACGTGTTCAGTGAAATGTAACTTACAAGTTAATAATATGATGAACTGGTGACAATTACAATTTTATAACATGAGAATACAATTACAAAGATACAGAAAACATCATTAAAAACATAACAATACAGATAACATTTGTAGTACAGGCTTTACAAAAGAATCGAAATAACATATACATCAGTGTTACAGGAATTATGACATAAGTTCATACATAAAAGATCAGAATAACTTTTGAAACATCAACTTCACCCATGAGCATTAAAACAGAACAGAGTTAATAATGTCTAACATCTTTACAAAGTAAATAAGATATTATTAATGCAAATTATATTTGAGGATAACAGTATTCCTCATCATAGTAAATGTAGCTTAGTATTAGAAGAAGAAAAAATTCTATGAAACTACACAGAGACAGGAAGAAAACAAATACACAAGGGTACACAAACACATAGTGGGATAACACAAAAGGAAAGGACAGTGTTTGTTTTCAGTGTAAAATTTGGTACTGCAGTCCAACCCAAAACTTCATTCCATAGATCTTTCGTCTTATTTCCACATTTGTTTCCACCAAAAAAATCCTATTCAAGCATGCTTTCTGTATATATATGTTCACACATTTCTTACCTCATTATTTATTTTCCATTATCTTACTTCATCATTTATTTCCAAGAAAATCCTACCTAAACCTGTTGTCCCTAAACGCTACGTTTTTGGTTCATATCCTCTTTCAAAATACCGTTTTGGCCAAACCATTTTCTTATAGCTTCTCAATGTATTTCTTCCAATTCATCAGAACTTGTTCTCTTATATGGCCTACCCCATCTTAAGCTAACTTAAATCTACTGAGCTCAGATGCTAAACTAAGGGATGAGGCAATGCAGCAGCACAAAACAATTAACACAAACATCAATGACAAACAATTCAAATTGGCAAAGCAATTGCAATATTACAACTAATATAAGGCACTGTGCAGCAAACAAGAAAAATAAATGCGTAGTAAAACTGGCTTAACAGCGTAATACAAAGTCAAATTCAGTAACATTATGCCTGGCAAACAGCAGCAGCAAATGAAATAACTTATATCTAAACATGACATAGCTCAAGCAGAAAAAATATTACATTAAAGACAACAATGCAGATAAGGGAAATGTCTGTTCACATCTTAATATGTATGTAATTAAAGAGGTGCACCACAACTTATTCTACAAAAGAAATTACCAAGTACTTGGAAAGAAAATTTTGTATGAAATTCCTGTGAAAGGAAATGTTTTTTTCTGTGCACCTTAGTTTTTTTTATTCCATCATAAAGTTACTATTTACTGGATCTGTAGGCATAAAATATTTATATTAGTACATCTATTAAATTTTATTTTAACCAATGCTGCAGTGCAGCTAGAAACTAGATATTAAACAAAATGAGTAAGTAAATACATAAAGCAAGCCATATGGCATTTCTCTCAACTAGCAAGACAATAGCCGTGAAATGTTTCTCATCATTTCATTAGGCATTTTAGGAAATATCATAAATTAAGAGCTCCACAGTATAATCATATGTTTTCAAGTTTGAAGGTGTCGTATTTACGATGCTTTCTACAAAGGAATGTCAATAGCGAGGATAATGGCCTCCCTTTTTTTTGTACCTGTGCCTCTGCAAAGGCACACACTAATGGCTTTTTCTCCAGGCGTCTGACACAGCTGGGTGCCCACGACGCATTAAGTGCAGGTGGTCACTCAACTTTCTTACGGAAATATTTACGACAGCAGTTTCCGCTACAGTGGCGGTCTCATATAAAAATATTTGACAGATCAAGAATTTGTGTTGCAAATGTGTAGAAACAAAATCCTATGAATATAACAGTGTCCAAAAAATTTTCGTCGGCATTGTAATACATTCACGCATTTACATACATTTCATAACTCTTAAAGTACGATTCTTGGTTTCCAACAACCTTTTTCACAAACCAGAGTCCCTAACCACTACTCATTATTCCTTACCTTATTCGTCGACACTTCTTCAATATTTCATGATAACAGATACGTAGCATACTCGAATAACTCATATAGCATCAGCTTATTGATCATAAACATACCGCAACAGCATAATACACATAGTCATCGTAATAATAACATCATAACACCTCAGTCAAATCTCAAAAACGTCGTAGCTTTCTGCAATAATTTCAAAACCTAAAAAAAAATTCTCTGCTCAAGTCAAAAGTGTCATCTGCCTCAAACGTACTTTAAAAATCGTGATCCCACACCAAATACATCATTCAAAGCTCTCATAGTATCACAATGGTTCCAAAAAAATATGAACAGTTCACAAAGTACGGACAAAATACAATTTCATAAGTGTGAAATTATCCAACTGTGTAATTGCGTAAACATGTGTCACTGATGTAGTAAAAAAAAATGTTTATCTCTCAGTTAAATGATCAGATAGCTGTGTAATTTGTGTGTTAGAGAAATATGGTACCGATGTGTAAAGTTGTATAAGCAAATACGATATTAGCTAGGGCTCCTAGTGCTTGCCAAATACATGGAACACAAAGTAGGCGTGTACCCCCATGAGGATTAATGTAATTATACCCTCAGATATTACCGATTACAGCAATGGAATGAAATGTATCATGGAAAACTTTCTTTGTAATTCAAAAATCTTGAAAAATAAATGGCTTAAGTACAAAATTAATCTCTCAAATGCGTCTCCTGTAGCGCTAAATGTGCGTCTTGCTGTAAGATAATTCTGTGGAAGTGTGGTAGTTATCGTCCTCTGTAAGCAAAGTTCTGCTGAAGTCAATATACTTACCTCATCATAAACGAAAGTGAAATGCTTTGCGTATGGATACCGCAGTTATTACATACCTTACCGTGATCAAGAAAGCACTATAATGTAACGTATTGTTGTGCTACAAAAAAGGCTGTCTCATTGTTGCTATACCACAAAAGTTACTACTAAAACATGTCTTACTTTCCAGAATAATACAGAAAAACTGTGCAGAAATAAAACAGAAACACTGCAAAAGCAACATTGTATATTGTCACTCATTAGTAGCGTCGTGATAAAATCGAGTAGCTGTCACATAAACTAACCACTGTGTCATCTGGTATCTCACAGAAAGTACTTTAAATCCAGAATGTATTTTCAAGTAAACCAAAATGTTGCATTAAAATCTCATTAGCAGTACTGGTAAATGTTCTAAGTACGTGAGCCTTATAGTTGTTACGTAATCGTGCAACTAACAAGCAAGAATGTACAAATAACAACACTGTGTCGTCTGTTCACTATAACAATGCATTCGTAATTTCTGTTGAAATAAGTTCTCTTGGTTCTTGACTGGATATTTAACTTCAAACATTGTTGCATGGTAACAGTTTCTAAGTCTGACAATGCATACTAGGAATGTGAAGTGAAACGTTTTATGGCAAAGAAAAAGTTAAAAAGCAGATTATTTTTCAATAAACGGTTTTACATGTGAAATGTGGTGCAATTCTTTACTCTTCATAGTACTCAGATTTTCAACTTGAACGCAATTATCATGCGGTATACGTCGGTAAAGAATACTGGAATTTTTCTCAAGGTTAGCGTCTATGTTATTTTTCTCTGAGCCAGCCGGCGCACGCCGCTGCCTGCGGTGTGAGTCATTTTCTATTGTCTCTTTGTTGGCGAGCGTCGTTATTGGGATTTGGAGACCTAACTTCTACAAATTCACCTTGTCGAGAGGGCCCTGCTCTGTTTGAATCCCGCCAGTTCTGATGCAATTCAGGTCTGTCGTTATGATCATATCATGTGTCGTCATGTCGGTAGGTTCCATAGTTTCTTTCTTGTCGGTCACATGGTGGAGAATTTCTCCCTGAATCATAACTGCGCGCCGGACCGTTGCGTCTAAAGTTATTCTGTCTCCCCTGATAATATTTATTTTGGTTCCTATATTGTCTGTTTCTCTGATTGTCTCTGTGATAGTCATTACCGCGGAGAGGTGATCTTTCCCTGTAATTATTACTACTCTGCCAATGGTTGTCATACGGGTGGTGTCTGTTTTGGTCACGATTTGTGTTGTGAGAATAGCCTTGTCGCGTCCAGTTATTATTTCTTTCATGGTGGAATTGCGACAGATATGACCTGTAATTGTTGTGTTCCTGTTTCCGCATTCCGCGATTGTCAGTGTCAATTTCTAATTCTTGTAAGAGTCCCTGAAAAGCTTCAATGTCGTCTTTGCAACGTCCTGCCAAAATAATATGTCGTAAATGTTCAGGCAATTTGATTACGCAAATGCGGATGAGTTCTGAGGGGCTGTATGGGTTTGACAGGTACTGATTCTGGGGCAACATGTCTTCAAAATATTTCACAAGACTGGAAAATTCAGATTGTTCGAAATGTTTCATCATTATGATGCTATGTTTTACTCGGTCTTGTGTAGCTTGAGACCAATATGCTGAGAGGAAGGCATGATAAAATTCTCCTTCACTGTGACAATCGTGAATGACCGATCGCATTCTTACAGCTGGTTCATTCTCTAAATAGCCACACATAAATTCTAATCTGTGCTCTAATGACCAGTTGGGAGAAAAACAATGACAGAATTGATGGAGCCAAGCTTGTGGATGAATGTCGTTGCCAGAATTCTTAAACGTTTTGAATTTATGTGTAGTAATGAACAGCTTATAGTCAAAATCATCATGTCGGCGAGTCGCGTGTCGGTCATTGTTACGTCGTGTCGGCGGTTCAATCTCAAAATTCGGTGCACATTGCCAATTTCTTTCATAACTTCCGAAATGCCCTGTGTTATTATTTTGTGGCTGTTCCGTATTTCTATGTCCCTCTTCCCGTATTGGGGCGCGAGTGTCCTCTGAAATACGTAATTCTTGTATTACCTGTGTCAGCTGATCTTGTACTTCCCGGATTTCTCTTTTGTACTGTGTATTGATTTGATTTTGATTTTGTTTGAATTTCTAATTTGTTCGCACTCTTCTGTGTCATTAAAGACTACCGGTTTTGTGTCATTCAGATTATCATCTACCTTCGTAGATAAATTGTTTAGCTGATCCGAAAGTTCAACTACTTTCTCTGATAATGAACTAATTTCCTCCATGTGTCTTTCTGAACCAATTTTCAGAGTATCTACTGTGTCCTTTAAGTTTTCCTGAGTTTTTGCAAGTTGCGTAACCAAATCGGTAGATGCAAATGAGTCAATTTTAGCTTGCAAGGTCTCATGATTTTCATGAACAATGGTTTTCAGTTCTTTTATGGCTGCTTCGTGATTCTGTAATGCATTTTCATGCCGCGAAAAATTAGGTTGAAAATGCTCACAAATTTGTGTTTTTACGTCATTACAGACTTTTTGTCATTTCGATTCAATGTTATGTAACTCAGTAGTTAAATCTTCACGTGTTTGTTCAACCATGGTGTCTAACTTTTGAAGATTTTGTTCTATTGTGTCTAACTTTTTAAGATTTTGTTCCATTGTGTCTAACTGTTGCTGTGTTTGTCTCTGGTGTTGTTCCATTGTTTGTAACTTTTTAAGATTTTGTTCCATTGTGTCTAACTGTTGCTGTGTTTGTCTCTGGTGTTGTTCCATTGTGTCTAACTTTTGAAACTTTTGTCCCATTTGTTGCATTAATTGCAATAACAATGCACTGGTGTCTGAAACATGTCCCTCAGTGCTTTTCGGCAGTGAATTTGCACCGGCAACATTCACATTTTGACAAGCGGAAAATGTGTCTTGACTAATTTGAGAAAACGGTGAGGAGCCAAAACCTGAATCTACAGTATTTGCGAGATTGTGTCCTGTCATTTCGGATTCCTGAGGCGAGCTGTTGCCGACCGATCGATCGATAATGCTTCCCTGTTCACTAATTGTTTCACTGTCTACGCCATTATTTGCCGCCCACTCCATTTCCCTATGCACAATTACCAAATTACTACTTTGAACATTAGTTAATTCATCACACGGTGGCGCTAACACACTGCTTTCGTCTTCACTGTCATTTCTCAGTTTACTTTGGAGCCTAGTATTACGTTTTTCACACGCCATTATTGTCACAATATTTCACACGACAACACAGAAAAGCACAATTTGAAGAGCAAAAATAAGAGAACACATTAACATAGTACTGAAAATAATATCTAGTTAATAGCAGCTGTGAAATACTTGGTGCAAATCTACATGCGTGCCACATCTGTTTTACTGTACAAAAATGAAAGACTGCAACTACAAAGGAAATTCTCTCTATAATTACGCGTTAGCAATAAGCAATAGCTACACTAATTAGACAAACTACAAGAAAAAATTCAGAAGATTCCAGTGAGGTATCCTAGGCTAAGGGTCGACATATGAAACGTCCCCTATTTAACAATTATAAAAGACTATGCTTAAATTTTCACACAAGATTTTTAGCGCAACGCAATCTGACTTTCAAAAATCCCCCCCCCCAAAAAAAAGGCCCTGACTAACATTAACCTATGCGTTTCACAAATCGCTTACCTCACAAAAATCTTGGTTACTCGAAGTACTGCAATACAGCAAGCGACACTACTGCCAGCTAAATAAAAGATTCAAACTACGGAAGGCACTAACTACTGATAGGCATAGTTAGCATATTAAAGATTTTGTTAGAGAACAAACAACAATAATAGTCATCAAAAGTCATAATATATATAGGAGTTTATAACATCCATTCTGACAAATATCAAAACTCCGCCATTTCTCTCCCCACATCCACCACTGCTGGCGGCTCACCTTCAACTGTGCAACGCTACGCGCTGTTAACAGCCAACAGCCCAACAGTACAATAGCGAGTATTACAACAATGCAAAGCAGCCACAGACTGCACACAGCACAGCCAGTGATTTTCATACAGAGCGCTACGTGGCGTTACCAATAAAAAAACCTAAACAGCCTACTTACAAGCCGCCTCAAGTAAGATCACGTTGTCGACAGTGTCTAGACATGTTCTGATTTCATACTGAGAGCGGCAAAGGATCCAGAAGAAAGATGACCATTTGCTCCAAGATCTTTCCTCTTGGTTTTGAACATTATGCTGGCAGTGGCAATAGTCGTCGCAAGATGCTCCGCCATTATCTTGTCGGTATCTTTGGACGTTTTAAGAGACGCAGTTGCTTCAGCATCGCTGCTGCAGCTAAACGTATGGATTTGCCAGACATTCTCCTGATGGTTTCCTATACTTTCGTAGAACAAGTGGATCGGTAGATAGCGTCCAGAAAAGTATGCCAATGCCTTTCCTCGCTCTCCTTGATGATACATCGAGCATCGGCTTCCTATACTGGAAAAGCTATGAGGTCTGCGGCTGATGGACGGTACTTAAGCCGTTGCAGAGCCGCACACCTGACCCGGATTGTTAAGCGGTATGGATCAGTCAATCGAAATACAGGCTGATAGTTGACCAGGAAACTTCGCAATGGATAAGTCGATGACTTGGTGAATAAAAAATGTGATTTGGTCAACCCAATGCTAGACAATGCCTCGGTCTTCAAACACAGCCAGATGGTTCTGCAGTTACAGTTACTTAAGGGTTTCGTGACCACTTGCTAACAAACTGCCTATTGGCTTCCTCCTCCGTTCTTCGGCCGACGTTCATACTACGATTTTACAGACATTCCGCAGCACGAGTGCTGGTGGTGAACTGCAGCCGAGCTCTCGGTCGCAGACTATATGTACCTGTCGCTCCAACGTCCGGGGGCTTCTCCGCGGTCATTTCCGTTGCGGTTCTCCTCTTGCTACATGCGACAGTCTTCCGCTGCAGCACGAGAAGCCAGGATCCATTTACTTCAAGGCTCCTTTCCATCTCGTTGAAACTATTCCCGTGTTTTTGTATTTCTACAGCTTCTCTGAACTAGTGGGAGAGAAAGTGCTTCTCTGCAGCCAGATCTTCCGTGTCGGCGAATTTTAGTACACTACTGGCCATCAAAATTGCTACACCAAGAAGAAATGCAGATGATAAACGTGTATTCATTGGACAAATATATTATACTAGAACTGACATGTGATTAAATTTTCACGCAATTTGGGTGCATAGATCCTGAGAAATCAGTACCCAGAACAATCACTTCTGGCCGTAATAACGGCCTTGATACGCCTGGGCATTGAGGCTCAAGAGTGGTGACTGGCGTATTGTGACGAGCTAGTTGCTCGGACACCATTGACCAGACGTTTTCAATTGGTGACAGATCTGGAGAATGTGCTGACCAGGGCAGCAGTCGAACATTTTCTGTATCCAGAAAGGCCCGTACAGGACCTGCAACATGCGGTCGTGCATTATCCTGCTGAAATGTGGGTTTCACAGGGATCGAATGGAGGGTAGAGCCACGGGTCGCAACACATCTGAAATGTACGTCCACTGTTCAAAGTGCCGTCAATTCGATCAAGAGGTGACCGAGATGTGTAAGCAGTGGCACACCATACCATCACGCCGGGTTATACGCCAGTATGGCGATGACGAATACACGCTTCCAATGTGCGTTCACCGCGATGACGCCAAACACGGATGCGACTATCATGATGCTGTAAACAGAACCTGGATTCATCCGATAAAATGACGTTTTGCCATTCGTGCACTCAGGTTCGTCTTTGAGTACAGCATCGCAGGTGCTCCTGTCTGTGATGCAGCGTCAAGGGTAACCGCAGCCATGGTCTCCGAGTTGATAGTCCATGATGCTGCAAACGTCGTCGAACTGTTCGTGCAGATGGCTGTTGTCTTGCAAACGTCCCCATCTGTTGACTCAGGAATCGAGACGTGGCTGTACGATCTGTTACAGCCATGGGGATAAGATGCCTGTCATCTCGACTGCTAGTGGTACGAGGCCGTTGGGATTCAGCACGGCGTTCCGTATTGCCCTCCTCAACCCACCGATTCCATATTCTGCTAACAGTCACTGGATATCGACCAACGCGACCAGTAATGTCGCGATACGATAAACCGCAATCGCGATAGGCTACAATCCGACCGTTATGAAAGTCGGAAACGTGATGGTACGCATTTCTCCTCCTTACACGAGGAATCACAACAACGTTTCACTAGGCAACGCCGGTAAACTGCTGTTTGTGTATGAGAAATCGGTTGGAAACTTTCCTCATGTCAGCAATTCGTAGGTGTCGCCACCGGCGCCATCCTTGTGTGAATGCTCTGAAAAGCTAATCATTTACATATCACAGCATCTTCTTCCTGTAAGTTAAATTTCGCGTCTGTAGCACGTCATCTTCGTGGTGTACCAATTTTAATGGCCAGTAGTGTACGTGGTCAGTCTCACACATTGCGTGCTCTGCCACGGCCGATTTCTCCAGCTGCCCCAACCTGCAGTGTCGCTTATGTTCTTTGATCCTGGTGTTGATTGATCGTCCAGTCCTTCCATCATAAATTTTTCCGCATGTGCATGGAATGTGGTATATTCCCGGCATTGCTAGGGGGTCCATTTCCTTCATGGCCGATCTAAGACACTCTTTGATCTTCTCTGTTGGTTTGAAAACTGTCTTTACATCGTGTTTGCGCAACATACGGCCGATTCTGTCTGTATCTCTGGGCATGTGTGGCAGAAAGGTCGTACCCGACAATACTTTTTCTGATTTGTTACTTCGCCGTGTGTTTGGCTCTGTTACACTTCTAGTATCACTTGTGGAGTACCCATTGCTCCTCAGAATACTCCCCAGGTGTTGCATTTCACGTCCGTGGTGTTGCGGCTCACATATTCGTTCTGCTCGCGTTACGAGCCTTTAATCATGCCTCTTTCCTGGATCAGGTGGTAGTTCAATAAATTGTGCAGGTATTGCTCCGTGTGTCGGTTTTCGATACACGCTGTGTCCCAGGTTTTCACCATCCCCTGTGACCAGCACGTCTGGAAACGGTAGTTTTTGCCCTTTTCTGTTTTCATGGTAAATTTAATTTTTGCATGAATACTGTTCAGGTGTCTTAGGAAGTCACCAAGCTGTTCTTCACCATGACTCCACACAACGAAAGTATTAGCTACGTATCTGTACCGCACCTTAGGTTTACAAGTCGAGAGTTCGGCTCCAGTTCACTACCAGCAATGGAGGGTGAAGCTTTGACAATGCGAGCCACTCGTGCTCGTGAAACGTTAGTAAAATCATGAGACGAAAGTCGGCCGAAGAAACCGTGACAGAAGAAAATAGGCACTTTGTCAGTTACAGTTAGCTTTCTTGACCATCCAACGTGGAGGCTTACTTCATGGATTGCCCCGTTGGTATGTGAATCCGCAGTGGGAAGTGGTCACTGGAATGAAAGTCATCAGCAACTTCACACAGAACAGGATCTGTGAGGACTGGGCACAGGAAGAGAGTTCTATTACTGAGGATAATCCAATAACAGTGGGACTGCCTGTGTTGGAATACATAGCTCTAGAGACATCTGGGGGTTCGAACCCTGGAGCAAATAGAGCTTGATCTCCAGTAGGAGGAAATGTCGTGGGAGATGTTCTATATGATCTGAGAGAGTCTCAGAATACATCGCTTCTTGTAGTGGGAAATATAAAGAGCATATAGTATTCCTTTGACCCACCTGAACATCAACCTACTGCTTGCAGGTCATTAACCAGGGAAAGAACAGATGACTGGTGTGTATCATTGACAAACACATTTACCCTTCCCTCAGTCCTTAGCTCAGTCGAATGTGTGTGAATTTCTAAGGTACCAAAGTGCTGAGGTCATCGGTCCCTAAACTTACACCCTACTTAAACTAACTTATGCTAAAACCAACACACACACCCATGCCCAAGGAAGGACTCGAACCTCCGGCGGAAGCGGCCGCGCAATCCGTGACATGGTGCGGTGGCTCAGTCGGGTCATCCTTGCTGTGGAGGGTATAACACCGTAGCACAGGGGCGTCAGAAAGTCTGAAATCTGTTTCTCGGAAACACCAGCGCAGGGAATGATCACCGACGTACCTTTGGTAAGAGTTTCACTTCCTCTAAGAGTGTCGTGAACGCAGTGATTTTCCACTGTAGTATAGGAGCCATTTATCGGTGAGATTTTTCTTTAACCCTCTGGGGATATATAGTTGCCACAACCAGACTTCTTATTTCATTTTTTTCCGTAGCCATGTCGTTAAAACAGTCAGGTGAAATGGAATCTACATATACTGACGATTTACAAGACGACTTCTTGCGTGGTTGACGCTTCAAGTTTGGTTTAGTTACCAAAGGAGAGTTCCTAATAACAACGTTCGTGGCAGTGGTAGGGCAAGTGCTGGTCTGTTTGCTGGACTCTGCTTTTTGAGATGCTACAAAATGTCAAAAGCAGCCTACTGCTCTGACAAACACAAGTAGTAATGTTGAAACTAGCTACCTCTGTTTGTGTACATGCATTTTTAATAAACTTTTGTCATAATGTATGTTATCAATATAGGTTTCTCAGGGACAGTTTGACGGGGCATACACGAACTCAGTAACTGTGCCTCGAAGGGGGGCGGGGATTACTAACCACCTAATGGAATGGATGGTGGCAGAAGCACTTGGCATGATGGCGCGACATATCGGTCTGCTGGTGAGGCCCTTGATTAATAGCTGGTGGCTTTTATCTCCACATGTCCATATACCCATAGTTTAGCTTGCGACGCTGAAAGCAGCGTAGTTCGTGTCCTGTTAGTGCTTCTTACTTAATCACTCTCCAGGTAAAATTACCGTGTGGCAATTGGAGAAATGCCATTGTTCTGTCCGCGATGATCACTAGCTGCATTCCGGTGCTCATTCGGTGTCTTTTGTCTACAGGAGTGGTTCCAAGTGGTAAAAGAGTAGAATATTTATATATCCTAAAATTGCAATGAGGGAAAGACCGTCTTACATGGAACTGAAAATGAGAGTGTCACAAAATGACAACAGGCGTCTAAATGAATACGGGAATGAGACATAAAGTCTGGAACCTGACTCAAAACAGAGACACATACCTACTGAACACCAAATCCGAATTCTCTGTGCGAAACAGCATGCAGACGTCTTAAAATGCCCTCCTATCAAAATCACGCAAAGTTATCTCCAGAATAAACCTCGTAAGGACGATCCACATGACGACAGAGGGCCTCTGGCCAGGAGTTTTGTTCTTCTTCCTCCGTTGTTATTTTTCAGGCGCTGAGTTTCCTGTCATGGTGTCTTATCACTGCTGGGCACAATTTCTAGTGTCACCCAATGAACGTCTGACACTACGTAACGCCACAAACAGGCTTGGTTCAAACTTCCCGAACTTGTTTCGAAAAATGCTCGGACTTCAGCTGGCGCGGAACACATAAACTCAAACTTCATTGTCATGGCAGTACCAGGCTATTCAGTACTGCGAATTGGTGTTAGCGGTTATCACTGAAACAATCGATTTTCGGTTCATCGGTTCTTTTTGTCTCCATTTTACGCTGACCATTAAAACCGCTCAAAATAACCGGTTTCTGAAATAACAGATTTTCGGTTTTTGTTGCTATTACTTCCAGTAACGGACGTAACTTCAAACAAAGATTGATAAGTTCCAATGAAGGTGAAGGAGTAGGAGATCAAAATCGATATGAGGTTGAGCTGTGGCAGAAATTGATCTGTCTGCTGCAACGGTTGCGAAGGTGAAGAAGGTGGGGACGGTGACAACGAGAGCGAAAAGACACAAGCTGATGACGTTTCTGCATCGACATTTGTGGATAGCACCAAGTTTTCACCCTGAGGTAACAACAAAATTAAGGCTTCAGTTACTATCCAGAGTTTATAGCAAAACAATAAAGTTATAGGTATAGCAATAAAATTCACCCTGTCTTCCCAGAAGCACTTTGCAGTGTTTCTTCTTACATTATACTGCAAGTTTGTTGTGCCTCCCACCATTGTTAGCTTTAAAAGTAAATGGAGCGTTGTCATTCATTGCTACTGCGCTTCGAAAAATATTTGCAAACAAGGAATGGAACAATTCTGTAATCCAACTGATGTCCGAGGGCGACAGCTAGAAACTACCATACTGACTGGGGACAAATCATGCACACGGCACGTACATGTGAACCGTCCAACAGGCCACGCCACACGGCAACAGATACGTTATTGTCTCTTCAGTGGCGTAGTGGTTCTTATGTCATTTTCTAACTGTAGGCGTTGATTTTTAAATAGTTCTGATCACTTTACCCAGTTTCTATAAAAATCCGATATTTCAAAGACACGGAAATTTTACATACAAACATCCCTAGTTTTTATAAAAGTCTTCTTTAAAAACCAAAAAATTTAGTACGGTTGTTGTAAGTAACTATGTCCGGCTTTTTACCTGGTTATTAGTAAAAAATATAAAAAAAGAAAACATGTTACAGCGTAGACCAAAAGGATACCGAAAAATATCGGTTATTCACAACTAAAGTACACGTATCGGTTTTAACCGGTCGGTCTTTTCCCACCTCTATTGGGAATTGCGTCGCCAATCGTTGCTTCCCCATTGGCTTACGCGCATTCTTTTTTCCTTTCCTTCTTTTTTACGGGGCTGAGAATACCTCCAGGTCCTATCTGCATTACTGAGTCACCAACAAGGCTCCAGCTTAACAGCAGGTCAGATTGTATGCAGTGGTAAGCCCCCGATAATGTGCCTCAGGTGTGTGGAAACTTGATGGCATCTTTAAACAGGACACACGTTTCAGAGAGAATCACAACACCTGTCAAACCGCAACTGCCCATCTTTTGCAGATTTGTGGAAAGCCCACGATAGCAAGGTGCGACTTCGCTTTTGCCCTATTGTTCAGAGCACCATGTCGCGAGGTGTTACGCTACGTTACGACACGCACATTTCCTCGCTCCCTTCGTTCGTGTATTACTCTGCAGCTACGCGACGAAACTCGTCAGGTTTTCGCACACGTCACTTGGCGCGTCGGCTTATTCTTGGAGCGTGCATTCATACTGCCGATTCGGCGGTGCATTATGCAGAGCATTGTGGCCGTAAAACGTGTCGGCCCTGCTGTACGTCTCGTTCCCGCGCTGCGCTCTTTCGGCACCGCGAGCACACCAGCCCTCAGCCCCTGAAAGCCAGCCTCGCCGCGCTGCGCTGCGGACATTTTATTCTTCAGGGAAACGCCGGCAGCCGCTGAAATCTGTTCCGCGCCCTTACTGCTCCCCGGGGCTCCTCCACTACGCCCCCTCCTCCTGGCTGCCCCGTTGCCCGGCAGCAGCCCAAGCGCTTGCTGGTGTTTCGTTGCGCGCGCAGGTGACCCACCGACCTACACGCGTACGTAGTAGCAGGCGAATTACGTTGAAATCTTCTGCGCGATCAAACGGACTTGCGAAAGTGCACGACTGAACACGTTTAATAGAATTCAAGTGTAACGTACCACAGAAGAAATACACCAATGATTCAAATCATATAATGCACATAAAAAAAAGAAAGAAAGCACGGCCAACGAATTACCTGAATAGGACGGAAAACGCTATACGCAAAGTACCGGGTGATCAAAAAGTCAGTATAAAATTGAAAACTTAATAAACCACGGAATAATGTAGACAGAGAGGTAAAAATTGACACACAAGCTTGAAATGACATGGAGTTTCATCAGAACAAACAAAAAAAAAAGTTCACAAAATGTCCGACAGATGGCGCTGGACGGCAAAACGTCAGTGACTGCGCATGACAAACGTGTATAAAAGGAACTGTAATGAGAGAGAGAATCACATCTCCGGCGGTAATTCGTTTGAATACCGCCCTTCGATTGTGCTATTACAGTACCAATCGAAGCGATAGGTGTTACAGGTGCCACCCAGCCAGTCTACGTGCAGCAGTCCAGCCAGCATCGGTCCTCGCCAGCAGCCAGCAGCCAGCAGCCAGCAGCGGTTCCTGCCAGCAGCCAGCAGCCAGCAGCCAGCAGCGGTTCCTGCCAGCAGCGGTTTCTGCCAACAGCCTGCAGCCAGCGTCCTAGCAGCCAGCAGCGGTTCCTGCCAGCAGCCTGCAGCCAGCGTCCGGCGGCCAGCTGCAGTTCCTGCCAGCAGCCAGCGTCCAGCAGCGGTTCCTGCCAGCAGCCAGCGTCCAGCAGCGGTCCCAGCCAGCAGCCAGCAACGGTTCCTCCCAGCAGCCAGCAGCCAGCGTCCAGCTGTGGTCCCAGCCAGCGTCCAGCGTCCAGCATCCAGCAGCAGCAGCAGCAGCAGCAGCAGCACTAGCGTCCCCACCGGCCGGCCAGCCAGGTCGCCTCCCCCGCCAGCAGCAGCAGAGTGGGGCTTCGGCCCCAGTCTCATACATAGTTTCTCCATCCCTTCTACTCTGTGTTTCTCGTCGCCTTCTTTGTCCTGTCCTGTGCTTTTCCCTTCTTGTAATGTCGACCCCCACCACTGCCACTACTGGCACCACCACTGCCATCATATATACATCCCCCTCTGCCGCCGCCACCACTATCACGTGGTGTGCCACATCACTCCCCCCTCAGTCCATCCCCCCACTCCTCACTCTCCCATCTCCCTCACTATTTGTCGCCCCATCCCCAGTTCCTCCCTCCCGTGCCTCCTCTGATCCCTTCCCTCCACTCCCTCCCTTTGCTCCTTCCGTTTCTGCGGCCCCTGCTAGGGTGGTCGCCCGGAGGGCTACGGCCCACACTCCACTCCCCTTCGCCTTCATCGTCATCGTCATCGTCATAGTCTTCACTGTCGCCTTCGCCATCGCCCTCACCATCTCCGGCGCCACCTCCGGCACCGGGACCTGCCACTCCACGCCACCTTCCAGTCGCTCTCATCCCCCACACCTCCTCCGTCGCCGTCAAGCGCCCCAGTGGCACCCCTGCCTCCTCTACTCCCAAAAAGGCTCCGCCTCGTCCCCCTTCCTCCATCCATGATACCATGGATGTCTCCCCACCTGTCTCTGCCCCATCCTCCTCCTCCTCTACCCCCTTCTCCTACCGCTACCTCATCTCCTGTCCTGATCCCTCCCTTCTTGAAGCCTGGAACCTCACCCTCTTCCTTCTCCAGAATTTTCCTGGTGCCCCATCTCCCTCCTCACTCCTCGCCGTGACTCGGTGCTCATCTCCTCCCCCAGCCCTACCCTCCACACAGACCTCCTTTCCCGCATACCTGTCACCCGCTTTGGCCCTAATGCCTCCCTCACCCCTGCTCCTTCCCCGCCTCTCTCCCGCCAACCCCAAAGCCCGCGTCGCCCACCGACCCTCACCGCCGTGATCACTCGGCTTAGTCCGACGATCACGGAGGAGGAGGTGTTGGCGGAGCTTCAGGCACATCCCCATCTGGAGGTGCGTGCAGTTCGTCGCATACACAATGCTGCTGGCCCCACCCGCCTTATGCGGGTCTTTTCCGAGCATGGCCCCTCCATAGACCATCTCCTGAACGAGGGTGCCCTCCTTTTTAACCAACATTATATAGTTGAGCCCTCCCGTTCCCCTCCTCAATCCCTCCACTGCCAGAGGTGCTTGCAGTACAGTATAATGTACACCCGACATCTGAGGGCCGCGAGGCCCCCACCTGCCCGCACTGTAGGCAAGCCCACTTTTTATGGCAGTGCCCCAATCTCCAGTCCCCCCACCCCTCCTGTAATACCTGTAACCTCCCTCATCCCACCTACTCCCAGAAATGTAAGGCCCAACCCCCTCCTACCACTCCTGAACTCACCATTCCCGTCCGTCCTCTGGACGCCCCCACCCCTCCCAGCAATTCCCTTCGCCCACCATAGCGCTGAGGACATCATCAGACTCCTCACCATCGTCCTTCAGAATGTTCATCCCTTTCAGCACCCACACACCCTTCAACAGATCTCCCTCGCCGCCTGTTCCATTTTCCAACTCAAAATGTACGCCACCTACTCCAACAACCAGGCCCATTTCACCTTCTCCCATCTTGACACCCTCGTTTAAATCCCTGTCATGGCGCGACAGCACTGTATCCTTTTCAACAACATCTGCTCCCTTCCCGCCAACAAGAACCTCTTCCTGCACACCCTTGCCTCCCACTGTGTGGATGCCTTTCTCCTCAATGAAACCTTCCTCCAACCCCACCACACCGTCCACACTTCACTTCACCCTACTTCCTCCACCACTCTGATAATCCCCTCCTGATTGCGCGTGGCGGAGTTGCCATTGGTCACCACCGCCAGTTCCTTGTTCGGCTCCAACCTCTCTTTCCCGACCCCACCAACACCTGATCCTTAGTCTCTTCTTTCCCGGCCTTACTGTTACCTGCGCCACCATCTATGTCCACCCTAACGCCCCTATTCCCTTCGACTTCCTCTCCCACATTGACTGTACCTTCTCCTCCTACGTGATCGCCGCCGACATCAACATCCATAGTCGTTCCGCCGCCCAGTTACGGCGGTGGCATCGGTTCCTGTCCTCCCTTCCAGGCGACCTCATCCCCATCCCCCAGCACACCCGTCCCAAATCCAACTCCACTCACGATGTTATCGTTTCCTCCCCCAACCTCCTTGGCCGCATAACGGTGGATGTCCTGGAGCCTATTGGTAGCGACCATCTCCCTGTCCTCCTTACCGTTTCAGACGGTTGTCACCCCCACCTTGACCCTCGTAATGACCCTCCCCCTAAGTACATCCATGACTATTCCCGTGCCAACTGGAATGCCTACCGGGATACCCTTTCCACCCAGGTCGATCGCCACCCCTTCACCTATTACCACCCTGACGATGTAACCCATGCCGCCTCCTTTCTCCAGCAGACCTTATCTGAGGCCGTGGATGCCCACGTCCCTACTGTCACCGTCCACCCCCACCGTCCTACCTTACCCCCACAGGCCGTCCTCCTCCTCCGTGAATCCTGCCGTCTCTACCGTGCCTTCCTCCGCACGCGTGACCTGGACACACTACGACGCCACCAGCAACTCTAGCGACACATTCGTAATTTGCTCACGGCTAAGAAACGCCGGGACTGGCGACAGACATGCACCCGCTTAAATGCTACCCTACCTATCAACTCGTCCAAGTTATGGTCAGCCTTCCGTCGCCTTACCGGAACTAAACCCTCCCACTACTATCCTCTTCTCCATGATGATCACCCCTTCCCTGACTCCCTTAGTAAGGCCAATCACTTTGCCTCTTACCTCTCCGATGTCTTTTCCATCCCCGATGATCCCCAGTTCGATTACTCCCTCTTCCCGGATGTCCGCGATCGAACTGACACCTCTGTCCCTCCCCTCGCTCCTGGTTTCCAGTACTTGGACAACATTGCACACACGGAACTCAATGCCTCTATCACTACACAGGATCTCATTGCTACACTCCGCACAAAACGCAACACCGCTCCTGGTCACGATCGTGTCACCTACCGTCACCTTCGTGAAGCTCCTGTCTCTTTCCTCTCCATCCTGGCCAGGCTCTACAATGTAGTCCTGTCCACCGGTTACTACCCCGACCTGTGGAAAACCTCCCGTATCCTGATGTTCCTTAAACCTGGCAAACCGCCGTCCGCCGTCTCCTCCTACCGTCCCATCAGCCTTACCACGGTCTTCAGCAAGGTTCTGGAATCTATCCTCACCCGCCGCATCCACCAGCATCTCCTCCAGCACCGCCCCCTTCCCGTTAGCCAGTGTGGCTTTCGGCCGTCCTTCTCTTCCGACGATCTTCTCCTTCACCTCACTCATCTCCTTTCCGACCAGCTTAATTCCCGTCGCTCCGCAATCTTCCTCTCCCTGGACCTCGAACGACATTATGACTGTGTATCGCATTCCTGTCTCCTCTTCAAGCTCCAAACCTTCGCCCTTCCCATTAACTACGTCCGTCTGATCGGCTCCTTTCTCTCCCACCGTCCTTCCTACATCACCATCCATAACACCGACTCCTACACCTTTTTCCCCTCCGCCGGTGTGCCCCAAGGCTCCGTCCTCTCCCCCCTTCTGTACCTTTTGTATACGGCGGACATGCCGCCGCCGTCACCCCCGTCCACCTCCTCCAGTTTGCCGATGACACCGCCTTCCTTGCCCTTGCCCGCACCCTGCAGCGCTCCCAACACCTTCTCCAATCCCATCTTGACCGGTTCACCGCTTGGTGCAACCAGTGGTTGCTCAGGGTCAATCCCTCCAAAACCCAGGCGATCACTGTAGGCAAAACCACCCCTTCCTTCCGCCTCCTTCATTTCTATCTCACCATCTATGGCCGTCCTATCGACCTCACCACCCTTAAGTACCTTGGCGTCACCCTCGACCGTCCCCTCTCCTGGACTCCCCATCCAGACAATCCAAGCCAAGGCATGCTCCCGACTCCGTCTCCTCAAGCTCCTCTCCGGCCATACGTGGGGTCTGGACCCTCCACCATCCTCCATACCTATCAGTCCCTCATCCGCCCTATCCTTTGTTACGCCCATCCAGCGTGGATCTCCGCCCCCTCCCCTACCTTTTATAAATCCCTCCAAATCCTTGAACGCCATGCTCTCCACCTCGCCTATCGCATCCTCTCCCCTCCCCCATGCGGATCCTGTATGATCTCATCCCGTTCCCCCACCTCCTCCTCTTCCTTGAAAGGGTGCGGATCCTGTACACCTCCCGCAAACTCGATCCTCCTCATCCGTTTGTCTCACCTATCCTCTCCCACCCCCGCCCGCTGCCGCGCCTGTATCCCCACGTCCCACCCGGTCTCCATCTCTCCACCCTCCTCACCCTCTCCCAAGGTGGCTTCCGCCAGCTCCCCCTCCCTGATGATGTCCTCCTCCCCTCCATCTACCCCTCCTATCAACTTTGATCCTCCCCCCCCCCTACTTCCTGTGTCCTTTCCTTTAGGCACCCTCCCTCCCTTCTCTTTCCTTTTCCCCAATCCCCTCCCTCCTTCCCTCTTCCCCCGGGCTTCCCCTCCACCTTCCTCCCTTCCCCCTATCTCCCCTGCCCATAGCATCTGCTCTCCCCCCCCTCTCCCCCCCCCCCTCCTCACTCTTGGCAGGTCCCCGGACTCGTACACCGTTAGTGAACATTCGCGCGCCGGAGATCAACGCCTCGTGTTCTGTGTGTGCCGTCGTTTTGTGCTTAAGTGCTTCAGTGTTATTCGTTTTGTGCACCTACGTTCACATGTGACAATTTTCGTCTCTGTCTGTGTCCAAGTGTCTGAACAATTTTATCTTGGACTCTACGCCCGTGAACGGCACCTTTTATTTTAAAAAGTGTTTGACTCCGTTTATATGTCCACCATGCTTTTTTTTCTCTAAATGTCTTCATTTGTATATTTGTGTTTCTCTGCGGCCAAAGAGCGGCGTAGTATGCTGCTGCAGGCCTGCCTGTAATACAGGTTTCAAAATAACAATAAAGAAAAAAAAAAGAGAGAGAGAATCACATGCACCAGCAGTCGCAGGATGTTGACGTCACCTGAAAAGGCGCTTTTAGTGAAGCTGTATTATCAGAATGAGCAATGTGCTAGTTCAGCGTTACGGTCCTATCGCCACAGGAAGGGGATTCGAAAGGGTAAAGGTCCGTTGACAAATGCAGCTGTGGTGAGAATGATTACGAAGTTCGAAGCGACGGGTTGTTTAGACCCCGCAGTGGCCGACCGAGCACAATGCGTAATGCTGCTTAGACAGTTCAGGAAGAAATGGAGACTGTAGCGGGTTCGTCTATGCACGGGGAAGTCAGCGCTCGTGCAGTCGCACGTCGCACCGGCATTCCATACACTACTGTTCGGTTGGCACTGAGGCGTACCCTCCGCTGCTATCCGTACAAAATCCGTCGGCATCATGAACTGCTACCTGGCGATTTACTGAAGCGGAGGGAATTTTCGGTGTGGGCGTTTGAAAAGATGGCGGAAGATGACGATTGGTTGAGTAACGTGTTGTGGACCGACGAAGCTCATTTCAAGTTCCGAGGGTCTGTCAACGCCCACAATGCAGAATTTGGGCTACCGAAAATACCAGAACTGTCGTGCAAACTCCATTGCACGACTAGAAAGTTTGGGTTGGATTTACCACATCTACCGTTATCGGGCCATTTTTGTTGTGGATTGGCAAGACAGCCAACCCACTATAAGGAAGCTGAAAGGCACGCGTTTAAACTCACGCAGGCTGGCGTGAGGTCTGGAACTGGACAAGGAATTGAGACTAGCAAAAAACGTACGTATCTTCTGGAATACTTAACTTTAATCCATACTTGGTGAACACCGCTCTTGACGGAACATGTTTTACAGCATCAATAGTAACTGGTAATGGCGCCTTACTAGGTCGTAGCAAATGACGTAACTGAAGGCTATGCTAACTATCGTCTCGGCAAATGAGAGCGTAATTTGTCAGTGAACCATCGCTAGCAAAGTCGGCTGTACAACTGGGGCGAGTGCTAGGAAGTCTCTCTAGACCTGCCGTGTGGCGGCGCTCGGTCTGCAATCACTGATAGTGGCGACACGCGGGTCCGGCGTATACTAACGGACCGCGGCCTATTTAAAGGCTACCACCTAGCAAGTGTGGTGTCTGGCGGTGACACCACAATTTTTGTTCAAGGAAATGCGTGATTATGGTTTTGTAACTGCTACCGTGACGGGTGAGAGGTACGCCGATATGTTACAGAATCGCATCATCCCCAGCCTCGCTGATAAACACCTGCTAGAACGTACGATGTTTATGCAGGATGGCGTTCCATCCCATATTGGTAGACGCGTGAAAGATCTCTTGCGCGTGTCGTTTGGTGATGATCGTGTGCTCAGCCGCCACTTTCGTCATACTTGGCCTACCGAGTCCCCAGACCTCAGTCCGTGCGATTATTGGCTTTGGGGTTACCTGAAGTTGCAAGTGTATTGTGATCGATCGACATCTGGAGGGATGCTGAAAGACGACATCCGACGCCAATGCCTCACCATAACTCCGGACATGCTTTAGAGTGCTGTTTACAACATTATTCCTCGACTACAGCTATTGTTGAGGAATGATGGTGGACATATTGAGCATTTCCTGTAAAGAACGTGATCTTTGCTCTGTCTTACTTTGTTGTGCTAATTACTGCTATTCTGATCAGATGAAGCGCCATCTGTGGGATATTTTTTGAACTTTTGTATCTTGTTGGTTCCAATAAAACCCCATGTCATTCCAAGCATGTGTGTCAATTTGTACCTCTCTATCTACATTATTCCGTGATTTATTCAGTTTTCAAATTTACACTGATTTTTTGATCACCCAGTACTTGTACAGACAAAGAAATGATTACAGTTTCAGAAAAACTGGATCATTTGTTTAAGAGAAAGAGCTTCACAAATTGAGCAAGTCAATAACGCGTTGGTGCACGTCTGACCCTTACGCAAGCAGTTATTCGGCCTGCTATAGAGTGTTGCCTGTTCTCCTGAGTGATATAGTGCCCATTTCTCTGCAGTTGGTGCGTTAGATAGTCAAAATCCCGAGTTGGTTTGAGGGTCCTGTTCATACTCCTTTGAACGTTCTCAACTGGGGAGACATCCGACCACGTTACTGGCCAGGGTAGAGTTTGTTAAGCAAAGAGACAAGCAGTAGAAACTCTCGCCGTGTGCGGGCGGGCGTTGCCTTGTTTGTAAGGTCCGGACTACTTGCCATGAAGGGCAACAAAGCGGAATGTAGAATATCAACGACGTACCACTGTGTTTTAAGGGTGCCATGGGTGACAACCAAACTGGTTCTACTGTGAAACGAAATGGCGCTCCGGACCGTCACTTCTGGGTGTCTGCTCGTGTGGCAGGTGACAGACAAGTTGGTATCCCACCGCTGTCTGGAGACGTCTTCGCTCTGAAATCTCATTGACTAGAGTAGAACTGAGCCCCGACGACCAGCAAAGTGTCTGGAGATGCCTCGGACAGAGGTAGGATACCAGCCCGACTGTCATCCTTTTTCCTGAATTTGTAATCATTTGTTTATCTGCTCACACACATTTTCAGTCACCCTGCTAACATGTAGCTGTGCTCTCTCTGCCTACCGCAGTTAATCGGACCCACGTAGTTCAAAAATGGTTCAAATGGCTCTGATCACTATGGGACTTAAAATCTGTGGTCATCAGTCCCCTAGAACTTAGAACTACTTAAACCTAACTAACCTAAGGACATCACACATATCCATGCCCGAGGCAGGATTCGAACCTGCGACCGTAGCAGTCACGCGGTTCCGGACTGCGCGCCTAGAACCGCTAGGCCACCGCGGCCGGCGGACCCACGTAGTATACCATTCAATTCAGTATGGAGATCCGGCCAGTGCAGGTGCGAACTGAGGAAATGGTGGAATTTTGTCATCTTGAGATTGTGTCAGCTATCCAACGCCCAATGCACCGTGAAAGACACTGCCACTTCTGTGCTGCAGAGAGGAGGAGAACATCTAGTTGGAGAAAATAAAGGCGTAAGATGGGTTCTGTCTTCCCCCATGAACCATGGACCTTGCCGTTGGTGGGGAGGCTTGCGTGCCTCAGCGATACAGATGGCCGTACCGTAGGTGCAACCACAACGGAGGGGTATCTGTTGAGAGGCCAGACAAACATGTGGTTCCTGAAGAGGGGCAGCAGCCTTTTCAGTAGTTGCAGGGGCAACAGTCTGGATGATTGACTGATCTGGCCTTGTAACATTAACCAAAACGGCCTTGCTGTGCTGGTACTGCGAACGGCTGAAAGCAAGGGGAAACTACAGCCGTAATTTTTCCCGAGGACATGCAGCTCTACTGTATGATTAAATGATGATGGCGTCCTCTTGGGTAAAACATTCCGGAGGTAAAATAGTCCCCCATTCGGATCTCCGGGCGGGGACTACTCAAGAGGACGTCGTTATCAGGAGAAAGAAAACTGGCGTTCTACGGATCGGAGCGTGGAATGTCAGATCACTTAATCGGGCAGGTAGGTTAGAAAATTTGAAAAGGGAAATGGATAGGTTAAAGTTAGATATGGTGGGAATTAGTGAAGTTCGGTGGCAGGAGGAACAAGACTTTTGGTCAGGTGATTACAGGGTTATAAATACAAAATCAAATAGGGGTAATGCAGGAGTAGGTTTAATAATGAATAAAAAAATAGGAGTGCGGGTTAGCTACTACAAACAGCATAGTGAACGCATTATTGTGGCCAAGATAGACACAAAGCCCATGCCTACTACAGTAGTACAAGTTTATATGCCAACTAGCTCTGCAGATGATGAAGAAATTGATGAAATGTATGACGAGATAAAAGAAATTATTCAGGTGGTGAAGGGAGACGAAAATTTAATAGTCATGGGTGACTGGAATTCATCAGTAGGAAAAGGGAGAGAAGGAAACATAGTAGGTGAATATGGATTGGGGGGAAGGAATGAAAGAGGAAGCCGCCTTGTAGAATTTTGCACAGAGCATAGCTTAATCATAGCTAACACTTGGTTCAAGAATCATGAAAGGAGGCTGTATACATGGAAGAAGCCTGGAGATACTGACAGGTTTCAGATAGATTATATAATGGTAAGACAGAGATTTAGGAACCAGGTTTTAAATTGTAAGACATTTCCTGGGGCAGATGTGGATTCTGACCACAATCTATTGGTTATGAACTGCAGATTGAAACTGAAGAAACTGCAAAAAGGTGGGAATTTAAGGAGATGGGACCTGGATAAACTGAAAGAACCAGAGGTTGTAGAGAGTTTCAGGGAGAGCATAAGGGAACAATTGACAGGAATGGGGGAAAGAAATACAGTAGAAGAAGAATGGGTAGCTCTGAGGGATGAAGTGGTGAAGGCAGCAGACGATCAAGTAGGTAAAAAGACGAGGGCTAATAGAAATCCTTGGGTAACAGAAGAAATACTGAATTTAATTGATGAAAGGAGAAAATATAAAAATGCAGTAAATGAAGCAGGCAAAAAGGAATACAAACGTCTCAAAAATGAAATCGACAGGAAGTGCAAAATGGCTAAGCAGGGATGGCTAGAGGACAAATGTAAGGATGTAGAGGCTTGTCTCACTAGGGGTAAGATAGATACTGCCTACAGGAAAATTAAAGAGACCTTTGGAGAGAAGAGAACCACTTGTATGAATATCAAGAGCTCAGATGGCAACCCAGTTCTAAGCAAAGAAGGGAAGGCAGAAAGGTGGAAGGAGTATATAGAGGGTTTATACAAGGGCGATGTACTTGAGGACAATATTATGGAAATGGAAGAGGATGTAGATGAAGACGAAATGGGAGATAAGATACTGCGTGAAGAGTTTGACAGAGCACTGAAAGACCTGAGTCGAAACAAGGCCCCGGGAGTAGACAACATTCCATTAGAACTACTGACAGCCTCGGGAGAGCCAGTCATGACAAAACTCTACCATCTGGTGAGCACGATGTATGAGACAGGCGAAATACCCTCAGACTTCAAGAAGAATATAATAATTCCAATCCCAAAGAAAGCAGGTGTTGACAGATGTGAAAATTACCGAACTATCAGTTTAATAAGTCACAGCTGCAAAATACTAACGCGAATTCTTTACAGACGAATGGAAAAACTGGTAGAAGCCGACCTAGGGGAAGATCAGTTTGGATTCCGTAGAAATGTTGGAACACGTGAGGCAATACTGACCTTACGACTTATCTTGGAAGAAAGATTAAGAAAAGGCAAACCTACGTTTCTAGCATTTGTAGACTTAGAGAAAGCTTTTGACAATGTTGACTGGAATACTCTCTTTCAAATTCTGAAGGTGGCAGGGGTAAAATACAGGGAGCGAAAGGCTATTTACAATTTGTACAGAAACCAGATAGCAGTTATAAGAGTCGAGGGGCATGAAAGGGAAGCAGTGGTTGGGAAAGGAGTGAGACAGGGTTGTAGCCTCTCCCCGATGTTATTCAATCTGTATATTGAGCAAGCAGTAAAGGAAACAAAAGAAAAATTCGGAGTAGGTATTAAAATTCATGGAGAAGAAATAAAAACTTTGAGGTTCGCCGATGACATTGTAATTCTGTCAGAGACAGCAAAGGACTTGGAAGAGCAGTTGAACGGAACGGACAGTGTCTTGAAAGGAGGATATAAGATGAACATCAACAAAAGCAAAACAAGGATAATGGAATGTGGTCGAATTAAGTCGGGTGATGCTGAGGGAATTAGATTAGGAAATGAGACACTTAAAGTAGTAAAGGAGTTTTGCTATTTAGGGAGTAAAATAACCGATGATGGTCGAAGTAGAGAGGATATAAAATGTAGACTGGCAATGGCAAGGAAATCGTTTCTGAAGAAGAGAAATTTATTAACATCGAGTATAGATTTAGGTGTCAGGAAGTCGTTTCTGAAAGTGTTTGTATGGAGTGTAGCCATGTATGGAAGTGAGACATGGACGATAACTAGTTTGGACAAGAAGAGAATAGAAGCTTTCGAAATGTGGTGCTACAGAAGAATGCTGAAGATAAGGGGGGTAGATCACGTAACTAATGAGGAGGTATTGAATAGGATTGGGGAGAAGAGAAGTTTGTGGCACAACTTGACTAGAAGAAGGGATCGGTTGGTAGGACATGTTTTGAGGCATCAAGGGATCACAAATTTAGCATTGGAGGGCAGCGTGGAGGGTAAAAATCGTAGAGGGAGACCAAGAGATCAATACACTAAGCAGATTCAGAAGGATGTAGGTTGCAGTAGGTACTGGGAGATGAAGCTTGCACAGGATAGAGTAGCATGGAGAGCTGCATCAAACCAGTCTCAGGACTGAAGACCACAACAACAACAACATGGGTTCTGTAATCAATGTGAAGCATAGGGACCTGAGAACGCTAGAAAACATGCGACGAGATCGTGCAGCTCTGCAATGGAGCGCATAGCGATACGATACGATCTATTGCCTGCACTGTTCAGAAGTACGTTGAAGCGTTTCTTCGGACATGATATGTCGTTCGAAGTACGTTGCAATGTTTCTTCAGGTGTGAGTGCATGAGGTGGGACATCGTATTTATCCGCCGACATCGTGCAAGCGACTTTCAATTAAAATGTCACGCCTGTAGGGGAGCATACACAACAGATGTACGACTGCAGGTTGTAGACACATGGTCGACGACAAATGCAAGTTTCGGTCTGGATATGTAGCGCGCTGCAATAGCCAAATGGTAAGGCGACTGCTTCCGATAAGTGGGAAATCCGGATTCGAGTCCCAGTCCGGCACTAAACTTCTTGCCGTCATTCCATTATACAGCTGATGGTTGTCCATATTCGCAACTGCGAATACATTTCATGTATTCTAGATCGATTATGTTCATTACAGAACACAACAGATCCCTCGTATGTCCTTGCAGACGAATGTGAAACAGGGTTTAAAGTATTATCCTCACAATCTGCAAATGGCTCAGAGGAATTTCTAGTAACGTTCGAGGCTGTCGTGGATGCAGATGGTCGTGACAATGAGCAAAGTTTGTAATCTTTGTCACCTGGGATATAATTAACAAATGTCGCTATCTAATATGGCAATTAAAATGCTTTTCTTCCAATGGTTTATTAGTTACTTCTCTTCCACTTCTCCTTACAAATTCTTCGAAAAGATTCATTATCCTACGATCACTCGTTTGTCATGGGGTCTCTCAACCAGCGAAAGTTTAGATGTAACTACCCTGTACTGCTTCGTATGGGCCACCCTGTACAAAAGTAACGCAGTGGCTTGTCGCGCTAATATTGCATGGGTATCTACGCAAACGCTTATGCCTGCTTCTTTTTTTACATAGGCCACTTTTACTCAAACGCACAGCACTGTAATGTGATGTCGGTTAGTTCCAGTAATCTCAAACCTTTTTGTAGAGAAGTTGTGGATATTGTCTTAAACAGTGTCCCATTAACGCCTGATGTTATGTTTTTGTCGATACGTAGCCGATGCCTATATCACGTTTGGCCCCAAATACGTAAAAATCCTAACTAGTTCCCAGAACAACTCAACAGTGTTTACGGTAACATACAGTTCACTGTTTGAGGTGAAAAAGGCGATGCCTTACCCTTCTTGGACGTACTCGTCCGTCGCAAATAAAACAGATGCCTTGGCCACATCGTCAACAGAAAACGCACACCGATATGTACTTGCCCACCATCAGCCATCATCACGCAGCACAGATGCGCACTGTGATACAACAATTCGTACATCATGCAACATCAGACACCGATAAGCTACCTGAAGAGCTGAATCAGCCACGCAAAGTATTCGGTAACAACACTACCACTATTTAGCTATATTAAGTGATTTCAAGTAAGCATCGCAGTGGGACCCCTGACAAGGCGTAGGAAAGGAAATTCGTATTTTCATGGTTCTATGGCTCCGCGTCGAGTAAGGTAAACCGCCTGCTGAAGAGAAACAAAATGAAATCGATCTTCAGGTTTCCAGCAATTACTGAGTCACCATGAAGATGGAGCAGGCCTCGGAACACCTGGGGAATACAAAATACCGTGCCAATGCGGCCAAACTTACATCGATCAAACAATGCGCACTGTAGAACAACGCAAGAAGGAGCATGATACGTTTTATCGCCAACGCTACCCTAAAAAATCTGCTTTAACTGAGCCTCCTTTGGAAAACTGTCATCGGATCATGTTTGACACTTGTATCATGAATCGTAATTATGGCTTTTGGGGCAATGCAATTAAAGAAGCCATTGAAACAAAAGCCACTGACACGCCATTAATAGGAACCGCGGTGTACAACTCATCGCAGCGGAGGATCCAGCGATCACGACGTTGGAGCGGGCGTATTGAATGCGGAGTCAATGAATGATCATGTATGGTGACACCTGGCGTACCAGTGACATCAACGCCGATATCTAGAATGAGGGTGTACCAGCTGCTCAGCAGCAGTCATTCCATTTGACAATGGCCAACGAGTAGGCCTTACTTGGTCAGAATCTCGTGGAATTTCAACCACTTGATGCAGCTGGAGGGCTAAAACGCCTTGCATATTTATGCAGACATGGTTGTGTAAACAGTGATGTACATGGCTAGTATCCTCAGTAATGTATGCGAACTGTGAGACCAAAAGAAGGTGTCTACATTTGAGATGGACAAAACCATTCTATTCAGAGATCAGAGCCGAATTGGTCACTCACATTAATGAATTACCTCTATGTCATGACTCTACACTCACATAAATAAATAAAAGGAAGGCACCTTGCGTTTTAATTCAGGTGTTTTTATCTCATTTTGTACTATTTAAAAAGAGCATAGAAAGAGGAGAAATAGTTTTATTTACTTCCCTAGTAATTGTGAGATTTTAAAGTTCAACACTTTTTCTGTTATAGAAGCTAAAAGTATAACAACAAAATCCTATAAATTTTTATCTAAGTATCTATAGTTGTCATTTAAAATTACTATGACAATATATGTAACAAAGATCGAAAAACGGATCAATATTATGGGCTATAAACAAAATTTTACCTACTTTACTCGAAGTGAGTAGGTTTCTTTTCTCTGAGCTTATTCTACCTCTACATCTTCATCCATACTCCGCAAGCCACCTGACGGTGTTTGGCGGAGGGTATCTTGAGTACCTCTATCGGTTCTCCCTTCTATTCCAGTCTCGTATTGTTCGTGGAAAGAAGGATTGTCGGTATGCCTCTGTGTGTGCTCTAATCTGTCTGATTTTATCCTGATGGTCTCTTCGCGAGATATACGTAGGAGGGAGCAATATACTGCTTGACTCCTCGGTGAAGGTATGGTCTCGAAATTTCAACAAAAGCCCGTACCGAGCTACTGAGCGCCTCTCCTGCAGAGTCTTCTACTGGAGTTTATCTATCATCTCTGTAACGCTTTCGCGATTACTAAATGATCCTGTAACGAAGCGCGCTACTCTCCGTTGGATCTTCTCTATCTCTTCTATCAACCCTATCTGGTACGGATCCCACACTGCCGAGCAGTATTCAAGCAGTGGGCGAACAATCGTACTGTAACCTACTTCCTTTGTTTTCGGATTGAATTTCCTTAGGATTCTTCCAATGAATCTCAGTCTGGCATCTGCTTTACCGACGATCAACTTTATATGATCATTCTATTTTAAATCACTCCTAATGCGTACTCCCAGATAATTTATGGAATTAACTGCTTCCAGTTGCTGACCTGCTATATTGTAGCTAAATGATATGGGATCTTTCTTTCTATGTATTCGCAGCAAATTACACTTGTGTACATTGAGATTCAATTGCCATTTCCTGCACCATGCGTCAATTCGCTGCAGATCCTCCTGCATTTCAGTACAATTTTCCATTGTTGGAACCTCTCGATATACCACAGCACCATCCGCAAAAAGCCTCAGTGAACTTCCGATGTCATCCACAAGGTCATTTATGTATATTGTGAATAGCAACGGTCCTATGACACTCTCCTGCGGCACACCTGAAATCACTCTTACTTCGGAAGACTTCTCTCCATTAAAAATGACATGCTGCGTTCTGTTATCTAGGAACTCTTCAATACAATCACACAATTGATCTGATAGTCCATATCTTCTTACTTTGTTCATTAAACGACTGTGGGGCACCGTATCAAACGCCTTGCGGACGTCAAGAATCACGGCATCTACCTGGGAACCCGTATCTATGGCCCTCTGAGTCTCGTGGACGAATAGCGCGAGCTGGGTTTCACACGATCGTCTTTTACGAAACCCATACTGATTCCCACAAAGTAGATTTCTAGTTTCCAGAAAAGTCATTATACTCGAACATAATACGTGTTCCAAATTGCTACAACTGATCAACGTTAGAGATATAGGTCTACAGTTCTGCACATCTGTTCGACGTCCCTTCTTGAAAACGGGGATGACCTGTGCCCTTTTCCAATCCTTTGGAACGCTACGCTCTTCTGGAGACCTACGGTACACCGCTGCAAGAAGGGGAGCAAGTTACTTCGCGTACTCTGTGTAAAATCGAACTGGTATCCCATCAGGTCCAGCGGCCTTTCCTCTTTTGAGCGATTTTAATTGTTTATCTATTCCTCTGTCGTCTATTTCGATATCTACCATTTTTTCATCTGTGCGACAATCTAGAGAAAGAACTACAGTGAAGTCTTCCTCTGTGAAACAGCTTTTGAAATGATACACTCACAGTGCAGTGATATAGCTGGGATACATAATACTTTCAGAGCGAGTTAGCATAGCATTGGGTACAACACTGTTTCGGCTTCCCACCAGTTTAAGGGGTGTCTATATATAAGCAAATATGCAACACTTAAATACCTGTATTTATTTAGTTTGATAATCGCCGTATGCCCCAGGTCGTGACTTCTTAGGAGCTGAGAACACACTCGAAACAGCTGCTCATACTTCGTTCAAAGCAGCTAAGTTAGGTAATGCATTTGTAGTTCCAAAGAAAATAAGCATTATGGCTTTCACTGTCCAGGACTCAATTCCCAGCCAAATGACACTAAATGATCAGAAAATAGAAAGAGTAAATAATTTATTACGAAACACTATCTCATTCTTCACTGAAATGGACATAAAAAAGAAGGTAGACAAAAATAATTACATTACAGGAATAATCTATAAACCTTAGAAACACAGTAACAACAGAAACTCAGCCTACGTTCTACAAAACGATGGTGGTACCAACATTGACATATGGAAGTGATTGTGAATTGTAACAAAAAGAAGTGAACAAAGATTATAACAACTGGTGGCGTTATTCCTAAGATAGCAGCTGGGTACACATTATCTGATAGGACGATGAATGCTGACATCAGAGAAGAGCAGGAGTGAGTACTGGGTACACATTATCTGAGGATGAATGCTGACATCAGAGAAGAGTGGGAGTGAAAAACTTTAATTAGCTGATTAAGGAATACAGAAATAACTGAAAGGACTATGTGACAACAACGGAAGACATCAGAATACCAGAATTAATGACGAATTATTCCCCAATAGGCTGAAGAACATTAGGAAGATCAAAGGAAAAGTGAAATGATTGACAATTTCAACCACAAGGGTGTAACAGGCAAATGCCTTCTACACGCAGAAAGAAGAAGATGACAGCTCGTACTTAAAATATGATGTAATGAGTTTTGTAACTTCATATGTAGCACTGGTCTTATGTACGATGGGCCCTGAAGGCATTAATCTGATAAGGTTAAATCGATAAATAAATAAAAAGAAATAATATAAAAATGCACTACAATATATGTAAAAGTAATTATGTAATGTAAAGACCGTTCTTGCTGTAAAGAGGAATATCCAATAGAGACAAAGTCTGATGGAGATATGATGAGTCAAGAAACTGAGATACGAGCTGAATCAGGGAATGAGCCAGGAGTGCGGAGCTCGGAGTGACTCCTGAGTTGCTTTGCAATTCTCTCCATGTGAGCTGTGGGGAGAGGAGTGACTCCTGAGTCGCTTTGTGATCCACTCCACGGAGACAGTGCAGAGTGGTAAGCTGTTGGGAGGGGGTGTCTCCTGAGTTGCTCTGCAAACCACTCTGTGTGAATGGTGGTTGAAGACTACAGCTTGTCTGATTCACATAATCGGCAACAACATAAATCAAGTGTGATGCTTTGTCGATGGTGAAAAAGTAACAAGTCACTCAAAATTACGTAAATGTTCATTGGGCTTCTTCAATTTGAGATTTCCTTTCAAGATCAAGAGAAAATATAAAGTGTGAATGATAACTGTTTACAACATACCAAAGTGCATAGAGGAAATCGAGATGATCAATTTGACATCGAACATTTGTCATGTATCAAGTAAGGAAACTACCTCTGACTGGCATACAAAAACTAGTTAATGTAATGCTCATTCACATCGCTCAAGATTTGCAGTAATCTCTCCATCTCATTGCACAAACTATTAATTCCAGAGAAAAAAATTAAACAGACACTCCGTTATAGGAAATTAAGTGCCATTTAATTTTTTAGTCTTATGTTTTCACTAGAGGCTGCGTTTCTTGAGTCACTCTAGAAAACGTAAGAATGTGGCCATCAAACGCACCTCCACCTCTAGAATCACACTCACTGGTCGGGATTTCTATTATATTTTTCATGACGGTCCCTCTACCATTAAACGGAAATTTTCATCTACACGAATTATGTGTCATATTAGACCTTGTTAGTCTTTATTGACTTGGCCATTACACCACGTGATTTATCGGCTATTTTGTTAACATTTTTAATTTAAGCTCTCCCTTTAGGGCAATGAAAGACAAAAAGCTTTTGTAAACGATATGCAAGGACTAATTAGGTTTACAGTTCGTTGTAAGCTTAACCCTTACAAGCACAATGTTTCGTAATAAGGACAGACAGACAAAATGATTTAAATGTTAATTTTACGCAATTACAATTCTCATAATCATAGATAAAGTTTACACAAATTTTAATTTTGCTGCATAAGTGCACGAAAAAGCTGATGGTATGATAACCCAGACACTGAATTCCAAATTGTATGGTAAATAATTTCTGCACCTACACTTTTTTTCAGTGGCAAGAGGGAGCGCTATAAAGAAAGTACTAGAAAACCTGGCTGGTGAGGTGGAGAGGGGCAGTGTGGTGATGGGGATAAGGTTTGAACATCACTTTTTTACGTTTTTCTACAGTAGCATGGAAAAGGCGGCTTATAGTGGACACGTATGTCAGTGTAAATCTAAGCAACATTAGATTTCCTACGATAAAGGTTTTATTCAGTTTTCCTATAGGACTAATAATTTGCGCGATGAGAGTGAGAGAACATAAAAACCCTTCGACGTACATGTGCTGTAGCCTAGGTAGGTTTTGTACAACAATTTGAGGGAGTTCCCCAAGTTGATACAGTGTCGTGTATCAAATTGTTCATCTCCACCTTCTCTACGTCACTGTATACACTGTAAACAGCTGCCGTTTCCACCCTATATACGATGTCAAAATGTTTTCTTTATCAGTGCAGCGTTCTGAAGAACTGATCTTCCTTCATTTTTTATTCTTTTCATGGGCGATGGAAGCTCCACACATTCATATACATAATATCCAGGTCATACAAGCACATAGTATTTTTACGTTTCATTCAGCACGTAACGGGGACGCCAATGCAATATCCTGCTGCAGAATCTTCGTTGCGCTCACTAGCATGAGGAGAGAGACATTTCGAATCAGATGAGCCACTGCTCCTTTGTTCTGAGTCACCGATCGCTCGCTCCTTAGTAGGATCTGGCCCTTTGAATGATTTCCGGAGTGGATAGCTCATCGCTAGTCTACTTATACTTCCACTTATACAGAGTGAAACACATCTCTTGCACTGCCTAGGTATGCTATGTGCCATTGATTGCTTTCCATTTGCCTTTGTGTGCAAAGGGGAGGAAGGGTGGTAGCGTAACGTTCCTGATCACCAGACTTTGCACTAATGTCCTAAATTAAATTCCAAATTTCTCTGCAGTAGCTCATGAAATGATGGTATGTAACGCTGTTGATGATAATCCATCTACTGGAGAGGGACATTAACCTCAGTGATCCCCTTGCTACTATTCGAAAGGGGCTATGTGCCATCACCAATTACACCCTATCCTTCCTCTCATCATCATACAACACAAACATAACACTACACTACACACACACACAAGTTATAGGCACCTACACGTATAAGATACCATTAAAAGCACAATTCTCACTGTGCACAAAGGACAGTAAAAGCTTTCCAGTTTTGAAGCTCCTTCAGCGTCTCCCAGCTGGGAATGCCACACGACTATCTTCCCGCTCCTTCTATTTTGTAGCCGGCCGGGGTGGCCGAGCGGTTCTAGGCGCTTCAGTCTGGAACCGTGCGACCGCTACGGTCACAGGTTCGAATCCTGCCTGGGGCATGGATGTGTGTGATGTCCTTAGGTTACTTAGGTTTAAGTAGTTCTAAGTTCTAGGGGACTGATGACCTCAGATGTTAAGTCCCATAGTGCTCAGAGCCATTTTTTTCTACATTGTAAACAATTCATGATATTGATTTGAGTGTTTTCGTAAAATGTCGTATGCAGTGGGTCAGGTAATTTCGTTGCATGGTTAATTCTCTCAAATACTGTACCAGCTGAGGAACTGATGAGCATTTTTTTTAATGGAGCGATATGTTTGCCTAGCTGCACACAAAAGCTCTTGAAGAGAAGAGTAGAGCGATATAACGACCATTAATGTTGGCGTTGAAAATTTTCGCGAAAGTATGAGAGAAATACGATAATCTTGAAAGCAAAGCAGTGGGAATGAACTGTTGTCGCCTCAACATTGTAAATTCGGCTCTCACACCAGGCTTCGTCCTTACATGCACCAAGAATGGAGACCTACGCTACCAAGGTGGAACGTATTGAGCATTGGTCGTAAATATGACATTGATAGGGGGTCAGGTTGTAAATAAAGTTATTTTCATATCAGGTGGTTAGGATGATTATGATTCACCTGCACAAAAAAAGAAAGTACTGATAATTAGTCACACACATATCCATGACGGCACACTACTACTACCCTCGCTATCGTTGCTGGTACTTACGGATGGCTGCATTAAGGAGTATGTGAATGGCTCTGAAGCTTCTGAACGTTTCGACACGTTCACCTTTCGAGGGTTCTAATGTAACTGCTGTTAATAGATATAATTCGCGGCAGTGTATGCAACTTTCAGATACACACCATAGCACATCTGTATCATTCCTGCTTCAGGTATAAAAGAAACATTCGCTGGGCCCTACAGCCAGTTAATTGCTATTGCTCATGCTGTCGCCACACGTACTGTTGAAAAAATGAATAAGGTAATGTACCTGATGCTACGTCTGATAAACACAGAGTGGTAGTAACCATTGTTAATTTAAGTGATGGCACTGAATGAACACTGCAAGCACTGAACAGCGCCGGCCGTGGTGGTCTCGCGGTTCTAGGCGCGCAGTCCGGAACCGTGCGACTGCTACGGTCGCAGGTTCGAATCCTGCCTCGGGCATGGATGTGTGTGATGTCCTTAGGTTAGTTAGGTTTAAGTAGTTCTAAGTTCTATGGGACTGATGACCACAGCAGTTGAGTCCCATAGTGCTCAGAGCCATTTGAACCACTGAACAGCGAAGCATCTTTCAGTGCTTTTAAAATATTCAGTAAGTCTCTGCTAAAGGAGAATGACGACTGCAAGATTTTCGTATTTTCAAGAAACCTACTAATATCTCATACCAAGCATTGTGGAGCAAATTATTCCCAAGTATGTCGTCAAGCTGCAACAGGAAGACCATGACTTTGACGAGGACGAGAGTGTTAATTCCTTTTACTTATTTGAGTCGCTTGGATCTAAAAATGTTGCGTAAGCTGATTCCTGAAATTTATAAAAAACTGACAGAAGAATGCCATAATTTGAAACAACTGAGACTCTTATTAGTTTCCTAAAAAATTTATGCCTTTTTTATGTAGTTTCAGACAGAATTCACAAGTTACCTCAAATATTTCAGAGTTATGCGTTTTCTTCTGAGTAATGTGATAAATATTTAAATATAGAAGGATAATGTCAAATTGGTGGACCTCCTGCTGTAAAAGTGCTCTCTGGTGATTGAGAAAGGAAACAAGTGAAATAATTTTTTGTCACTGTAATACAGATGTATTCTCTTTCATAACCCTGGATGTGTATGTACACCATGTTCACTCTGACCCTGGAGATTCTTGTTTGTTACTGTATCTACTATACTGCACATACAGGCACACTGCCTCCAATGTAAATTCAGCATTAAGTGAGATCTAGTAGAGGATGGACGTTTGAAGCAGGAAAAAATATTACTTAGTCAATTTAACAGAATTGTTGTTTGAAGAGTCACTCTGATCCTGGAGTATAAATCGTGTAACTATTCGTCGTCTGCATCTACATCTACATCTAAATGGATACTCTGTAAATCACATTTGAGTGCCTGGCAGAGGGTTCATCGAACCACTTTCACAATTCTCTATTATTCCAATCTCGTTTAGCGTGCGGAAAGAACGAACACCTATATCTTTTCGTACGAGCTCTGATTTCCCTTATTTTATCGTGGTAATCGTTTCTCCCTATGTAGGTCGGTTTCAACAAAATATTTTTTCTAGGAATGACATTTTACTAACGGAAGTTGGGAAGCATTGTTTGATGAACTCAAAAGCGATGCAAGTGACTTCCGTGATAGCAGTAGTAGTAGTAGTAGTAGTAGCTTTATTCATCCGTAGATCTCTTTTTACAAGGATATAGGATATGTCAAAGTATTTACAAATTTAGATCCATTTAAAATAAGCTAAATCGTATACACATATAATTACAGACTTCTAGTTAGAGACAATCATTAGATTTGCTCCTGGTATACAATATTTACAAATAACTTATTAAATAAAGTAATACCTAATTGTTCACTCATATCTCACTATCCGTCACTGCACGCACTGTACACACATTGTTTAATACCACTTCACTCACTACACACACAAATTATATTGCAAGTCGCCCTTCGTTTGCGACTACCATTTGTAAATTTCCACTGTTAAGTATTGTCACTTGCTTTCTAGAAATAAAACTACTAATGTCGTTTGTTTGAATTTTTGTATAGCATTCCGTGAACGCTGCATCCCGTAGTCACCCTATTAGCGACGAGTGGCAAAGCGCCACAGTGACAGTCCACAACAAATTTAAAATCAGAGAATCAGTTAATGTTTGCCGATAGCATGAAAGGAACAAGTAAATATTGAAATATGCAATTGAACTTAATGTGCTGGAAGGTCAGACCAACTATGAATGTCAACAAAAATATTTAAATTGGTTACAAGATTCTGTGTTTGAAATTTTTACAGAAATTGAGATGTTTCTTGAGGTTGGCTTTTCAATTATACAGGGTGATTCAAAAAGAATACCACAACTTTAGGAATTTAAAACTCTGCAACGACAAAAGGCAGAGCTAAGCACTATCTGTCGGCGAATTAAGGGAGCTATAAAGTTTCACTTAGTTGTACATTTGTTCGCTTGAGGCGCTGTTGACTAGGCGTCAGCGTCAGTTGATGCTAAGATGGCGACCGCTCAACAGAAAGCTTTTTGTGTTATTGAGTACGGCGGAAGTGAATCGACGACAGTTGTTCAGCGTGCATTTCGAACGAAGTATGGTGTTAAACCTCCTGATAGGTGGTGTATTAAACGTTGGTATAAACAGTTTACAGAGAATGGGTGTTTGTGCAAAGGGAAAAGTTCTGGACGGCCGAGAACGAGTGATGAAAATGTAGCACGCATCCAGCAAGCATTTGTTCACAGCCCAGGAAAATCGACTCGCAGAGCTAGCAGAGAGCTGCAAATTCCACAATCAACTGTATGGAGAGTCCTACGAAAAAGGTTAGTTATGAAACCTGAACGTCAACTACCCGAGGCGATGGATCGGCCGCCAGGCAGCCCGTGACAGAGCACTTCATCACTGGCCTCCAAGAAGCCCTGATCTTTCCCCCTGCGATTTTTTTTTATGGGGGTATGTTAAGGATATGGTGTTTCGGCCACCTCTCCCAGCCACCATTGATGATTTGAAACGAGAAATAACAGCAGATATCCAAACTGTTACGCCTGATATGCTACAGAGAGTGTGGAACGAGTTGGAGTATCGGGTTGATATTGCTCGTGTGTCTGGATGGGCCATATTGAACATCTCTGAACTTGTTTTTGAGTGAAAAAAACCTTTTTAAATACTCTTTGTAATGATGTATAACAGAAGGTTATATTATGTTTCTTTCATTAATTTTAAAGTTGTGGTATTCTTTTTGAATCACCCTGTATAATGGAATGAATGTCTAATTTTGAAAAGTCGTCTCGATGGCGATGTGATGTTTGGAACAGGAGGTGGCGTGCGGCGTACAGGTGCAGTGCGACATGGCACCGCGGGCTGAGAAGGTCCCGCCCCTCGCAGCCGCTGGCGGTGGCTGTGGTGGGGACGCATCTCGTTGCGATCAGCTGTTGCCGCTTGCGCCGTTCTTCTGTCTGGACTGGCTGGCAACGTTTCGCTTGTCGCAGTCACGACAACCGCGCAAACATGAAAAAGCATCGTATTGGGCACTAAAATTCTTATCAGATAAGGTGTTGTTGCTGGAAATAAGCTCGTTATTTGCGCATTCGTGCTCTTCATTTATGCTTAATGGTGCGTGTCGTGCGTGCTACGTAGATTCGTGGTCGTGTCACAGTCCAGTTTTCGTACATTTCTGGGTTTCTCGCAACCACACGCAGTTTGGTACTCATAATTGTAAGACATCCTAGTAAAGTTCTCCACACTTTCACCTCCATATTTGTCCCACGCACTGTGGCGAGTGTCTATATACATGGATAGTAAATCGGTGCTATAATTTTTTTTCCAGTTGGTCACCCTACTCACTTCATTGTACATCCGTAGTTTTACCACAGCTGTGTTTTTATCCGAGGAGATTTACTGTATCACACGACGAACACAGTTTCATCATTCCACATCACCCTTAAACAACTTCGTCCTTACGGACTAGGCATGTGTATATGTTTAATTCTATTTATAACGGTGCAAAATGAACTCTCTGATACATCATTCTTCACTTTATTGGTTGTTAAATACACTTAACGCACAAGTTTTTGTTTCACTCGGGCACCTTACGTGTCACGCATACAAAGTTCGTTCACTGTTCACTTTTACAAAACACTTCTTAGTATCACTTCACAGTCACGGGTTTGCGTCTTTGTGAAAATGAGGCTTTTACTCAAGATTATATATATATATATATATATATATATATATATATATATATATATATATATATATATATCCTTAGGCTGGTTCGGTTTAAGTAGTTCTAAGCTATGGGGGACTGATGACCTCACATGTCAAGTCCCATAGTGCTCAGAGCCATTTGAACGATTTGACCATTGTTCTGTTTCGGCATGTGAGATTAGTTACCATCAATTAAAAATTAAAATGTATATATATATATATATATATATATATATATATATATATATATATATATATATATACACTCCTGGAAATGGAAAAAAGAACACATTGTCACCGGTGTGTCAGACCCACCATACTTGCTCCGGACACTGCGAGAGGGCTGTACAAGCAATGATCACACGCACGGCACAGCGGACACACCAGGAACCGCGGTGTTGGCCGTCGAATGGCGCTAGCTGCGCAGCATTTGTGCACCGCCGCCGTCAGTGTCAGCCAGTTTGCCGTGGCATACGGAGCTCCATCGCAGTCTTTAACACTGGTAGCATGCCGCGACAGCGTGGACGTGAACCGTATGTGCAGTTGACGGACTTTGGGCGAGGGCGTATAGTGGGCATGCGGGAGGCCGGGTGGACGTACCGCCGAATTGCTCAACACGTGGGGCGTGAGGTCTCCACAGTACATCGATGTTGTCGCCAGTGGTCGGCGGAAGGTGCACGTGCCCGTCGACCTGGGACCGGACCGCAGCGACGCACGGATGCACCGTAGGATCCTACGCTGTGCCGTAGGGGACCGCACCGCCACTTCCCAGCAAATTAGGGACACTGTTGCTCCTGGGGTATCGGCGAGGACCATTCGCAACCGTCTCCATGAAGCTGGGCTACGGTTCCGCACACCGTTAGGCCGTCTTCCGCTCACGCCCCAACATCGTGCAGCCCGCCTCCAGTGGTGTTGCGACAGGCGTGAATGGAGGGACGAATGGAGACGTGTCGGCTTCAGCGATGAGAGTCGCTTCTGTCTTGGTGCCAATGATGGTCGTATGCGTGTTTGGCGCCGTGCAGGTGAGCGCCACAATCAGGACTGCATACGACCGAGGCACACAGGGCCAACACCCGGCATCATGCTGTGGGGAGCGATCTCCTACACTGGCCGTACACCACTGGTGATCGTCGAGGGGACACTGAATAGTGCACGGTACATCCAAACCGTCATCGAACCCATCGTTCTACCATTCCTAGACCGGCAAGGGAACTTGCTGTTCCAACAGGACAATGCACGTCCGCATGTATCCCGTGCCACCCAACGTGCTCTAGAAGGTGTAAGTCAACTACCCTGGCCAGCAAGATCTCCGGATCTGTCCCCCATTGAGCATGTTTGGGACTGGATGAAGCGTCGTCTCACGCGGTCTGCACGTCCAGCACGAACGCTGGTCCAACTGAGGCGCCAGGTGGAAATGGCATGGCAAGCCGTTCCACAGGACTACATCCAGCATCTCTACGATCGTCTCCATGGGAGAATAGCAGCCTGCATTGCTGCGAAAGGTGGCTATACACTGTACTAGTGCCGACATTGTGCATGCTCTGTTGCCTGTGTCTATGTGCCTGTGGTTCTGTCAGTGTGATCATGTGATGTATCTGACCCCAGGAATGTGTCAATAAAGTTTCCCCTTCCTGGGACAATGAATTCACGGTGTTCTTATTTCAATTTCTAGGAGTGTATATATCAGTCTTTAATTGATGGTAACTAGTCTTTAATTGATGGTAACTAATCCCACATGCCGAAACAGAACAATGGTCAAATCGTTCAAATGGCTCTGAGCACTATGGGACTTGCCGGCCGCGGTGGTCTCGCGGTTCTAGGCGCGCAGTCCGGAACCGTGCGACTGCTACGGTCGCAGGTTCGAATCCTGCCTCGGGCATGGATGTGTGTGATGTCCTTAGGTTAGTTAGGTTTAAGTAGTTCTAAGTTCTAGGGGACTGATGACCAAAGCAGTTGAGTCCCATAGTGCTCAGAGCCATTTGAACCATTTTGAACTATGGGACTTGACATGTGAGGTCATCAGTCCCCCATAACTTAGAACTACTTAGACCGAACCAGCCTAAGGACATCACACACAACCATGCCCGAGGCAGGATTCGAACCTGCTACCCTAGCGGTCGCGCCGTTCCAGACTGAAATGCCTAGAACCGCTCGGCCACGCCGGCCAACAGAACAATGGTCATTATGGAGTGTACTTGTGTGCTCTGTTTCACAGTTTGGGCATACCGATTGAAGCAGTGTATTCCTAACTTAATCAGAGGACACGGATGAGTGTATCTAAAATCCTTAGCTAATAAACACTTAACACTCATCCAACGAAACGAGATTAAAAGATGCATCGAAATGCATAGGCTGTCCAAAACGGACTTCTCTGACCGGTAGAGAATTGCAAAATCACACCTACCCAGAATTCTCTGATACTATAATGGACAAAAGAACAATAAGTAACCTCAGAGGCATGCTTATCGTGTAACGTGCCAACTGGCGGTACTCAAGGTCGAACTCACAACGACAACGGATCCTACTGTACCAACGTCACTATGCCGCTGATGTATGGCTTCCTGCCGCGCAAAATTGCTTGAACGAACCAATGACCAATACAGCATGAATTTGGTACAGTTTTAATTTTACCGTCGATGTTATGACTGTGGATCGTTATTAGTTTCCAGAAGATTCCAGTCGTAGCGGAGCGCCTGGCAAAGACTCGAAATCTAGCTCGTACCCAAGTTGCACTCTTAAAAGACAAATTGAAGACGTATCAACCGTCGGATAATTAATACTGTGGCAATCATAAACATTGACGAGATGGCAGACTCAAATGTCGAATAATAATAAACAGCACCTTTACTGTACACAACGTCGTAATCGTACAGTGACACTATTACACCACGAATAGACACGCTAAAACATACCAATGACACTGACAAACAATATCGAGCAGCAATTACGAGGCAGGCAGATTTCGGTAACAACTCCCGTTATCGTACTATCGGACAAAACAAAGCACCAAACCACTTTAAATACAATACCTGTTTATACGTATTATGTCATGCTAAATGTTACCTCTAGCTTGTAATCGTTCTCACACACCACAAAATTCTCACAACACAGCACACTACCTCTGGAAAAATCTCGTAATCTTTTAATTACTGCCGGCTGTTGTGGCCGAGCGGTTCTAGGTGCTTCAGTCTGGAACCGCGCGACCGCAACGGTCGTAGGTTCGAATCCTGCCTCGGGAATGGATATGTGTTACGTCCTTAGGTTAGTTAGGTTTAAGTAATTCTATGTTCTAATTGGTCTGATGACCTCAGATGTTAAGTCCCTAAGTGCTCAGAGCCATTTGAACCATTTTTGAGGATGAAGTCCTTTTACTTTTAAGGTCCTAGGATGTGCCGGGATATAACATCCATCATGTGGAATGCTTGTTATTATATACGGACCGTTATGCAATAACTGCCACTTACTGTTAACTTTTTTTAGTATTAGAGGATATGGGATGAACACTCAGTAAGACCTGTTCGCCTGTTTGGTGCACATGAACAGTCTTAGTCGAGCGAGCATACCTTATCCTCCTGGCTTCAGCTTTTTCATCCAAAGAGTTCAGCGCTTTTGATAACAGGACTGCCAGTAGCTGGCACGGAGATCGAAGCTAGTTAGATACCAAACACCATGGAACATCTGTATTTGCTCCCCCACTCTCCCCCACACTGTTCGCACAACTATAGTAAGTACAAGCGGATGCTTTTGTCCGACTTGGGTACCTCGACCAAGGGGCTGTATATGGGGATAACGAAGTCTCAATTATCCCCCACTGCATCACTCTTTGTATCTCCTTATACACAGCCTCCTTTATTCCACGACACCGAGTAAGCGACTCGACAGTAAGTTTCGTGCAGCTTTTCTACCATGTCGTACATGTATACATTTATTGTACTGGGTATTGCAATGGAAACCGTGGCCTATCCTTTAAGCAAATGTGCGAGTTGTTGTTGCTGCTGAGTGCCAAGATAGCATGATTCAGTAACTTTATGCTCGATTTACAGACAAATTCCGCATATCTCGTCGTATACCGTCAAATTTCATACGAGGATATTCTTCCCCGGTATACTCTCTTGCAATGTGTACGAGCTGCTGTGCACCATACGTCACTATTAGCCCTCGGAAATACTGTTCGTGAAAGGCCTTAGTAGTGATTAATGCCAGTTCTAACCTTCTGCCATTATTCCTCAATGAATAGCGGGCATAAGAAAGGTGCTATTAACATTCGATGCTTTATTTTTCGAATAGCCGTTTGATTGATTCACATGTGACTCATTCTGTTTTGCATCCTCTTGAATCAAGTCTAGTGAATCGATTGCAGCCATAAATAAGTCAAGCTCGGTTCTGGAACGTGGAATAACTATTCCCTAAACGAAATTGGCAATTTTCCTTTCTGGATTCTTAGAATGTCCCTTGCCGACATCGGATCTTTCCAGTAGCGCGTCTTGTTCAAATATTTTTCAGAAACCTATGTATGTTTCCTTGACGTGGGTTGTATATTTCCAGATTGTAAACTTATTTTCGAAGACGCTCTTTGGTGTCTTCGACCAAAATTTACCTAAAAATGCCTTTTCCAATTCAGTAAAAGTTTCTTAATTATCCGGTGTCTCCATTGTCTCCCGTTATGAAAGAAACGACAAGCTACACTTTTTGGCATTCACTCCACGAATTAGGTAAAACATTCCGAAAACTTTTAATAAAAATGACAGAATGTGTTGTCGTTTTCTCTTCAGAAAACGTTTGGAAGTGGTGGTGCTTAAATAACGTCTCTTCATGTTTTAAATGAGCCAATGTTGGCACCGCGGCAGCCGACTGCGGCGGCACAACGATATGATTTTTACAGAACTGGGTTGTTACCAACATTCTCGTACTGCATGTTTTGAACTGGCCTGTTGCTGTATTGGTGGCTGTTACCAGGGCTAACATTTTGTACCGTATTGCCGCATACATTTAAGTTATTTTCTGACTCAGTTCTCGGCATTTTCAAATCACACATGTTACGTGGGAGAGAATCTCAATGTTCGTTCTCGTCGTTTGATGGATTAATATTCGAACGCAGTAGAGCAGCAACTACCTTCGTCTCTACTTTCTGTTCGAAGTTCCTAGTTAAATCGTCTACCCTCTTTACTACGCTCTTAATATTCTTTTCAAAGCATTCTTGAACTTCGCTCAATCTTTCAAGTTTCGCGTCAAGTGTGTTCACATTCTGAGATAAGCCCTGTGTTTTAGTGACCACTTCATCTAACTTTAACTCTATCCTTTTTATATCTTCGGAGATCTGACCAATAATATGCTCATTCTGTGCCTCAAGTTATTTAATTCCTCTGCAAAGAGTCAGTCTCTCTCTCTCTGTCTCTTTCTCTTACCTTTCCTCTTCGGGTAAACGCTCCTTTTCTTCGCGTACCTTCTCCCTATTTCGACAATTCTCTTCAAGTTTCTTTTCGCTCTGCTTGATAGTTTCCTTTACCGAGTCCAATAAAAGTCTGTCTTTCTCTTCTCTTGTCCTTCTTTCTCTTTCGCATCAATTTAGGCAAAGAGTAACGTAAAAAATCACTCCCGACTACTGGGGTTGACAAAGCATTTATAGTCACCGCTGTAATAAAGTTACTTTCCGTTGAAGTACCTGATTTGCTATTAGTTTTCTGTACACTTATAGCAGACACTATACATTCATGTGCCGAATCAAATTCCGACTCCTGCACGTCGTGATCTACATCTGTCTCTCCTGGCTCCAAATTATCGATCTCAGAGTCAGCTTAATCAGTTCCGTGAAATGGCTTCTCGCGGTTATTATTTGTATCCTCAACGTTTCCTACTTCGTCTGCTTTCACACTTACCACTTTCTTAGGTCGTCGTATATTTACACACAACGTACAATAAATCACTTTGACAAATAAAATCATATATAAATAAATCACTGACTCTAGTTTCTGTGTATCACTTTCTCCAAAGGCCAGAAATTACTTACAATCACTGTTAAAAACTTCCCCAAGAAAATGCTACGCTTGATCTGCATTAAGTGGAGCAAGATGCTTTAAATATGATAAGCTGCCTGCACTGAAACACAGAAATGCATACCCCCCAAATTTACTAATTGCTTAGTTAGCAGAATTTTGGGAGCACACGTTCGTGTCCTTACCTTGACAGTTAGCAGACAGGTTTGCAGTTTGAAGGTCACCGATCAATTCTCAGATTCCTATTTACATCTCTCCTTAATGCAGCAATGTACGAATACTCGCTTATTGTTATTGGTTGTTAAGTACATGAAAGAAAAATACAGTACACATTAGTACATAATACAAATATTATATTGTGGTACATGCCGTATGTTAGCGTGCCATATATTGTGTTTACCGTGTTGTGGCGTGTAGAACGTCTGTTCTGGCTTAACCGCAAGCGCCGGAACGAAGATGCAGTGCGCAAGACCAGAGAAGGCGGTGAGGAAACGGCGGCCAATGGTGCGCAGTATTGGACCGCGCCGCGCCAAGAGCGACACCTAGGAGGAGAGAATATGAGTGACGCTCCTGCTAGCCTCGGCAGCGCAGATCTGTACCGGATCGCGGACGTTAGTTATCAGTGACGTGTGTCAACTCGCCTAAACATTTCACATATCAACGACTCTAAATTATATTGCAAGTCGCCCCACGTTTGCGACTACTATTTGTAATCTCCAAAGTTAAGTATTGTCAGTTGCTTTCTAGAAATAAAACTACTAATGTTATTTGTTTGAATTGTTGTATAGCATTCCGAGAACGTTGCATCCCGTAGGCACACTATTAGAGACGCATGTGCAAGACCCCACAACTGGCGACGAGTCTTACAACCGAACTACGGGGCTGTCGGCCATGGACTTATGTTTCCTTTTTTCTTTTTTTTTTTTCTTTTCTTTATATGCTGGTGCCTTAATCTTCTCTTGTCTTTCCTTTGCAGGTGCGCGTATTGCTTTGTTTCTTGTCGATGTTGATAATCAGTGTTTTGAGGTGGGCGTTCCGGATAATTTCTTTGATTTTGTCGTTCGTTACCTTGTTTGCCTTCTATATTTTTTGTATTTCTGTCTTCCAGTATGGCCACCCCACCTGTCCCGGCCCTTGCTCAGGGGCCGCAGCTGCACGCGTTAGACGCCACACAGCTAATGTAGTTGTTTCAGTTTCAGACGAATCAAATTTCTTCTCTGCTCAACACAGGGCAGCGGCTCCTCGCCAACGCTGCGCACCCAACAGAACAAGCACCGCGCACTACAGCTGCTATACCACCTTTCCAACTGTTTAGTGAACAAGACGAAGAATGTCTGTAGTGGCTGCATCACTTCAATGCGCATATGGCAGTTCACAACGTTCCAGGTACTGTGAAACTTCCCTATCTATTATCCACGGCGGGAAGTGCAGTGTTCAAATTAATTCAAAAACTCTTTCCTACGCCATTCCTAGTGAACTGTCATACGAACAAGTAATCGCTTCGTTAACTATTATGACCAGCAAGTGAATGTGGTAGCAGCTAGATATGAATTCTTTAATTGCAAAAAACGGTCAGAACCAACTTATCGCGAGTAGGTAACAGATTTGCAGGGTATGACCAGGAAATGCAAATTCATATGTGCTTGCGGTTCTTTATATACAAATGTGATGTTGCGTGATGCAATCGTGTACAGTGTGCCTGATATCAAAATGAGAGGACAAATTTTGAAACAGTCCGCTCCACCACTTTAGCAGGTAGTGTAAATACTAGATCAGTACGATTCCGGTGCCTTGTCGGCTCATACATCTGAACAGCCAGCTATTTGTCGGGTTGAATCGCATAGCTGTGATCGCCCCGTTCCGCACCGGCGACGTGGGCTAGCAACGCCGGGTAAACAACCTTCCATGCCACCTAAGCAGTTCCCTAAACAGGCGGCTACACAGGCGAACGGAATTAAGTCTTGCCCTCGCTGTTATGCGCGGCAAGAACGCCAAGACTGCCCCTCCCGACGAGCTCAATTTTACTCTTGTGGTAGGAAAGGAAATATGCAATCGGTATGTTTGCAACGGAACAATCTTAAGAATTCAGCCCAGTCACGAAACTCTCGTCACAAGGCTCATGTCATTAATGCAGTATATTCTAAGTCTGCAACTAGCAAGCGTGCAGTTTCGTCAGTGATACGTCAGTAAAACAAACCTTTTGTTCATTTACTTATTTGTGGGAAACGTGGTAAATTTAGTAGGACAAGGGTGCCTCTGTCACTTTTCTCACGCCATTCTAAAACGAGCGCGCAATTAACGGCTTGTAATGCACAACACATGTACTTTGCCTGCCTTGTATCGCTCGCATAAACTAAAAGTGACTTTTACAGTGCTACAATCACACGAGCGTGAAATCATATTTGGTCTTTATTCTTTTGACTTGTTTGGCTTTAACACTTAACTGCCCTAGTGGGGTCCTGGAGAACCCCAGGACATATGAATACAATACATAGTATATGAACGGAACTACAGATGGCGCCTGTGTTCTTTGTAGTCCTCTGTGAAGTGATGTCGTTTAACGCGGAGTGTAAGATGCGGTGTGTGATAAAGAGAAAGAAGTCTCAGAATATCCGACCAGAGTATTTTTGAAGTTTTTTTTCATTATCTCAGTTAGTGTTTTACGCGACGAAGTCTTAGAGTACTTCAAAAACACCAAAATTTCACTGATGACGTCAATTTTTAAGGTTATGTGAGTATTTACGTATTATGTTTCAGAATGGCGTAATCACAGTCATTAACAGATGACGAAGTGGAAAAAATAGTGAATGATCCTGCGTTTTTGCAATCTGATGAGGAGAGGACAGCACATGAGGATGAATTTATACTAGGTGATCATGATTCCATCTCTGAAATTACCTCAAAAGTAGTTCTGGAGAAGCAGATGAAGAGGCGTCTATGAGGCCGTCCACTGACAAATATTTTTTTGGAAAAAAGCAGTGCTACAAGTGGTCAAAAGAAGCTCCTCCGACAACTCGTACCCGTGCTCACAATATCGTTAGTCGCCTTCCGGGATTAAGCCGTGAAGCAATAACGCTTGATTCAACTGACATATTATCTTCTTGGGATTTGTTCATTACTGAAGATTTATTACAACTAATACTCGCCAACACAAACGTCAAGATACATGCCATGTCAAGCAAATACAAAGCTCCTCAACCAGCATTCATAAAGCCGCTAGATATAATAGAACTGAGAGCATTTCGAAGTATCCTTTATTTATCTGGAGTAACAAAATATAATCACGAAAATGTTGTTGGACGTTTTGCTAATGATGGAACTGGTCGTGGCGTGTTTCGAGTCACTATGAGCGTTCATAAATCTTTATTCATTTTGTCTTCTTTGCGTTCCGATTGTGCTACTACAAGAGATGCTATGGAAGCTGATGACAGACTTGCAGCTACTAGAGATGTCTGGGGACTCTTTACAGACAAATCTCAAAAGCATTATACTCCAGGAGCGAACGGGACAATCAATGAAATGTTAGTATCCTTTCGTGGGAGGTGCAAATTTTGTATGTATATGCATAAGAAGCCAGTCAAATACGGCCTCAAAGTTATGTGCCTTTGTGATTCACTAACATTCTATTTATGCAATGCACGCCGGCAGAGCCTTGCTGTGCAGCAAGATGTAATTCTTGTTCAAAATGACGGTGGACAGTCACGTGTGTTAATTCCTAAAGTTTTGCAAAAAGAAGTGTTGCAGTTACTTCACCAAGGACACTGTGGGATTGTTTGTGCGAAACAGTGAGCACTGTACTTGGCAGGTCATGGACGCCTAGATAGAACAGATGACGTCACAGTGCCCCGCATGTGCGGAAAATCAGTCCGCTCCGCGACAAAAGTTCTCTGCTTGGCCTAAGTCGCAATCGCCATGGCAACTTGTGCACACAGACTTTGCGGGACCATTTTGGAACACTCGCTGATTGATTGTGATTGACTCGTATAGCAAGTTTCCTTTCGCTATGCCCATGAACTCGACAACGTCATGTAGCGCTATTCAAGTGTTGTCATGGATTTTTTGCCTAGAAGGTTTATCTGAAGTAATAGTGCCACAGAACGGACCTAAGTTCACGTCTCATGAATTTGAAACATTCTGTGAACGCAATGGCATACAGCCTCTAACTAATGGTTCAAATGGCTCTGAGCACTATGGGACTTAACATCTATGGTCATCAGTCCCCTAGAACTTAGAGCTACTTAAACCTAACTAACCTAAGGACAGCACACAACACCCAGCCATCACGAGGCAGAGAAAATCCCTGACCCCGCCGGGAATCGAACCCGGGAACCCGGGCGTGGGAAGCGAGAACGCTACCGCACGACCACGAGATGCGGGCAGCCTCTAACTAGTGCACCGTTCCATCCACAGTCAAACGGCGAAGCGGAACGTTTTGTCAGAACATTCAAGCAGCAGATGGCCAAACTTCTCTCCGCACACAACTGTTTCTCGTCTCGCATCTTTCGCACCCACGAGATGGACCATCACCGGCGGAATTGCTTCACGGTCGCTTCCATCGCACACTGTTCCACCTCCTCCACTCTCCTCAGCATCCGTCACCGCAGGAAGGCCGCAAGTATCGATTCGCGCCGCATGATATTGTCTTTCACCGGGTTTTAAGCGGTAGCAGACGGTGGGTGCGAGGTGAGATCGTCCGTCGACTTGGTGCTTGCTTGTATCTTGTTTTAGGACCAGATGGTTTGCATCACCGCATTCAAAATCAACTTCGCCTTCAGTCTCTCTTACCTCAGGTGCACGAGTCCAGAGGGCAGTGCGGCCACAGCAACTGCCAGAGGATGTCATCACGACATCGTGGGACGACCTCATGGAGACGGAGCCTTCGCCTTCTCGGCCTCTTCTCGCCCTACTGACGGAGCTGGACCCGCCCACACGGCAGCAGTCGCCGCCTTCTTCCTCTGGCTCGTGGCAGCACGAGGTGGACGCGTACCCTTCTGGTCGTTTTCTGGGGGAAGTTCTCGTCAGAGCGCAGGCCGGATGGCGGGATACTGCCGGAAGCTTGACGTCCCCTGCAGCCACAGCTTCCGGCCCGTCGAGGCGCCCCCCTCCTGCATCACCCGCCGTGGTCGCACTCCATACACGACGACGGTCCATCGCTATGGAGGGGGAGGAATGTTATGGCGTAACCACAAGCGCCGGAACGAAGATGCAGTACGCAAGGCGGTGAGAAAACGGCGGCCAATGGTGCGTGCAATTGGACTACACCATGCCAAGAGCGACACCTGGAAGAAGGGAATATAAGCAACGCTCCTTCCAACATCAGCCGCGCAGATCAGCACCGGATCGCGGACGTTAGTTATCAGTGACGTGTGTCAACTCGCCTAAACATTTCACATATGAAGGACTCTAAATTATATTGCAAGTCGCTCTTCGTTTGTGACTACTATTTTTAAATCTCCAGTGTTAAATATTGTCAATGCTTTCTAGAAATAAAACCACTAATGTTATTTGTTTGATTTGTTGTATAGCATTCTGAGAACACTGCATCTCGTAGGCACCCTATTAGTGACGAGCGGCCAAGACACCAAAATGTCTGTCTATATGAATTGTGTTATTGTTTTAATGTATTGTACAGACATGCAAACGCTGCGAAATGTAGCGTACGAATCTCATAAACCTTGTTTGCGTACAGTAAATCATTGGATGTGAGTCTAGTTTAATGTTGTTTGAGTAATATGTTACGTTAAACTTTCAAGATATGCACTGAAAACTATATGCGAGGACCTTGAATGTATGAAAAGCAGGTAGTTATCTTTACCTTTGAAACTTACTTTAAACTGAGGTAGCATGTACATACGTAATAGCAGTTCTCTTTGATGGTAAGGTTCCATTAATTTTTCATCTACTTTATCAGGAAATGCATCTCACCTACACGCACAAACTATAACCTCACGGTATTATTCTGTCTATGGTGGGTAGAGCTGTAAGTTGTGAAATGATGCACTGAAAAATATTTTTTGGTCATCAGTCTACTGACTGGTTTGATGCGGCCCGCCACGAATTCCTTTCCTGTGCTAACCTCTTCATCTCAGAGTAGCACTTGCAACCTACGTCCTCAATTATTTGCTTGACGTATTCCAATCTCTGTCTTCCTCTACAGTTTTTGCCTTCTACAGCTCCCTCTAGTACCATGGAAGTCATTCCCTCATGTCTTAGCAGATGTCCTATCATTCTGTCCCTTCTCCTTATCAGTGTTTTCCACATATTCTTTCCTCTCCGATTCTGCGTAGAACCTCCTCATTCCTTACCTTATCAGTCCACCTAATTTTCAACATTCGTCTATAGCACCAAATCTCAAATGCTTCGATTCTCTTCTGTTCCGGTTTTCCCACAGTCCATGTTTCACTACCATACAATGCTGTACTCCAGACGTACATCCTTAGAAATTTCTTCCTCAAATTAAGGCCGGTATTTGATATTAGTAGACTTCTCTTGGCCAGAAATGCCTTTTTTTGCCATAGAGAGTCTGCTTTTGATGTCCTCCTTGCTCCGTCCGTCATTGGTTATTTTACTGCCTAGGTAGCAGAATTCCTTAACTTCATTGACTTCGTGACCATCAATCCTGATGTTAAGTTTCTCGCTGTTCTCATTTCTACTACTTCTCATTACCTTCGTCTTTCTCCGATTTACTCTCAAACCATACTGTGTACTCACTAGACTGTTCATTCCGTTCAGCAGATCATTTCATTCTTCTTCACTTTCACTCAGGATAGCAATGTCATCAGCGAATCGTATCATTGATATCCTTTCACCTTGTATTTTAATTCCACTTCTGAACCTTTCTTTTATTTCCATCATTGCTTCCTCGATGTACAGATTGAAGAGTAGGGGCGAAAGGCTACAGCCTTGTCTTACACCCTTCTTAATACGAGCACTTCGTTCTTGATCGTCCACTCTTATTATTCCCTCTTGGTTGTTGTACATATTGTATATGACCCGTCTCTCCCTACAGCTTACCCCTACTTTTTCAGAATCTCGAACAGCTTGCACCATTTTATATTGTCGAACGCTTTTTCCAGGTCGACAAATCCTATGAAAGTGTCTTGATTTTTCTTTAGCCTTGCTTCCATTATTAGCCGTAACGTCAGAATTGCCTCTCTCGTCCCTTTACTTTTCCTAAAGCCAAACTGATCGTAACCTAGCGCATTCTCAATTTTCTTTTCCATTCTTCTGTATATTATTCTTGTAAGCAGCTTCGATGCATGAGCTGTTAAGTTGATTGTGCGATAATTCTCGCACTTGTCAGCTCTTGCCGTCTTCGGAATTGTGTGGATGATGCTTTTCCGAAAGTCAGATGGTATGTCGCCAGACTCATATATTCTACACACCAACGTGAATAGTCGTTTTGTTGCAACATCCCCCAATGATTTTAGAAATTCTGATGGAATGTTATCTATCCCTTCTGCCTTATTTGACCGTAAGTCCTCCAGAGCTCTTTTAAATTCCGATTCTAATACTGGATCCCCTATCTCTTCTAAATCGACTCCTGTTTTTTCTTCTATCGCATCAGAAAAATCCTCACCCTCATAGAGGCTTTCAATGTATTCTTTCCACCTATCTGCTCTCTCCTCTGCATTTAACAGTGGAATTCTCGTTGCACTCATAATGTTACCTAAGTTGCTTTTAATGTCACCAAAGGTTGTTTTGACTTTCCTGTATGCTGAGTCTGTCCTTCCGACAATCATATCTTTTTCGATGTCTTCACATTTTTCCTGCAGCCATTTCGTCTTAGCTTCCCTGCACTTCCTATTTATTTCATTCCTCAGCGACTTGTATTTCTGTATTCCTGATTTTCCCGGAACATGTTTGTACTTCCTCCTTTCATCAATCAACTGAAGTATTTCTTCTGTTACCCATGGTTTCTTCGCAGCTACCTTCTTTGTACCTATGTTTTCCTTCCCAACTTCTGTGATGGCCCTTTTTAGACATGTCCATTCCTCTTCAACTGTACTGCCTACTGCGCTATTCCTTATTGCTGTATCTATAGCGTTAGAGAACTTCAAACGTATCTCGTCATTCCTTAGTACTTCCGTATCCCACTTCTTTGCGTATTGATTCTTCCTGACTAATGTCTTGAACTTCAGCCTACTCTTCATCACTACTATATTGTGATCTGAGTCTATATCTGCTCCTGGGTACGCCTTACAATCCAGTATCTGATTTCGGAATCTCTGTCTGACCATGATGTAATCTAATTGAAATCTTCCCGTATCTCCCGGCCTTTTCCAAGTATACCTCCTCCTCTTGTGATTCTTGAACAGGGTATTCGCTATTACTAGCTGAAACTTGTTACAGAACTCCATTAGTCTTTCTCCTCTTTCATTCCTCGTCCCAAGCCCTTATTCTCCTGTAACCTTTTCTTCTACTCCTTCCCCTACAACTGCATTCCAGTCGTCCATGACTATTAGATTTTCGTCTCCCTTTACATACTGCATTACCCTTGCAATATCCTCATACACTTTCTCTATCTGTTCATCTTCAGCTTGCGACGTCGGCATGTATACCTGAACTATCGTTGTCGGTGTTGGTCTGCTGTCGATTCTGATTAGAACAACCTGGTCACTGTTCACAGTAACTCACCCTCTGCCCTACCTTCCTATTCATAACGAATCCTACACCTGTTATACCATTTTCTGCTGCTGTTGATATTATCCGATACTCATCTGACCAGAAATCCTTGTCTTCCTTCCTCTTCACTTCACTGACCCCTACTATATATAGATTGAGCCTTTGCATTTCCCTTTTCAGATTTTCTAGTTTCCCTACCACGTTCAAGCTTCTGACATTCCACGCCCCGACTCCTAGAACGTTATCCTTTCGTTGATTATTCAATCTTTTTCTCATGGTAACCTCCCCCTTGGCAGTCCCCTCTCGGAGATCCGAATGGGGGACTATTCCGGAATCTTTTGGCAATGGAGAGATCATCATGACAGTTCTTCAATTACAGGCCACACGTCCTGTGGATACACGTTACGTGTCTTTAATGCAGTGGTTTCCATTGCCTTCTACATCCTCATGTCGTTGATCATTGCTGATTCTTCCGCCTTTAGGGGCAATTTCCCACCTCTAGGACAAGAGAGTGCCCTGAACTCTATCCGCTCCTCCGCCCTCTTTGACAAGGCCGTTGGCAGAATGAGGCTGACTTCTTATGCCGGAAGTCTTCGGCCGCCAATGCTGATTATTTATCAAAATTTAGGCAGTGGCGGGGATCGAACCCAGGACCGAAGACGTTTTGATTATGAATCAAAGACGTTACCCCTAGACCACGGTGATCAAAAAAGTACCTAATGTTAATTACAGTATTGGAACTTTGTATGTGTTATTGACGGACCTCTTCTTAGTAAAGATATAGATGTCGGGATGAGACTGAGACCAGAGACCTGACCATCAATTATTCCATCATCGGACATAGATGGTCCCACTCCATCTCAGTATCCTGCACTTTAGCACTGCATTGAACATTTTCGATTTCTATTATAAATTTGCAATGACTATGCGATGCTATGCTTTCATTTCTACATTTAGATCAACTAGTAGTCAGTTGATAATAGTGGCAGAGAACCGTATACTGAGACCACTTCGGTGCAGCTCAACGAGATGTGATGCAGACAATGGACACTCAATGATAGGGAATGAAAAACCTCAGGAAAGTAATTCCTATTTAATATTGTTGCCATGTTGCGTCAAGCACCAACGGGAAATTCAGTTAATGTTAGCTTGTATTATAATTTAGTAGTGATGAACGGCAGATTAAAGAAGTATTCCGGAAGAATCAATTAACAAACCAATCGGTTACTAGAGTTCCAAGAAACATTGATGTGCTTTCGATGGCCTCTGCGATATGAACTACCACAGCAGGTAATTCATATGAACAGTAATAGACATCTACAAAATCGACAAGCACAAAGGTTGCAGAGAAAACTGGAGACATAGAAACACAGGGAAGAAATTGAGCGCAAGAGAAGAAATATTTGATATGATTGGTAAAAGATGGAAATACAAGTGTTTTGCAAAAGAACGGAAGTCAGCAACACAAATCACTTAGCAATAAAATTAATGTCCAACGCAAGGGATCTACATCAAAATACAGGAAGAATATGAAGAAATTGGAAATGGTGTGGTCATCGGAAGAACAGACTCAATATACACAAAATTCAAAGTAACTTTTGCAGTACCTGAAAGCAAAGACATCAGCATCAAAAATGGAAGCTAAATTTCACTGTTAAATGCAGAGAAGAGCGCAGATTGATGTATAGAGTACACCGACCGTCTCTACGAACTACATTGTTAGAAAACATGGTAGAAGATGCAGTCAGCGTCGATGTGGACGACGAAGGGGATACGTAGAGTCATAATCTGACAGTGCACTGGAAGACTAGCGGTGAAACAAGGGAGAAGTGACAGGAAAACGAAAACCAAACGATAATTTAAATTAGTATGAAGAATCAATGAAAATCTTCTAGGATTACCAGCCGCGTCACTCGATCTTTCGGTGGTTGTTCAAAATGGTTCAAATGGCTCTGAGCACTATGGGACTTAACTTCTGAGGTCATCAGTCTCCTAGAACTCAGAACTACTTAAACGTAACTAACCTGAGGACATCACACACATCCATGAACGAGGCAGGAAACGAACCTGCGACCGTAGCGGTCGCGCGGTTCCAGACTGTAGCGCCTAGAACCGCTCAGCCACTCTGGCCGGCTCGGTGGTTGTCTCTGCCATTGTAATCAGTGGCTAAAATCACTGACTGTCGGAGCTGGCACGTTGTTCCGCTTATATAGATGGCGCCGTCCGGGAACCTTCCAGAGAGGGCAGGATTCACGCATTCGCTGAAGACAAGTTGGGCAGCTCCGTGCCGCCGCAGTCCTGAGGCCAACGAGAAAGACACGCCGCGGCGCGTACGTCACGAAGGAAGGGCTGCGCTCGCTCGTTCACTCAACTCAGCAGACGAACCACGTTTCTACACCTGTTAACTCGTAACTAGATGTGTACTTAGGAACGAGAATTGCATGTTCTACTGGAATCGCTGGCCAGTGTGGCCGAGCGGTTCTAGGCGCTACAATCTGGAACCGCGCGACTGCTACGGTCGCAGGTTCGAATCCTGCCTCGGCCATGGATGTGTGTGATGTCCTTAGGTTAATTAGGTTTAAGTAGTTCTAAGTCCTAGGGAACTGATGACCTCAGATGTTAAGTCCCATAGTGCTCAGAGCCATTTGAACCATTTTTTCTTCTGGAATCCGCAATCATGCAGTCTTACTATTATTGGTCCTACAATGATCGAAGTCCATACGGCTACTTATAATTTGTTACGGCTGTGCTGGGGTACAACAAAACTAAAATCAGGCCAAAATGATTATCTCTTGCATAAGGCACCACTTCTTGTATGATATGAGGAACGTTAAGCAGAAGAGAGTAAATGCTAAGAACAAGTTGTTTTACCATTTCTGTATGTCGGATATTGCTCTTACACTAAATTTTTTGTGGTAAAGTTAATCAGTAGGACTTCATAGTAGCAGATTAAAGTAGAAGATGCAATTCTCGTTAGTATGTAAACGCCCAGCTGCTAGTTAACAGGTCTATAAACAAATTTTGTCCGCTGAGCTGAGCGAATGACCGAGTTCAGGACTACCTTCGTGACGCACGCGCCGGGGCCTGTCTTTCTAGTGGGCCTCGCGCAGTACTGAATGACGTCAGATGGTGCGAAGGATCGGCAACACATTTTAAACTGCAGCTCCCGCGTCCGTCTTTGCTTTCGTTCACTGTCGAAAGTCCGACCCCATGTCCTAAGGGATGTACACCGCTGTTCTCCGTTAAATTACTATTGCTGTTTATTCCAATTTCGGGAGTTTCTTTTATAACAGGATCCAAATAAGATGATGTTTCAGCCAAAACTGTATTCATTTGAAATTGTAATTAATGCCGTTTTCTAGATGATGTTCCTCCACGGTCGACCTCTCAAGTTCCCTTTGTTTAACGTGACGTGAGTGCTCTGCACAACTATCAGCAACAGTGCGAATAGTTTCATCTACTGTACGTAACATACACAGGGAACACCATACACGAAGGAACTAAAAGACCTATATGTTCTTTAATGGGGCCTAAGATATCTCTTATCTTGGAGCCTCGCCGGAACACTGGTCTCAGTCCATATCTCTTCAGGACGTGTCCTATCTTGCTAGTACTTGCTCCACAATATAGAAGGAATGCAACCTACTTGGCCCATTCCGCCCATTCTCGTGACATCTTTCGTGGGTAACATCCGGAAGCTTTTGCCATTTCTCGTTTGCTGTAACTGTTTCCTCTGGACACGCGCTTGAAATGCTTAAATTCAGACTTTAAATGGTCGTCGTCAGAAATAATCTTTGACGTGTGTAGTAACGTGTTTATGTAGAACGTGGAGACTAAGCGCTGGATTTACTGTACGAGTGAATATCACTCGCGCAGTCCCGAGTGTAGGACTCACGCAACAACTGTGAGTTCACACAGTTAGCTTGGCTGCTGAAGTTCCTCACATTATGCCCAAGGAGAATCAGCGTACTGATGTTGGATTGGGAAGTGTGGGCCAGTGCCGTGGCCACCAGGTTCTCCCGACCTGACTCCTACAGATTTCCAGTACGAGACACTGATAGACGCTCCAGAAGAGCTGTTTGCCCGCTTGCTTGCAGCTGCAACCATTATTCGTGAAGCGCCTGGTTGTTTTGAGCGTGTTAGACGATCACTGATACATTATTCGTCACTGGCTCCCTCGAGCTAAGCCCTTTTGAAGTCATTAAGTGCCATAACGACCTTAAAGCACAGTTTGTGCCATCAAGTTTAAATGCATTCTGCCGCGCGGAGTGGCCGCGCGGTTAGAGGCGCCATGTCACTAATCGTGCGGCCTCTCCTGCCGAGGGTCGTGTCCTCCCTCGGGCATGGGTGTGAGTGTTGTCCTTCGTGTTAACTTAGTTTAAGTAGTGTGTAAGAATAGGGACCGATGACCTCAGCAGTTAGGTCGCTTAGGAATTCACACACACACAAATGCCTTCTCAGAACGTCCATTGTAAATGCATAATAGCACAGTTTACAATAAGAAAAGGGAGCTTGACAGCAGGCTTCGGTAACTTCATAGTTAAATTAAAAACATACCCTCGGCACATCTAGATATAACTCAAAAGTTAGTGTAGTGTTCTCTTGCCTGTGTCTGGCAAAACGTACTTTTGTGTGAATGAATCGGCTTTTGGAGTTGTTGTGATGATGGTCGAAGAAAAGATCGGGAGCAGCAGTAATTCTTCCGGATTTGTGCAAGGAATTTTAGTTTGGGCAACAAATTGTTAAATTCGATGCATTTTCTCAGATCATTTTTTATACTCGTTATCCAAAATTTCCTGTGGGAACAGCTGTTGTTCAGCTCTTAGAGATTCCGCTAGAGAAACACAAATATTCTTCGGTTATTTTTTTTAACGGATTTACACAGCTTTAAAGGGAATTGTTGCATTATGGGAAAAAGATCTCATCCCACCGCTTCAGTTCTGCTGATAAGCGAAAGCGTAATATCGCCGGAGCCGGAGAGTTGAATGAGGTTCCGAAAGGGAAACAAACACTTTGCCATGACTTTAAATTCGACAACACCTGGCACGCATTGCTGCGGTCAACCCAAGCACGCACCCAAATATTACATTCTCATGCCGACATTAGGCACCAGCTCCACCCTTCCCCGCCCCTCCACCCACCCCCTTCTTCCCTGGATACTGTAACGAATATTATGAGGGTTTAACGCTTCCTATTACATTTAACCGCTGTCTAACGCATTTTTTTCTACACAAGTGATGCAAAATGTAACGAATGTTAGGACTCTAAAAGTCCTGTTCAGAATTTAGTCTGCTACTTTAGTCACACATCCACGCAAAGGGATGCAAAGTGTAACGAACATTATAGTCGGTGCTAAAATGTAATCTTACAGTAAACGCAGATTTGATCCCCATAAGTTACACTGTGGGTTGCAGTAAACGAAACTTGACAACTCAAATATGTGCCGGCATTAACAAATACGCTGCATTTTAGCAAGAAATGTCTGTGATCACTTTCCGTATCACAAGTGGAGGCAACTTGCTTACCTCACGTCTTCTAAAGATGTGCCGTACCGTTTGTCCCGCTTGATTTCTTCTCCATCGGGCGCGAGATTTAATGCTTACGCCATAAATAGTGCATTATAACGTGACTAGTGGGTAGGTTTATAACCTAAGCATAATAAGAATCGTAGAAAGTCAGGATGCCAATAGTTTCGTTTTATTTCAGTAATCCCAAAATTAGCAAAACGACTTCTAGAGCCTGTCTATCGTTAATATTCGTAACAAGATTCCTGGTGATTAATCATTAGGAGTGTGTTTGATGCCCTGCAGGAGCATTTTGGAGACTGCACTCTCTGTGGCACCCAGAGGCCACTGGCGTGGGTTTCGATTGACCGCTCTGTTCTCCGGGTCTGAACACACGTGAGTGGAGCTATATTAAAGACAAGCTGTATAACAATAACCCCAAAACCATTCTTCAGCTGAAAACAGCCATTGAGGAAGTCACCGACAGCATCGATGTACCGCACATCAACGGGCCACGCAGAATTTCGCTAATCGTCTGCGCCACTTCATCGTCAATGATGGCAGGCATATCCAACGAGTCATAACCTAAATCCGACTATCTGTAGTGACGTTCACAACTATGTGCATGCCATTGTTTGTAACTAATTTACTTATTTTTCATATAGTTCAGTACTTGTCTCCCTGAAGGTTCTCCAAGGCAACTGTAACAGTTTCTTCCGTTTCTATGTGGAGTTGCATTTCCCACACTAGTTCACGTGTTGCCACCTCGTAAACCGATCGTAGCCTGCTTTGGATTAACACAACATCACACGTCATCTGAGGCAATTTTTCAACAAATCGTTCGATCTTTACATGAGAGAAGGGTTTACACAGTCGTTCATGTTTTACCTCCTCAGAAAATAATCGTAGACCAATTGTGAGCTGTCTCAGCAACTTCGAGGCTGTTCTTTCAGGGCAAACTTGTGATTGGTGCATCCATTGCAGCTGGCCGCGGTGGCCGAGCGGTTCTAGGCGCTTCAGTCCGGAACCGCGCGACTGCTATGGACGCAGGTTCGAATCCTGCCTCGGGCATGGATGTGTGTGATATCCTTAGGCTAGTTAGGCTACAGTAGTTCTAAGTTCTAGGAGACTGATGACCTCAGATGTTGAGTCCCATAGTGCTCAGAGCCATTTGAACCATCCTTTGCATCAATAAGCATTGACAGCAACTAAACTCTGTAGTTAGAATGTCCTGATAAACTTACTGACATTGAAATTATTATTAACAATTTTTCAGTGAAAGTAACATCATCATAATGTTTGGAACCGTACATTACTATCTAAACAGAAAATATAAATAATAAAAGATCCTCTTATTGGCACCCAGCGGTGTAGGTGAATCTCCACTTCTTTTTCTGCTCCGGTACAATACGGCTCTTCCTCGTCCGGCCGTTCTCACGCTATGTGACCATGTGGAGCGTCGTTCGGTGGGTCTACTTTGCGAGCCTACCTTCTCGCTAGCCTGCCATAACAAAATCTTCCTGTACTACGCATAAAAAGACAAAAAATCGTAATGCAAATGTGGCGAAAATGCCACAATGCCATATTACTACTTTACGTTTATTGGTTTATTTGCTTAGCGCACGCTGCTTCGCTCGCGTGGACTGTATGGGGTCTGCACAGATACTTTTTTTTTTGTTATTCTATAGTCGACATTTTATGTGTTCATAAATTACATCTTCTAAAATTTTCTAGGTAATTGCAGCCGTAGAAAAATGGTCTTTTTCTATCGTACTTCTGACCAAAAAGCTTTTCTTGTAGTTGGAGGTCTTCGTTAATCAAGCCTTTTGAGTTCTTGTGGTGATATTTCCATAGAAACCTTCATCCTCTAACACATATTTCTTTAGAAGTTAACTAGAAATGGAATTTAACGAAACATTCCCATAAAAATTTTCATCCCTTATTTCACGCCTTAGGAATTGAATTTCCAGAAAACAGTGAAGCATATCGTTAGTTAAAACTTCCGGCCTGAGCGGCCGTGGTCGATCTATAAAACAGCTTCTTCTTGACATTTCGTTGCCTACTGCGGGCAACATGTTCCGAGCTGAGTCAACTACTGGCTGCCAGGCTGTGGAGGTCCCGTTTATATAGAGCGCTTAGAGGGCACCACTACGCGTCACGTGGCGCCGAATGTTAGGTCTATCTCTGACTAATGTCATTATTCTCGATTGAAGGTAATCGATTGCCACATCGTTGGTGCAAAGTTGACTGCCTTATATTGTCTAACTTTAAGCCTTCCGCTTTTGTATTAAAATTATTGTGGTGTTTCTGAATCTCTATAGCTTCCCTATATATACGTACATAATAATACGATGTACTGGTTAGCATGCTCGCCTCACTAGATTTTATTTCATGATCACCATCTTTAAAAACATGTTCCGCTACAGCTGATTTGTCGGTATGTCCTAGTCGACAGTTCCTTTTGTGTTCGGTTAAGCGGGTATTGACACATCTTTTCGTTGTTTCAATATAAACCTTCCCCCAGCTACACGGAATTTCATACAACCCAGGAGTTCCTAAGTGGTGTCGCGCATGTTTCTCCGGTCTTAAACATTCTGTTACGACAGATGGCCACTTGTTACGACTTCTGCTACTTGTTAGCAGCAGACACAGTGACTGCGCCAAAGACTGAGACGGCGTGGAGTTTTACAATTATTTATTGAACTTTCTTTCCAATTTCTCCCTCGTCGTCGCTGCCCAGCCCTGGGAACCCTCCGCCTGGCTGCTGCTGTGTAGATTCTCCCACAATGCGCGCAACGCGCGCCGCTTATCGCACTCGGAGCGTCAGGCCACCAGTGCTCCGCTGAAGCCAGGATGTCCTCTGGTTGAAATGACTCGTGACCTCTCGGCGCCCCGGTATGTGAGGTCAGCTGCCGGCGCCTGGTGCACCGGCAGCTGGGAATCCGTCAGTCGCGATGTCCGCAAGGTCCCATCATGGACGGACCACGCGCCGTTTGGGGACAGGTTGTCGTGAAGTCCGGGCGTCAGTCCCCGGCGGCGCCTGTGACCAAGACCGCGCTGCGGACGGTCCTGCTGGAAGTTCTCGCTGTAGTTAGTCAGCCATGGTGCCGACCGAACTCGGGCCGACCTCCAGATCTGAAGTTGACATCTGGCGGCGAACGGATGACTCCTGCAAGCTGGAACAGACTTCCGGAATCGTCACCTACGAAGATTGGACAGTCGGACACGGACCACGTCCATCCACAGTTATGAACTGCTTCCTAATGGCTTCTATCTGTTGCTGCCTGCGCTCCACTATTTACATCCGGCAGAAGGACGTTTTTTACCCTCGGTGGTAGCTTTTGTTATTACTCCCGCAGTATATTGCAGTGCAACTTAGCGTGCTGGCCTCACTTCCCCTTACGCAGGACTCTCCAGGCTTCGCTCGGCGCTCGGTCTGTGCACGTCCTTGCGTCAGTCGGTTGGTAAAATAGACTGCTGCTGTCAGGAAGGCTATCTGTGCAGCGCTTACTTCGCAACGCCTCGGTCGCCGGCTACCTCTGTTTTGCCATTCTCCACTACGTCAAGCAACGCTTACTACATGTGGCTGCAACAATTCACTAACCATCTTGATGGGTCTAAAGATTGTTCCAATTTGAAACTTGTCCAGAACTTCGCCAATACGGTCCGTAATATTGCGATTACATGGAAGAAAAACTTTTCCAGCTGACAGTTTTTGTTTCTGAATGTTGTCAGACACTTTTCTTCTGGGATGAAGTGCTCGATCTATCTCATTGTCAGCGTATCGATTTTTCTTAAAAGCCGTTCGCAAATGATTTCGTTGATCTTGCAGATAAACTGGTTCAGAGATGTTATTAGGTCTGTCCACCAATGTTTCAATGACACAGCTCTTCTGCCTGGGATGATGGTTCGAATCCTTATGGAGGTACCGGTCGGTGTGTGTATCTTTGCTATACACTTTATGCCATAGACTCCCATCTGCCTGTTTAATTATTGATACACACATATTAGGTGCATTGTGTTGCCACCTACAGAAAGGTACTCCTTATCAGCGACCTCACTAGTCATTAGACATCGTGAGAGAGCACAGTGAGGCGCTCTGCGGAACTCACGACTTGAAACGTAGTCAGGTGATTAGGTGTCACTTGTGTTATGTGTCTGTACGCGATATTTCCACACTCCTAAGCATCCTTAGATCCACTGTTTCCGATGTGCTAGTGAACGTGAAGGGACACGTATAGCACAAAAGCGTACAGGCTGACCTCGTCTGTTGACTGACAGAGACCACCGACAGTTGAAGATGGTAGTAATAGGCAGGCATCTATCCAGACCATCACACAGGAATTCCAGACTACATCAGGATCCAGTGCAAGTGCTATGACAGTTAGGAGGGAGATGAGAAAACTTGAATTTGAAAAAATGTTGTGTAGTGACGAATCAAGGTACACAATGTGGCGACCCGATGGCAGGGTGTGGCTATAGCAAATGCCCGGTGAACGTCATCTGCCAGCGTGTGTAGTGTCAACAGTAAAATTCGGAGGCGGTGGTGTAATGGTGTGGTCGTGTTTTTCATGGACGGGGCTTATTGTTTTGCGTTGCACTATCACAGCACAGGCCTACAGTGTTGTGTTACGCACCTTCTTGTTTCCCACTGTTGAAGAGCAATTCGGGGATGGCGATTGCATCTTTCAACGCGATCTAGCACCTGTTCATAGTGCACGACCTGTGGCGGAGTTGTTACACGACAGTAACATTCCTTTAATGGCTTGGCCTGCACAGAGACCTATAGAATGCTATAGAACTTATTTGGGATGTTTTGGAACGACGACTTTCTGCCAGGCCTCACCGACCGACATTGATAACTTTCCTGAGTGCAGCACTCCGTGAAGAATGGGCTGCCATTCCCCAAGAAAACTTCCAGCACCTGACTGAACGTATGCCTGCGAGAGTGGAAGCTGTCATCAAGGCTAAAGGTGGACCAACACAGTATTGAATTCCAGCGTCACGAACTTGTAAGTCATTTTCAGCCAGTTGTGTCCGGATACTTTTGATCATATAGTGTACATTCAAAAGATTTACTTGTCCATTGCTCTCTTTCTTCATAGTAAATTGTATGTTCGTAATACTCATTGCTGTTGTTGTGGCCTTCAGTCCAGAGACTGGTTTGATGCAGCTCTCCATGCTACTCTATCCTGTGCAAGCTTCTTCATCTCCCAGTACCTACTGCAAGCCACATCCTTCTGAATCTGCTTAGTGTATTCATCTCTTGGTCTCCCTCTACGATTTTTACCCTCCACGCTGCCTTCCAATATTAAGTTGGTGATCCCTTGATGCCTCCGAACATGTCCTAACAACCGATTCCTTCTTCTAGTCAAGTTGTGCCACAAACTCCTCTTATTCCCAGTTCTATGTAGTACCTCATTAGTTACATGATCTACCGACCTAATCTTCATCATTCTTCTGTAGCACCACATTTCGAAAGCTTCTATTATCTTCGTTTCCAAACTATTTATCGTCCATGTTTCACTTCCATACATGGCTACACTCCATACGAATACTTTCAGAAACGACTTACTGACACTTAAATCTATGCCCGATGTTAACAAATTTGTCTTCTTGTTTAGACTTAGGTCTTTCAGTGCCCTGTCAAACTCTTGATATTCATACAAGTGGTTCTCCAAAGGTTTCTTTAATTTTTCTGTGGGCAGTATCTATCTTACCCCTAGTGAGATATGCCTCTATATCCTTACATTTTTCCTCTAACCTTCCCTGCTTAGCCATTTTGCACTTCCTCTCGATCGCATTTTTGAGACGTTTGTATTCCTTTTTGCCTGCTCCATTTACTGTATTTTTATATTTTCTCCTTTCACCAATTAAATTCAACATATCTTCTTTTATTAGCCCTCGTCTTTTTACCTACTTGATCCTCTGCTGTCTTCACTATTTCATCCCTCAAAGCTACCCATTTCTTCTTCTACTGTGTTTTTCCCCCATTCCTGTCAATTGTTCCCTAATCCTCTCCATGAAACTCTCTACAACATCTGGTTCTGTCAGTTTATCCAGGTCCCATCTCCTGAAATTCCCACCTTTTTGCAGTTTTTCGGGTTTAATCTACAGTTTATAACCAGTACTCATTATCATACTGGAAACAAGTTGTGGACATGCAGTGTCAAAACAGAACAATTATATCAGTGGGAAACATATCAGCTTTGTATGAAGGAGCTTCGTCAACAGGGACCATGGTAAACAGGGATACCACATCAAAAATAACGAGGATACCACCTGGGCTAACAGTATTCTCCTTCAATATTTCGATAAAATGCGCAGAATTTTTAATGTGATGATCAGTTTTAGCAATATGCGGTTGTAGCAAGGAGGCTTGGTGGCTAGCCAACTCTTGAGTAAGCGATCCAGTAGCACTCACTTTTATTCTCAGTGGGACATTATTTATCTTCGGTAACCCATATAATCTAGGAGGGTAAGCTTCCGTTTTACATAGATATTTTTTATCCTCAGTAGGAATGGAAGATCATTTTATTAATCGATTAGTAGCTCCTAATACTGGTGCTAGGAGCTACTGACTGAAGCACGTGGTTTTTTTTGTTTTTTTTTTTGTATCTGAGAAACCGAATACAATTTTTGATAGATGGTGTTCTAAAATGGATTAGTAGTACTCTGACAATGATTTATTTAAAAGAAATTTCTCCGACCATTTCTCCTCCGTAGTGGTTCAGTTTTCAGAAATAGAGAAGCGCGTGTATTTTTATTTCTGACGTAGAAACCAAATACTAATTTTCGCAGTTTTAGTTTCAAAGTATCCTTAATAGCGGCATTTTTTGAAGAAAGTCATTTCATACCATAGTTAACCTCCTTACGGGTAGAACATCGAACAGTACCTTATTAAACGATGCCGACTGTATAACATCAACACCCTCTTGAAATTTTAAGTTTCTATGTTTGGCGGTTTGGACTGGGCGATTGGGAGTCAGTGAATTATTCAGTCCCTGTTTCACCTGCTTAGGGAGTGAATTTCCAACGCACTGAAACAACTAATTTTTTATTACTGACACAGAAGCCAACTAGAAATTTTCGTCTAATTACCTACTAAAATGCTTCCATAACGAACTATTTTCACATTTCATTACTTATTTCACCCACCTCTGGAGTTGAATTTCGAAAAATACTGAAACACGTATTCTTTTTTATTTCGAACCAAGAAGTCATACACCAGTTTTCATAGATGTAGCAATAAAAATGCTTTAATAATAGTTCTTTAATAGAGATTTATTTTCGAAAAGTCTTACACCCACTATGTAACTGCCATAGGGGTCAAATTTCAAAAAATCCTGGAACACCTGCTTGTTTCTCTCACTGCGAAACTAAATACCGATTTCCGCATTTTTAAGTTCAAAATTGCCTTAATAGCGACATATTTTCAGAAAACTTTTCATCCGCAGTCTGCCAGGAAATATGAAAGATAATGTAACAACAGGTTTCTTAGGCAATCGGTCCTCATAGAAACGTATCAGATGAATAAAATTTTCTGAATCGTTGCATAGATGTGGTGCATTCTAATTGCATTTTAATTAATTTATGTATAATTAAATTTCTGGACTTAAGGCTATCATTGGGAATTACGTTTCTAAAATGGATGCTATACTCGTATTCCACGAGCAGCACTGAAACACAGGTACGTTACAACATTAGAAAAAAAAACGAAATCGTTTACTTTGTCTTTCAGTTTGCCAGTTTTGATGGATTGCATTAAAGCTGAGTTTATCAGAATAAAGACCATAAAGCACCAACTACAGACGATGTTTCAAGTGCCAGAAATTCGGGCACACCACTTCGATCCGAAACGAAGTTTACGTGGCTGCTACATATGAGGCACTTAAAAATTCCTTACCTCAAAGGTATCAACACTTTAAGATGCGTTGCACGCCAGATACAGGGAACAGATCGAGCATGTCTGCTACAGTTTCATATTCTGTCCCAGCTTGATTATGGATGCACGGTGTGTTGGTTGCTGGACAGTGCATTAGGGCACTGGATTCATCCCACTATGAGGACATTGCGTTGGCTACAAGTGCGTTTAGAACGTGGAACATGCCCCACTCCTCGCCTCTGCGCCGAGCCACTACTTGCAATCAGATGGCGACTATTCATGGTGTCACAAATGTACAACATACAGGCAGTGAACAAAAATACGGAAATACTGTGAGAAGTGCATGTTTGAAAAGAAATGATCACGAATGGCACCTGTGCAACGTTATCAATCAGTTTCAAATGTCAGTCGTGATCAGAACGGTGTTCTATGTAGTCGTGGGTGCATTTTGTCGGAGCTAGGTCAATTTGAACGCGGGTGAATTGTTGGTGCTCGTATGGCTGGTGCTTCCGTAACAAAGGTAGTCGACGTGTTTGGTGTTTCAAAGGTACTGTATCGAAGATTTATACCTCTTACTGGGAAAGGAGAAAAACATCATCCACTAACTCACAACCAGAACGAAAGTGTTTGTTGAATGATCGTGACAGATGGTTATTGATGCGGACTGTGGTGACAAATAAGAGGCTACAGCTACAAAAGTCACTGCAGAAGTGAATGTTCCAGTTTTGACTCCTGGCAGCACCAAATCGACACGAAGGGTGCTCCATAATCTTGGAATTGCAGTGCAAGCAGGAATTTCAAAACCACACATCAGAGACGCAAACGCACGCAACAGAAAAACGTCGTGCAGAAGAAGCCACATACCAGGACTATGGAGCAATGGAAGAATGTCATTTAATCGGATGAGTCTCGTTGCATACATTTTCCAAGTACTGGCGCAATTTACGTCCAAAATGTGAAACGAGGCGAGTGTTCGTTGAAGATGACGCACCCATATTCTGCAACGAAAGCGCTGAATTCCTAGGTGACAGCGCTCTTGTTCACACACATAGCATTGTTCAGAACAGATGTGAGCACGATGGCGAATTGTCGCATTTCCCCAGCCACCGCATTCACCAGATCTCAATGTTATTGAGTCTTTGCAGTATAGTTTGGAGAGAAGGACGCGTGATCGCTCTCCGCTTCTATCACTTTCACCTTTACTTGCCATCATTTTGCAGGCAGAGTGGTCTAAGATTTTCTTGAATACCATACAGGACTTGTATTTATCCATTTGGAGACGACTACAAGCTTAATTTTATCTACTGCTGTCACTGTTTCTTTCGTAACTGTATTATTTTTATAAAATCAAAAAGAACTGTCTTCAATCGTGATTTTATTTCAGTGCACGATGCATTTCGAATTTTATAAACTTATATCCACAAAGTGCCACCTTGTGAGTTACCAATATAATTTTGCCAGTACCGGAATTAACTATAATCTGGGAAGAAAAGAATTGCTGCACACTGTAAAAGCACATGTAAATTGACGTAACTGCGACTGGGACGGTCGCGGGATAGAAATCACGGAAAGCGCGGCGGGACCTGCGAAGAGGCCCGTGAACAACAACACAACGGGAGAGGACGGACACGACCAACGAAGGACAGAACGAACAACAACAAGTTCGAACAACAGAGTCACAAGGAAACCTAACAAACACGTCCACTCGTACACAGAACAAGTAAGTAAGCTGTCTAACGCGAGGCGATGTGTTAACAGACGTACGTGGCTGGTGAGCTTATTTTTTTTTTTCTTTATTGAGCAGCAGCTTAGCATGCCGCTCTTTAGCCTACAGAATTTGTTTTGAAAAGATGAAGATAATAAACAATAAAAACAGCCGATAAAATCGGAGACTTAAATGGTAATATGGCGGATAAAAACGTGGAACTTAAAGTATAGAAACAAAGGGATGATGATGCTCATAAAATACATATGAAGCAGACAGGTAAAATATAGACGATTAAAAAAACACGGCGACAGTCTGGTTACTGTTCGCAAGAGACATAAAATTCAGGCCGGCCGAAGTGGCCGTGCGGTTAAAGGCGCTGCAGTCTGGAACCGCAAGACCACTACGGTCGCAGGTTCGAATCCTGCCTCGGGCATGGATGTTTGTGATGTCCTTAGGTTAGTTAGGTTTAACTAGTTCTAAGTTCTAGGGGACTAATGACCTCAGCAGTTGAGTCCCATAGTGCTCAGAGCCATTTGAGCCATTTTTGAGCCATAAAATTCACACCCAGCGACAGCATGATTTCTGTTCGCAACACTTTGGAAAGATGAACACCACTGAACATGCACTTGAACACTGCACTAAAAAGTTGGCAAATATGACAGACCACAGCCGAGGACAGGTGAGGCGAACCTGGACAGATGATGGGAAAATAAAAAAAGGGGGGAAGGAGAGGAAAAACGCAGGGGGGGAAGGGGGGAAAGGAGCTGATGGAGGATGAGGACCCATAAGAGGGGGAGGGGGTGCTGTGTAGATGCGACAGGGAGTGGGGAAAGGCAGAGGAGGGGAATACAAAAGGACTCGGGGGGGGGGGGGGAGAAGGGAGGTAGGGAGAGGGTAGGCAGGAAGAAAGCAGGATGGAAGGGGGGGAAGAGGGAGCCCAGGGAAAGGACAGGGGAAAGGAGGGGGGGTGAGGATAAGGGTTGATAGGAGGTATAAATGGAGGGAGAGAGGGCATCATCTGGGAGGGGGAGTTGATGGAAGCCACCTTGGGAAAGGAGATGAAGGGTGTAGAGATGGAGGGCAGAGGGGACACAACAGTGAAGACATGGCAGGGGGCGGGGATGGGAGAGGAGAGGAGCAACCAGGGGGTGAGGGGGATCAAGGCGGCGGGAGGTGTAGAGGATGTGCATGACGCTCAAGGATCTGGAGGGACTTATAGAATTTGGGGAGGGGGGGGGGGGCAGATATCCAGGTGGGACTGGCATAACAGAAGATGGGACGGATTAAGGATCTGGCTGAGCGGGAGGCAGGCGCTTAAGTACGCTATCGGGGGCGCCGCTATTGGCTGCTCGAACCACGTGTTCCACTGTGGCGCCCTCACACTAAAAACGGGCCAGGAGGCGCGCGCCGCCCCACAGCTTACGGCGCGATGGTGCAGAGACCTCTACGGGTCTTCGATGTCCATGGCGTCTGGTGCGGATTCAAATTCCGCGACTTGCGGTACCATAAAGATCAGCCCCCAGGGCTCAAAATGCATCGTGCACGGAAATAGAAACACGATTGTGAGTGATGGCCATTGTTCTTTATTTACGACTGGAAGCTATTTTGAATGCCAACGATTTTCCTACACCGTATTAGGCATGGTAATGCGTTGTGTTTTTGGTGTGTCCTTATTTTAGTCCATCCTTGTATATTCCATACCCCAGATGACTGTATACCATACCGTTCCTCCCTCGCTGTTGGAGAGACTTTTGAATAGTCCACCGCGAGCAACGAGGCCATTAATTGGAGTCGGAGCCAACAGCCACATCTTAGCAATTTGAGTGACGAATATTAATGTTCTACTTTAAGACAGGAGTTGATCACAGCCTGGACTTCTGCGCAGGCCCAGAGTTGTTGTAAATTAGACTAAGTTTCGTTAATGTCCATGTTTCAGGACCATCTCTTAGCACCGACCTGACTATAACTGTATACATCATTGCTTTAGCTTTTATGAACAGCAACTTAGATTTCAGATGTTTTCTGAGACCATGGTAGCACTTGTTGGAGGACAATATTCATTTATGGATTACAGAGCTGACCTTGCTCTTACAGTTTACTTCCGATCCAAGGTAAGTGACACTACATACGGCATTAAGACTGTAGGAACCAACTAACATGGATGGGGGCTTACTTGGATAATCTTTCTTAGCTACAGGCATATAATTAGTTTTCCCTTCAAAAATGGTTCAAATGGCTCTGAGCACTATGGGACTCAACTGCTGTGGTTATCAGTCCCCTAGAACTTAGAACTACGTAAACCTAAGTAACCTAAGGACATCACACACATCCATGCCCGAGGCAGGATTCGAACCTGCGACCGTAGCAGTCGCACGGTTCCGGACTGTGCGCCTAGAACCGCGAGACCACCGCGGCCGGCAGTTTTCCCTTCATTTATGTGTAGGTTCATCTTTCTAGCAGCTCTCTCACGACATGCAAAGGTTTCCTTTCACTGCTCTTCGCCTTCTTGCAATTAAATCAGTCCTTATCCTCATATGCCACCACGTGACCTGATTGGTCCCCCTTTTCCAATGCCCTATTAAATAAATGAATGTGTCTCACTTTCTTACTCTGTGGTCATAGCACTAGATAATATATTCTGCATTTTAATTTAACTCCAGGTGTTTTCCATAGTTGCTTTCATTAAGGAAAAAAAAAATTATTAGGAATGTGTAAATATTTCATTGCTACACTGGTGTCCGAATTTAAAGCAAGGAATGTAAATTTTGCAAGGCTGCGTTTATTTTGCCACAAAGCCGTATAAACAGGTGGTAGTGAAGTGGAAACAGTTTAAAGAATACAGAACGTAAACAACCGCAACATGCATAACGGTACACAAAAAGATTTTTCATTTTTTCCAACTTAACAGATTTGCACACACATTCCGACAACTGGTTAATGTGCTCAGGATGTAGTGTGACCACCTCTGGCAGCAATACAGGTCTGACAACTACGGGACATGCTGTGAATGATGTCATCAGCCTCATGTTGACCATAACGCCCATTCCTCCTGCAGAGCTGCTCGCAGTCTTGGAGAGTGGTTGGTGGATGCTGACGTGTTGCAAGCCCTATCCCTCGTCCATCCCAGACATGCTCTATGGGATTAGAATCTGGAGCGCGAGCAGGCCAAGGGAACATCAACCACCCGTGCTCTATGAGGTCGAGCATTATCGTCCGTAAATACGAAGTCTGGGCCCATAGCACGTCTAAAGGAAAACGCAGATGAGGTCCCAAGATCACGTTACGATACCTGACAGCAGTTAAACCTTGCCGATTCATCCCTAAAATTTCACGAAGGGGGGCGAACATAATTCCTACCCACACCATTAGGGACACTCTTCGATATCGGTCTCTTTCTACAATGTTTGGGTCCCGAAATCGTGTTCCACGGGCCCTCCAGGTGCAAATCAATCGAGAATCACTCTCCAGACTAAATCGGGACTCATCTTTGAAAACAACGTTGACCCACTCTTCGACCGTCCAGATGCCATGTTGATGACTCCACTCTAGACGTTCCCTACTGTGAAGGCACGTCACAGGTAGACAAACAGCATGTCTATAACAATAAAGGACACTCTGCCGAAGCCTTCTGCACACCGTTTGCCTCGATTCAACACGTCCAGTGGATACTGCGAGCTCACTTGCCAGTTGCGGCGCAGTACTAAGGTGGTACTGTCGTGCCCTTACAGCCAAAAACGGACCTCTGATGTCACACGTGATCGGCCCTGGCCTGGTCTTCGCGACACAGTTTCAGTCTCTATAAATTGTCGCCGTATCCGTGAAACAACAGAACGATTCACATTAAGCCATAAAACCACATCTGTTTGCGACTGTCCCGCTACCTTTCTTTCCATGGCCCTCCTCCGCAGATAGTGTGATAGGCATCTTCTCTGTACCATACTGCACCGTTTGTGACTGTGTACACAGCGGTTGTGGATGTGTGGGGGTACCTGTGTGGGGGTACCAAAACCTCGTTTCATAGATGCCCGGACGTTATCGTTGGCGGGGTTGCCCATTGACCGGAATGCCATCTTCCGTGCAGGGCACGATCGTACGGACGTCTCACTGACAGTTTGAATGTTTATATCGTGAATTATACTCAGGACGGGGAAACAGCGGTTCTGTCAATACTGTCGTAGGCTGATGTCAAGTCTGTAAAGGCGTAATGTGTATCAGTCCCAAATCATTAGCATTTTTCTAGTATGTAACACATCTCGAAGGTCTGATCAAAAGATCTTTCTTGACCAAGCTCACATCGATAGTCACCAACAACATTTTCAACAGAGGGTGAAAACCTATTAAAATGGATGTTGAATATTTAATGTGCTGTAGGTATAGGCAAATTCCTCTGTAGTTGCTGCACACCATAACATCACTGTCTAAGCATTGGGCATATGATACCTGTATCCATTCATTAGGAAGAGTTTCATCTGTCCAAATCTTAATTACAAGCTCCTGGGATGTTTGAAAATTTCCTTTTCTGCGTATTTAATAAGTCCTGCTCGTATTGGGTCCATTGTTGGGCAACTGGGCTTTTTGAAACAAATATCTTGAGGCAAACTCTTGGAGTAGTGAAAGAAAATGGTGTCTAGAGAAGGATATTCGACTATAAATTAATTTTTCGGTTTAATGAGACAGGTATTGTCAGCAACATTAAGATTAAATTGCTGCAGTGGGCAGAACGTCTACTTAGAGCAAACGTACGAATGATTAAGAAGATATTCTACGCAGTGCCTGAAGGAAGTCGGAAAGCTGGAAGATGAAAGCTAAGGTCGGAGGAAGGTTCAGAGAGGAGATAAGGAAAACTGGAATTCAGAGTTTGAGGAGTTCGGCACTAAACAGGGAAGCCTGGAATAATATTCTACAGGAAGAAATGTGGACATGTGTGATAAGGACTATGGGTCCTAACTGCTGAGGTCATCGGTCCTTAGGCTTCCGCACTACTTAATCGAACTTAAACTAACTTATGCTAGGGACAACACGCACACCAATGCCTGAGGAAGGACTCGAACCTGGATGTACGGCTACCCCTCGCGGCCCTACAGAAGGCAAAAGCTCACAAAGGGCTGTTGCGCGAATGATAATGGTGCTCTCTGCAAATATATGGGAAACCATATGGAGGATGTATGGCATACATTTCATAATGAACTACCGTACTCGAGAACATATGAGACAAGCGATCTTGATGACACTAGAGCACTTGAGGTGTAATCATGTCGTAAGCTGCCTTATCTCCATTGACTCCCTAAGTGTCTTTCAGGTTGTCTGTCATACACTGATCAGCCAGAACATTATGACCACCTACCTAATAGCCGGCATGTCCACCTTTGACACTGATAACAGCGACGATGCGTCGTGGTATGGAGGAAGTGAGGCCTTGGTAGGTAACTGGAAGGAGATGGCACCACATCTGCACACACAAGTCACCCTGCTATCGTAAATACCGGCAAGGGGGGCGATCAGTTCTGATGCCACGTTCAGTCACATCGCAGATGTGTTCGATCGGCTCCAGATACTATCTTCCTCGAGCAACTCCATCACACTACAGGTCTTCTAACGCTGCGCGGTATTTTGTTTAAAAGTACCGCTGCCATCTGGAAATATGATCTTCATGAAGGGGTGTACGTGGTGTACAACAAGTGTACTTTACTCCTTAGCCGTCATGGTGCTTGCACGAGCCCCACTGGTCCCACTGATGCCCACGTTAATTTCCCCCAAAGCATAACTGAGCCGCTACCTGCTTGTCACCATCCCGCTGTACAGATGTCAAGGAGCTGTCCCCCTGAAAGACGACGGATTTGTGCCCTCCCATCGGCATGATGAACAAGGTATCGGAATTCATTAGATCATGGAACGCTCATTCACTGCGCCAACGTCCAGTGCCGATGGTCACGTGCCTACTTCAGTCGTAGTTGCCGACGTCGTGGTGTTCACAGTGGCACATGCATGGGTCGTCGGCGGCGAAGGCGCATCGTTAGGAGTTGTCGGTGCACTGTGTGTTTAGATACATTTGTACTCTGCCTAGTATCAAAGGCTGGTTCTAATTCTGCCACAGTTCTCCGTCTGTCCTGTTTTACCAGTCTGCCCATCTTATGAAGCCCGATATCTGTAATGAGTGGTGGCCTCTGGACGTGGTTTCACATTGGTTACGCCACGTGTTGCACCACAGCGCTCCTCGAACACCCGACAAGTCGCGCAGTTTCCGAAATGCTCGTGCGTAGCCTCGAGGCCACCACAATCTGCCCTCGGTCAAACTCACATCACGTGCCTTCCCCATTCTAGACATGGACAGCACGCCCACCGGTACTACATGCATGTTAGTTGTTTCTGACTAGCAGTCATGCCTCGCTCAGCTCGGTACCAGGGCGTGTTTGAATTCGCGGTAATGAAGTAGCTGATGAAGGAGCTAAAGATTCCTGCATGGGGAATACAGTTTCACAATGTGCTGTCCTCACAGGCGCAGTTACCTCGTTTTTGAGACAAAGCATCCGCTTGTGGGAGAAGCGCTGTTTATAGTTGAGAAACAAGAAGCTACAGTCGGAGGAATAAACGATACGGCCATTGCGTTCCATCTTCCAGCTGCTAAGGCTGGAGAAAGTACTCTTAATGCGGCTCTGGATGTGGCACACTCCTCTGAAAGCAGATTCTTCCTCTGGAGGGAGGATCCACCGCCGTGCCTGTGGTTGTACTGATATACTTTTCTCCTAAGCACAAATTGTGCAGTCTTGCTTTTATATGGAAACCATGATAATAACTCAGCGTATCGAACTAATTTCGCACAACATTGACTCTTAAAGGAAGATTACTACTCCCGATTACAAAGGTGTGCATTGTGCACAGATACCCGCCCACGAAGTTAGATCTAAACACAAACGCCTTTGCCACCACAATCTCTTCTTTTCGATCTGGGAAGTCACACATAGTATCTCTTTTCTCTACCACTAACCAGAATTTGCTTCATATTCATATGAGGGATTATTCAAAACAGTCAGTTGGAGATATGGAACATGTTCCTGCGTGCCTTTTCACGTGATCCTCGACGTAGGCAGTGCGTGATAACGCCGCAAAATGTTTGTCATATATTAACGACGTGATGACCTGTACGTTGTTACGCTTAAGACTGTTGGGCGCCTCCAGGATAGAAAACCAGAGACACAATGCAGAGAGCAGGCAAAATCAGCAACGTTTGGTTTTCCGGAGCTATATAGTAACACTAGACTCTTGCAAATTGCAGACGCTGTGTGTAGCTGTCACAGGGAGAAGTTTCATTGCAAAGAATTAACTGGTAACCCTACCCAGAGAATAGACGCTGTTGTAAGACAGAAGATGGCCATGAAAAGGCACATCTTAGCGGAGCCAGCAAGTTTGATTCATGATCCTGAGAAGTGCAACGTCAGTGGGTTTACATAAGTTAGAGTGCTATTACAACAGTCCCTACTCACCACAGGGCTGAGTGCGGGGCCAAGTAACGTAAAACAGTGTTGTTGCTGGCCATAATAAGATTGCCAGTGACGTTAGCTTTCAGTTAAACGCTGTTGCTACCAAAGCTGGTATTAGTTAATGTAAAGTCCAGAGGCATCCCTAGCTACCGAGTAGGAAAAGTGGACGAATCTCAAAGTGGTTGGCCAGGGGCTGAGAGTGACTCGTCAGATTGGCCGAAGCTTGTTAAGCGCCGGTGGATTGCTTGTCCGACCACAGGAAAGGAGAAATAGTGCGGCGTCTCAATTCCTTAAAAATCCATGTTTTGGTATTCATCAGTATACTCAGTCATATTGTTTGGGCGCCGACTCCCTGTCGCTCGTGGCCAGCCTCGGTAAGCTCCAAGGTTGTACTTAGCGTGATGCTAGTGTTCTCTACTTCTGTTAGTGCTCACCCTCCTGGATTCAGACGCTGACTTCTATTGTGCAACCAGTTGCTTAATTAGCTTGTTCTGGTGTTTAGAATTATCCTTTATTGTAGTAGTTGGCCCGATCGCTAACAAAAGTGTTAATCAGATCACTGAATTCCGACCGTCTCTTGCTGCACGCATTCCTACCGAGTCCCAAAATCCTCGCCAATCGTGGGTGCCCTGTGATAGTGTTTGGCGCTGATCCAAGTCATCACCTTGCCGTCAGTGGGAATCTGTCTTTCTGCATTTGTTCCTCACCACACGGAAATTACAGATTGACCTCGAGGCCCGTGTCTTCCCTGTTTAATGTGTTAGGACACGACAAGCTAACGCAACAGTTCCGTGTAATTGGGTGCTACGTATGCAATGCCACAATGTATCACGTTGCACAATTTTTCATCTTTAATGAAAACCATAGAGAAAGCACTGAACTATTTTTTCTTAACAGGATGCACCATTTCCTGTCTTACCAAATCAGTCGCATACAACGGATTTTACAAAATAAATGTAGACTATGAATTGTTTATTTTGAGCTAGGTGTATATCATTTCTACTTCATATTTTACTTTTCGAAACATTAATTGAATATATTAGCTACTTTCATCTGGAGTTACTTTAGCAACGGCACACTGATGACATTGTTAGCATACTACATGTACAACCAACCAGCTAACCAGCCAACCAACCAATCAACTTGATCGTCTGGTACTGAATCCCCAGGTGATCCTAGGATTATTTTGGTCGCGTCTGACAATGAATTACGCTCGCGCGCGTGTGGGTATGGGAAAAGGGGAGGGGGATGCCAAGTTGCGCCGTGGGAGTCCACGTTAAAGCTGTAGCTCCAAATATGAGTTACTCTGTGAATGAATTCAAAAGCCGAACGAAGGCAAGGGCTTACCGCCTCCGAAGAGACTGTGTCGAGTAACGCCAAACCAACTTTCCTGTTTTGTACAGCTTTACCTTTTAGACTGACGCAATGTATCTAGTACTGAGCAAGCGTATCATTAGCAACAACGTCCAATGAAGAGACATTATACACAATGCAACGTTTTTTGTCTGTTAGCAGGTTGGCTTTATTCAGTGTTCCAGTACACCACTCATTTGGTTACAAAACCCTATTTTTCAACATACTTTACTGGGAGGACCTGTAGTGTGCATAGTACCATACCACTCTATCAGTCGACATCGGAGCCAGTGTCTTGCTGCGTCAATAACCCCTGTACTGCTTCCCGCGGAGTAGATCCTTCATTGGGCCAAACAAATGGAGGTCGTAAAGTGAGAGACCTGGGATGTAGGGTAGTGAGAAGAGTCCAATGAAGCTTTGTGAGCTCCTCTGTGGTGCGTAGACATGTGTGGGGCCTTGCGTTGTCACGGAGAGTGAGTAGTTCTTTTGCGTTTTTTTGGAGACGAGCTCGCTTGAGTCGTTTCTTCAATTTCCTGAGGGTGGCACAACCCACTTCACAGTTGGTCGTTGACCATGAGGGAGGATATCAAACAGCATAACGCCTTCAGAGTCCCAGAAGACGGTTGCCATGACTTCCCGCCGGAGAAAAGGTGGTGCGGAGCCACCACGGATTGCCTTTTTGTTTCCGGTTCGAAATGATGAACCCATGTTTCAACGCCTGTGACGATGTTCGACAAAAATTGTCACTGTGAACCTCGTAACGCGCAATCAACTCTGCGCAGATGGCCCTTCGTTGCTTTTTATGGTCTTCTAATAGGCGGCTAGGAACCCAGAGTGCACACACCTTTGAGTGCCCAAACTGGTGGACGAGTGTGTCGGCACTACCAACACCCAGAGACGCCCAGTTGAGCAAGAAAGTGTTTTATTGAGATCCATCGATCTCCTCGAATGAGAATATCCGCACGTTCCAATACTGCAGTAATCACAGATTTGTGCAGCCAGTCAGCACGTGGGAGATCGCACAGTTTCGGACGACCCATCGTGTTTTTGTTCACTGGTGGTCTCCGTAGACATTGCGCAAGCGCCTATGAATATCTGCAATTCTCTGGTTTTCCGCCAAAAGAAGCTCAATGGCAGCTCTCTGCTTGTAATGCATCTCCGTTAGAGACACCACTTTGAAGACTATGTCTAGCGCCGCGACCTATCAGAACTTCATGAAACTATATTCCACGATCTCCCACAGCAAATTATGCTTTTTTTTCAGACGAAATTGCTGGAGAAAAAAAATGTGTTGCGTTATTTATTAAATGCCCTTGGTAGCAAGAGACTGTCAGCAGAGTGCAGTTGTGGACGTAATCCAGTCCACAGAGATTAGTAATGCTCAACACTCAACAATCTGAGAAGGAGTTAAACAAATAGCTAAAGCAAACTAGATGAGTCAGTCATCAGCTGAAGCTGTCCCAAAACTTCTGTGCCAAGACCCCACAATGACGTACTTACCTCTGATCAGTTGTAGCTGGAAGAAACAGTCCAGCATTCGTAATAAAACCCTCCCCAGAAGTTTCTACTTGAAATTCTCCTGGTGTGGCTTGTTTTATACAGTATCTAAGAAGTCCATAGAAAAAGTTATAAATGTGTCCAGAATAAATTAATATAATATGAGAAACATCCATATTATGTCTTATATACTGCATTGAATAAAGTTCTGTAGCTGAGAACCATAACAAGAAAATCTATTACTATAAGAGACATATGGAGGACACTGACTCATAAATAAATGTGTAATAGGGCAAATCCTGTTGCCTACTTTCCTTATGAAAACAATGCTAAGAAGACGTAATTAGTTTCAAGGACACGTAAAAAATAGTTTCTTTTAAAGATTAATAATAGTACTAGTAACGTAATCGCATTTAAAATCCGTAGTTATAACATGTGTTCCTCGCATGTTTCTAGTCAGACATCGTGGAAATTCTGAGCACCTTTCAAACAAAATACAATAAATAGAGACATCTTGGGTTGTCGGGTGTTCTGCCGGATATCAGCGTCGTACTTGCACGATATTTCGGTCACGTAGCTCGTAACCTTCATCAGGTGCGACCTGAGACTGCTCCTCGAGTGGACCTGGTCCAGTATTTATGCCTATGGCCTTCCCCCTCCACCAACGGCTGCAGGCGCTTCCTCTGTGGTCCGCGCCCATTCCCTGCGACCTGCTGGAGCGTTGCTGCTCCGTTTTCCGTCCGCTGCGGTTCTAGGTGTTCCCTCTGCGGTCCGCGCCCACCAACCCCGCTCCTGGGGGTTTCATCTATGGTCTGGGGTACCAAGAGTTCCCCCTGCGGTCCGCGCCCGCTCACCACGACCTGTTGGAGCGTTGCCGCTACGTTTTTCGTCCACTGCGGCTCTGGATGTTCCCTCTGCGGTCCGCGCCCACCAGTCCCACTTCTGGGTGTTCCATCTTCGGTCTGGTGCTCCTGGCAGTCCGTCAGGGGCTCGTTTTCCATCTCCATGTCTCTGGTACTTCTGTTTGTGCAGTGTTGCAGCTGGCCCCGTTGCTCCTTTAACAATTCCAGAGCCGGGTCCCAGGCTCTGCTTAGCTGGTACCCTGTGTCACGGTTCATAAGATCGTCAACCATTTTAATTTCTATCGATTCTCTTATAACACTGCCCAAAATCTGGGTGTTTGTGCTAGAATCCTGGTATCCTCATACTTCATGGCATGATCTAGTTCTAGACAGTGTTCAGCAATGGCTGACTTAGTCACCTGTCTTAATCTAGTGTGCCTCTGATGTTCTTTGCACCTGATCTCCACAGTTCTTGTCGTCTGGCCAATGTAGGACCTGCCACATTGACAAGGTATATTGTAAATCCCTGGTTTTCGTAACCACAGGTCGTCTTTGACACTCCCCAGCAGTCCCCCAATCTTGTTGGATGGACAGAAAACACACTTGATATTGTGTTTACGGAGGATCCTACTGATTCTGGCAGAAATAGAGCCAGCATAGGGCAGATATGCCACCTTCTTTGTTTCATCTTGGTCTTCTTCAGGAACCTGTGGTATGGTGGCTGGTTGGAGTGCCCTCTCAATTTGTCTGTCCGTGTATCCATTCTTGGAGAAAACTGTTTTGAGACGTTCTATCTCTGTAGGTAGATTCTCTTGGTCTGACAGGGCATGTGCTCTGTGGACCAAAGTCTTCAGAGCCCCATTCTTCTGTGCAGGGTGGTGACAGCTGCTGGCCTGCAGATATAAATCAGTGTGTGTTGGTTTTCGGTACACACTGTGGCCAACTGATCCATCTGCTTTCCTCTGGACTAGTACATCCAGAAATGGCAGCTGGCCATTCTTCTCCAGTTCCATGGTGAACTTGATATTAGGGTGGCATGAGTTAAGATATTCAAGAAACTCATTGAGCCTGTCCATCCCATGTGGCCAGATCACGAAGGTGTCATCCACATACCTAAAGAAGCATGTGGGTTTAAATGTGGCTGTCTCCAATGCCCTCTCCTCAAAACTCTCCATAAACATGTTGGCAACCACAGGGGACAGCCGTTGGTGGAGGGGGAAGGCCATAGGCATAAATACTGGACCAGGTCCACTCGAGGAGCAGTCTCAGGTCGCACCTGATGAAGGTTACGAGCTACGTGACCGAAATATCGTGCAAGTACGACGCTGATATCCGGCAGAACACCCGACAACCCAAGATGTCATTAGATCGCCGGGAAAGCCTGAAGAGTTACACAATAAATAATACTTGCATCCATAACATAAACATTATATTCGTCATAGCCTCAGAGATATACACAGGACAAGGTGCACAGAATTAAAACGATTGATTAAGTTTCTGCATCGTATAAATAAATCTGAGAATGCATTTCACGAAATAGCTACAAATTTACTGTCGTCCCAAAACATCACGAAACGGAGTACTAAACGTAAGCTGAAAATTTAGATTATATATAAATTGAATTTTTTTTGACTCTTAATACATTAGTACACTTATCGAAACAAAAACAACTGTGTAGTTAATGTTAACGATATGACGCGCGCAAACGTAAGCTCTTTATAGGATTCTATAATCTCTGAACTGTTAGTTTGTGACCAACAATATTTATGTCTTATAGAGTAACTGCATGAGCTGCTGCACCAGAATTTTTATGTTATGTGAGTATCTTTGTTTTCATTGATAGTCGAAGTTACATCAACACACAAAATGTGTCTGTCACGTCGCTTTCGTTTTGCAATGAAATAATGCCGAAGCGACAAGGTGTATGTCATCTTTCAAAGGTCGCGCCCGTTGCCACTTTTATGCGAGACTACTAGATAATAATAATTCTCATAATATGTGGCGTTAAGAGAAATAAAAATTGTAAAAAGCACGTTATTTATAGGGCAAGTAAGGCTTTATCATTTTAACTTATACATCCGTCGCCTCTTGGTAGCATATCAAATGAGTAAATATGAAAAGCACCATTTTGCTTACGTTCTACAAGATTAATTTACTGAGTTAACCGGTTTTCGGCTTACAACGACGTTTTCAGAGTGTTAACTTAGTAAATTAACCCAGTAAGACATACGAAATACAGTGCTTTTCATTCATCAAGCGACGCTGTACGTAAACATTTATACGTTTTTCAAAGACATTTTCAACATTCTTGAAGTAAAAGTATGAGATTATATTATTGAATTTCTTAAGAAAAGTAGCCCCCCATGAACCATGGACCTTGCCGTTGGTGGGGAGGCTTGCGTGCCTCAGCGATACAGATGGCCGTACCGTAGGTGCAACCACAACGGAGGGGTATCTGTTGAGAGGCCAGACAAACATGTGGTTCCTGAAGAGGGGCAGCAGCCTTTTCAGTAGTTGCAGGGGCAACAGTCTGGATGATTGACTGATCTGGCCTTGTAACATTAACCAAAACGGCCTTGCTGTGCTGGTACTGCGAACGGCTGAAAGCAAGGGGAAACTACAGCCGTAATTTTTCCCGAGGACATGCAGCTCTATTGTATGATTAAATGATGATGGCGTCCTCTTGGGTAAAATATTCCGGAGGTAAAATAGTCCCCCATTCGGATCTCCGGGCGGGGACTACTCAAGAGGACGTCGTTATCAGGAGAAAGAAAACTGGCGTTCTACGGATCGGAGCGTGGAATGTCAGATCACTTAATCGGGCAGGTAGGTTAGAAAATTTGAAAAGGGAAATGGATAGGTTAAAGTTAGATATAGTGGGAATTAGTGAAGTTCGGTGGCAGGAGGAACAAGACTTTTGGTCAGGTGATTACAGGGTTATAAATACAAAATCAAATAGGGGTAATGCAGGAGTAGGTTTAATAATGAAAAAAAAAATAGGAGTGCGGGTTAGCTACTACAAACAGCATAGTGAACGCATTATTGTGGCCAAGGTAGACACAAAGCCCATGCCTACTACAGTAGTACAAGTTTATATGCCAACTAGCTCCGCAGATGATGAAGAAATAGATGAAATGTATGACGAGATAAAAGAAATTATTCAAGTAGTGAAGGGAGACGAAAATTAAATAGTCATGGGTGACTGGAATTCGTCAGTAGGAAAAGGGAGAGAAGGAAACATAGTAGGTGAATATGGATTGGGGGGAAGGAATGAAAGAGGAAGCCGCCTTGTAGAATTTTGCACAGAGCATAACTTAATCATAGCTAACACTTGGTTCAAGAATCATGAAAGGAGGCTGTATACATGGAAGAAGCCAGGAGATACTGACAGGTTTCAGATAGATTATATAATGGTAAGACAGAGATTTAGGAACCAGGTTTTAAATTGTAAGACATTTCCTGGGGCAGATGTGGATTCTGACCACAATCTATTGGTTATGAACTGCAGATTGAAACTGAAGAAACTGCAAAAAGGTGGGAATTTAAGGAGATGGGACCTGGATAAACTGAAAGAACCAGAGGTTGCAGAGAGTTTCAGGGAGAGCATAAGGGAACAATTGACAGGAATGGGGGAAAGAAATACAGTAGAAGAAGAATGGGTAGCTCTGAGGGATGAAGTGGTGAAGGCAGCAGACGATCAAGTAGGTAAAAAGACGAGGGCTAATAGAAATCCTTGGGTAACAGAAGAAATATTGAATTTAATTGATGAAAGGAGAAAATATAAAAATGCAGTAAATGAAGCAGGCAAAAAGGAATACAAACGTCTCAAAAATGAAATCGACAGGAAGTGCAAAATGGCTAAGCAGGGATGGCTAGAGGACAAATGTAAGGATGTAGAGGTTTGTCTCACTAGGGGTAAGATAGATACTGCCTATAGGAAAATTAAAGAGACCTTTGGAGAGAAGAGAACCACTTGTATGAATATCAAGAGCTCAGATGGAAACCCAGTTCTAAGCAAAGAAGGGAAGGCAGAAAGGTGGAAGGAGTATATAGAGGGTTTATACAAGGGAGATGTACTTGAGGACAATATTATGGAAATGGAAGAGGATGTAGATGAAGACGAAATGGGAGATAAGATACTGCGTGAAGAGTTTGACAGAGCACTGAAAGACCTGAGTCGAAACAAGGCCCCGGGAGTAGACAACATTCCACTAGAACTACTGATGGCCTCGGGAGAGCCAGTCATGGCAAAACTCTACCATCTGGTGAGCACGATGTATGAGACAGGCGAAATACCCTCAGACTTCAAGAAGAATATAATAATTCCAATCCCAAAGAAAGCAGGTGTTGACAGATGTGAAAATTACCGAACTATCAGTTTAATAAGTCACAGCTGCAAAATACTAACGCGAATTCTTTACAGACGAATGGAAAAACTGGTAGAAGCCGACCTCGGGGAAGATCAGTTTGGATTCCGTAGAAATGTTGGAACACGTGAGGCAATACTGACCTTACGACTTATCTTGGAAGAAAGATTAAGAAAAGGCAAACCTACGTTTCTAGCATTTGTAGACTTAGAGAAAGCTTTTGACAATGTTGACTGGAATACTCTCTTTCAAATTCTAAAGGTGGCAGGGGTAAAATACAGGGAGCGAAAGGCTATTTACAATTTGTACAGAAAGCAGATGGCAGTTATAGGAGTCGAGGGGCATGAAAGGGGAGCAGTGGTTGGGAAAGGAGTGAGACAGGGTTGTAGCCTCTCCCCGATGTTATTCAATCTGTATATTGAGCAAGCAGTAAAGGAAACAAAAGAAAAATTCGGAGTAGGTATTAAAATCCATGGAGAAGAAGTAAAAACTTTGAGGTTCGCCGATGACATTGTAATTCTGTCAGAGACAGCAAAGGACTTGGAAGAGCAGTTGAAGGGAATGGACGGTGTCTTGAAAGGAGGATATAAGATGAACATCAACAAAAGGAAAACGAGGATAATGGAATGTAGTCAAATTAAGTCGGGTGATGCTGAGGGAATTAGATTAGGAAATGAGACACTTAAAGTAGTAAAGGAGTTTTCCTATTTAGGGAGTAAAATAACCGATGATGGTCGAAGTAGAGAGGATATAAAATGTAGACTGGCAATGGCAAGGAAAGCGTTTCTCAAGAAGAGAAATTTGTTAACATCGAGTATAGATTTAGGTGTCAGGAAGTCGTTTCTGAAAGTATTTGTATGGAGTGTAGCCATGTATGGAAGTGAGACATGGACGATAACTAGTTTGGACAAGAAGAGAATAGAAGCTTTCGAAATGTGGTGCTACAGAAGAATGCTGAAGATAAGGTGGGTAGATCACGTAACTAATGAGGAGGTATTGAATAGGATTGGGGAGAAGCGAAGTTTGTGGCACAACTTGACTAGAAGAAGGGATCGGTTGGTAGGACATGTTTTGAGGCATCAAGGGATCACAAATTTAGCATTGGAGGGCAGCGTGGAGGGTAAAAATCGTAGAGGGAGACCAAGAGATCAATACACTAAGCAGATTCAGAAGGATGTTGGGATGCAGTAGGTACTGGGAGATGAAGAAGCTTGCACAGGATAGAGTAACATGGAGAGCTGCATCAAACCAGTCTCAGGACTGAAGACCACAACAAGAAAAGTAGAATCTTTGTAAGACTGCAGAGCTTGGTTCAAGACTGGGAAAGAGTAGAACAACGGTTGATGAATTTACCCATGAAAACATTTTCCTGTTAACGCATTCAATTAAGCTACCTGCCAGAGCTTTCATTATAGGTGAGACACCAAACGACGTAGTTGTTTGTAAGTTCATGTTCAAAAAAAAAAAAAAAAAAAAATGGTTCAAATGGCTCTGAGCACTATGGGACTTAACTTCTCAGGTCATCAGTCCCCTAGAACTCAGAACTACTTAAACCTAACTAATCTAAGGACATCACACACATCCATGCCCGAGGCAGGATTCGAACCTGCGACCGTAGCGGTCGCGCGGTTCCAGACTGTAGCGCCTACAACCGCTGGGCCACCCCGGCCGGCAGTTCATGTTCACTCAGAAAAAAAAGACGTTGAAGCGTCAGCATCTTGTGATACTATTTCAATGTACCAAACAGCCTCAGTTACAAAATAGCTCTTTTTATTACTTGATGGTGACTAGTTTCGGGTTTTTTACTCATAGCCCATTCTCAAATTACCCTGTGAAAAAATGGCATAAAATTACAATTTGTTACATACAGTACCAAACAACCAATACATGTCAGAAAGTGCAATGTTTCAAGTATCAGAATACGTACCATCCAGTCAGAATAAATATTACGCCACGTAGAACAAAAATAATGACAATCATTATCCAGAAAAGTAAAATGCAAATGAAACCGGATTCAAACAGGAACTGATAGCCTAACCTCGGTCACCATAAGGCAATTATCGTGCAGGTGGCACCCCTATCGGAAGCTTTTGAAAGTCTTTATTGCATAACATAAACATCATCAATACAACATAATAATGAATACCGTGTGTGTAAGTCACAACTCTAAGGAATTATACATCGCTTTTTATGTTGAGTTTCTTAAAGGGAAATTTATAAATAATACAACACACTTAGCACCACGCCCGGCACACAAAAACATTACATGGACCATCGTTTGGAAACAAGTATAGGCCAGACATAACAAATACTCTACAACAAAACCTTATAATGAAACCAATGTTATCTTTTTTAATGAAAAGATACCAAATTATAAAAGGAAAAAACCCAAATCGCAATTGGTCTATAAATAAAACTTTATAATAAAACGAAAAATTTATCTATTCGTAATGAAGAAGATGTACTTTAAAAAAGAAATCGCATTAATGACCATTAAGAACATTCACAAACATTAAGCATTATAACGTATTTATCAACCGATTTTTTCGACCATACATCGGATCTATATGGCCTAAATCGAAAACAAGACCATTTTTCACTCTATCACCACGTATCACTAAGGAGGGGTACTACCTCAGGTACCAACGAGGAATGACAATAGGAATGATAAGAACAGACTAATGGATACAACCACAACAGTTACCTGGAATAATCCTCACTAACTGATTGCCAGTCACCGGCAACTCTGCACCGGTAGTTCGCCAGGAATGTGATTTCGCCGTACAATACTGTATCACAGACACCAGTAAACTAAAACAAATCTAAAATCATCCTCATACTCACTATTAAATTTAATTTACTTACAATTAGCGTTGAGGGTAGCAAACAGTTACCCCAACAAGCCCCACGTACAATTGAAGAGTTGCAATCCTTCAAAGTTTCCTCATCCAAGAGCGTTAGTCTTAAGCAATCCAAGCATAAATCAGAATAATTCAAATATAAAAGAATGAAAATGGGGGCTACTAATAGGGGGCAGAATCGGTTGGGTGGAAGAAGGTGGGATTACCTACAGTGTTTTCCCGAAGGAGCCATCCTTCTAGGATGATCTGACATAGAATCGTAGAGCGCCAACCTCACTTTCCTTCGTAATCTATGCTTAAGACAAACAAGGCGAGTGGGTAGGGGAGGGGGGAGAGGGGAGAGGAGTTAAGGGACACAAGCAGGAAAGATGAGGAAACGAACAGGTGATGAGAGATTTTAATTGGTTCAAATGGCTCTGAGCACTATGGGACTTAACAGCTATGGTCATCAGTCCCCTAGAACTTAGAACTACTTAAACCTAACTAACCTAAGGACATCACACAACACCCAGCCATCACGAGGCAGAGAAAATCCCTGACCCCGCCGGGAATCGAACCCGGGAACCCGGGCGTGGAAAGCGAGAACGCTACCGCACGACCACGAGATGCGGGCAGAGATTTTAATTAATCGTGCTGAAACACCTGCCAGACGGTAGAGGAGGGGGAAGGGAAAGAAGGGGAGATAGGCGTGTCAGGTGGAGGGGGGTGGGGGGGGGGTGGGAGGAGGGAACAAAAGAGTGAGAATCGGAGAGGAAAAGGCGACTCAAGAACAATCAATTGACGTCGCATTAGCCGATTGTGTCACAGGATGATTTGGGAATAGGTTATGAATAAAAACCAGGAAGTAGTCATCAATAAGAAAAGAAAACGAGCTATTTTGCAACTTCGGCTGTTTGCCACATTGAAACTCTAGTCCACTCAATGAGATTCCAGGCCGAACCCGTGTCTGGAGAGTACCCAGACAGAGTGGATCACCAACCTGATTGTCGCCACCATATGACGCGACAACGAGTGATGATCTGGGGTGCCAATTCATTTCGTAGTTGGACATCTTTGTTTGTAATCCACGGCACACTTACAGAAGAACGGTACGTCGACGATATTCTACGTTCCTTTTTATTGTCCTTCATGCCAAGTCATCCAGGGCATACATTTCAGCAAGTTAATGCCCACCCGTGGTCCAGGGGTAGCGTCTTTGACTACTAATCAAAAAATCCTCGGTCCCTGGTTCGAACACCGCATCTCCTTGAATAAAAATCATCAGCAATGACGGCCGAACATTTCTGGCGTAACAAGTCACACTTCTACCAAAAGCCTTGTCAAAGAGGAAGGAGAAGCGGACAGTGATTCTGGACACTCTTGCTCTTGGTGTGGGGAACTGGCAACTGGCCCTAAAAGGCGGAAGAATCATCAATGTTCAATGGCATGATGATGCACAAGGAATTGGAAACCACTGTATAAGGACACATGATTTGTACCCACAGCAGATGTCCCAGGACTGAATATAGACTCAGATCACAATTTAGAAATGAAGGATGCGTTGAAGTTTAAGAGACTAGTTAGGGAGAATCAATATGCAATGAAGTGCGGTACAGAAATACTTAGAAATTAAGAGATACACTTAAAGTTTTCTGAGGCAACAGATACTGCGGTAATACATAATTTAGTAGGAATGGGCATATTCAAAAAGGGTAATCACAGAAGTTGGAAAGAAAGACATACATATAAGGAAGGTAACTGCTTAGAAACCATGGGTAACAGAAGAAATCCTTCTGTTGATCGACGACAGAAGGCGATACAAAAATGTTCAATGAAATTCAGGAATGCAGTACTATAAATCACTTAGGAATGAAATAAGCAGAAAGTGTACGGAAGGTAAGGCGAAATGGTTGCATGAAGAAATGATGAAATCGAAGACGGAATTATTGGCGGAAGGACTGATTCAGCATACAGAGAAGTCAGAACAATCTTCATGAACTTTCAGCATGCTGCAGTAACTTGATTCAGCAAGTTCTGTCAATCAGTAGAACTATAAACCACACCAAGGTGCTAAATTTTACTTTTTATTGTTTCGATGAGTAGTTTCGGGCAAAGACCCATTTTCAAATCATCATACAATGGACATTTACAGTACGTATATATACATGTGTATGCACTATAAATGTTCATTGCACATTGTTAACATCTTCGGAAATGGCATTTTCGACTATGTTATGACGATTTGAAAATTGATCTCCGCCCGAAATGAGTCATCGAATGAATGAAAGGTAAAAATTTGCAAATTGGCGATCACGAAATAGATGAAAATTAGGAATCCTGGTGTCGGGGCATCAAAATTACACATGACGGACAGAGCAAGTAAGACATAAAAAGCAGACTAGCACTGACAGAAAGGGCATTCATAGCCAAGAGAGGTCTACTAGTATCAAAGATGTACGTTAATCTGAGGAAGACATTTCAGATAATATACGTTTGGAGCACAGTATTATATGGTTCTGAAACACTGACTCTGGGAAAACTGGAAAAAGAAGAGAATCAAAGAATTGGAGATGAGATGCTACAGAAGAATACTGAAAATCAAATGGACTGATGAAGTAAGGAATGAGGGGGTTCTCCGGAAAGAAAGGAATACATACAAAAAAAACAGACAAGAAGAAGGGACAAAATGGTAGGGCATGTGTTGAGACATCACGAAATAACTGTCGCGGTATAGAGGGAGCTGTAGAGGCTAAAAACTGTATGCAAAGACAGAGATTGGGATACATCCAGCAAATAACTGAGGATGTAGGTTGCAAGTGCTATACCAGACGAAAAGGGTGTCACAGGAGAGAATGCCCGCCCGCATACGGGGAGAGTTTCTACTGCCTGAGAGTTTCTACTGCTTGTCTTCGTGGTTGCCAAATCCAACCATCGCCAGCGAGGTCGCCGGAACTCTCCCCATTTGAGAACCTTTGGACCATTATTGGCAGGGCTCTACAACGACCGATGGATTTTGATAATATGACGCGCCAGTTTGACGTAATTTGGTAAGACGTCCCTCAGAAGGACATCCGACATTTCTCTCAATCAATGCAATGGCGTATAATCGATAGCTTGAGGGCCAGGGGTGGACGAAGGCGATATAGACTTGCTCAGTTTGTGAAGCTCTTTCTCTTCAATAAATTAACAAGGTTTTCTGAAATTGTAGTCATTTGTTTGTCTGTACAAGTGGATCATAAATACCGATTTCCGCCCCATTCGGTTAATTTCCTCGTGGGGCGTCTTTTTCTGTCTTAAATTGTCTATAGAGTGTTGAAGTATGTACTTTCATACGAGTCTTTCTTACGTGAGACTAATTTTCTCATGAGAGGAGATCTATTTTAAATTAGCTGAGTTACCTCTTGAGCAACAGCGGCTGACAGTTACTTGATAGTCGAAGTAAGTATCCATGTCAATATACCTTGCGGAAAACTTGATATGACTTAAGAAACGAAAGTGAAAGAAAAGGATGAAGTTGGAAATGTGTGACATCATGGCCTACAGAAGTACACGCTCAAAGAGAGTTGCATGAAAGCAGTATCTAAAAATACAAGCATGGAAAATATAGTAACATCGATACCTAATGTGCCGCATAACGCCCTACTTTTCGAGATACAACCGTTCTATGATGTGTTTAAATCAGTAGCCCCTTGGAATATTGGTACAGACGAAAACTATGTAGTGTTTCACTTCGTAAAACATAACAAGCGACGTTTGATCCTCACTCCGATTACAGCACTGTAAACAATATAGGGCTACATTTGGTGCGTAGTCGACAACACATCCGCGATTTCTCCATTAAAACTGATAATTTACCTTGTCTTTCTTGTGATTAACGTGGATGAAAACTTTGTGTCACCTATAAGTAGGTTCTTTTTCTGACAAAAGTTACACTGGCGTTCTTTCACCTACTCGGAACATCTTGATCATCCTTTAGTAGCTTTTCTTCATTTTAATAGCGTAAAAGTTTTAAATTCCATTAATTATACGTCTGGGGTCGAATTGGAGCACTGGTGTAGAAGGACGCTATTTAAAATATTTTAGTTATACAGTTAATCTTGAACGTTTGCTTATTAATCGACCGCACACTTGTTCTATCTCTGACTGTATCTCTGTATTCATATCCATCGTGCATTCCGACGGACTTGAGCAGTTCCAGCAGGACAAGGCGACACCCACACACCCAGGACTGCTACAGAGTAGCTCCAGGAACACTCTTCTGAGTTTAAACAATTCCGCTGGCCACCAAACTTCCCAGACATGAACATTATTGATCATATCTGGGATGCCTTGCAACGTGCTGTTCAAAAGAGGTCTCCACCCCATGTATTCTTATGAATTTATAGACAGCCCTACAGGATTGATGGTTTCAGTTCCTTAGTCGAGTCCATGCCACGTCGTTTTTGAGGCACTTCTGCAAGCTCGCGTGGGCCCTACACGATGTCAGGCAGGTGTACCAGTTTCTTTGGCTCTTCAGTGTAACTGGACACATACTGCAAAACACGGTCTGAGTGTCAGGTTGACGTATTTTCAGTGTAAAACTAAGTTCGCTGGATATAAGATTAGTCATCAGTTGTCATTAGAGTACACCTGTCACTTTTAAATGTTGTAGACGGTGTAGAACTGGTACCAAGTGGTCGAGTGACCCTATACCTCTAACGTATAGCGTGGAAATGCAGTGCTGAGTATGTGACAGTTGGTTGTACGGCAGCAACGCAGTAATATGGGTCGGCGTGGAAAAGCGGCAGAACGGCAGAAGAAGCTATCGTCCTAGGACGTGCCCACTGATACAACATTAACCCTCCTACGACCAGGATTTATTTCTCAGTAAGTTCCTATGGAGTCATACCCATTCCAAGTAATGTATATCGGATATATTAGCAGCATTTTAATGAACTATCAAAAACATACGGTATTGTTTTTCAGTGTAAGTGTAATGATTCTTTATACACAAATATTACGTTCAAGAAACGAAGGAATTTTAGATTGGGGTCATATCGGCCCTAGTCGTATTCAGCGGAAAAAAAGAAATGTGAATAAATTTTGACATGTTGTAAATATGAAGCTGAACGAAACATCATTGGATACAATTCTTCAGGCTTTCCCGCCGACATGTTGAATAATCGGGCCTTCTGCCGGCTGTTCGCATCGTTGCCGCTCTGTCTCATGGAGCACCTGAAGAAGGCACCCAGTCACGCCGTCAAGTAGAGTGCGAGGACAGCGAGAACGATCGGCGAAAAACCGCGTTTCAACATGTCATCGTTAGATACAATTGACGCAGAGAGAGGAAGTCATATATTTAAAAAGATAGTTTTGTAACCAAGGGAGATATATACACTCCTGGAAATGGAAAAAAGAACACATTGACACTGGTGTGTCAGACCCACCATACTTGCTCCGGACACTGCGAGAGGGCTGTACAAGCAATGATCACACGCACGGCACAGCGGACACACCAGGAACCGCGGTGTTGGCCGTCGAATGGCGCTAGCTGCGCAGCATTTGTGCACCGCCGCCGTCAGTGTCAGCCAGTTTGCCGTGGCATACGGAGCTCCATCGCAGTCTTTAACACTGGTAGCATGCCGCGACAGCGTGGACGTGAACCGTATGTGCAGTTGACGGACTTTGAGCGAGGGCGTATAGTGGGCATGCGGGAGGCCGGGTGGACGTACCGCCGAATTGCTCACCACGTGGGGCGTGAGGTCTCCACAGTACATCGATGTTGTCGCCAGTGGTCGGCGGAAGGTGCACGTGCCCGTCGACCTGGGACCGGACCGCAGCGACGCACGGATGCACGCCAAGACCGTAGGATCCTACGCAGTGCCGTAGGGGACCGCACCGCCACTTCCCAGCAAATTAGGGACACTGTTGCTCCTGGGGTATCGGCGAGGACCATTCGCAACCGTCTCCATGAAGCTGGGCTACGGTCCCGCACACCGTTAGGCCGTCTTCCGCTCACGCCCCAACATCGTGCAGCCCGCCTCCAGTGGTGTCGCGACAGGCGTGAATGGAGGGACGAATGGAGACGTGTCGTCTTCAGCGATGAGAGTCGCTTCTGCCTCGGTGCCAATGATGGTCGTATGCGTGTTTGGCGCCGTGCAGGTGAGCGCCACAATCAGGACTGCATACGACCGAGGCACACAGGGCCAACACCCGGCATCATGGTGTGGGGAGCGATCTCCTACACTGGCCGTACACCACTGGTGATCGTCGAGGGGACACTGAATAGTGCACGGTACATCCAAACCGTCATCGAACCCATCGTTCTACCATTCCTAGACCGGCAAGGGAACTTGCTGTTCCTACAGGACAATGCACGTCCGCATGTATCCCGTGCCACCCAACGTGCTCTAGAAGGTGTAAGTCAACTACCCTGGCCAGCAAGATCTCCGGATCTGTCCCCGATTGAGCATGTTTGGGACTGGATGAAGCGTCGTCTCACGCGGTCTGCACGTCCAGCACGAACGCTGGTCCAACTGAGGCGCCAGGTGGAAATGGCATGGCAAGCCGTTCCACAGGACTACATCCAGCATCTCTACGATCGTCTCCATGGGAGAATAGCAGCCTGCATTGCTGCGAAAGGTGGATATACTCTGTACTAGTGCCGACATTGTGCATGCTCTGTTGCCTGTGTCTATGTGCCTGTGGTTCTGTCAGTGTGATCATGTGATGTATCTGACCCCAGGAATGTGTCAATAAAGTTTCCCCTTCCTGGGACAATGAATTCACGGTGTTCTTATTTCAATTTCCAGGAGTGTATTTACAAAGTGCTTATGGGATCATATTGATACTCGTGGTTAATAAAGTTACCAGATCTGTAACATGGCATAACAACGGTCGTTGTAAAAAGATCCTAACCGACATGTACCGAGGACGAGTGCATCGCCTGGCCAATGACAGCCAATTTCAAAACTGACTGAAACTGCTACTGATATCAGAGAATGCACATCCATCTCAACCAGTTTCCGAGCAATAACCAAGAATAGAGTTGCATGCAATGAATATATGGGGTCGCCCGCATCTCGTGGTCGTGCGGTAGCGTTCTCGCTTCCCACGCCCGGGTTCCCGGGTTCGATTCCCGGCGGGGTCAGGGATTTTCTCTGCCTCGTGATGGCTGGGTGTTGTGTGCTGTCCTTAAGTTAGTTAGGTTTAAGTAGTTCTAAGTTCTAGGGGACTGATGACCATAGCTGTTAAGTCCCATAGTGCTCAGAGCCATTTGATATATGGGGTCAGGTGACTCACAAACATCCATTGACCAGAAAAGAACATTAAGCTGCACGTGTTCAATGAGTGAAACAACACAGAAACCGGAAAGTGACTCTCGGGAGTCAAGGCGTCCAATGTATCGACAGCCTAATGAGGCGTTTACCCGCAGTGTGTGGAGGGTGTGGTCCCGGCCGGAGGTGCTTCTGAGAACTTTTCCTTCGTACCATGACTTGAGTCTACTCATTCGGGTTGCCGAAAGAGGATTTGTATTTCAAAACTCTCGGTGGCCGTTTTGTCTTTGCTTCTACATTTTCGGAATCACTAGAGGAGACCCGGCGACGTTTTTGCGCGAGGCGCGTTAACGCAGAGCACTTATCTCTGGAAACACTCTTGCTAGAGTGCTGCCGACAATGGAAAATTAGTATTGCGGTCTGCTGAAGGTTTTCAGAAACTTCGCGGAATCAACTGAACGGCCTTCTTAGTGCGAAGAACACCTTTGTGTTTCTTTGCAAGTTCAGTAAATTCTGTTACTCAAGTATCGAATTTTCTAGGGAGCATACCTTTTAGAAATTAGAAGAAGCACACATGTTGTTGTTGTTGTGGTCTCCAGTCCTGAGACTGGTTTGATGCAGCTCTCCATGCTACTCTATCCTGTGCAAGCTTCTTCATCTCCAGTACCTACTGAAGCCTACATCCGTCTGAATCTGCTTAGTGTATTCATCTCTTCGTCTCCCTCGACGATTTTTAACCTCCACGTTGCCCTCCAGTACTAAATTGGTGATCCCTTGATGCCTTAGAACATGTCCTACCGACCGATCCCTTCTTCTGGTCAAATTGTGCTACAAACTCTTCTTCTCCCCAATTTTATTCAATACCTCCTCATTAATTATGTGATCTACCCATCTAATCTTCAGCATTCTTCTGTAGCACCACATTTCGAAAACTTCTATTCTCTTCTTGTCTAAACTATTTATAGTCAATGTTTCACTTCCATACTTGACTACACTCCATACAAATAGTTTCAGAAACAACTTCCTGACACTTAAATCTATACTCGATGTTAACAAATTTCTCTTCTTCAGAAACGCTTTCCTTGCCATTGCCAGTCTACATTTTATTTCCTCTCTACTTCGACCAACATCAGTTATTTTGCTCCCCAAATAGTAAAACTCCTTTACTACTTTAAGTGTCTCATTTCCTAATCTAATTCCCTCAGCATCACCCGACTACATTCCATTATCCTTGTTTTGCTTTTGTTGATCTTCATCTTATACCCTCCTTTCAACACACTGTCCATTCCGTTCAACTGCTCTTCCAAGTCCTTTGCTGTCTCTGACAGAATTACAATGTCATCGGCGAACCTCAAAGTTTTTATTTCTTCTCCCTGGATTTTAATGCCTCCTCCCAACTTTTCTTTTGGTTCATTTATTGCTTGCTCAATGTACAGATTGAATAACATCGGGGACAGGCTACAACCCTGTCTCACTCCCTTCCCCACCACTGCTTCCCTTTCATGTCCCTCGACTCTTATAACTGCCATCTGCTTTCTGTACAAATTGTAAATAGCCTTTCGCTCCCTGTATTTTACCCCTGCCACCTTCAGAATTTGAAAGAGAATATTCCAGTCAACATTGTCAGAAGCTTTCTCTAAGTCTACAAATGCTAGAAACGTAGGTTTGCCTTTCCTTAATCTTTCTTCTAAGATAAGTCGTAGGGTCAGTATTGCCTCACGTGTTCCAACATTTCTACGGAATCCAAACTGATCTTCCCCGAGGTCCGCTTCTACCAGTTTTTCCATTCGTCTGTAAAGAATTCGCGTTAGTATTTTGCAGCTGTGACTTATTAAACTGATAGTTCGGTAATTTTCACATCTGTCAACACCTGCTTTCTTTGGGATTGGAATTATTATATTCTTCTTGAAGTGTGAGGGAATTTCGCTTGTTTCATACATGTTGCTCACCAAATGGTAGAGTTTTGCCAGGACTGGCTCTCCCAAGGCTGTCAGTAGTTCTAATGGAATGTTGTCTACTCCTGGGGCCTTGTTTCGACTTAGATCTTTCAGTGCTCTGTCAAACTCTTCACGCAGTATCTTATCTCCCATTTCATCTTCATCTACCTCCTCTTCCATTTCTATAATATTGTCCTCAAGAACATCGCCCCTGTATAGACCCTCCATATACTCCTTCCACCTTTCTGCTTTCCCTTCTTTGCTTAGAACTGGGTTTCCATCTGAGCTCTTGATATTCATACAAGTGGTTTTCTTTTCTGCAAAGGTCACTTTAATTTTCCTGTGGGCGGTATCTATCTTACCCCTCGTGAGATAAGCCTCTACATCCTTACATTTGTCCTAAGCCATCCCTGCTAAGCCATTTTGCACTTTCTGTCGATATCATTTTTGAGACGTTTGCATTCCTTTTTGCCTGCTTCACTTACTGCATTTTTGTATTTTCTCCTTTCATCAATTAAATTGAACATCTCTTCTGTTACCCGAGGATTTCTACTAGCCCTCGTCTTTTTACCTACTTGATCCTCGGCTGCCTTCACTATTTCATTCCTCAAAGCTACCCTTTCTTCTTCTACTGTATTTCTTTCCCTCGTTCCTGTCAATTGTTCCCTTATGCTCTCCCTGAAATTCTCTACAACCTCTGGTTCTTTCAGTTTATCCAGATCCCATCTCCTTAAATTGCCACCTTTTTGCAGTTTCTTCGGTTTTAATCTACAGTTCATAACCAATAGATTGTGGTCAGAGTCCACATCTGCCCCTGGAAATGTCTTACAATTTCAAATCTTTTTCCTAAATCTCTGACTTACAATTATATAATCTATCTGAAACCTTGTAGTATCTCCAGGGTTCTTCCATGTATACAACCTTCTTTCATGATTCTTGAACCAAGTGTTAGCTATGATTAAGTTATGCTCTGTGCAAAATTTTACCAGGCGTCTTCCTCTTTCATTTCTTAGCCGCAATCGATGTTCACCTGCCATGTTTCCTTCTCTTCCTTTTCCTACTGTCGAAATCCAGTCACCCAGGGCTATTAAATTTTCGTTTCCCTTCACTACCTGAATAATTTCTTTTATCTCATCATACATTTCATCAATTTCTTCATCATCTGCAGAGCTAGTTGGCATATAAACTTGTACTACTGTAGTAGGCGTGGGCTTCGTGTCTATCTTGGCCACTATAATGCGTTTGTAGTAGCTTACCCGCACTCATATTTTTTATTCATTATTAAACCTACTCCTGCAATACCCTATTTGATTTTGTATTTATAACCCTTTATTCACCTGACCAAAAGTCTTGTTCCTCCTGCCACAGAACTTCACTAATTCCCACTATATCTAACTTTAACCTATCCATTTCCCTTTTTAAATTTTCTAACCTACCTGCCCGATTAAGGGATCTGACATTCCAGGCTCCGATCCGTAGAACGCCAGTTTTCTTTCTCCTGATAACGAAGTTCTCTTGAGTAGTCCCCGCCCGGAGATCCGAATGGGGGACTATTTTACCTCCGGAATATTTTACCCAAGAGGACGCCCTCATCATTTAATCATACAATAAAGCTGCATGCCCTCGGGAAAAATTACGTCTGTAGTTTCCCCTTGCTTTCAGCCGTTCGCAATACCAACACAGCAAGACCGTGTTGGTTAGTGTTACAAGGCCAGGTCAGTCAGTCATCCAGACTGTTGCCCCTGCAGCTACTGAAAAGGCTGCTGCACCTCTTCAGGAACCACACGTTTGTCTGTCCTCTCAACAGACACCCCTCCGTTGTGGTTGCACCTACGGTACGGCCATCTGTATCGTTGAGGCACGCAATCTTTCCCACCAACGGCAAGGTCCATGGTTCATGTAGGGGGGGGGGGGGGAGGGGGGGGGAGGGGGAAGTACACATACGTAGCTTACAAAGCAGAACTCCTTTAATCAAAGTACACATATGTTCGTTTAAAGGAGTTCTACTTTGCAAGCTACATTTCTATAATAATTTGAAAGCCTGAAAGTTACTATTGTTGTTTCCAAACTATTTCAAATATGACTACTTGGCGCATTTAACCAGTTCTGTTGGGGCACGTTTACACACTATTTTGCATTACCATCCTAGCTGATACCCCAACGATGAACAGTTGGAAACGCAATAATAATAATAAAAAAGAGTAAGCACAGTGGAATAACACGTAGAAATTACTTGAAAAGCTATCTCAGACTAATAAATGACAGTCAGAAAGGATTAACTCTATTAGAGTAAGGACTGATAAGGGTAAGGACGAGGAAACATGTGGATAGGGTTACTTCTGATGTCACCATTAGCGTTCTGTCCATGGTAACTCTCCATGCTGTCTTGTCTTCTGGCATCCCCTTCAGGTCAGCGTAATTTCCGCTTCCATTTACGTCGTTTATCATCTTGCATCTCCTCCTTTTCTCGAACTAGTCCTTCTGAAGTGTCCGTTAGCGAACACTCCTGTCTCAACGAATGACCCATCCAGTTATTGTTCTTTTCTCTTATAACTTATACCATTCTTATGAAAAGGATGAGAACTGTCTTTATATTTACTCTTGAAACGAAAAAATACAAGGAAAAAAATCTATAAAGGTGCGCTCAAAATAATTATGCTACAGGAAACACACTTTTTGTGTACATAAATTGAAACACAGACAATAATGATGAACAAGAAAACTTCTCTGGAGGTCATATTATGCTAATAGATGGAAGATCACACAAATTTGCTTACTGCCAGTATAAGTTTTGTTTTTTATAACAGTAATTGGTGTAAGTAAGCCTGTAATTTAGTTTTCTGCCAATAAACCATGTTAAAATATAACTAGTGTGTTTTGTTTACTCATTATTGTGTTCTATGATGTGCGCCAACATGCCTCCATAGGTGCCCCGTACCAGGCGCTCGGTCTGTGGTACTCCTGTTTAAGGTGGTCTAATTTTCAGTGGAGTGTACCATATTTCCATCCTGACGCGCTGTTTATGCCTTGTGTCAAATGCTTGCCAATTATCCGGACGCAGATTTTTTCGCAGTCCCTGCAGCTGAGCTGGTAGATACTAGGTTGTTGTAATCTGTCTGGTTTTGGTTTTATTCTAGGTATATGATTTTGTATTGAGTCGTTAGTATTGCAGGCAGAGTTTCTACCATTTGCAAGGAAACTTATGCATTCACAGAGTATTACCATACAACGAACAGTTACATGATGATGAAATAAATATTGGAAATCAAACACTCTATATAAAAAAACTGAAAAAATCACATAGGAAGAAAACCTCTCATCCTACCACTCCCCTCTGCCAAATTTCACTTGACATCATGTTCGTCACATTTGTACCGAACTCACTCTTCAGCCCACTACTTTCCACTTACTGTTCGCTCATCTTTGCGTCCCAACTCCGCCACCTCCCCAAATCTATTCACTGTTAGATTTTCAACTCCATCACTACCCCTTCATTTGTATTACACTTTAAGTAAATACACAGTAACATAATTAAATGGAATAACACGCATATGATAAACTGCGGGAAATTTTTTTAGATCAGAGCAAAACTAGCGGCAAAGTTGACAGCACTATACAAAGCACATGATACAGCTTTAGCCAGGTGGATACAAATAAACTGTGAAAGTACTACATAAATCATGCACGTCGGCGGGGTAGCTTGCGCGCCTCAGCGATACAGATAGCTGTATCGTAGGTGCAACCACAACGAGGGGGTGTCTGTTGAGAGACCAGATAAACGTGTGGCTCGTGACGAGGGGCAGCAACCTTTTCAGTAGTTGCAGGGGCAACAGTCTGCATGACTGACTGATCTGGCCTTGTAACACTAACCAAAACGGCCTTGCTGTGCTGCCTCTGCGAAAAGCTGAAAGCAAGGGGAAACTACAGTCGTAATTTTTCCGGAGGAAATGCTGCTCTACTGTACGGTTAAATGATGAAGGGGTCCTCTTGGGTCAAATATTCCGGAGGCGAAATAGTCCCCTACTCGGATCTACGGGCGGGTGCTACTCAGGAACATGAAGTCACGAGGAGAACAACGGAAATGAGCTTGAAATGTTAGATCCCTTAATCGGGCAGCTATGTTACAAAATTTGAAAAGAGAAATGAATCGGTGGAGGTTAGAAATAGGGGGGATTAGTGAAGTTCGGTGGCAGGAGGAACAGGAGTTCCGGTCAAGTGAATACAGGGTTATAAATACAAAATCAAATAAGGATAATGTAGGAGTGGGTTTAATAATGAATAAGAAAGTACGAGAGGTGGTAAGCTATTATGAACAGCATACTGAACACACTATCGTGGCCAAGATGGACACACAGCACAAGCCTACCACAGTAGTACAATTTTACATGCTAACTAGCTCCGCAAAATGATGAAGAGGTTGAAGAAATATACGACGAGGACAAAGAAATTATTCAGATAATTGTAGGACACAAAAATTTGATTGTGACGGGAAAAAGGGAAAGAAAGAAAAGTAGGAAGTGAATATGGACTGTGGGGAAGGTATGAAAGGGGAAGCCGCCTGGTTGAATTTTGCACAGAGCATAATTTAATCATCGCTCGTTCAAGGATCATAAAAGAAAGTTGTTTGCATGGAACAGACTTGGAGACACCGTAAGGTGTTAGACTGAGATTTAGGAACCAGATTTTAAATTGTAAGATATTTCCAGGGGCAGATGTGGACTCTGGCCATAATTTATTGGTTATGTGGTTATGAACTGAAGAATAAAACTGAAGAAATTAGAAAAAAATGTAGGAAATGGAGTTGGAACTGGATAAGTTGAAAGTACCAGAGATTGTTGAGAGGTTCAGAGGAAGCATTAGGCAACGGTTGACTACAACAGGAGAAAGAAATACAGTAGGCCGGCCGTGGTGGCCCAGTGGTTCTAGGCGCTTCAGTCTGGAACCGCGCTGCTGCTACGGTCGCATGTTCGAATCCTGCCTCGGGCATGGCGATGTGTGATGTCCTTAGGTTAGTTAGGTTTAAGTATTTCTAAGTCCAGGGACTGATGACCTCAGATGTTAAGTCCCATAGTGCTTAGAGCCATTTGAATCATTTGAAGAAAGACAGTAGAAGAAGCATGGGTAACTTTAAGAGCTGAAATAGTGAGACCAGCAGAGGACCAAATAGGTAAAAAAAAGGCCTACTAAGAATCCTCGTATAACCCAAGAGTTATTGAATTTAACAGATGAAAGGAGAAAATAAATTTAAAAAAATGTAGCAAATGACGCAAGCGAAGCGAATGAAAACCTTTAAAAATGAGACTGACCGGAGGCGCAAAGTTGCTAAGCAGGAATGACTAGAGATCAAATGTAAGGATTTAGAAGCAAATTTCACTAGGAGAAAGGTAGATACCACCTACGCCTACAGGCAAATTAAAGAGGCGTTCGGGGAAAAAAAAAGCAGCTGTATGAATATCAAGAGCTCAGATGGTAAAATAGTAAAAGCAAAGAAGGAAAGATTGAAAGGTGGAGGGAATGTATAGAGGGTCTATACGAGTGAGATGAACTTGAAAGCAACGTTATAGAAAGGGAAGTGGACGTAGATGAAGATGAGATGGAAGATACAGGGTGATTCAAAAAGAATACCACAACTTTAAAAATGTGTATTTAATGAAAGAAACATAATATAACCTTCTGTTATACATCATTACAAAGAGTGTTTAAAAAGGTTTTTTTCACTCAAAAACAAGTTCAGAGATGTTCAATATGGCCCCCTCTAGACACACGAGCAATATCAACCCGATACTCCAACTCGTTCCACACTCTCTGTAGCATATCAGGCGTAACAGTTTGGATAGCTGCTGTTATGTCTCGTTTGAAATCATCAATGGTGGCTGGGAGAGGTGGCCGAAACACCATATCCTTAACATACCCCCACAAGAAAAAATCGCAGGGGGTAAGATCAGGGCTTCTTGGAGGCCAGTGATGAAGTGCTCTGTCACAGGCTGCCTGGCGGCCGATCCATCGCCTCGGGTAGTTGACGTTCAGGTTTATACGAACGTTTAATACACCACCTATCAAGAGGTTTAACACCATACTTCGTTCGAAATGCACGCTGAACAACTGTCGTCGATTCACTTCTGCCGTACTCAATAACACAAAAAGCTTTCTGTTGAACGGTCGCCATCTTAGCATCAACTGACGCTGACGTCTAGTCAACAGCGCCTCAAGCGAACAAATGTACAACTAAATGAAACTTTATAGCTCCCTTAATTCGCCGACAGATAGTGCTTAACTCTGCCTTTTGTCGTTGCAGAGTTTTAAATTCCTAAAGTTGAGGTATTCTTTTTGAATCACCCTGTATGATACTGTCAGAAGAATAAGTCATGGGAGTGGAATATCTAAGTCGAAAGACAGAAAATAAACGACACTCCCTCACAGCTATTGATAGCCTTCGCAGAGCCAGCCATGACAAAAGTTTTCCATCTTTTGTGCCAAATGTTTGAGAGAGACGAAATATCCTCATACTTCAAGAAGAGCGTGTTAATTCCAATTCCAATTGCACAGAAAGCAGTTGCTGACAGGTGTGAAAATTATCAAACTATCAGTTTAATAAGTCATGGTTGCAAAATATTAACACCAAATCTGTACAGAAAAATGAAAAAATTGGTAGAAACAAGCCTCGGGGAAAGTCAGTTTGGATTCTGGAGGAATGTAGGAATAAGCGAGGCAATACTGACCCTATCTTAGAAGATAGTTTAAGGGAAAGCAAGTCTACATCAGCATTTGAAGACTTAGAGAAAACTTTTGTCAATTTTGAATGGAATATTCTCATTGAAATGCAGAATGTAGTAGGGGCACAATACAGGGAGCCAAAGGATATTTATGGCCTGTAGAGAAACCGGACGGCAGTATTAAGAGTCGAGGGATATGAAATAGAATCAGACGTAGTTGTAGCCTATCCCCGATGTTATTCAATCTGTACATTGAACAAGCAGTAAAGGATACCAAAGGAGGAGGAAGTCTTGGAAGAAGAAATACAAGCTTTGAGATTTGCCGATCACACTGTAATTCTGTCAGAGACAGCAAAGGACACAAAGCAGCTGTTGAATGTAATGGAAGATGTTTTGATGAATATCGACAACAGCAAAACAAGGATAATGGAATTTAGTCGAATAAAATTAGGTGATTCTAAGGGAATTAGATTAGGGAATAAGACACACAATGTAATAGATGAATTCTGCTATTTGGGTAGCAAAGTAACTGATAATGGTAGTAGTAGAGAGGATATCAAATATAAACTGTCAATGGCAAGAGAAGCATTCTGAAGAAGAGATATCTGTTAACATCGAATATATATTTAAGTGTTACGAAGTTTTTTCTTAAGGCATTTGTCTGGAGTGTAGCCATATATGGAAGTGCAACATAGACGATAAACAGTTTATGTAAAAAGAGAACAGAAGCTTTCGAAATGTGGTGCTACAGAAGAATGCTGAAGATTATGTAGGTCGATCATGTAACTAATGAGGAAATACTGAATAAAATTGAAGAGACAAGAAATTTGTGGCACAACCTGACCAAGAAAGGGATCGTTTGATACGACACGTTCTGAGACATAAAGGGATCACCAGTTTGGTATTTGAGGGAAGTTAGGAGGGAAAAATAGTAGAAGGAGACCAAGAGATGAATACATTAAGCAGATTCTGAAAGCTGCCGTAGTCATTCGGAGATGAAGAGGCTCGCACAGGATAGAGTACCAAGCAGAGATGCATCAAATCAGTTTCACGTTGAAGACCACAACAACAACATTGCTTCATTGTGTTGTATTTAAAACCAAAAAGTGCATAGTTTGGAAAAAAAGACTAGGGGTCTAGTCCAGAATCAACAGTACCAAACCAAGGAATAATACAGAAATTTCCAAGCAGACGGCGTTTCTTAATTAGGGCAAAAAACCAGCCATGAAATGCCGTAAATAAGAATCGGCATCTTGTAACGAACTGTAAATATATTTCATTACAGACCTCTGCTGATGTTTTTGGTGACAAAACGCGCAGTTTTCTGTAGTTGCAAAGACCGAATTAAAATAATGAACCCTTTCTGTATCGCATATTATTTGAAGTACAGATATAAGCATTTTGTTTAGAATGACTGCAAGGGGTTCCGTTTCAAACATAATAATTAGCGCAGATCGATTATAGTTTCTTCTACCAGATTCTATGTAGTCATAACAACTCAGTGTGCCGTACACCAGGGCTTCCCAACGTGTGGTCCGCGGACCCCTGAGGGGTCCGACGGCTCTTTCTAAGGGGTCCGCGGCCACCTTTCACCAAATCGTGTAAAATAATGAGTAAAATTATTGAATAAAAATGTGAAAATCAAATTCATCACTATTTTTTTTTCTTGTGAAACCCATGTGTACTTTTACTTCAGGTCGTATCCCCAAGCAGCCTTTGCAGTTCCTAAGTGAGAACGTATACACAGTTTAGTGCCGGAGAATGCGGCTTCTCTGATCGACTGCTTCGCAACAATACGGGGGTCGTGTGTGCGCCGGCTCATGCCGGCGTTGAAACCTTTTACGCATGCGCGGAGTGATCTTTGTCGACCAATCACAGCGCTCGCTGCCACGTATACGGCCCCAGGCATCGCTAAATGTGAAACTTGCTTTGTCAGTGCACTACCTATTTTATAAGTCGATTTTTGACCAGTTTATTACTTCTAACATGGATCGGTCAGGATCAATGAAGAAGGGTGCAGTTTCTCCATCGCCTTCACAACAAGGGAAGTTTCCAGTTGAAATGAATGATGAGGGAGGACGACCAAAGGAAGACTTTACATACATTTGAACATTTTTCTTCGGATTTCACGAAAAACCACACACACACACACACACACACACACACACACACACACACACACACACGACTGTTACGAAATACGAATGCACCTTACACAACAGTAGCCAAACAGTGGAAGTGAACAGACTATAAGCGGTAGCTTGTCAACAGCGAACAGTTTGGACATGACGTTGATTGCTCTTGGCGGGAGGCAGCTCCATCGTGTGAAATTTCAATTAGCAAGTAATTTTAATCAGGCTATAGTGTGTTGAACAAAGGGAGTTAACTCCACTAGTAAGTGTCTGGATACAGTAGGAATTCAAATTTGATCGTTAATTTCAAGTTGTTATCATTCATCTCTACACCAAAGAATATTGATACTTCCGGCAGCGAGGGGGGGGGGCTTGGGGGGGGGGGAGTGGGTTCATTGGGAACATGGCACTTGCATTAAGAAGCTTTCAGTTGCCATGGGTTTCGCTCTGAAATTTAAAGTTACCGTGCTCTTGACTGACTAGGGGCCGCCATGGATTTTTGACTGCAGAAGGGGTCCGCCAGCTGAAAAGGTTGGGAATCTCTGCCGTACACAAAACATTTTAACGCGCTGCACAGAAATCTTCTCTATGGGACTTCAGATTATCTACTAGTGAAGAGTTCAACACTTCGACTGTCGGCATCTTTAGGGTATTAAGAAATTAGTTACTTACTGAGGTACAGACAAAATTACGATTGTAATGAAAGCTGCAATTGCCGATTCTGATAGTTTCGTTTTGAAGGTCCGAAACCCGTAGGTATACAGGCGACAGTGCGTTGGCGTGCGTTGTAGTTGATCAAGACAGTTCGAGAACTCAGATATCCACGTTATGCTTTCTGAATCATAAAAGAAGGTTGTATACCTGGAAGAATCCTGGAGATACTAAAAGGTATCAGATAGATTATATAATGGTAAGACAGAGATTTAGGAACCAGGTTTTAAATTGTAAGACATTTCCAGGGGCAGATGTGGATTCTGACCACAATCTATTGGTTATGAACTGCAGATTGAAACTGAAGAAACTGCAAAAAGATGGGAATTTAAGTAGATGGCACCTGGATAAACTGACAGAACCAGAGGTTGTAGAGAGTTTCAGGGAGAGCGTAAGGGAACAATTGACAGGAATGGGGGAAAGAAATACAGTAGAAGAAGAATGGGTAGCTCTGAGGGATGAAGTGGTGAAGGCAGCAGAGGATCAAGTAGGTAAAAAGACGAGGGCTAGTAGAAATCCTTGGGTAACAGAAGAAATATTGGATTTAATTGATGAAAGGAGAAAATATAAAAATGCAGTAAATGAAGCAGGCAAAAAGGAATACAAACGTCTCAAAAATGAGATCGACAAGAAGTGCAAAATGGCTAAGCAGGGATGGCTAGAGGACAAATGTAAGGATGTAGAGGCTTGTCTCACTAGGGGTAAGATACATACTGCCTACAGACCTTTGGAGAGAAGAGAACAACTTGTATGAATATCAAGAGCTCAGATGGCAACCCAGTTCTAAGCGAAGAAGGGAAGGCAGAAAGGTGGAAGGAGTATATAGAGGGTTTATACAAGGGCGATGTACTTGAGGACAATATTATGGAAATGGAAGAGGATGTAGATGAAGATGAAATGGGAGGTAAGATACTGCGTGAAGAGTTTGACGGAGCACTGAAAGACCTGAGTCGAAACAAGGCCCCAGGAGTAGACAACATTCCATTAGACCTACTGATGGCCTTGGGAGAGCCAGTCATGACAAAACTCTACCATCTGATGAGGAAGATGTATGAGACAGGCGAAATACCCACAGACTTCAAGAAGAATATAATAATTCCGATCCCAAAGAAAGCAGGTGTTGACAGATGTGAAAATTACCGAACTATCAGTTTAATAAGTCACAGCTGCAAAATACTAACGCGAATTCTTTACAGACGAATGGAAAAACTGGTAGAAGCGGACCTCGGGGAAGATCAGTTTGGATTCCGTAGAAATGTTGGAACACGTGAGGCAATACTAACCTTACGACTTATCTTAGAAGAAAGATTAAGAAAAGGCAAACCTACGTTTCTAGCATTTGTAGACTTAGAGAAAGCTTTTGACAACGTTAGCTGGAATACTCTCTTTCAAATTCTGAAGGTGGCAGGGGTAAAATACAGGGAGCGAAAGGCTATTTACAATTTGTACAGAAAGCAGATGGCAGTTATAAGAGTCGAGGGACATGAAACTGAAGCAGTGGTGGGGAAGGGAGTGAGACAGGGTTGTAGCCTGTCCCCGATGTTATTCAATCTGCATATTGAGCAAGCAGTAAAGGAGACAAAAGAAAAATTCGGAGTAGGTATTAAAATCCATGGAGAAGAAATAAAAACATTGAGGTTCGCCGATGACATTGTAATTCTGTCAGAGACAGCAAAGGACTTGGAAGAGCAGTTGAACGGAATGGACAGTGTCTTGAAAGGAGGATATAAGATGAACATTAACAAAAGCAAAACGAGGATAATGGAATGTAGTCAAATTAAATAGGGTGATGCTGAGGGGATTAGATTAGGAAATGAGACACTTGAAGTAGTAAAGGAGTTTTGCTATTTAGGGAGTAAAATAACTGATGATGGTCGAAGTAGAGAGGATATAAAATGTAGACTGGCAATGGCAAGGAAATCGTTTCTGAATAAGAGAAATCTGTTAACATCGAGTATAGATTTAAGTGTCAGGAAGTAGTTTCTGAAAGTATTTGTATGGAGTGTAGCCATGTATGGAAGTGAAACATGGACGATAACCAGTTTAGACAAGAAGAGAATAGAAGCTTTCGAAATGTGGTGCTACAGAAGAATGCTGAAGATAAGGTGGGTAGATCACGTAACTAATGAGGAGGTATTGAATAGGATCGGGGAGAAGAGAAGTTTGTGGCACAACTTGACTAGAAGAAGGGATCGGTTGGTAGGACATGTTTTGAGGCATCAAGGGATCACAAATTTAGCATTGGAGGGCAGCGTGGAGGGTAAAAATCGTAGAGGGAGACCAAGAGATGAATACACTAAGCAGATTCAGAAGGATGTAGGTTGTAGTAGGTACTGGGAGATGAAGAAGCTTGCACAGGATAGAGTAGCATGGAGAGCTGCATCAAACCAGTCTCAGGACTGAAGACCACAACAACAACAACACTTTCTGAATGGCACGACTTATTTCCACAAACGTTTGACAGCACGTTCCGTAGGTTACTGATGTTCCTGGTTCCATAAAATCCCCGAAGAGTTCATCGGTTGGTTTCCAAAATCTTTCACCATTTATTTTTGTGAAATTATATCTGTTTTTTGGCTTTCACGCATATTAACAGCTCTTCTGTGTGGATGACTCTTCGGATTCCACACTGACTACTAGAGAAAAATATTAACATTCTTCTCGAAAGCGGTAATCCATTCACTAGGGGTTTGTTAATTACTGTAGTCACTTCAAAGGATTGCGATAACAGTACATGGAAGTTCAGATACTCACACACATTATATTTGTGCACAATTCTACGGAAACGCGAGCTAATAACTACCGATTGTTACATTTTGTAGCCAATCATCAACTTTATTTATAGAGAAGTTTGTATTTTACTTTCTTAGTTGTCACGAGATTAAGTTGCAGAACGATGTTAATGATTAAGATTCTCGATTCTTATTCAAGATGAGTGTAGTAATGGCCTAATAAAAGGTACGAGTGAGGGTCAGTATTCCAGTATTGTCCATTTCAATGTATCTTTGTGTGTAATCATATGGATTGGGAATACGAACGTGTATGCAGAGCGTCTTAACATGGAATTAGCCGAATCGAGTATGTTAGGTTTTTTGAAAGTGAAATGGAATGGGACCAGTAAAATGAAATATCCATTTTTGATTCATCGCCTTTCAGTACAGAGCAATATGGTTGCAGCATGGCAGAGAGAGCGAATATCTGTTTTAACACTCGCTGGGAAAATAGAATAATGGATGTGTAGACTTCTCACGTATTTATTAGATGTGTGCGTTGACAGTAGTCAGTAATGCCAAGGCCGTGTGTATTAGGCAGCTGAGAGGAATGTTTGTGAGGGCGAGGTAGGGAGCAGTAAAACAGCTCTTCTCCCGTTTCCCTCCCTCCACGTATGTGCGCGTAGTCTGTTAGTGGCCGACTGAAAAATATTTCCCAAACTGTTGTCTTCATAGTCAGTCTTGTTGTGTTGCATTGTTTGGCGATTATAGTATCCCAGTTCCTTTTATTATATATGCGCTGTGCTGTTGAGAGGCAATGAATCCTAGTGACACGTGTATTAACACAGTACACCTACATTGTAAGACAGACGAGGAAACATTGGCGTGTTTTAACCGAATGTGACAAATCGTGTAAGGCATTATAATAGATTCATACACAGTATTAATAAATTTTTCTTATAGCATCTACTGTCACCATGTACATGAAAACGGAGAATCTAACCGATATAATTTCCTAAGTGTCACTGAGCTGGAGACGCGAGACGATTTCCTATATTTACTTCACTTGAACATCTTCAAGTCTCACAGTTACAATGTTGACACAGGTGCATAATGGCTTATACTGTTCTATCTGGAACAACTAACATTACTTGTTGCCACATTCTTGCTGCAGGTTCTCTTCAGCTCCGGGCGGTATAGCTTGGGCACAACGTCCCGAAAGAGAGCCCAAATTCTGTAAAAGTGGTGGCTCGGTTTCTTTTTACACGTTACTATCCCTTGCTGAACGGGCTGTAATTTCGATATTTTTTCTAAACCAGCAAGGTAAAACAGAGGCTACTACTACCACCACATCAAGTGGATTTAGTGCTCAGGTACTCACACTGAGCCGTTAACACTTCCCAGTTTAGCAATGGGGGATAACTGAAAATTATTATTGGTATTATCGGTACCATGCGTGCAATAGTCGTGCCAGGCGCGCGATATTGAATCTTTATCCTATCATTAAGGGCTCGGGACCTGCACGACCTTATAGCAACAGATATAGTTCTACATTATTCTACTGTGACACTGGAAGTGATTTTACGTAATCAAAGGGAGAATGTACAGGTTTGAAGGACTCATTTACTTAACAGTTGAATATTGAACAATTATACAATCAAATGGGTGTGGGGTGAGAAAGAACTGAGTTCAGCAACCTGCCCCAAAGTACGTTCATAATAAGCTACGATAGCAGGAGAAAATGAATTTTAGGAACGATCGCCGTATTCTCAACTGGAGTTCAATTTACTAAAGGAAAGGGTTGTACGCATGCAACGGCCACCACCAGGAATCAGCCAAGGACTAAGAAAGATGCTACTGGGGTGTCGCTAGGTAGCCTCCTGTAGTAAAGGAATAAAACCAGCAATACGCGAAAGTATTCATACAGGCGATACTAGATAACTTTGGCTCGCAGTCCGGCTACGTTAACGAACCATGAAGGAGCGCCAGACACTCACCACGTGGCGTAGGACAAAGGGCACAAGGTTTCAAGCTAGGAAGACCTAACTTCTAAGTCAAATTTTGCACGGGAGGACTGAAAGAGCTACTGCCAAACGAAGCGGAAAAATGAGCATGAATGTGTACACTTCAGTGTCGTCCTGCACGCTATTGTGTCTAACCAACACATCTCGCACATTATGCCCAACTGTACAAGGAAAACCTACAGTCTTATAACCCGGAAAAATTGCTTAAACCGTAATTTAAGGTTCAAATGGCTCTGAGAACTATGGGACTTAACATCTGAGGTCATCAGTCAACTAGAACTTAGAACTACTTAAACCTAACTAACCTAAGGACATCATACACATCCATGCCTGAGGCAGGATTCGAACCTGCGACCGTAGAGGTCGCACGGTTTCAGACTGAAGCGCCTAGAACCACTCGGCCACTCCGGCCGGCCGTAATTTAAGGAATGCACATCAGTAAAATGATCTATAAGGTTCCCTCTGGGCCGCAGGGCGAGAATCTACAGTGTACGTCAGCGCTCATGCTTACCGAACTTCATCTCCTGGAAGCAGCACCTCCGGTCTCCGGCACGGTCACACTAGAACTGACTTACTGCCCCTTTGTCCACTATCCACCCGCGGAGGGCAGTTGGCGCCCACCTGCGAAAAATGGGCGCACACTTGAACTGGCCAATCAGAGGGCCGGAATCTCACAGGGAGCCGACCCCACGACGTTAAAATCGAGCAGAAATAGCGGTTACAAAATTGGTAAGGCAGGTTGGGGAACTGAGAACAGGAGAAACTTTGGACACTACTGAACGTTCAAACGACACCACGTGCTACCCTGGCGATCGGAAAAAGGATGGGAAACGGGTAGCCGTCATGGCTGCTAGGAAGACTATTGCCCTCACCCATAAATAAAGAAAATTCCTAGCGCCAAGATCCTCTCACAGATCAGTGTCAGACAAACTGTAAACATCGTCAAATAAATTAGGCAACCCATAGAAATTATTAACAGGGTCTGAATTATTATATTACCGAATACCAGAATGTTGGGATTAGAAATATGAAATACGGGCACTCAATGGTGAATGAAGTGCACGTCTTTCACTTGGGTCGATCAACTTTGTCCCATTCACATTTTGTGCCAGGCTGCTGGCAACATTGGCGATCTAAAATTACAGTACATGTGTCTACTGTAGCAGTTACAAAACCACTGTCGTACCGCGCTGTGTCAAACCAATAAGCACTCACCTAGTGCCAGAACTGCGTGAGAAAAGTGCACGCTGTTGCTCCCGCAGTCCCACCCTGCTCGTGATTGTCTGTGTGGTGGGCTTCGGTACGTGGAGCTTGCTTCCTCCGCTTCCAGCATCTCTCTGAAAACTTTGTGAGGACATCGTGAATAGATAATATCTCATTCCATTGTGAAACGTTCCACACACGGCATTGCTCTCTCGAAAGCACTGACGCTTCCACCACTTTCTTCTGGATTTCCTCAATCAATAATTGACAATCACTTACTACTCGTTGGCAACGACCTGAACAAGGGCTACCTAGTTCTAGATATGCTGAAATCGGTCTGTTTCTGCCCGTTCACGTTATGTGTCTGGTCGCTGCCAACATTGCTGCATGCAGAAGTAACCCAGAACGAGAAAACTCCTTTTAATATCTAAGTTATTTCAACAAGTGCAACTTAAATGGAAAACTCGACTTTTAAGGCCCTAGCCGTAGATCCTATACACAAAGAATATTTTATTATGAGTGGATGATGCCTAACAGAAACAATCTTTTAGTTAACACTTTTTAATTAATTCACCAAACATATTCATATAGAACGGGTTATGGAAGACTATAAAATGGTCTACAAACTTTCTACATACAAATACTTGAAGGAATGATAAAAATATGCCCCCCTAATGGATTTATCGAACTGAACATGAATCTCAAAGATCGTTAGCTCCAAAAGAAAACGGTGACTGTAAACCTGATGGTTGACTAAGAAGCTGAAACAATCAATACAGCAGTGGCAAACCTGAGACAAGCAGTCGTCCAGATGCTTGCAAGTGCGGTCCAAGAAATGTCTTATCACGCCGTTGTTGCTGCTTACGCTCACCGTAATTATTCGTGGACAACCGTGGTGAAGACCGTAGTCATGCGAAGGCCTCTGCCGTGGAGAAGGCGAGGGCGCGTTGCTGCTGGCACAACTCTGGACGCCATTTGTCTCCTAGGACGTTCGCTGATCTCCATCTCCAAAATACGTGGGTGATATGCACAATATGCGCACAGCTCCACGTCTCTTCCGATGCGCTCTTCTACGCTCATAATCACCTACTCCAGTATATTTCACTGGTTCTTACACCCTGATGTCATTTCCCGCCAAACATTGCAAGCCCGTCAATAGCAAAAAATGCATATAGGCCTGCCCAATGGCGTAAATCCTTCCAGCACACAAAATCCTGCCAAGACAATGTATCACGACACAACGCCAATCGCATGAAAAAAAATGGCTTCCCACTTCTAAAAACCGCCCACTGCAGCTCGGTTATCGAGAGGTCACTGACTTATTTACCAATGAATCATTTTCTAAGCCAGCACTACCCTCGCGTCAGAGGTCTTCTCATTCTGGAAAGCAGTCCACAAGGCTAGGCCATTATGTTCCGCAAGACGTGTTTCTTTCGAAAAGGAAGTGATGGTTATCTAGAAAAAGCTCTTAGTAAAATACGAGGGAGCGGCACTCTCCCGTTGCTGGCGTTACGTCCCGGTCACAATTTGGCCACTGGGCGAGACCAGGTTATGAATAGACAGTACTCACACACCCGAGGCTCCAGGCTGCGCTGCCGGCAAAGGACCGCTTTTTCGTAGCATTCTCTGCACAACCTGTCTCAAACTCAACTCGCTGTCTGAAAGAAAATGAACGTAGAAAGAACACAGAATATATTCCGTCACTTTCATTCGATACCCTTTAAAGAAAAACTTTATCCAGGAAATCCACTCCATTATCTCCCTCTAATTTGATAATCATTTCGAACTGAGTGAAAGCGGCATGTGAAATTGCTTGTTGCGTTTCAACAATACAGTATCGACGGGAAAAATAGCTGTTTCGAATTTATTGTCGAGGTGTGTCATTCCAGACCATTAAGCACAAGTGTAGAGCCAGAACTGCGTGGCGGAAGAGCAGCTTGTCACTGCTACACCGCCTGGCCCCTCTGGAAAGCACTGTGCTGCGAGTTCATGTATGGAACTTGCTTTACGCACTCCCCAAACCCATCTGAAAATTTCTTCCGAGTGTTATGAAAATGGAGTTTTACACAAGAATACTGTGTGGTTTGCAAATCAGCTCTAGTCGCTTGTTATTTCGTGACAGGTCACATTATACGCACATGCTTTGTTACCTATCAGGCAATATCTGAGCATTCAGAAACCACTGTAGGAAACCACGTCAGCATGGTGAACGCTGAATGATCACTTGACATCCTTCATAATTTTGATCTTACCAGAAATTAATTGTGAGTTATAGTAAGACAAATGACAAAACAACAAGGCTTTGACTGAATTTATTTTGGTTATCTTTGTAGTTCTCTGCGGTACGCTACATCTATTGCGCTTTTGAGGGAGAGACATTTTCCGCCTAAATGTCTGCACCTGCAAAGTACCTAATTGCTGAAATTACGAATTCCGGAGGAAATATCGAATTATCGGAGCCTCTCCCGCTCCGCTTAACTCTCCCGCACGGAGTAGTCTGAGAAGGTGCTTTGAAACGCAGACACGAATTCCCGCCAGCGACCGCCTAACCCTTCCTTATTAATTTCGTATTAATTTTCTCTTTGCCGCAGCGCGTTGTTAAAAGCAGCTTAGCGTCGGCGCTCAGACGGCGACGGCGGTCGTCGCAGGTTCCGGCCCGCCCCGCCCCGCGAATAATTTAATTCGTCCCGCGGGACACGGGACAGCCGCCCCTTTCATTATTCGTCGCTTCGGCGGTCGCCGCTCGAGAGGCGAGCCGAGCGCTTTCCGGGCAGCCGCTGATGCATCATGGATCAGTCGCGGAGTCTGCCCACGGCAGTGCGAGCCGCCGTGTGGCCGTCCGCTGGAGGCGCGAGGACGCCGCTCGTCAAGGGGATCGCTGCCGGTATCGACTTAGAAATGTTGCTTTCTAACAGTTTCTCATATTTTTGGTGCCTTTCTCGTTGCAAAATGGAATTTCATAACTCAGATATTAGCCAGAAAACTACAAAAAATATGCTGAGGATTGTGTTGCTATTTATAAACGAATACCGGCCAACCGTTCGGTACTACAAAAAATAAATGGTAGTAAGACAGACATAATTTCCATGAAAACTAGAAACATATCTGCTCAAATTAATGGGCTCAGTCCCAGTTGCAATCTTGAAATTTTCAAATTTTATGACTTCCTTTGATAATCTATAGAATATCCTCTGCAGTGATATAGATTCAAGCACCAAAGAAATCGGTAAAGGCATGCGTTTTCAAATATAGAGAGATGTAAATAGGCAGTATAAGGCGCTACTGCCAGCAACGCCTATAAAAGACAACAAGCAGTTGTTAGATCGGTTAGTGCTGCTACAGTGGCCGGCTACTATGGCGGGTTATCACGATTTAAGTGAGTTTGACCGTGGTGTTACAGTCGGCTCACGAGCGATGGGACACAGCATCTCCGAGGCAGCGATGAAGTGGAGATTTTCCCGTACGACCGTTTCACGAGTGTACCGTGAATATCACTAATCCGGTAAAACATCAAGTGTCCGACATCGCTGCGCCCGGAAGAAGATCCTGCAACAGCGGGGGCAACGACGACTAAAGAGAGTCGTTCAACGCAACAGAAGTGCAACCCTTCCGCAAACTGCTGCAGATTTCAATGCTGGGCCATCAACAAGTGTCAACGTGCGAAACATTCAACGAAACATCATTGATATGGGCTTTCGGAACCGAAGGCCCACTCGCGTACTCTTGATGACTGCACGACACACAGCATTACGCCTCGCCTGAGACCGTCAACACTGACTTTGGACTGTTGATGATTGGAAACATGTTGCCTGGTCGGACGCGTCTCGTTTCAAATTGTGTCGAACGGATGGAACAACCTCATGAATCCAATGACCCTGCATGTGAGCAGGGGACTGTTCAAGCTGGTGAAGTCCCTGTAATGGTGTGGTACGTCTGCAGTTGGAGTGATATGCGACCCCTGATTCGTCTAAATACCACTCTGACAGGGGACACCTACGTAAGTATCCTGTCTGATCACCAGCATCCATTCATGTCCATTGTGTATTCCGACGGACTTGGGCGATTCCAACAGGACAATGCGACACCACACACGTCCAGAATATCTACAGAGTGGCTCCAGAAACACACTTCTGAGTTTAAACACTTCCACGGGTCACCAAACTCCCCAAACATGAACATTATTGAGCATATCTTGGATGCCTTGGAAAGCGCTGTTCAGAAGAGACCGCCACCCCCTCATACTCTTACGAATTTATGGACAGCTCTGCAGGATTGATGGTATCAGTTCCCTCCAGCACTACTTCAGACATTAGTCGAATCCATGCCACGTCGTGTCGCTCGCGGGAACCCTACAAGATATTAGGCAGGTGTACTAGTTTCTTTGGCTCTTCAGTGTATTTTATATATATATATATATATACACTCCTGGAAATGGAAAAAAGAACACATTGACACCGGTGTGTCAGACACACCATACTTGCTCCGGACACTGCGAGAGGGCTGTACAAGCAATGATCACACGCACGGCACAGCGAACACACCAGGAACCGCGGTGTTGGCCGTCGAATGGCGCTAGCTGCGCAGCATTTGTGCACCGCCGCCGTCAGTGTCAGCCAGTTTGCCGTGGCATACAGAGCTCCATCGCAGTCTTTAACACTGGTAGCATGCCGCGACAGCGTGGATGTGAACCGTATGTGCAGTTGACGGACTTTGAGCGAGGGCGTATAGTGGGTATGCGGGAGGCCGGGTGGATGTACCGCCGAATTGCTCAACACGTGGGGCGTGAGGTCTCCACAGTACATCGATGTTGTCGCCAGTGGTCGGCGGAAGGTGCACGTGCCCGTCGACCTGGGACCGGACCACAACGACGCACGGATGCACGCCAAGACCGTAGGATCCTACGCAGTGCCGTAGGGGACCGCACCGCCACTTCCCAGCAAATTAGGGACACTGTTGCTCCTGGGGTATCGGCGAGGACCATTCGCAACCGTCTCCATGAAGCTGGGCTACGGTCCCGCACACCGTTAGGCCGTCTTCCGCTCACGCCCCAACATCGTGGAGCCCGCCTCCAGTGGTGTCGCGACAGGCGTGAATGGAGGGACGAATGGAGACGTGTCGTCTTCAGCGATGAGAGTCGCTTCTGCCTTGGTGCCAATGATGGTCGTATGCGTGTTTGGCGCCGTGCAGGTGAGCACCACAATCAGGACTGCATACGACCGAGGCACACAGGGCCAACACCCGGCATCATGGTGTGGGGAGCGATCTCCTACACTGGCCGTACACCACTGGTGATCGTCGAGGGGACATTGAATAGTGCACGGTACATCCAAACCGTCATCGAACCCATCGTTCTACCATTCCTAGACCGGCAAGAGAACTTGCTGTTCCAACAAGACAATGCACGTCCGCATGTATCCCGTGCCACCCAACGTGCTCTAGAAGGTGTAAGTCAACTACCCTGGCCAGCAAGATCTCCGGATCTGTCCCCCATTGAGCATGTTTGGGACTGGATGAAGCGTCGTCTCACGCGGTCTGCACGTCCAGCACGAACGCTGGTCCAACTGAGGCGCCAGGTGGAAATGGCATGGCAAGCCGTTCCACAGGACTACATCCAGCATCTCTACGATCGTCTCCATGGGAGAATAGCAGCCTGCATTGCTGCGAAAGGTGGATATACACTGTACTAGTGCCGACATTGTGCATGCTCTGTTGCCTGTGTCTATGTGCCTGTGGTTCTGTCAGTGTGATCATGTGATGTATCTGACCCCAGGAATGTGTCAATAAAGTTTCCCCTTCCTGGGACAATGAATTCACGGTGTTCTTATTTCAATTTCCAGGAGTGTATATATATATATATATATATATATATATATATATATATATATATATATATATATATAAGTGTCATATTTTCGGTTTATTCATTCAATCAAACAAAACACTGTGTGGGCGTGACCATTTTCCAACAATCTGAACGGGTGAAGAAGACAAGTTTCGTCAATTATGTAGGAGTTGGGGTGCCAAACGCTTTCAAAGCAACTGAGGAAGAGAAGCCATAAGAGTAAATGTAACTCTCATTAAAATGGAGTGCATAAGTCATACACAAAAGCGAATGGATACGATGCTGTAACAATTGAAAACCGCATACAATGGAAAGAAACTGGAAGACAACAGAGGATTAAACGGTAAGGAGAGACTCACAGAATCTGTCATCAATAAAAAACAAAATTATTATGGCATGGCCATCAGGCAAAACGTTAGTAGCCCAGAAGATCTGAGAAAAAACTGTATGGGGAGCTTCCTTTCACCTCTCTTCAACAGAATCACAGAAAGTGAGTCATGGGCAAATGCAGCAGAGCACAGCAAAATGGTGTGAATTTTTTTACAAACCAGCTACACTTTTGACCATAATCTAGGTCTTGAAAGAAACATTCAGAGATTTGTCAGATGTAAGACAATCGAAGAAATTTCTTCAGGGACGCACCCAGAGTCTTAACGAGTCCATCAACTCCGTAGCCTGGACCAGAATTCAAAAAACCGTGTTTGTGCGAATTAGTGTACCGCCTTTTTGGTGTCTCTGATGCAGTGGCAAAGTTCAGTGAAGAAAATGTTGCAAGGTGTGAAGTCCTGAAAGAGACTGCTACAAACTGTTCGTCGTGAAACGTCACCTTAGAAAAATTATACATGACTGTGCTCAAACTGACACACAATATTTTTAAGCGCAACGCAATCTGACTTTCAATAATCCCTACAAGAGAATGGCCCTGACTAAATTAACCTATACGTTTCACAAATCACTTACCTCACAAAAATCTTCGTTACTCAAACTACTGCAATACAACGAGCGCCAATACTGCTAGCTAAATAAAAGATTCAAACTGCTGAAGGCACTAACTACTGATAGGCATAGTTAGCAAATGAAAGATTTGATAGAGAACAAACAATGTATTTACCTTAATAGTGTTCAAAAGTCATAATATGTATAGCAGTTCATGACATCCATTCTAACAAATGTACTGTTTCCGATGGACACACGTCCAGATCATCCGTTCTCAAAAATCCGCCATCTCACTTCCCCACATCCACCACTGCTGGCGGCTCACCTCCAACTGCGCAACGCTACACGCTGTTAACAGCTAATAGCCCAACACTACAATAGTAAATTCCAACAATGCCACCCAGCTACAGACTGCACACAGCACAGCCAGTGATTTTCATACAGAGCGCTACGTGGCGTTACCAATGTAAAAACGTAAACAGCCTACTTACATAGACCCCATGCTCCCCACAAAAAATTTCACAAATTGTTTTGGGCAGTGACCAATACAGATTTGAAAAAAATATTTCATAATCATAATTACAATAACAAAGAAATAAAATGCACACACTTATTGATAAAATGTTGGTCAAAAGCTAAAATTTTCTCACAGTCCATAAAGTCAGTCCTGATCATTCATCACAGAAAAATTGCAGTGGTTTTTTTTTCAAGGTCTGAACACTAAAAGAAAGTGCACACGGATGTAGTGGATTTCCATGCAGTCTTGAGGAAGTAGTGTTGTCCTTCCAACGGAAAGACAGTGTTGACTCTTGACATGCAGACAGGTAATGGGCCACAACAGAGCAAATCCACAGCAGAGTCAGTCGAAGTTTTGAAGAATACTGGTAGGTAGGTCATCACAGAGCAGACCCACTGTAGTCCTGGTAGAAATTATGGTACTGGTGGGCCACCAGAGGTGCAGACCCATTGCAGTCCTTGTAGAAATAATGGTATTGGTGGATCATCAAAGGTGCAGACCCACTTCAGTCCTTGTAGAGACGGCCAGCAACCATCTGTTGCGACTGTGCAGGTGCACAATCACCATCGAAGAGTTTTTTAATATAGCAAGTCCATAAACCACCACTTGTGCACTCACAAAGTTTTTGGAATTATCCTTAGAACCAGCAATGCAGTTAGCCAGTCCCTTGCTGAATTAACAACACACGTGCAAACACTAACAGTCCTCCTTTTTTTCACATGTTGTGCATATACTATGACCAACAGAAATATGTGTAGTGAAATGAATGCTTACAAGTTGCTTAATTTGATGAAATGGAGTCAATTACAATTTTATAACATGAGAATACAATAACAAAGGTACAAAATACATCATTAAAAACATAACAATACAGATAAAATTTGTAGTAATATGGGCTTTACAAAAGAATAGAAATAAACAGATACATCAGTGTTACAGGAATTATGACATAAGTAAATATATAAAATAATGAGAATAGTTTTCGAAACATTAATTTCACACATGATAATTGAAACAGAACAAAATTAATAATGTGTAAACATCTTTACAAAGAAAATCACATATTATTAATGCAAATTATATTTGAGGATAACAGTATTCCTTATCATAGTGAATGGAACTGAGTATTAGAAATTTCTACAACATAAGTCTTATCAGATAAACACATAAAGACAGGAAAGACAAAAATACACAAGGGTACACAAACACATAGCAGAATAACACAAGAGGAAAGGGCAGGGTTTGTTTTCAGTGTAACATTTGGTACTGCAGTCGAACTCAAAACTTCATTCCATAGATCTTTCGTCTTATTTCAACATTTGTTTCCACCAAAAAAATCCAATCCAAGCAGGCTTTCTGTATTTATATGTTCACATATTTCTTACCTCATTATTTATTTTCCATCATCTTACCTCATCATTTATTTCCAAGAAAATCCTACCTAAACCTGTTGTCCCTAAACCCTACTTTTTTTGTTCATATCCTGTTTCAAAATACTTTTTTGGCCAAACCATTTTCTTATTGTTCTCAATGCATTTCTTCCAATTCATCACAATTCGTTCTCTCATATAGCCTACCCCATCTTAAGCTAACTTAAATCTACTGAGCTCAGATGCTAAACTAAGGAACGAGGCAATGCAGCAGCACAAAACAATTAACACAAACAGCAATGACAAAAAATTCAAATTGGCAAAGCAAGCAGCAATATATAGAAGTTAGCAAAGCAAATGCAACATTATCACTAATTTGAACCAATGTGCAGCAAAAGAAAAATAAATCAGTAGTAAAACTGGCTTAACAGAGTAATACATAGTGAAATTTAGTAACACTATGCCTGGCAAACAGCAGCAGCAAATGCAATAATTTATACCTAAGCATGACAAAGCTCAAGCAGAAAAAATATTACATTAAAAATGACCATGTTTAATACCTATGTCACACCTTAACACTAGAGTGATGCATCACGAGAACTTACGCTAGCAGACAAGTTACCAAATGGTAAAAAATTATTTATGCAATTCATGTGAAGGGAAATGTCCATTTGTGTTCCCTTTTTTTTTAAGAAAGTAGATCATAAAATTATTGTTTAATGAATCTGTAGACAGAAAATATTTACATTAGTACATCTATTAAATTTTATATTAACCAATGCTGCAGTGCAGCTAGAAACTAGATATTAAACGAAATGAGCAAATAATGTTTCTCGTCATTTCATTAGACATTTTAGTAAATATCATAAATTAAGAGCTCCACAGGGTAATCTTATGTTTTCAAGTTTGGGCGTTTCGTATTTGCGATGCTTTCTGCAAAGAAATGTCAATGGCGAGGATAATGGCCTCTTTTTTTTTCTGCACCTGTGCCTCTGAAAGGCACACACTAATGGCTTTTTTTTCAGATGACTGTCGCTCAGATGAGCCTCCACAGTACATTACGTCAATGTCATCTACCTTCTTCACTGAAATATCCACTGCAGCAGTTTCCACTACAGTGACAATCTCATTTAAAAATTTAAAAAATTCAAAGGTTAGAAATTTAGATTAGAAGAGTGTGGAAACAAAATCTCATATATGACAATGTCCAAAAAAGTTTTGTCACCATTGTGGTATCTAACATTCACGTATGTACACACATTTCATAACTCTTAAAGTACAATTCTTGGTTTCCAACATCCTTTTTCGCAAGTCAGAGTCCCTAACCACTACTCATTATTCCTTACCTTAACACATAAACATATTCGTCGACACATCTTCAATATTTCATCATAGTGAATACATATCATAATAAACATTCCTCAACAGCATAATACACATCGTCGTCATAATAATAACATCAGAACACCTCAGTCAAATCTCAAAAACGTCATAGCTTTCTGCAATAATTTCAAAACCTAAAAAAAATTCTCTGCTCATTTCAATAGTGTCATCTACATCAAACGTACTTTAAAAATCATGATCCCATACCAAATACATCATTCAAAGCTCTCATAGTATCACAATGTTTCCGAAAAATATATGAACAGTTCACAAAGTACAGACAAAGTACAATTTCATAAATGTGAAGTTATCCAACTGTGTAATTGCGTAAGCATGTGTCACTGATGTAGTAAAAAAATGTTTATCTCTCAGTTAAATGATCAGATAGCTGTGTAATTTATGTGTTAGTGAAGTATGGTACCGATGTGTAAAGTTGTATAAGCAAATACCATATTAGCTAGGGCTTCTTGTGCTTGTCAGACACATGGTACACAAAGTAAGTGTGTACCCCGCTGATGATTAATGTAATTATACCCTCAGGTGTTACAGATTACAGCAATGGAATGAAATGTATCACGGAAAACTTTCCTTGTAATTCAAAAATCTTTAAAAATAAATGTTTTAAGTACAAAATTAATCACTGAAATTCGTGTCCTGTAGCGCTAAATGTGCGTCTTGCTGTAAGATAATTCTGTGGAAGTGTCGTAGTTATCGTCCTCTGTAACTAAACTTCTGCTGAAGTCAATGTACTCACCTCATCATAAACAAAAGTAAGGAATCCTAAAATTTTTCTCAAGGTTAGCATCTACGTTATTTTTCTCTGAGCCAGCCGGCACACGTGGCTGCCTGCGGTGTGAGTCATTGTCTGCTCTCCCTTTATTGGCGAGCGTCGTTATTGGGATTAGGAGACCTAACTTCTACAAATTCACCTTGACGAGAAGGCCCTGTCCTGTTTGAATCTCTCCAAAAGTAGTTATTACGCTTATTGCCGTGATGAAGAAAGTACTGTGCTGTAACGTATTGTTGTGCTACGGAAAAGGCTGTCTCATTGTAGCTATACCACAGAAGTTACTAATAAAACATGTTTTACTTTCCAGAATAATAAATAAAAACTGTGCAGATATAAAACAGATACACCGCAAAAGCAACAATGTAAATTGTGTCACATTAGTAGCGCCGTGATAAAATCGTGTAGCTATCATACAAACCAAATGCTAAGTCATCTTTAATCTCACCGAATGTACTTAAAATAAAGAGTATCCTTTCAAGTAAACGAAAATGTTGCATTAAAATCTCATTAGCAGTATATATTCTAAGTATGTAAGCCTGATAGTCTTTACGTAATCGTGCAACTAACAATCAAGAATGTACAAATAACAACACTGTGTCGTCTGTTCACTATAACAATGCATTCGTAATTTCTGTTTAAATAAGTTCTCTTGGTTCTTGACTGGATATTTAACTTCAAACATTGTTGCATGTTAACAGATTCTAAGTCTGACAAAGCATACTAGTAATGTAAAGTGAAAAATTTTATAATAAAGACTAAAAAAAACAGATTATCTCTCAATAAACGGTTTTACATGTGAAATGTGGTGCAATCCTTTACTCTTCCTAGTACGCAGAGTTTCAGCTTCAACGCAATTATAATGTTGTATACGTCAGTAAGGAATGCTAAAATTTTTCTCAAGGTTAGCGTCTACGTTATTTTTCTCTGAGCCAGCCGGCATACGTGGCTGCCTGTGGTGCGAGTCATTGTCAGCTCTCCCTTTATTGGCGAGCGTCGTTATTGGGATTAGGAGACCTAACTTCTACAAATTCACCTTGACGAGAAGGCCCTGCCCTGTTTGAACCTCTCCAGTTCTGACGAAATTCAGGTCTGTCGTTATGATTATATCGTCTGTCGTCATGTCGGTAGTTCCTGTAGTTTCTTTCTTGTCGGTTAAGTGGTGGAGAATTTCTCCCTGAATTATCACTGCACGGTGGACCGTTGCGTCTGAAGTTATTCTGTCTCCCGTGATAATAATAGTTCTGGTTGCCATTTTGTCTGTTTCTATGATTGTTTCTGTCATATTCATTACTATGGAAATGCGATCTTTCTCTGTAACTATTAAACTGCCAGTGGTTGTCATATGTGTGGTGTCATTTTGTTCACGATTTGCGTTTTAAGAATAGCCTTGTCGTCTCCAGTTATCGTTTCTGTCGTCACGGAATTGTGACGGATGTAACCTGTAATTGTTGGGTTCCTGTTTTCGCGTCCCGCGATTGCCAGTGTCGATTTCCAATTCTTGTAAGGAGTCCTTGAAAAGCTTCAATGTCGTCTTTGCAACGTCCTACCAAAATAATATGTCGTAAATGTTCAGGCAATTTGATTAAGCAAATGCGGATGTGTTCTGAGGGGCTGTATGGCTTTGACAGGTACTGATTCTTGTGCAACATGTCTTCAAAATATTTCACATGACTGGAAAATTCAGTTTGTTCTAAATGTTTCATCATTATAATGCTATGTTTTACTCGGTCTTGCGTAGCTTGAGACCAATACGCTGAGAGGAAGGCATGATAAAATTCCCCTTCACTGTGGCAATCGTGAATGACCGATCGCATTCTTACAGCTGGTTCATTCTCTAAATAGCCACAGATAAATTCTAATCAGTGCTCTAATGACCAGTTGGGAAGAAGACAATGATAGAATTGATGAAGCCACGCTTGTGGATGAATGTCGTTGCCGGAATTCCAAAATGTTTTGAATTTACGTGTAGTAATACACAGCTTATAGTCAAAATCATCATGTCAGCGAGTCGCATATCGCTCATTGTTACTTCGTTTCGGCGGTTCCATCTCAAAATACGGTATACCTTGCCAATTTATTTCATAATTTCCGAAGTACCCCGTGTTGTTATTTTGTGGCTGTTCCGTATTTCTATGTCCCTCTTCCCGTATTGGAGCGCGAGTGTCCTCTGAAATACGTAATTCTTGTATTACCTGTGTCAGCTGATCTTGTACTTCCCGGATTTCTCTTTGGTGTTTCGTATTAATCTCATTCTGATTTTGTTTGAATTTCCTAATTTGTTCGCACTCTTCTGTGTCATTAAAGACTACCGGTTTTGTGTCATTCAGATTATCATCTACCTTCGTAGATAAATTATTTAGCTGATCCGAAAGTTCAACTACTTTCTCTGATAATGAACTAATTTCCTCCGTGTCTCTTTCTGAACCAATTTTCAGAGTATCTACTGTGTCCTTTAAGTTTTCCTGAGTTTTTGCAAGTTGCGTAACCGAATCGGTAGATGCAACTGAGTCAATTTTAGCTGGCAAGGTCTCATGATTTTCATGAACAATAGTTTGCAGTTCTTTTATGGCTGCTTCGTGATTCTGTAATGCATTTTCATGCCAAGAAAATAAAGGTGGACAATGCTCACAAATTTGTGTTTTTACGTCATTACAGACTTTTTGACATTTCGATTCAATGTTATGTAACTCAGTAGTTAAATCTTCACGTGTTTGTTCAAGCGTGGTGTCTAACTTCCGAAGATTTTGTTCCATTGTGTCTAACTTTTGAAGCTTTTGCTGTGTTTGTCTCTGATTTTGTTTCATTTGTTGCATTAATTGCAATAATAATGTACTAGTGTCTGGAATCTGTTTCTCTATGCTTTTTGGCAGTGCATTTTCACCGGCAACATTCACGTTTTGACAAGCAGAAAATGTGTCTTGACTCATTTGAGAAAACGGCGAGGACCCAAAACCTGAGTCTATAGTATTTGCAGTATTGTATTCTGTCATTTCGCAGTCCTGAGTCGAGCTGTGGCCGACCGATCGATCGAAAATGCTTCCCTGTTCGCTACTTCTTTCACTGTCTACACCATTATTTGCCGCCCGCTCCATTTCCCTATAGACAAATACCAAATTACTACTTTGAACATTAGTTAATTCATAACTCGGCGGCGCTAACACACTGCTTTCGTCTTCACTGTCATTTCTCAGTTTACTTTGGAGCCTAGTATTACGTTTTCACACGCCATTATTGTCCCAGTATTTCACACGACAACACAGAAAAGCACAATTTGAAGAGCAAAATAAGAAAACACATTAACATAGCATTGAAAATAATATCTCGTTAATTGCTAGTGCAGCTGCGAAATACTTGGTGCAAATCTACCTGCATGCCACAACTGTTTTACTGTACAACAATGAAAGACTGCAACTACAAAGGAAATTCTCTCTACAATTACGCGCTAGTAATAAATAATACTTACACTAATTACACAAACTACAAGAAAAAAAATCAGAAGATTCCAGTGAGGTATCCTCGGCTAAGGGTCGACATATGAAACGTCCTCTTTGAAAAATTATACATGACTGTGCTTAAACTGACACACAATATCTTTAAGTGCAACGCAATCTGACTTTCAATAATCCCTACAAGAGAATGGCCCTGACTAAATTAACCTACACGTTTCACAAAACACTTATCTCACAAAAATCTTCGTTACTCAGACTATTACAATATAGCGAGCGCCAATACTGCTAGCTAAATAAAAGATTCAAACCACTGAAGGCACTAACTACTGATAGGCATAGTTAGCAAATGAAAGATTTTGATAGAGAACAAACAATGTATTTACCTTAATAGTGTTCAAAAGTCATAATATATATAGCAGTTCATGACACCCATTCTTACAAATGTACTGTTTCCGATGGACACACGTCCAGATCATCCGTTCTCAAAAATCCGCCATCTCACCTCCCCACATCCACCACTGCTGGCGGCTCACCTTCAACTGCGCAACACTATGCGCTGTTAACAGCCAACAGCCCAACACTACAATAGCAAATTCCAACAATGCCACCCAGCTACAGACTGCACACAGCACAGCCAGTGATTTTCATACACAGCGCTACGTGGCGTTACCAATATAAAAACCTAAACAGCCTACTTACAGTCGTTTCCCACTGAATTTTAGATAGAGATAGTCAGGGCATCAGAGGGAGCTACTGAAGACCACAAAATTAGGAGTAGAGAACGCAGACGAGCAGGAAATAGCAGATTAGAAGAGGAGACAGAAGGGAAAGCAGAGAACCCATCTTATGGTGTTGGAGTACATCGACAACTTTAATGGCTGTTTCCTGTATTTTTGTTTTTAGAATATTGTACTTTTTCTCATCTTATACTTGCCAGAATTTGATCAAAATTAAGGATATACCATATTTTAACACAAGAGTTTTCCTATTTTGTAAATCTGAAAAATGTTAAGGCTTTATACATATAGAAAAATGTAGGGAGTTTTTATCGTGATGTTCACTTTTTTTAAAGCTTTTTGCGTGGATCAATTTAGGGAAATTATGGAAGACATGACGAGGATACGACTCATCTTCCTTCCAGCTGTGATAGCCACTGTGGCACATCGCTCGGTACACAGTGGAAGAACTCGTAATGCAAGGCAGCTTGTTGAGTTTGCCAGATGCGACTTGTTGCACGATGTGCTTCATAGCATACTTACAGTCTATAACTGAGTTCAAAATACAGGGTGACTGAAAAGCCCGTTAACATTTGAAAATGCACTAATTCACGGAATAATGAACATAGAAAGGTAAACTTGACACACATGCCTGCATCGACATAGGGTTTCATTGAAACCAAAAACTACTGCAAAAACCAGCCAACACATGGCACTGGACAGCAACACGTCGGTAGTAGGTACAGTCAGTTGTACGCCATTATTGATATCAAATTGATGTGTAAATTAATTAAATTGTTACAACTGATTGATTTGTGACTAATTGACTAATTAATTATATCGAATAATTAATTAAACCACCCCTCTGGTAAATCCCTCAGCCGCCTCCCTTCCCCCAGCTGGAAATTGTCGGGAAAAAGACTCAGCCTGTACCTGAGAGAAAGGAACTCACAACAGGAAATAAAAATAAATGTCAACTAAGTAGTAAAGGATATACTGTTTATTTATAAAATTCAATTTACAGGATTTGGAACTTTCGTTTATTTGTTGGGAAGAGTTTATCATTCTCTGTCGTTTTGGAAGATGCAGGTCTTGTAAAATACATTGGAAAGAAGTAAGTAAATCGACTGATTTTTTCCCTAGCGCGCAAGGAATACCGTCACGAAATCGACGTCAACGTAACTCACCGCATGTAATTACACTGTTAAGAATTTTCTGATCGCATCTTCACACCGACCACAAGGCGCTTCTCGTATTTCCTTGCGCGCAGGTTGGGACAGAGGCCCACAGGCAAGGCCGGCTCATGCGGCGCGCAGACAGGAAGTGGTGCTAATCCCCGACCAGGTGCAACCCTGTGCACCGCTGTGCCGACAGGTAAGAGTGGCAGGAAGCACCAGCTTTCTGCTGCCATAAACATCACCCCTGAATACAGTGCTACAGATTGACGGTGGGACTAACATGTCACAAAACATACATTGCTAATAAAGACCTGAACATTCCACGAAGATCACGAAAAACACCTTCCTAAAATGTATGCCGTAAATAGACTCTATAAAATATGCAGCCGCTAATAGCTTTGAGGAAATGCATGTCGATAGAGAAATAACTCGCTTACTGCACTTCACTGGGACTGCTGCAACAAAATGTCTGCTTCCCACCGTGTCCGGAAGCCGTGTCCACAGGCCAGCGGACTACTAGCGAGCAATCTCAGCGCCGTCAAGCCAAATCGGTTGGAACTACTGACTGGTGATCACATCACAAAGAGTAAAGTGATCAATCCCCACGTGTATAGACAGACCGAAGCAAATCAAGTTATTAAATTCCAAGAACACTCGCCATATATTGGGGGTCTTATATGCAGAGACATTGGAGAAAACAGGCACACTCCTCACACGTTATCCATAACTCAAGCAGTCATTAAGGCATTCAAACGCATACTGAGCAGCAGTTCACTATTCACTCACCCAGGGGGCGCCTCAAGCGTTTCCACCTGGACATGCCAGCGTCCTCAGAGCAGACGTCAGATTCCTTTTGACATTTGATACCTGGGAATCCACCTCCATAACCCAAGCAGTCATTAAGGCATCCAAACGCATACTGAGCAGCAGTTCACTATTCACCCACCCACGGGGCGCCTCAAGCGTTTCCACCTGGACATGCCAGCGTCCTGAGAGCAGACGTCAGCATCCTTTTGACATTTGATAGCTGGGAATCCACCTCCATAACCCAAGCAGTCATTAAGGCATCCAAACGCATACTGAGCAGCAGTTCACTATTCACCCACCCAGGGGGCGCCTCAAGCGTTTCCACCTGGACATGCCAGCGTCCTCAGAGCAGACGTCAACATCCTTTTGACATTTGATACCTGGGAATCCACCTCCATAACCCAAGCAGTCATTAAGGCATCCAAATGCATACTAAGCAGCAGTTCACTATTCACCCATCCAGGGGAACCCAAGCAGTCATTAAAGCATCGAAACGCACTCTGAGCAGCAGTTCACTATTCACCCACCCAGGGTGCGCCTAAAGCGTTTCCACCTGGACATGCCAGCGTCCTCAGAGTAGACGTCAGCATCCTTTTGGCATTTGATACCTGGGAATCCACCTCCATAACCCAAGCAGTCATTAAGGCATCCAAACGCATACTAAGCAGCAGTTCACTATTCACCCACCCAGAGTGCGCCACAAGCGTTTCCACCTGGACATGTCAGCGTGCTCAGAGTAGACGTCAGCATCGTTTTGGCATTTGATACCTGGGAATCCACCTCCATAACCCAAACAGTCATTAAGGCATCCAAACGTATACTGAGCAGCAGTTCACTATTCACCCACCCAGGGTGCGCCTCAAGCGTTTCCACCTGGACATGCCAGCGTGCTCAGAGTAGACGTCAGCATCCTTTTGGCATTTGATACCTGGGAATCCACCTCCATAACCCAAGCAGTCATTAAGGCATCCAAACGTTTACTGAGCAGCAGTTCACTATTCACCCACCCAGGGGGCGCCTCAAGCGTTTCCACCTGGACATGCCAGCGTCCCCAGAGTAGACGTCAGCATCCTTTTGGCATTTGATACCTGGGAATCCACCTCCATAACCCAAGCAGACATTAAGGCATCCAAACGCATACTGAGCAGCAGTTCACTATTCACCCACTCAGGGTGCGCCTCAAGCCTTTCCACCTGGACATGCCAGAGTGCTCAGAGTAGACGTCAGCATCCTTTTGGCATTTGATACCTGGGAATCCACCTCCATAACCCAAGCAGTCATTAAGGCATCCAAATGCATACTAAGCAGCAGTTCACTATTCACACACCCAGGGGAACACAAGCAGTCATTAAAGCATCGAAACGCACTCTGAGCAGCAGTTCACTATTCACCCACCCAGGGTGCGCCTCAAGCGTTTCCACCTGGACATGCCAGCGTCCTCAGAGTAGACGTCAGCATCCTTTTGGCATTTGATACCTGGGAATCCACCTCCATAACCCAAGCAGTCATTAAGGCATCCAAACGCATACTGAGCAGCAGTTCACTATTCACCCACCCAGGGTGCGCCTCAAGCGTTTCCACCTGGACATGCCAGCGTCCTCAGAGTAGATGTCAGCATCCTTTTGGCATTTGATACCTGGGAATCCACCTCCATAACCCAAGCAGTCATTAAGGCATCCAAACGCATACTGAGCAGCAGTTCACTATTCACCCACCCAAGGTGCGCCTCATGCGTTTCCACCTGGACATGCCAGCGTCCTCAGAGTAGACGTCAGCATCCTTTTGGCATTTGATACCTGGGAATCCACCTCCATAATTAAGCTGTCATTAAGGCATCCAAACGCATACTGAGCAGCAGTTCACTATTCACCCACCCAGGGGGCGCCTCAAGCGTTTCCACCTGGACATGGCAGCGTCCTCAGAGCAGACGTCAGCATCCTTTTGACATTTGATAGCTGGGAATCCACCTCCATAACCCAAGCAGTCATTAAGGCATCCAAATGCATACTAAGCAGCAGTTCACTATTCACCCACCCAGGGGAACACAAGCAGTCATTAAAGCATCGAAACGCACTCTGAGCAGCAGTTCACTATTCACCCACCCAGGGTGCGCCTCAAGCGTTTCCACCTGGACATGCCAGCGTCCTCAGAGTAGACGTCAGCATCCTTTTGGCATTTGATACCTGGGAATCCACCTCCATAACCCAAGCAGTCATTAAGGCATCCAAACGCATACTGAGCAGCAGTTCACTATTCACCCACCCAGGGTGCGCCTCAAGCGTTTCCACCTGGACATGCCAGCGTCCTCAGAGTAGATGTCAGCATCGTTTTGGCATTTGATACCTGGGAATCCACCTCCATAACCCAAGCAGTCATTAAGGCATCCAAACGCATACTGAGCAGCAGTTCACTATTCACCCACCCAAGGTGCGCCTCATGCGTTTCCACCTGGACATGCCAGCGTCCTCAGAGTAGACGTCAGCATCCTTTTGGCATTTGATACCTGGGAATCCACCTCCATAACCCAAGCAGTCATTAAGGCATCCAAACGCATACTGAGCAGCAGTTCACTATTCACCCACCCAGGGGGCGCCTCAAGCGTTTCCACCTGGACATGCCAGCGTCCTGAGAGCAGACGTCAGCATCCTTTTGACATTTGATAGTTGGGAATCCACCTCCATAACCCAAGCAGTCATTAAGGCATCCAAACGCATACTGAGCAGCAGTTCACTATTCACCCACCCAGGGTGCGCCTCAAGCGTTTCCACCTGGACATGCCAGCGTCCTCAGAGTAGACGTCAGCATCCTTTGGGCATTTGATACCTGGGAATCCACCTCCATAATTAAGCTGTCATTAAGGCATCCAAACGCATACTGAGCAGCAGTTCACTATTCACCCACCCAGGGGGCGCCTCAAGCGTTTCCACCTGGACATGGCAGCGTCCTCAGAGCAGACGTCAGCATCCTTTTGACATTTGATACCTGGGAATCCACCTCCATAACCCAAGCAGTCATTAAGGCATCCAAACGCATACTGAGCAGCAGTTCACTATTCACCCACCCAGGGGGCGCCTCAAGCGTTTCCACCTGGACATGCCAGCGTCCTCAGAGTAGACGTCAGCATCCTTTTGACATTTGATAGCTGGGAATCTACCTCCACTCTCTCTCAAATGACTACTTCCTGTTCGTGCACGAGCAGAGGGATGCTAACACACACAGACCAAGATGTCCTCACTCCTCCTACCTTCAACCCCCCCTTTCCCTGCCTACCTCTCCCCCTCCCCCCCTCCTCCTCGCAACGCATGCAGACCTGTTGCTGGCAGTCAATATGTCCGTTTGCTCTCCCATTTCCACTGCTTCGGAAACCTGTAGCGGATGGAACAAAGACATACTAGAAGAAGTAGGTAGTGTCTTTCTTGTACCGCAATAATCTCTCCTTTTTCCTGAACAAAGCAGCAGATACTCGAGAAACTAACAGGCCTTCCGAAAATGCAAGACTGTGGACGTTTTGGTAATACTGACATACTCTGTCTGATTGATTGACTAATTACTTAAATCGATACCCTATGCAAGCAGGCAGGTTCTCCTTGAATCTAATTGATGGATACTAGGAGTGGTATACTTTGCAGTTTCCAAAACTCTTGAGATTTTTCCCCTTGCCTCCGATTGGTGGGTACAGGAACAGTTAGATCATTTGGTAGGAAGTCCATTACGTTAGAGGTTGCTTCACCTCAACTGCATGCTGTGTACATAAATAATCTGTTGGAGAGGGTGGACTGGTGTACTTACAATACCATTATCATAAACAATAGATTGATCAGTCTGGAGTTTGATGTTGCAATTGGGTTTTTAAAGCACTATATAATCCCTAAGTTGAGTCCCTAAACTACACCAGGACGATGGATGAGGAGGAGGAGGAGAACGAGGAGGAAGGGTCTACGACGTGATTGGATATTAACAACAAAGAATATAATTTCCACTTTTCCGCAACAAGACAGGGTCCAGTGGACATACTGAGAAGCAGTGAACACCACATCCTTAAACCACGTTCCATTTCGTAGTAGTAGTTATCACAGAAAGTTGTCGGAGATGGCTGAAACTCACACAGCACATATGCTCATCACCTGATGTCCACACACAGCGCTTCTGGCCAGATGTTGCACACCGTTAGCTCCGCCGTGGACGTGCATCTCAGCGATTGTGCCTGATCTGCAGCCAAACTCCGCCCATCGGAGAGGACTGCCTGGTCATCGAGGGCGTCCAGGATGACCGGAATGGTAGGAATTCAGATGCTATCTACACGTTCAGTAACAACACTTGTCAGTGATCGATATCCAATCTTCTCAAATATCCACATAAAAATTGGAGAATACTCCCAACACACGCGATCACGAAGTTTACCCAATACATACTGAATAAAGTTCGCAATCCACCAGGCCAGAGGGTAAGATGATTAGGTCATATGCATCCCCACTTCCCTCCTGACCGGTTACGGTGACTCAGCGGTGGCTCATGCCTCAAGCCGGAAATGTCAATTTGTTCTTGTCACCGGCTACCTCCACCATGCGCCTGGACAAAATGTTGAGATGTGTGTGAATCCTTATGGGACTTAACTTCTAAGGCCATCAGTCCCTAAGCTTACGCACTACTTAACCTAAATTATCATAACGACTAACACACACACCAATGCCCGAGGGAGGACTCGAACCACAGCCGGGACCAGCCGCACTATCCAAGACTGCAGAGCCTTATACCGCTCGGCTAATCCCACGCGGCTGCGCCTGGACAGCCAACAGAGTCGTCCTAGAAACCAGCCACATATTTATCAGTGTAATTACAATTAAATGTTACCTTTGCAGCCTCAGTCTGGAGACATGAGCGAAGTAATGGAAATACCTCCTCCTGATGATTGTTCCTCTGGAACTATTAATTGCCCACTTCAGTCCCTCTTATGATTGGATACAACTTTCCACATAAAATCTGACATCGTCCTTACGGCTACCAATGCCATGAAATTGCAGTTTTCCACGTCAAATCCATACCTCCCTTACGACCGTACGTAATCATTTTCTTTGCACTTGTTGAAACACTGACCACAGTAACATTACATCAAAACACATACTTTATAAGCCTGCTGATCCCATCGAATCTGTCACATAACCCTTACTAAGTGCAATACATCGTCCATTGCTGCTAAATAATATTGAGCGAAAATTCCGGGATGGATGGACATGTATCATTTGCTTTCCTCGCGAGTGGTACCAGTATATCTTAGGAAACGTCTCATAAGCGACGAGCTATTAAAAACACGATCGCGATGACTCTGTTACTGTTACCCTGCACAAAAAGCTGTCTTGGTCCTACAGGCAAACACAAGTATCGCTAATGATAGCCCTGTTAAAAACTATACAAACTTTATAGTTAAGGTATTGCTTCCGAATGAAGTGGTCCTCCGCACAAAGACCGCGACATTGAATATATATGGTAATTGCTGGGGTGTGTATTGACAAAGCTAAAGCGCAGGTGCACATCGCTGGCGGTGTAAGCTCGTTATAAAATAACCCTTCTCGCCGAATTTAGAAAGTGATTCAGCTGAGGAACGTAGTATTATGATGACGTTTGCAACTACCTCGTGCCGCTGCTAGATATTTCTCAGGCTAAAAAACGAATTTGTAACGTAGACAGTGTAACAGAGGTTAAGCTATATATCCACGGGGTTACAGACGAGGGAGAATGATGACTGATTGAGAATGATCACACACAGTAGATGGTATGCTATGTGAGGAATCACTTAAAAATGTAACGCTAGATCGAATTCGTAAGAAATATACAAAATCCTATGAGTAACTCCCAGGCTTTTCAGATCAATTTCACGCCTTCTGGTAGAAATGCTGTCTGCGATTTGGAATGAAGTCTCTCCATTCAACCACACACTTGCTTTGGATCCTATGGAGATGTTTCTTAATGATTACAAGCACTGATAAATCTTATTCATGGCACTGTCACATCTCGGAACGTGTAACCTTTTCCGACTCCATACAGCAAAACTCCAGCATTGTTTTAGACAGTCTCTCCGCATCTTGTAACTGTTCCTCAGTCTCTGTCCCGCCCTCCATGCAGCTTTCTCCACTTGATAGTCCCAGTTTAAGTTGCAACTGAGCGGAAGTCGGAGAGTGCTAAATCTATCACCTTCTGCACACTGTGGAGAAACAGGATGAGCTGAGTTTATATGGCAGGGCCGTGTTTAGACCACTCGCTGGAAATGGGAACATGTTGTCGTAGGTGCGCAGACTGTGTACAGTGCCTAAGGTCAGTGGCAAATGAAGCTTCTGCGGCAACACTTTCTAGTAGAGAATACAATATGAGCAGTTAAGGTGGTTTTTCTTACCAGGAAAATTAGGAAGACTTCACATCATAAGTGAACAACTCCAAACTACATACAGGTACTGCAGCCTGATGGAGACCTGCGTCTCTAAGGATGCATTATGTCTGTCACCCAAACATCTCTGTCTCTCCCTCCTCGATGTTTTGTACCATCCAGCAGGAGAAAATTACAAGCGATATGTAGCCAGACTTTTAAGCTCCATACCACTCACTGTAAGGGAGAGCGTAAGGGAACGATTGACAGGAATGGGGGAAAGAAATACAGTAGAAGAAGAATGGGTAGCTTTGAGGGATGAAGTAGTGAAGGCAGCAGAGGATAAAGTAGGTAAAAAGACGAGGGCTAGTAGAAATCCTTGGGTAACAGAAGAAATATTGAATTTAATTGATGAAAGGAGAAAATATAAAAATGCAGTAAATGAAGCAGGCAAAAAGGAATACAAACGTCTCAAAAAAGAGATCGACAGGAAGTGCAAAATGGCTAAGCAGGGATGGCTAGAGGATAAATGTAAGGATGTAGAGGCTTATCTCACCAGGGGTAAGATAGATACTGCCTACAGGAAAATTAAAGAGACCTTTGGAGAAAAGAGAACCACTTGTATGAATATTAAGAGCTCAGATGGAAACCCAGTTCTAAGCAAAGAAGGGAAAGCAGCAAGGTGGAAGGAGTATATAGAGGGTCTATACAAGGGCGATGTAGTTCAGGACAATATTATGGAAAGGGAAGAGGATGTAGATGAAGATGAAATTGGAGATATGATACTGCGTGAAGAGTCTGACAGAGCACTGAAAAACCTAAGTCGAAACAAAGCCCCGGGAGTAGACAACATTCCATTAGAACTACTGACGGCCTTGGGAGAGCCAGTCCTGACAAAACTCTACCATCTGGTGAGCAAGATGTATGAGACAGGCGAAATACCCTCAGACTTCAAGAAGAATATAATAATTCCAATCCCAAAGAAAGCAGGTACTGAAAGATGTGAAAATTACCGAACTATCAGTTTAATAAGTCACGACTGCAAAATACTAACGCGAATTCTTTACAGACGAATGGAAAAACTAGTAGAAGCCGACCTAGGGGAAGATCAGTTTGGATTGCGTAGAAAAATTGGAACACGTGCGGGAATACTGACCCTACGACTTATCTTAGAAGCTAGATTAAGGAAAGGCAAACCTACGTTTCTAGCATTTGTAGACTTAGAGAAAGCTTTTGACAATGTTGAGTGGAATACTCTCTTTCAAATTCTGAAGGTGGCAGGGGTAAAATACAGGGAGCGAAAGGCTATTTACAATTTGTATAGCAAACCAAATGGCAGTTATAAGAGTTGAGGGGCATGAAAGGGATGCAGTGGTTGGGAAAGGAGTGAGACAGGGTTGTAGGCTATCCCCGATGTTATTCAATCTGTATATTGCGCAAGCAGTGACCGAAACAAAAGAAAAATTCGGAGTAGGTATTAAAATCCATGAAGCAGAAATAAAAACTTCGAGGTTCGCCGTTGTTGTTGTTGAGGTCTTAAGTCCTGAGACTGGTTTGATGCAGCTCTCCACGCTACTCTATCCTGTGCAAGCTTCTTCATCTCCCAGTACGTACTGCAGCCTACATCCCTCTGAATCTGCTTATTGTATTTATCTCTTGGTCTCCCTCTACGATTTTTACCCTCCACGCTGCCCTCCAATACTAAATTGGTGATCCCTTTATGCCTCAGAAAATGTCCTACAAACCGATCCCTTCTTCTAGTCAAGTTGTGCCACAAACTCCTCTTCTCCCCAGTCCTATTTAGTACCTCCTCATTAGTTATGTGATCTAATCCTCAGCAATCTTCTATAGCACCACATTTCGAAAGCTTCTATTCTCTTCTTGTCCAAACTAGTTATCGTCCATGTTTCACTTCCATACGTGGCTACACTCCATACAGTGCGTCGGTGACATTGTAATTCTGTCAGAGACAGCAAATGACTGGGAAGAGCAGTTGAACGGAATGAATAGTGTCTTGAAAGGAGGATATAAGATGAACAGCAACAAAATCAAAACGAAGATAATGGGATGTAGTCGAATTAAGTCGGGTGATGCTGAGGGAATTTGATTAGGAAATGAGACACTAAAGTAGTAAAGGAGTTTTGCTATTTGGCGAGCAAAATAACTGATGATGGTCGAAGCAGAGAGGATATAAAATGTAGACTGGCAATGGGAAGGAAAGCGTTTCTGGAGAAGAGAAATTTGTTAACATCGATTATAGATTTAAGTGTCAGGAAGACGTTTCTGAAAGTATTTGTATGGAGTGTAGCCATGTATGGAAGTGAAACATGGACGATAAATAGTTTAGACAAGTAGAGAATAGAAGCTTTCGAAATGTGGTGCTACAGAAGAATGCTGAAGATTAGATGGGTCGATCACATAACTAATGATGAGGTGATGAATAGGATTGGGGAGAAGAGAAGTTTGTGGCTCAACTTGACTAGAAGAAGGGATCGGTTGGTAGGACATGTTCTGAGGCATCAAGGGATCACGAATTTAGTATTGGAGGGCAGCGTAGAGGGTAACAATCGTAGAGGGAGACCAAGAGATGAATACACCAAGCAGATTCAGAAGGATGTAGGTTAAAGTAGGTACAGGATAGAGTAGCCTGGAGAGCTGCATCAAACCAGTCTCAGGACTGAAGACCACAACAACAACAACAGTAATAGCACTTCGCTGACGTCGCCTGGTGGAGAGCTCGTTGAGATTTCTCCGTATCTCTCTCTTCCGATATATCGAAATCAAATACAGTATCGGCATTGAACATAAGTTGTGATCCCATTAAACCTGCACGTATTGACTCATTGGAGCAGGTAGTGAGTGATCAAAGTCGCTCCCACAGGTCTGTGTAAAGTTTCATCGCCTATACTGGAAGAAGACCATATCGTGCAGACTGTTATTTTTTATGTTACAGATTCGTAAACAGTTGCACACATTGTTTTTTTTTTCGCTGTAACACAGGAGAGCACTGTATAACAACAGCTGTGTTTTCCTTTCTACCTGACTTCGAGATCTGTAACATTAGTAGGGTTTGGTCCCTTGGCTACCACAGAGAGCTGGAGTGCGCAGAGCATAAGATAAGCTAGTCCCACAACACACACAGGGTGGTAGAAGAGAAAAAGACAGAGGCTATACGTCTTGTTGATAAAACGTGAAAGACACTGCAACATTTGGAAGCTGGAAGAGATAATCAATACCATCCTATACTCTGCCTTTGAAAGAGCATAGTACGTATTCGGCACTGGCACAACCGACCGAAGCCAGAGATACAGACTATCATTCTCATTCCAGTATCGTAATTACCATTCATCGTTCCAGTCTTACTCACGACACCCATCCAAGTAGACGTGATCTCTCTAGATGCGTGCTTAGTGAGGAGGCTAGCACTCCTCGTTGGTGTATAACAGATATAAGCCTGAACAATAAATGTGTGGTTTATGTGTGATGGGGCTCCAGATGGGCCGAGTTTGAAACACTTAACGTAAACCACTTATCTTATCAATTACCGATCATTGTTCTAGTATCGAGAGTCTGTACCAAGAGGATACTGGAAAAAGAGAAATGATCTTAGAACATAAAAAGACTTTCCAAGAGCTACTCGATTCTGCACATAAATACGGTATAATGCTAGAGATATGCGGTTTCCACCTGCTAGCCCTGTGGATGACGACACTGTCAGTATTCCAAAGTAAGAAATATATTTCCAGCGCATGACATATATTCTCCCTGCAAGCCTCCCCGATAAACCAAGGTTGATAAACTATAAGCTGGTAAAACAACTACCTTGCACACCAACGAAAACATTGATTCTTTGTAACACAAACACTATATACGTTTTTGGAGGCGTATGGTGCCTGCTATTTATGGTTCGGTAACTACGATATGTGCACAACAGCTCTGTAAAATTATTATCTGAAAATGCATATGAAGAAGCAGCGACATCTTACAAGGAAATAAATATCGCGATGAATAGCCAGAGCCGAGCGGTTCTAGGCACTACAGTCTGGAACCGCGTGACCGCTACGGTCGCAGGTTCGAATCCCGCCTGGGGCATGGATGCGCGTGATGTCCTTAGGTTAGTTAGGTTTAAGTAGTTCTAAGTTCTAGGGGACTGATGACCTCAGAAGTTAAGTCCCATAGTGCTCAGAGCCATTTGAACCTTTTTTGAATAGCCAGAGTAGGCGTAACAGTCTTATTGCAGTTCACCATCGCCTCTGGTAACCTTCGTCTCGCACACACAGGTCATAGTCTGGTCTGATGTTCGGTTGTATTGCTCATCTGCGGGATAATACAGCGTTTCGCCTTGACACCACGTCTCTAGGATGTCTCCTCTTTACACTATTAAAATGTGTATATGTAGCATTAGTCCATTCTCCTCCATAGCACGCAATTTTATTGATTTCGGTCAGTACTGATTTCATGATAAGTTTTTTCTAATTTTAAGCATTCTCAGACAGTTTTGTTAGGTTTCCGCGATTTTACGTGTTGCATAGTATTTCCCTCAATTTTTTGTATTTCACATCAATTTTTCGTGATTTTACAAGGTTTTCCACGAATTTACCGATGTCATATCATTTTTCATATTTTTCGACAGTTTTCGATGTGCATATGGCGTATTGCTGACATATCCATGTGCTGTTAATTTCTAAGAGATTATTTCCGTGTCTTATACACCACCCCACTAATAAATCCGCTCCTCCCGTTGATCGACGTACGTGCATTTTTGATACGACGATCATGAAAAGTATAGTAACAGTCGCTTTCTTCCTATATGAGGCTCAACGGGTCGTGCAGATTGTGGCGCAGTAGGTAAATTAATAAAAATCTTCGTTATTTACAAAAGCATTAAAATATATTTGCCGTCTTTCAGAAACAAAGGTGAACATAAAGACAGTAATTTCTACTCTGGAGATCCATGTTATTCTTTCTGCTCACTGAAACAAAATGTTCCTACTGCTATTTACTCAGCCGGATCAGGAAACTATTACTGTAAATAAAAGTTTTGAGATACAACTGATTAATGCATTCATTAAAAATTCACACACACAAACATAATAATATTCTTGATAATAATAATATTGGTTAAGAACAGTCTTGCTTGCAGTTTTAGTTTTTTTATTTTTCAACGACGCGTTCCGCCTTATTTAGGCATCTTCAGGTTATCTAAATAGAAAACAGAGGACAAATACATCTATTTAAGAATCGAAATCACTTTGTGCAGACTTGGATAACCTATAAGCATGTATAAACAGATCACCTATTGAAAATATAAACAGATCATCTATTGAAAGAGCAAATACCTTAATTTGGTATTTCTTAAGAATCCTTTAGTCAGTGTAGCCAAAGGGCATCGTCGAATACATCAGGCCAACATCGCCTTCGTTAAACTCGGTAAAATCTACAAATATAAAATAGTAAAATCATTACATTTTCTAGATGGACGCGAGAGGCACCAAGATATCCATAACGCGTTCCCGTTCACAGGAGCGAGTAACAGTAAGATGGGGGCTCAGGTAGTAAAAAAGGAAAATTGCAACCAAGACTGTTTTTAACTAATATTGTTAAGCACTGGTTTGCTGTTATGCCACATATGGACTGGATAATAATAATATCCCTATCGGAAACGGCACTATTAACTGTTTAGAGGCGATCTCTACTGAAAGTTCCAAGTAAAATAGTCTATCGCCCTGACTGGTAATTACCAAAAGTTAATTGCTCGCCTTAAAAGTGAAAAGTGAACAATACTCTCTCCACTTGCCACGTTTTGTCAACATAACGGGTGGCACAATCTGTTACTTCCGCGAAAACTAAGCGATCCAGGATGGTGTACAATCCTTGCGCATCCACTTCCCACTCTTACCGAAAACATGCGTTTGGTAGGTGCCTAACTCTGACATTATCCGAGGCAAACCGTACGCCGACGTGTGACTGACACAGTCCGATTGATAGCTCGGTGTAAGGTGTCTCCTCTCAGCGCCTCTGGCTGTATTTGAACATGGGAGCAGCAGACTGCCGAACGGAACATCTGCTATCAATCGCTTTAGGCACAGGTAGCAGCATCTAAATGGCCCCTCTCTCGGACACGTATTCAATTAATAACTCGGTTGCTTAACAATTTACAATCTCCTTAATTTTTATATGAATGATGTTAAGTTGGCTTCAGTCACTGAAAAAGTTTTAGCTCTACTGCATTTAAACTTTGCTGGCTAGAATATTTAGAGCCAACAGTACAACATGACATCTGAGCTGCCTCTTTACGACTCCTTGTATTGACTGTTATTTACAGCGAAGCCTTGAAACTTCGTAGAGATGTATTATTTCATAAATCCTGTTCTTTAGTTAGAACTTTCAATAACAAATTCAAATGATACTAAATCTCTTAATCTACTGGGAATAAGGATGTTTTCGTTCCAAATTTAGTTTTTAGTAAATTATTTGAAAACTTTTAGAGGTAGTTTAAAGAGTCGCATTGTTAATGTTTTTATATGAAACTGAGGCTCCATATAAATTTTCATCTTTCTGAGTATAATATTTAGCGCCATCAAATTTTCGTAAAAACGCCAATTTTGAGCAAAGTATTGCCCTGATCAAGTCGAGTCTTGTGACTTTTGTTTGTGACATACATTTGCATATTCTGAACCGTTTTTTGCAGTCTAGTTTCGTTATTTAGCACCACTTATTTTTTCTTCAAATGATATATTTAGCGAAACATAGTCATTAAATCATTCTTAGACTTCGCAGTGATAAGATTAATATACAGAAAGCACTGACAATGTCTCGAAAAGTTATTTTAATTTTTAAGTTCACTCTCAGAGTGTGGTGAAGGTCCTTTTATGCTACGCACAGCCGCTTTATGATGACGTGGCGATAGTAGTAGTGAACTGGGGTAAGTCCCAGCACACTAGCTTGCCTGTATCTAACAATGATATAGCGCTTTTTTCGCCACAAGGTGATGGATGTATTGGAAACTCGATGTCGGAAAACAATTCTGTGTACTGCTCTGACTCCAGAAAGCTTGTCTGGATGTGGAGCTGCACTTGATGGAAACAAAAAGTCTGGAAACAGCTCTACATATGCATTTGACTTCCACTCCATCTTGTAGGAATCTGCAAGAGGGAGTTGACATGTGTATAGAACTGATTTCTGTTGCTGCTCAGATTCCTTTCTTCATAAGTATGCGCTATTATTCCTTACCAGATGTACTTCGTTATTTCTCTTTATAACCCCAACTCTGATACATACCCCCACCTCCGTAAGGACATCTACAAACTGTAGCTTTAGAATATCTGTTTTTATTACGCCAATAATACGTTTTTCGTTAGTTGACAGTGTGTCGAGTGCAGGCAGCATCTTGGGCCGTAAGAGATTCCCTTCTCTCTCTTACCTATAGAGTGCGAATCTCAAGCAGCGTCATTTATATAGATATAGTTATCAAGTTATGTGTCTGAACTGGAACCATCCACTGCTGACAGCTCTCACACATATACAAAGAGGCTCTGCACACATGGTACCAATCGCGAAGTCTCGCAAATAGCGAAATACTCTTCGCAAAACAGTTCTGCAGTGGGTGTAAGCACATTGAAATTCACCTAGCCAAAGAGCATAACGTCTTCGATATAATTTATATTACCAAGACTTGTAACAAAATTGTCTAGATTCTCCAGTAATGAAACAATGTAAGGTGTCAAACTGGTGTATCACACACCCTTTTATAAGGATCCTTGATGAGGTGTATGACAACCACCATCATGCTATTTTGTGTGCTGGATGTCTAGTTAGTGTGGCACACAAAAGACACTACCTATTTCTTCTAGTATGTTCTTGTTTCATCCGGTACAGGTTTACATAGAAGTGAAAGCCTGAGAACAAAGGGATATACGAACTACCAGCAACAGGTTTGCGTGAGTGGTGAGGAGGGGGACCAGAAGGAAGGAGGTGTGGGCGAGTGTTCTTGAAATTCAATTGCTTGATTTACATTCATCTGTCTGTCCACGTGGGGATTGACGATGTCACTCTTTATGTTGTGAACATCAGTCAGTAATTGCTATCAATGACGCTTGGGGACGCTGTGGTTGCTCATTGGTTGTCCACGAACTTAGGTACAGGGCTTCTGGACAATGTGGGAAACAGTCTGTTGCAGTAAGAGAGTTATTTTTCTAGCACCATGCAATTGTTCAGAGCTGTTCGTGGGTGCGTCTTTTTGTTGCACTGTAATCAGAGTAGGATATCATGTCTGCTGTTTTGGACAGCAGAAAGCTAGTGTTTTTTAACATATCTTACCTGTTGGCACAGATACGCAAAAACTTGCCATCACCTGATGCTTTGTTCGGGGATTAGCAAGACTTCTGAACTGTGCGTCACGTGAGCTGTCACTGTGTGTGCCTTTATCCTGACCTGTGCACGCGGGAATACATGAAGTGGCTTGCGATGTTCGCCCTGTTGTCTGCGCGAAGACGTATTTGGAAGACTTTTAACAGTGTAATTACATGCGGTGAGCTATGTTGACATCGATTTCGTGATGGTATTTCTTGTGCAATCGGGAAAAGCGATCTATTTGTGATCATATTGTCATATTGCTAACTTGGTTGCGGAGTATCCTTGCGAGCGGCTGCTTGTGCAGGGTCGGGCACGGGACACGGAGGTGTTACGTTGTGCTGTGGGCAGCTCTACATCTGAAAGGCATTACTATGGAATTTCAAGTGTTGCGACAAGTGCTATTGCTGTGAAGCAATGGGATATGGAAGTGGACTCAGATAAATTTTCACAAAGGAGTAATTAAATATGAGCACTTCCACCGATAACGAGTATCTACCACTTGCGTGTTGTACCGTACAACATCAATCCTCCGCGTCGTGTTCGGCCTCCCAGAATGAACTGATTAGTATCAGTAAAGTAGTTTACCACAAAGCAGAGTAATCAAGCACCAGTGTCTTGTAGTGAGTGTGAGTACATACGTTCGGTCATGGTGTTTCCACATCATTAACAATCACGAACATCGTGTTGGTCACGTGTACGCTCGTCCAAGTGATAGTGTGGACAGACAGTCACCAAGACTCCTGATTGGCATCAACACTTACGACTTACAGTGTAAATAGTGCAAACTGCGATTTTCTTATCGTCTCAGAATATAGTTGTTCATACCAGACGAAGGACAGTGTTGTGTTTAATGTTGAGTGGCTCCCCTAAACCTGCCTCCATATTTAGATACATAATTTCAGGCAAGCCAGCAGCAGTGTCGAGCAGAACAATACGACTGCCACGGAAGTATTAGGTACGTGTTTTGGACAGGCACACGGTCGAGGCGAAACGACTTTAAGGGACCCCCAGCAGTTGTACCCCGGGCCTGTTACACGGCGACTACGGCAGGAGCTGCAATTTTTGGATGAGAAGTGCCATTTAATTAATTAGTAAGGTAACTGTTTGTGCATAAACAGTGACTGTTAATTTGGAATGTTGAGTGACGTCACGCGAGCTGTAGGATGTGCACGCCAAAGAACTTGTGCCACAGTGAATACACTCATCCAATTCGTGACAGTGCATAGAACTGGTGGTACGAAGTAAACATACTCCATCGTGGTGCACTTATGACGACGCTAGAGGCACCTATGTGTAAATGTGAACATTTATTTGGCAGGCATTATGGTAGACGACGCTAGTGGCACCTATGAGCTAAAGTGAAAATTTGTTAGGCAATCACCGTACACGACGTGAGTGGCGCCTAGGAATGGCGCTTCAAACATTACAACGGTTTTCAGAGGGGGTGCAGTGCTGATAGTGGCACGACGTCAGCTGAGTCTGCGCTACAGAACAACCGCGACTACAGGGCGAGAAGACAACGCAAAGGAAGTCGCGCATCACTACTTTACCTCACGCAACTGAAGAAACAGGCGTAATTACTGGCAGTGTCGATTCCGCAACATAATTATGTAATTGCAAACAGCGACAGTTAAAATAGTTTTGTTTCTCTAAATTACGAGATATTACTTACTTTGCCGATCACACTGCGATCACACTGTACAGTAAATGTCACCGCCAGACCTTGATTACGTAGTGGTGTAATATTTTGACAATATTTAATATTATTGCAGAACTATGTTTACCTTAGCTTGTATTTCATTCTTTTTCTCTTCTATTACGTGATCTTGTGCGTTATATGTGCTCCTGAGCACGAATTATAGCGTTGAATGCATACTGCGTTGTAGTTTCGTTGTGGTTATTGCCATCCATTCTGTGCTACGAGTGTTATTGTGATTTGTTTATTTTTTGCTTGGGTGACTTACGAGGGCTATTCGAAAAGTGGCTATTCGGAAAGTGAGGAACGATAGGTCGCGAAATGCAAAGCACAGTGAAAATCAAAACTGTTTTATTTGCCACAGTTGGCTACAACTTCCAGCTTCTTATCTCCATAGTCGCAGATCTCACTTAGACGTTTGTCGCAGCTTTGTACCAACTTTCCAATACTCTCGTTCTAGAAGGCAGCCGCCAGTGCTTTCCGCTATTCTCTACACTGGCCTACAGCTCGTTGTCTGTGCCAAAATGTTGTCTTCATAGCCAGCGGTTCATGTGAGCAGAGATGAAACTCAGAGGGAGACAATTACGGGCTGTATGGTGGGTAATCAAACATTTCCAATTGAAAACGATGCAGGAGCATCTTCATTGCCCCTGCAGAATGCGGTTGAGAATTGTCTTAAAGAGAAAAGCCCAAGACAGTTATATAACGTTGGCTGCATAGCTTCAGGCGAAATTTCTCACCAGGCCCTCGTACTTGGCGGGAGACACTACTGTTCTAGGTATCTTTATGTGCTCCCTGTGTGCTCAGAACTAAAACGAAAGACGTAACGCGATCGACGGGCGAACTAGAGACACTGCCCAACACACCTGTACAAAACTTCATTGGATTATCACTGTGGTTACCATCTCGCGACCGATTGTTCCTTACTTTCCGAATAACCCTCGTATTTGCGGCTCAACATGGCAAATAATGAGGTTGGTGCAACTGCAGTAGACAGGGAGGTGAAAGCAGACTCTTTAGGTGAAAGTAATCTGGTGGAGACGGAAACAGAAGCAAGTAGTAGAGAAAAGTCGAAGGTTTAAGGTATGGGGGTCGGTAGTTTGTCAACAGAGATGGGATGTCCAAATGCAGTGTTGTCGTCAATCATGGAGACGCCCAAACGAGATGAGTGTAAACTTAGGTCTGACCTGTCTATCACTGACATGTTCAAAACATTATTGCATGATAATAAACAATTGAAGGAAGATATCATGCGCCAGAAAGAGGATATTATGCGATCGGTAGGGCATATACTCAGTAAAAAGACCGTCGAGACTATGAGGCTCTAAAGAAGATGGCTGAGTCATGTCACCAAAGGGTAGATGAACTTTACGTTTGGTTAGAGGAGAACGTTGCTGGTAATACTAAACGTTTTGAATAGGTCTAATCGGATGTCACAGAAGTGAAGAAAGAACTTACTAAAAGGGTTGAGGTTTACAATGAGCATTTGGAACAGCTGCATGAAGAAGTGAAATACTGTAAACACACGATATCAGTTGTTGCGCTAAACCAGGATCTTATGCACGGCGAGTAGAAGAGGCTAAGGAGCAGGTCGGTTAGCACGTGAAGGGCGAAGTGAAATCACCATTACGTAACGGAAGCATTGCAGGAGGTAGCTTAATTGGTATACAAAATGATGAGGTCTTTCTTGGCGTAGGGAATTTTAAGAACTTCTAACCAAATGGAAGATGGCATCCCAAAGATTTTCTAGCTCAATTTAAGGGCGTGTTACCTGAATTATGGGATGAGCAGAGAAAGGTACGTTTTCTTGCAGCAAGACTGGAAGGTAAAGCTCGTACCTAGGGTATGAGAAGAGGACGTAAGAGCTCAGTTTTAAAAGAAATTTTTGCAACAATATTGGTCGCTATGGAAGCAAAATGAAATATGTAACAGTCTGTACCAGGGTAGAAGTTTTGAGAGAGGGCGTGACCAGAACTTAAAGAAGTTTTTTCAAGATTATTATGAGAGGAACTTGTATTTAGGTGAACCATTGACGACAGAAGCATCAGTGTCCCTGATCAGAAGTAAACTACCAACAGGAGTTCAGGATAAGTTGACAGCAATCCCTAGAGATGACGTAGACTCAATGGAATTCGCCTTAGGACAATTAGACTCGTTGTATGAGTCACGAGGAACTGTAGGAGGAGAAGGTGATAGAGGAGTATTAGGGAACAACGAATCCGATACTGATATCCATTCCAACCATAACAATGAACATAATGGCCGGCCGGAGTGGCCGTGCGGTTCTAGGCGCTACAGTCTGTAGCCGAGCGACCGCTGTGGTCGCAGGTTCGAATCCTGCCTCGGGCATGGATGTGTGTGATGTCCTTAGGTTAGTTATGTTTAATTAGTTCTAAGTTCTAGGCGACTGATGACCTCAGAAGCTAAGTCACATAGTGCTCAGAGCCATTTTTGAACATAATGTAAGACATTGGAATAATAATAATGGCCGGAGACATGGCGGTAGTTTCCATGGCCATGGAGGTCACAGAGTGTAGTGACTACAGATTTCAGAACTCAGACATGACGTGTTGGATGACCTCGTGCAAAATTCAAACCATAGGCCAGAGAGGCAACATAGGGAAGGAACACCGGAAGACTAGTGGAGGTTCCTGGTACAGGACGGTCAGGAACGGAGAATAGAGGGCCCATAATTATGTCTATTCGCAAGCTGGATAATATGACAGAGATTGTGGAAGACCTATTGTAAAAAATTGCTGAAGGCCGTGAGGAAGCTATACAGCCTATCGTTGAAGCAGAAATCTTTGGTACTTGTACTGACATTTTAATGGATTCTGGTAGCCAGATCAATGCAGTATGTCAGAAGCTCTATACATAGTGGTTGGAACAAGGAAGGAGGATACCACATTTTCCTGTGCACAGAATATGTATGACGGGTTCCGTTAGTGCAAAGAGAAAGGTTATTGAGGAACAGATTTTAGTCACAATGAAACTTGGCGATGATGATTATGACGTGTTGGTGCTAGTTGTGACTGTGTTGGCGCTGCCAATAATTTTACGGGTCGACAGGTTAAGTGAACAAAAGGCTCAAATAAACTTTGGAAAGGGATGTGTGGAGGTATAGAAGGGAGGAACAGAAGTTGTTATTGCCTTTAAAGAGAGGATCAAAGAAGTAGTTGGTACGGCTAAGATATGCTGTGATATCGATCTTTGACTAACACCACAGGGCACCGTGAAAGGAGATTCAGAAGGTCTGAGCAAGAAGCAGTGGAGACATGAAGGTAAGACCAGCACAAAAGACATTGAACTTGTTGTTGAACAGAAACTCCATTTACTAGAACATCAAGGACTTGAGAGTTTAGAAGAATTGATGAAGGTCCTGTGAAGGTACAGGCACGTTTTTTGAGTGAACCCAATATAATTAAGACAGCTGAGGTCAAATTACACATGAAGGAGCATGAACCATTTTATGTGCTGCCTTATGCGATACATCCATCGAAACGTAAAGCAGTGGAAGAAGAGCTTCAGAGAATGTTGCGGATGGCAATAATAGAAAGGTCAACTAGCCAATATAAGGGCGAAGAGGTTCAGAGAATGCTGCGGATTGGAATAATGGAAAGGTCAACTATCCTATATAACAACCCATTGTTCGCTGTGGAGAAAAGGAATGGCGATGTCAGAGCGGTATTGGATGTATGTCCAGCGAATAAAATTATTATTCCAGAAAGAGACATACCTGAGAATTAGGAAGAGTTACTCCAAAAGTTTCAAGGGGCAAGAGTATTCAGTAGTACTGATCTCGGGTCAGAGTACTGGCCAGTCCCCCTACATAAGGATTCCAGATTAGAGAGATTAGATTAGATTAGTACTTGTTCCATAGATCATGAATACGACACTTCGTAATGATGTGGAACGTGTCAGGTTAATAAAAGGTGTATATACTAGATATAACATTAGACAAAATATTACATGACAGTATTTTAATCTTTTTGTGGGGGTTGGGGAAATTACCCATTACTATATCCAAAAATTCATCTAATGAGTAGAAGGAGTTGCATTATAAAAGTCTTTTAATTTCCTTTTAAATGCTATATGGCTATCTGTCAGACTTTTGATGCTATTAAGTAAGTCACCAAAGACTTTTGTGGCACCATAATTTATCCCCTTCTGAGCCGAAGTTAGATTTAACCTTGAGTAGTGAAGATCCTAGTGTTGTAGCGATGTACACTGCTATTACTTTAGAATTCGTTTGGATTGATGATAACAAATTTCATAAGTGAAATGTATATATTGTGAGGCTACAGTAAAGATCTCTAGCTCTTTAAATAAGTGTCTGCAGGATGATCTTGGATGAGCTCCAGCAATTAATCTGATTACACACTTTTGTGCAATGAATACTCTTTTACTCAATGATGAGTTACCCCAGAATATGATGCCATACGAAAGCAGAGAATGAAAATAGGTGTGGTAAGCTAATTTACTCAGATGTATATCGCCAAAATTTGCAATGACCCTAATATCATAAGTAGCTGAACTCGAACGTTTCAGCAGATCCTCAGTGTCTTTTTTCCAGTTCAACCCCATCAATGCATACACCTAGAAATTTTGAATAATCTACCTTAGCTACGGATTTCTGATCGAAGTCTATATTTATTAATGGTGTCATTCCATTTACTGTGTGGAACTGTATATACTGTGTTTTGTCAAAGTTTAATGACAGCCCATTTGCAGAGAACCACTTAATGATTTTTTGAAAACATCATTTACAATTTCACCAGTTAATTCCTGTCTGTTTGGTGTGATAGCTACACTTGTATCATTGGCAAAAAGTACTAGCATTGCATCTTTGTGAATATAGAATGGAAAGTCATTAATATATATTAAGAACAGAAGAGGACCCAAGACTGCACCTTGTGGCATCCCATTCTTGATTGTTCCCCAGTTTGAGAAATCACCAGTTTTTTGCATATTATGTGAACTTCTTATTTCAAATTTCTGCACACTTCCAGTTAGGTATTATTTAAACCATTTGAGCACTGTCCCATTCATACCACAGTACTTGAGCTTATCTAGAAGTATTCCATGATTTACACAGTCAAAAGCCTTTGATATATCACAAAAAACCCCAATGGGTGACTTCCAGTTACTCAGGGCATTTAATATTTCATTAGTTAAATCCTTCTGGAAACCAAACTGACATTTTGTTAAAACTTTATATTTACAAAGGTGTGAAGCTACTCTACAATACATTACTTTTTCAAGAATTTTAAATAAGGCAGTCAGAAGAGAGATTGGGCGCTAGTTGTTGACATCAGATGTAACCCCTTTTTTATGCAGAATATTCACTGTATTCCTCTATGGAGGAAGAAGCTACTAGTATCATGTACTACCATTTGGCCTTAATATTTCCACCTCTGCCTTTGTTAGAGCGTTGGATAAGGTACTGAGTGAGCAGTTAGGATGTCACTGTGTATGTTGACGACATCTTGATAACATCTGCAGACTCGGAAGAACATGTTGAAACGTTTGAAGGTGTACTCATGTCCTTTGAGGAGGCAGGAGTAACGGCGAATTTGGAGAAACCAGATTTTGGAAGGAGAGAGGTTACGTTTCTTGGTCACATTGTCAATGCACAAAGGATAAAACTAGATGAGGACAAACGACAAGCAGTCAGGGATTTTCCTCCGCCACACTGTAAGAAAAAGTTAAAGATAGTGTAGGAAGTTCGTGAGTGGACAGACCTACATTTGATGAATCTGCTGAAGAACGAAGCGCTATGGGATTGGACAGGTGAATGCCAAGGTGCTTTTGAGGAAATAAAGCAACAGCTGTGCGATGCTAAGCTGCATTTGCACCCAGACTTGAGCAAGGAATTTTACTTGGCTTGTGGCAGTTCAGATTGTGGGTTAGGAGTGCACTTATAGCAGTTAGATGAAATGGACTCAGACAACGTTGAAACAATCGAATTTGCAAGCAGGGCTCTGACTAAATGGGAATGCCAACATACATTCACAGAGAAAGAGGCATTTGCTGTCCTATGGGGTTTATCGAAATTCAGATATTATATGGCTGGTAGGACCACCAAGGTAGCCACAGACCACAAGTAATTGACGTTCCTACTTGATGCCAAATTATACTGTAGATGTCTCACAAGATTGGCACTTGCCGTACAAGAATATCAATTTAGTGTTGACTACCGACCTGGGAAACAAAACATCACTTTTGAGGATGCCACCTAGTGTTAATCATATAAATGTTAACGGGCCACAAGGCCAGGAATTGAGCATTAATTTGATCAAGGGTATTCAATAGGAGTCATTTGCTACCAAATGACTTAGGAATATCTGACAGGAGCAAAATAATGATCCTGCATTGAAGAGTGTGAAGGTGAGATATGGGTGTGCTGGAGAAGATAAATTGAGAAAATATTATTTAATTCATCACAACATTTTATTCCGTCATGTGGATGAATTTTCACAAGACTGGAAGTTGTGCATTCCGGAATAGACTATTGGGAAGCTGGTGTGTTACATGCATTTCAGTAATTCCCACTTTAGCACAAACAAATGTCTAGAAAAACTGAGGAAGGAGTGTATTTTCTTTGGCATGAGCAAAGAGATTAGGAAAATGTTATGGATCTGTGACTTGTGCCAGAAGACTAAGACAGCTACTGTTAGCCATTAAGAACATATGCACCCCATAACTCTTGATGGAATCAAAGACATCTTAGCTGTCAATGTACTTGGTCCATTGCCTAAATCCTATGGCAATTTCACAAAGCTCATGATGGTATTTGAAGTGTGGTCAAAATATGTAAAGTTCTGCTCCGTAAGGAAGCCAACTGGTAAGGCAATACCAGTGGGAAAAGAAAATGGTAATTTTATGTAGGTGTGCAAACTGAGGCAAGTACTATCAGACAATGGACCACAATTTATATCAAAGGAGTGGAAGGAGTTGTTGCAGAGGAATGGTGTGAAACAGGTTCTGATAGCCAAATATAGGCCAGCCTCAAATCCAGCTGCAAGAGTCATGAAAGAGGTGAACCACATGTCCATGACATATTGCAGTAGTAAACATTGCAAATGGAAAGAGCACATAAAAGATTTTGAGGGTGTAATCAATAGCCTACCTCATGCCATGACAGGTTTTGCACCATGTGAAATCCTGCTGAACCAACCTCCGGAAAGTATATTCTCCAACATCTTGAATGATTGTCGCACGATGGGTCAATCGTGGGACAGGAAAATTGGATTGGTCATGGAGCATTTACGTGATGAGGCTCAGTGGCAGAAAGGAAAACATGATAAGATCGTACGACCTATTAAGTATGAAGTCGTGGCCTTGTGTTAATCAACACCCACACACATTCTAGCACACAGAACGAAGGAATTAAGAAGTTCCATATCGTATTATTGATATCTAATGTAATTCTGTTGAACTGGATCGTGTAGAGGTAGCCATGAGGGCAAACACCAGGTGAAAAAGATTAAACCATACCATAATGAGTGGGATTAATGACTGATTGTTATATGTGACTTGTCTGAATCTGTATATATGTCAGCTGCTATTGTCCTTAAGTATAACCATTCATTTCTGAGTAAGTATAAGATTTTATGAGGACACTTTAATCAAGTGACATTTAACTAGGATGTGTTACCACTATAAGCAATATTATAATCTTTTTCCTTCACTTTCTTTCTATTCAGTGTAGACCACATGTATTATGTTTCTTCCTTCCCATACACTAATAAGATCTGAGTGATTACTAGTGTCTATAGGTTGTGCTATCCAAAAGGTTTTGCACTCAAAAAATTTCTTACAACTCCTGCTTAATGATTATGTACCCTTTATTGTTTTTGTATTTTTCACTTAGTAACTGAATTAATCTTAGAGGAGTTTCATATATATACTTTTAATTAATCTATGTGTTTATTATGCTACTAGATAGAACACTGCAATGTCTACTGTAGTAGCAACAGACTATGAGTACGTTGAATAATCAATGCTAGGACAACATTGAGAGCATCAGTAAATGTTTCATGTACGCCAATGGATGGATTACTGCGAGGTGACATTGGCCAGCAGCTGACTATATTGCACATTGTCTGGTCTGCACAGCATCGACGCTACAGCCACTCCCCATACCCTTTCAGCGCAAATAACGCTCCCTTGTGATGCAGTGTTGTGAGCAGTAAAATAATTTTCTTTTATGGATTATGATGGCCTACGGCTGATGGAGATTATCTAGCTTTTTTTATACCTAATAGTGGCATCAGAGATATTGTCTACTGTTATAACCAGGAATAACACTTTAACCTCTTCAGTCTGGTTTATTAAATCACAAATCACTTTTTAACAATTATGTTAGCCAAGCGTCTACCCAGGCTCACACTCAGAAGTAATGCATAATTAAAGTTTGGTTATACCAATGTCCAAATGTGCATGGTGGGGTGCACGTCCCGTAATTATTCCCAAGTCCAGTGAAGTTCAGTCTCTCCAAGTGAAGTCGCAAGATTTCCGCCGAGCAGCCAGGTAACCTAGAGTGGTGCGGCGAGTCACCCACAAGCAGCTGGAACACGGCGTACCGCACTTCCCGATGTGAACTGTCGTTTGCGGCGGCGGCCGGGTTTATATAAGGCTTGTTAGTTAATGGAGCCGTCGGCTGGGGTCGCTGTTTTCCAGGGAAAAACAATCGCAATGTTTCCTGGCGTAGCCAATTGCTGTGTGCTGACAAACGCGCGCGCGCGAAGGCGGCCAGCGATGGTAGCCGCGAGCCGCCCGGAGAAGTGCGGCCAGCGATGTATTTCTCGGCCACGTAAGGGAGCGTGCGTGTGAAGACGGCCAGCGATGGAAGCAACGGGCCGTCCAGAGAAGTGCGGCCAGCAATGTATTTGGCGGCCGCGTACTGGAGCGCGATGTTCGGTGTTTGTCAGAAGTGGTGTATACCACATCTACCAAGACTAGCAGTGAACACATGCGTTTTTCTACCATTTACTTTTATCTCTTTCTGTTAGGCACCTGTCTATCATATCTAACCTCTTGTGTTTGTATTTGTAAACCTTTCTATTTCAGGGACTTAATATTCTCACATCTTATTATATTAACTCTTGGTTTATCCACTATACTGTAACTGTGTTTTGATATGCAGGTTGCTCTGTAGGTAGGGTTCCTTATTATGTATTTTTTTTCTATTTGGCAACTGCTTACTAACTGTTCTTTATGTTTCTTTGATGGTGGGACTATAATAGTCACCACGAAATGTGGAAATATAGTACGAATGATAGCAATGGAGACATGCTGGTCGGTTGGTCCGAGGAACAAAATACATATCTGGTCTTTGATGCCAAGGACCGAGGGACATTCAGATCAGCCGCATGGAACTGCGACTATAACCCGGATCTGTACTTTTTTTCGAGGGATACAAACGATAAACCACTGACAGCCTCTAGAAGGGTCCTGAAGGACTTCCCTCATAGCCAGCACCGCCCTGTGCTTATTAATATCGGTGTATCCATACCGATAATAAGGTCTTACCCTCGACCAAGGTGGAATTTTACAAAAGCTGACTGGACAAAATTCTCTGTACAACTTGATTATACCTTGAGCTGGATCCCTCCAACCAGCAAGAGCTATGAGAGGTTTGTGGGAGCGGTCATTAGCTCTGCGAAAACAGCGATCCCAAGAGGGTACCGCAAAAAATACATTCCCGGTTGGACAGGGATATGCGATGACCTGTACGCGGAGTTCCTCAAGAATGGGGACCGGGAAATAGCGGATGAACTATTGCATAACATCGACTTTATTAGACGGCAAAAATGGAAGAATACTGTTGAAAATCTAGACTTTTCATAGTCAAGCCGACAAGCCTGGTCCCTACTGCGTAAACTTGGAGGCGCAAATCCACCTGAACATAGAAAGGACTAAATATCTCCCAACAAGGTTGCATCCCGCATTTTTTCTGTGTCTAGAGCCCCACGAAATAGAAAGCACACAACAAAAGTGAAGAAAGACTTAAAAACATTAAAAAGGACCCGTGAAATGGACTCAGAATATTCATCAGAGGAGGTTACCAATGCCCTGAAGAAGGTTAAATCAGGCAAAGCTCCGGGTTTCGAGGGTATCCACCCTGAGTTCCTCATACATGTCGGAGCCTACACAAAACAATGGTTGGCTAAGTTCTTTACGGACATTCTCCAGGTGGGTAACATTCCTCCCTCACTTAAACGAGCAAAGATCATCGCAATCGTGAAACCTGGTAAGCCAGGCGATAGACCAGAGAGTTACCGCCCCATTGCCCTTCTCAGTATGGTCTATAAATTACTAGAAAGACTGCTCCTCAACAGAATAGGCCAGACTATACTCAAAAAAATCCCTATCGAACAAGCAGGATTCCGTCCATATCGCTGCTGTACGGATCAAGTCCTATCACTGACAATATATATAGAGGCGGGGTTCCAGAAGAAACATAAAGTAGCTGCAGCATTCATAGACCTAACAGGAGCCTATGATACAGTTTGGAAACAGGGGCTCATGTACAAATTAATCTGTGCCGTCCCCTGCAAGAAGATAACCAACCTCATTGATGATATGTTGTCAAATAGAACCTTCCAAGCAATAATGGGGAATGAGAGAAGTAAACAGATGAAACTCAATAACGGACTCCCACAAGGCTCTGTCCTTGCGCCCCCTCTTTTCAGCCTTTACATCGCTGACATGCCTGCAACCAGATTGCGCAAATTTGGTTATGCTGACGACTGGCCTCTAGCAACAGCCCACAGAAATATAGAAACTGCCGAAGATATCCTTACGAGTGACCTAGGGATTCTCAGCGAGTACTTTAGAAAATGGAGGCTACAACCTAGTGCTACAAAGACGGAAGTATCTGCCTTCCATTTGAACAACAAAATGGCCAACAGAGAACTACAAGTCTATCTAGAAGGGAAATTACTAAATCACAACAAACACCCAAAGTACCTGGGGGTCACCCTAGATACGACACTAACATTCAAAGAACACCTGACAAAAACTGCAGCGAAACTTAAAACACGCAACAACATATTGCAGAAGCTCTGTGGCACCACTTGGGGCTCCACAGCATCTACCTTAAGAACATCCGCACTTGGCTTGGTGTATCCAGTGGCAGAATACTGTGCCCCAGTGTGGCTCAACAGCAAACACACACACATGGTAGATAGCCAACTTAATGCAACAATGCGTATTATATCAGGCACAATCAGGCCAACTCCTACAGTGTGGCTGCCCGTTCTCAGTAACATAGCCCCTCCTAACCTGCGCCGTGAACACGCTCTGGTTAGAGAATTTCAAAAAATCATGACCAACCCTCAATTAAAAATCCATGAAGATACTCACGACATCCAAGGAAACCGACTCCGGTCTAGGCATCCTCCACTAAAGCCGCACAGGCTCTGCACCAAACCAACTTTAAAATAAATGACCGATGGAAAGAGGAATGGGAGAGTGGAACAGCAGTAAACTACCACAGTATGCCATGCATCTTTAGTAAACCAAAAGGATTTGATTGCCCTCGCAAAGTTTGGTCAACTCTTAATCGCATCAGAACCAACTGTTGGAGATGCGCCGACTCCTTACACAGATGGGGTAAACTTCCTTCGGCCGCTTGCGACTGTGGCGCTGAGAGACAGACGGTCAAACACATCGTGCAGGAATGCCCACTAAGGGCATACGAGGGTGACCCACAGAATTTCCTAATGGCGACCCAAGAGGCAATCGACTATTTATTATCTAAGCTGGACGTCTGCTTGTGATTGCTCTTCTGTGAATGCAAATTTACAATTGGCGGTGTTCTTATATACAAACTGTTATTTATTGCTCTGTTTATACATATGTGATTTTTTCTTCAATCGTGTTGTTTCTGTAATTTTTACTGTGATGTTATGAGCCATACGCTAAATAAAATAAATGTGAGCAACTCATGTCTAGTCCACAATGTGGTAATGTGTCTATACTCGTAGGACGGGGAAGTATACTCTCTTTACTGTGCCATCTCTTTAACACCCTGTGGGAGAGAATTATATAGATTTCAATATTCTCTTCGATAATTTGAAACTTTTTCGTGTGTGAATGTAAGTGTATTGTCATATCGCTGACTTGGTTGTGGAGTATCTTTGCAAGAGGCTGCTTTTGCAGAGTCAAGCACAGGATGCAGAGATGTTATGTTGTACTGCAGGTAGCTCTACATCTGAAAGGCATTATTATGGAAGTTCAAGTGTTGCGACAAGTGCTATTACAGTGAAGTAATTACATATGGAAGTGAAGTCAGAGAAAAGTTCATAAAGAAGTAATTAAATACGAGCATTCCCGGCGATATCGTGTTTGAGTATCCACTCACTGCCTGTTGTACCATACAACATCAATCATCCACATTGTGTCTGGCCTCCCAGAATGAACTAATTTGTACCAGTAAAATAGCTTACCACAAAGGAAAGTAATCAAGCATCAGTGTCTTGTAGCGAGTGTGAGCGACCATCATGTTTCCACATCATCAACAATCAACCATGGTGTGACAGTTATGCACACACTTGTACAAGTGGAACTGAGAACTGTAATTTAACTTTACAAATAAAAAACAACACAAAAAATTAGTCCTCCCACACTGGCCATGAAGGCCCAAAGGTAGTGACAGGCCGCCTTGTCATCCTCAGTCCACAGGCATCCCTGGATCCAGATATTTAGGGGCATGTGGTCAGCACACCACTTTCCCCGCTGTATGTCAGTTTCCGAGACGGAGCCGCTACTTCTCAATCAAGTAGCTCCTTAGTTTGCCTCACAAGGGCTGAGCGCACCCCGCTTGCCAACAGCACTCGGCGGACCTGATGGTCACCCATCTAAGTGCTAGCCCAGCCCGACAGCGCTTAACTTCGGTGATCTGATGGGAACCAGTGTTACCACTGTGGCAAGGCCGTTGGCTAACTTTACTAATAGTGTTATATTATTACAAGTGTCACGGAGGACTGGTACCATGACAAGTGTAAAAAATTTCGTTTGGCTTCCACATCATCAACAATCACCTGCATCATGTTGGTTACACATACGCTTGTCCCAGTGATATTGTAGACAGATAATCATCAAGAATCTTAATTGGCTTACGACTTAGTGTGTAAATAGTGCAACCTGCGATTTTCTTATCGTCTCAGAATATAGTTGTTCATACCAGACGTAGGGTATTGTTGTGTTTAATGATGAGTGACTCCTCTTAACTCACTTGCATATTTAGGTATATAATTTCAGGCAAGCCAGCAGCAGTGTGGAGCAGAACAATACTACTGCCACGGGAGTACCAGGGTACAATGTGTGGACGGGGCACACTGTCGAAGCGAAAGCAGTTTAAGGGACTCCCACCAATTGTATTCCCAGGTGTGTCAGCGGCGTTGCGTAACAATCATGTACAAAATATGCTGTAGGGAGGCAGAGTCAAATCGTCAGTATCGTCCACTAATGTATTTCTGACAAAATCATTTCTTATTGTTATCCTTAATATATTTTAACCATCTATAAATATTGTTTTGCAACTTTCGGCTGAAGAGCTATTTTATCCACAGCCAGACCACCCGCAGTGTGGGGAACTGAAATGTTGTTGTTGTTGTTGTTGTTGTGGTCTTCAGTCCTGAGACTGGTTTGATGTAGCTCTCCATGCTACTCTATCCTGTGCAAGCTTCTTCATCACCCAGAACTTACTGCAACCTACATCCTTCTGAATCTGCTTAGTGTATTCATCTCTTGGTCTCCCTCTACGACTTTTACCTTCCACGCTGCCCTCCAATGCTAAATTTGTGATCCCTTGATGCCTCAGAACATGTCCTACCAACTGGTCCCTTCTTCTTGTCAAGTTACGCCACAAACTCGTCTTCTCCCCAATTCTATTCAATACCTCTTCATTAGTTATGTGATCTACCCAGCTAATCTTCAGCATTCTTCTTTAGCACCACATGTCGAAAGCTTCTATTCTCTTCTTGTCCAAACTATATATCGCCCATGTTTCACTTCCATACATGGCTACACTCCATACAAATACTTTCAGTAACGACTTCCTGACACTTAAATCTATACTCGACGTTAACAAATTTCTCTTCTTCAGAAACGCTTCCCTTGCCATTGCCAGTCTACATTTTATATCCTCTCTACTTCGACCATCATCAGTTATTTTGCTCTCCAAATAGCAAAACTCCTTTACTAATGAAATAACAGACCCGAATCCATATGATTGTTGGTTGTAGTGTTACCTGAAGTTGGAAATGTGTTATGGTCGTCCGACCTCTTTGTGGATTCTGAAAGATAGTATTTTGTAACACTTTTTCACTATACCTACTGATATATTGTACAGTATTTCTCATAACATTGTACCTGGACTACAGGTATTGATGATGAATGACGGCTGACATGTTGAGCATTTGTGATAAAGAAAATTCGTCTTTGCTGAAAAGCAATTGTGATGCTAATAATTGCTATCGTATTATATGAAACACCATCTGTTGGCCATTTTGTCTACTCGTAACGCCTCCTGTCGTTTTAAACACATGTTTCGGTTTTTACCTCCCTACCTACATTGTTCCATAAAGTATTGTATTTTCAAATGTTGAAAAAAAATTGGATCACCTTTAACATCACAATGCCATTTAAAATGAAATGGTCATATCCACCACAAGGTTAAAGCATTCTATCATGAAGGAATAGTGAAGCCCTATGCGCTATAGCTTACTAAAAACTCGTACTGCCTGTTCTGTTTATTACACTGGTAGAAAACCATTTTGTATGTGGGGTACCTCTATCTACATTACTTCGTGAGGTACTGAATTTTCTTGCATAACAAGATGCTATTTTGACAGCAATGGACAGCTTCGCCGCAAACGTGCTGCATTGTATCATAAAGGAATGATCAAGCCCTGTATGTTACAGCCTTTTTTAAAAACACAAGTGTTGCAAATCAAATCAGTACAAATTATTGTTTAATTTCTCAGAAACGCGACTTAATGAAGAAAATCAGGTTGTACCACTGGATTCGGCGACCCAAAATCAGGTAAATCCTCACATTCTGAAATCATATGCAGAAAGCAGTTTCAGTTCGCTGACTAGTGATAGTCAGCGTCATTTTTGCAGTTCTCTACACCTTATTTCCACAATAAAAGACTGAAAAATTCAAATGCGGTAGTGCACTGCAATACCAGGCTGTGGCAGCGATTACAGCAGCGCGTCACAAACGGCAGTTGACAGCAGGTGACGTGGCTACAGATTGACAGCAGCCTGTGACAGGTGTCGGCTGCAGGCGAACTTCATTGCAGCCTGCTGTGATTCGGCTCCATTAGCAACAGAGCTGACATACCGGTTAAGGTATTGAATGCGCATTCGGCAGGTGCGGAATTAGAACCCGCTTCCGATCATCCATGCTTCGGTTTTACATGGTTTCCAAAAAGGATTAAAGTGAAATTCTGGGTAACGTAGCAGATTATTAAGAATTGTCATCCTGCATTGAAAGCGTAGCTTGCTGTGGAGCTGCGAGGAGAGCAGATTTTGGTTCTGACGCTGGCACCACTGACACTGGCTACTGCGCCGGGTGAGCCGTTCAAAAATGGTTCAAATGTCTCTGAGCACTATGGGACTTAACATCTGTGGTCATCAGTCCCCTAGAACTTAGAACTACTTAAACCTAACTAACCTAAGGACATCACACACATCCATGCCCGAGGCAGGATTCGAACATGCGACCGTAGCAGTCGCGCGGTGGTGAGCCGTTCACTTGCCTAACGCTGCGTCTTATAGGTTACACATACTCTCTACTCTCCATGAATCTGAAGAAGTACTATTAAATGCTAATCGATCTTTTACAAACCTAGTATACCAAATTCTATAAGTAACATGACCATGCTATTAAAATTTCAAATCAACAACTTCATACTTTTGGATATATAAATTTTTACCTGAAACACAAAGTAACCGTACTGTTATTGTGAAACTGAGTCATGGACTGTAATGTATTTATCTATACTGCAACCAAGAGGATAGGTTCATGTAATCTAATTTTCTGGAATTTTCCTCAGTTTTATTGTCACAGATTTCTGACGTAATTAAAACTACTTATTCATCGCGTGTTGGTTGTGTAGGTGTTTCCCACGCGTCTGAGTGCGGGTTTTTGCGTCAGCTATAGGAGTCGAGATAGTTTCTCGGGAGATTTCTTGTGGTAAACACGTATGTTAAACCTCACTGAACAAATTTGTATTAATATGAAGAAATTCGTGCGTTTGATCCGTTGTCGTGTCGTTGACGAAAAGCGACTACAGTATTGAGCATTTTGTGAAAGTTTGAGCTTTGTAAGTGTTTTATTTTGGAAGATATTCGCGTGCGAACACTTCATGGGGTGTTTCGTGCATATTACGAGACATTATCGGGAGTACTTTTTTACAAGCAGCCTACTGAACGATTTTGGTCAATAAGTAATCGTGGGTCAGTGACTGTTTAGGACGTTCAAAATTGGGTCTGACTAAATATCTTGTGGTTGCTTTCATGTGTGAACTTGTAACAGAGACAGTCAATAGCATCGCGTAATTAATGTCGAGGTACGAAATACGGACTTGATATCTATTTTCCGTGTCTTAAAGTCAATAAACCAAATTAAACGAAATTTTATATGAATTTTTCATATGAGTCATGCGAGAATCCCGAACACTCGATAGTTTAACTAACTTTCAGCTGCTGCCCATGCAATGGAATTATATAGCCTTTTCATGTTAGTTATTTAGTCGAATTTTCGTCAACGATGCTTTTGTCGGCTATACCAGTATCTACCATTGCAGAGTGAAGGTAGCTGGACTGATTGTCTAAAGGACAGTGAGAAACCAACCTGCCCGCCGCAACACGACCAATTTCTTTCTCCATCCTTGGCTAGCTGAACATGTCACTAAAGGTCTCGCATCGACGGGTCATTACATCCTTCAATCAGGGCATGTCTGTCAACTGTGACTCACAGTCACCTCATCAACACTCACGACGTAAATCTTAAGCTAAGCCTGGTGCAGACATATAGGGTGAATTGTTCAGCCGGAAGTCAAACATAGCCTACATCTACATCTACATTTATACTCCACAAGATACCCAACGGTTTGTGGCGGAGGGCACCTTACGTGCCACTGTCATTACCTCCCTTTCCTGTCCAGTCGCGTATGGTTCGCAGGAAGAACGACTGCCGGAAAGCCTCCGTGCGCGCTCTAATCTCTCTAATTTTACATTCGTGATCTCCTCGGGAGGTATAAGTGGGGGGAAGCAATATATTCGATACCTCATCCAGAAACGCACCCTCTCGAAACCTGGCGAGCAAGCTACACCGCGATGCAGAGCGCCTCTCTTGCAGAATCTGCCACTTGAGTTTATTAAACATCTCCGTAACGCTATCACGGTTACCAAATAACCCTGTGACGAAACGCGCCGCTCTTCTTTGGATCTTCTCTATCTCCTCCGTCAACCCGACCTGGTACGGATCCCACACTGAAGAGCAATACTCAAGCATAGGTCGAACGAGTGTTTTGTAAGCCACCTCCTTTGTTGATGGACTACATTTTCTAAGCACTCTCCCAATGAATCTCAACCTGGCACCCGCCTTACCAACAATTAATTTTATATGATCATTCCACTTCAGATCGTTCTGCACGCATACTCCCAGATGTTTTGCAGAAGTAACTGCTACCAGTGTTTGTTCCGCTATCATATAATCATACAATAAAGAATCCTTCTTTCTATCTATTCGCAATACAATGCATTTGTCTACGTTAAGGGTCAGTTGCCACTCCCTGCACCAGGTGCCTATCCGCTGCAGATCTTCCTGCATTTCGCTGCAATTTTTCTAATGCCTGCTTTGAAGAGTGTCTTGCTGTCTTCTGTAACGGAAAATTTCGCACTGAATATATGTTGGATATATGTAGCATTCCTCTATCCCCCCCCGCCCCCCCCCCCCCCCGCCACCCCGCCATGAACCACGGACCTCGCCTTGCGTATCTCAGCGATACAGATTAACGTACCCTAACTACAACCACAGCGCAAGGGTATTTTTTGAGAGGCCAGACAAACGTTTGGTTCCTGAAGAGGGGGCAGCAGCCTTTTCAGTAGCTGCGGGACAACAGCTAGGATGACTGGCTGATCTGGCCTTGTAACATCCACGAAAACGGCCTTGCAGTGCTGGTACTGCGAACGGCTGAAAGCAAGGTTAAGCTCAGCGGTAAGTTTTCCTGAGGACTTGCTGCTCTACTGAATGGTTAAATGATGGTGTCCTCTTTGGTTAAATATTCAGAGGTAAAATAGTCCCCCAACTCGAGTCGCTACTCAGGAGGATGTAGTCATCAGGAGAAACACATCTGGCACTTAACAAACGGAGCGTGGAATGTTAAAACACATTAATCGGACAAGTAGGTTAGAAAACTTAAAACGGGAAATGGATGGCTTGAAGTTATATATAATGGGAATTTGTGAAGTTCTGTGTCAGAGGGCTTCTGTTCTGGTGAATACGGGGCTATAAATACGAAGTCAGATAATGGTAATGAAGGAGTTGATTTAATAACGAATAAGAAAATAAGAATAGACGTAAGCTACTATGAACAGCATAGTGAACGCATTATCGTACCCAAGATAGACACAAAGCCCACGCCTGTCACAATAGTACTAGTTTACACGCCAACTAGCTCCGCAGATGATGAAGAGGTTGAAGAGCTGTATGATGTGACAAAAGAAATTACGCAGATAGTTAAAGCAGAAGAAAATTTAATTGTGATGGGTGACTGGAATTCAAAATCAGGAAAAGAAGAGACTGAAAAATAGTAGGTGAATATGGATTGGTGCAAAGGAATGAAAGAGGAGGCCAGCTATTAAAATTCTGCCCAGTGCATAATTTAATCACCCCTAACACGTGGTTTAAGAACCATGAAACCAAGTTGTACTCGTGGAACATACCTGGAGACACCGGAAGGTTTCAGACTGTTTATATAACACTAAGATAGAGATTTCGGAACCAGATTCTGAAATATGAAACATGTCCAGGGGCAGATGTGGACTCTTACCACAGTTTATTGATTATGAACCGTAGATTAAAATTGAACAAATTACTAAAAGGTAAGAAATTAAGGGGATGGATCTGGATAAATAGGAAGAGCTAAAGATTGTTGATAGTTTCAGAGGGAGCGTTAGGCAACGGTTGACTAGTACGGGAAAGGAATACAGCAGAAGACAAATGGGTAGCCTTAAGAGATTTAATAGCGAAGGCATCAGAGGATCAAGTTGTTAAAAAGGGAAATCCTAGGAGAAATCCGTAGATAACAAAAGAGATGCTGAATTTAACTGATGTGTGGAGAAAATTAAAAAATGCGGCAAATGAAGCAAGTGAAAGGGAATACAAACGCTTAAAAAATAAGTTTGACAGGAAGTGCAAAACTGCTAAACAGGAATGGCTAGATGACAAATGTAAGGATGTAGCAGCGTATTTCACTAGGGGAAAGATAGTTACCGTCCACAGGAACATTAAAGAGGTTTTAGGAGAAAAGATAAGCAGCTGTATGAATATCAAAGCTCAGATGATAAACAAGTCCTAAGCAAAGAAGGGATAGCTGGAAGGTGGAAGCGCTATACGGAGGGTCTATACAATGGAGATGAACTTGAAAGTAGTATCATAGAAAGGAAGTGGACACAGATGAAGATGAGATGGGAGCTATGATACTGCGAGAAGAATTTGACAGTGCTCTCAAACATCGAAGTCGAAACACGGCTCCGGGGGTAGTTACTGATAGCCTTCGGAGAGCCAGCAATGACAAAACTGTTCCATATGGTGAGCAAGATGTATGAGACAGGTGAAATACCCTCGACTTCAAGAAGAATACAGTAATTCCAATTGCAATAAAACAGTTGGTGACAGGTGTGAAAATTACCGGATTGTTAATTTAATAAGTCATTGCTGCAAAATACTAACACGAATTCCCTACAGGACAATGAGAACCTAGTAGAAGCCAACCTCCGGAAGATCGGTTTGGATTCTGGAGAAATGTAGGAACACGCGAGCCAGTACTCACCCTACGACTTATCTTACATGATAGGTTAAGGACATACAATTCTACTTCTATAGCATTTGTAGACTTAGAGAAAGCTTTTGACAGAATGAAATACTTTCTTTGGAACTCTGAAGGTAGCAGGGGTAAAACACAGGGAGCGGAAGGCTATTTATAACTTGTACAGAAGCCAGATGGCTTATGAGAGTCGAGGGGCATGAAAGGGAGGCATTGCTTGAAAAGGGAGTGAGGCAGGATTGCAGCCTATCGCCGATGTTATTCAATATGTACATTGAATAGGCAGTAATAGAAACCAATGAAAAATCTGAAGTAGGAATTAAAGTTTAGGGAGAAGAAACAAAATCTTTATGATTAGCCGATGACACTGTCATTCCATCAGAGACAGAAAAGAACTTGACGGGACAGTTGGGCGGAATGGTCTGTGTCTTGAAAGGAGAATATAAGGTGAACATCAACGAAAGATAATGGAATGTAGTCGATTGAAATGCGAAGGAAATCAGATTAAAAGACGAGACACGTAGGGCAGTACACGTGTGTTGGTATTTAAGCAGCAAAGTAACTGATGATGATCGTAGGAGAGAGGATATAAAATACAGACTGGCAATGGCAGGAAAAGCATATCTGAAGAAGAGATACCTGTTAACACCGAATGTGGATTTAAATGTTAGCAAGTTTATTCTGAAGGTATCTGTCTGAAGCTGTAGCCATGTTTGGAACTGAAACTTGGACGATCAACAGTTAAATTTGGTGCTATAGAAGGATGCTGAAGATGAGATTTTTCAATCACCTGCCTAATGAGGAAGTACTGAATAGAACTGGAGTGACAAGAAATTTGTGGCACAACTTGACCAAAGAAGGGATCGCTGGATAGGACACATTCTGGGACGTCAAGGGATCATCAGTTTAGTATTGGAAGGAAGTGTGAGTGGATGGGGGTGGGGGGCTGTAAAAGTCTTAAAGCGAGACCTAGATTCAGAAAGATGCAGGTTTTAGCAATTATACGGAGATGAAGAGGCTCGCACAGGATAGAGCACCATGGGGAACTGCTTCAAACCAGTGTTGTTGATGGTGATTGGTGAGATTGTATTTCCACCGCTTAATGCAGAAAGGCAAGTAGTCCGACATTTATAAACTTCCGTTTTTTAGTGATTATGCTTCTCAGGGTATCAGTGTAGTGTTTTCTGTTTACTGCGGATAGGAAACTAGCCCGGTAGATGTTGGCGGTAACGCTACGCGGCTAGTTCACGAAAGAACTTGCCCCCCTTCTAACAGCCGTGTACCGCAAGTCTCTAGAGGAACGGAGTGTTCCAAATGATTGGAAAAGAGCACAGGTAGTCCCAGTCTTCAAGAAGGGTCGTCGAGCAGATGCGCAAAACTATAGACCTATATCTCTGACGTCGATCTGTTGTAGAATTTTAGAACATGTTTTTTGCTCGAGTATCATGTCGTTTTTGGAAACCCAGAATCTACTATTTAGGAATCAACATGGATTCCGGAAACAGCGATCGTGTGAGACCCAACTCGCTTTATTTGTTAATGAGACCCAGAAAATATTAGATACAGGCTCCCAGGTAGATGCTATTTTTCTTGACTTCCGGAAGGCGTTCGATACAGTTCCGCACTGTCGCCTGATAAACAAAGTAAGAGCCTACGGAATATCAGACCAGCTGTGTGGCTGGATTGAAGGGTTTTTAGCAAACAGAACACAGCATGTTGTTATCAATGGAGAGACGTCTAAAGACGTTAAAGTAACCTCTAGCGTGCCACAGGGGAGTGTAATGGGACCATTGCTTTTCACAATATACACTCCTGGAAATGGAAAAAAGAACACATTGACACCGGTGTGTCAGACCCACCATACTTGCTCCGGACACTGCGAGAGGGCTGTACAAGCAATGATCACACGCACGGCACAGCGGACACACCAGGAACCGCGGTGTTGGCCGTCGAATGGCGCTAGCTGCGCAGCATTTGTGCACCGCCGTCGTCAGTGGCAGCCAGTTTGCCGTGGCATACGGAGCTCCATCGCAGTCTTTAACACTGGTAGCATGCCGCGACAGCGTGGACGTGACCCGTATGTGCAGTTGACGGACTTTGAGCGAGGGCGTATAGTGGGCATGCGGGAGGCCGGGTGGACGTACCGCCGAATTGCTCAACACGTGGGGCGTGACGTCTCCACAGTACATCGATGTTGTCGCCAGTGGTCGGCGGAAGGTGCACGTGCCCTTCGACCTGGGACCGGACCACAGCGACGCACGGATGCACGCCAAGACCGTAGGATCCTACGCAGTGCCGTAGGGGACCGCACCGCCACTTCCCAGCAAATTAGGGACACGGTTGCTCCTGGGGTATCGGCGAGGACCATTCGCAACCGTCTCCATGAAGCTGGGCTACGGTCCCGCACACCGTTAGGCCGTCTTCCGCTCACGCCCCACCATCGTGCAGCCCGCCTCCAGTGGTGTCGCGACAGGCGTGAATGGAGGGACGAATGGAGACGTGTCGTCTTCAGCGATGAGAGTCGCTTCTGCCTTGGTGCCAATGATGGTCGCATGCGTGTTTGGCGCCGTGCAGGTGAGCGCCACAATCAGGACAGCATACGACCGAGGCACACAGGGCCAACACCCGGCATCATGGTGTGGGGAGCGATCTCCTACACTGGCCGTACACCACTGGTGATCGTCGAGGGGACACTGAATAGTGCACGGTACATCCAAACCGTCATCGAACCCATCGTTCTACCATTCCTAGACCGGCAAGGGAACTTGCTGTTCCAACTGGACAATGCACGTCCGCATGTATCCCGTGCCACCCAACGTGCTCTAGAAGGTGTAAGTCAACTACCCTGGCCAGCAAGATCTCCGGATCTGTCCCCCATTGAGCATGTTTGGGACTGGATGAAGCGTCGTCTCACGCGGTCTGCACGTCCAGCACGAACGCTGGTCCAACTGAGGCGCCAGGTGGAAATGGCATGGCAAGCCGTTCCACAGGACTACATCCAGCATCTCTACGATCGTCTCCATGGGAGAATAGCAGCCTGCATTGCTGCGAAAGGTGGATATACACTGTACTAGTGCCGACATTGTGCATGCTCTGTTGCCTGTGTCTATGTGCCTGTGGTTCTGTCAGTGTGATCATGTGATGTATCTGACCCCAGGAATGTGTCAATAAAGTTTCCCCTTCCCGGGACAATGAATTCCCGGTGTTCTTATTTCAATTTCCAGGAGTGTATATAAATGACCTAGTAGATAGTGTCGGAAGTTCCATGCGGCTTTTCGCGGATGATGCTGTAGTATACAGAGAAGTTGCAGCAGTAGACAATTGTAGCGAAATGCAGGAAGATCTGCAGCGGATAGGCACTTGGTGTAGGGAGTGGCAACTGTCCCTTAACATAGACAAATGTAATGTATTGTGAATACATAGAAAGAAGGATCCTTTATTGTATGATTATATGATAGCGGAACAAACACTGGTAGCAGTTACTTCTGTAAAATATCTGGGAGTATGCGTGCAGAACGATTTGAAGTGGAATGATCATATAAAATTAATTGTTGGTAAGGCGGGTACCAGGTTGAGATTCATTTGGAGAGTGCTTAGAAAATGTAGTCCATCAACAAAGGAGGTGGCTTACAAAACACTCGTTCGACCTATACTTGAGTATTGCTCATCAGTGTGGGATCCGTACCAGATCGGGTTGACGGAGGAGATAGAGAAGATCCAAAGAAGAGCGGCGCGTTTCGTCACAGGGTTATTTGGTAACCGTGATAGCGTTACGGAGATGTTTAATAAACTCAAGTGGCAGACTCTGCAAGAGAGGCGCTCTGCATCGCGGTGTAGCTTGCTCGCCAGGTTTCGAGAGGGTGCGTTTCTGGATGAGGTATCGAATATATTGCTTCCCCCTACTTATACCTCCCGAGGAGATCACGAATGTAAAATTAGAGAGATTAAAGCGCGCACGGAGGCTTTCAGACAGTCGTTCTTCCCGCGAACCATACGCGACTGGAACAGGAAAGGGAGCTAATGACAGTGGCACGTAAAGTGCCCTCCGCCACACACCGTTGGGTGGCTTGCGGAGTATAAATGTAGATGTAGATGTAGATGTGCTTTGTTATTTCGCAGAGTTGGTTTCAATCTCTTTGTGTTGTCTTTTGTCGCAAGTTACTTTGTAACTGTACTGTATTCTGCCACTATAACTGAATGAGATTACTATCTCTAAGAACGACTGTGCAATAGAAAAAAAGGAAAGAAATCCTTAAGCAAGAACTGTACAGATGGTATGTACTTAAAAAAGCCAAATTGTCTGGGAAACAACATGTCAACTAGGCAAGTGAAACCGTAGCATCTAAATCACCAATGTTTGCAGGTAAATGCTTTAGTTTTTATTCTAAAATAGTTTGCTTAACTAAATTACGAATATCTATTGTAAAAACCTCACAGTTCCTCAACTACATATGGATCTAACCTTATTCACACAAACATACCCATCTTCATAAACTAGCCCAACCTCATTTCATCGATCATGAAGGTGAGGTGTAAAGGGCTCAAAGGAGATGTATACGATGTTGTACATCGAAAATAAGATCAACAATTACGTAGAAGTGTTGTGTCTTGGGGGACAATTGTGCGGACGGAACGAAAACAATACTATTTCTAGGATTGATGATGATGCTGTGTGAGATCAGAAGATGCAATGGCAATAAAATTATTTACTCTTGAGGCTACTCGTTCATGCCGAATGATAGTGATTTCGGTATAATTAGGACGAAGCGGAATAAGAAGGAAAGGTGCTATAAAAAGAATGACGCTGTTGAACTCATAAAACAGTCCTCGTTTTTCAAATGAAAGTGGATTCTTTTATAGCCTGTTCTTGCTGGTCGTACCCATTATCTCAAAATACCATGTTTGTTCAACTGAAAATGCACATAGTGTTACTTGCAACATGAATATTTCTGGCTTGATAATGGATACGTTTAGACTGAGAAAAGTTACACAATTTTGGAAACTCCCTTCAAAGAAAGCCTACATATCTGTATCGCCTAATCATAACAACAAAATGGATGGCATTAAGTAACCTTTGGTCTATATCCCTCAAGACAAGATGCAGGCCGGCCGAGGTGGCCAAACGGTTCTAGGCGCTAGTCTGAAGCCGCACGACCGCTACGGTCGCAGGTTCGAATCTTGCCTCGGGCATCGATGTGTGTGATGTCCTTAGGTTAGTTAGGTTTAAGTAGTTCTAAGTTCTAGGGAACTGATGACCTCCGAAGTTAAGTCCCATAGTGCTCAGAGCCATTTGAACCATTTTTTGAACAATATGCAGTTTTGGAATTCAGCCACATTATGGCCAACAACAACGGCATCTCGTGATGTAGATGAAGATGACTGAGTAATGCAACCATGAGAAACGTCAAATATTTTTCCAAGATGTAAGAAAAAATGTCCATTATAATGAAATACGTTTATATACACAATTCTCTTTTAAAAAGTAAAAAAAAACTTCATCCTGTGTACTGCAGAAAAGGAACATGTTCAGTACCAACAAAGTCGTCTCCCTCTATACCCTTACACAATGCTTGACTTCTACATAAACATATGATAAGCAAGTATACCTACATCAAGAAACCAGGAATACATGTTACGAGATACATTGCATTAATCGCTTTTATTCAGTTTTTGTCTTTACCATAAAAGTACGAAATGTGGACATGCTGCCTTTCTGCAGCAACAGGTTAACTTTTTTATCCCGCCAGTGGAACAGCTACCACGTTATGCCAAAAGCGTGAGGGTACGCACTTCTTCATAGATTTACAATCCATTTACAAAGATGAACATTTACACAGGTTGAAAACTACATCTACATGATTACTGCTCTATTCCCAATTACGTGTTTGACACTATGCCGCAGGATTTAACACTCTAACATAGTATCAGTACTGAAATATTTAATTTTCATGAATGTGACTTCTTTATTGTTTCTTTGTTGTGTACGACCAGTTCCAATATTGTGTAAATGTTACGAACTAAATAAATGTTGTGAACTAAACGTGAGAAATGGGTTTGTTATATACGGAGTATTATCTGATACGACGGAAAGAAATTTTATAACATCTGCACAGTAGACACACTGATAATGTGAGTGCCTTTATTTTCTACTGAGGCGCTGAAAATGTCCGTGTTGTTAACAGAAACTCGGTAGAGTGTGAATGGTTCTTTACAATACCTGCGACCCGCAACAAGCGCAGCGAAGGCTGCGGTTAAGAATGAACGAAATATTAGTGGCTCTGGTGCATTTGTAACAATTTCTTGTAGTTGCAAGAGGCACTGAAAGTTCCCAGGGCCAGGGTACAATAGTGTCGAATGACTTACAATGATGACGAGAGGAATAACGAACAATACTGTATGGCCACAGAAAATTTAATGAATATTTACGTCTGGATACATCATAATAGTAATTGTTTCCTTAGAACCACTACTTCAATTCCGCAGCATCTAAACACTTATTATCGAATATCTTCAGACTTTCGTAAAACGCTTTTTAGTGTTTTGAGTGATTCGCACAACATAACTTTCATGTGAAATATAGTTTCAATCTCATCAGGACCCATGTCATACTATGCTATGCACCATCTCTCAAATGATGAATGGAAAGTTCTACTAATGTAAAGGACTCTGCCCGAAAATAAAACAAATTTTTAATTGAAAGTTTATTTCGTTGATAACACTGGTCAACACTCATTTTCTTGCCAAGGATATTTGAGTGGCTTTAGGATGGGTTAGTGGTGCTGAGGACGAATATAGCAACCATTTATGCAGTTTGGCTCTAGTTTTTGAGATAATGCATGATTTATTCAAAAAATTAGAAAAAATTGCTAATACTGAACTCGAGCGCTACAAACTACAATGAAAAAAGAAAATAATCTTTATAAATAGCTTCTATGAAAACCTGATAGGCATTTGTCCACGTATAAAACATAATTGAAAAGTTTCTCTATAAGTATATCATTTTCCGTCCATGACGAACCGCTTCCTGCACGCTTTCCTTTTATAGGTCTCTTCAGAACAGTCACGTTGCAGATTCCAGCAATAATCTGCCATCATATGCCTGTCCCATCTTCCTTTATATATTTCCTCTATTCCTTTCATATCTTGATGGAACCGCTCTCCTTGTTCCTCACTGAAATCACCTAGATTACGAGGAAATCGATCCAAGTGGCTGTGAAGGAAGTGCAATTTTATGCTCATGTTAGCTCCTAAGTTTTGAAAGTTAGTGAGCATGTTTTTGACCAGTTCCTCATAATTGGGAGCTTTATGATTGCCCAAAAAACATTTTACAACAGCGACAAAACTGTTCCAGGCCGATGCTTCAGTGACAGTCATGACACTTGTAAAATTGGTATCGTTGATGAGCCTGCGAATTTGAGGACCATCAAATATTCCTGCCTTAAGTTTTTCACTACTGAGTCCAGGGAACGTATTGCAGATGTATGTGAAGCAATTACCATTTCTGTCTAAAGCTTTGGTGAATTGCTTCATTAGTCCTAACTTAATATGTAATGGTGGAAGAACAATCTTGTCCCTACTAACCAGAGGTTCATTAATGATGTTTGCTTCACCAACAGCCATATGTTCCCTTGGAGGCCATGTTTTCTGCTTCCAATGTTCGTGCTTTGCCCTACTATCCCGCATGCAGATAAAACATGGGTGCTTTGTGTATCCACTTTGTTGTCCAAGCAAGAAGTTCATCATTTTCAAATCAACACAAATCAACCACTGGTGCCGCATATACTGAATTTTCTGCAGAACCATCTTGATGTTAGCATATGCTTCACAAAGTTTTGTTGAGTGGGCAATTGGAATAGATGCGTAACGATTGCCATTGTGTAGGAGAACACATTTTAAACTTCTAGTGGAACTGTCTATGAAGAGACGCCAGTCCTCTGGTCTATATTCCGGCAGCCCCAATTCAAGTAAAAGTCCAGGTATATTGCTGCTATACACTATAACCTCTTCTTGGTTGAAGTATGGAAGAAGGTTTTCTTCTCTCGTCCGGTAAGCTGTTATTTTAACACTTGGATGAAGACAGTTCTTTTCCTTAAGCCTGGATGCTAAGAGTTCTGATGCTTGCTTTGAAAGATTGAGTTCTCGTATCAAGTCACTGAGCTCCTTCTGGTCGAACTGCTGGGGTTGTGTCTCACGTCCTTCGTATTCCGAACCACTACTTGTACATTCCTCGCCGTGCACATCGTCATCTGATGATGTTAGCGTGGGTAATGTTGTGAAGGTTGGTACAGGAACATCGTTGCTGTGCACCACCGGTCTTCTTGCTGACTCCAAATCGGGATATTCCCACTTTCGTTTTTTGAACCTATTAAAAGCTTTCACATTAACAATGCAAAAATAGCAATCATCTGTATGGTTCTTCTGCTCTCGCCATACCATAGGCACTCCGAAGTTTAAGCTTTTCCTTTTTCGTTTTGTCCACTGCTGTAAGCACTCCACACAGCATTTACAAACTTTATGGGGTGCCCACGCCTTGTCTTGATCTCCAAGTTTAATTCCGAAATATGCCAGATACGCTTCCTTCACAAAAGGAGTGATATTCTTCCTGTTCTTTTGAAGAACATATTCACCACAAATGTAGCAGAACTCATCTGGATGATTCACGCAAAGACGGCGTGAAGAACTCATGTTTTCCTAAAACAAAATTGCACAAATACTACATATTATGCAGAACTTTCTTGTATTTGCATGTCAATCACATGCAACAAACATCATTAATTGTTTTGTGTGAAATGAATACTCACCTCTTATTTGCTACGTCACGATGAAAAGGTTCTATCTCCTTGAAGCTGCACTGCACATGTGTGTGACTTTCGACCATCGCCATTTTTCTTGTTTACACTGAACGCTACCTATCGGCTGTTGCGGGGATTACCTCGGCCAACAAATGAATGTCGAGTACCGCCGAATTCAAATCTGCACAACCCTCAATATCTTCAACACACGCACCGCACAACAGGACTGAACACATGCTGACAGTGTGATGTTTGCATGATGTAATCCTCAACCACACAGATGCACTCCCTGAGCACAATTGTTTAATAAAGATAGTGCAATATCACTAATTAAAAAACAGGTAGCAAATACATTACACCATATATGGACCCTGCAGTCGATATTATCCACATGAAACTCTCATTTCCACAAATAACCTATATCTCAAAAACCAGAGCCAATTTGGAAAAAGTACAAATATACTCGGAATGAGTATCATAACAATATCCCATTTTCGTTCAAACTTCCCTGGCAACGAAACAAAAATTTATTTTGTAGAGCTGTGTAATTAATTAAATTCATTAAATAACTTTGGAGTTACATCAATTCGAACCAACTTTTGAACTTAATATTTAAAAGAAGTGTTAAGTCTTTGAACCTGGCATACCACGGTAGGTTTTATTTCCTACTTAACTGCACTAATTAACATTATGTGCTTTCAGACATTTAAGGCTCTCGTATGCCGTTGTTGCCATGGTATTTTACAGTTAGCATAAGATCAAAAAGAAGTAAAATGAAGGTTGAATTTTAAGTATCTGAAAACGTTTGTCTATCGAAATTCGTAATGGTAAAGCTTGTAGTGGCATCTCACTACATCATTATTGTGCCGTCACTGACTGCCGTCATCACTAAAGGCTCTATTTTGTTTATCATTACTTTAAAGAATTCTAAAATTCTGAATATTTATTTTGGCTTTAAATTTTTTTGATCCCTTTAATATGAACATTTACTTCTGTGCAAGTAAAGACCGACGTCATCAGTAGACGTATTTCCCATTGTTATGTGAAATTAATTCTGATTGTAAGCAACTAATTTTAGAAATAACGAACGTGCCGACAGCAGAGCATCTACGTGCGTATTATACACACCGTCTGATCGAAATATACCGACACCTTGAAACGTCCCCTTAGAAAAATTTATCAATTACTGTACTGGTTAACCCTTACTTTATTTGATTTTCAAACAGCTGAGCAAAACTGAACGTACTGAGACATTTCCAGCCACAGACTGCACACAGCACAGCCAGTGATTTTCATACAGAGCGCTACGTGACGTTACCAACATAAAAACCTAAACAGCCTATTTACAACCCCTATGTATTGTGGAATTGACCATAGACATCACGGGAGGCGGACGATCCACCGCTATAAAAGGAGGTGGAGGGCATTATGTTGGCAGTAGAAAAGCAGTAACAGCAGAATGGATCTGTCAGGAGATCTCTATGGCTTCGGACACGGACTGAGTAAAAAATTCATCATGACATCTGAGCCGTGCCGAGAATCGATAGGTCACGTCACGAAGTGCATCCATCCTTGACCCCGCGGCGTGACTGGTGGCCTGATATGACTCGCCGGCAGATGGCTCGCTCTCTTGAAGTTCGGCCGTCGGACAGCGGAGGAGCACGACCGGGAATGGGTCACACAATTTTATTCCGTGTTCACTAGAGCGGGCTCATAGTCTGGGTGCGTGGTTCGTCGCCGACGTGCTCGCTGGTGCACGCGGGGCGCGCTGGCCGTGGCGACTTCACGATCGAGACAGGGTCTGGCTGAGCGGAGGAAGCTGGCTGGTGTTCATCGCTGTAGCAGCGTCCTTGTGGGCAGCAGGTAGCAGGGAAGGAGTTCTACCACTGAGGGAAAACGGCGCTCTTACAGACGTCAGCATGCCTCCTCCACTAGCCCGTCCAACACTGCTTAAGGGAGAGCAGGTTCCGGTACTTCCCCTTTGGTTAAATCGTTGTGTAGCGAAGACAGTTCGCTGTGCGACCAGATCTTTCAATCCTTTCGATGGTTTTAACCGACGGTGCTATTTCTTCTGCGCCTCCCGTTACTGGCTGTTACAAATTTGGTTTTCCGTGGCCGGTCAAGCGGGTCTTAAATTATTGTGTGTGCGGTGCAACTCATCCCCTCTTAAAGTGTTTCTGATGCCTGTGATTTTTTTTTCTCTAAAGAAAGGCCCCCTTTAAACTTCGTGGTTAAGAGAAGAACTCTGTGATGCACTCCCCGTTTGCGCTTCGTCTGAGTAGACTATTTAATCAGGGTAATTTCTGAAAATCGGCTGAGTAAATTCTGCTCCCTGACTTAGAATCGTGACTCATTGTACCGTAAGCATCAAGTGTAGTTAATACGACGAAGCATACGTGTGTTTCCATTTCTGGATACGAGTAATTATGCTACATCCTATGGCGGTCCAATGGAAGGGCTTGTGTTTGGCAGACTCTTCGAGAACGTTAGCGTGTAGTGCCAACAGTGAAGTATGGAGAAATTACTGATCCGGTGTGGAGTGTTTTCTGTGGTTAGAGTTGTTGTTGTTGTGGTCTTCAGTCCTGAGACTGGTTTGATGCAGCTCTCCATGCTGCTCTATCCTGTGCAAACCTCTTCATCTCCCAGTACCTGCTGCAGCCTACATCCTTCTGAATCCGCTTAGTGTATTCATCTCTTGGTCTCCTCTAAGATTTTTACCCTCCACGCAGCCCTCCAGTACTAAATTGGTGATCCCTTGATGCCTCAGAACATGTCCTACCAACCGATACCTTCTTCTAGTCAAGTTGTGCCACAGAATCCTCTTCTCCCCAATTCTGTTCAGTACCTCCTCATTAGTTATGTGATCTACCCATCTAATCTTCAGCATTCTTCTGTAGCACCACATTTCGAAAGCTTCTATTCTCTTCTTGTCCAAACTATTTATCGTCCATGTTTCACTTCCATACATGGCTACACTCCACACAAATACTTTCAGAAACTACTTCCTGACACTTAAATCTATACTCGATGTTAACAAATTTCTCTTCTTCAGAAACGCTTTCCTTGCCATTGTCAGTCTACATTTTATATCCTCTCTACTTCGACCATCATCAGTTATTTTGCTCCCCAAACAGCAAAACTCATTTACTACTTTAAGCGTCTCATTTCCTAATCTAATTCCTTCAGCATCACCCGACTTAAATCGACTACATTCCATTATCCTAGTTTTGCTTTTGTTGATGTTCATCTTATATCCTCCTTTCAAGACACTGTCCATTTCGATCAACTGCTCTTCCAAGTCCTTTGCAGTCTCTGACAGAATTACAATGTCATCGGCGAACCTCAAAGTTTTTATTTCTTCTCCATGGATTTTAATACCTACTCCGAATTTTTCTTTTGTTTCCTTTACTGCTTGCTCAGTATACAGATTGAATAACATTGGGGAGAGGCTACAACCCTGTCTCACTCCCTTCCCAACCACTGCTTCCCTTTCATGTCCCTCGACTTTTATAACTGCCATCTGGTTCCTGTACAAATTGTAAATAGCCTTTCGCTTCCTGCGTTTTACTCCTGCCACCTTCAGAATTTGAAAGAGAGTATTCCAGTCAACATTCTCAAAAGCTTTCTCTAAGTCGTTAGAGTAGGGACCCTTTATTATTCTCAAGAAAACGCTAAATACGGAAAGATACATTTTATAGCATTATGTATTGCGTACAGTAGAGAAACATTTCGGAGACGAAGACTGGTTCTGTCCGTATGGCAGTACACCGTGTCATAAAGCAGCATTTGTGAGCAGAAAGTTTATGGGCAGTAACAGTCCTGGAATGAATTTCAAAGTAGTTTTAATGATCTTGTTGATCATACTTTGGTCACAGGCACTAACTGTGGCGCAGCATTGTCAGCACGCACACTGCCTAGCTAATTGCATTGCCATCGACATTAAACGTTGGATAAAGTAGTCATAATGGAGCTTCATGGCTGCAATATTTTGGGAAAGCGAAAGGAACCGTGGCTAGGAGTTTAACCGCCGGTCAGCATCGCAGTGGTCGCTATTTCAGGCGGAACTACAGTATCGGGGCTACGAGGTGGACGCTAGACGCGCCCGCCAGATGTTTTCGGCGTCGGCCCCTGCCTCTCGCAGACAATGGGCAGCTCTTTGTGCGCCACAGGGCTTGCCGGCCTCGGCTCGTCTCGTCTTACCTCCGCTCTCCGTTGTTGCCGGATACCCGATAAGCTTTGACCAAAGATATGACGAGGGCGCCCCTAATTACTTCGTCTTCCGGCAGGCGCCTCACGCCGCGCCACGTCACTCGTCACTTCCTAGTCCTCGGCCTCCTCCTTCTCCTCCTCCCCCTACTCCTTCCCCACCCCCCCTCCACCGGGTAACACCACGCATGCGCAACGAGGAGGAACCGCCTTCGACTTTTGCGCAAAGGCTCTGGAACAGAAGGCAATTGAAGCGTTTGAGATGTGGTGCTACAGTTGAATGTTGGAAGTTATAAGCACTGATAAGATAGGGAATGAAGAGCTTCTCCGCAGAATCGGTGAAGACATGAAAACACACTACTGGTCATTATAATTGCTACACCACGAAGATGACGTGCTACAGACGCGAAATTTAACCGACAGGAAGAAGATGCTGTGATATGCAAATGATTAGCTTTTCAGAGCATTCACACAAGGTTGGCGCCAGTGGCGACACCTACAACGTGCTGACATGAGGAAAGTTTCCAACCGATTTCTCATACACAAACAGCAGTTGACCGTCGTTGCCTGGTGAAACGTTGTTGTGATGCCGCGTGTAAGGAGGTGAAATGCGTACCATCACATTTCCGACTTTGATAAAGGTCGTATTGTAGCCTATCGCGATTGCGGTTTATGGTATCGCGATATTGCTGCTCGCGTTGGCCGAGATCCAATGACTGTTAGCAGAATATGGAATCGGTGGGTTCAGGAGGGTAATACGGAACACCGTGCTGAATCCCAACGGCCTCGTATCACTAGCAGTCGAGATGACAGGCATCTTATCCGCATGGCTGTAATGGATCGTGGAGCCATGTCTCGATCCCTGAGTCAACAGATGGGGACGTTTGCAAGACAACAACAGTCTGCGAACAGTTTGACGACGTTTACAGCAGCATGGACTATCAGGTCAGAGACCATGCCTGCGGTTACCCTTGACACTGCATCACAGACAGGAGTGCCTGCGATGGTGTACTCAACGACGAACCTGGGTGCACGAATGACAAAACGTCATTTTTTCGGATGAATCCAGGTTCTGTTTACAGCATCATGATGGTCGCATCCATGTTTGGCGACATCGCGGTGAACGCACATTGGAAGCGTGTATTCGTCATCGCGATACTGGCGATCACCTCTTGTTCGCATTGACCGCACTTTGAACAGTGGACGTTACATTTCAGATGTGTTACGACCCGTGCCTCTACCCTTCATTCGATCCCTGCGAAACCCTACATTTCAGCAGGATAATGCACGACCGCATGTTGCAGGTCCTGTAAGGGCCTTTCTGGATACAGAAAATGTTCAACTGCTGCCCTGGCCAGCACATTCTCCAGATCTCTCACCAACTGAAAACGTCTGGTCAATGGTGTCCGAGCAACTGGCTCGTCACAATACGCCAGTCTCTACTCTTGATGAACTGTGGTATCGTGTTGAAGCTGCATGGGCAGCTGTACCTGTACAAGCCATCCAAGCTCTGTTTGACTCAACGCCCAGATGTATCAAGGCCGTTATTACGACCAGAGGTGGTTGTTCTGGGTACTGATTTCTCAGGATCTGTGCACCCAAATTGCGTGAAAATATAATCACATGTCAGTTCTAGTATAGTATATTTGTACAATGAATACCCGTTTATCATGTGCGTTTCTTCTTGGTGTAGCAATTTTAATGGCCGGTAGTGTAGCTTGCATTTATGGTGAATCTCTCGCCCTGCTCGAAGTCCCAAGCAACTGGAATAAAGGGCAGGCGACTCCTGTATACAAGGAGAGTAAAAGAACTGACCTGCAAAATACACACCATTATCGTTAAGATGCTGCAGAATTCTACAACATATTCTGACTTCAAATACGATAAATTTCCTTAAGACCTATAAACTTATGTACAAGAATCAGCACGGTTTTATAAAGCACACCTAGTGTGAAACTTGGCTCGCTCTTTTCTCACATAATATATTGCGAACTGTGGATGAAGGAAAACAGGCAGATTCCACGTATCTAAATTGACACAGCACCCCATTGGAGACTGTTAACGAACCTACGAGCATACGGAATAGGTTCCCAGATATGTGAGTGGCTCGGACACTTGTTAAGTAATAGAATCCAGTGTGTTGTCCTCGACGGCGAGTGTTCATCAGAAACAAGGGTATCGTCGGCAGTGAGCCAGAGAAGTGTGATAGCACCGCTATTATTTTTTTTATAGACGTAGATGACCTGGTGGACAGAATGGGCAGCAAGCTGCGGTTGTTTGCTGAAGATACTGTGTTGTACGGGAAGGCGTCGAAGTTGAGTGAACCTAGGAAGATGCAAGATGACTTAGCCAAAACGTCTAATTGGTTTGATCAATTGCAGCTATCTCTAAATGTAGAAGAATGTAAGTTAATGCGGATGGTTAGAAAAAAAACAAGCCCATGACGATCAGATGCAGCATTAGTAGCGTCCTGCTTGACACATTCACATGGGAGTATAACGTGGCAAAGCGATAGGAAGTGGAACGAACATGTTTGGATTGTGGCAGGGAGGAAATTCTAAACAATGTGGTTCATTTCTAAGGGAGATTGCCTATAGGACGCTAATGCGACCTATTCTTGAGTACAGCTCGAGTGTTTGGGTTCCGCACCAGATCGAGTTAAAGGAAGATAGTGAAGCAGTTCAGAGGCGGTCTACTAGATTTGTTACCAATAGGTTGCAACAACATGTAAGTGTTACGGAGATGCTTCAGAATCTCAAATGGGAGTCCCTAGATGGTAGGCGAGTTTCTTTTCGATGAACATAGCCGAGAAAATTTAGAGAACCGTAATTTGAAGCTGACTGCAGAACAATCCTATTGCCGTCAACATACGTTTCGCATAAGGGCTACAAATGTATACTAAAAATTTGAGCTTAGACAGAGAGGTTTAGACGGCCGTTTTACCCTCGTTTATCTGCCAGTGGAACTGAAAAGGAAACGACTCGTAGTGGTACAGGGTAACCTCCGCCACTTGAGGGGTGTGTATGCAGATGTAGATATGGAAAGCAACGGCAAAAATGGGGACAGAATGATAGGACGTTCGTAAAGACGTCAGCGAACAACCTCTGTGGTACCACATGGAGCTGTAGAGGTTAAAAACTGTACAGGAAGAGTGGCATGCATCCAACAAATAACTGAGGGCGTCACTGTGGTCGGCCCCATCAAATCAGTCAGAAGAGTGATGACTCAAAAAAAAGTCTTTGCTTTGTTTTATAGAATGTATGTTATCTCAGTGCACTTTTGTTGCCACTAATAACCCCAATTTACTGCTTTGTTCTCACCTAAACAGAGACTTATTTCACGACGTACTGTCGTATGTACCCTATTAATTTTCTCTGTCTTACTGCCGGTGTCGCGTTTTCCATGGTTTCCTTGTTCGTTCTAATCGTGCCGTTGGCAGGGGAATAAATATTTTTAGTAAAGTTAATGGTTCCACAGAGAACGCAATTTGATTTATACATTATTTCGAGCTGTGTTCTTATTAATAATTGTCTCACATTTTTCTCTTTATCCTGTTCTTCTTTTTGAAAACATAATTTTTCTCCTATAGAATGGATGTGCATCCTCGACAAAAATTCTTCTTGCCACACCTAAAGTACAGTTTACGAAGATTGCTTGCTAGAGGGCGATATGAAATTATACCTATTTCCGTCGTATCTCAGAAATCACAACTCAGGGAGCAAGCCGAAAAATTGAAGGATCTGTATTTTCATCAAGGAATTTGTGTTGTAAACTATAATCATCAAATATACATATAGGGGTCGCACTAAAATATGGAAACATCGCGAGAAGTGCATGCTTGAAGATAAATGCAGATGCTAGCTAAGCCCGCAGGTGACGCTGTTGTATTTAACTACGTTCATACGCACGAGGATTCTGGTACAGACGTCGAGAACCTGGGGCAGCGTTGTTAGAGAGGCCATCGAAATTCGCACCAATGACGACCTCATAAACCGTGACTGTGGCTATAACCTTAGCAAGGCTCGGGAACCAGCGATTGGGTTAATCAAGAGGAAATCGAGCAAACGTATAGTTGTGACGACGACGGCGGACAGAGCCATCACACCGACGTCATCTCAGACGCCGTCGCAATCTGTTCCACCGCGCGACCGTGGCGCGGGGCGCGGACGGCGGAGGGAGCGCGCCGCGGGCGGAGGATATTTAAATCGGCCGCCGCCGCGACCGAACCCAGTTCCCTCTGAGCAGCCATAGCTTACGGATCTCCGTACCGGCACGTTCACAGGAGCTCAGTCCGTCAGTTCACCTGATGATGGCGACATGTATGATCACCGAAATATTGTGCCCGTTGGACACTGTAGACCGGCAGTACACTCGTGGATATTTTGATTATCAAATACGCCGGGAGAAACTCAAGAATCACAATATGATAGCTGTGTTGAATGGCAAAAATTGTCAGCATGTAGTTGAGGCTGAAAGGGTTGCAAAAGTCAGCACTAATGGTCCAGAGTAAGGAAAAGATTTCTGATAAAATCTACAGAGGATGAAGGAGCAGCTGGCGAGCAAGAATAATGTTGCTGGATTGTTCTGAAAGAGGCACACGGTGAGTCAAAAACACTGAGAACAATCTTTTCTCATTTTCTCGAAACTACAGTTTCAGGACATTAGGTACATATATCTTCACAATGATTTGTGCTATGTTCACCAAATTCCTCCAGAGTGAATGTCGTATATCTTAAACTATAACAGATAATAAAATAGCTTTCCTTGTGCAGCTTTAGTTAATGTTATTCAGTGTTGGTACAAAAACCACAACTTCCTTCGCATTGTAGATCAAGAGTAACATGCAGTGAAAGCGAGGCGTAGATATGCAGCCCATAGAACTCCAATTCCCCTTAAAACGAGATATACAGGATACATAAACAGAAGCAAAAATAACCTTTCTATTTTCAGCACACATCTCAGAGAATAATACAAAGTCCACTGAAAACGTCAAGAGAAATTTCACTACTTTACATATCTCGTCAAAGGCCAATTGATGGACACTATAGGAGAAATACCTGTACATATCTATTCATACGACTAAGCTCCAAAACAAATGCTAACTCAACAAACAGAATCGCGCGACGGAAAAATCATAGAAAATTTCCACAGCACTTAATCAGCACTTGAAAGGCACTCCATCATGCATTAATCATCAAATACGCGACTACAAATGATTCATAGAAACCTTCAAGAGTACCTTAATCAGCTTATGAATCGCGATCTACAGGGTGAGAATTATAACAGGAGAATAGTATTGTATGTAGATTTCATTTAAATACAAATTAAACAATGCGTTTGCTTTCAAATAATGCTGCAAGGGAATGAAATATTTATTATAGGACTGTAGTGTGATTGAACACTGTCTTACACTTGATATAGTCATTGATCTTAATACAATTTCGAAGTAAGTTGAGTACATCAAAGATTATATAAGACATAATAATATTCGCTGCCTCAACATCTGTCAAAATTGTGATAATATTTACAATAAATAAGCCAGCGTGACGCACAGTGTAGTTTATAGAGGAACTTCTCCATTGTATATAAAATATCGCTGTCAATTGAATCACAGCATGCTGGGTAATGAAAGCCCAACAATTGAGGAAAATATGTATTATGCAGATATGATAACATAATATAGTAAGGCGTAACTGCAATTGTGACATATTTTAACGAAAATTTGAGATAAATGTGTGTTACGACACAAATAGAGCTGTCCATACGAAACACATCCTAAATGCAAAATACTTAAGTAGTTACCATATGAACCATACTATTACTGCTAGGCTACATTTGTTAGCCACATTCAACACATCGACTCATTACAAATTTTGTTCTCTCTAACGGTTGGCATCTGAAAGTAAGCAAAGCTCCAAACTTGTCAGCCAACACAAAATAACTAGCAGCTCTTATACAAATGCTTTTTTTTTCAACTCTTGAGAGAGGAGTATCAAACCCCACTAGATGAAAACGAACGGTTGCAACTCGTGTATAGTAGATAATATCGGTATTGGTTTTACCAACTCTCGGGCGAATTACTTATAAACGACATATTCGAAATCGGATTTCAGCATTCTGGAAAAGGTATGTTCCCACTCCCAAGCTAAAGTTTCGGAAGCAGTTCGTCTGCTTTAAAAAAGAACGCATCCATGATTCCCTATTTCTTTTGTTCTTAACAATTATTTTTCCTTGTAGAAAGCAAATGTAAGAGAGCTCCACTCACATCCACTATCTTGCTTTCGTTTATTACGCGACCATAGCGTGGCTCATGTAAATACATTTGGCCCGGAAATGTTTCGCTGCAAACATTGCCGGGTAACACTGGCCGTCAATGTTGCCGTACAGTTGGCTGTTATTCGTGTGGGCGTGACATTACCAGACAACACTGCCGGCCTATATTGTCAGCAATAGCCAATTTTTACAGTCCGTGTAAACGTACTCTTACGCGGTGTACAGGTGAAGGGGACTAGTGATGATCGAATAAGATTCGTAATGCCACATTACTCATTATGAGAAGTGATCGTTTTTTTCTGTTAGACGTTTTTCCTTAGTATTATATCTTCAGAGAGTACAATTTACAAACACAGAGTTTAAAGATGTAACCACTTCTACTTCACAAAGAATACTTTAAAATAAACATAATGTAAAATATGGTCCACAGCCGTGGATCAGCATATGGTACATGTAATATATCTAAGACGCATTGTCATACTAACTAAAAGTTCAGGGTTATGCACGAATACAGGTGAAATTAGCTGTACACGGCTTCTCACGTCACACCTAGCGCTACATACGCGCAGCCCTTGTACGGGGTGCTTTCATTTTCTCACATTATGCGACAACACATACATATACATATACACGTTATACCATCGGTAGTTAAGAGCCATACTTTTCTGTGTTTATTTTAAAGTATGCTTTTCACAAGTAGAAGAGATACGATTTTTAAATTATATGTTTTTAATTTTATATATATTTTTTAGATTGTTTCTGGAGATGGACGAGGTTGGCCGATGGAGGCCATCTGAGAAAATTTTTGTGATTGCGTCAGAGACAAGACGAAAAAAAGAGAACAATCAATCATGGTACCCCATACATGAAATGTCGTTTCTTTTAGGAAGTGATAATGTTGTCTTTATGGATTTTTCGTAATAAACACATTCCTATCACACATTATGCAGACTTTGGACTGGCTAAATGGCAAGAGCAAGCTGTCATTTAGGCGTGTATAAAATAAGTTTTTTGTGTTTTTTATATTTTTATTTTTTGTACTTTATTTTTTAAATTTTATACTTTATTTTTAAATTTGTAAGTTATTATTAGCATTTATATTTTGTCATGCTTTTCATATATATCGTCTAACACTAAAATATGGCTTCATTCAAATTTTTGGACATAAGAGATTGCTTTCAAACAAGCCCTGATGTCACCATCCTCTTCATACTTTTCTACTATTTTTTCCAGTCTCTCATCAAGTTTCCTATAAGTTGTTTTCTTTCGTTTAGCTTCCATACTTAATTGTGACCTCATTAATGCACATACCGAATTCTCTGCTTCTGTCTTCATACACACGATCACGTCTTTAATTTTAGGATTCGGTTTTCAGAGAAGATTATTAATTTTGTTGTGCCAAACTTTTACAGCGTTGGTGGTACGATGGCGCAGTCTGTTACATTTCCAAAGACTGATCGGATTTTCGACATTTTCCAAACATCTATCTACAAAGTAGTCAAAAAACTGAGAAAGCTTGGCGACATCTGGTGGTCGTGAATGTATCACGAGCCAGCCATCGCAGACATCTTCAGGTCCAAGGAACGCCAGAGCAGCACACATGCGAATTAGCAGCCTTACTTCTTCGTTTTCTCTGTATTGTCAAGTAACTCCTAAGTCTTGCACTTTCCCCAGAGAGATTTCTTCATATGGAAATGGCAGCCATGTTCTTGAACCTACGGGATCACAAATTTTAGTGCAGAAATCGCAGCTGATTCGGAATCAACGGTGCCATTATTAGGTTTCCACTCTGGTACATTATCCATAACATTACGGAAAAGATGGATATATGTTTCTTTTCTTTTGTTTGGTAAGAATGCAGAAGCCACTGGATAGATGTTTGTTTCGTACTTTGAACTTCCGAAGTCTCAGTGTATAGTAAATATTTGTAAAAATTGGTTGCTATAGCATTTGAAGGTCCCATCCATAAAAGAATCTTGTTTAGTCTTTGGAACCTCTCTTCCTGCTTTTCCGCTAAAATCTATGATCCTATCTCCAAAGCTGTCATCACTTAAGAGAAAACTGCTGCCGTCATTCATTGTTAGTAATTCTGTTTGAAGGTCAACTTCTTGTCGTGTTTCTAGCTCTTTCTATCTGACATGCGATTTAACCCGGTGCATGTATAATATCCTCTTCATTGCTTGCTGTTATGGCATTTCGGTAACAAAATCATACCCTCGACTGCGCAAGTCGCCTAACTCTTCGGTATATATTTTAGAAATCGAAGTCTCTTCCTCTCGTGATCTCTTCTTTTTCGCCGGATTCAACGTCTTTTTTTTTTACTTTTAAGCGAGCGTCATCCGGTGCCCCACATTGGTGCTCCTTTGAACTAAGCATGATAGAGTCTTTCGTCTTAAGCATTCTTCGGCAATATGTTCTTCTACATTTCGAATAGCGCCATATCACAGTCTCAACTGCTTCAGTTCTCTTTACGATGTACGAGTAACCATCATAATGGGCACATGGTTTACCGTTGATGGTTGTTGATAGTTCCATATCGGACGTGTAAGCATACAGAGAGAAAAAGTGGAAGGGCAGTTAGAAGAGGAGCAATATGGCTTTCGTCATGGTAGGTCAACAGTGGACCCAATCTTTAGTATGAGACAGTGGATGGATAGACATTGGGAGTATGGGAAAGATGTGGTGATGACATTTCTCGGCCTAGTGAAAGCATATGACAGTGTTCCCAGGGAAAAGGTATGGGAAACGTTGAAGAGAAAAGGAGTTGGAAAGCAAACACTTGAAGTCATCCAGGCAATGTACGAAAAAAGCTCTACTTGTGTGCAGACACCAGTTGGAAGAACTGAATGGTTTAAGAATGTTACGGGACTAAGACAAGGAAGTATGATATCACCACTACTATTTATAATGGTGATGGATGAATTAGTCAAAGAGACGTAAGAAGCCTATAGAGGAAGGGAGATGAAGCTGTTACTATTTGCAGATGATACTGTGGTGTGGGGAACAAGCAGTAAGGAAGTACAAAAACAAATAGACATCCTAGATGATAAGGTCGCAAATCTGGAATGAAATTTAGTGTGGAGAAAAGCAAGACCATGTTGGTAACCAGAGGGGATAGAGAGGGCAAGGGACAAATTCATATTAAGGGCAGGATATTGAAATAGTGGACGACTTTAAATATTTGGGAAATGTATTAATCGGGAATGCTCGTTTGGAGACAGAAATTAGCAAAAGAATGCAACAGAGTAGTACATTTTACCAGTGTGTGAGGGGCTTGGTGTGGGGAAGGGAAGTGCCAATGAGGTGCAAGCTGGTGCTATACAAGACTTACTTCACACCCATACTAATTTATGGCTCAGAGACTTGGACTATGACTAGAAGAGAGGAGAGTAGGATACAATCCAGTGAAATGAAGTTTCTGAGAAGTATGCTAGGGAAGACGAGGAGAGATAGATTACAAAATAAAGATGTTAGGAAGGAAATTGGAGTGGAGAAGTTGACTGAAAAGATTGAAAATAATAGATTAAAATGGTTTGGGCATGTGGAGAGGATGGGAGAGGGAAGAATACAAAGAAAAATGATGGAGTTCAACATTGAGGGCAAGAGGCCAAGAGGAAGACCGAGAACAAGATTGATTGGAACAATAAAGGGGAGTTTAAGGAGGAGAAACCTGCTATGCAACAAAATTGTGGAAGAAGAATGGTGGAAAGACCGACCAGATGTTGGATAGAGGGGAAACGAAGATGAAGCACACAGAGACACAAGGCGAACGAGCTGAACACTCCAAAAGTCAGACTCTCACTGACAGTGACTAGCCCAGCGGTCAGTCAATGGAGTGGATGAGGACTTCCCGAGTGCAGGTAGGCCGTGCCGCATAGGGATCGTTTCCGGTGGATGACAACTCCCGGGTGCGTAGGTAGGCTCTGCCCTTGAGCAGGTAGCTTGCAGGAAAACTGGATGCGAGTTTCACAGATTTCTATCTGGGTGCGATTTTCAGATATCCAACTGGCACTACGAAGAGTATCCTATGACTTCCACATCGCTGGCAACGCGTTATACACAATGCTGGTGACTAGTTTGTAGGTCACTAAAACTTTGAAACACGTATAAATTTTGTAGCAAACTGTAAATAAATAGTTGCCACTATTAAAGTTCCAACCCTCGTATATCTCGCACATACATTAACCTGCGATCTTTCAAAGTTAATCACTTAAATATGTTACCTAGACAAATGTACCTTCGTTTTTGGTATCGCTATTTTTTCTGTCAGGATTTTTTCTGCATATATATATACAGAAAAAAACGCAGTACCCACAAAAAAGAAAGTACATGCGATCTTTACCCATTGGCGTAAAATGTTGAATACGGATATACATATGTCTGCAGTCTAAAGTGTATAGTAAACCGCTTTGGCCCGAAATAATGCCACCAACTTGGCGTCTTTTTTTAATTGCTAACACTTTGTTCATTTTTTACTAAAATATCAACGGTACCATACACGTCACAATTTTGAAAAGCAGGATGAAATTAATTTCCTTGCACTGTTTTAAGGATATCGAAGAACTTGTTCAGCGTTCGAGATAGGCTTTCTAACAGGCTGTACTGAACGCACTCCTTTTACATCTTACATTTTTTACCATCTACTACATCTCTTTAATATTAGGATGCTGTACTTGCCTGGAAACACCGAGCCTTGGTTAAATTGACGTGGTATTTTGTTTCACTTTGCCAACCGGACTGCTAGTCTTTATAGATTGTTCTCCGTAAACCCATAAAATCTTTTGTCCACTTCAAAAAACATGTCAAGGATTCTTGTTCTTTACTTAACACACTCCTTTTACATCTTACATTTTTTTCCATCTACTGCATCTCTATTTTTTCCGATAACTCTCGCTTTCGGTTCATTATGAAGAACAAGGAACTGCTTTGCTGCCGTAGAAGGAGACATCATTTTCGCCGCCTCAATTGTATTTTCGATGGCTGAGATCCCATGTTCGTTGCTCTGGTTTCGGGCCATTTTTTCATGGCATCTTGATGAATTAAAATCTGAAACTTTACGGACTGGCTGTAGCAGACCATTTACTATCACATTTTTCTATTAGGCCAAGTAGAACAGAGATGGTTTCAAATAATATTAATTAATTAATTCGAAATTGTCACAAAGAGATAGAACGATGGACGGTAGCTTTATATAGTAGTGGATTTAGAAGTATGTTTCCAGCATTATGTGTCATACTTGGAAGTAACTGTGAAAGAAGTCACATTGCTTAATTTTCCCGACGAATGATGTGGCCACTTTTCCCGATTGGACACCATTCCGGCATTTGTGGTTCACGTTTGAAACCATCAAATGTAAAGAAACAACAAGGATTAACATTTATATGGCGAAAGACATTCTATGAGCGATGGTTTAGTGATTATCTACGTTTAAGTGAGGTGACGAGCTGCACGGAGTGGCCGTGTAGTTTGAGGCATGTCACGGACTGGGCAGCCCCTCCCGCCAGGTGTTCGAGTCCTCCCTCGGGCATGGATATGTGCGTTGTTTTTACCATAAGGTAGTTTAAATTAGCTTACGTAGTGTGTAACTCTAGAGACCGATGTTCTCAGCAGTTTCGTCCCTTAAGTATTCACACACGTTTATACATTTTTGAGGTGACGAGAGTAATATAAATGACTTACTTCACATCAGATGACTGAAAACCAGAAAAGTTGTTACTAAAAAGGAATGGAAGAAGCTACAAAGTGCGAAGGACAGTACGATTCTTGTGTGTAAAACGTCTACATTCCAGACAGGTTCACCCGGAAATGCAGGAGGCGTATGGACCAAATGAATGGGAGTACTGAGAAACTCGTCATATCCAAAAAATAAACTTTTAAGGAGATTGAGAAAAGCCTCCCGAGTCTTAGAATTATGCTGAAATTCCAGTTTTCTTCTAAATTTTCGTTAAAAATAATGTAGGGCGAAGAATGCCAACGTACTGCAGACAGTCGTAACACGTTTTCTTTTAGTCAACATGTGGGCTTCCTCAGTATTTTGTAATAAATAAGCCAATAATATTTAACTCATTCCTTACTGCTAATATGGACAACAATCAAATACATTGTACCTATTTTCCATCCTCTTTAGAATTATACTCCACGCATTCTTCATTTCTCAATAAATGTTAGCGAATTGTACATGTCAGAATATAAGTTCTTGATGATTTGTTCTTTTCCTACCAATGGTAGATCTCGCCTTAGTCGATTTATATGCACATATCGCTTATTCTCTCTGTTTAAAATAGTGCTGACAACACAGAATTTTGAGAAAGCCCTTATCTTTTGTACATGTGGGGTTTTCTCTTCGAGTAATACGATACAACGGCTGCATAACTACATAGAAAACGCCAGATCATATTGGGTCTCTGTTTGTCACGATCAGCCTATTTGTTTAAAGTCCAAAATCATAGGTATCTCAGTTTTGTCAGAAAATGGACATGCGAGTTTTCTCAATATTCTGTTTCGAATGCAACGTCGGGTTTAGCCGTAATGGAATGGTGGCAACATTCAGGAGGCCACACAGACATGGGTGTTGCTGATCGACAAGTCCAGATCTGACACCACGTGATTTCCACCTTTTGGGGGGGTGGGGGGGGGAGGGAGGGAGAGGTTTTCCAACGATAAGAACGCTCACACTCAGGTCCTTGAATAGCTCCGTGACCAAGCAGAAGATTTGTGTCGTTGAGGAGCTGAACGGTTAACAGAATGTTGTTTATAGAGATTTGATGACTGTGTTGAAAAATAGTGTCATATATCTGCGTCACTCTGACATGTAATTCAGCATTTAGTAACAATTGCTTGGCCTGCCATAATAATGTGCAACTTACTTTTGGGAGTCCTTCCTTATATTTAAGGTCTTCTTGTATATATTAAATACATTGCTGCATTGTAATCTCAAACTGTCTCGCTCCAGTTCTCAGCCAACAGAAGTCCGTAACCTTCGGTAAAATTGCATATTTGCTTTAGCACTGACACTCTACAATACCGTAGCGAAATAGCAGCAAGAACTCAGTTGTTGAATATGACAAGCTTTTTAGGTGACAGTTGTATAAACCGAGTGCACTGTTGCGTTACCAAATAAATCCTTATCTCACGAGGTAACTCTTCTTTGACGCATAATATAAGGTGTGGTCCCTGGGGCCACTATGTTTAGAGGATAAATCATTTGAAAATTTTCATTTATCTTATATAAGATTTGTTTTTAGATTTATTTCAGTGAGGTTTAAATATTCCTCGTTGATTTTATTGCACTAAATAAAGCTAGCAGTATTTTACTTTTTATCGCGGAGAATCACCAACTTTCATCCAGAATTTTAAACAGTGCAAATAAACAAACTATTAGAGAATGAAATTTTATATTCCGAAAAATAAGAGTTATCTGTATAGCAGATTTATTTTCATACAAAACTAAATTCCGAGGTTTCAACATGCACATAAAAATTTTGCTCCATATGACAAAAAGAAAGTCTGTAGAACTGACATTCACAGCCGGGATCTGCGTTTTCCTCTACTACCGCTCAGAACAGATTTGATGTGAACTAGTACTTCAAGTATTTTATTGGAGAAAGCTGAAAGTGCCAAAACGATTGTCCTGAAGTTCTTCCTGTAACTGCTGTTGTTCGCCAGCAGAATTGTAATCACTGGTTAATGTAAAATCGTTTTCTTTTTCGTCTATCTCTTGATCTATATTAATGACATATTCCTCTACTCACCCACTAACAGCTTCATCAAACTTATGATCGTTGAAATTGACACATTCCAGCGAACACATTTTGTGTTACGCTAAAAAACCACGTCTAGAGACCGCAACACATGTCGGCACAAACAAAGAAGGTGGTAAGACAACCGACAATGAAACATTGCAGAGCTGACGATTGAAAGAGGTTATGTGGAGTTTAGAAGCGTTCCATCAGAATTTACCATGGAGAGCGAGCTCGAAAATTGTCGCCCTGTCTGAGAGGCCACACCTTGTAACTTAAGGGTAAATAATAGCAACATGAGGCATTTCTTCGGTAGACCTTTTGAAAGATAACTTGTGAATTCTAATGTTAGAGCTGAGACAGTCCACACTCATCCGTCGGCTCCATGCCAAATTGCTCTCCATTTTGCTGATGGTCTTAGTTATCGTGATACTTCTCTATTAAGTAATGTATTGTGCAAAATTCGAATATTTTGCTAAAACAAAATAAGGGACTCCATGATTTTGCATTTGGTGGATGTTACGTCATACATTGCTACACAAAAATGGTAGATAACATGTTGAATTTTTCTTTGAATTGAGACGAGATCAGTATGTATAGTCGGACTCGAGAAAATAAATTGTATGCAGAGCACTCACTCACTTCTGACCGCGGCTGCAAATGACAGAGTGCAAGTGAAATACTCTTAACATTCATCATACCTCGTAAACTGTTTGAGATAGCGAAATGAGTTTTTGACAGATGACAGCACAATAATGGAGAGTATTTTTCCATACATGCAGCATGTTAAAGTTTTTCATCTACTGCGATATATGAGTGACTCCTGATTTTTTCAGTGAATAGCTGGTCGTCGCCGTCAGTGCAGCTAGCGGACAAGTAATACTGTACTCACACTAGTAGTTGCTTTTTTGTGATGCCACTTGAACGAAAAGACGTTGCAGAGTGAAGGAATCACAGATTTACTCTTATACTGAGTCCGAGCTTTGCATAAGCTGTTGTTCTTACTTGGTTAATAATAGACTGTTTCAGGATTCGTCGCCATTTCAACTGCATGTACTTGTTACAGAGGTGAAATTGTGTAAGCACCGTTGTGTTTTTGCAAAAAGAAGCTAATTGTAACATGGACACAAGATTAAGAAAAAAAGACTTCAAGTTAAAAAAAAAAGGGTTCCTTTTCTTGCAGTTTCAGAGTAATCTTATAACTAATTACGTTTATAATCATAAATGTTTGACGTGTGGAATTATTTGTTAATCAGATTGTTTGCAGTCTGGCTAGTTGTAGCTTAGATGTTCTACGAAATAGGCGTTTGTGTGAAGGCTTTAGCTGCAGAATTACTGCCCTGCCCCGTCGGCGGGGAACCCCCACCCCTACCATTCCCTGTGCCTTGCTAGGCCTTCAGCGGAGTTATGGGCCAAGTAATATTGCATTGCACTCTAACCGTGGTTCCTTTATAATGCCACTTCTACGAAACGACATTGCAGTAATGATACTGTGGCAGAAGAGTGAGTTTACGGTTGGGAGCCGAGGGAAATGCTTCTTCTCCAAGGTAAAATGTAGAACTCACATACCTTCTCACTAATTCGTAAACGTCTTTCTTGTGTTCTTTTCCAGTCAGCTTTTCCGCCCTCTCTTATGTTGTCGCCCAAGGAGAGGGTACTATCTCATCAGCCCTCGGTACGGCCATGTTCACATGGAAGTACTTCACCACGTAACTGAATTGTGTTGCGTTCGCCGACAGCATGCCTAACACCGTTTTTCGATGTTCTCGTACTCAGTGTTCGCCAAAGAATAGCACAACCCTTTCGTGCAGGCGACATTTTGCCTCGCTGCGAGCGTCCGGTGGCGTCGCACCTACACCCACCCTTATTCCAGTGACCTGTGACCTTCAATCTGGTTGTAAATAAATCCACTGCTGACGGACATGTTGCATATACCTGCCCTCGGATGATGTTCCGAAAGACTGCACACAGTCTGACGACATCGTATTCATCCTTCGAAAACTTATCATTTCGCCATTGAGACATGAGCGATCTAATCTGGCTACATACCGTCTTCACGACCGTTTGTTAGAGACAGATAGCTGAGACAGACCATAAATGATATCAGAAGGAGTAAACATGTAGAAGTCGGTTTTTCTCGGTGTTTAATGTAGAATACGGCATCTTTTAAGACTTACGCAAGTAATGTTTGACGTTAATAGCTGAATAACTATACCACCAGCTTTGTATTCTTTCAGTGTAACTACATACATTTTTCCGTGGGATGGGAAAGGACTTTCGAAGGCGATTTCAACGACACAAGGCGATAAAATAGTAATAAGATAACAGTACAGCTGTCAGCAGAAGATGCCCTACTGTACCATATGTAACTCAGATGCGGTTCGTATGTTTGCCTGTCGTCTTGAAGCCCAAAAGTTTGTGTTCGTGTAATTTTGTGATCAGGTAACTTGCTTTTTTCAAACAATATAAAAAACTGAAGGCAGTGGAAGTGTCAAAAATGTAAAACATGAACGAAAAAGCGTACTGACCTATGACAGAAAATCAGCTACCATTTTAGCAGCGATAATGCTCAATACCAGAGAGCTCGAAGATGTGAGTGAGATAGGCCAAAGATGTGCGACTTCTACACTCCAACGAATGCCATCCTTTCTGCTTTTCCTTTTGTATGTCCATCCTTTCGGATGGAGGTCTTGGAGACAATAGCCGTTTACTAATTGTAAGAAAATGATAAGTCATGATCTTATTTATCATGCAGCTACCAGGTTTGGCTCTTCAATGCGCCATAATCAGGCCTAGTTGATGCTGAAGGAGTTATCGCTGCATCAGGGGACACCTGATTTGCGCAGAAAATCTGTAACTGTGATGTCAACACTCCAACCATCAACTGTCTACATTTCGTTCACGGCCTCGGTCTCATAATGTGTGATGTGAGCTTTCAAAGACCCCATCCTTAGTCCACGTTACATTAATGAGACTGTAGCCACAGACAACTGCAGCTCTGAACAAATATGTTACTGCAATTGTACGAAGGTATTTCGTTAGATGTAAGGAGGTGCATATAATACCCAGATGACAGATGTCCAGTCCGTCTGACTAGATAATTTACAAACCTCCTTAACAGAACATTTGGAGATCGTTGGATTGTCGTTCGTTAATCACAAAATAGCCAGCACATTCACACGAAGCAACATGTATGACGTTTTTTCTGCAGGGAAAATTAAAGCAAGAACTCCAAGGAAATACCAATTATTCCCAATATCGTAAAATAACGTATCATACGGGCCTGCGTTGCTACAGATTTAGATAAAATTCGGCAAGCACAACAGTCTGTCGCTTTAGATACAGAGATGACAAAAGTCATGGGTAAGCGATATGCTTACATGCAGACGGCGGTAGTATCACGTACACAGGGTGTGAAAGGGCAATTCATTGGCGGAGCTGCCATTTCTACTCAGGTCACTCATGTGAAAAGGTTCCCGACTGATTGTGGCCGAACGACGGCAATTAGTAGAATTTGACAGCGAAATGGCAGTTGGAGCTAGATGCATGAGACTTTCCATTTCGGAAATCGTTAGGAAATGTAATATTCCGAGACCCACAGAGTCAACATTGTGTGTAGAACACAAGATATCAGGCATTAGCCATCACCACCGCCTTGCAGTGTCCGACGGCCTTCATTTAACAGCCGAGAGCAACTGCGTTTGCGTACAGTTGTCAGTGCCAACAGACAAGAAACACTGTGTGAAATAACTGCAGAACTACATGTAGGACAAACGACGAACGTATCCATTAGGACAGTGCGGCGGAATTCGTTGTTAATGGGCTGTGCAGCAGACGAACGACGTGGGCGCCTTTGCTAACAGCACGACATCGCCTGTTGCGCCTCTCCTGGGCTCGTGACCATATCAGTTGGACCCTAGGCGACTGGAAAACCGTGGCCCGGTGAGATGAGTGCCGCTTTCAGTTGGTAAGAGATGATGTAGGGTTCGAGTGTGGTGCAGACCCCACGAAGCCACGGATCGAAGTTGTTAACAAATCACTGTGCAAACTGTTGGTGGTTTCATAGTGGTGTAGTCTATGTTTACGTGGAATGGACTGCGTCTTCTAGATGTTCGGCTACTTCGAGACCATTTTCAGCCATCCATGGACATTATGTTGCCAAACAATGATGGAATTTTTATGGATGACAACGCGCCATGTCATCGGATCACAATAATTTCGCGATTAGTTTGAAGAACATAGGGAACAATTCGAGCGAACTGTTTGTCCACCACGATCACCCGTCATAAATCCCATCCAACGTTCATGGGGCATAATCGAGAATTCAACCGAGCGAGGTGGCGCAGTGGTTAGAACACTGGACTCGCATTCGGGAGGACGACATTTTGAACCCGCGTCCGGCCATCCTGATTTAGGTTTTCCGTAATTTCCCTTAAACGCTTCAGGCAAATGCTGGGATGGTTCCTTTGAAAGGACAAGGCCGATTTTCTTCCGCATCCTGCCCTAATGCGAACTTGTGCTTCGTCTTTAATGATCTCGATGTCGACGGGTCGTTTAACACTGGCGTCCTCCCCCTGCTCCTCCTCGAAAGTTCACTTCATGCACAAAATCCTGTACCGGCAACAATTTCGTGATTGTGGGCGGCTATAGAGCCTGCATAGGTCAATATTTCTGCAGGGGACTTCCAACGACATGTTTAGTCCATGTCACGTCGAGTTGCTTCATTACGTCGCTCAAAAAATCCGACACGACATTAGAATGTTATACTATGAGTTCTTTCACTTCAGTGCTGAACGTCAACATTTTGAATACTTGATATGAAAGTATAAATCATAAACAGACCACACCGCATCCGAGAGACAGGGCTGCTTACCTTTGGTACAGTAGGGAAGACTTCTGTGCAAACATCTCCTGACGGCAGAACAGTGGTTTGTGGCACTATGTTATTGTTACTATTCCTAGTGGATGGCGTGTTTAAAACTGTTAGGTTATGTAAAATGGCACTGTTAATCTGACATAATAAATCGTAGCCATTCAAAAATGATGAACAGGGAATTCGTTGGATACGAAATTAAAGAAGAACCACAGTTAATTCAGTTTATTGCACTAAAGTGTTCATTAAATCGTCTGATAAACATTGAAAATATCAAACTGTTACCTTGGAAAATCTGGGTAAAGGAGCGGGAATCTGATTCTAATACGAGGATTGAATAAAAAGTAATGCCTCCACCTTCGTTAATTGGATTTGGATGGGAAAATTTGAATAAGTCAAACGCAGAAATAATCTTTAGAATGTGATCTTTAGTTACCAATATTCACTTTTCCATAAAATCACCTGTCAATAGGATACATTTCTTCAACGATGAACAAGTTTTCTGAAGCCGTCACGGAAGAAGTCGGCACTCTGTTCCCGCAACCAGTCTCACAGTTCTCTCAACGTCTTCATCAGAAGCGTAACGATCGTCTTTCATTATCAGGAACAGATGGAAGTCAGACAGTACTAAATCTGGACTGTATGGAGGATGTCGTACGGCGGTGAGTTCCAGTCTCTGAAGTTCTGCTGTGGTGGCACGTGAAGTGTGTGGTCTGGCATTGTCATGCCACAGGAAAACATTTCCCTTTTCCTTTCGGATCCTTTTTAAATCCCGATTGAGCTTTCAGTTTCCCTCTGAGCGATACGACTATGGTCCTGAATCAATCTGTCAACATTTTGCTTATCAAACTCGGTGGTTGCTGTCACAGAACGTCCAACTCTTTGTCTGTCACGCAGGTCAAAAATTCCGGCCGCAACATCTTTAAACTTACTCGCACAACGACGCACAGTACTCACATCAACACAATCACCATAAACTGCTTTCATTCTCTGATGACACCTTCTGCTGTCAAGAATTCAGTGACAGGACGTTGATTAAATCGCATTGACCGACCATCTGCGTAGGGTTACATACTTTATACCGTAACAACACAACCGTTCGATGCTAAGGCTTCCCGCAAACTGGAGCTGTAGAGAAGAGGCCACGGAACAAGCCAGTACCTGCCGCATAACAATGCTGTCAATGTTGAAGAGTTACGAAGGTGGGGGCATTACTTTTCAGTGAACCCTCGTAATTGCGTCTAATTACAAAACAATATTCGAAAAGTCGTACCTTTTTGATGATATGTTAGTATTAAAAGGCGGATAGTGCTACAGAAAGGTAAGCATTTGCATTTATGTCCGGAGTTGAAAGCATGTTGATCACATAAAATATGTAACCAAGTCAGTGGGAAGCTTGCAAATTAGTGGAACTCACTCAAAACGATCTGACTGTTTCTACTGTTCTCTCGCTGTGGCTTCCAGACCTCACCATGTTAATGTGCAGGTAGAAGCTGAAGTCGCTGCAAATTCTGTATTTGGTTTTGCACCAAAAATTTGCGAAATATTTCTAAGTCCCTCAGCTTACCTAGTCGTAGAGATGCTCCTGGCGTTGAAAGCTTGAGCTGAAGGAGTCTGGTTCCGAAAAGGAAGCTTCCTTTCTTTACCTCATTTTGATTAGCTGACTACTACTAAAGCGTTCCTTAACACCGGCCGCGAGAGGCAGCCGCGCAGTCTTGGGCGCCTTCTCACGGTTCGCGCAGCGCCCCCCGTCGGAGCTTCGAATTCTCCTTCGGGCATGGGTGTGTGTGTGTGTGTTGTCCTTAGCATAAATTAGCTAGATTAAGTAGTGCGTACGCTTAGGGACTGATGACCTCAGCATTTTTGTCCCATAGGATCGTATCATAAATTTCCAAAATTTCCCTAACACCTGGTGCTGAGAAACTTGAGCCGTGCTGCAGCTCGCGTTGGTGCTGTTTGTAGGTTTCCACCCTCTGTTGCAAGCCATATGGTATCGTTTAGTTGGCATGGTTGAGGTTGTTTGTCTTCTTCTCGTGTTGACTGGCGCCACTCGGTTTCGCAAGCGTTGCCTATCCGCTAGTGGCAGCAGCGCCGGTTATCGATATGTTGTAGTTGTTGCCCTATCTTTGGGGCGACGTCGTTGTTTTGCCGGGTCGTGTGAGTGGCGAGTTCCGTCGGGAACTGAAGAGAAGTCAGGTCCGCGCAGTGCGAGAACACGCCGAGACCGCCGATGGCACGCATGGACTGCCGGATGGAAGGACTGTGGACAAGAGGGTGCACGACTTCGTCGTAAACCGGATCCAGCAAGCTTTAAGAATAGTGCATTTCAATCCAAGTAGAGAAACCTCCACCATTGTGATATCCCGCGATTATCCAGTGACTTGGGTTCGTGTTGCTGCCCGTAGTGTCGCCGAGGCGAAGAGCAGCGAGTGGAGTGCTTCGGGAGGGCGGATCTGATTAGCTTTCGTCGAATTCTTATTACTATTTACTGCGTTCAGCTTCTTACAATTTGTTAAGTTCAACCACCGGTAATTTTTCTTGCCTGGTGGCAGATAACGCCCCAGTTACCTGCCGTGGAGGGCTAGTATATGTAACGGTAGTGTACATTTCCTTGCCTTTCCGTTGCTGTCTGGTAAGGCATGTAGCTTTGACGGATTGTAGTCCGGTTGGTGATTCCTCTACTTTGATGGTAATGATTCCTTTCTCATTCTGCGGGCTCTAAACGTGGCATTCTAGATGTAGTTCAGACCGCTGGTTCCGGCTTTGGCGTATTGTTCCATCGTTGAATTTGGTTTATCGGATGTCAGGTAGCTTCAGCAAAATTATCATTAGTCATTCGCTAGACTGCCATTAGTCTGAGTTACCATCTTGTGAAGTGAATGCAATTCTTGGCTGCCTATCTCATCGCTCGCGAAAGTGTTTGTTGCCGGACCTTCTCAGAGGTCGTTTCCTGGAGAACTGTACGGATCAGTTGCCTATTTTTTAAATTAACTTTTGCTATTGCATTTGCTGTTTTGCGGCTGGTTTCAAAATTTTTATTATATTTAATTGCCATTCCTGGCGTGTAAGGCCTTCAGCAGTGATTTTGGTCGCTTGCCTTAAAATTCTTATTTGGTATTTGTATTCACGCAGTAAGCCTTTAAAGTCTTATTTACTGCCATTGCTGGCGTCTGATGTGTTTGTGTCGACTTGCCTTTAATATTTCAATACCTGTAATTTGTAAACTGCAGCGAGTTTTAAACAATTCTTAATTTATTGCCATTCCTGGCGTGTAAGGGTTCAAATGGTTCAAATGGCTCTGAGCACTACGGGACTTAACATCTATGGTCATTAGTCCCCTAGAACTTAGAACTCCTTAAACCTAACTAACCTAAGGACATCACACAACACCCAGCCATCACGAGGCAGAGAAAATCACTGACCCCGCCGCCTGGCGTGTAAGGCCTTCTGCCCAGATCACAGTGGCTTGCTTTTAAAACATTATCTATTGCATCTGTATTTAATGGTGATTTGCTAAATTGTAACTCACTGAAAATCCTATTTTTTTCACTGTTGTTTATTCCTTCGTTAATAACGTGTGGTATATTATTTATTTATTATTGAGTCAGGAATTACTGGTTTAAAATAAAGTGTGTGTAATTGTAAAAGACAATCAGTACTAATTGATTACAGCCCCGTCCACAGTCGTAACCGAATCTTGCTTTCCTTTGACTACCACCAGGTTTCAAAACTGCAACCCGCTCTCGCTATGTTTTTTTCTTCTATGAGCAACGACATGGGTCTTCGACAACACTGCCGGTTTTCACTTTCTGATTCCTAATTTATTTACGATACCCAGTCCTGGAGGAAGTCATCGTGTTAAACATTCGGTCTTAGCAGCGTCTGGGTCTCGCAGCGCTTCATGCCATCAAAGGGTCAAGACTATGCCTTCTCACTCCACGTTTCAGTCTTTTCTCCTACGGGTGGAGTATTTCTACGTTTTATTCACAAGAGCGTTCTTCCGGAACTCATAGAAAACGGTATTTCTCCTCATTCCACCTTAAAGTTTAACACAGATTCTGCTGAAGGTCCTATACCGCGGGAGGTCGTATCTGTATTATGACTTCAGTGCTCAGCACTGAGCAGCATCTCCACAAAGAAAGGCTGCGTGACCAGGTGGCACTGACCACAACAACTGATGGCAAGACTTTCTGGGAACTTTCTTGCGGAAAGTGAGGGTGAGGATGAGCGGGGGGAGGGGGGAGGGGGGAGCGAAGAGTTTGTTCATTCATGTTGCAGCTCAACTTAATATGCTTCTAGAGAGGTCTAGATGAACCACGAAAATCCTTATAATAATGTAACTACATTCGTCAGGTACTGGCAATCTCATTAGTCATTGGGTATTAATTATTCGCACGTCATTATTCATTTTAACTCTGGTTTTTTTATTAGTTATAGGGCAGTTTTGGGAAAGATGAGCCCATAGTAATAGTGCATCAATTTCCATTCATGAAATATCCATGAAGTCCTCTTCAGAAATTCTTTCCAATGCCATGAAAGAAACACATCGTTCATATGAAATATGCGAAGTTAATTCTCAGGTACAAACGTTAAACATTGTTTGTTCACGCTTCCCGCGCCCGGGTTTCCGGGTTCGATTCCCGGCGGGGTCAGGGATTTTCTCTGCCTCGTGATGACTGGGTGTTGTGTGATGTCCTTAGGTTAGTTAGGTTTAAGTAGTTCTAAGTTCTAGGGGACTGATGGCCATAGATGTTAAGTCCCATTGTGCTTAGAGCCATTTGACGCATTGTTTGTTTATGTGAGAAAGTTCGGCGTATTGCCCCATATAACTTACTGGATACTACACCTCGATATATGCAGTTGTTCATGACGTATTTTATGTATAAGTATGTTTCTTTGACATTTTTCTGTGCTTCTTTTTATATCTGGAACGACATTTTGCTCCTTCGGTTTACATGTAATGCTCCAGTAGTTTACAATTGCATAATAAACTACTGCTCGCAAAAGAGACCGTTCTTTTCAGTAATCGGTACAAAATCTAATAGACACCCAATAAGTACTATTAGCCCTACCACATCTTAGAAACTGTAGCTGATAGTCGGGATATTTTCGAGCAAAGGTATTATCATCAACTTCCCGATTACGTCAGTAATTGGATGCTGTTTGACGATGATGAATGCAAAAGCAAACGGAAGGGGAAACGCAGATGGGTCATACGTGTTCTGCTATGACGGAAACTGCATGGTTTATTACTGCGAACCTCCGAACCCCGTGTTCTGGGAAACACAGGCGAGAAAAATGTCACAGGGTTTTGGGCTTCGATAATACCTTGAAGAAGAGGTGGCAGGCATCATTCGGTACAGGTACAGCCCCGTACGTGGGAACGACAAGACTTCTAGGAACTAGGGGGCGATAAAGGATATTTTCTCCTTTTTTAGGTACGGAAGCACGCTTGTCTCCGAGCATGTCGCTCAAAGCAGGAAACATCGGTTCCGTGGCCACATTGAGACGCCATTTATCACGCTGCCTGGACCTACGTAAGCACCGGCCGTCCTTGGGACTCCTCCTCGCTCCCCCATTGTCGAACACGAGCGGAAGCCGGCAGTGCGGCAGAATAAATGAGCGCGGACGGGCACCGTGCGGGAAAATAAAATCTCATTCCGGCGACGCGACGGCGAGTCAGCTGCTTTGCGCCAGCTTTGATGCGCGCTATGCTGGCGCCACTGTAAACAGCGCAAAAGCGGACAGCCGGGATAGCCGCGGCGCGGTCTGCGGTGGCCGCTGTTTGTGTTTCCACTTGGAGCGACCTGCTCGACAATTCCACGCCCGCTGCACTCAGATTGCTTCCCAACATAAACCTCACTTGCCGGCTCGCGCTGTTTGCATATTTACGCTCCCGCGTCGTTTTTATTTTCTCCCCTCCCCACACCACCCCTTTTTCCAACTCTTTTTTTCTAATTTCTCCATCCAGCGGCATTTTGTCGCTCCGGCAGAGAAGGACATAAATATGCGTGTATACGTGCGCAGCTAGAAGCTCTCTCTTTCGTGTTTTCATTCTCTTGTGGAAGTGCAGGTCCTCTCTTTTTAGGATCACCTTCCCTCTCATAAGCAGCTACGGCGTCCGGTATTGCCACCTGCCTTCACAACGACGGAAATATGAGTGTGAGCGCCATATAGTTGCAGACAGGACTCTGATAACGCTCTGTACCATTAAAAAATGGAAAAAAGAAAGAAAGAAAAAGAAACAGTGATGTGCTGTCAAGCCGAATGGGAGACAATCTACAACTTCTGTATCACTAACAGATACATGAACAACTGGATGGCGAAAGTTCCACGCGGGACATATACCATGTTATTTTTGCAATTAAAATATTGGTCACTCTTTTGTCGAACTTTCATTCACAACCATACATTTGGTGGGAAGAGAAGTAGTATGTGAGCACACGCCAGATTTACTGAATATGCTGTATAATATCGATGTAAGTAATCTATAGTCGAAATGGTATAAAAATATCCCCAGCTTTCAATTGCGAAGTCAAGCGGCTGTAGGCCAAATAACAGCCATCTATAGAGCTGCGACAACACTGAGGCGTTGCCATAGAAAATATTATACATGGCATTACGTTACTGGTTGAGGTAGGCGCGCAAAGCTGCATCGCCCACCCCACTGCAACTGTCGCGGATCAACTTACTACGAATCAATTAAACTTCTCACTGACTGATTCAGGCGAAAGGCTCACTATTCAAACTCTAAATGTCCGAGTAACGATACTTCACTCTGATATAACCTAATAGCCACTTTAGGCTACAATATTAGCTATTTGGATATTATCCATTTCGTCAAACACCAGTTGTTTTACTTTTACATACTGTATCAGCTCCCTCTGTATAATCCAAATTTTCACTTTTGATACCATTTAAAAACTATGCTCTACAATAACATTTGAAGAGTGTTAATGGGGAACATTCCATGCGCCATTGTTTTAATTTTTTGTTTTTTCAAAAAGCCGTTTTAAATGCTGTTGTCTTCTCGGTTATTCTGTTGCACGTATCTAGACTTGTTCCAAGCGTCAAATCATGGAGAAAATGTTTCAACAATTCATTACAAGCATGTGCATGGCCGTTGTGCGAAACAGTCTTCCCCGTTATGAGCCCATTTTACGTAATTTTGATGCGTACAACTGACTCCTTTGATTGTAAAGATTTTGCTGTAACACTACGGTCAACAAATTCGTTTAAGATCTCCAGATGCAGTATGAGCAAAGTGCATCATACTCTAACACTTGGAATCTGCAGCTATGATACGTATTGTGTAAGCTGAAGGGCTATGGGGGACATGGGAAAGGAAAGGGAAGGAATGAGCTGCATCAGGGCCTCGTGCAGACTCAGTGGCGACGAGTGAAAACATGTGCCGGACCGAAACTCCAACCGGGATCTCCTCCATACTACGCACTTGCAATAACCAGTACAACACCCGGACACAGCGTTTGACGCAAATGTGCGGATCATCTCGGCACGCTCGCCGGCTGACCCACACTTTCACTTAATGCTACCGATCCGTTGTCACCACCCGTCTCCTCCATGCTCGCTAATTTTAGATTCCTGCTGGAGGTCGAACATAAATGCGCATCCGCACTGAAGGTGGTGGATTTATTGCCCTTTGAGGCGAGTCAGTTACATAAATGCATGGTGTCTGTTCTTTCGGACATGTCTGAAAGAACAGGCACCATATGGAATCCGCAGTTGCCATACATATTATGTACATTGAAATCGGAGGTGGGAGGTGGGGTGTGGGGACGAAACAGGAAAGGGAAGGAATTAATTATATCAACTTCATCGGTACTTCGTGCAGAATCAGTGATAACGAGTGAAAATGTGTGCCAGAAAAGGATTCGAACCTGGGGTCTGCTGCTTATTAGGTAGTTGTAACTACTGCGCCACCTGGACACAATGTCTATCACAAATGTGAAGACTATGTCGGAATGCTCCCACATTCCCACGTAGTCTACTTTACATTTCAGGGAAGGTATAAATTGTACCATAAAAATAATTAAAAATATTTAAAATTGTCATACTTTTATTCAGTTTATTTATTTGGTAACTTCATATCATATACATCTGCAAGAAATTTTAAATTTAGAAGCAGTTTAATGAGAAAATTTGATCTTACCACAGTCTTATACCATTTAAAAAAATAATCAGGAGTGATATTACTTGGTGAGTTTCTCTTCAAAGACTGCATGTTAATGTATGTCAGACAGCATCGACTGTTGATCTTAATGCAACAAAAATTTAGCTCACAAATATTTGTAGACGAAAATATGGAGAAAATTTTCCCAGCTACACTGAAATTTTTCAGCTGACAGAGTTTTTTAAGATTGAACTAATGTTACAGCATTAAATATTTCTTTCACGGTGTGATCTGACTGCATGTCAGTAAGTTGCAACTGCATCTTTTCAGGTGTCAATATCAGCAATGATGGGATAAGATAGCAAGCTGAATTGAGGCTCAATTTTCTTGAAGTCCTGAAGTCATCTGCTTATCTTACAAACACGCCTACAATTACTTTGAATTTTACTTGCATCCACATTTCATATGCAAAGAACTCCTTTCCCTGCAACGTCACATTTAGTTTATACAGTTTCTCAAATATATCAGTTGCAAACATCATCTCGTATCTCCAATCCTCACACCCTATTTTTGCAACAAAATCATGAGGTACCTTGTTTGTGTGCAGAAATAAGACGTTTCCATTATCCAGTGCCCTGACTCTTTTTCATACTTTGCCCATTATGAAGCACTTTACACTGCTGTGGTATATTACTTCTTCGTACTCTGCCCACACCTCCTCAAGAAGACATCTGAACAGTCGATGGTGGAGATCCGTTGCCCTGATCGTGTTCATGGCACCAGCAACAGGATGTACCACATGTTTTAAGTCCAGTGCATCCTTACGAAGGCTCTCCTGATTGAAATGCAACGAAAACATAAAACATCACTGTCTGTGTCTTGTGCTTGTAACTTACTTTTTGAAAGCTTTACCATTCCTACACTTCTCAAACTGAAACCTCTGGTCTCATCTGTTTTAATGGTTACCATTTTGTTCCAAGACAGTTTCTTCAGAAAATTCACAGCACACTAAAGCAAGTGCCCACCAGTGGTTCTATCTTTAACTGATAGAGGCCAAGCAATTCCTCCCTAGTGGCGAAATTTTAGTTAATTCCACAGATTAAAATGAGTAACTATCCAGCGTCTTCTTTGCCTGTGCTTTCATCCATTGTCAAGGAGAGCCAAAGACAATCTTTGCTCGCAGTCTTCAGCTGTTCTGTGAGTTGGTCACTAAGGAAGTCAATGCGTCGCACATAGTCGTTGTGGAAGTAGGAAAGCTTTCCAGTAAGCTTCTAACATCAGGACACAAGGCACTTGCATACTCTACCATACACTCATACACTGCTTATTAACTTGCAATCCGAAAAAGGTTTGTTGCGTTTATCAGGGTTGTGGGCTACTATGACACATGATTCTGTAGTGCTATTTTGAAGAGTTGATAGCTTTGTAAGTAATGTTTGTTGCTCCTTCATCCTTTTCATACATTGCACAGCTTTTCTTTTGCGTTCTTCGGAAGTTTTGCAGGCAAACTCACTATGTTTGCTTCGTAATATCGTTTCAGATTACACAATTTAAATGCGGATGTCGTTTCATGATACAACAAACTCTGCCTTAATCTATGTATCAACAAAGAAATACGTGTTTTTCCATTCTTCATTAAACTCACGACATCCATCATGCTTTTTCGGAGGGTGCATGATTCCCTTCAAATTTGAGATTCATATGTAAACTGTTCCACAGCCAAAATGAAAATAAACCAGATCAACCGGATAACCACAGCGCGTCGTACTATTCACACAAACCAAGTTGACACTCGGCTGGGTGGGTGATGGGAACGTTCCCATCAGCCACTGCGCCGAGTGTCCACTTGGTTTGTCAGAATAGTTGAACACTGCAAACGCATACTGACATCCTCTTCAATGTGGATCTTTCTGCCTTTATGGGCGCGCTGCTCAAAAACCATTAGCGGGCCGCAAGTGGCCAGCGGTCTGTTATTTGCTCACGCCTGGCTTGTGCAAAGATCATGCTCAGTACAAAAATAAAAGTGTGATTCTTTCACGTGTGTTATTTCCCCACATATTGATGGCCCTTACAAAAATTACACTATTTCATTGAAAAAATCGAGAATGACTTGTATACGACAGAAGATAATGGAGTTTCCATGTTAACTATACGTTAAGACACTCTCCACTTTATGTGACATCATTCACCAAAAATTCATGTCGGTATCTCGAACTATTTGTGAGATATAATGGATTTTATGAATATTTCACTTTCACTCTGTCATCTGCACATGTGATCAGAAGTCAGTGCATTGCATACAATCCATTTTCTCAACACCAAAGACAGATGTAGATCTCGTCTCAGACTTAAAGAGAAGCTCTATGTGTTATTCTCATTTCGTATGCAGGAATGTATGACTTAACTTCCCGCATATGCAGAATCATAGCAAAATACTCGATTTTTCCGCAGTACGTTATTTATTGTAGAAACATCACAGTAACTTTGACCGTCAACACAGTGACAGACAGAGTATCATGAAGCTGACGAATGAGGGTATCAGATGCGAGAGAATCAAATTTTTTTACCAAGTAGTTCCTTTAAAGTCGTTTCAGAGAGGCTGCAGGGCACCCGGCTTGCACTCACCTCCGTTTCTTCCCGGGTTCGATTCCCGGCGGGGTCAGGGATTTTATCTGCCTCGTGATGGCTGGGTGTTGTGTACTGTCCTTAGGTTAGTTAGGTTTAAGTAGTTCTAAGTTCTAGGGGACTTATGACCACAGCAGTTGAGTCCCATAGTGCTCAGAGCCATTTGAACCATTTTTTGAACCTCCGTTTCCGCATTGTACCTTTGGCAGAGAGAAAAACTTTGGTTCATCGCGGACGAGGCGCACATACTTGTAGACGACAGTCAGTAGGCGACTATAACGTGGAACTTCCGTCCCCTTCAGAACAGAGAGGTGGAATCACTCAGCGCCGATAAAGAGAATGCTTTTCTGCATAGGAGCCAACTTATTTTGCACAAGATCTACCAAAGAGATGTCTATCGTTACCGTTATTAACGTGGCAACTGTATACTTCGATCATTCAACTCCCATCTACAAAGCTCTTCATATTCGACAATGAAGTTCATGCTGCTATTTCCTTACAGTACTGTAGGATGCGGACGCCGAAGCAGATATGCTTTATGACTGAAGGTCTGTGATTTCGGCGAGGTGAGAACTGGATCGACACATTTTCAGCCACAGTGCATCAACATACTTAACAGAATAACAAGCGATATGGAAAAAGATCTCAGATATACGAAGGGACTCCAGAAAGTAAGTTACAAATTACTGTGGTGGGGAAAATATCTTTTATTGAATGCTGCACTACTCGTCAAAGTGACACTGATACATGACACCATTTTTCAGTATAATTACCACGTCTCTGTAAACCACAGTCGGAACGTTATACCAATCGTTCAGTTCCCAGGTCACGCAGACATTAGAAAGCAGCTGTGTGAATACCCTCATCGGTGGAAAATCTCTTTCTCCTCACACGTTCTTTCAGTTTGTCGAAAAGATGGAACCCGCAAGGGGCGAGTGTGGACTTGCGATCAATATCACCCACACCTGTGCAACGTTTGTCAAATTGTTGCCACCGTACCACCACGGCTCGTTTTCGATATTGTATTTGGTCCATATATTGCCACAATTTCAAGATGAAGCTGTGTCTTATTAGGGCGTTGCGCCAACAAGCATCATACTGTTCCGCGTACTTCAATTTTGGAGTTTGGGGATGTGGAGTAAACCGGCCACGTCAGGAAAAGTGGCTCTTGCTTATTTTTCGCCCTGAGGTGTGCTGCTGTCTGCCGATTAGCGGTGAAACTGGTTGTGACGTACAGCATCACAACGTCACTTTTGTCAGTGAGTTCAACAGATGATGCTTTTTCCATTATTTTTTGGGTGATAAATTTGCTGATTTAAGGTATGTCATTTTTATTTCCGTTTTACAGCTTAAATGTAGAGCAATATTTTCTTATAATAACAACTGTTAAACATGGCTACAGGCTGAAATATGTAATTCCTAGTCATATCTTTCCGTATGACGGTTTCATCTGTGATCAACAAATGTCGAAATCGTCCGACCGGGAAAAGTGGCCACACTGTTCGTCCGAAAAATGCGCCAATGTGGCCAGTACTGTAATTACTTCCACGTATAACATATAATTAAGCTGTGTAGCGGGAGTTCGATTTACTTTGCGCGAATATCCTCTTTGCCTCCTACACCAGTAGTGCGCATCTCCTTCGTTGCGGCCAGAGTGTGTGATGGAGGGGAGCGGAGGCTAAAGAGTGCTCGCTTGGTGAGCGACCGAGAGAGAGAGAAAAGAAAGGTTGGATGGCAATCGTTTGGACGACCTGATCTTTGGTGCCGCGGTGCGCTTGCTACGGACTTGAGTGGACAACGGATGAAGCACTTCTCTATTGCCGTGATGTTTTCAAGCGCGTCGATTCGGAAAGGTTCTCTGGTCTGGCGCATAGTGGACGGAAAGTTCTACTGCACGCCTTGGGAGGACTCATGGCTGTAGATACAGCACTGCTATGGTGACTTCTGGATGATGAGTGTCCTGTGGATCCGGCTTCATTTGTCAATTTGTTGCGGGGACTTCCTTTGTTTAATAGTGAGCTGTGATAAATTTGCTTGTGAAATCGTTATTTTATGGGGTAACCTACCAAACCTATCGCACTGTCGCTGTCTGCCATCATGAGGAAAAAAAGAAAACCGTCTGGGAACGATATGAGTGTAGTTTTCCGGGCTGTGAAAAATTTGGCCTGATATTCTCAAATTCGCAAAGTAATTAAAGTGTGCTGATAGAGAGCAAGTTTTGTGATTAAGATTGTCACTGTTGTAAAATAATTATCGAATTGTGTAAGATACTGGTCGGAGCCGTTTATGCATTTAAATGGGTATTTTGAGTCGTCTCCTTAATTAGCTGATAGTTGATACAAAATCCAAGTAGTTACATTTTGTTCATTTGTGGAAATGTGGACTGGTTGCTTTTAAACTGTGTATGTTCATGTGTTCTGAGCCTGTGCTTATATTTCCTCGATGTTTTTCATGTAGCTTAATAATTGTGGTTCAAATGGTTCAAATGGCTCTGAGCACTATGGGACTCAACTGCTGTGGTCATAAGTCCCCTAGAACTTAGAACTACTTAAACCTAACTAACCTAAGGACAGCACACAACACCCAGCCATCACGAGGCAGAGAAAATCCCTGACCCCGCCGGGAATCGAACCCGGGAACCCGGGCGTGGGAAGCGAGAACGCTACCACACGACCACGAGATGCGGGCAATAATTGTGTTTGTAAATCCTAGAACTTGTACTGACAGTTGACGAGCGTTATGTCGTCATGGATTAGTGGTCCCTTTTTACCGCTAAGTGTAATTATTCCGTCGCCTGACGCCAATAGCAAAGCCAGCTGGCTCTGCGTGTGACGCCTGAGTCTGTTCTTACTGTAATTCTTGAGGTAACGTGCAGCCTTAACAGTGTGTCAAATCTGACTCTCTAAGTAGCTCAAAAAAGTAAATTTTGTCATTGTATTAATTATTTGGCTTGTAGCCCAAATAATTTTCTAGAGTTCAAAGTTAACTGAGAGTTTCAAGGGTAAACGAGAATATGAGGTTGGTCAGTTGATTTGGGGGAGGGGACCAAACAGCGAGGTCATCGTTCCCATTGTGTTAGAGAAGGATGGGGAAGGAAGCCGGCCTTGCCCATTCAAAGGAACCATCCCGGCACCTGCCCGAGACGATTCAGGGAAACCACGGAAAACCTAAATCAGGAGGGCCGGACACGGGTTTATGGCGTGCGCGTCCTCCCGAATTCAAGTCCAGTGTGCTAACCACTGAACCACGTATCTCGGTGGGAAGTTGAGATTCAGTTTTCTTCTGTGATACTTACGTGATTAATTACATTGTGGACGTGATCAATGAAATTTGCAGTTAAGATTCTCTTTATCATCTGGGAAATTTTATCTGTTAGGAACGTGTTTTCAAATATTATGTGTTTATTAACTAATCCAGCCACGTACTACTTCACCACCTAGCTCCTGTCTACTGCACCATTACAGTAATGCTACAGATTGGCTTCTAAAATCTTTTATGTACGAAGTACGATCTTTCATTCTGTAAATTTGCGACGATTTTGAATTGATTAATTTTTATTGTTTGAAACCATCTCTATTCTACTCTGCCTAGTAGAATAATATAATTGGAAACGGTCCGCTGCAGCCGCTTAGTATTGTTCCACATTCTGAGGCATGAAGATGCCAAGAAAGAATCATCAGAAATTAGAGCAACAAAAATGGTATCCTGTTGTGATGTAAAATGCGAATGAGTCGGTAAAGAATAATGTCTTCTACTGCAATAAAGCAATTTCTTGTTCCACATAATGTGCTGAAAAGAAGAGTTACAGCAAAAATTACAGATGCAGTAGATGGTAAAAAGATTTTGGTGAACACAGGGAATGTGTTTAATAAAGAAAGAAAGCAAGAAGTAGAAATCCTTGATTTACCTTTGAAGTGGAAAGGAAATTTTATGGATATGAGGTGAAGTACCTATAGAGGTTAGCAGTCCAGTTGGCAAAGTGTAACGTAATACCGTGTCCTTTCAACGAAGAGTCGTAGATGGTACGCAAGTACAGCAGCCTAATATTAGGATGCCTATTGTCTAGAGGACAAATTTTAACAAAAAATTTTATATTGTTAAAACAGTGCAAGAAAAACTATTTCACCTTGTCATCACATTTATGACATGGCTGATACCGTTGACAGTTCAATCCGAGAACAGCAAAGTATTTACGCTTACAGGAAGATTAAAAACTGAAAGAACAGACGCCCCACGTATAATTAAAGCTTCAGTGAAGATGCACTCCAAGTTCGAGCTCTTACGGGAATCAGCTAATGAGCAGGGGCCCTATATCAGTAGTGCCTGGTGTAAGCTGAGAATCTGGGTCTGACGGGAGGCGTGCTAGTGTACTCCGTGGAGATGCGATAACCTCTGTATCTGGATGGCGTAGTGGCCAGCGTATCTGCCTAGTAAGTTGGAAACCTGGGTTCTAACCTCAATCCAGCAGAAATTTTCAACGTGCCCCCTTGATATAAATCAATGCTCACTGGCAGCTAACATCTTTAATTCCTTCTTGTCTCTAAGATATTAATTTTAGCTTTAACTTTTACTCAAGACAACAAGTGCATTCCCTAAGGTGAAAACTAGTTTAAAAATGTTCAAAGCATAACAATTTGGAGCACTGCATTCGAAGACACATATGCCACTGTCACAGTTTTTACTACGAGTATCATTCGGAGAAGCAACCTCGCTAACATTGCTAAATATCTAGCGATTTGACGATAATTTTGCTGCAAACCACGCATATCGGTGCACTTTTTCGAATCTGAGGTCTGCAATTATTGATTATGGATCAAGGAATGTACTGTAATTGCATCACTTCTAGTTGTGATTTCCTTTTTCTGCACGATGAGAAAAGCCGGCCGCGGTGGTCATGCGGTTCTAGGCGCTCAGTTTGGAACCGCGTGACTGCTACGGTCACAGGTTCGAATCCTGCCTCGGGCATGGGTATGTGTGATGTCCGTAGGTTAGTTAGGTTTACGTAGTTCTTAGTTCGAGGGGACTGATAACCACAGATGTTAAGTCCCATAGTGCTCAGAGCCATTTGTACGATGAGAAATCTGTAAAGAATACAGTATTGCTATGTGCTTCGCCACATATTGACTATACGATGTATGTATTCATCATTTATAGTTGAATGGAGATGTTAGTTGGTTATATGATGCTTGATAAGGCTGTGGGTTGTCACAAATCTGATACCTAAGTCACAATGAAGCTGAAGGTAATCTGTTTCTATCTTAAACTAGTCCTGCAATAAATCAATAAATACAGCTGTTTGGAACCAAGATCTTTCCACAGGAATTACGCTTAATGGACAAGTACGAGAAGCTATTCCAATTTCATTGTCAAACAGCTCGTAGTATAATGAGAGATCGTTTTGCCCACTCCACGGGTCAATAACTTACAGACACTACTTTAATTTTTACGTAGGGCCGAAAAACTTAATTCATAAACTTATGGTAAGTTCCTTTTGTGAGATTTTATTGCTATTCCGTAAACATTCTGATGCCCTTCCGTTAAGTGATTTGGTCTCGTTGGCCTCGAAGAGCAAATTTATCACTGACTTTTTCGAAACTAACAAAAACTCCTGGTAACAGTTTTTCAGAAGGTCTTAATCCGTGTGGGCCTTCTATGAGTGCGATACTTTAGTTGACTGATAGTTAATTCTGTAACTTTCTGACATCGAGACGATAACATTCTCTCACTAGAAATGTGATACATTTGGTGTGATCCATATACGGTGCGTGGGTGGACTGATTGAGTGGTGTAGAAATTTTATCCATTATTTATAGGAAACCTTTGAGTGTCGGCACCTAAATCAAAATAGGAGTTCCTTTGATTTTACTCCTCTTTCACGCTGTGAACTTGAGACACTATCAGAGTGAAACCTATGAAAGATTCCTCTTCCGAATAACTAAATATGGAAGAATGTATGTGGTTACAATTAGTTTTTTGTTGTAGACAACTGCAGCTGTAGTAATCCACCTATCAGAACTAAACCCTTTCAGCTGTAGATGAACTTTAATTTACAAGAGCTCGTCCAGTTTCGTGAAATCAGGTCGCATCTCCAAGTGTACATCTATAGGACAGGAAACATACAATCGACATTATGTTAAAAACTGGATACCTATCCTAATAATCTAAGCTCTATGACAACCAGTATGAAACACTCACACGTCAGTAAAACTTTTACCCCATTACATGGGAAGGAGGTAGACTCACTCTTCTGAAAATAAAATACTGATACCTGTTACAAGCAAGGTGTCATAGATCAAACTGATCGTCTGAAAATTTGTACACGTTAAAAGTGCGTTTACAACAATCAAAAGAGCAAAACAAGAAGACAATGAAGACAAAAGGTCCCACTAGTAACGTTGAAAATGAGGCCACCACATACATAGTGGGGAAAGATACAACCATTAACGCGCGTATCCACTACCACGGGAATGACTGAGGCCCTCATTACACAGTATAACCACACAAATTGCAAAATACTTCAACATAAAAACAGACCATACGCAAAAGCATATAACAAATGGCCCGGGATCAATAATCAACCAGTCGAAAAACTGTGACGTTATGTTCTTGAAAGGCAATCAGAGTTAGATAGTATATTTTAATGTCTTAACTCCACCTAACTATTATGGGAATAGCAACAACTGTCCTGCCAGGTATGTAGGGCAGACTGGCAGTGTGTTATCATCAGGTTCTGAAAACACTAAAGTATGAGTAATTCTTAGTTTACCTTAAGTAAACATTTTTGCCATTTCAATCACACCATAACATTTTTTGAACCATTTATTTTTTATTTTTATTCCTACGTCAAGTTACGTAGGACAAAATTGAGGAGCAAATCTCCAAGGTCATGGAATGTGTCAGTACATGAAATTACAACTTAAAAAGTAATAACAGATAAAAATAAATGTTCATGAACCTGAAAAAAGTCAGTCCATAAGTTTAAGTAAACGCTATCAGCAATACAATAAGTATCAGCTTAATGTATAGCTCATAATTTAGAAGTCGTACACGGAGAGGTAATGATGCTGACCATAAACATTCTGGAAGAGACTGATATTATGCGATCTAAAGCTTTACCGCAGCACACCCTTAATAATCAAGTATAGTTACGACATAACTAACTTTGGCTGCCTTTCAAGCACATAATATCATACATAGTTTTTCGGCTGCTTGGTGATTGATCCTGGGCTCTTTGTAGTATGTTATTGTATTTGGTCTATTTGGCATTATATATTTTTTTGTTGAAGTATTTTATAGTTTTTGTGGTTGTGCTGTATATCAGGGGTCTCTCACTCCTATGATATTTCGATACGCGTGCAAATGGTTTTATGTTTCCCCACTCCTCCTTTACAAACATCAGCACGTTGACTAGCAGTGTGGCCCTACAAGGCGAGACAGTTAGGAAGATTCTGTCCGCCGCTTCCTGGTACGAAGTGAGTTTTCTTATCAATCGGAGTTACTAGGTGGGACTTTTTACCTTTCTTTGATTTCTTATTTTGTTCTTTTCGTTGTAGGTTAACGCGCATTTAACATAATTATTCAACTGGCCACGCTGGGTAGCCACGTGGTCACGGGCACCTAGCCACGGTTCGCGCGGCTTCCCACGTCGGTGGTTCGAGTCCTCCCTCGGGCATGGGTGTATATGTTTCCTTAGTGTAAGTTTAAATTAGATGAAGCGGCGTGTAAGCCTAGGGACCGATCACCTCAGCCCAATAGGAACTTACCACAAAAGAGAAAATAATTATTCAACTGATGACTCTGATCTATGACACCCTGCTTGTTGCGGGTAACAGTATTTTATTTTGAGATGATTGACCCTCCTCCTTCTGGGATTAGTGGTTTACTGACGTGTGAGTATTTCACATTGTTTGTCATAGAGCTTACATTATTAGTATAGGCATTCCGTCTGTTTTATCATAATGTCGACCGTATGCTTCCTGTCTTGTAGATGTACACCTGAAGACGTGATCTGATATCACGAAACCGTGCATGTTCCTGTGATTATTAAAAATTAAAGATAATATACAGATCTACACTGGAGCGCTAGAGAAATTAGTATAGGCATGCTTATTCAAATACAGGCAGAATACGACGGTGCGCTCGGCAAAGCCTATAGAAGACGACAAGCGTCTGGCGCAGTTGTCAGATCCATTACTGCTGCTACAATGGCATGTTATCAAGATTTAAGTGAGTTTGAACCTGGTGTTACATCCGGCTCACGAACGATGGGACACAGCATCTCCGAGATAGCGATGAAGTGAGGACTTTCCTGTACGACCATTTCACGAGTGTACGGTGAATATCAATATTCTTGTAAAACATCAAATCCCCGACATCGCTGTGGCCGGAAAAAGATCCTGCAAGAACGGGACCATCGACGACTGAAGCGAATCGTTCAACGTCACAGAAGTGCAACCCTTCCGCAAATTGCTTCACATTTCGATGATGGTCCATCAATAAGTGTGTGCGCAAATCATTCAACGAAACATCATTGATATGAGCCTTCGGAGGCGAAAGCTCACTCGTGAACCCTTGCTGACTGCACGACACGAAGCTTTACGCCTCACCTGGGTCCGTCAACACCAACACTGGACTGTTGATGACTGGAAACTTGTTGTCTGGTTGGAAGAATGTCGTTTCAAATTGTATCGAGCGGATGGACATGTACGGGTATGGAGACAACATCATGAATCCATGGACCCTGCATGTCAGCAGGTTGACGCTCTGTAATTGTGTTGGGCGTGTGCATTTGCAGCTATATAGGATCTCTGCAATGTGACTCCCCACAGATCCAGAATTGCTATGGAGTGGCTCCAGGAACACTTCTGATTTTCAACATTTCCGCTGGAATGTATTTCAACGTGCTGTGCAGAAAAGATCTGCATCCACTCGTACTCTAACGGATTTATGGACAGCGCTGCAGGATTAATGGTGTAAACTCCCTCCAGCACTACGTCAGATATTAGTCGAGTTCATGCCACGTAGTGTTGATGCTCTTCTACATGCTAGCGGGGGGTCCTCCACGATATTAGACAGGTGTACCAGTTTCTTTGGCTCTTTAGTGTATGTGGTTCTGTAGAAATACTCATGTTCAGAAAAAAAACAGAACACCTTGAACGACTAGAGATATGACGACATATTCACACGACATGTGCATTAGTATGTTCTGCAGAAATGATTTAATTTGAACCATGTCGTCCCGCGGGTACAAATTCAACATCGGTATCGCGGCGCAACACCACCTACCGGTAACACGATAGATCATGAGGATCTGCGAAGGAACGTTCTAAGTGTTTTACACTCCTGGATATTGAAATAAGAACACCGTGAATTCATTGTCCCACGAAGGGGAAACTTTATTGACACATTCCTGGGGTCAGATACATCACATGATCACACTGACAGAACCACAGGCACATACACAGGCAACAGAGCATGCACAATGTCGGCACTAGTACAGTGTATATCCACCTTTCGCAGCAATGCAGGCTGCTATTCTCCCATGGAGACGATCGTAGAGATGCTGGATGTAGTTCTGTGGAACGGCTTGCCATGCCATTTCCACCTGACGCCTCAGTTGGACCAGCGTTCGTGCTGGACGTGCAGACCGCGTGAGACGACGCTTCATCCAGTCCCAAACATGCTCAATGGGGGACAGATCCGGAGATCTTGCTGGCCAGGGTAGTTGACTTACACCTTCTAGAGCACGTTGGGTGGCACGGGATACATGCGGACGTGCATTGTCCTGTTGGAACAGCAAGTTCCCTTGCCGGTCTAGGAATGGTAGAACGATGGGTTCGATGATGGTTTGGATGTACCGTGCACTATTCAGTGTCCCCTCGACGATCACCAGTGGTGTACGGCCAGTGTAGGAGATCGCTCCCCACACCATGATGCCGGGTGTTGGCCCTGTGTGCCTCGGTCGTATGCAGTCCTGATTGTGGCGCTCACCTGCACGGCGCCAAACACGCATACGACCATCATTGGCACCAAGGCAGAAGCGACTCTCATCGCTGAAGACGACACGTCTCCATTCGTCCCTCCATTCACGCCTGTCGCGACACCACTGGAGGCGGGCTGCACGATGTTGGGGCGTGAGCGGAAGACGGCCTAACGGTGTGCGGGACTGTAGCCCAGCTTCATGGAGACGGTTGCGAATGGTCCTCGCCGATACCCCAGGAGCAACAGTGTCCCTAATTTGCTGGGAAGTGGCGGTGCGGTCCCCTACGGCACTGCGTAGGATCCTACGGTCTTGGCGTGCATCCGTGCGTCGCTGCGGTCCGGTCCCAGGTCGACGGGCACGTGCACCTTCCGCCGACCACTGGCGACAACATCGATGTACTGTGGAGACCTCACGCCCCACGTGTTGAGCAATTCGGCGGTACGTCCACCCGGCCTCCCGCATGCCCACTATACGCCCTCGCTTAAAGTCCGTCAACTGCACATACGGTTCACGTCCACGCTGTCGCGGCATGCTACCAGTGTTAAAGACTGCGATGGAGCTCCGTATGCCACGGCAAACTGGCTGACACTGACGGCGGCGGTGCACAAATGCTGCGCAGCTAGCGCCATTCGGCGGCCAACACCGTGGTTCCTGGTGTGTCCGCTGTGCCGTGCGTGTGATCATTCCTTGTACAGCCCTCTCGCAGTGTCCGGAGCAAGTATGGTGGGTCTGACACACCGGTGTCAATGTGTTCTTTTTTCCATTTCCAGGAGTGTATCTTACAAACATGTAATTCCGTCGAGTATAACAGAAAACACAACCATGATACGGAAGCATTGCACCTGAGGAACATAAGGCAAAGGTTAATGTGAGACTAGAGTGCATACAGTCGTGTGACAGAATAGAATAAATGGCAGTGGTACTTTCATGGTACATAGCTGTGCGCGTCTGAAACTGACTCATAACATGAAAACTGTTCAAAATTTATGAGTCGAAGGATAGTTGGATAGCGTGCATAATGAACTATTAATAGCAGAGTGAATGTTACGGGAGCAGGAGCACGAGATAAACAAAGGGACTAAAATTATGATGGGTGTGGTATAAGACAGATTTAAGTTAAATGAAATAATCTTTATATTTATTTAAATGGTTCAAATGGCTCTAAGCACTATGAGACTTAACATCTGAGGTCATCAGTACCCTAGACGTAGAACTACTTAAACCTAACTAACCTAAAGCCACCACACACATCCATGCCAGGCAGGATTCGAACCTGCGACCGTAGTAGCAGCACGGGTACGGACTGAGGCGCCTAGAACCGCTCGGCCACAGTGGCTGGCTATATTTATTTAGCCTTCTACGATGATTCCAGTAATTAAGATATATGGTGCCCATAGACTGGGCACTATTCACATGTAGCTTTAGTCGTCGCATCGTTTAGTGGAATATTCATGTTTTAAGACGCATTTTCTCAAAGAGAAACAACCGTATCAATATTAAGAGCTCTGTCGGCAAAACACTGCTAAGCAAAGAATGGATAAAATGGAAGGATGGAAGGTTTAAAGAAATGTTTAGGAGGTCTGTACACGGCAGTATTACACATAAAGAGAAATTAAGTTAAGGTGAAGTATGTGATATTATACTTTCAGAAGACAACACTATGGGAATTGTGGGTTCGCTTTGATGCAAAATACTTTTGTTATTTATTTTTTTATTCCCCAAAATAGTTTCTGCAACAAATATCGCCATCATCGGTGGGTTCTTTAAATCTAAAACATGTAGAAAATAGCATAGCTATAAAACACCGTAAAACATTATTACATGTGTACTGTTTGTTTTTCAATATTGTCTTCTGTGAATACTTTCATAATACCCTATTTTATTATACTGCAGATGATATGATGCATGCCGAGAAAAACACAGAAAATTGCCGCAGACACGAAAACAATCTTAAAACCATGTTGTAATGTATAACAAATAAGTTATTATGAAAGAATTCTCAGGAAACAATATTTAAAAAACAAACGGTGCACATATGATTTATGGTGTTTTGTAACTATGGTGTTTTCTGCATGTTTCAGATTTAAAGAACCTGATGATGATGGCGATATTTTTCACTGAAACTAGTTGGGAAATAAATAAAAAAATAGCAAAAGTGTTTTGCATCAAGGCAGACTCACAATTTCATATTTTTGTGTGTGTGTGCAAACACGCACCAAGTGGAAGAGTTCCAAGATAAAAAAAATTAGTACTGCCAGAACAATCTGACAGTCGCTGAAGGACCTAAGTTGGAGTAGACGATACTTCTGCAGAATTTCTATTTCTAGGAGAACCAACTATGATGAAACTTTTTCAGCTTGTGTGCAGGGTATATAAAGAGAGGGGAACACTCTCCAGCTTTAAGAAAAATGTAACAGTCCCTAATCCAAGAAAACTCTGTGCTGACATCTGTGAACGTATTATCGAACTAACATTGTAGTAAGCGATGACACGAATTACTTATTGCACAATAGACAGACAGATAGTGGACGCCCACAAGGAATATCAGTTTTACATCCGGAGAAACGCGAGAGAACACGGATAAATACTGACCGTACGACTTGTCTTTGAAGATAGATTTAAAAGAGAAAACCCACATGAAAAGAATTTGTAGAGTTAGTGACAGAGTTCCACAATGTTAGCTGGAATACAGTCTTTCCAATTCTGATGGCGCCAGAGATAAAATACGTGGAACGGAAGGTTATATGGACTGAAGGTTCTGCCATAGATTTTCTTTTTCCTTTTTCGCTTCAGAGCTCCTTCATTCTTTGTACAAGCTACACACCTAATCGTCAGCATTTTTCTACAGAACTACATTTCAAAAGCTTTTATGCTCTCTGTATCTCTACCGGCAATCGCCCACTTGCTCTTCCACGTAAGGCTTCACTCATTGCAAATGATTTTTACGAAAGTCTTCTGTTATTAAAATTTACTTTCAATATTAAAGATTTCTTTGGTTCAGAAACGCCTTTCTTCCTATTTTCTGTACTTCACTTTTTGTTAGTTATTTTGCAGCGAAAATGGCAAAACCCACCTACTGACTTGCGTGTCTCATTTCTTAGTACTTCAACAACATCTGATACAGTTGATCTACATTCCATTACCATTCGTTAAATTTGCTTGATATTCTTCCTATAATCTCTCCTCAAAATACCAGACGTACAATTAAACTGAATTTGCGAGTCTTTTGCCATCTCCGTCAGAATTAAAATGCCAAGCATAAATCTTTGACTTTCTATTCCGTATCCATAAGCTATAATTCCCTTCCAAATTTGTCTCTGGTTTCTTTAGGGCATTTTATCGGAGTATTGCGAGCACATTGGTGTTTCGACCGATGGATCCAAGCAAATGGACAATATCTGATGTCCTGTTACCTTACCACTTTTATCAATAAACTCAGGCTACATAGTCAACTCTCGGTGTACTTAACGGAGTTATGGACGGTCAAGAAGAGACGGCAGTTATGAGTTGAAGCACATAAAAGGGTAGCTGGCAACGGCCGTGCCGAGATGGGTGCATTGGTTCCCGTCATATCACCGAAGTTAAGTACGGTCGGATGGGGCCAGTACTTGGATGGGCGACGGTCCACAGAGGCTGTGTGCTGTCGAGGACAGGAGGGGCAATGGCGCACTATTCCCGATGACCAGTCTTTGTGCCATTGACGTGAATTAAATTACGAACCTCTCCCCAGCGTTACATGAAGCGAGGGCAAGTGACACTGTTGATGGTGATCCGGTGTGGCCGTTAAAAAAATGGTTCAAATGGCTCTGAGCACCATGGGACTTAACTGCTGTGGTTATCAGTCCCCTAGAACTTAGAACTACTTAAACCTAACTAACCTAAGGACATCACACACATCCATGCCCGAGGCAAGATTCGAACCTGCGACCGTAGCAGTCGCACGGTTCCGGACTGCGCGCCTAGAACCGCGAGACCACCGCGGCCGGCGTGGCCGTTAAGCTCGCTGGCCTTCTTGACGTTATTCGAGAGGAATAAGTTCTCTGATGGCACTGGCTTTCACCCTCTCACTTCACTCGTCATCTCCAATGCGAACACGACGCTACATTACATACACACATGTTTCGGTCATTTAACTTAAAAAATACACTTACCCACCAAAGTTTCGCGAAAGTGAGTTGCCTGCGGGCACGAAGGATAGGAAAATTCTTTTTAATAATGCGGCTAACCTGCCTTAGAGGTCTCCCAGCCATTCATGCCACACGACTTTACGTTACTTTTACTAAAGCGAAGCTGTATGTGAGAGAAGAGTGTTACAGGTTTCTCGTCATTCCCTCCATGTACACCGAGCATGCCATAAGTGATAGAAGGATGGATTCAAATTTTCTGGGCGCTAAACAGCGTAGTAATCAGCTCCATTTCTGAGTGCCGTGGAACTGGTGTATGAATAGTTACTGTTCTTAAAACGAAAATGTAACTAAAGTCACAGTAATAAAAATTCAATCTCCTGTATATCTCTTCATACAGTTGCCATACGTCCCCTCGATTCCCAAGTGCCAGGGGACTCAGTAAAAGGCCACATCCACTTCTGCAGGGGGTGAATAGTATCCTGAACTATTTAAACAATCCTATCGTCTGGGAACATTTGCTGAATAGCCTGCAGAGCACTAAGAGGGGCACGCAGATCAGAAACTTTACGCCGCCAAGATGTGTCACGTGCTCCAGTGCCTTCTTCACCGCCTTCTGTGATCCACGACGTCTCTCTTGTAGCGTCTGCCACTGTAATTTGTGGGGCATCTCTGTAACGCTGTCTTACAGACCAAACGACCGCGTGACGAAACAAGCAGCCTTCGTTATAACTTCTCTATCTTTTCTATCAGTGCTGCCTGGTAAGGTTCCCACACGGATGAACAACATTACAATCAGACGGCTGGATGATTGCAGAATTAATGGAATGAACCAGCCGCCCAAAAATGTATTAAAATATTCTTCCATTTATACTAGGCAGGAGTCCTACGCAACACAAAAGTCTACGTTATCTTGCTATTGTTTCGTCATTGCCTAAAATAGAGGCCACGTCTCTCAGTGGACCAAAGGCATCCATCCTATCAGCATAAAAGGTTCAAGACGTCGAACCATCGTGCACCATGAGTGGAACGCCGAAAACACTGCGAAAGTCGAAGAGATAAACATGCATCACTGGACAGTGTCCGGTACGAAGGCGAGTGAGGACCATTGCATCACTTCTTGAAGTTCGAAGGGAAGTGCGTCATGGTCATGGTCGAATACATGGTTTCGCCGACCGTAATTTATTGTTGGCCATTTCCAGCCACTGTGCTTTCCACTCAGCCAACACTTTCTTCGTCACCCACTAGAAGATAGACCGTAGGGGGAACTATGGCATGTTCCCGGCAGGCCGGCCGTGATGGCCGAGCGGTTCTAGGCGCTACAGTCTGGAACCGCGCGACCGCTACGGTCACAGGTTCGAATCCTGCCTCGGGCATGGATGTGTGTGATGTCCTTAGGTTAGTTAGGTTTAAGTAGTTCTTAGTTCTAGGGGACTGATGACCTCAGAAGTTAAGTCCCATAGTGCTCAGAGCCATTTTTGTTACTGGCAGGTTGCTTTCGCTGCTGTGTCAGCTTCCTCATTCCCCTCGTTTCCCAAGTGCTCGGGGACTCAGTAGAAGGCCACGTCCACTTCTGCAGGGGGTGAATCGTATCCTGAACTATTTAAACTACCCTATCGTCTGGGAAAATTTGCTGAATAGCCTGCAGAGCACTAAGAGGGGCACGCAGATCAGAAACTTTACGCCGCCAAGATGTGTCACGTGCTCCAGTGCCTTCTTGATCGCCCATACCTCTGCACAGTACACGTAAATGTGTCTTGGTAGCTCTATTTTAATGATAATATGTGGCAAGATAAGGTAAACACGACATTCTCCCCTTGCTTTGCTCCATGTGTAAAAAATCACCATGTGCTAAATACTCCTACAAAATGCCGTAAATCAAACCAAAGATAAATCCAGAAATGAAATTAGAGTTCAGGTATAAGGAATAAGAAGTTTAAGGTTTTCCAGGGCACTGTAATTCCGACAGAGATGGCAGAGGACTTGCAAAGTCAGTTTTATAGTATGTCTGGTCTCTTGAAAAATTACAAAATGAAACTAAACCGCATTTACGCAGGGGTAATGGAATATAGTGTAATTAAATGAGGTAATGCTGATAGATTAGGAAATGAGACACTAACATCAGCAACTGAGCTTTGCTATTTCGGAAGCTTAATAACTAACAATGGTTCAAATGGCTCTGAGCACTATGGGACTCAACTGCTGTGGTCATCAGTCCCCTAGAACTTAGAACTACTTAAACCTAACTAACCTAATGACATCACACACATCCATGCCCGAGGCAGGATTCGAACCTGCGACCGTAGCAGTCGCACGGTTCCGGACTGCGTAATAACTAACGACAGGCGAAATACAGAAGACATAAAATGCAGAATGGCAACAGGAAAAAAACTTTTCTGAACAAGAGCAGTTTATTAACACTGAATGTGAAATTTAATGACGGCAGGACTTTTCTAAAAGTATTTGTACTAAGCGAACCCTGTACGGAAGAGAAACGTGTACGATCGAAAGTAGGGATGTGGAGAGCATATAAAATTTTGAAATGTGGTGCTACAGAAGAATGCTGAAGAGCAAATACGCAGATCATATAACAAATGAAGAAGCTGTGAATCGAATATGGCAGAAAAGAAGTCTGAGGCAGAAGCTGACTAAGAGGAGGAATCGGCTGTTAGGACACATCCTGAGGTATCTACCTGCTACTCTACATCAATACTCTGCAAGACACCTGACAGTGGGCGGTGAGGAGTAGTTCGGGTACCACTAACTGATCGGCCCTTCTCTGTTCCGCTCACGAATGGTGCGTGGGAAGAATTATTGTTGGTAAGCCTGTGGATTACCTCAAATTTCTGGAATATTCTGTCATATTTTTGCGAGGTGTGTGTGTGTGGGAGGAAGTAATATGTTGGCTGCATCTTTCCGGAAAATACTCTCTCGAAATTTCAATGGTGAACTTCTCTGTGATGCACGACGTCTCTCTTGTAGCGTCTGCCGCTGGAGTTTGTGGGGCATTTCCGTAACGCTGTCTTACCGACCAAACGACCGCATGACGAAACACGCCACTCTTCTTTGTAAATTCTCTATCTTTTTCTATCAATGCTGCCTGGTAAGGATCCCACACTGATGAACAACACTGAGGAATCGGTCGAACAAGCACCTTGTAAGCCATTTCTTTCGTTTACGCGTTACATTTCCTTAAGATTCTTCCTATTAATCCGTCTGGCATCTGCTTTTCATACTATTAGTTTTCTGTCGTCATTGCACTTAAGGTCGATCTGGATAGTTACTCCTAGATATTTTACGGCAGACACTGTTTCCAGTAGTTTCTCATTGAGAGTATAGTCGTATACGAGTGGGTTTCATTTCCTGTGTCCTAAGTGCGAAGTGTTTCCATTTCCTATGTATGCGTAATATGTTACATTTATTTGCGTTCAGGGTCACCTGCCAGAGTCTGCACCATTTATCAATCCTCCGCACGTCATCTGCAAATCGACACCGTCCTCTGGCGATGCTACTTTGTTATGGACAGCTGCAGCATCTGCGAACAGCTTTGAAGAGCTTCCGTCGCATTCTAGTATGTAAAGTATATACATTGTAAGCAATAACGATCCTACCACTCTTCCTTGGGTACTGCTAAAATTACCTTAACATAAGTCGATTTTGTTCCGTTAATAGCGACGTAGTGAGATCTATCTGGACGAAAGTCTTGAATGCAGTGGCAACGCTGGTCCGATACTAGATAAGTTCGTACGTTTCTTACTAAACGGGAGTACGGCACGACGTCAAATGCTTTCCTGAAGTCATGGAACACAGCACCAATCTGAGCGCTATGGAGCTCATGGAAGAACACAGCGAACTGAGTTTTGCAAAGATCTCTGTTTGCGGAGTCCATTTCCATTTGTACTAATGAGATTTTTCTTAGCCGAAAACATCATAATTCTGGAGCTTAAAACTTGTTCCATAATTTTACAGCAGACTGGAGTCAACGATACCGGCCTATAATTGTGGGCATCTGCCCCACTGTCCTTCTCCGAAACGGAAGTGATATGCACTTTTCTCCAGTCGCTAGGTACCCTTCTTTCCTCCAGTCAACTACGAGATACTGCAGCTGGAAGAGGAGCAAGTTCTTTCGCATAAGCTTTGTAGAAACTTATAGGTGTTTCATCTGGCCTTGATACCTTTCCAGTACTAAGAGATTGTAGTTGCTTTGCTGTTCCGCAGTCCGTTAATACCTGCAGTTTCTATGTTCGTACGATGATTAAGAGGAGGGACCGTATTGCGATTTTCTTGATGGTTCTAAGCACTATGGGGCTTAACATCGGAAGTCACCAGTTCCCAGGACTTAGAACTACTTAAACCTAACTAACCTAAGGACATAAGGCAGGATTCGAACATGCGACCGTAGCAGCAGCGCGGTTCCGGACTGAAATGCCTAGAACCGCTCGGCCACAGTGGCCGGCTGATTTTCTTGATTCTGCGTATCAATAATTAAATAAGTTCTGGAACTTTTTCCAAAGTCGGTACGCTTAGCGTTACCACACAGTCCATGTTGAGGTGTCCCAAACAATGTGTATTGCCTTCTCCATACCAGTGTAACACAGCGGCTGCACCTCGGTGGTAGCTTTTCTTAACGACGGCCACGACTGGAAGACAGCGAGGCAGCAGGCAGGCGTGGCAGCTCGTCGCTGTGGAGACGTCTGGCTAGACGTTTCGTGCGGCGTCTTGACGTCGCCGACGGAGGCTGAGCCTGCGTTTGTCTCCAGGAGACGTGGCGTGGGGCGGTAACGTGCCTAATTACTCACGGCTCGCAGGCGACGGCGCGCCGGTCCCGGAAATTACCACCTCCTAGGCACCCCTCCCCTTGCTGCCGCTCACCCGGCTCACGTCGCGACTGTGGAAATGCAACTGCAGACCCGTGCGGAATTTGCTGCCGCCAGGCAATGTATGACACCTATAGGGGGGCAGCAACGTAGCAGAAGAAATATACTAAGGTAACTGCGAACTGCATTATGGAATGTGAAAACAAAATATGTCTCATACGCAAAAAACTTATTCATAAACTACAGACACAATGTTAGGGATATAAGTGCAGATATCTCTGTTTATGACTGAGGAAGTGTACTGAACAACTTTACATCAGTCCTTAGTTCATTTGGAGACTAATAATTAAAGGTATGAAGAGTAGTATATTTTAGGTCGGTTAATACTTCCAAGTACGTGTGGCATAACCAAGCTATTACTGTGTATTTTCCTGTGGGTAGCAGGTGAGGTACTTGGGAGTGGAAGTATGAACACAATACAGAGAGCCCATACTGACAGTTGTAGTACACTACTGAGAGGTGTGGTCCACTACTGACAGTTGTAGTCCACTGTTACAACCGTGCAGAAAACATCAAGTAGTAAATTACATGGTGCTTTTGTTAAAAGAACGCTAAACAGAGAGAAAAAATAACTAACACAGTCAAGAGAGTACATATTAAAGTACCAGTGATCACAATATTGTATGTACTCCACTAATACCACATATATGTATTGTACTGTATTGTATGTTAACCGGGGACCTAGAAACGACGGAGAGGCTCCGTCCCCGCCGCAACCGCAGTGGTCCACAACCCCACGACGACTACCGCAGTCCACTTCACCCCTCCGCCGCCCCACACCGAACCAATGGTTATTGTGCGGTTCGGCGCCCGGTGGACCCCCCAGGGAACGTCTCACACTAGACGAGTGTAACCCCTATGTTTGCGTGGTAGAGTAATGGTGGTGTACGCGTACGTGGAGAACTTGTTTGTGCAGCAATCGCCGACATAGTGTAACTGAGGCGGAATAAGGGGAACCATCCCGCATTCGCCAAGGCAGATGGAAAACCGCCTAAAAACCATCCACAGATTGACTGGTTCACCGGACCTCGAGACAAATCCGCCGGGCGGATTCGTGCTGGGGACCAGGAGCTCCTTCCCGACCGGAAAACTGTGCGTTAGACCGCACGGCCAACCCGGCAGGCCACATATATGTAACACGAAACAGCTAGTGCCGTATTCTTATGAATTCGGATTCGGTGGATATAGTGTTCGTTTATATAAAGTGATATTGTTTGAGAAATTCGAGTGGCATAAGTGGAAAGAGTGCAGTTACATACGGAAACGAATTGTTGAAGGCAGGCCTGTAACAATTGATGGTAAAAATAGTCGGGGTTTGACGACATTTCATGGTGGATATGATATGTCTGCGTCAAACGAAATGTATGTTGCAGATGAGGCGTTAATAAGCCGTTTGCCTACTGAGTTTGCTCATTGTCATATTCGGTACCACATTTCATTTAACACAGAGGGGCTAATTCCATGTCATTTGAACGCAGAGCTCAATGAAGCCCCCTCAGATTTCTTTGAGATTTGATACATCCAATGATCCGGATAAGAGATGTAAAACTAGCGATTTGTGGAGGTATATGACCATTGTGAAGAAAGTTACAAGTCTGCCACAAAATAAATGATTATAGTTCATCTATAGCTCGTTTCATGGGTGTGCCTTGTTCAGTCAACCGGCAATGTACATATGCTGTGAAGTAGTATTTAGCAGTAATTCGTAAAAATTTGATTTCAAGTCAAAATGGTACTGCTCCAATTCATTTAAAGGAGGAGCTCATCCAAGAGTATAGAATAATTTGAGGAATTTTCTGCAATGGATGGTAAAGAACTGTCCCGATATAATGCTAAGGGGAAAAAGTTTACAGTAAATGCAGAAAGCAAATATCACAGAATCCTTCAACCCCTGCACGTGTTGCCTCAGCTGTACTAGGTACTTCGAAAGGTGTTGTTAAGTGAAGACGAAATAGGATTGGATGTTGTACTGGATTTCTTAAATATTAGCCTTCTGCTTTTAGATGAATTTCGTTTAAAGAAAAAGAGGTCTTGGCATGAGGGAAACTACCTAAAGCAAAAGTTGAAAAAGGTATATCAGTGTTGAATCATATTCATGTGGTACGACTGGAAAAAGAGCGTGAGCACAAATGAGAAAGAGAAATCATAACCCAGCTGAAAGAAGTTTCACAGTACAGAACGTATGTGTGACAAATACAAATTTTGACAGTACTTCCAGAGAACTGGAGGATAAGGAAACCATGAAAGAATTCTCCTCGTCAGATTACGTGAACGAAGAGCAAAAGAGATAGTAGCAGATCATGCTGTATTAGTGACATCATATCCAAAGCCAGGTAAGAAATGTTGTGAAAAAATCCTTCAACGTGACCATGATCTATATTGTGACCATAATGTGAGCTGTGTGATGCTCTGAAGACAGATTGTGTGTCTGTGAAATGAAAATGAATTAGAGTAGATAAGAAGGAGCAGCTACGGTTGCAAAAACTGAAGGAACTGTATGCATATTTCAAAGATACAAGCATCAATGTAAGTGCAGGATTCTCAAAATTTTGTGAGATACGGCCGAAGCACTGTTCTTGCCTGTGACAATGGGACCCATACTGTTTATTTGCATGTCTCACACCAGAACTTACGGTTGAAGGGTAAAGTGAAAGAACTAACTGTGTGTGAAGAACACACATTGCCGTCATAAAAGCACTGTGTAGCATTTGTTACATACAACACTGCACTTAGGTTTGACGAGACTGAGTGATTATCTGTTTGAACTGTTTGGTAGAAAGTGCATTGACACAATTACATAAAAGAGTTGGTTAACTACAGACAGGAAGTTGTGGAGACTATAACAAAATCAACAGACTCTTCCATTATATTGTTTGCAGACAGTTTACAACAGCTCCTACTACTCATGTATCTCCAAGTAGCAGTCGCAGATTTTAAAAATCACTAAAGAACAACTCAAAGTCAATGAGTATGTTGGGTATTTTCTAGAGAATTACCTATTCACCAATAAGGATGAAGTACAGGATTTAACTCTTCTAATCCGCTGTTTAGAATTCACGTATTTGTAGCTTACTTGAAAGACGCAAATTCTAATGCTGTGGAAGTAGCTGTCTTCAGTATAATACAGTGTGCACGTAATCCTTCCAGAGCAATTTCATCAAGTTCTTAAAATGTCACTTTCCAGCTCCAAAGCTCATTGAACAGTTTTTGAATGAATGTACTGTCCAATACAAAAACAGAAAGAATTTCATGCCTCTGTCCCACCGTAGGAAGATACTTAACAGCATTTTTTTTTTGCTACATCACATGGTAAAGGATCTTGTAATGAGGTTGCAGAGGCTGTAAACAGATTCGTCACACTTTCCAGCCTCAGGTAACTTCACCAAAACCTTATTTTGACACCATAATAGTTTTTTCAGTCGGGCAAAGAAAATGTTTCTTCATATGTTTTCGACTATACATGGTTGCCGCGTGATATAAAGACGTGACCAAGCTGAAAGCAATATTTCACGACTACAGGTGCTATTCTAGGTGCCCATATGCTCCATTTTGTAATATCTGTTAACAAAGGGATAAAAGAACAGACGTATTCTGCTTGTTAATGAGCATAGAAGAGTCAGTGATTGCTAAATGAAAAGAAATAATGTTAACAGACAAACATGGATTTGTTGCCTCTTTCTACAACAGTCCTTGGTGGGTTGCATATGTCTTTGAAAATAACGAAGAAACAGATGACCTGGAGACCAGCTCCTTCCATCCACACGGACCATTCCCATCATTTCCGTTTTCTGCCATACTAGATACTTATGCTATCAGAAGATGTTACATTCCCACAAGACCAGATCTAGTGGCAACATATGGAAGGAACTGCTTCCTCCCTTCATCAAATCTGGTGAACATCAATGATTTAATTGCAGATTTTTAAAGCAAGATATAGCCCTTTTTTATTGTATTTTCACTGAAACAACACAGTAAAGGTTTCACAGAAAGTGGGTCATAATACAAATGAAATAATATACACCATATTTTCGTACAAAATTTTTTTTAAAAACGTGCGTTTCATATCCATATGCTCCTTTGCATTTTGATAGTGCACTGATACTGACAAAAGAAACTTTTTGGCAGGATGATTTTAGTGTGCCATCTTGATCGGCCTATTTTATTTATAATAGCATATCGGAGCAATACAAAATATTTTTTTCAAAAAAATTGAAGGCAGGGTTTTTAAGATATTCCAGGTCAAATGTTAAGGTCAATAACTGTGAAAATTCATAGAAAACTGTCTTGTTGCATGTCGATGTGAAGCAATACCTATTAGATTTTCAATTATAAAAGTTTCATTAGTGTATCTCGATTAGCAAAATAATTATAGTCATTTATGTTGAGAGAGACACATGTAAATTTCAAGTAATTTCGTAACTTTCTTCATCACTGTCAGATACCTTTGCAAATTGGTAGTTTTTAATCTCTTACCTGTATCACTGAATGCACTAAACTAACATGACATTACCCAAAAGCTATGGATACGCTGATGGAGAAGAAGGAAGAATCGATCATGGGTACTGCGTCTTGGGCTCAGGAAAAGACTGTGACATTGCCGGTAGCTAGAAGGAAGACATTCTATAGGAAGCACGTGGTGTCATCTATACCTCGTTTCGGTTTCATTGCCCGTTGGATTACTAAGTTTACCGGTACTTTTAACGATACATTTAATTATGGGGACAAGGAATAATTTGATACGATAGCTAACAACTTTCCAGCATTTTCATATCATAAACTAAATGACGAGATACAATTTTTAAAAATATCTATGACAATTTAATTATCAACAGATTTGAAGTATATATTTGTAGAACACATTTGTGTATCGAAAGAATAGCTAATGACAATGAGGCTCAAAAGACATTTTTTGAGGAGCTGGGTTCTATTGACAAATTCAGAATTGCTTTTAGCAATAAATTGTGAGAATTTTCGTTGGAAGTATTTGATTCGACGGGTGCACATTTAACAGTAAAACCTTTACCTATTGATAATATGTTATGAGCCAAAGAAATCTGGTATGGCATTTAATGTAACTTACTCACCAGACGAACTGACCAAACTTAAACAAAAAGTGTGAAACATAAAATATATTGTTTCAGAGAAATAATTCGTTTCATTGTCCTCTACAGGGGCCAGGTTCAGAACCCAAAAAGGATGTTATAAATCATTTTGAAGTTAAATACCACGATTTTATGTTTACAACAAACGTGTACATGACATTTTATACACTAAAAGCTAAAGTAACTTTCTCAATAAATATGTTTCTATTCCAGTGCACGTCTGCGCTGGAGTTCTTTTATTCTAATTGGAGCCGGATCCCTTATTACTTCCCTGGTGACATATGGAGAGCCTTCCTTGCACCAGATGAAGAAAGGATGTAGGACATCGCACGTACATACTGCGGAAATAAAATAAACCCTGTCCATCTCAGAGCAGCCCTTGCAAATTTTGTCCTCAGTTATTTGTTGAATGTATTCCAATCTGTGTCTTCCTCTACAGTTTTTGTCTTGTACAGCTCCCTCTACTACCATGGAAGTCATTCCTTGATGTTTTAAAGATGTCCCATAATCCTGTCCCTTCTTTCCAGTGTTTCCCACGTATTCCTTTGCTCTCCAATTCTGTGCAGAACCTCCTCATTCCTTACCTTATCAGTTCAACTATTTTTCAACAATATTTTGTACCACCACATCTCAAATGGTTCGATCCTGTTCTGTCCCTGTTTCCCACAATCCATTTTTCACTAATGTACAATGCTGTGCTTCAAACGTACATTCTCAGAAATTTATTTCTCATATTAAGGCCTAAGTTTGACAGTAATAGACTTCTCTTGACCAGAAATGTCGTTTTAGTCAATGCTGATCTGCTTTTGATGTCTTCTTTGCTCTGTCCATCACTGGTTATTTTGCTGGCTACATAGTAGAATTCATTAACTTCTATTACTGTGTGACCATCAATCCTGATATTAAGTTTCTTGATGTTCTCATTTCTGCTGCTTCTCATTACTTTCGTCTTTCTTCGATTTACTATCACCCCTTGGTCTGTACTCGTAAGACTGTTAATCCCATTCAGCATATCATGTAATTCTTCTTCTCTTTCTCACAGGATAGCAATATCATCAGCGAATATTATGGTTGATATACTTTCATCTTGAATTTTAATTCCACTCCTGTACCAGTCTTCCATTTCCTTTATTGCTTCTTCGATGTACAGATTGAACAGTAAGGGCGAAAGACTATGTACTTGTATCACACAATTTCAATCCGAGCACTTCGTTCTTGATCATCGACTCTTATTATTTTGGCTGTTGCACATATTGTATATTACCTGTCTGTTCCTATACCTTGCTCCTCTTCTTCTCAGAATTTCGAACAATTTGCACTATTTTACATTGTCGAACTCTTTTTCCATGTCAACAGATCCTATGAACGTGTCCTTCCTTTATTCTTATTCTTGAACGTGTCTTTTCTTTTTTCTCAGAATTTCGGACAATTTGCACTATTTTACATCGTTGAGCTTTTTTTCCATGTCGACAGATCCTATGAACGTTTCTTTTCTTTATTCTTATTCTTCAACGTGTCTTTTCTTTATTCTTGCTTCCATTATTAACCGCAACGTCAGAAGTGCCTCTCTGGTGCCTTGATCTTTCCCCAACGCTAAACTGATAGTCATCTAACACATCCTCAGTTTCCTTCTTCGTTCTTCTGTATATTATTCTTGTCAGCAGCTTGGATGCATGAGCTTTTAAGCTGATTATGCAGCAATTCTCGCTCTTGTCAGCTCTTGCAGCCTTTAGAATTGTGTCGATGATATTTTTCCGAAAGTCAGATGGTACATCGCAATGCTTATGAATGCTCTACACCAACGTCAACAGCCGTCACGTTGCCACATCCTCTAACTATTTCAGAAATTTTAATGGAGTTTTACCTATCCCTTATGCCTTATTTCATCTTAAATACTCCAAAGCTCTTTTAAATTCTGATTCTAATACTAGATCCTTATCTCTTCTAAATCTACTCCTGTTTCTTCTTGTAGCACGCCAGACAAATCTTCCCATTCAGTGTACTTTTTACACTTATGCGCTCTCTCGTCTGCATTTAACAGTGGAATTCCTGCTGCACCATTAATGTTACCAACTTTGCTTTTAATTTAACCGAAGGTTGTTTTGAGTTTCCTGTATGCTGAGTCAGTCCCTCCGACAATCATTTCTGTTTCGTTTCATTCACATTTTTCCTGGAGCCATTTCATCTTAGCTTCCCTGCACTTCCTGTTTATTTCATTTCTTAGTGACTTGTATTTCTGTATTCCCAAATTTCCCCTGGAAATTTTTATTCTCCTTCTTCCATCGCCCAACTGAAGTATTTCTTCTGTTACCAACAGTTTCTTCGCAGTTACCTTCTTTGTACCTATGTTTTTGTTTCCGACTTCGGTGGTTGCCATTTTTATAGATGTCCATTCCTCTTCAACTGTAGTGCTACTGAGCAATGTCTCATTAATCTGTCTATAGCCTTAGAGAACTTCAAGCGTATATGGTCAGTCTGTAGTACTTCCGTATCCCACTTATGTGCATGTTGATTGCTCCTGACTAATCTCTTAAACTTTAGCCTACTCTTCATCATTACTACTTTATGATCGGAGTCTATATCTGCTCCTGGGTAAGCGTTACAACTCAGGATCTGATTTCGGAATCTCTTTATGACCATGATGTAACCTAATTGAAATTTTCCAATACTACATGGTCTTTTGAATGTATACCTCCTCGTCTTGTGATTCTAAAAAGGAGTATTCGCTATTACTATATGAAATTTGTTGTAGAACTCAATTAGTCTTTCTCCTCTCTCATTCCTTTTCTCAAGCCCATATACCCCTGTAACCCTTTCTTCGACTCCTTCCCCTACAACTGCATTCCAATCTCAGATTTTCATCTCCCTTTACGTACTGTATTACCCTATCAATATCCTCATATACTTTCTATATATCTTCAACTTCAGCTTACGACATCGGCATGTATACCTGAACTGTCGTTGTCGATGTTGGTTTGCTGTCGATCCTGATAAGAACAACCCTGTCACTGAACTGTTCAGAATAACACACATTCGTATTCATAAAGAATCATACTTCTGTTATACTATTTTAGGCTGCTGTTGATATTACCCTATGCTCATCTGACTAGAAATCCCTGTCTTCTTTCCATTACATTTCACTGTCCCCTAATAAATCTAAATTTAGCCTTTGAATTTCTCTTTTCAGATTTTATAGCTTCTCTATTACGTTGAAGCTTGTGAATTCCACGACCCGACTCGTAGAACGTTATCCTTACGGTGGTCATTCAGTCTTTTTTCTCGTGGTCACCACCCCCTTGGCAGTCCCGGAGATCAGAATGGGTGCCTTTTCCGGGATCTTTTGCCAATGGAGATATAATCATTACACTTTTTCAGTTACAGGCCACATGTTCTGTGGATACACTTTAAGTGTCTTTGATGAATTGGTTTCCATTGCCTTCAGCATTCCTAAGCTGTTATTGCTAATTGTCTCGTCTTTATGGGAAGTTTCCGACTCCAAGGACAAGAGAGAGCCCAGAACCATTGTTTAATCCCCCACCCTCTTTAACAAAGCCGTTGCAGAATGAGGGTGGAAGTCTTCGGTCGCTAATGCCGATTATGAATGAAAATTTGAGCGGTAGCGGGCTTCGAACCTTGGAGGGAGGTCTCTGTGATTATTTGTCAAAGGCGCTACCCATAGACCACCGCAATGGTCGTAGTATTAAAATTTCTGTAGTATAAAAAGTCCTCATGAGAGGCACAGCAAAGTGATCCTAGAAAATTCCCTCACAGGCTGTGACGCATCCAAGTCAGGGTAGAAAATATTTGATCTGGAAACTGAAAAACAGAATTCCACGCGTAAATGGGGGAAGACTTGTGTCACCACCATAAAGCACGTCTGACTGAGCTCCTGGGGCATAGTTTCGTTTTATTTTATTTTTCAGAATGGCGCATAGTAGCATAGTCGTGGTGTCCACGCACTTACGAAGGAAACTTTTGATATACTGGCCAAGGAAGAAATTCTACACGAATGTCATGAGAAAACTTTAAGAGCTCTAAATGGGTATACGTTGCACGTTCCACCGGCCTCAAATGAAGAGTGGAACGCACATATGTCACATATGCTAATGTATCTACTGAAAACCGCACCATCATCTGCTACGCCCGGGATGGAAGTCTACACAACTGTAGTGGGACAAATTCAGAAGCGACAGCTGCGTATACGAGGAAGGTCCCATCAACTTCAGAGTGAAGAGTGGGATATATGTAAGGTGATTCAGCTGCCCCTATCCATGGGTATTATGCAACCCACTACGCTTTCAAATACCATGCTCAAGACTTTCGTATTTTCTCGCTCGATATGCACGAACTAACAGTCCTATACAAAAATTCAGAGGATCTTTTTGTAGGAAGTATAATGTTGTTTAACTCTGTACTGGGATATGTTTTCGACAGAGGCCATAGTTATTGAATTACTGAAGAAAAATTTACAACTTTGACCTTCAAACACATTTTCCTTTATTAACTCAGCACCCATGGCCTCCAGCGAAAATTTGACTACATTAAATTTCCTCCAAAAGTGCCCTGTTCGTTTCTTCTGTAGGACTAACAGTTGTGTGTAGCGAGCGAGAGAACACGAAAACCTCAGACGTGATTGTAGTGTTGGCTCAAGAGCCAACACCGTGTCGCTACAGGAGGCCGAAATGCACGCGTCTCAATACACGCAGACCGGCGTGAGGTCTGGAACAGGACAATGTCTTGAGAATTGCAATAAAGTACGAAAATCTTGTAATACTTAACTTTAATCCATACTTGGTGTACATCGCTCTTGTACAGATATAATCTCCATTTTTATATACACTGGTAATGGCGCCTTGCTAGGTTGTAGCAAATGTAGCTGAAGGCTATGCTAACTATCGTCTCGGCAAATGAGAGCGTATTTGTCAGTGAACCATTGCTAGCTACGTCGGCTGTACAACTGGGGCGAGTGCTAGTACGTCTCTCTAGACCTGCCGTGTGGTGGCGCTCGGTCTGCAATTACTGACAGTGGCGACACGCGGGTCCGACGTATACTAATGGACCGCGGCCGATTTAAAAGGCTACCACCTAGCAAGTGTGGTGTCTGGCGGTGACACCACAGTGATTTTTGAAGGTGTTGCGGGTTGCATAAAACTTATCGGCAGGGGAAGTTGACTCACCTTATATAAAGGACTAATCACGTAAAACTTGCACCGTGAACATTTCGGAAATGGGAAGTGCTTTTCATGTGTGGTTTTCACAGAACGGTTGGTAGGCAAGGGTTCATCCTGTTAGCCAATGAACAGATTGTACTAATAGTTAGAAACTGTACTTTTTGTCCAAAAATTAGTTTTTTTTAAAAGGAACAGTGCCTGTTGACACAGAAAAACTAAAAGTTGGGAATATTACAATGTCAGTGTACTTTGTTGCAGTATTCTAGAGCGAGTCACTTACGAGATAACGTATTTTGAAAAGTTTCCACGCCCACACTTGCCTGTTCCATTCAACTTGCATTGTTGCTAGGTATGGTGGCGTTATGCTTCCTCACAGTGTGCTTGTGTGTTCCTCGAGTACACTGCGAATTGGTAGTCAGTTAGTGTGTGACAGTCCAAGCAGTAGGTCGTGAGTGGACGATGAGGTTTTCGAATGTAGAAAAAACCGACATGCTCATGGTGTATGGAGAGTGTAGGAGAAATGCAGTTCCTTCTTGTACGGTGAATGCAGCAAGATATCCCAATAGAAGTCAATTGTTGATCAAAGTCTCCAACAGGTTACGTGAAAGTGGTAGTGTGACACTTAGACAACGTAACAGAAGGAAATATGTGATGACTGAAGTGGGGGAAATTAATGTTCTTGCTGCAGTTGCAGCTGATGCGCACGTCAGCTCCCGTACAGCACATGAAGAAGTAGAATAAGTCAAGTAAGTGTCTTATGCGTATTTAAATGACACAGTTTCCATCACTATCACATTTCTCTCCATCAAGAACTGCATGGAAACGATTATGAGAATCGTGTTAACTTCTGTACATGGGCATTAAGATAGGAATCTCCAGACGTGTCATGAATCTTGATTGGTGATCTTCATCACATTTATCAATCATTGCCAGGTAAACCACCGAAACCTGAGCTATTGGTCTACTGACAATCCCTATTGGCTTTGTCAGGTGGAACGTCAGCGTCCATGGAGTGTAAACGTCTGGTGTGGAATAGTGAACCATCAGCTTATGGACCCAAGTTTCATAGAGGGAACACCGAACGTGCGCAACTATCTTGCATCAATGCTAGAAGACATTCGTCTGCACACTAGAAGTAAGCTGTGATACCTACGTGATGGCTGCCAGCCCGTAGTACAGGAAATACTGCAGCATGCCTTCACGATTTGTTTCCAAATTTGGGCTGAAGGCAGAGGACATGTACCTTGGCCGGCCTGTTCCCCGGGTTCAACCCCTGTAGAGTTTTTTTTTGTTTTTTTTTTTTGTTTTTTTTTTTGTGAAAACTGAAAGACACAATCTACAAGGACATACCAACTACAAGCTATGGTATGCAACGACGTATTACTGCAGCCTGCACGGACATCTCCGCTGAAATGCTCGCACTATTGTGGCAGTCGTTCCATACCAAACTGGGAGCGTGTATTGCCACTGCCGATGGTCATTTTGAACACAGGCTGTGATGGTCAGTTGTCTCATTAGTGGTTAGAATCCACATAGCTAGTGTACGCAGTTGTGTTGTCCTTAAGCGTGTGCTACTACAGTTATTGTATAAGCGTCGGCACGAGAACTTCCCAAAATGCGATATCTCGTCAACAACTCGCATTAGAACCCTCCAACAATTACCACTGACAATCTAATTTATAATACTTTCAGTTTTTTAATGCCAATAGGCATTTTGCATTTAAAAAGCGTATGTTTCCACAAAAATACACTTTGTTAGTATTATTACAATTTGTTTATGACGAATAGTACGAACCACTGACCACCAATCCATTCTGTGAAAGCCGCAATGTTGGCGTTGAAAGTTTTAGGTGACTCAGCATGTATGCAGTGGAGAGTGCTCTACCTAGGTGCACTTCACAGATTTTCGTGTTTATCCAGCCCTGTAATAAATGTTTAATAGATATTCTGAATCGATGGCATACACATCTTAGCTGATATCTCAAAAATTACTTTAGGAACAGTCGACCGAAATTTTAAAGTGTTTACAGTCGAGAAAATTTTTATAATACTGTATTTAATAGAGTTTTACATTATTATTCTTCTACATACCATTAATCAGTAAGTGAAATCAAGTGAAAGACAAGTATTAACAAAAACCAGTTACATTCTGAAATAGAAGCTGTTGGTAACTAACACAGATTTTACAGATTTCCATTTACAGGACAGATAAAACATTGTTAAGGCAGTAAAGAAACACATTTCATTTCCAAGTGTCATGAGTTGCATGGTGATGAACCGTCTTCTGTTTCAGGGTAAAAGATAGTGCACGAGTAACAAGGTACGGCTTGACTGTCCACTTGTTATATAAATAGTTCTATATATATATATATATATATATATATATATATATATATATATATATATATATATATATATATATATATTTACTCAAGATGAAATTCTGTACCTGAAGAATTAACAGTTTATTCCAAATGGCTTTAATATATTATACAGCACTTGAAATTAAAACTAAGGGTGGAAATACTAAGTGTGCAACGGCATTTCCACTGTCAAACGCAAATAACAGAGCGGATATGTGGAAAGGACACATTGAAGGCCTCTATGAAGGGGAGGACCTGTCAGATGACCTGACAGAAGAAGAAGCAGGAGTGGATGTGGAAGACACAGGGGATCTAATATTAGAGTCAGAATTTAAAAGGGCGCAGAAAGACTGGAGATCAAGTAAGGCATAGGGGACAGACTACGTTGCATCAGCATTTGTTAAATCGTTGGGAAAGTGGCTACCATACTACTACACAGATTGATGTGTAGAATCCATGGGACTGGCGACGTACCATCAGACTTTCGGAAATGAATCTTCTACACAATTAGCAAGGGCAAATCAGTACGAGAACTACGACACAGTTAACTTAAGAAGTCATATTTCTAAGCTGATTTCTCAATTAATGTACAAAAAATGGAATAGAAATAGAGGATCTATTAGGCGACGATCTGTTTGGCTTCAGGAATGATTAGGACACCAGAGAGGCAGATATGATGTCGCACTTGTTAATGGGAACAAGACTGAAGAAAAATCAAGACATGTGCATCTGCTATGTCGACCTAGTGAAAGCGATTGACAGTGTAAAATGATGCAAGGTATTTGAAATTATGAGAAAAATGAGACTATGGTTAGAGAAAGACGGACAATATACAATATGCACAATAACAAAGAAGGAACAGTAAAACTGGTAGACAAAGAACCAAGTGATAAGATTAAAAAGGGTGTAAGACATAGACACCATCTTTCGATCCTGTTGTTCAATGTATACATTGAAAAAACAATGACGGAAATATAAGAAAGATACAAGTGGAATAAAATTCATGGTGAAAGGATATCAATGATAAGATCAGTTCATGACATTTTTATCCTCAGTGAAAGTGAAGAAGTGTTACTGGAACTCTTTAATGGAAGAAACAGTCTAATGTGTGCAGAATATGGATTGAGAACAAATTGGCAAAGACACAAGTAACAACAAACAACAGAAATGAGAATTGTGAGAAACGTAACGTCAAAATTGGTGATTACAAAGTAGTTGAAGTTAAGGAATTTTCCTAACTTGGAAACAAAATAACCTATGACAGACAGTCTAAGGAGGACACGAAAAGCAGAATATCACAGACAAAAAGGGTATTCCTAATTTCAAGCATAGGTTTTAATTTGAGGAAGAATTTTCCGAGAATACAGTTTTGGAGCAGACCATTTTATTATAGCGCAGAAAGGACAGTGGGAAACCGGAACAGAGAAGAATCGAGCATGGACATAGAGTAGAACATTAAAAATTAGGTGGACTGACACATAATAGGCGAAGAAAGAAACATTGGGGAAACAATGACAAGAAGATGACATAGGATGATACGACATGTGTTAAGACATCAGGTAATAAACTCCATGGGAGAGGGAGCTTTATAAGGGTAAAAACTGTGACAAAGATTTTATATGTCCAACAAATGCGAGTGCTACACTGAGATGAAGAGGTTAGGTCCGCAGCTCGTGGTCGTGCGGTAGCGTTCTCGCTTCCCACGCCCGGGTTCGATTCCAGGCAGGGTCTTGGATTTTCTCTGCCTCGTGATGACTGGGTGTTGTGTGATGTCCTTAGGTTAGTTAGGTTTAAGTGGTTCTAAGTTCTACGGGACTGATGACCATAGATGTTAAGTCCCATAGTGCTCAGAGCCATTTGAACCATTTTTGAAGAGGTTAGCGCAAGAGTGGCGAGTCACTTAAAAAAAGACCTAAATGTATTGAATGAGAAATATTTCTAACCCCGCGTAAAGAACAATCTCATGTCTAACAACATCAGAGAATAGTCATTGGCGGCAAATCCACACTGCAGTCTGTGGTGCGCATTCGTTTTTTTGATTCTACAATATGTCACTAGCCTGAAGTATCGACCAAAAAGCACTGTTTGTTCCTAGACTTACTACACCTTAGAAGAACTGAGTTGTGCCACATAACGAAAGTCGGTAGGCGTGTTTTTAGGTCTGAAAGATGATGTCTGTAAAAATTTCGCGCCAGTCGTATAATAATGGCGCAAGTAATGCCAGTCTGAGGATGAGAAACAGGTTTTCTTTAAAGAGACACTGTAGCGTTTGTTACCTTTGGGATCAGACACGTTGAGTTGACACTACATTGTGTGCATTCCACTGGCCCCATCCCACTGCCAACTGCGACTTTTATTGTATCAAACGAGAGCTCATTTGAGGGCAAGGTGAAGGTTTGTTGTGTTTTCTGAGTAACGATGGTACCAGAGATGGCCTTGTTTTGGTTAGGAAGATGCCAGTTGAGGGTCCGCATGAAACATGTCTGCTTGCTCGACACAGTAGACCTACACCTTGAGTTATGACATGGGTTGCAATTTCGTATGACAGCAAGAGCAATCTCATGGATATCCCACACACCCTGGCTGCAAAACTGTGCATCTGTCTGGTGGTTAAACCTTTTATGCTGACATTCGTGAACACCATACCAAGAAGTGTTTTCGAACAGAATAATGGTTGCCCACATTTCGCTGTTGTTACACAGCATAGTAGAAATTGGGCATTTTGGGTGCAGTCAGGGATAAATTACTGATCAAAACCCATCCCATCCACAAAGAAAGGTAAGATATAAAAAATTAAATCAATGAAAAAATAATCAAGCAATGAACTCCAGCTCATGAAATACGTAATCACAATTTTTGGGTCTCTTCAATCCAATATACTTTAGTTTAATATCACCATCTTCAAAACATTCGAAGTCCAGTTCACATTTTTGCTTTATTAAACCTGTCTGGCAAAATAAATCTTAATTTACTGTCAAGCTCCACACAAATTTTCCCTCCATATCTAATATTTAAATATCCACATCCTGTAATATAATATAATTTATTTTTGGTAGCTCACCAAGCTTTGTAAACCAGTCAGAATTGCATACATTATTTATCCTCTTCAGTAGAGAATCCATTTGTATAGAATAAAAAAATTACAATATTAAAAATTTTCACTCAAAATTCTATCCTGAGCATCATATGTTAAATTTTTCTTACCATACATGGCCATGTAGGCAACTGTATCTTTCGGAATTTTATCATCAAAATTGGAACCTAATAATATTATAGTTTTATGTGTACCTAACACATCCATTCTACTAGACATATTTATAACAAAAATAGGATAATTTTCAATAAAATTGAAGGGATTTACATTGACATTGTCATTCAATTGAGCGACTCTCTTAAAATCGAGGGAAGCTTCATATGCTTTCAGATAATTATTTGGTGGATCAAGATTCCAAAATTCTTGGGGAAAAACTTCATTTCTTCCATTTTTCAAATAGATATTTTGTAATTTAACAGGATCGAATAAAGATGAATCAATTAGTTGATTATTTTTTCGATTAGTTTGGAAAACAACGAAAATAAAGTAATGTATATCAAGTTCTGAAGAACTCTAATTATTAGCAATATCTAGTTCAAAAATTTTTTTTCTTCTAATGTGGCTATTTCAACTGTTTGTAATTCAAAGAAAGAAACTGGAGTTTTTGGATTTTTAAACATTCTTCTTCTAGCTCAAGTGAATATTCTGGTTCATACTTTTTGACAGGAACAAGAATTTCCACAGATTCTACTAAAATTTTACCTACTTTTTGGAGTGTATCTTTTATTTCAGTTCCAGTATTGTTTTTATCAGCCCATCTAAGAATAGCATCTCCTGCACTTGAACTCCAAATCAAAAGTAGTGTTAAATCTACTGTTAAGTCTACTTCCCACATCAGGTTTATCTTACCATTATTAAGTATATGACCTTCCATAGTTAACTCACGAGCTATAATCGGGGTTAATCTCATGAGGGCAGATGAAGAAATGAATGGATATTCCGGTCTACACAAAATATTGTTACCTTTCTTTATAGTGATGACCTCAAACAACTTTGCGACTTAGTTATCAATTAATTTTTTTTGACTTTTCCATCATATGATGGATAATGTATACTGTCAGCTCCAGTAATACTAAAACTCATATATAATTGAGCATCATTTGGATGAACCCATCCATCTCCCATATTTATATTAATCTCTGTGTTCTTATTGGGGTCATTTAGATTTTTTATTCTTCTTTCGATTTTATTCATAATCTAATAAGAATGAAATTTATTAAGACATTTCTAAAACAACTGTTACATAAGCACCATTGAACTCAATAAAATTATCATTTTCATTAGGTATAGTTATTTCTCAATTTTGAATTCGATCAAAAATAGGAATATTTACAGGATAATGTGGTTTGTAAATTATCAGGCCACCAAATTCTGCAATAGCCTTGAATGATGCAATAATATTAGTTTGTCACTGAAAAGGATCAGTATGTTTTACAAACATCCCATCAGCCAAATAAAAATTTGCTTTAATTAATTCAAATAGATTGATTTTAGGAATGTCATTAGCAAACAGTGTTTAATTAACTTCAACAATTTGGTTACTAAAACAAGGCACACTTCCAATACTAACTTTTATATCCATATACAATTTAATATCACTTTCAATACTAACTCTATTTAAAATTTCATCTGCTTGAATGTGAATACCAGGCTTTTTTAAATGAATAAATTTTTCCAAGTTTTTAAAACTATACTACCAGATGAAATTTCTATTGTTTTTCCATCACAATATAATTTGTTATTTTTAATGTAATATTTGGAGTTAAAAACGTTGAATAGGAACCAATCAGTGCAACATTATTAAAACTGTGTTGTATAGGTACAGTGAATCTGTGAATCTTTTTTTGAGAGCAGATGACTTGTCACTCAATTGAAATAATCTGCTGATTTACTATTCAAAATTTATTTAATTAATTGAATACTGATTGGTAATCAAAAAAAAGTTCTGAAAAGGTAATCAATAAGTAATCACGGTAAACTTTTACCAAATTCTATTCAATGCGTCACCATAGGACTAAGTGATTATGGAAAAACAACATTAATGGTCGAAAATTATATTCTAGCACCTGGAATAAAATTAGTCATTTGTACATCCATTTTAAAGGTTTAGATCAACTGAAATAACGAGAATTTATAAAAAGATTTTAAAACATTGAAGGTAACAGCAACAAAATTTACCGTGAGTTCGTTGGTGGTGGTTTAAAGTTTGATGAATTTAAAGAAACGTGTAGGAAATGTTGGAATGATCAATGTGGAATTTTTACAAGAGAGATGACCATAAAAGTGAATGAAGGAAAGTTTAGAAATAAAATACATTTCAAAACAACATAAATGTTAAACATAAACATAAATATTGAACATCAACATTAAAAAATGTTCAAGTAATGTTTTTTCATCTCTACTATATGTTTGCAAAATATGATGATGAAATTCTTATAAACGCTAGGTGAAATAGAAGAGCAAAGGAACCGTTAAAAGAAGAGTTTAAAAAACGGAAAAACAACCAGAAACTGAGTATAAAAAAAAGATCGACCAGTTAGCAATGCAGTTGAAAAAGTTAAACAAGGTACTGAAGAATAAGGTGATAATGTTTGGAAAGCTATGGAAGTAAATAGAGAAGTTGAAAGCAAATGGTTCCTTATTCTCATAATCAGTTAGATGAATTTAATGATTTACTGACAATTAAAAAATTTGAAAGTCCACCGCGTGACTATACTTTCAGTGAATCAGAGATACATATTTATTAACAAAGTATGAGGAAGAGAGAGACAGCAAAAGTTGATAAAAATGTTAAATAAATCAATGTAACTCAAGAATGTTAGAATATATTAATCACAGTGAAGATAAAGTTTCTCAATTAAGACTTGTTGGTTCATTTAAATTCACAGGTACATTACCAGTAAAATTTGTTAGAGATAAAATTAACTGTTGGTGATAGGACATATGAAGGTGCAGATGGATTAGTAAATGTTTTAACTGAAAAGCAGATAACTATGGAAGAAATAAATACATTATTTACAGGTTCTGCTTTATCAAATTATTCAGATATATTATACAATTTAGGAGCATTATATTCTGATAATAATCCAAATAAAATAAAATCGAGTAGAGGAAATAAATACAAATATTTGATAAAAGTTGCTGATGACTCTTTTCCAGCACTGAGGCAAAAAAAAATTAGATGATACATTACAAAGTGAAGGAGAAAAAGTTGGTAAAGGCTTAGTAAAAAATATTCTGAAAAACCAATCGAATATATCTGGATGAATGATGTCTGTCAATTAATTGATATATTAGCAGTGATACATGGGGAAGAATTAGCTGGGAATAAAAATTATCACAATGAAAAAATTGGGATAATGCAAATGTTGACAAATAAATTTAGTGACTTCATTGTCAACCATCCAAAAAGAATTCCATATTTGAGTAGGATTTTGAATAATCTTCTGCATACGTTTTAAAAAAGTGAAAAGCATGGAAATGGATTGGTCAGTTGGGTTTTAAATAATATACCAATGCCTGATATTCATCTACCAGGCTATAAATTTTGAGGAACTTTCATTAAGCTAGAAGAAGATTAACTGGTGGAGATCAAGAAATTAATCCATTAGACAAAGCTTGCAAACAGCATGACATTACCTATTGTGATCATACATATTTAGAAAATATGACATGAAGCCGATAAAGAACTTCAATTAGCTGTGAAAGAAAGAATACATGCAAGTGATGCAGCATTAGGAGAAAAAGATGGAACCACTGCCATTTTAATTGTTTTAATTTCTTAAGCTTTTTATACTCTGGTGAGTTTAGCCAATCACATTCTCACATCTATAGTAAATTATGTCCAGTATTTCGTATTTCTGCGCTTCTAGTTAAAATGTTTTGATGATGGTCATCCATTGTTTACTTATTTTTACTGTTAATTGTCTCACTTTTGAAACATTTTTTACAACCATGCCAGGAGCAATCATGACATTGATAAACAGCATTAGTTTATTTATCAAACCATCTACTTTTGCATCAGCTATTCTTACTTTTCCACCATTAACGGCATGTTCAATGTTGTTATTGTTTAAGCTGTTTAACCAAGCTATGGATTATTTACTATAATTCTCTTTCTGTTTTTTATCCAATACAGTAATAGTATTTTCAGGTAAATACATAGATCTGTAAATAGACATACAAGCTCCAGCAATAGTTAGATAATGGAATGGATCAATATTAGCTATTTCTAAAAATTGTTTTCTTAATTTCAAACTACTTCTCCTCAAAATGTTCACATCAGAATTACTGTCCTCATTAATGCCTTTCTTCACATTGAACACATAATTTTCTTTAACTGTTGAGCTGTGCGACTTGAGAAATGCTTCTTCATCTTTTGGCTTCATAGTGTCAGCACAATAATATTTAGTATCAGGAATGGACCGTATGTAATTTTCATTTTCTTGTGTATTGAACAGATGAGGGAATTAGCCTTTCTTCAAATCTTTCAAATCAAATGTTTTTAGAAAACTACTAAGTTCATCTAGGGCATAGCTACTGCTATCTATAATTTTTATGCCGAACTATTTGATCTCCAATAACATCAGTTTAGTTCCTGTGTATGTGGTACATAGTTTTATTGTATTTTCAACTCAGTACTTCTAAATTAATTGGGAATCGTATCATTTTGCGTAGTGAGCTACGAATGTGTGATAACTGTTTTTTCAGATACCTTCCAACGACAGAATTCATTATCTGTCTTAAATTTGTGAGCAGTTTCTTCTTTAAAATTGTGAACAATTATGAGATTTGGAATATGTATTCCAGTTTCTTGTAGAGTTTCATAATCAAACCACATATATCTCTCAGCGTAGGTACAATTCACTCTCCTAATGAAGCCCTTTTCACAAGATTTAAACTACTTACCTGTAACTATTTTACTGCATTCAAAGCATTGGTAAACTTAAAAATCTTTAAATTCTCCATTAACATAGCAAACTTCTTTATTACAATTTGGGCATCCTTGGACAATAAAATCGTCGCCAAATTTTATTTCACAGATACCTCCCTTTTGCAATTTTATTTCATGTAACATTTATGATTTCCAATTTTAACTGCTTGCTTACAATTCCTGCAAAGTGCAAAGCTAGATTATGTTCTTTATATGTCAAACAAATCTTTTTGCATCTTTCACATTTGTAAGCTGTACAACAAATATTTTGGTAATTTTAGAAGCATTCTTCATTGTAACAGTATCTGTTATACACATTACAATAAATCTTGTTTCCTACACTTCCGTGTTCTGCCCTTTTGCATAATTCTCTCTATTTTACATCTGTGGTGGTCTTTGTTGTTATATGGCTTACTACAGTTATCACATAAATATGATGATCCAAAGAAAGATGTTAATTATATCAAAATGATTGTGATCGTTGTACAGATAAATTGTTGTTTCTTTCTCAGGACCACTATAGATGACTGAATTGAATTTCTGAGAACATACAACATTTATCCCCCCATGAACCATGGAACTTGCCGTTGGTGGGGAGGCTTGCGTGCCTCAGCGATACAGATAGCCGTACCGTAGGTACAACCACAACAGAGGGATATCTGTTGAGAGGCCAGACAAACGTGTGGTTCCCGAAGAGGGGCAGCAGCCTTTTCAGTAGTTGCAAGGGCAACAGTCTGGATGATTGACTGATCTGGCCTTGTAACAATAACCAAAACGGCCTTGCTGTGCTGGTACTGTGAACGGCTGAAAGCAAGGGGAAACTACGGCCGTAATTTTTCCTGAGGGCATGCAGCTTTACTGTACGATTAAATGATGATGGCGTCCTCTTGGGTAAAATATTCCAGAGGTAAAATAGTCCCCCATTCGGATCTCCGGGCGGGGACTACTCAAGAGGACGTCGTTATCAGGAGAAAGAAAACTGGCATTCTACAGATCGGAGCGTGGAATGTCAGATCCCTTAATCGGGCAGGTAGGTTAGAAAATTTAAAAAGGGAAATGGATAGGTTAAAGTTAGATATAGTGGGAATTAGTGAAGTTCGGTGGCAGGAGGAACAAGACTTCTGGTCAGGTGACTACAGGGGTATAAACACAAAGTCAAATAGGGGTAATGAAGGAGTAGGTTTAATAATGAATAGGAAAATAGGAACACGGGTAAGCTACTACAAACAGCATAGTGAACGCATTATAGTGGCCAAGATAGATACGAAGCCCACACCTACTACAGTAGTACAAGCTTATATGCCAACTAGCTCTGCAGATGACGAAGAAATTGAAGAAATGTATGATGAAATAAAAGAAATTATTCAGATAGTGAAGGGAGACGAAAATTTAATACTCATGGGTGACTGGAATTCGAGTGTAGGAAAAGGGAGAGAAGGAAACGTAGTAGGTGAATATGGATTGGGGCTACGAAATGAAAGAGGAAGCCGCCTGGTAGAATTTTGCACAGAGCACAACTTAATCATACAGGGTGTTTCAAAAATGACCGGTATATTTGAAACGGCAATAAAAACTAAACGAGCAGCGATAGAAATACACCGTTTGTTGCAATATGCTTGGGACAACAGTACATTTTCAGGCAGGCAAACTTTCGAAATTACAGTAGTTACAATTTTCAACAACAGATGGCGCTGCGGTCTGGGAAACTCTATAGTACGATATTTTCCACATATCCACCATGCGTAGCAATAATATGGCGTAGTCTCTGAATGAAATTACCCGAAACCTTTGACAACGTGTCTGGCGGAATGGCTTCACATGCAGATGAAATGTACTGCTTCAGCTGTTCAATTGTTTCTGGATTCTGGCGGTACACCTGGTCTTTCAAGTGTCCCCACAGAAAGAAGTCACAGGGGTTCATGTCTGGCGAATAGGGAGGCCAATCCACGCCGCCTCCTGTATGTTTCGGATAGCCCAAAGCAATCACACGATCATCGAAATATTCATTCAGGAAATTAAAGACGTCGGCCGTGCGATGTGGCCGGGCACCATCTTGCATAAACCACGAGGTGTTCGCAGTGTCGTCTAAGGCAGTTTGTACCGCCACAAATTCACGAAGAATGTCCAGATAGCGTGATGCAGTAATCGTTTCGGATCTGAAAAATGGGTCAATGATTCCTTTGGAAGAAATGGCGGCCCAGTCCAGTACTTTTTGAGGATTCAGGGACGATGGGACTGCAACATGGGGCTTTTCGGTTCCCCATATGCGCCAGTTCTGTTTATTGACGAAGCCGTCCAGCTAAAAATAAGCTTCGTCAGTAAACCAAATGCTGCCCACATGCATATCGCCGTCATCAATCCTGTGCACTATATCGTTAGCGAATGTCTCTCGTGCAGCAATGGTAGCGGCGCTGAGGGGTTGCCGCGTTTGAATTTTGTATGGATAGAGGTGTAAACTCTGGCGCATGGGAAGATACGTGGATGTTGGCGTCATTTGGACCGCAGCTGCAACACGGCAAACGGAAACCCGAGGCCGCTGTTGGATCACCTGCTGCACTAGCTGCGCGTTGCCCTCTGTGGTTGCCGTACGCGGTCGCTCTACCTTTCCAGCACGTTCATCCGTCACGTTCCCAGTCCGCTGAAATTTGTCAAACAGATCCTTTATTGTATCGCTTTTCGGTCCTTTGGTTACATTAAACCTCCGTTGAAAACTCGTCTTGTTGCAACAACACTGTGTTCTAGGCGGTGGAATTCCAACACCAGAAAAATCCTCTGTTCTAAGGAATAAACCATGTTGTCTACGGCACACTTGCACGTTGTGAACAGCACACGCTTACAGCAGAAAGACGACGTACAGAATGGCGCACCCACAGACTGCGTTGTCTTCTGTATCTTTCACATCACTTGCAGTGCCATCTGTTGTTGAAAATTGTAACTACTGTAATTTCGAAAGTTTGTCCGCCTGAAAATGTAATGTTGTCCCAAGCATATTGCAACAAACGGTGTATTTCTATCGCTGCTCGTTTAGTTTTTATTGCCGTTTCAAATATACCGGTCATTTTTGAAACACCCTGTAGCTAACACTTGGTTTAAGAATCATGATAGAAGGTTGTATACATGGAAGAACCCAGGAGATACTAAAAGGTATCAGATAGATTATATAATGGTAAGACAGAGATTTAGGAACCAGGTTTTAAATTGTAAGACATTTCCAGGGGCAGATGTGGACTCTGACCACAATCTATTGGTTATGACGTGTAGATTAAAACTGAAGAAACTGCAAAAAGGTGGGAATTTAAGGAGATGGGACCTGGATAAACTGAAAGAACCAGAGGTTGTACAGAGTTTCAGGGAGAGCATAAGGGAACAATTGACAGGAATGGGGGAAAGAAATATAGTAGAAGAAGAATGGGTAGCTTTGAGGGATGAAGTAGTGAAGGCAGCAGAGGATCAACTAGGTAAAAAGACGAGGGCTAGTGGAAATCCTTGGTTAACAGAAGAAATATTGAATTTAATTGATGAAAGGAGAAAATATAAAAAAGCAGCAAATGAAGTAGGCAAAAAGGAATACAAACGTCTCAAAAATGTGATCGACAGGAAGTGCAAAATGGCTAAGCAGTGATGGCTAGAGGACAAATGTAAGGATGTAGAGGCTTATCTCACTAGGGGTAAGATAGATACCGCCTACAGGAAAATTAAAGAGACCTTTCGAGATAAGAGAACCACTTGTATGAACATCAAGAGCTCAGATGGAAACCCAGTTCTAAGCAAAGAAGGGAAAGCAGAAAGGTGGAAGGAGTATATAGAGGGTCTATACAAGGGCGATGTACTTGAGGACAATATTATGGAAATGGAAGAGGATGTAGATGAAGATGAAATGAGAGATACGATACTGCGTGAAGAGTTTGACGGAGCACTGAAAGACCTGAGTCGAAACAAGGCCTCCGGAGTAGACAACATTCCATTGGAACTACTGATGGCCTTGGGAGAGCCAGTCCTGACAAAGTCTACCATCTGGTGAGCAAGATGTATGAAACAGGCGAAATACCCTCAGACTTAAAGAAGAATATAATAATTCCAATCCCAAAGAAAACAGGTGTTGACAGATCTGAGAATTACCGAACAATCAGTTTAATAAGCCACAGCTGCAAAATACTAACACGAATTCTTTACAGACGAATGGAAAAATTAGTAGAAGCCGACCTCGGGGAAGATCAGTTTGGATTCCGTAGAAATACTGGAACACGTGAGGCAATACTGACCTTACGACTTATCTTAGAAGAAAGATTAAGGAAAGGCAAACCTACGTTTCTAGCATTTGTAGACTTAGAGAAAGCTTTTGACAATGTGGACTGGAATAATCTCTTTCAAATTCTAAAGGTGGCAGGGGTAAAATACAGGGAGCGAAAGGCTATTTACAATTTGTACAGAAACCAGATGGCAGTTATAAGAGTCGAGGGACATGAAAGGGAAGCAGTGGTTGGGAAGGGAGTAAGACAGGGTTGTAGCCTCTCCCCGATGTTATTCAAGCAGTAAAGGAAGCAAAAGAAAAATTAGGAGTAGGTGTTAAAATCCATAGAGAAGAAATAAAAACTTTGAGGTTCGCCGATGACATTGTAATTCTGTCAGAGACAGCAAGTGACTTGGAAGAGCAGTTGAACGGAATGGATGGTGTCTCGAAGGGAGGATATAAGATGAACATCAACAAAAGCAAAACGAGGACAATGGAATGTAGTCGAATTAAGTCAGGTGATGTTGAGGGTATTAGATTAGGAAATGAGATACTTAAAGTAGTAAAGGAATTTTGCTATTTGGGGAGCAAAATAACTGATGATGGTCGAAGTAGAGAGGATATAAAATGTAGACTGGCAATGGCAAGGAAAGCGTTTCTGAAGAAGAGAAATTTGTTAACATCGAGTATAGATTTTCGTGAAAGCAAGTCATTTCTGAAAGTATTTGTATGGAGTGTAGCCATGTATGGAAGTGAAACATGGACAGTAAATAGTTTGGACAAGAAGAGAATACAAGCTTTCGAAATGTGGTGCTACAGAAGAATGCTGAAAATTAGATGGGTAGATTACATAACTAATGAGGAGGTACTGAATAGGATTGGGGAGAAGAGGAGTTTGTGGCACAACTTGACCAGAAGAAGGGATCGGTTGGTAGGACATGTTCTGAGGCATCAAGGGATCACCAATTTAGTATTGGAGGGCAGCGTGGAGGGTAAAAATCGTAGGGGGAGACCAAGAGATGAATACACTAAGCAGATTCGGAAGGATGTAGGTTGCAGTAAGTACTGGGAGATGAAGAAGCTTGCACAGGATAGAGTATCATGGAGAGCTGCATCAAACCAGTCTCAGGACTGAAGACCACAACAACAACAACAACAACAACATTTATTTGTATATCCAACAATTGTTCAACTTTTCTAATGTCATCCAGAGTAAACGCCTCTGCATTATGTTCACCCAACTGATTACATAATGTATCAGTTACCTCTTTCTGTAATTTGTATTTACCTCCGGCTTAATCTCATTTGTTGATAGTTCTCTGCCCAAAATGTTATTAGCATGCTATGTTAATGTCACAATTACTACTCTAGGACAACACAAATTATCATTGTTATTAATTCTTGTGATACATCTTCTAGTGTTTTTGTCCTCAACTAGATTTACTTTTTTTTACCTTTACCACCTTGGCCTCTAGGAACTGTTATATCAATAGTCTCATCAGATGTTAAGACATTTCTCCTTTTATTGCCAAAACTTGAACAGATTCTCGAGTACTATCTGATGCTTTATATCTTGTGGAAATTGTATAAAACTTGTTGGATTGTTAGTTGTTATATTCAACTTATCTCATTTCCTGAAATTAGTTTTCCTTTTTACTACTTCAACCATGTAATTGAGTGCTTTCGTTATATAATCCGTTTTATCACTGACAGTACTGAGTTTGAAAGTACTGACATAATTAAAAACGATTTGGAAGTCAACAGACCAAGTTTTAAATTTTTAATTACACCATGATCTAGCTTCTTTAATCTAAAAACTTCTATATCTCTTTCACTCCATTCTATTGTCTTATGTCTCTGCTTGATGAGAATAACTCACAAGCTGCAAGAATATAACTAGAAAATTCCCAACTAGCAATAGGACTGACATTCATAAAAGAAAAATATGTTTACTTTCATATACATAGTCATTACTATTATTATTATAATTATTCTTGATTATTATAATTATTTTTTGATTGTTATAATGATCATTGTACTACGTTTATAATCTCTATTTTTTCTTTAACATTAATACTGTATAACATGTTATATGTCCTTAATGTTCTGTAGAAACTGAAATTTGTTGAATCTGAGTATGCCTGGTTAGGTGTAAGAGAGGGCCTGAAGGCCCTAATCTTGTCAGGTAAAATAAATGCATAAATAAATAAATAAAAATAAAATAAATGTTTTTTAGATGGTTCAATCTCTTTTTGTTGCTCAAATAGTTTGCTACCATATGGCAAAATCTGATCTAATCTCACTATTTTCTCCTCTCTATAAGGTTGAGATTTTTCAATAACATCATCATCAAATCTGTAAAAACAATTTGTTAGGTGCGCATTTTGGTCTTGATCTAGTGTTCTGGAATAATTCTGGATGAAATTTAAACTCCTGTAATCCAACAACGTTAACTAACTCTGATTTCTTTAATCTACTGTACCCTTTAATACCAAGATTTTTAGCTCTAGCTCTCAGTTTATATACTTTCCAATTTTCGACAGTTTTGTAGGCAGTTGCAAATTATTTGAAACAGTTAAATTAACTAAATCTCCTTTTCTAAATCTGCTGCATACTCGTAAATTTTCCTGCTGCAATAACCACAGAGTTGAGCGACTGTAAACTCTCTCAGAGAGACTTCCATTTATTTAAAGACAGAAAACATTAGCTTTGCTAAAATGTAGTCATTTAATTTGCAGTTATTTTGATGTGTCTATTTGTTCATAAATGTTGATTGAGACCAGTTTGAAGTATTTCGTTTCCACACATACACACAACTTTATTTTTCACATATCTTCCAGTTGACAAATCTTGCATCTACTTGAGAGCTTGTCCCTAGATGTATGCAGTAAGTAAAAGCAATGAAAATCCTTAATTACTTAACAACCAATCCATTTTTTACAATGTGCTTCACTTTGCTGTTCTCTACTTAGCTCCTGTTGATTGTAAAAAGAAAGAAAATCTTTCATGCCCTTAAATTTTTCGAAAGGATTCTTATAATTAGGTATGAGCTGTTTAAAACATTCTTCATTTTACTATTATTATGTGTATTTTTCTAAGCATTTTATAATGTTCTTTATGCATATGTAAATGTTTATCCTTTGTATATTTATGTGAATGAAAGATATCAATTGACTTCTCCACTTCGCTTTTTTTACATTTATTCAACACTTGCATTTACTGAGACAAGATTTTATTATGATAATTAAAATTATTCCTTGATAAATGAATTCTCTTTCTTGTTACTGTTTTATAGATAGTTGTATAGATAAATTATTGACACTTTTAATTTTTTCCTATCATTATTACTTTTATGGTGTATTTTTTATCTCATTTATGAGTTTGCAGTACAATATGCACATCATGAGAAACAAATTGCAATCTATAATGACACACTCTTATGGAATTACAGATGGTATTCCAGGCACCAAAAACCTGATACCTGTAATAATTAACAGACAGTTACATAATCACAGGTTCTACAAGTGTCAACCCTGAAAAATTAAACAAATGAAATGAGCTTTTATTAAGTAAGGAATTTCGTATTGCTTGTATTCCAGGACCTAAATTTTTAAACTATGCAATTTTAAGAAGAAGTAAAGGCTGTTATCTCGAATTCCTCAAACAAAATGATATTCCATACACACAGTCCCATAGAGTTGTAATTAATCTACTATATTTTCATTCTATGTAAATGGATATTCTACTGAAGAAGCTAAATAATGCTAGCAATTCTAATTTGTTTAAAAATATTAGTGAGCTAGAGGTAAATAAATGTATTACATTACAGGTTGTGAATGTTTAAAAACTTGGTATGGGGAAAAATTTGTTTGGAACTTGATGATAAATTTAAAATCATTTTGCCTGGAAGGTTTAATAAAATAATAGGTAATGGGGATATTCAACTTTTTGAAAATGGCAATATTAAACTAAAGTATAAAGGAATGAAGAGAACTAAAAATAATGATTACGAATTTCACGATCTATAGGTCATTGCTTAGATACATTTTTTATTGGTTTAGTGTTTTATATCTTATCCAACCTTACCTTTTCTTATTTTTGTGGGTGGGTTGATTTTGCTCAGTAAATTATCCCGAAATGCACCCAACCTGCCCATTACTACTCAGCATGTTCTACTAAGTGGCGACATATTGCCTTGGCCTGCTCGATCACCAGATATGTCTCCCCTCAAGAACATATGTGACATGATCTTACGACAACTCCGATGCTATCCACAACCAGCATTAACCGCCCTGTACTTACCGACCAAGTGCAACAGGCATTGAACTCCATCTCACAATTTGCCATGTGGTACCAATTCAGGCACGTTTCCATGCTTTCATTCAACATCCTCTCGCTTACACTGGTTGTTAATGAATCATCATTTGACATTTGCAGTGGCATATCTTCAATGTTAACCACTTAAGTATGTTATCTAGACATTTTTTCCTGAAACTACAATAGAATGCATTAACTATGTTTTGGTGTTGCGATTTTTCTTCCATAAATGTATCTATACCCGTTGTCGCTCCTAAGAGTCACCAGACGCATCCTCTCGTGTGCTGCAGCAGGTATTTTCAATTTCGTTCTTGCGGAGCATACTTGGAATGAAGCTAAACAATTACTGCTCGTCACATCTTTCATGCGGCGCCCAGTGACAACAGAAAACGTCGGTTTCTTTCCCTTTATTAACGAGGTTATCTTTAAATCGGAATTTTAACTGCCCATCCGTTAGAGCGCTTCCTTTAGTAAGACATTCGTTTTGTTAATATTTATTGACAGGAACAGTGAAAGAGGAAGGATAAAGAGCAGTCCAGCCGCGACTCTGCAGCACTGCATGCTTGGTGGTAGTAGTCAGCGTGGGCCAGGCCAGTGCTTTCATTCAACTCTGGGTGTGACGAGCACTATTTTTTTTTTTGGCTGATCTCTGCTATGCAATGCACTAACGACATTGAAAATATCTGCTGAATCACCAGAGAAAATTCACCTGACTACTCCTAGGAGAGACACCCTATGTATATTGAAAAACGAAAAAAATTTTAAAACTTCTTAACTTCATGCACTCTTACACTTCATGTTATTGAAAGCCTTGGAGAGGTACTGATCTGTAAGTTAACATATTTTTCTTCGTTTCATTTAATACTGTGGTTTAGAATTGTATTCTGCAGTAAAGTGTGCTTAAAAAAGAAAGTTTTAACTGCAAAACTGCAACTCATCCTAGATCATATGGTGGATAATTGTTTAAAGAGATCAGCATTTAAACTGCAGCATCACAGAAAATTTTATTTCTTTCGTGAATTTTACTGTAAACAATAGATTAAAGTTCAGAAGGGACAATGACATCCTTAATTGAATTACAAGAAGAACAAATGACATTCATTGTTCTTCGTTAAAACTGAAATGGGTGAATATGCTGCTAACGCACTCTTTGAGCAGTTACTAAAGCATGTTAAATGTCTGAGAGCTAAGCAGAATTTGAAAGTAAGCAAATGAAAATACATCCCTTTGCGTTTCGCAAAAGAACATGTATTTATAATTTTATAAACTTAATTCTGTATTAAACTAAACATTGTTTTCTGTTGTGGAAACTCATCAGTAAAATTTCAGCATATAGCTATAGAAATACACAAATTCTATAAGTCAGTAAAATATAGAGACAAGACATTGTTTATTGTTATTACCAAAACACTGGAAAATTTCTTGCCTGCCTTACTTCAAAGTTTTACACGATGCTCTCATAAGCAGTCTGATGAAACTGGACTACATAACTTGAGACAATCATAACAGCTGTTGCACGTTGAGGGTGTGTTAGCGGGACTGGACCTAGGAGCTATACTACCCTCTGACATTCTAGGTCCAGCAGGTTCCGACACATGTGGCGTTGGGACTTTCATTACTCACTGAGAGTCCAAAAGGCGATGAATTCTTTTGATAATAATGCATAGGTTTCATGTTAAATCTGAGTGGAGAAAGAAAATGTTGTGCAGCGTTGTGAAATTGTGCAGTGTTGTGAAAATGTGCAATACAGTTTTCTTTCTCACAGTTGGTCTCAGCTACTGTGGCAGAGCAAATCGTTTCCTCTGTATATATTCTTTCTCATATACACATTTAAGGAAAAATTGTATACACAACAATACACTGTTTTGTTTTCTTTTTCACAGTCAGTTTTAATATAAAACAGGAAAGTTCTACTTACCGCTTACCAGTTTATGATTAGAACAACAGTATGGAAACTGAATTACCCGAAACTTTCAAATCATCCCCTCTCCGCAGATTGAAACTATGCAAAATGCTGTCACTGAAACTGCTATCCTGCCAGATTCAGTAACTGGAGAGATGGCTCTCGTAACCTGTATACAACAATCTCAACAGATTTAACCACTCATTTTAAGCGACTTCAATTCCCAATAGACGTTTTATTTGAAAAAAAAAAACAAGGGTTAAGGTCTGGGAGAAGTTGGAAGAGGAGATGAACAGAGGGTGTGGGAGAAGGATAGATGGGGAAGGAGGACATGGAGAGAGAGGTCGTGGTTGATGGACGGAGAGAGAGGGAGAGGGGAGGAGATGAACAGAGAGAGGTCGTGGTTGATGGACAGAGAGAAGGGAGTGGAGGAGGAGATGAACAAACAGAGATGGGAGGAAGACATGGACAGAGAGAAAGAAGGGAGAAGGAGGCTACATAATTCCTATACGTACTTAGCAAAATTGAAGCATTACCCGGTTAGCCAGTATTAAATAAACTTACTTGTTTCAGGTTATTGTGATTTACCATACAATGTGACAGATGGCGCACATAACTAACTTACATAATATTTACAACATACAGTCAGCTCCACAAGAAAGTGTACGCCATGATTTTAAATGTAACGTCCGCAGCCACATCTCTGGTAGTGATGTCGAATCTGTGCTCAATTCGCTTTTGTGCGGTGAATAGATAAACAGTGTGAGGGTTGAATGTTTTGTTTTGTCGGCTGTAGTTTAAAATGAGTGCAAAATAGCTGACGCATCAGGAGGCAGTGCAAACATTTGCAATATTTATCAGAAATGTCTTTCGAGGTTCGTTACGAAGCTACTTGGTTCGAAAGAGGCAAACTACTCTTCTTCAAGAGGATAACGATCCGAAACATCGTAGCCCTCTCCATACAGTGTGGGAACAAGACAATAGAGTGACCATAATGAATTGGCCTGCAATGCCTCTGGATGCAAATCCGATCGAAAATGTTCGGTCACATATTGAGATGGAACTTGAAGGAAAACCAGTATATATTTTGTAGCAGCTGTCATATAAAATTAGGACGATATGGAGATGATTACCGAGAGAATATTCAGAAAATCTTGTGACAGCATGCCACAAAGGTTCCTAGCTATAAGCAATAATGGCGGTGATTGGATTAAGTATTAGGTAATTGTGCAATTAGTAATAACGTGTATTTTCAAGTAAACATATATTTATAATAGTGTCTGTAATTTCATGTAAAAAACGGCGCACACTTTCTTGTGAGACCGACTGTAGATAAAGTTAATGCAAATTTGGAGATGAAGTAGAGCAATGTTCCAGCAAATACTGATTAAGAAAGCACAGAATTGTTGTATGTGTGGACCAAGTAATGTTATCTTTAGTGTTACGGGGAAGGGTATGTGTAGCTCCAAGAGCTGCATTAAGTGACTTGAAAACAGAAAAGTAAATTTTAGTACATTTCGTCGACATGAAAGGATGCGCCATCCGTATGTGAGTGGCCATAGCGCTACAGAAGGTTCTCTGTCCAGAAAATGAAACTTCCACATCGTAATACTTTATCTCGACGGTGATATCTCGACGGTGATATGTATGTGAATCCAGTGGACAGAGAGGTGTTTGAAACAGCGAGGGGAAAAGACTGGAAATAACCATACGAGTGATTGTTTTCTTGTTCTCATATTCATCTTTATCTACATCTTCGTGACTACTCTGCAATTCACAATTGAGTGTTTGGCAGAGGGTTCATAGCACTTTCGTACTATATCTTGGCTGTTACATTCTCAAACAGGTTCTGAGAAAAATGAACGTTCCATGTGGGCACAGATTTTTTTTTTTTTTGTTATGTTGGCCGCTGTCACTAAATTCTTTAAAAACGGTAAATCGACTATGGCGAAGTGTCAACACCAGTTGCTCGTAGCTCTCCTTTGTGGGCTTGACTGGTGGAATGCATGACATTGGGTCATCGTCCACAGCCTATAAACCACGAACACCTCAGACTGCTATAGGTAGACGAACCACATCCTTATCATAAGCCTTCTCACTCAATCTGAACATTGTAATTAGATTCTCACTAGAAGAAAGAGTTCAAGTGAGGCGTTGAAACGTATAGACCTGGTATTGTTGAAATTCATTTCTATTTATCTTTCATTTACAGTTTGGCAAGCAATATCCTTGGTCACGTTGGCCCTTTCCGAAGTAGCCCAGGGCAAGTCACGGAGACAGTGTCGTTCCAGCTTCTCTTCAGAGTCTTCCTCATTATCAAACGGCATGACCGACATCGGCGCCGGTCAACTCCATCATCTGAACACTGCTTAAAAACGAATTAACTGCCCCCATACTGAGGCACTCTGTAGAATGTGCGCCAGACCAGTCGCACACGTTTACATCCACGAGGCTGTCATATGGAACAAGCAGATATAAAACAGCATAAGGCCACAGTTAGACAATCTTCCTGGACGACCGCTGCGAGTGTTCATGGACTTCAATTTAGGCAGCACAGAATGTGTTTCCAAGATCTGTAAAGCTAATCAATCTGGACAATTGCCAGCGTCAAAGTGCTGTCGAAACCTACAAAAACCTACAAGAAAATAAAAACCACCAAATTACTCTCAAGGGAGTGTCTTCAGCGCGTCTCGTTATAAGAATGTCACTTGACGTCTGGACATATTTGCAGTAGATCGCATAGCTGTAGATAATTTTTTGGGACTCTTTTTCATGTTCTGGGTTTACTATCATAAATAAAACGTAATTTATGACACAATCTCATTTCAATTGCTAGAAGCAGTGGAAAGAATTCCTGCCATTTTTTCATCCAGACCGTGTTACCATGCAACCAATACCATTTTAAATACATCAGCTCTCCTCGTGTCCTTTCGGCTTCAGACGATTCCACTGACATTAAAATATGCTATTAAAGATAATTTCAACTGATTAGAGCAGCAGGACGTTCTCCAACAAATCTCTATCAGTCAATGAGCAACGTCAGTGTTTGTAATAATAATAATGATAAAACTAAGTGTAAAACTACACCTTTGCGACATCTTCAGACTAACTGTGTATTCGCAAGCCGTTTTTGATTTCTACCCAGTTACACTGCTAACGTACTTTTAGCCAAGCTATCCAGCAGCCTTTGGATCTCAAACATTCACCTATCAGATGCATTCTTGCAGATCCCCTTAGATGAAGAGTACTGGTTGGGTTGGGTCGTTTTGGGGGAGGAGACCAGGCAGCGAGGTCATCAGTCTCATCGGATTAGGGAAGGATGGGAAAAGAAGTCGGCCGTGTCCTTTCAGAGGAACCATCCCGGCATTTACCTGAAGCGATTTAGGGAAATCACGGAAAACCTTAATCTGGATGGCCGGACGCGGGATTGAACCGTCGTCCTCCAGAATGCGAGTCCAGTGTGCACTGCGTCACCCCGCTCAGTAGATGAAGAGTATTAAAAGGTAGATGTTACTGATACACCATTTGGGCTCCAACAGTTTCAGCGTCTGCCTTTAGGCAACGCACTGCACCAGCAAGTTAGTAACAATCTTTAGAACTGACAACAGACATACCATCCTTTAAGAACTATTTAGACGATATCATTGCCCTAGCAGCTAATTAACACCAATATCAATCTTGTTCAAGAAACAGCAGGCAGCCGGGCTACATTGCGACTTTGGCCAAATTCTTCAAGGCAGGAGTAGAATACTTGGACCACATACTGAATAAAAATGGCATGTGTCCTGTGCACCATCAGTTATGAGTCATTAACAAGCAGCTAGTACCCAAGAATATCAAAAGTAATCTTCATGCACAAAATAAACTATTACATGAAATCTATTCCACACAGGTTACCAGATATGAAAGTTGCTTAAGTAATAGGTCCCAGTACCTTGACCTCGACAGCGAGTGTTGGTCAAAGACAAGGGTATCGTCAGGAGTGCCCCAGAGAATGTGATAGGACTGACATTATTCTCAGTACACATACATGATCCGACGGACACGGTGAGCAGCAATCTGCGGCTGTTCGCTGATGATGTGGTGTACAGACATGTGTCGTTGTTGAGTGGCTGTGGGAGGATACAAGAAGACCTAGATAAAATTTCTAGTTGTGTTGTGATTGGCAGCTAGCTCTGAATGTAGAAAAAAAAAGGCTAATGCAGATGAGGAGGAAAAACGTTCTACTAATGTTCGAATACAGCATAGTAATGTGCAGCTTGACACAGTCAGATCGATTAATTATCCAAGCGCAACGTCGCCAAGTGATATGAAATGGAAGGAGCATGTAAGTATTGAAGTAGGGTAGGCAAATTACCGTCTTAAGTTTATTGAGAGAGTTTTACAAAGAGTGGTTCATCTGTAAAGGAGACAGCGTTCTGAACACTAGTGTGAAGCATTATTGAGTACTGTTCGAGTGTCTCGGTGTCTCGGATTCCCAACAGGCCAGGTTTTTTTTTTTTTTTTTTTTTTTTTTTGAGCTGGCTGGTTTGATGTGTCCCAACACGACTTCGTCTCATTTGTCAACCATTTTATCTCAGTGTAGTAAGTAGAACCTCCATTCTCAATTATTTGCTGAATGTATTCCAGTTTTTGTCTTTCTCTACAGTTTTCAACGTCTACAACTCGCTCTCGCACCATGGAAGTTGTTCCCTGATGTCTCAGCACATGTCCCAGCATCCTGTCCGTTGTTCCCTGCCTCTATTTTCCATATACTGCTTTCCTCGCCGATTCTACGGGGAACCTCCCTGTTCCTTACCTTGTCAGTCCACCTAATTTTCACCTTTTTCTGTAGCACCACGTCTCACGCTTAGATTCTCTTCTGGTCCGGTATTTCCGCAATCCATTTTTCACTATCCTGTAATGGTGTGCTCCAAACGCACATTCTCAGAAGTTTCTTCCTCAAATGAAGGCCTAGTTTAATACTATTAGAATTCTCTTGGCCAGGAATGCCCTTTTTGCCAGCGCTAGTCTGCTTTTGATGTTTTGCTTGCTCCGTCCCTCAAGGCTATTTTGCTTCCTTCGTACCAGTATTCCTTGTCTTCGTCTACTTTGTGATCCCCAGTTCTGATGGTAAGTTTCTCCCTGTCCTCAGTTCTGCTACTTCATATTCCCTTGCCGGCCGCGGTGGTCTCGCGGTTCTAGGCGCGCAGTCCGGAACCGTGGGACTGCTACGGTCGCAGGTTCGAATCCTGCCTCGGGCATGGATGTGTGTGATGTCCTTAGGTTAGTTAGGTTTAAGTAGTTCTAAGTTCTAGGGGACTGATAACCACAGCAGTTGAGTCCCATAGTGCTCAGAGCCATATGAACCATCACATTACCTTCTCATTTCTTCGATTTATTCTCCCATGTTCCGTATTCATTAGACTGTTCACTCCGTTCAACAGATCCTGAATTTTTCTTCACCAAAGCGATCAGTGAATCTTATCACTAATGTCCTTTCAGCCTGAATTTTAATCCCACATTTGAAACTTCCTTTTATTTTCGTCATTGCTTCTGCGACGTATAGATTGAATCATAGGGGCAGAAGATTACATCCCTGTGTTACACCCTTTTTAATCCGAGCACTTCGTTCTTGGTCTCCAGCGTTGCTGTTCCCCTCTTGGTACTTGCACGTATTGTACATTACCCTTCTTTCCATATAGCTTATGCCTATTTTCCCTGAATTTCGAACATCTTTCACCATTTGACATTGTGGAACGCTTTTGCCAGAGTGACAAATCCTAAGAACATCTCTTGATTTCTCTTGCATACTTTAATGAAAGTTATAATGAACACATAGGCACATTTACATCAACATCTAGTGGAGTCTGTTGAAGTCTGGCGTACAGAAAGAGCGATGTGTTTCTGTGTATACACAAATCGGTGGGTTGCTGTTGCGGTTCGGCAATATTAGTAGTCATACGGTGTGTTCGGTCAGAATTGGGATTGCCCTAGTGTGGCTGACTTCTGCGAACTACATCTGGAGTATGGCTATTTGCGAACGTACAACGGCTGTTCGGGAACTAAGGTCCGATCGGTCGCGAAATGAAAATCCGATGAATATTTGCACAGGTGTGTTGGGCAGTATCTGTAGTACGCCTGTCGACTGCAACACATGCTGAGCACTCAGTGTGCACGTAAATCTTCCTAGAACAATAATGTCTCCCGCCATGTATGGATGCCAGCTGCGACGTTTCGCCTGACTTCGGCCCCACATAATGTACCTATCATACATTTCCTTCTCCATGACAATTCTCGGCAACACACTGCAGGGGCAACGAGAACTCCCACGCAGCGTTTTCGATGGGAAGTGTTTGATCACCCACACTACAGCTCGGACTTGGCTCCCCCTGATGTTCATCTCTGGCTATGAACACAACATACTGGAACAGACAAGGAGCTACAGAAGGACATCACACACATCCATGCCCGAGGCAGGATTCGAACCTGCGACCGTAGCGGTAGCGCGGTTCCAGACTGAACCGCCTAGAACCTCTCCGCCACACCGGCCGGCTATGTGTGCTGTTTACACACCATCACATTCTCCTGAGAGGGCATAATGAGCCGTAGAAGACGGAACCACCTCGAGAAAAACGAATATAAGTGTATACAAATCTTTCGTTTTATATCTTACCAAATGCACATACATAGAATCTTTCTGCTATCTACACAACACATCAAGTAACGCTAAATACCCAGATATTCATGTGCAGTGGAGGAACGGACGGCCTGCTGCTGGCTAACACATTTCTGTAAGTAAATATGTTAGCCTACTGAACTTGATAATGATAGTCTAAAACCGGTAGCGGCATTTAAATGAAGTTAATGTTTTAGTCTTGTCGATCTGGCGACCCATGTCAAAAACTAATTCTCTGTGATGGCTGTTCCAGGAGTTAACTGATGTCTGCCGATTAACGTTTTGGTCACCGACAGTGGTGAAACTATCTTGTATATCGGGGTCCCCGGCGTAACCAAAGCCTGGAGCAACTGCCTGGCGACAGGGATACACTTTCATTATTCCTAGTTGTGTACTGAGGTAAAGCGTAGTGTCACAAGTTTACAGGCAAACATGGCCCTTTCAGCATTGCCCTTATTGATCCGTTACCAATCTGCACTTTTGCAACCCAGATACGCGTGATGAAGAAAAGTGGATTTGAAACAGCCAGAGAGAGAGAGAGAGAGAGAGAGAGAGAGAGAGTGAGGGCTAAGGATACAGGCGGAGAACAGAAATTAACGCTGGCGCGGGTATACTAATTACTGCGGCCACCTGGTGTCTCTGCGCAGCCATTACCGCTCGAGGCAGAACAGCAGGTGGGAGGCAACCTGGCGCTCGCCCGTTCCTTCCTCGTATTTCGAGCTCGCGTTTCCACACACTCAGGTGATAAAGACCGCAGACGGTCGATTCTAAATATAGGATATCTACATGCGTCCCTAACCCTAGCAATTTTGCATACAGTAGTGGTTTTTGTGGGTCTCATGGCCTGTGACATTGTTAGGAACTAAGTGTTCCTTTTGTCGCCGTAATTTTGAGATGTTACCGGTCGTGGATTTATGTAAAAGAAGACACTTGAAGCAACGAAGTATCACAGACCGGCATCATGTACGAAAAAGAGTAGCAATGAACATACCTAAAAAGAAATGACATCAGCAACAACATTAAATGAAGACCTTTGAAGAAAGGGAAAGCAGGTAAAATGAATCAATATTTGGATTAGGAAAAATTTACACAGCTACACTGGAAGCGATTCCCGAACACATTAGTTTCTTTTCTGTTTCAGTAAGTGCGATAAGAGTCGCACAATCAGCTCAACGGCTTATGCATGCAAGTTGCTGACAGGGATAATAAACAGAAGAATGGAAAAGATTATTGAGAATCTGCTACATGACGTTCAGGTTGGCTTTCAGAAAGGTAAAGGCAACAAAGGTAATGTTGATGCTGAGTTTTATAATGGAAGCAGCGCAGATAGAGGCAGCTAGTTCATGGTGGTTGGTTTGATGCAGGATGTGTCGCCCAGTTAGCAAAGTCCCATTCCTGGCGAAGCATACTGCATACAGTACTGCTGAGAGGACTGTCAATATTCCATCGTCATCGTCAGATCCATTCGATATCAGCGGTTACTGTTCAATGTTAATTTATTTGTTCAGAAACTTGTTAAACTCCGTGGCCACTAACGATTTCTTGGTGAAGGACGCAATCAGCACCAATTACCTTGAATAAATTCACAAAAACAAACAAAAAAGTAAGCACTTTCTCCCTTTCCTAACAAGACACAAAAATATCTTTCGTAAGACAGGAGTTACACTAAGTTTCTGTAACAATAACACTGCAACAGAATATATTAACAAAACACGAAAACCACCAGCTAGATCTTGAAGGAACAGGAATACAAAAGTCTGTGACTATTTCACCAGCTTTTTCCTATTTCAGTGCTTCAGTACACCATCTTCAAGCCTTAACTGACGCTGACCAGTATATATAATTGCGTAATTGGTCAACGTCTACGAACTGATTTCCGCAGGCTACCTATAACAACAAAGTTGTATCTCCAAGTTGCAACTGCCAATTAACTAAATGACTGGAGAAACATCACCCCCAGCGTCAGTTTGGTGGCGAAGTGAGTACAGCGCTGCACTGCGACTGCTGGATTGTTTAAGGTGCTGGACGTCCACTAACTGAGAGCATTCCCCCACACTTTGAGCTCAGCACCCACCTTTTGGTAGCGTTCATCAGAAGCAGTTCCCACACAGCTCAGGGTTCCGACCAGACATCAACCCAGTTTGGTGTAGGACTCCAACTTGTCTCCAACATAGACGCCGGCAGACCACCACCTCGGACGTCATCACCTGGTCGAGTTTGGCAGCACCCTCTCGTCTTAGCAGCCGATGATCTCCCGTCAGTGGCTGGCACTCCGATGACACCCCACTGGCCAGCATGTAACCAGCTGGACACCTCCTAGGACGACGTCTCCTGGTTCAGCCCACTTGACACTATTGCGTCCCGGCGGCCACAGAGAGCTGGAGCACTTGTCTCTCATGATATGCCAGTGCTGTGCTAACGACAGACTGGCCAGCCTGTGCTCAGACCGAACCAGACACCAACTAGGTCATCGACCGGAGACCTTCAAGGGACCTTGAGTTAGATTCCAGTTGAGAGATTTTGTATGAGAAGCGGCTCTAATCTATTTCACGTCTGAAATGTCACTATTCATTATGTGATTACCAATAAAGATATATTTGTCACTGTGCTTTGAGAGCTGAATTATTTACGTGCTGTCCTTGTTACAACGTAAAGAAAAAAAGATACCACTCATTTTTCAACAAGCTCTTAAATGACCATTGGGTTATCACCTGTGGAGTGTGACATGAGACGGCTGGCTGACAGTAGATTTGTTCAACTAATTTCTTTATTCTCGCCCTCGGCCGTAGCACATCAAGAACAGCTTGGTGGAGGCGTCCAGTAGCCTTGCCAACAGTGCAAACAGTGGGACGAGCATGATGTCACTCGAAGTCCGCTGTCATGTTACGTCTTCATCTGCGACAGCGATGACAGCATGACGGCGCAACTGACGATGACCTAGAACCTCTTCCGGTGAGCGGGCGGCTCCGTTGTGTCTTAGGACAGGCTGCTATGTCCCGAAGTCGGACAGCATACCCCGTAGTGCATTCTATGATTTCGCTCTGAATGTACAGGCTCATGGTGTAGGCTGTGATGCAGGAACGAGAATCGTTCCTGACAGCAACGGCTGAATACTTACATGCTCCAGACTATGTTCGTTTCGTTTCGGGATTAAGGAAAGCGAGGAAAGGCTTCGATACTTCCGCTACTATATTGCAGCATCAGCTGTTGCTATACAGTGCCCAACTGGCTCCGCTTCTCAGTGCCAGTTGTCCGTGTTACGCTTTGCAATGCGTAAGACTGAGCCTGGCTCAGTTGCAACTGACTTCTGCTCTGGCGTAGTTTTTGACCGAATATGGATGATATGGTACAAAGGAAAGATCTCAATTAATTAAAGTTAAGCAAAGAGTATATATATATATATATATATATATATATATATATATATATATATATATATATATATATTTACGGGTGTTCCAACGCATGAATAACAGAAAATATGCTTTCTCTCTAAGAGTGAACTTATTATTTAAGGGCTTCGAAACAAGTTGTTTTAGAGGGTATTCCAGCTGCTGTTTTGTATCTAACACGAAGCAAATTACATTAGAAGCCCTTGTGTTTCATAATAACTGAATATTAACTGAATATTGTGTTCTCATTTGTTCGTAATGACAATGATGCTACGGTAGAAGAGATGTGTTTCACAGTAGAGAAGATGAACGAGTGCATATAGCTCTTAAGGTATGCATTTCAGCCTCCTTGTTTATCTGACATTTTTGTCTTGTTTTAGTCCTTACTGCCATCTTTTCAAATACGGAATACTATTTTTTTAACGTCCAGTATATATCCAGAACATTATATAATCTTTAGAGTTTAGTAATTAATTCAGGGAATTTCAGTATTGACTAGCTTGGAGAATTGGGAGGCAACGTGTCACTATTAGAGTTACACTCAGTATAAATTTACATAAGTACAATGACAGTATGTCAAATGAATAATTAAAAATATTTGTTGGAATGCTATTCTAAGGATCTGTGGGTAGGGAGCTAATTTTTTGCTCTGTTCATGATCTTCTATGGTAGTTGTTAAGATGATAAGTAGTACGGGCATCGTTGTTCAGAGTTCTGACAGTTGCGTTTACATTCTGTGTTTAATTTGTGTGAAAAGCGCAAGGAACGTTTACAGGAATTGTTTGTTAGGTAGCATCAGTAGTGTGGTGTACTCGTAGAGTGGTGAACTGAGAGACTGAATGTGCGTTTCGAGATTTTTTAGGACGTCCATTAGCTTGCTTTTGTTACTTGTTGAAACATAGTCTCCACATTAATCCGTGCGAGTGGCAATTGCAGAATTACCAAACAGTTTTAGTCTACCTATTCTTGAGTATTGCTCGAGTGTTTCAGATAGGTACCAAGTCGGATTGAGGGAGGACGTCGAAGCAGTTGAGTGGTTGGATGCTAGATTTGTTGCCAATAGGTTAGGACAATAAGTAAGTGTTACGGACATACAACGAGAAGTGAAATGGGAATCCTTGGGGACAAGGTGACGTTCTTTCTGATAATCACTACTGAGGAAACTTAGAGGACCGGCATCAACAGCAGACTGCCACACGATTCTGCTGCTGCCAGTACACATTATGTACACTCCTGGAAATTGAAATAAGAACATCGTGAATTCATTGTCCCAGGAAGGGAAAACTTTATTGACACATTCCTGGGGTCAGATACATCACATGATCACACTGACAGAACCACAGGCACATAGACACAGGCAACAGAGCATGCACAATGTCGGCACTAGTACAGTGTATATCCACCTTTCGCAGCAATGCAGGCTGCTATTCTCCCATGGAGACGATCGTAGAGATGCTGGATGTAGTCCTGTGGAACGGCTTGCCATGCCATTTCCACCTGGCGCCTCAGTTGGACCAGCGTTCGTGCTGGACGTGCAGACCGCGTGAGACGACGCTTCATCCAGTCCCAAACATGCTCAATGGGGGACAGATCCGGAGATCTTGCTGGCCAGGGTAGTTGACTTACACCTTCTAGAGCACGTTGGGTGACACGGGATACATGCGGATGTGCATTGTCCTGTTGGAACAGCAAGTTCCCTTGCCGGTCTAGGAATGGTAGAACGATGGGTTCGATGACGGTTTGGATGTACCGTGCACTATTCAGTGTCCCCTCGACGATCACCAGTGGTGTACGGCCAGTGTAGGAGATCGCTCCCCACACCATGATGCCGGGTGTTGGCCCTGTGTGCCTCGGTCGTATGCAGTCCTGATTGTGGCGCTCACCTGCACGGCGCCAAACACGCATACGACCATCATTGGCACCAAGGCAGAAGCGACTCTCATCGCTGAAGACGACACGTCTCCATTCGTCCCTCCATTCACGCCTGTCGCGACACCACTGGAGGCGGGCTGCACGATGTTGGGGCGTGAGCGGAAGACGGCCTAACGGTGTGCGGGACCGTAGCCCAGCTTCATGGAGACGGTTGCGAATGGTCCTCGCCGATACCCCAGGAGCAACAGTGTCCCTAATTTGCTGGGAAGTGGCGGTGCGGTCCCCTACGGCACTGCGTAGGATCCTACGGTCTTGGCGTGCATCCGTGCGTCGCTTCGGTCCGGTCCCAGGTCGACGGGCACGTGCACCTTCCGCCGACCACTGGCGACAACATTGATGTACTGTGGAGACCTCACGCACCACGTGTTGAGCAATTCGGCGGTACGTCCACCCGGCCTCCCGCATGCCCACTATACGCCCTCGCTCAAAGTCCGTCAACTGCACATACGGTTCACGTCCACGCTGTCGCGGCATGCTACCAGTGTTAAAGACTGCGATGGAGCTCCGTATGCCACGGCAAACTGGCTGACACTGACGGCGGCGGTGCACAAATGCTGCGCTGCTAGCGCCATTCGACGGCCAACACCGAGGTTCCTGGTGTGTCCGCTGTGCCGTGCATGTGATCATTGCTTGTACAGCCCTCTCGCAGTGTCCGGAGCAAGTATGGTGGGTCTGACACACCGGTGTCAATGTGTTCTTTTTTCCATTTCCAGGAGTGTATATATGACGATGTATTATGTATGTATGACGACGAAGATAAGAAACGAGAAATTAGGGCTCATGCGGAGGCATATAGGCAATCGTTTCTCCCTCGCTCTGTTTACGAGTGGAACAGGAAATGAAATGACTATTAGTGATATGGGGTACTCTCCACCACACACCATGCGCTGGCTTACGGAGTGTCTTTGTAAATGCAGACGTAGATGTATTGTGTCTACGTGTTCATTGTATCTTACATTAAAGTCTACGCCAGTCTGTACAGTAAAATGGAACAGCTACAGCTACGATGTTATTTATTATATGGCTACCAGTTTCATATGCTTCAGTACACCATCTTCAGACCTTAACTGACGCTGAGGGGGATATTTCTCCGGTCAGTTCGTCAATTGGCAGTTGGTAGTTGGAGACACAACGTCATTGTTACGGGCAGTGTACGGAAACCAGTTCATAGAAGTTGACCACTGATGGAATCGTGTATATCATTCGAGTTAACCCCCTTAGTAAGGTTTGAAGATGGTGTACTGAAGCACATAAACTGATAGCCGTATAATAAATAACATCGTAAGGACGGCTGTAGCTTTTCCATTTCAATACATAACTGAACTGACGAAGTCTCTCAAACCTCCAATCGGAAGGATGGACATACAAAAATAGAATAAAAGTTGGCGAAGTAGTCACAGCCATTTATATTCCTCTTTTTTCAAGAACTAGCTCGTGGTTTTCGTCCTTTGTTAATATGTTCTGTTGCACAGTGTTATTGGTATGTAAACTTACTGTAATTCCTGTCTTACAAAAGAGATTTGTGTCTTGGTATGAGATCTTGACTAGGAAATCTTGCAAATACTTTCTTCTTTGTAAGTGTTTGTGAATTTATTCAAGGTAATTGTGACGGACGCGGAGTTCAACAAATTCCTGAATGGATAAAATAATATTAAACGCTGCTATCGAATGTATCCAGCTATGACGAGGGAGTATCGATAGTCATCTGGGTAGAGCGACGCTGTATGCAGTATTCATCTCCAGGAATGGGGCTTTGCTAGCGGCACACCGCATCCCGCAGCAGATCAACCACCAGCAACTAGCCGTCTCTACCTGCTTTGCTTCAGCCTTCGACAGCCTTCTGGTCGTGCCTCTCCGCCTTTAATAGCTCCCATGTTTAGCCATCGATCTTGCATGTTCCCACACTTCAAATACGGCTTCTGCTTTGGACAGCGATTTCCTCGTATTTCGCCAACATTAACGTGTTTGCTGGCTATTGAGTGTTTTTTACATTTTTACATCCTTAGCGTGACTAGTCCGGAGCGTTGTTATTGTGGACTCTTAAAATGCGATGAAGTCTCACTACAGCTTGAAATTTCTCACAGATTAAAACAGTGTGCCACAGAGTGATTTGAACACGGGTTTTGTCTTCTATGGCAAAATACCTTTACCGTGTGACATAGCCAGACATGAATCAAGACCCGCCTCACAGCTGTACTTCTCCGTTACATTCTTACTTCTCCTATTTTCCGAACTTCACAGAAGCTCTCCTGCATACCTTGCGGGACTACCGCTCCTAAAAGACACACTGTGGCAGAGACATTGCTGTAAAGCAGAACATGAATTGTATTCAGAATAAATATTTCATTTTGCGTTAGAGTTTATGCTATTTTGTGATTTTCTGATAATCAGGAACCTTTACTTTGTTCCCCCAACACCTCCTGTAATAAGTATTTGGCGTATTGTCTTAGACAAAACCGCACTGAATTACACCAGTAGCCTGGATTCATACTATAATTCGAAAGTTACAGCTGCGAATAGGCTATTTCTGCAGCAAAGTTATCGACGTGATAAATTACGATAATCTGCGATAGACTGATAAAACTCGGAACTGTGCTTATCACAATACCCGTTCGTGTTTCCAACATATCTTCTGATCGACTATACGATTTTCCGAGCCAAATACAGCTTTAGGGTTGTCAGAAAATAAGCACACAGTAACATAATGCTTAGTTCGACACTGATCACAATTTTTAATGGTTCTGTCATGCCTACAGCTGAAATCCATCTCCATATAACTTTGTAACCTAATTTGACAAACCACTGACCAGAAAATTTGTGTGACGTTATGGCAAATCTCATAAATATGAGGATAATAAGCAAATGATCGTTGCTGAAATTGTTGACAGACGAAATCTTTCTACTGTAGCAAGTTTAGGATTGCCTCGCAGTAACGTCTGCTTACATCTAAAAAAACTCATGAAATTTGCAAATGAGGTTCTGTCTTAGACAATTTAGAAGTCACTTGAATGCATAAATAGCAATTAAACTTCAGCGCAACTGCAAACCCGAAATACGAACCTATTAACCCAGCACAAAATAACACTCCGATAAGTAACATGAACTGAATATGTGCAAACTTTTTATGGTTTCAAGTTGAACCCTAATTTGCCGGTTTTACATCAATTAATTTTACTTTACTATTTATTCAGTTAAGTCGTAAGAAAGAACACCACCGCTGATTATTACGGAGCATAATAGCTAATTTACTGAGGCGTTATTATTGATCAACTTCAGTAATTCTTTCACCAGGAAAGAAAACTGACAGTCTCATTATTTCTTAATATTTTTTTCCTTAATAAAACCACAAAATTCGGTTTTTCTATAGTGGGAAAGGTACAGGGCAATAGCCCGGATGACAATGACATAGGTGAATGATGAGCTGAGGGAGCTAGCGTTTCAACAAGTAACTACTATTATTTAAAAGTTCAATAAGAGTTGCTGGTTATGCCTCGCAGTGTTTCTAATTTGAACGAAAATGAAGTCTTACAGTTCGTCGGAAATTTTGAGACGGCGGCATCGAATTCTGCGACGGTGCTCCTATCAATCCCTTTATTGCGAACATATTTTCGGTAGAAATGACGAAACACTGGCAGGATTTTGACGTTCCTGGAGCCATGTACATCTGATCCCAGTTTTCAAGCCGTCGTGCCTCGCTATTAGTAATTTGGGCTTAGTGAACCTAACTTTTCACTCAGCGCGCCACATGAGCGTCCACGTGTGCAAAGATGGAATTATAGTATGGCGGCTTTGGGGATTCAAGTAGCCGCACGCCTGTCAAACTGCACTTCATTGATGTAATTGAACGTAGCCCTCCGCCGAGCACTGAAGTAGCGGGCCGCTTTTTAGTCTTTGACTTCGGGCTGCAACAGACACGCCACTGGGAAACGTCACGTTCAGTGCCCATATACTGGAGCACGGATACTGACGCGGGGCTCTTGTCGCCACCTCCGCTGCGCTATAGTCGCACCTTAATCTTGGAGTGCCGCAAACACTCTATGACATCACTCAGACATCAGGCGCTAACATTTCATTTCACTTTTTGACAATCGATGTAAAATTTATCTAATACTCCTTATCAACAGTCACCCAGTGTTGACATAATATGTATTACATTACTACGTTGGTTAGACAATATTTACATTAATCACAAAAACGTATTTCAGTTTCAGTCACAGGGGATATTCAAAAGTTTACAGAAAAGAATATGCAGACATTGTGTACAATATACAATGGTACGAAGTAATACCACATTTATGGTATGGTGTTACAACGTCACATCTTACAAAATTCCCGCCGGCCGGTGTGGCCAAGCGGTTCTGGGCACTGCAGTCTGGAACGGCGCGACCACTACGGTCGCCGGTTCGAATCCTGCCTCTGGCATGGATTTGTGTGATGTCCTTAGGTTAGTTAGGTTTAAGTAGTTCTAAGTTCTAGGGGACTGATGACCTCAGATGTTAAGTCCCATAGTGCTCAGAGCCATTTTGGACCAAAATTCCCGTTGAGTTTCGCGCTTGTCTCATAACAAAGGAGATCTGCTACAACGCAGTTACCGTCATAATGTTTTGAACATGGCTGTAATCAGCAACCGTAATTAATTACAACGTCACAAATTTCCAGCCAAGCGGTTGCAATGAGAATTTAAAATTCTTTAACTAGTTTTCAACGCCAACTAGGGGCGACTTTTTCAGAAGAAACTGTTACCTTACCTAACAATATCACACGAAGGTACAATAATAGCAGGTAGGCATTATAGCAAACACATGATTTTAAAAATTAAATTACATAAAAGTACTCACATGTGGTTAAAAGGAAATTCGAGCGACCTCGCTCTAGTCAAAACATTAAAACCGCAATTAAACCATTTTCCACCTGAATATATAACAGGTACAGTCAAAATTTTAAAACAATATATAAATATGCCACTAAGGGCACTACAGTGGTATAGGATACGAGTGAGTAAGAGCGACTGCGCGAGCGGGCCATAGCAAATGACGACGTGAACATGATACAGCTCGAGCCATCTAGTAGCAGAATTTACAAAGGTTTAACAACATCTATACGAAAGTAATGTAATAGCGATTGACAAATTAACAGGATGTAAATCCTAAAAGCAAGAGAGAGGGAAACAGTGTTTAAGGGCCTAACAGGGAAGCGGATAACCAACATTAGCTATCAGATATCATTAGGTAACTGTTTTGAGCCAATGAAAAAATTTTTATTACGCGTCTGCAGTTGTTCATTCTCCTTGTATCTAGCAGAGAAAGCACGACCTGTTTAGCCTATGTAATAGGCTTTACATGTGTCACAACTGATTTTATAGATTCCTGAGTTCTGGAGGGCAGACCGTTCTGTTTTTTGATTATGTGTAAGGTTCCTATGCAAGCTGTTATTAGTAGAAAAGACTACGTTACTGTTATATTTGCTCCTGAGTAATCGCTGAATCCTGTAAGATACTGGCCCTATATACGGAATGGAAAATATATTTTCATTATTAAAAGGAGTGCTGAGAGCAGTAATTCTGGCTTTGTTCTTATTTCCGAAGAATTTATCTACTATAGTCGGCTTATTTTCGTTATTAACTGCAATGGTTTTTAACTGATTTATCGAAGTAACAAGATTTTCGGCGGATAATAGTGTGAAAACACCTCTACGGATGGCTGAGTGAAAAAAGGCTTTTTTATGGGAATCAGGATGGGTTGAAGAATCTGGTACAATCTGTGTATGTTTCTTTGCGGAAAATGTTAAAGGATATTCTATCGTGAGTTATCGTTAATGTTAAATCCAAGTAGTTTAACTGACGATGTTCATTTTCGCACTCACATGTGAACGTAATTTTTTCGCGCAGTTCACTGAAGATTTTAAACAGATGGTCAACACCATGTCATCAACGTATCGGCTATAAAATAAAATACCTAATGATTTTAAAGAAAATTTCTTCTAAGGAATTAATGAAGATATCGGCTAAGGCACTTGCTTATGGATTGCCCATAGCGAGTCCGTCATGTTGTTGGTATAACTGTGCATTAAATTCGGAATAATTATATTTCAGCGCGATAAGTAGTAAATTCATGACATCGGTAATTGGCTCGTCAGTAATGCCTTTTTCAAAAAACCGTAAATTATTTTCCACAATATCTAAGGTCGTGAGTACAGGTACATTCGTATATAAATTCCTAATATCAAACGAAAACAATCTTGGTATCTTGATCACATTCCAAATTTTTGATTTTAAGGACTAAGTTCTGGCTATTCAAAATTGAAAGATTATTTTGAGAAAGAATGGATTTTTTAATATATCGCGCAGAAACTTCGCTAAGGTGTGGTAGTCACTATTCATGCTATTAGAAATGGGACGAGTTGGATGGCCAGTATTATGCATCTTAAACTGAGAACGCAATCTTGGAGGCTGCGGATTCATATTGATTAATGTTTTTTTGGAATGGTTTCAGTAAAAATTTTGAATCATTGATAGCGGACCTAATTTCTTTTTGCAATGTTGAGGTGGGATCGTCTTGTAGCTCAGAAATGCTGTTTTCCTCAAAGAACTGCAAAGTCCTACTCACGTATTCATATTTGCTAGCAATAATCACGGAATTTCCTTGGTCTGACTTCGTTACAAGAACATCATTTCCTTTAAGTTTCTTATTAATAGGATTACAATCTTTTTGGTCACGGTTAATGGTGTTCTTAGCGTCAAACAAACTACAACTGACGAAGTTACATACATTCTAGTTTGACAAGCGTTTTCTATTTTTAAGCAACCGAGGCCACTTTTATGGTATACTGTCATATTTTCTACAACATTATGGTCAGATACATTAGGAGAGATTTTGTACTTGAGACCCTTTTCTAGTAAGGACAGTTCCTCTTTTGTAAAATTTATGTCAGTTTTGTTTACAATTCTGTTGCAAAATTTACGATCAATTTATTTTTTAAACCGTGAATATCTTGAGAAATTAGTGTCCGTAAAGCTATACTTCAAATTAGAACTACGACTGAACAATTATCACTCAAATAACCAGACCGAAGCGCCAAGGAGTAGATACTGCAATGAGGCTGAAGGGTTGCCAGAAAAGTAAAAAAAAAAAAATCATTTAAGTTCGAATATTAGCAGTAAGCGTTGTACCTTGGATTAAGACTATGCCAGTCGCTTTCGCCAGTTCAGTACGCGGTCATACGCAGTTAGAAACTACTGACGTCACGCTCGCTGATTGCGTAGTGGACTGAAAAGGCGACGGAGTCACACACCATCTGTATGCAGACAGGCCGAAACGCAGAATATGGACACCATCAATCGACAAGCAGAGTCGAGTTCCAGTCAACAGCAAAGTTCGCCCCGACGTACGTGTAACCGAACCTCTCGGATGATTACCAGCCGACAGCGGAAACTATGTGAATGAGATCACTCGTGCTCAGTCAGTTTGTACAGTAAAAGACACCTGTAAACCTGCCTGTATGTACCGCTCGACGGTCGTTAGTGTTTTTCTTAGTGCATTTGCCTGTACATACATATGTCTGGTCGTCACTCCCACTTTGGCGTGTAACTGTACCAAAGGCGTCGATTAGAGCATTAGTAACTGGTTCCCTACATGATTCATGGTTAGGATAGCACCTTCAGACGTTATTTTGTGCACCATAATCATAATAGGGTTATAGGACGGTGAGACCATTTGTCTTGTATCTGGTTGGAGCATCTAGTAAGAGCCTGAGGTTACAATCCTCGTTTATATTTTAAATTTACGTTAAGTAGGTCTCAGGATTCAGGTTTGCCGTTTGGCATGTAATGTAAACATGTGAAGAGCACATCAAAGGGAAACCCAGAGCTTTTTTCCATATTAACTCCTTATCTACGTCCTCAGCCTGACACCGGAATCAATTTGTGCTGTCTCCCACCACAGGCAACTAAAGACAGCTCCGTTTGACCTCCGTCGCCGTCCTAACTCCACACATAGAAGTTCACGTGCCAGAGACGGATGGTTTCAAGTCCCACATCACCTCCAATCTGATTGTGAGATTCAGAGAAAGTATGTTGCGACTCATGTCGGGTTATGTCGATGAGTTCCATCTAAAACAGCTGTTGCATTAAACTTCGAGTGTGCAATGGCTTGAACGCTACTGCTTTTCCCAGTATTTCGGCGGTATGCCTTTCTGATATCTTCAGAATGAGCTCCGTCCTTTTAAATCCATGAGTGCGCATCTGCGCACGTGGTCACAGGTGCACAAGCACCAGAGATGTTGATAGGCGGCCAAAATATGCGTAAAGAGAAACTATGGCCACGCGTTTGATCTACGCTGGTACTGATGTATCATTATGAACAGCACTGTAGCGACGTCTTTGCAAGTGTATTAAAGCAAGTGCCGGAGTCCATGATTTGTCCAAGATGAATTTGCTACCTGTGTTAATTAAATTATTCATCAACCGAAATTCAGCTGCTTCTTTCACCACCGAGTTCAGAAAAGACGAAATCGACGGCGCAGTCTGACCCGTGTCGATGCAGTGCTCTGCCACAGCCGAGCGCTGTAGGAGTGTTTATATAGTCTACCCGGGGGAAGTACGCAACAGCTGTAGATGTTGGTATTGAGACGTCACGAGATGATACTTTACGGATTATCTGGACACTTGGGGCTCTGCAGCCCCGTGTTCCAGGAGTCCCTGAGCTTTTCTCGACCTACTGCGACATATGTGCACTGTGAGTACCTTGAGTGAAGGAAAATCTCTATATCTGAAGTCAGCTGCGTAGGAAAAGTCAAGTACATGACAGGAGTTGCCGTCAGCTATAGCGAAACGCATTGACGTGACAAGGTGCAGCAAACCACTCATCAGTTCAACGATGAACAACAAACAGTGAGCAGCCATACCATACAAAAAACTGCTATTTGCTATAGTGTAATGTTACCAACATACCTCTGCTCACTGCACGTTACACTGTGCAGAGATTTTGTGTGAATACAATCACCGTTATCGGATTCTCGAAGGAATAAAGAAGATTGCTTGATCTGATGAGTTGATACAAGTTGGTAAACGTAGATGACAGAGTTGGAAACCATACCAGGCCTTGCTTGACTCTGTAAAGAAGACACCATTTTGGCAGAAGAAGAAGGTTTGGCTCTCTCAGGGAAGCTTACTTGCGATGGTGCAGGGTCCTCGATATGTTTGATACCATTCCTCAGCAGTGAGTTATGCAGGAATCTATTGCTCTATGGTGTAAATTCGTTTATCTGCCTACAGAACCGTGCAAATTACGTTGTTTTCTCATTGTTGCATTACGTCACCCTATTGCTTTCTAAAAGCAACAATTATCTGAGGAACAGCTCATGGACACAGGAATTTGAGCAAAGATTGTGAAGGTTAGTGTACTAGCTGGAATGGGAAGCAGCCTGGCTATGGACAATTATTACAGCATTGGGAGTGACCTGGATGAAACAGGAATAATAACTACACACACACAAATGTGAGTTCTGTGGAGGTACTACAGCGCTATGACCAGCCCTGGCTAAATACTACTGTGAGTCGTGTGAACACTGAATTGAGCAGGCTGTGCTGACTTAAATAAAATCTCATATGTGAGCAGCTCCTATTCCTACATTTGGAAGTTGGGGAGGTACCAGACACGTCCTACACCTGACGAGGGGAGGGAAAGATAATTGTTTGAGATCCTTGCAGAAAATGTATAGGGAACCCCTATCATTCATAGCATGATTCTTGCAGTTTCTGGTGTCAGAGAGGTACCTTTTTTATGTTACAAATAGGCACCACGTAACCACAGGGGTAGATAAGTCACATGTAAAATACTACACTCTAGTGTCTTTATCATCATAACTAATATGGAGAAAGGAGGAGTTGCTACATATTTTAAGACAGAAAAAATGTTCAAAAACATTGAGACAAGTAGATTTTGTAGTGATCAGCACATACAAGTGTGTGGTTGTGAATTAATACGGAAAAAAGTTCACATTTAATTGTAACTGTATATAGATCCTCAATGGGAAATTTTGAACTGTTTATGAGGAATCTTAATATATTCCATGATCAATTCATATCATTATCTGAATGTCACTTTTTGCAGAAGCTAATCAGAAAGGACATTGAAGGGCCATATAAAAATTCATGGATTGGTAGATGGATTAAAATATCTTGTGAATGGAAAAGGGAAATGTATCCACTTGCAAGAACAAGTAGAGATCCTGTATTAATTGTGCACTTGAAAAACTACCAAAATTACTGAGAAGTGTTATTAAAAATAAAGATACATGCACATAATGTCAGAAGTTGGTAATTACGAGAACAGATTTAAAGCTATACTGAATTTAGTGAAATGAAAGAGGACAATCAGCCATGCAACATGATAAGATCACTGCTAATCTCTGAATGGAAGATCTATAAATGAAGAATCGTTGATAGCAAGGATATTTAAACATCGTTTCTTAAACATAGTAGAAACTATACAGATAAACAGTTCAAGAGGAAAACCACAGCAGTATCTTGAAATAGCAGTACCTTCAAACACATGGATGTATCACCCTCTTTTCATTCTGAAACTAAGAAAATTATGTATTTTCTCAATAATAAAAGGTCATCTCTTTAAGATGATGGTTTCAATAGAGTACTAAAGATTTGAAACATATGCTCCAATGTAACAGACCCTGTCTTATCTGAAGTTTGTAATGCTTCACTGACTGAAGGCAGTTTTCCAGAGAGACTGAAATAAGCAGTTGTGGAACTTATCAGTTAGAAAGATGATAGGAGACCTATTTCACTGCTGACATCATTTTCCAAACTTTTTGGGAAGGTGATGTATTCTAGAACCGTATCTGTCCTGAGCAACAATAATGTCTTCACCAAATAACACTCTTAAATTCAGAAGAGTTGTCCTACTCAGAATGCCATTTACACATATGTTCACTCACCACGTTTTACAGGCATTAAACAACAAAATAGCGCCACTTTGTCTCTCCTGAGACCTATCTAAAACATTTGACTGTATGAAACATGGTGTACTGCTAGAGAAATATTGAAGTTTTATGGGACTGATGGTACACCCAACCAATGGATAATGTCATATCTAACAAAAATAATGTGGAAAGTTATATTTAATAACTTATCCAATGTAGCTAGGGGAGGGGGTGGGGTTCCTCAAGGCTCAGTCTCAGAGCCACTATTATTCTTCATATTTGGGTAATATACAACAAGTGGATTTAATCCTTTCTGCACATGACACTTGTATTGTCATTTATCCAGGCATGCATACAGCAACATTGTTATTGAAAGTGTTATTGAGTTACCTTTTTTTTTGTAATGGGGTCATCTCAATTCTGAAAAGGCACGACATGACAATATATTCAGTTCTGCACATCTATGGGTGTTACTCCAGTAATGACTGTAACACATGCTAAGGATATAGTAAATGGGATGACAACTTCAAACTTCATAGGTGCACACGTTGACGAGATTATAAACTGAAAAAGGACATTTCAAAAATTACAAATCAATTTTGTTCATCCACATTTGCATTCTGAATCACTGTAAATCTTGGAGAGAGACAGTTCAGTAAGCTGTCACATTTTCCATGTTTTCATTGAATAATATGGAATGAAATAATGATCTGGGGTAATTAATCTCTAGGACAGTAAATTTTCATTGCTCAAAAATGGTCTATAAGAATAATAAGTAAGAATGGTAAGTTGTGCTCTCTCATGATCATCTTGTAGTCACCTGTTAAAGGAGTTGAGCATTCTGACTACAGCTTCACAGTATATTTATTCCCTCATGAAGTCCGTTATAAATAATCCACGACAGATCATCAGGAAGAATGTTGTACGTAATTACATCATCAGATACAGAAATGACATTCATTACTCCACAGTAAGTTGGCCTTTATCTCAAAAAGTGGTGCAGAATAACGCAGCTAAATTTTTTATAACTTACCCAGTGGTATGAAATGTGTGACAGACAGCAAAATTAAATTTGGAATCAAACTAAAAACGGTCCTTAACAGCTCCTTCTACTTTGCCTGCCTATGAAAAAAGAACAAAAAAAAAAAAAAAAAAAAAAAAGAAAACCCTAATGCATGTTCAGCAGGCAGCCATATTTACAAATTAATTTACGATGTGAATGTAAAATGACTCGTCCCACATAATTACGATTTACTGTGCAAATGATCAATGGAGCAAGCAAATAAGTAAGTAACCATAACATTGCTTAGACAATGTTCCTGTATTTTCAATGTTTTTTTTCCCCTTAGACAGTTAACAGTAAGAGGCTTGATGGCAACCTAAGTACCTTTAAATACAATAAATATTAATTCAGTTTTATCTCTATTGTTAACTGATAATTATTATGGATATCAAATGAATTGTAGATTTGAATGAACAGTAACTGCGTACATTTGTTTCAGAGATTCTCTCTACGAAAATTGGAATTCGTTCCACAAATGACGATCGTTCGACTCGCGTTATCTGTCTACCTACGAGCCGCCAACTGAGGATATGCGCCTGCCATGTTGTTCATGCGCAGTCGGTTACAACTTCGGTAGAGGTGTACAATTCTCCAACCGCCTGGCGATTTAAGAATCACGCAACTTTTTAAATTTTTAAAAAATACTTATAATGCGTCTTAACAACTAAAATTGTGACAGTGTCTTTCTTTCGGTGTATTTTTCCTGCATAAAAAATTTTAAGGCATGTTTCGACATGTCGGATTGGATCATTGCCTTGTAAGATATAACCTCAGTTCCTATACGACATAAACGACATAGACACAGGATGATTTACGAATTTTGTGTGTGAAGTACAGCGTAACTTATATTCTGGCATTCAGATAGGACTCAGGAAAACTATTTCAAACATATGTACATTTCCAGGTATCTGTGGTAACGCCTATAGTCTCATCAGTCAGATTTCCGTTGAAACCCTCACTGTTGCTGTTTACTTGCCGAAGTCGAAACAGAAATGTCAGTCGTTCATACATCATTATGATAAATAGCTCTATGCACGGAAGAAAAGAGATTACTGCATTAACTTTCTTAGATTTGAAAGAAAAAAATAAATACTTGACATGTCTTTGTCTGGAGACACCTGATTGCTTCTTAAAGGTAAAGCACCTGCTGTGGAGCAAATGTGTCTATAGATACTACTCGAAATTGTAGTAAAGTATACTAAACATTTTACTCTGAATGAAATCCTCAAAATAAATACTTTTCTTGCCGAAACATAGTTCTACACTTTACTTAAGTATATGCTCAAATCGTTTACCATTGACTGCAAGGGACATCTGCAATAGCCATTCGAGAGGTAGATGAACAGATGAAAACAGTGGTTGATATACCGTTGCGCGTCTGGAGTGGTTGGGGTTTCATGGTAGACTGCATATTTCAGTTCTCCTCACAAAAAGAAATCAAGAGCAGTCAAATACGGGGACTCTGCCGGCCACTGCACTGCAGCGTTCCGTCGTATGCAACGGTCAGGCAACTTTTCAGTCGACTTTTGCGTTGGAACACAGATAGAGTGAGCTGGGCAGCCGTCGTGTTCGAACCACACACATTTTCGCTTATCCTGCTGTACCTCTTCTAGAAGAACGGACCGAATCCATGTAAGAAAGTGCAAATACGATGGATATCTCTGGTTTCTTGTAGTAGTAATAAGCAGCCAATCAGCTGCATTTTAGAAGGTTCATTGCAACCGCTTCACCCTGGTATGGTTTCAACGTTTATAAGAACGTTTTCTTCGTAAGAAAATGTAGACGATATTTTATATTTTAACGTACCTCTGTCACAACATGCAATCCATCTGTCTACATTTCCTTCCGAAGAGGACGTTTTTACATTTTTGGGAAAACGGGAAAGGGGGTTTCATGAATAGTCCAATTTGCAGTTCGGTCGTTTATAACATCTACAAAAAGATTTCACTGTACGATTGTTGCTCCAGCCATGTACAAAATTTTGGAATTTCCTATGTTGTAGCACCTCATCCTTACGTTTATGATCGTTGGTATTGTGCAGACGAAGCGAGCGTGTGTTTTCAGCTGCCCAATTGTACATTTTAGGTAAATTTACGTTACCGTGGTTCGTAGATGTTGCTTCTTCGCTAAAGAGCACACGTTGGAAAAACGTAGTGTAGCCTCTCAAGCACTGCAGATTAGACAGATAATACGACGTTCGAAACCATATCCTTCAAATGCCTTATGTAGTAACAGAATGCATGTGGAAGTAAGACGCGAATGACACACGTCTGGCTGATCTCACGTTCCTCGGCAATACGTCTCCTGCCGCCATGTCGACTGATCAATGTCGTAACCTGAACAACTTCTTGATGTGCTCTGTCAGTTGCAGTCTTTCTCCTCGACTTCTGAGCTGAAGCTGCCTGTTCGCACTAGTGACCTAATAATTCTTGACGATCGGGATAGACATCCCTGTAACGACGTACCGTTTCGACAGCATTCCTTTAACGCTAGCCATATGAAAACAGCATGTCTAACTTCTCCTCATAGATGTACATATCTGCATGTAAGGAATTTTATAGCAGAAATGACTTGCCGATAGACGACACAGTTCATGCTGATTTTGCAGTGCAGCCAAGCAAACAATTGAGGGGCTTGATACAACGACGCCAACGTAGCCTGGCAAAAATGTGTTTATAAAGCAATAGCCGATTCTGGCCGACTTGCGTTCCAATTTCAGAAAATCTTCCAGATTCTTTTGCGAAGAGTTTCAGCCAAAAAAATAACAATGGTTATATCGCTCCACTCGCCTTTTCAGGCGGCTCTAGATACTTAATTCAACCTCTTGATCAGTACAAGTTGAAGCATTGCAAGCAGCCGCAACCACCACCCCACCACCCCCCACCCCGCCTCACCGCTCCCGAGCACCGTTGCTTATAACAATCATAATTCGGTTTTCTAAAATCTCTTTGAGTAGTCAGTAACTTTAGAGATGATATTTGACTTGCCGCACTTTTTGTACTTAGGCATTGTTGCCGTAGTAGTCACGGGCTTCTAACAAAGAAAACTGATTCACTGATGTGTAGATGGCAAAGGCAATTGGAACGTAAAATTTTTCAAAATATCTGTGTTATTTGAATAATTTGTTGCGTAATTCTGTGTTGAAGAATAGTGATCAGTAAATATGATGATTTAAATTAAAAATCTGGGTTTGATAATTCAGTATCATGATCGAGTTCGGAGTGAACTCAAGGGTATTAACCTATCTGCAATACTAATTGTCTAGTCCAGAAAGCGTTAAGACACTTTGTCGCATAGCAAAAGTATGTGCCTCTATCATTTGCCGGAAAACACGGTTCGTTGTCTGGAACCGTTCATGAAATGGAAGGCTCGTTGCGTATTAAATGATTAATTCTGTATGTGTCTCTCCCCACATTAAATTTAAGCGTTGCTGTCATATCAAAAATATTAAAACAGTGGCACAAGTGGAAATAGGGGAGAGGTTCGTAGCTTGAGGATGGTGCACCTAGGAAATACGTGATGTTTTCTGGTCAGTTATTCAACATAGTGGCAGATGTTAGAGTCACAACATGAAAGTGCATTAGACACGACCATCAGCAGTTTCCAGCATTTTGCGCTGTTTCTGTTATTGCCAGATATTACATAGCGTTTTGTCCAGAATTTGTAAATATATTGAATTCTACACATTCAGTTCCTGTGTAAGAAATTAATACTATCTGTTCAAGTGGCTCTAAGCACTAAGGGACTTAACGTTCGAGGTCATCAGTCCCATACACTTAGAACTACTTAAACCTAACTAACCTAAGGACATCACACCCATCCATGCCCGAGGCAGGATTCGAACCTGCGACCGTAGCAGCAGCGCGATTCCGGACTGAAGCGCCTAGAACATAATTTTTGCTGAGTAAACCGCGATATATTTTTTAAAACTAGCGGTTCATCCATGCTTGGTCGGACAGTATCATCCTGTACCATGAAACAGAAGAAGCTGTTCTATCATAGAATATGATATGTTTGCAAATCAGCTGAGTTTCTTTAATGTCATTAACACTTTACCTGCCTTAAAATAGAAATTTCTGTTAGTTTTCAGTACGTAATATTTAAAAATTTATTTACGAGGAACATTTCATAAATAATCCACACTATTTTTTATTGGCACTTTTATTTTATTTTTTAGTACCTCTTTACAGTACTTTAGTATAGTCTCCTTGTTTCTCTATGACTGAATCCCAGGTCAGAACTTCTGAACATCATCGAATGACTCTTGTAATGGTGGTAGAAAGCTGTTTCAGAGAAAGATAACAACATCCACACATAGGTTTTTGTAATTTCGGTAACACTTCGAAATCTGGTGGACTCATACAGGAACACTTCCCATACGTATTCACGCGGTTTTTGTTCTATAACATTGCCATTATACTGGCATACATTGTCGTGGAGAACCAGTGGCCCAGCATCGATCTAGTGAGGTCGGGTTTTGCGCATTTGTCTATACAGGTTTTGCATAAAGCTATGATAATACACTTCCATGACAATTATTCCTAATGAAATACTGTCATGATGATTCCTTAATGACTATAAGCAAAATCATCATTTGCTTGAGCCTTGTTTGAGCGTGTCACAGTCATTGGACTGTGATGGCAACTCCGGTTCGAATTCTCTAATCCATACTGAGCGAGATGGCCCAGTGGTTAGCACACTGGACTCGCAGTCGGGAGGACGACGGTTCAATCCCGTCTCCGGCCACCCTGATTTAGGTTTCCCGTGATTTCCCTAAAACGTTTCAGACAAATGCCGAGTTGGTTCATTTGAAAGGGCACGACTGATTTTCTTCCCCATCCTTCCCTAACCCGAGCTTGCGCCCCGTCTCTAATGACCTCGTTGTCGACGGGACGTTAAACACTAATCTACACCTCCTCCTCTCTAATCCATGTCAATTAGACACAAGAATCCTTGACCTTCACTTATGTATCGTTGTTTGAGGACGGTTGTAATGTTCAGGCGTTCCTGCTTCTCTTCAGCAAACAAATATTGTGGGATCCATCTCCCAGGAATTTTTCTCTTATTGAAATCATTTTTCAGAATTCGGAATAGTGATGATAGGGAATTCCCGTAGCTTCAGACAGTTCCCCACAAGTCACATCTGCACTAGTTTCACACTTCGTTCTGTTGGCAGTTTTGAACTTTCAGGTGTTAAGTTATTGCCTGTGCTCATACGACCACCACGAACATGAAACTGCCCTAAGGTCTACTGTAAGTTCACCACAAACTTCCCTCAACGCACTGTGGGGACCTGTCGGACTTTTGCAGCGTGAAGTCTCGGTCTTGATGTAGGATCTCTTGTCTTCAACAGTGGCAGAACTCGAGATCCCTGCAGGGTCCATTTCTACCTCTGACCAGTTTTATATTAGACTACACAGCGAAAAAGAAAAACACGTGCTTTTTCCTCAAGCTCCCAAGTACATATGACGTAATTTTCATTGTTGTTACGTCAAACAATGCACAGTAAAATAAACCTGCACTTTAGTTATCAAATGTTCCTCGTAACTTGTATCTGCTTTTTGGTAATACTTATAATGAATTTACTTTGACTTCCGGGTTATTGGTGTACAGCAGAGTAATAATGTAACAGGAAGACTATTAAACGCAAAAGTGACAAGATTTTCACGAATGCAACTCTTTTAAATTTCAATAAAATATTTTTTCCTAGGTAGATGATCATGTTGAACCTAACAACAATTTTTTCACGTTTGGGAAGACCTTATTTTTTCCATTTTTAATTTCAGAAACAGTCTTCAGCACACAACAGGTCAATGCTGTCATTTAGAAATGGAATCAATACAGATTATAAAACTCTATATGTGTGTGTGTATTTGTGTGTGTGTGTGTGTGTGTGTGTGTGTGTGTGTGTCTGTGTGTGCGTGCGTGTGTGTGTGTGTGCGCGTGCGTGTGTGTGTGTGTGTGTGTGTGTGTGTGTGTGTGTGTGTGTGTGTGTGCGCGTGCGTGTGTGTGTGTGTGTGTGTGTGTGTGTATGTTGTGCGTTTCAGATCTGCGCCTAAACCACTGGATCGATTTCAGACAAACTTGGTACACATATCCGTTACTGTCAGGCAGCAATAAATGTCTGGGTAAGAACCACCTACTTATCATAATTCAGGAGATGACGTCATAAACACTGAGCTGAGTGAAAAAATGCTGCATCTTCCATGAAGTTTTAACACATTTATGATTTACTGCTAAGACAAGCTTACAGTCGAGCGAACTTAAGAAAATCGTTGAAAACTGGCTGCGCTTTTGATATCTTTTTACTGCGAAGCGCGAACGGCTGTAGGCGAAAAGAATTCCATCTACAAAGCTGTGAGGAGGCGTTGCCACAGAGTCGTTTACTAAATCGCGTTGTAGACACGCGAAGCAGCTGCGCCCAGCGTTCAGAAACTGTCCGGGATGTTATACTACAAACACAGTTAATTATTTGTTTTCGTTTCTAATAGCAAATCGGCAAAATGAATACCCGCACAATGCTGGGTATGTCAGCTTATAGGAAAATGTACTAAACTTCTATTACAAAGCTGCTTAGAGGCGAAAGTCTAAAATTTATTTCAAGGTAGAACACTCTCCCTTAAGAATTTATATACCGTTATGTCCATAAAAATTCAGATAACATTTATCGATGTTCAGTAGGAAATTAAATACACATTCCATATCCATGGATTACGGAAGTTCTTCCCATCTGAATTCATTTCTGACTCAACTGATATCCAGCTATAGCTCTAAAAGAATAAAAACTGAGGCCTGAATTTAATTTGTTCATTGGCCACGGTATTGTTAGAAACTTGTGCCAAAGTGCTGATTATCGATGCATATCGGGAAAAATTGGGCTACGGTTAACCCGAACTTGCCATGGCGGAACGACATGCACACTGGGGACGTAGCGTAAGAAAACTGTCTTAGACGTTCTATTGCCCTCGCAGGCTCCTCGCTATCATTCATATAATACGGATCAGCAGCCTCTCTCGTTCCTCATCCCTCTCACACTGATCAGGTCCACGCACAGCTGTCGCAGCTCTCGACTCGTAAGAAGATGAGAATCATGAGAAATAATTCCCAATGATCTGAGTTACTCAGCCGGCTGGATTATAGAGCAACTTTTGGTTTACTTGGAGAAAACGTCCTCAGCTGAATGAAATTAAATAGAAGAAAAATGAATTAAGAAGAAGCTGCGACAGGACTGTCAGAATCCTATGAGATACAATTCAAAAAGTTCTTACAAAGACTGTAATATATGACAATACGCTTAACGTTTTGCGAACATATTGCAGTTATTCGGTCAACGATGGTGTTCGAACCATAGTACAATTTTGTCATTCGACAAAGTTAAAGTGAAGTGTTCAAGTGAAATGTTGTCACAAACGTTGAAAATCGAGCATCCTGGAACAAGCAGAACAACAAGGCACAATTCCAGAACACCATATATGTAATAACAAGAACGAAAAACCGCCTCTTAAGAGACTGCGTAAACGAACGTAACATCCTTTTATTTAGTTGCATAGACGGAGCGCATCTTCAAGAAGATTAAAATAATAACACACTAAAATTGCCGGCCGCGGTGATCTCGCGGTTCTAGGCGCGCAGTCCGGAACCGTGCGACTGCTACGGTCGCAGGTTCGAATCCTGCCTCGGGCATGGATGTGTGTGATGTCCTTAGGTTAGTTAGGTTTAAGTAGTTGTAAGTTCTAGGAGACTGATGACCACAGCAGTTGAGTCCCATAGTGCTCAGAGCCATTTTTTGAACACTAAAATTGATGCAGTTAGTTTTATGGACATAGTGACTGGTAATTGATTAAAGAAAAAACTATGTATTTTTTAATGAAGAAAAATTTTCATCGTTTATACGCCCAACGGAACATGTACATATTTTCCACGGTTGGTAGGTAGGTGCTGTAGCATCGTGAGGGAGAAAGACGCGTTCTAGCTGCTTAGCATCTATTTACCGTTGAAGTGAGTTACAAGACACTAATATACACTACTGGCCATTAAAATTGCTACATTACGAAGATGACGTGCTACAAACGCGAAATTTAACCGACAGGAAGAAGATGCTGTGATATGCAAATGTTTAGCTTCTCAGAGCATTCACACAAGGTTGACGCAGGTGCCGACACCTACAACGTGCTGACATGAGGAAAGTTTCCAACCGATTTCTCATACACAAACAGCAGTTGACCGTCGTTGCCTGGTGAAACGATGTTGTGATGCCTCGTGTAAGTAGGAGAAATGCGTACCATCACGTTTCCGACTTTGATAAAGGTCGGATTGTAGCCTGTCGCGATTGCGTTTTATCGCATCGCGACATTGCTGGTCGCGTTGGTCGAGATCCAATGACTGTTAGCAGAATATGGAATCGGTGGGTTGAGGAGGGTAATGCGGAACGCCGTGCTGGATCCCAACGGCCTCGTATCACTAGCAGTCGAGATGACAGGCATCTTATCCGCATGGCTGTAATGGATCTTGCAGCCACGTCTCGATCCCTGAGTAAACAGATTGGGACGTTTGCAAGACAACAACCATCTGCACGAACAGTTCGACGACGTTTGCAGCAGCATGGACTATCAGCTTGGAGGCCATGGCTGCGGTTACCCTTGACGCTGCATTACAGACAGGAGCGCCTGTGATGGTGTATTGAACGAACATCCAGAGTGTACGACTGCCAAAACTTCATTTTTTCGGATGAATCCAGGTTCAGTTTATAGCATCACGATGGTCGCATCCGTGTTTGGAGACATTGCGGTGAACGCACGTTGGAAGCGTGTATTCGTCATCACCATACTGGCGTATCACCCGGCATGATGGTATGGGGTGCCATTGGTTACACGTCTCGGTTACCTCTTGTTCGCAATGACGCCACTTTGAACAGTGGACATTACATTTCAGATGTTACGACCCGTGGCTCTACCCTTCGTTCGATCCTTGCGAAACCCTACATTTAAGCAGGATAATGCACGACCGCATGTTGCAGATCCTGTACGGGCCTTTCTGGATACAGGAAATGTTCGACTGCTGCCCTGGCCAGCGCATTCTCCAGATCTCTCACCAATTGAAAACGTCTTGGTAATGGTGGCCGAGCAACTGGCTCGTCACAATAAACCAGTTACTACTCTTGATGAACTGTGGTATCGTGTTGAAGCTGCATGGGCAGCTGTACCTGTACTCGCCATCCAAGCTCTGTTTCTGCGTATGAAGGCCGTTATTGCGGCCAGAGGTGGTTGTTCTGGGTACTCATTTCTCAGGATCTATGCGCCCAAATTGCGTGAAAATGTAATCACATGTCAATTCTAGTCTAATATATTTGTAAAATGAATACACGTTTATCATCTGCATTTCATCTTGGTGTAGCAATTTTAATGGCCAGTAGTGTACTTTCTGCAGAAAGTGTAGCAGAACACACATAAAATACGGATATAAATACGCACCAGCGATATGGTTAAGCGCGACCATGTACTGTAATCTGTGGGCTCGTACATGTCGTCCAACATTCGAAAAATGCCCTTGACAAGCCATTAATCTGGAAAGTGCTCCAGTATGGCTGCAGAAGTTACATACTGCTGATAAGAGACAGAAGACTGTACTGCAGTTCAGTAGCTGTGTTCTTCCACACAATGCATGCGTGGCCGAAAGAACAGACACTGTGTTGATTATCAACGCCCACATTTCAATTGACAAATGATTCGCAAAGTGGGATTATGGTTTCGCATCATCTGCAGAATATTTAAGAAAAAATAAAAAATGTGCCAGGGCGGGGCTCGATGCCGGATTTCCTGCTTGTGATGAACAATTGACTCAACAATTTCAGCTATCACAACACGATTCCGGCAGTGATCCAAACTTCCATTTTACCTGACGTCTACATTTCATAGTGCTCACACTATGTTACCATGATACCCGCAAAGGTTGAGACACTGTTTTTAGAGGGTTACATTACCCGTGTATGGCGTGAAATACCGTACTATAGTGCATGGTCTGTGTTGTAATATGCATGCATGTCCGGAAGAACATTGCTTCCAACTATAGTTCAACACAAACTCTGCACTACAGTACAGTATTTCACGCTACAGCAGGGCATTGTGCCGATCGAGGAACGGTGTCTCATCCAGTGTGAGAATCATGGCAATATAGTGCTGCACTAGGAAATGTAGACTCTAGGAAAAATGGAAGTTTAGGCCCCTACTGGAAGCGTGTTCGGATAGACTAAGTGGTTAGGGTGACTCTCATTTGTTCTGAAATATTCTACAACTTATGCGGAATCATAATCGCAGTTTTCCAGTCATTTCTTAACTAGACAAATAACTTTCGGAGGTGATGGAAGTGGGGTTTTGGAAAAGGGTAACGAGGACCAGCTGCAGAGAAAGGAAATTAACTGATAATATTTTTAGAAAAGTCTTAGCAAGTTTAAAAAAAAAAGCAATCCAAAACCAGGTCATCATTTACTTAGACCCAATGAGTTGTCCATAGCTATGTTAGAAGGAAACAGTCTGGAAAAGTAAAACAAGAAATGCAAAGAAAGGGAATTTGTTGAACATCTTTTGGGGATAACAAGAAATGAATGAAGAGGAGACTACTAACTAGATACCAGTGGCTGGTTCCAGGGACAAGTCACAGCCATAAGAAGTGGACATTGTCTTCTCAGCTCTAATTTTACAGCAACATGAGCTACGATTCTATTTTTCCTAATTAGTTTTTATGATTTATAGAAGAAGATTATACTTTATTTGCTACTTCACACCTAATTAAATTTCAGTAATTGATGACAATGTACTTTTAAAACAGCCAGATGTGTCATTTTTACGTCAAAACTAGTCCCGAAAGGTTTGTATGTGTTCCAAGAGTTAAACGGATCACTTGAAAACTAGAAACCTGGAGCCTTGGGATATCGTTAGACCATCTGATGGAAGCTCAGGGTGATGAGAGCCCAAGAAATTCTCCGCTGTATCGGGAACTCCTGTTGTATCTCTCAGAGAGTTCACCTTCGCGTCACTTATGTCCTCAGGTCATCCATGATTGGAGCACGAAATATAGTTTAAGCTGTGAATATTACTTACTACTTAACATTTAAATTACTGTTTCGTAGACTTGATTTTCGTATAACTTTTTTCGATAAAGAATGGAACCAACAAATTCCAGAAATATTTAATAGCTATCGATAAAACAGTTCGATGTGCGACTTTGACGAGTACAGCAAATGAAACACGTCTTTCACGTCAGTATTACTGATATGTAGTTGTCAAGAGCAGATTTTTTTCTGAAAAGAACGATGATTTGCCCCCGAGTTAACGGAGGTCAGCTGGGCTTAAAAAGCTGATAGAAGCAACCAGGCGCATATTCTGCAGTTGAAGGTTCATTTCATAACGTTGTTCGCAGAGCTCCTGTTCACTGGGCCGTTCACGAATTGCCAGACGCATCAAAGCGCTGTGCTGCTGGACACCTGGGTCAGGGGGCCGTAAAGCCCAGTCAGGTATTCCTGTGCTCTTTAGCCGATTATTGAAGCAAAGTAGCTGCGAAAAAGAGATACCTACGCGAAAAAATTGTGGTCCTAGAGCCATTGCCATGTAAGTTTTCCTTATCCAAGACATGATCTGGTAACAAACGTATCAGTAACGTAATCGTTAATTGGTTACCATTGAACAACTTTCGGTGAACACTTTTTATTGGTTGTGTTTGACAGCTTTGATAATTCTTGGAATGCCGGAACATAACAAATGAAGGTGCTGTATAATTTAGTCTGAATCGTACAACCGGTTTCGGTCAAAGACCATTTTCAGGTACAAATTATTTCTAACATCAGGTAATCAGGTGATACACTCACCACTCTCTCTCTCTCACACACACACACACACTATATACAGTATGAATAGTTTTCCGCTAGAGGGTGGTACTGTTGCTCATACGTCATTTCCTAATAGCCCCTCCTCCCGCAGTGATCGGTAACGTTGTGTCCGATACACTTCTCTTACTGATCGACCATGTTGTGGAAGTAATACAGCGTTCTACACAGTTGTTCCGTATCCGAATCGAGAACTTGTTGACATGGTGTTTACTTACGGAAAGGAAAATTGTAACGGGCGGCGGGCAGAAAGGTTGTATCGGGAGACCTATTCCCCCCGATAACAGCATTCAATGTCGGCAACAGTGTTTTGCCGGTTGTCTGAGACAGGGTCCGTTCAGAAAGTAGGAAATTACAAATCTTCAGACACCTGACTTGTAGGAAAATGTGGTTAACACTGTGGAAGGTGATTGCTGTGTCAGTACCAGGCAGTTGACCCGCCCGTACAGGGTAATCCAGACGACCGTGTGGGACATTCTCCATGACAATTCAAAATGGCTCTCAGCACTATGGGACTTAACTTCTGTGGTCATCAGTCCCCTAGAACTTAGAACTACTTAAACCTAACTAACCTAAGGACATCACACAACACCCATGCCCGAGGCAGTATTCGAACCTGCGACCGTAGCGGTCGCGCGGTTCCCGACTGTAGCGTCTAGAACCGCTCGGCCACAACGGCCGGCCCATGACAGTTGTTACTGCCCTTATCATTTACAGCGTTTGCAGGACTTACTAGCGACAGACCTTAGTCAGCGGGAGCAATTTTGTCGCTGGTGTCTTCACTAGGCAACTATGATTCCGTTATATGTGTCATCCATCATATTCACAGATGAGGCCCCCTCTAGGCGGAGTGGTATCTTCATCTTTCATGACAGTCATCTGAGGGCTAATATGCAGAACCCCCGTGGTATGGTGACAGCGAATCATCAGCGTCGGTGCAGCCGTAATGTGTGGGTGGGGATAATTGTCAACTGTATTTTGGGACCCGTCTTCCTTCCACGTCGCCTAACAGCCTGGAACTGTCGGCGTTTCTTGCGGGTGACGTTGCCTCCCCTGCTGGAAGAAGTGCCACCGATGATTCGAAGGGTTATATGGCTGCTACATCATGGTGCTCCAGCCCACTTCGCCGTTAACGTCTGGACGCATCTCAATCGTGCCTTCCCTGGTCGATGGACTGGCAAGGTGGTGTCCAGTTGCATGCCCTGTTTGTTCACCGGGTCTCAATCCGAGCGATTTCCAGTTATGGGGCCATTCCAAAAGTATCGTGTATGCATAAACCATTAGAAATGGGAAGACGCTGGAGCAGCTTAAACATGCTGTCATTGACATTGTTCGGATGCACTCTGGCCGATGTGAACGTATGAGACAGAATATGCCATGGCGCACACACGCATGCGAAGAGGCACTTGGAAACCATTTTCAACATATACTGTAACTGTGGCTACAGCGCCTATTAGATCGCAGTCTTTGTAACAAAGTATGATTGAATAAATAGTCTCTAGCACGGAAACCACGAATTTTCAGACACAAGTTCATTAGATTTTTTTGTTACGTATCCTCCCACCTATTAATTCCTGTGAAAAACAATAACCTTACATATATAAAGTAACAGATAAGAGATGTAGTGAATGTCTTACAAATGGAGTGCTGTCACGTGCAAAACATCCAGACACAAATGTTGTGCATTGCACAACAATTAAACAATCAGTAGTACCTTTATTTGACAATACCTTTCGCACACTATCACAGAGACAACATTTATTCACTATATAATATGTATGAATAACTGATCCTGAATGTTCATTTTCTCGTGAACAGGAAGCTTAGTACACCATTTTTTTTTTAAAGGGTGTGGTCTCATTCACACATCATGACTAGATTCTTGTGGCACGTTTTCAGGCTAAATCTCATGGACCTAAGAATTTTTTTCAGAGTTTCCTTGTCGGAACTGAAGTCCCGTGCTGTGAGATAAAAACTGTGAAGTTTTCGTAAATCCGGTATTTCTTTGTAGTGTTAATAATATTGCAGAAAGAACTGGATAATAACACATTAATACATATCGTCAGTCGGATATTTGTTATCGGAGTTTGCTCTTTCTTCTGTGGCGTGGACAATCGACTCCCATCCGCCTCGACATAGTGTGCCTTCTCAGGTAATTTACACAACGTCAACGTGCTGAAGATTAATATTTCGCTTGCACGTTGCGTCAACTTTCCGTAACCAAACTGACACCTTTCTCCTTCTGGTAACTGCAAGCCTTTGCTGCTACCCACGAAGGCGTTTCCTGCCATTAGTCATCGTGAATGCAGTGCACACTAGTCTGAAATATAACATCGCTGTACGTACACACGCGACCGAGGTATCACCCGCACGTCTGGACCGACAATTCGCTTTGTCCAGTAATACACAGAATGTTGGGGAAACAAAGCATACACCTCAACAGACAGATACATCAGTTACTGTCTATCTCTTAATAGTAATATGGCTGTTAAGAGACGTTCATGGTGAACGTGTAGCATTGTGTTACGATTTTATTGATATGCACTCGTATTTCAGAATTTCATCATCACATTATTTTCATTAGCATGAGAGAGAAATGCATAGGCTCCTACTTAATACACCGTAACTAATATAAAATTGCGGATTCGAAGAAATCAAACGTTAGTACTTTCATTCGGTGACAGTGCAAATAATGTGGTATTTTTCTCTTTATCTCTTCCCTGTCGTGTATCGTGTGAAGTACAGCGTGCGTTTTCTCAAGCTCTGTCAACTTGTATTCATTATTTAATTCTGTAACCGGATATCATTCCCGACGCGACAGTCGTCGTGGTTTCCTGACGGAGGGAACTCATATGTGCCATCTGTGAAGCGTCTAACCTTTGTTCGGTGTATTATCGTACTTTGCCACTTTGTATATCACGTTCTGTGAACGGAGTTCAAGAACAAGCCCACCATTTACGTATGCGAGAGTGGTAAATTTCCTAAAAACCTAATTATAACAGTCTACTGTCGATTATCCGCTGCGCATATTCAATCCGGGACTAGTTTATCTTCTCGTTGCGCAGGTCCATAATATGACGATACTATTAAAGAGAAAAGCCATCCTGTTATAAAACGTAGCAACATTCCGTTGATTTCTCCGATATATTAAGATTCTGATTAATATCTCCTGTAGAGAACCAAACTGAAGAAATGGAATCAGTTTTCAGTTGAGTAGTAACGGCAGAAAATCCACTCATGTCCACGCGGGCGCGTAAAATGTCACACATCAGAAACAAGCCCATAGCGGGTGGGCGTTTTGGCAGCTCTTGACACCGCGACAATCGCCGCAACGCAGTAATTGACCTGTCAGTTTGCCGTGAGCATAGCTAGCTGAGCTTCAGCCAATGAAACTGTCGCCAGTAACAGGTGTCCTTCACAAGAGCGGGAGGAAACGTTACAGCTTAATTGGGGTCGAGGTCGTGTTTTGGACGTTGACATTGTGTCAGCTACGCAGCTACAATTACGGGCCACTGGAACACAAATAGACGATAATAATGAAATGGTACCCAGTTATTTCTGAAATTACAAACGGTCATTTCACTATGAATAGTACTTGCTGTATTATGATACATCTCAATCCTCTCAGTGAAGTGTTAATATAAAGTGAAACATATTTATTTCCAACATAGATGTTTCTTCTTTTGCTATTGACTACTACTCTACTGGAGACATTTTACTACTCAAAAAGTTAGGTAATAGATCGATCTTCCGTTTAAATTATTTCACAATCAGCCAAATTTTGATACTTGCATGTCCTTATTCCAAAAGCAATGAAGACTGTGTGAAAAGTCACTTTCAGTACCTATTGCAATAACAGACAATAGTGGTCTGTTTTAACATTATTACTGTGGCTCTCACTAAATAGAGCGATGTCAGCAAAATTTTCCTTCCAGAGAAGAAAACGCTCTCACTGAACATCTACCATAGGAAATTGTAAAAAATCACTGCGGTGTTTCGATGGAGGTATAAGAAAACTCATCGCAAGTCAGACAGGTTCTCCGTGGACATTCACTGTGACTTCGGAAGTTTTTCCATAGGGTACAGTACACGAGTGAGGGCTCTGTTCAGGAATCAAGAAATTGCCATCGTTTTGAGACAATGCCTGCAGACTCTGGGAGAGATATATACAAACTAAGTATCAGCGTAGTGATCCTTTAGAAATAAGTTCCTTTGGCAAGTTGCTAAAAGTGATTAGATTTGTGGAATTCGCCGGCCGCGGTGGTCTTGCGGTTCTAGGCGCTGCAGTCCGGAACCGCGTGACTGCTACGGTCGCAGGTTCGAATCCTGCCTCGGGCATGGATGTGTGTGATGTCCTTAGGTTAGTTAGGTTTAAGTAGTTCTAAGTTCTAGGGGACTGATGACCTGAGATGTTAAGTCCCATAGTGCTCAGAGCCATTTGAACCATTTGTGGAATTCAAAACACAGTCTGTCCAATTGAAGTCGTTACCACAAGCATGAAACTGTAGCGTAGCCAGCAGATGTTGATGTACTCACTCCTATTGCTGGAGACTTCAGTGATACGCTTGATACGAGACACTTACACGCCTGCTAGAGGACCACTCAGATCTTTGGTCACGAATATCAGTTATCATTATTAGTGAAAGTCTTCGGTGTTAGATCCGTGGTCCAGGACAAGTCAACGGCATCCTCAGGTGCGCAACTCCAGCCACATCCAGCTGCTTCTGCCCCACACGAGAAGCATGAACACCTTGCGACAACTGACGCCCACTCATTGATCTCAATGATGGCACACGTAAAAAGCACACTAGTAAAAATCCGGTTGCTTATATTCCGTTTCCCCTAAAAGAAAATACACTCCTGGAAATGGAAAAAAGAACACATTGACACCGGTGTGTCAGACCCACCATACTTGCTCCGGACACTGCGAGAGGGCTGTACAAGCAATGATCACACGCACGGCACAGCGGACACACCAGGAACCGCGGTGTTGGCCGTCGAATGGCGCTAGCTGCGCAGCATTTGTGCACCGCCGCCGTCAGTGTCAGCCAGTTTGCCGTGGCATACGGAGCTCCATCGCAGTCTTTAACACTGGTAGCATGCCGCGACAGCGTGGACGTGAACCGTATGTGCAGTTGACGGACTTTGAGCGAGGGCGTATAGTGGGCATGCGGGAGGCCGGGTGGACGTACCGCCGAATTGCTCAACACGTGGGGCGTGAGGTCTCCACAGTACATCGATGTTGTCGCCAGTGGTCGGCGGAAGGTGCACGTGCCCGTCGACCTGGGACCGGACCGCAGCGACGCACGGATGCACGCCAAGACCGTAGGATCCTACGCAGTGCCGTAGGGGACCGCACCGCCACTTCCCGGCAAATTAGGGACACTGTTGCTCCTGGGGTATCGGCGAGGACCATTCGCAACCGTCTCCATGAAGCTGGGCTACGGTCCTGCACACCGTCAGGCCGTCTTCCGCTCACGCCCCAACATCGTGCAGCCCGCCTCCAGTGGTGTCGCGACAGGCGTGAATGGAGGGACGAATGGAGACGTGTCGTCTTCAGCGATGAGAGTCGCTTCTGCCTTGGTGCCAATGATGGTCGTATGCGTGTTTGGCGCCGTGCAGGTGAGCGCCACAATCAGGACTGCATACGACCGAGGCACACAGGGCCAACACCCGGCATCATGGTGTGGGGAGCGATCTCCTACACTGGCCGTACACCACTGGTGATCGTCGAGGGGACACTGAATAGTGCACGGTACATCCAAACCGTCATCGAACCCATCGTTCTACCATTCCTAGACCGGCAAGGGAACTTGCTGTTCCAACAGGACAATGCACGTCCGCATGTATCCCGTGCCACCCAACGTGCTCTAGAAGGTGTAAGTCAACTACCCTGGCCAGCAAGATCTCCGGATCTGTCCCCCATTGAGCATGTTTGGGACTGGATGAAGCGTCGTCTCACGCGGTCTGCACGTCCAGCACGAACGCTGGTGCAACTGAGGCGCCAGGTGGAAATGGCATGGCAGTCCGTTCCACAGGACTACATCCAGCATCTCTACGATCGTCTCCATGGGAGAATAGCAGCCTGCATTGCTGCGAAAGGTGGATATACACTGTACTAGTGCCGACATTGTGCATGCTCTGTTGCCTGTGCCTATGTGTCTGTGGTTCTGTCAGTGTGATCATGTGATGTATCTGACCCCAGGAATGTGTCAATAAAGTTTCCCCTTCCTGGGACAATGAATTCACGGTGTTCTTATTTCAATTTCCAGGAGTGTAGTTATCCGCCACAGTAAGACTTTTATCCGTAGATTTAGTACACCATGTATATCATTTTGCCAACGGCCTTGCCGCAGTGGTAACATCGGTTCCCGTCAGATCACCGAAGTTAAGCGCTGTCGGGCTGGCCTCGCACTTGCATGAGTGACCATCCGGTCTGCCGAGCGCTGTTGGCGAGCGGGGTGCACTCAGCCCTTGTGAGGCAAACTGAGGACCTACTTGATGAGAAGTAGCGGCTGCGGTCTCGTAAAACTGAGATACGGACGGGAGAGCGGTGTGCTAACCACATGACCCTCCATATCCACATCCAGTGACGCCTGAGGCCTGTTCGGACGGAGAGAGAGATATATAATGTCATTTTCCCTTTGTGTCAGCTATTGGACCGTAGTCATTCAAGGTACAGAATTAATATAATATTTCTTCAAATAAGCAACAGGATTGCTCCGTTATACATTCATCGCCACATATTTCCTCTCTGTTCCTTGTCATTGGTCACATGATATCAGCGATCTCCCGTTTGCCTCTCTACCAAGCAATCAAGTTCTTTGAGAGATAATTACGTATTACTGTATCTGGGCTACGTAACCAGTCATTTCAGCTTTGTATGCCCCTTTTCAACAGCTAATGAAGATAGGCACACCGTAAATGCACATTAAATTCCTAACCAGGAAGGAATCGAAACCTCCCGAATGCGAGTCCAGTGTGCTAACCACTGCGCCACCTCGCTCAGTGATAACCGTATTGGAACGGACTAATGATTTCCCGATACACGTCAGAGCTCGATACGGTATCGAGGGCTGCCACAACAATCGCATAACATTTGATAAGCGTGGCGCGAGTGTGAGCACTAGTATGAGCTGGCCACAAGCTATAGCTATGATTTAAAAAAATATAAAATGACACAAAAAGTAAAAAAACAGAAATTTACGTGATACATAGGAAGAAAAAATATTGTATACCACCACCGCATAAACTTCATTATATCTGAACAAATTTGCAATAAGAGTTCTCATGCAGTGTGTAGGATGTACAAGCGTTTATAGCGATTTTTAAGTAAAACTAAAAGTCAAAGCGAAAATGTTGACTTTAATAGTACTTGGCTGTGATACTCGTACCAATTTTCATTTGGTTATTACAGGATATGATGGCTTACCAACTGCGCTGCGAATGAGCATTTCGGTCCGCGTGTTTTATTTGCTAAATTGAAGTCCAAGCAGTCTATTGTTCCATGAACGTGTACAGAACAATTAATGAAGTATTTACTAGTGATTTCCCTGATATACACAACAGATCGGTAGATGTTCTCACTTGGTGTGTTAAGGATAACCAGCTTTTAAATAGTCCCTTAATATGAGTCTGACCACATACGTTAGTCTTCTGCAGTTTGAAAATTGTGGTGATGTTTTAGTATTTTTATGTCTAGAATATGATCACATAGCCAACTATTGAGTGTTTGTGGAAACAATATGTCGTCACAAGGAACGGGTGGTTAAACACGGGTGATAAAACTCCTGTAACTTATCATGCTGATGACATTCTCTTTACCATTATCTTAATGTGCTCTTGAATCTTAATTGACAATCAGTATTCATCCCATCAAAAAGCCAACTTCTTTTCCAGATCTTGTACTATCTGCAAGGTCATTGGTATTCATTGTGAACCAGAATCCCACCAACAAACTTTCAGAAGTGATAGTATGCACCAAAACAAGAAAAATGTGTGTATTAAGCATGGGCTCTAAAACTAACACCTTAAGAGCTATGAGCACTTGTTTGTCTTCGCTACTGTGAACCACATCTGTTCTACTGAGCAGGTGCTCATAGCTCTTAAGGTGTGCACACTAGACCCCACGTTTACTGCATATTTTTTGTTGTTTTGGTCCATACTACATCCACCCAAAATTTGGAAACCAAAGGTCTTTCAGTAGAAGAGATATGTTTCACAGAATCAAAGATGACAAGTGCTCATGGTTCTTAACGTCTGCACATTAGAGCCGATGTCTTCTACATTTCTTTGCTTTGTGTGATCTGAACCCAAAATACTACTCTGTGGGATATCTATCTTTATATTTTTTGTCTGATAACTGTTTCACTAAAATTTTATCATCAACAATATGTAAGGGATCCGTGACTAAAATTACAGTATTCCATCTGGAAACAGGGTGATATAACGTATTTATGGTGAAATTAAAAATCGCGGGAACGAAGCACATTGTTTGGACAATACACTGCAAAAGTGACTTAATTAGACAATACAGTGCAAAAGTGATTGAGAAACAGGAAACAATTTGTTTTTTGAGAGTTTAAATGACAAGAGCAATGTTAACAAACAATAATTTGAAGTATGGACAGGAAAACCTGTATGAATTGCTGTAAAATTAATACTCTAAGAAAAGACGCGTTTGCGCATAATCGAGAGTGAAACAGCCAAAATTCCGTTACGAAAGTATCAGGAGCATATTCTCAACTGACTTTGTATCCGAAATTATCTTTTGAACGGTGTAAATCTCTCAATTTGATGTGGACCCATAAGCTGTTACTGCATTTGCGAGTGTTGACTGTGGCGTAATTGTTGGATGACGTCACCCAGACGATGAGCGGCTAGCCACAGCCTTTGAAGTAGTGAAGCAGTTTGCTGCCGCGAGACTAATTAATATTGCACTATCTTCAGAGCGCGGAAGGAACTTCAAATTAAATTTGACAATTGCAGAAATTGTAAAAACCCTATTTTTTAACATTTTTTTGCGAATTTGCTGTGGAGCATGGTATGCTAAAATGCGCGTGTTTTCATGCTGTACAGCACTGAATAGTGTCTCATTTGCATTATTTATTGTAAACTACATATTTATATGTCTTATAAGTTGTGTGTATATTACTTTGAGAGTTTGTGCATAAATGCAGTCATTGATGTTTGATCTGGTTTCTGTAATTTATGCTGTCCAATGGAGAGATCTATTTTGCCAGTCTGGGTTAACCCAACACAGTGAAGTATTATTTAATTTTTAGCTAATTAGTGAGTGTTTGGGTTACTAGAAGGTTATTTTTTTATTTTCTTCTCTATGCATAGTGGATAGTTGAGAATGGATCCTCAATTGAAAGAAAAGGTTGTGGAGGAGGTAGAAAAATGGAGATAGGGCAGGAGGACAAGGATGAGTCAGGAATTGGTAGTAGTGGAATGTCAATGGACAGCCCATTGGGTCATTCAACTAGTTACCCTGACACACCAGTAAATCCTATTGAAAAAGAATTGAGTCTAGAGGATGGAGAATCGCAGTTAACAATATTTAAGATGCTCCACGAAATCAGGAAAGAAACCAAGAAATCAAAAAAGTATAGCATAGATGTTCGAAGAAAACCAAGAAAGCTTCAGGAAAGGACTGCAGGAATTCCAGGAACACATGAGAATAACTCTTCAGCAGAGAGATGACAAGCTACAGGTGAAGGTAGAACGACTCCGAGAAGAGGTGATCGATATGAAAGTAGAGATAATTGGAAAAGCTGAGGAAGAGGTTGAGGGTGTCAGAACTGAATTGGTAGGAAGAATGCAAACAATTGAAACACGCCAAGACCAACAGACTAAATACATGGAAATGGGAGGAGGTTGTGGAACATATAGTCACAAATGAAATCAAACATCTGCAGGAGGGAGTCCAACAGCTAGAAACTAAAACCGAAGAGATTGATAGGAAGATAAATAGTGCCACCTTAATAGTAGGGGAGGGCAAGTTCGTTACATTAGTAAATGCTGATAATAGGTATACCCAGACCAACATGGGGCAAAAATATGAACCCAAAGGGGCATTGCATCCGATGATATTTACTAAGTGGTTACGAGGAGTTTTCCCAGCACACTTACGAGATGCAGATAAAATTCAGTTCGCAATAGACAGAATGGAAGGTGAAGCTTTCACCTGGGGCGTTAGGAAGAAAGAAGAAGTTACCAGCTACAGTCAATTTGAGGAAGAGTTTTTAATGAAATACTGGTCCAAAAGTCACCAGTGTGCAACACTTGAAGATTTACTGCATCCCAAGTCCCTTAATATCTGGAGAGGTACCTTGAGAGAATTTGGTGAGCATCTATGGGAGTTGAATGAAACATTGGAGCAGCCATTGAATGACCACGTAATGATATCAGCAATTAAAAGGAGGTTAAGTCGTAGGATGCAAGAAAACTTATCTGAAAGCCTGATTAAAGATAAAGATACCTTAATGGAAGTATTGGAGCAATTAGAAACTTTTCGTGCACAGAAAAACAATCAGATGCGTGATCAGAACCAAGGTGGAAATAATTACCGTCAAAGTCAGTTTAATGGCGCACCAGTTTACAGAGGTAGAGGTGCGGGTAATGGACATAGGAACCATAGCAATGGTCAACAGTTTTATCACAATCATAGGAGAGATGATGATGACAGGAATTATGAGAGGGGAGAAGATAGACGAGGGGATCATGAAGTACAGATTGAAGAAAGTTAGGTGTAGGGAGCCAGCAACTCTTTTGCTGGTATACCAAGTGGCAAATGGTACACTCCTAGCTGGGTGAGACTTTATTTCTTATTTCAAGTTTCACTCCTCTACCATCTTTCTCTAGCCTTAGGTTAAGAAAGTTAGTGTGTAGTAGTTAGAATAGGTAGTGGTCATCAAAATAAATCAGTCAGGGACCATGTAACAAATTTATAGTTGACCTATAATGAGGACAGGTAGTTATTGTTGACGTAGAGTGTGAGCTGTCAAAATCAATAAGTTAAAAATCAGTTTAGTGTCAGTACAGTACAATATTAATAATGCCACGAGTAATAAAATGAGAACCAGATTAGAGCTGGCCGGAGTGGCCGTGCGGTTCTAGGCACTACAGTCTGGAGCCGAGCGACCGCTACGGTCGCAGGTTCGAATCCTGCCTTGGGCATGGATGTGTGTGATGTCCTTAGGTTAGTTAGGTTTAATTAGTTCTAAGTTCTAGGTGACTGATGACCTCAGAAGTTAAGTCGCATAGTGCTCAGAGCCATTTGAACCATTTAGAACCAGATTAGAAAGCCAGTGTTAATAAAATGTGGTGGGAAGCTAATTGGTCAAACAAGAGTTTGTGTAATCTTATAGAGTTGTTTTGTGAGGCATGAAAAGCTCAAACTGTTGTAAGAAAATTAGAATAATGTATCAGCTTGTAATTAGGATGGCATATAAAGAAACAAATACATGAGGAGATAGTTGGTGGAATAAATGAAGTGAAATATGATGAACGGAGAGGCCAAGGAGCCGGGAGTAGTATTTTTATGTAGTTATTGCAGCGAATATGGAGGGTTGATGTAGTTTGAAGATGTATATTTATTTGCAGTTGAAGTTGCTGTTAAGTTGAGGGAGTTATGTGTAATGAAGTGTATTGAGTATGAGATGTTTGAAGTATTGAAGTATATAGAGGATTGATGTAGGTTGAAGATATATATTTATTTGCAGTTGAAGTTGCTGTTCAGTTGAGGGAGTTATGGGTAATGAAATGTATGGAGTATGAGATGTTTGAAGTATTGGAGTATGTCATTTAGCACATGAGCAACATCTGTTTGCAAGTTATTTGTAGGTATACATGTTGATCTAAAGTATGCTGATAAAACAGAAAGTGTAACTTATGAGTAATGAGTAATTCATGTATCCAATTAGCTATCAGAGTCAATTATGGTTAGACTTAATTCAAGCTTTAGAAGCAGAATTCTGGCACTGTGTAATGAATAATAATAGATATCCATATAGCAGATTTGAATTAATGTCAATATAACAGGAAATATTGTACCTCTCATCTGAGCATTAGTGATAATAATTCACATATGGCAGTTTAAAGGTTTTGCAAAATGAAATGTTCAGTAATTTAAAATTTTTCATTGGGTGACCACATTAGTTATAGCGATCAAATAGTTACGTAAGACATATTTAGTGGTATAATGGAGCATTTAATATTATTGAATCTGTAGAGGTATCAGAGATTGTAAAGTAATTGCATAAGTCAAGGCGTAAATGCTATATTTTGTTTTCATATTCAATTTTGCTTGTGTTCAAGACTCAAATGAATAAGTTGTGAATATGTTCCTTCAGTTTGATGTGTGTTGGCCAAGTGAGTTATGTTAGAGTGATAGTAGTATGGACGGCAGGAACCCCGGTGAAAGGACGGCATACCAAAGGGGTAGCTGGTATTCAACTAGCTTGTTTTCTTGTCCTTGCTGAAGTAAGTTATAAAAGATTAACCAGTAACAAATATGTAGTTAACGCCCCATACAAACCTTTAAAAGTGAAGTAATTGAATGTAAGATAAGTTTGTAAAAATATTTACCATGCCATAATAATTAAGATAGATTGATACTGTGTAATGTTTCTGTAGGGGCAGTTTGCTACCGGAGCCAATAGGGTATTATTTGCGATATTATGTGACTTTTCAGTATTTGAACCAGAACTTATGTTCCTCATTTTCATTTACATACTATGTGATAATTTTTTCCTATAATTCTTTCTCGCATGTGGCTACAAAGAAGGTTTTTAGGGTGGGGATGTAAGGGATCCGTGATCCCACGAACATAGATGCTAGTATCCGACGCCCAGGTCGATAGTAGACAGGAGTCGATTGTCGAGTGCTGTAGGAGGCAGTGAGACGAGTGTCGAGTGGGAAGTAGTACTGGAGAGTGAGTCGAGCGAGCGGCGGTGCTGGAAAGACGGGCAAGAATGGTGGTCGAGTGAGTTGTAAACGGTAAAATTCACCGGAGTATGACGAGTGAGCACGCCCCCTGATCGTTGTGGGGTTGACCCTCACTAATACCGATTCGCGAGTGATATGAAACAGAAAGTGACAAGTGCCGAATTACGTGTTTCGCGTTAACCGCGTCGGCCAGCAACAACCATGGATTGCAGTGAGGATTGTTGTGAATGTTAACCATCAGCATTGCGTGTGACGAAGTACTGAAAATCAGCAACCAATAAAAATATATAACGGTAATTAGACGTGTAAGGCGAAGGTAGCAACTGCCTCAGAATTTGTGTGTTAGTAGAAAATATATATATCAGTTTGTACATAGCTACCTTTGTGGTCCTTAATAATAGGCAAACTTTCAATCATTCCACTATTCCGTCTCAGAACAGCCGCACTCGGTTGGAATACCCCCGAGGCCACAGCAGAAAAACAGATAGCCTTTCATCCATTAAGTACACGGTCATATAATCATAATAATTACCTGTTTGGCGGCTTTGACAAATTACGCAAAATTCAGTAAAGGAACTTAATCGGGGGTGTTTCAAGTAGTGTGAACTATCTCTATCAGTTGCATTTTATTTTCCAAGTAGGACAGGAACCAGTCGTTTGATATGTCTGTTAGATCTAGTAGGTATAATTTGTTTAGTAGTATTTTACTATCAACAGTGACCAACGCCTTGAAAATGCCTGTAACACAGTTATCATGGTCAAGAGTACCACTTACTGAACCCCCTTAACGGGCGCTATTGTTCTTTTCGTACTTTGAAAGTCAAACGGTGCTTCAATTAGATGAGCAAGACACGATGTAATATATGTCTTTGGTGTAATGTTAGGACGTGTTTGGATTTCACCCGTAACTTTTTCGTACACGGAAGCGACTATTCAAGTAACAAATGGTGGGGCTCGAATAGCAGGGGACTTGCATGAACTTCTCAACGTTTGCAAATAACATACCTGAAATTCCCCTGTGCACAGGTACGTTGTAATAAATGAGAAACTATGCAGTTTTATAACTGTTTGACATAGACGTACACACAATACACGCAGAGTTTTGACTAAATGTACATTGTTTCCAATGTAAATTCCGTTCACCAAGTACCAACCAAAATTTTCAGTGTTTTTCATAGGTTAGTTGACAAATGATTGACTGGAAATCCCAAATCGGTACCTCCGTGGTCCACACCCAGCCCAGTGGGATGTGCAGTGAGAAACAAGGTTTTTGAAATGATATTAAAGCAGCCTGGCTGCTCCCTAAGTACGCTGCATGCGGGTATGTGTAGAACTTAATCGAATTAAGTGTTTTAGATACACTGCAAGGACTGATTCACAGAATGTAAACGATGATTGTTAACAACGTAGCACAGTGGTGTAGAGGACGTTCAGACGAGCATTTAAAAATTGACACTTGCGTCGATTAAGTCGGGAAAATTTAACAAATTGGTCAAAAAAAAAAAAAAACATATAGAGGAAGAGAAACGAGCTGTAAATTAACTTTTCGGAAGTTCGAGATGTCAGTGCTTAGCTGAGTGGTCTCACTCTGGCATTCTCATATTTTGACACGACAGTATGTTCTGCTATACCGGCCATCTGAGCACGTTTTATGCGAGTAATCAACGTGTTTTTCTTACCTGCTAGTATCACGGCTACCGTACAAAGAACAAAAAAGCATGATACATCGATTATCGATTTAAAGATCTCGACGCAGAAAGAGTTCAAGATAACATTTCTATAGGAACTGAGTCGTGTCGGCTCGCATCGATCAATCGATCGCTAGATCTCATTAGTGAGGGACGATCTTCGGTGGTTCTCCACGCGAGAAGCTTTGACCAGCACGCAATTTGACAGTATTTGTGGGGCGAATTGGAAGGAGAACTTGTGGGGCATGAGGGCGGTATACCTCCATTGTCTACAGCCGATACCAAAATGGCTTCTGCAGAGCATAGACCTCATTCCGCTCTGGCGGCGATGTGACTCTGGAAATTTGCTTGTGACGAGCATATGGAGATTTTGAGCTCCATTTCGCTAGCGGTTCATCAAAGATGTTGGCGAAACTCTCTCTGTGGCTTCTGTGTCTTGTTTTGTTAAAGTCGTAGTGCAGCGAGTAGTTTCTCCTGCCCTGCCTTGCTGGTGTTCGCTCCGAAAGATCTTAAGTTTACCTTAATGGAAGCAACTCCGTTTCATTACAGACGTTAGTCGCAATTGTTTGTGAAATGTGTGGAAGTAGCGTGGTCTGTGTTACACAGGTAGCGGAATGACATTAATCAGAGCGGCTGAAATAGGCACAATTCGAGGGTCTTACCGTGAACCATGTTGAGGGCTAACTGTGTGTTGCTCTTGCTTCTAAATATAGTGAAGTATAATTTAATCAGTGCCTTTTCGCTGTAATCATTTTAGTTTAGCATTTGCAAAACATTGAAGTTGGGTTACTCTAATTTAATCACAGTGATTTTCATTGTAATCATTTCAGTTTAACGTTTGTAAAACATTTTAGTGGGATGAGTCTAATTTAATCAGAGCGCCTTTTACTATAATCATTTTAATTAAGTGTCTGTAAAACATTTTGGTGGGATCATCACTAGATCTGTCCCGAGATTTTCTATAGTAAATTCCGCTAAAATAAGAATGTACATTTCCACTGTAGTTGTTAGGGGCAGTCTGTTAAACCAAGTTTGAAATCTGAGATTCGTTTGCTTAGCTGTTTGAAATAACAGAGGTTACGTTACTAAGAGCTGCTCAGTTCGTTACTTATGGCTAGTTTCTTCGTGCAAAACATGTTAGAAAGCAGCGAGTTTGAATTTTTTTTCTATTTCAAACTAGTGTTTAATGATAGTTTCTCCTGTTTAATTACTACAAGTAACTGTCTGTCATTTAATTTTGTGGGAACTTTTTATTGCTTTTCTCATTGATTGGGCAGATGCTCGTTTTTTATTTACTTGTGTTTGGCTCTTGAATGATAATATAATGAAATATTTGCCGCCCTCTGTAAAGCAGCACACTATTACTAATTTTCTAGGGTTATTTCTTAGTCTGTTGCAGTTCACGTTGTACGGGAACTGCCCCATACATCAGCACCCGTGTGGGTGGCCAATTCACACCACCCACCTGTCCGTCGGGTTAACCCGCCTGCCGCGAGGCTGAATTGCATCTGTTTAACTTTTTCTCGTTCTGAACTTATGTCACCAACGGACGTGACGCATCGCTTGATTGGCACCTGTTAATTGTTACATAATATGCTGCAAACACTTGATTTTATATTTAAAAGACAATTGAGAACTTTTGTAAATGTTAAAGTTTTGATTATTAATATGCAGTTGGCTGACTTCAGACACCTGTTAATGTTTGACAAAATGCTTTCTCACCTTCCGGCCCAGTTATATCGCTCAACAGCGTATTATGTTTCTTTAGTGTAACTACACCCAGTTCAGGTTCCATATAAATTAATTGATAATCGATAGTGGCGAAGAAAACGGTAAAGGACAAACCTTGCGAAATACATAAAACTTTGACGAATGATGACAGAAGAAGAATGAAGCTGTGAGACGAAACAGTTTGGCGATGCTCATCTGCTGATATATATATATATATATCCCCTATATCCGATAAAATACATTCCATAGGAATTTAGTCAAAAGTCAGTAAAACTGATCAAAGAAGATAGTCGCATATAACAGCAATTACCTATTTGCAAGGATACTGTCATACGCTCCTATGTGAAACTTCCTGGCAGATTAAAACTTTTAGCGGGACCGAGACCCGAACTTGGGACCTTTGCCTCCCAAGCACATCTCACGAGCTGTCCTCACAGCTTCAATTCTGCCAGTACCTCGTCTCCTACTTGCTGCGAGGATGGGTCGAAAGTCGTGCTTGGGTAGCTCAGTCATTGCAGCACTTGCCCGTGAAAGGCAAAGGTCCCGAGTTTGAGTCTCGGTCTGGAGCCTCGGTCCAGCATACTGTTTCAATCTACCAGGAAGTTTCATATCAGTGCACACTCCGCTGCAGAGTAAAAACCTCATTCTGGAGGTCCTATGTGTTTTCTGCTTTGCTTCTTACATGATTTTCATCCATTTAATGTTTTGTAATTTGTAGTCGCCCACATTTAAATTCTACTAAACAATACTGACTGTCTATCAGAAGCAGGCTGTAACTTCCTGTTTCTTCTCAGCAATAAATGTAGGTGTTGAATCCTGCCTGCTAGTCAAATACTCGTCAAATATAGGGTGCCTAGGAAACCTGCTTTCTCGGGTCGCTAGACAACAATTCAAGCGATTCTTATTAATGAATCTCATTACAAAAAATAAATGTCAATAATTAACTTTGAGAAATATACCAGGTGATCAAAATGTCAGTATATATTTGAAAACTTAATAAACCACGGAATAATGTAGATAGAGAGGTAAAAATTGACACACATGCTTGGAATGACATGGGGTTTTATTAGAACCAAATAAAACAAAGTATTGCTAGACGCTTGAAAGATCTCTTGCGCGCGTCGTTTGGTGATGATCGTGTGCTTAACTTCCACTTCCGTCATGCTTGGCCTCCCAGGTCTCCAGACCTCAGTCCGTGCGATTATTGGCTTTGGGGTTACCTGAAGTCGCAAGTGTATCGTGATCGACCGACATGTCTAGGGATGCTGAAAGACAACATCCGACGCCAATGCCTCACCATAACTCCGGACATGCTTTACAGTGCTGTTCACAACATTATTCCTCGACTACAGCTATTGTTGAGGAATGATGGTGGACATATTGAGCATGTCCTGTAAAGAACATGATCTTTGCTTTGTCTTACTTTGTTATGCTAATTATTGCTATTCTGATCAGATGAAGCGGCATCTGTTGGAAATATTTTGAACTTTCGTATTTTTTCGGTTCTAATAAAACCCCATATCATTCCAAGCATGTGCGTCCAGTTGTACCTCTCTATCTACATTATTCCCTGATTTATTCAGTTTTCAAATTTATACTGACTTTTTGATCACCCAGAAGATGTGTCGCAAGGAAAGGGCGACATGCAAAATAAACAATGTTCTTCAATATATACAATTCCTAAGTCGCTGGTCTTGAAATGCCTAATCTCGATGCTGCTGTAGACGTGGGCCACGACCAGTCGGCGCGGTTAATATGTCCTCTTCGCATAGAGGGCGCTGCCGTCGCGTTGTCGTCCTGGAGAGGGGTCGGTCAGTGTGCAATTGGATGAAGCCTTCTTCACAGCCCTCTCTGCTCTCTCGTTTCTTACTGGTGTGCCGGCGCTTGACTTTAGGCCGCAACAGTAGGCGCCTTTAATGATTTAGTAAAATTGTGCAACCATTTTAATTATGTTTTTTATTAATTCTGAGAGGACTATCATCGAATAATTTTCTGTAACGACTTAAAATACAAAAGTAGAAAATATGCATCCGCCTGAGTAACTAGCTAGCATTAAGAAAGTAAATTATAATTTTTTTCTGTGGCATGAACGCTAATGGCATGTGCTCTTGGTGAATCCAGCCAGAGAATAAATGAGTCCATGACTGACAGAGAAGGGAGAGACTCGGTTTTGGGCTATGCCAGGAGCATGACCTGTGTTACTCTGTGCATTGAACGCGCCGCACATTTCACTTAAAACTTTAAATAACTGGCGTGAGTACCCTCCACATGTGCAAAAGTTTCGCTGTTGAGTCGCAGTTTGGACTCTGGCTTTATTTTTTGGTTTCACAAACTTTACCGTTTATTTTGAGTTCTTAACTGGAAGCTAGTTACATTTCCAGTTGCGTATACCACTCGACTGTTTGAATTTCTCACAAGTCAGCCACAGTAGGAACTTACATGCAGTTGTCACAGAGCCGTATTTACTTGTGGCTAATAAATCAGTCTGGACAAATAATTACTTGTGTTAGCTACATTTGAGAGATATTTATTTTTGTAGGGCAACCAAAGCTCTGAAACTGTAGGACGAAAAGTTTTAGAACTTTTCCAGTGTTATCTACACTCTATGGGGTTCACAAGTTAGTCTACCGACATGAATATTTTGTTTTGTGTGCAGTTGATGTAGGACTTCGCTGTTAGTAACAGTCCCAGCTCAGTGGAGACACCAGTCAAAATTTTTTATGAATTTTGCTTAAATAAACTTTTAGGTTCTTATTAGCAACAACTCACCTCGGCTACAATAATTTATGGTAGCGTACTCTTTACTATTATATGATTTCATAAATTTTGACAACATTGTCTGTGGATCACAGCGATGTGGTGCTATACTTAGGTTGAAATCAGCAGTCGAGATCGCACTAATATTTATTTATTGACCGGTTTCGGCTTATGTTAAAGCCATCCTCAGTATTTTTGGGGCCTCTATGGCTGGTGATGACGGCTACTAAGTTTTTCATGTAATAGCACGTGTACCATACCACAGTACGATCGTGGTATCAAGTGAAAAATGAAGGAGCCACCAGTACCAGCCATGGCCCAAAAAATGCTGAGGATGGCTTTAACATAAGCCGAAACAGGTCAATAAATAAATGTTATAGCGATGTTGACTGTTGATTTTAACTTGTCATATGATTTATTTTTTTGCACTTATAGCAGGTTAGACGCTATTGATTCAGTAATTGAGCTGAAAGTGACGGATGAAACCAAAGGTGTAAACCTGGATAACGCGCACAAGTAGTACAATTATGCTACCCGTCAGATGTTCGTAATGGACTGTCTTCACGCCTGTCCTGCTCAGGTGTGACTGATTTGGCCACTCCTGCCCATGGGCACTCTGCCCTAGTAGTGTTGTCACGTAGCATATGTCCTGACTGCCAGGATGTTTGCGTGTCAGTTGTTTGCCCAACTCTGTCAACGTACGAATGTGAGCGCCACAATGCACACGGCCAGACACTCAAGCTGGAAGAGTCTGCCCTAGGCAACGTAGAGTCGTAAACAATTTTGTGGTTGCATTCCAGTGCAGCCATATTTCATGACATAGTTTATTTTGCTGCCACCTCTCGTAAGAGTTACATTCCACAATTTCAAACTGTAATACTTTGTGTTAAATTAACCTACCAAATTTCATTGTAGCCGCTTATGTTTCATACATTAAAAATGAGTAAAAAAATAAAAAATGGCGATTACAACGGCAGAAAAAATGAATGATTTAGTTACAAGAAAGAGCAAACTGAGCACGTCCATAATTCGGTGGTCTACTCCCGGCTCTTCGTCAAGCAGTTACTCGGCTTCTAGTTCACTGATAGAGTTGTTGGATGTCCCCCTGAGCAATAGAGTGCCAAATTATGTGGAAATGGCGCGTCAGATCGTTAAATCCCAGGCTGGATGGAGGGCCCTGCCCGTAATGCTCCAAACGTTCTAAATTACAGAGAAGTCTGGCGACCCTGATGGCCAAGGTAGGGTCTGGAAAGCACGAAGGCAAGCAATACAAACTCCCGTAGTCAGCGGGCGAGCATTATCTTGTTGAAATAACGAGCCCAGGACGGCTTGCCATGATGGGCGACAAAACGGGGCCGAGAATATCGTCGACAATCCGCTGTACTGTAAGGGTACCACGGACGGTAACATAAAGGATCATGCCATGAAAATAAGTGGTACCCCAGACCATAACTCCTGTTTGTAGGAGCCCTAAGGTGGGCAGCAGTCAGACTGGTATCCCACCTCTGTATGGAGCGTCAGACATGTTTACGCTAGAAACTGGCGCTCAGTTCGGAGCAGGAGTCATAACTGAATACAGTTCTACTCCATTCAGCGAGGTTCCAGGTCGAAGACGCGTCTGGGGAGGCCCCACCTCCGCAGTGGGGCACCAACGTGAAGTTCGCCCGTTGTGCCCCTCGGTAACGAGGAGTGATGTTCTGGTGTGCCATTTCTTTTCGTAGCAGGTTGTCGTCCGGGGCCCCTCCACAGCACAGCAGTTTTGTTGCTCTTCATGACAAGCTTTCCTCGACTTATATTTCAGCAGGATCTTCCTGCTCGCAAACGGCGAGAGTTTTTATTGCTTTTCTTTGCGGTTGCCGATCTATTCTTTGGTCAGAAATGTAGCCGTATCTCTCCCCAACTGATGAAGTTCGCAGTATTATGGGCAGGGCCCTCCAGCCACCTCGAGATTTTGACAGTTGGACAAAAGGTGGCAATCAGGAGGACATGCAACATGCCAAGCCAAATAACGTCCTTGCATAAAAGCCAGAGGTGGACCAACGTGTTATTCACTTGCTCAATTTGTAAAGCTCTTTCTCTTGAATAACTCATCCATTTTTTCTGAAAGGGTGATCGTTTATTTCTCTGTACATGTACATCGCATTTACAGATTTTTTTTTTGTCTTAGAGTGTATTTAGAGCAGTGGTGTATCTTCAGCTAGAAAGGCAACCGAGCAGAACAGACGATGTGTAACTATTGTCTATTGCTTTGGGCGAAAGAAAGACATTTCAGGTTCAAGCGAACTGTGCTATTAAGTTTCCAAAATTATGTACGGCACCGAAAATTTATCGTGGGCTGTAACATTGAACACACATGTAAGAAAATAAAATTATTTCACCAATCCATTTAAAAGTGATTCGTGCCTTGACTGAAGTGCAGACTAGTTACAGTCAGCACAGGAAACATAGATAAAATTCTATTTAACAACACTTACATTCCATAAAAATAAGAACTTTACGAGAAAATACTGAAATTAACAAATATAATTATGTAGCAAAAAATGTTGCAGATAATAGCGTGGCGAGAAACGTTCAAAACCGAGTGTACGAAATAATGAGCATAAATTATGTAGTGCACTTCATATTTGTTCCGTTGTTCTCATCATTAATCCGATGCAGTCTATCTTTATCATGAGGTTGGTTCCCATTACTTCCATATTTTCCATTGTAACTGATTTATCTAAAGAAGGAAAGTCACTGTCAGTAGTAGCGCGTAGAGTAAAATTCAAGAACTGATATGACAGAACTAATATCGATATACCAAATATGTGAAAAATATTTGAAGAAAAAAATTGAGAAGCTAATGTTCAACAACCGGAAATATGATCCATGTAACTGATTCTATAACGACTCGATTCGACATAGCACCTACTTTCCCACTCCGAGGCCGAGCGGTTCTAGGCGCTACAGTCTGGAATCGCGCGACTGCTGTTGCCGCAGTTTCGAATCCTGCCTCGGGCATGGATGTGTGCGATGTCCTTAGGTTAGTTAGATTTGAGTAGTTCTACGTTCTAGGGGAATGATGACCTTAGAAGTTAAGTCCCATAGTGCTCAGAGCCATTTGAACCATTTGACCCCAACTCCGAACAATTAATATTTTATTAATTTCGTACATTAGAACTGTTTACGACAACCCCTACACTTGTTACCTTTGAACAATTTGCTTCATTTATTATCTGATGTAGTTAATGAGTGATCTTATTTGAAGTACTAACAGGATGGCTATTGTCAGACCAATATGAAAAAAAGACGATAGGTAGAAATAAATAATTGCGGAACAGTCTCACTGAATACTTCATTGTCTAAGGTACAGAACACGATTATGCATGCAAGAACCACAATATACCTCTCTCGTAAGAAGGTACTTAGTCAGCCTTAGTATATGTGGCTCTTTAAAGGTCTTTCGACAGAAAATGTTATTTTGTAGTTCACGAAATACATTATAAAAATGTTAAATGACAGAATAACGTCATGTGATATTTTCTTTGACCTGTCAAATGTATTGATTTTGTAGTTCACAGTGTTCTAGAAAATTTCAAATAGTGTCATATGGGAGATCCAGTGGTAACCTTTCTCGTCGTAACCTAAATAGTGGATAGCGACCCACTGAGATAGCCAGGAGGTGTACACAGTAGGAGAGCATGTCCTGAATGGCGTAACATCACTGTTTATGCACCTCTCTAGTTGTTGTTACATGCACTACTAACCATTACAATTGCTACACCAAGAAGAAATGCAGATGATAAACGGGTATTCATTGGACAAATATGTTATAGTAGAACTGACATGTAATTACATTTTCACGCAATTTGGGTGCATAGATCCTGAGAAATCAGTACCCAGAATAACCACCTCCGGCCGTAATAACGGCCGTGATACGCCTGCGCATTGAGTCAAACAGAGCTTGGATGGCGTGTAAAGGTACAGCTGCCCATTCAGCTTCAACACGATACCACTGTTCATCAAGAGTAGTGACTGGCGTATTGCGACGAGCCAGTTGCTCGGCCACCATTGCCCAGACGTTTTAAATTGGTGAGAGATCTGGAGAATGTGCTGGTCAGGGCAGCAGTCGAACATTTTCTGTATACAGAAAGGCCCGTACAGGACCTGCTGAAATGTAGGGTTTCGCAAGGATCGAATGAAGGGTAGAGCCACGGGTCGTAAAACATCTGAAATGTAACGTTCACTGTTCAAATGCCATCAATGCGAACAAGAGGTGACCGAGACGTGTAACCAATGACACCCCGTACCATCACGCCGGGTGATACGCCAGTATGGCGATGACGAATACACGCTTCCAATGTGCGTTCACCGCGATGTCGCCAAACACGGATGCGACCATCATGACGCTGTAAACAGAACCTGGATTCATCCGAAAAAATGACGTTTTGCCATTCGTGCAGCCAGGTTCGTCGTTGAGTACAACATCGCAGGCGCTCCTGTCTGTGATGCAGCGTCAAGGGTAACCGCAGCCATGGTCTCCGAGCTGATAGTCCATGCTGCTGGAAACGTCGTCGAACTGTTCGTGCAGATGGTTGTCGTCTTGCAAAGGGCCCCATCTGTTGACTCAGGGATCGAGACGTGGCTGCACGATCCGTTACAGCCATGCGGATAAGATGCCTATCATCTCGACTGCTAGTGATACGAGGCCGTTGGGATCCAGCACGGCGTTCCGTATTACCCTCCTGAACCCACCAATTCCATATTCTGCTAGCAGTCATTGGATCTCGACCAACGCGAGCAGCAACGTCGCGATACGATAAACCGCAATCGCGATAGGCTACAATCCGACATTTATCAAAGTCGGAAACGTGATTGTGCGCATTTCTCCTCCTTACACGAGACATCACAACAACGTTTCACCAGGCAACGCCGGTCAACTGCTATTTGTGTATGAGAAATCGGTTGGAAACTTTCCTCATGTCGGCACGTTGTAGTTGTCGCCACCGGCGCCAATCTTGTGTAAATGCTCTGAAAAGCTATTCTTTTGCATATCACAGCATCTTCTTCCTGTCGGTTAAATGTCGCGTCTGCAGCACGTCATCTTTGTGGTGTAGCAATATTAATGGCCAGTAGTATATAAATAATCTACCATCATATTCCTAAGAAATAGAAATGGTTCTCCTATTTATGACGTTTTCAGTAAATTCTCGGACAACAGTTACATATTTAAGGTTAAAGAGACAAATTGTGTTTTTGTTCTACTTACAATGGAATGATCAGGCTTTCTAAATCGAAATCTACAGTAATTTCCTTGCCCCTACTAGTTAACTCCATTCGACATACAGAAGACAAATTTCAGCTGCAGATACACAGTTGAAGTTACCCAAATATTGCGAACGCCACGTTTCCTTTCTTGATGTCAGCAAATAAGAGGTGGGTACCCACTGATATAGCTATCTGTCGTTACAGCACGTAGTGCAAATGATCGGTGAATTAAGCCGTCGTCTTTCGGAGCAGCGCTCTTTGAAAGGGAATCGGGATTCAACAGACACATCAAAGCCTTGAATAATGGAAAAGGAAAATGTTGCTTTTCTCACGCCACACACTTTCCTTTTATTTCGTGAAAACAAACCACTTCTGCTTCTACTTTCAGGTTAGGTCAAACAAATTCTGAATTACTACCAGCCTCTTGTCGAATAACTGACACTTATGCATAGATACTTCAGATTCCGTTTGTTACAATGACTATACTTCAAACGATAGGTCGAAAATTTTGTCGTTACTGGAATGCATTTTATGGGACATGAACACACAAAATTATTTTTGACATGTCTTTGCAGTTTGCAGTCCCCCATCGTGATAATATTCTTAAGTTGCAATAACTAGCACTCTATTTTTCTCCTCTCCCTGCTTTAAAATCTGATTAAATATGCAGAGTTCTCTTCAAAACATACCGATATTAGACAGGGTACATTCCTAACTGTGACCCAGTTTCCTGCAAATACTTAGAAGTCTGTCTGCTGCTCACAGTGTCGTCAGCAGCGGTATTTAGTTTAAGTTCGTGGACCATGAAGAATGTGTTTGGAACGCAGCGTCAGTATGTGATCTGTCCGGTTTGGTTGTAGTCCAGGCATCGAGTACACGGAATAGCAAAACTCGCAGCACCTAAACGAGATGGCAGGGTCGGCCGCAGAGGCATTGTGCGTAAAATGGATACAACTCGGCAGAACACCCGGAAGCACACCGTTAAACAGAATTAGCGTTTTATTTTTTGCAACAACTAGAAGAAATAAAATTAATGTGATAGACGTTTCGTATTAATGTGCATGTGCCCCATATAAATTTAGGAAAGAAGTTGTAGAAAAAATATGAATTGTATTTCCCCAAGAATATTTAGTTATGTTTCAAGTGCTGTACAAGAGGAGGCAACTCTGTGACAACACAGCAGCGCGTAGCGTAAAGAGAGATTTCAGGATTGTACGATATAGAGTTTCAAGCGCGGACACCATGCGAAGAATGTCCTACTTCATATTTTGTCCAATTTGTTTTCGGTTTATTGTACCATTGTCTAGTAGCATCTGACTAGCATCGACAAGAGACACTGGTGTATACGAAACCAAACATTAGAAACAAGGATTATCACAACACACACAGAATTTTTGATAGAGAAGTGCTGTGAGAAATGTAATAGCGAAAGCTCATTATTCGTGTTACGCACCAAACATGTTAAATTACAAATAATTAATTTATTAATGGATAATATCGAACACTGTACAAAACAAGGAAACATTAAAATACACAGTTTCCGTATATGTAATACTGGAGGTTGTAAGGAGAAACAAAGTAAGGTATCATGACAATTGTACCGTGGTGCTAGTTTGTGGAGAGGAAAGTGATCATTGAGATTTATGGCTGGAAGTGTGTGGCTGGTTGAGTGAATAATGTGAAGCTTAAGAGAAAATGGTTCAAATGGCTCTGAGCACTATGGGACCTAACTTCTGAGGTCATTAGTCCCCTAGAACTTAGAACTATTTAACCTAACTAACCTAAGGACATCACACACATCCATGCCCGAGACAGGATTCGAGCCTGCTACCGTAGCGGTCGCGCGGTTCCAGACTGTAGCGCCTAGAACCGTTCGGCTACCCCGGCAGGCGAAACTTAAGAGAGACCATGAGCCCAGCTGCAACTGGTCAGCCGGCCGAAGTGGCCGTGCGGTTAAAGGCGCTGCAGTCTGGAACCGCAAGACCGCTACGGTCGCAGGTTCGAATCCTGCCTCGGGCATGGATGTTTGTGATGTCCTTAGGTTAGTTAGGTTTAACTAGTTCTAAGTTCTAGGGGACTAATGACCTCAGCAGTTGAGTCCCATAGTGCTCAGAGCCATTTTGCAACTGGTCATTCATAATTCTCTTTGTTGGCATGGAAGTATCATAATCAACACAATGGAGAAATGTAATTGCGTAGGCTTCCCCGTTCAGAGTCAGTAGACATAAAAGTTTTCTGGATATGGTACCATGTCATGATGTATAAAACTAAGGCTGGAGAAAACGAACGTTTCGGCCACGGTTGCATCGGCCTTCTTCTGGGTCTACTGCTGCGTTCTAGCTACGCAATGTCCCTTACATTTTGTTATTACTGTTCACTGCGCATGCCATTGCGTCAAATATTTTAGAAAAGGTAGTTCATTTTATTGGTCACTTAAGGAAGGAGGAGAGGGAACTTTATTTTAATAGATTACTGCGGTGGAGGAGAGCGTAACCTCTGTTGTCTACTGGCTCCTGTATTATGTGCCATGATTGGTGGTCACCGGCGAATGAGAAGTAGGCTCCTGTTTACCAAATGCTGGACGTCAATCAGAGCCCAACAGACCGCAGTGTCAACACGAGGCGCGAGAACTACCAGTGAGTAATTGCCGCCGCGCAGCCGACGTCCAGCACTTTGTAAACAGGAGCCAACTTCTGGAAACAGTCTCAGAGCGTATTTTTCCCCTTGAGAAGTTCGAAAACAGTAGTAACATTTCGTAAATACAAGGGGCAGACAAATGAAAACGAGACACCTGGAAAAATATAAGTAAACTGTTCATTACTTCAAAATTAATGGCTCTGAACACTATGGGACAACATCTGGGGTCATCAGTCCTCTAGAACTTAGAGCTACTTAAACCTAACCAACCTAAGGACGTCACACACATTCATGCCCGAGGCAGGATTCGAACCTGCGACAGTAGCGGTCGCGTGGTTCCAGACTGTAGCGCCTAGAACGGCTCGGCCACACCGGCCGGCACGAAGCTAAATTATGATATTACGGATAGTAGAGAAGAAAGACTGTTTGAATGGTCAGAGCATGTAAAAAGTGTGAAACAAGACAAATAGCAAAAGAGAACACTCTAATGGCATCCTCTTGGAAGGAGAAGAAGATCAAAACAATGAAAGTGGTGGCTAACAGGTATCCAAGAAACGATGCAGAGAAGAGTAGTGGAATTCGATGTCAAGATCATGGCGTCTGGCGGAAGAGATGCGGCAACAACTGTAGGACCCCACGCGAAGATCAGGAAACATTAATTTCCTGCCGGTGTTGTCTTTAATTCACATAAAGTAGTACAATGCTTCGTTCGTTGTTTACCAAGTAGCGACTTTCTGAGGACCTAATGTTCTCATATGAACACAAGCCAGACTACGTGCTTCAGCACTGCTACAGAATCATTCTCCTCCACGGATCTTTCGGTGTGATCTCGGTAGCACTGAAGCGCCTAGAACCGCTCATCCACAGCGGCCGGCTTCAAAATAAATCACCAAAACTATTAACACATTATCCCACTGCAAGGCAAGACGGTCAATGCCTTCGTGGATAAAGTCTGTGATTGTCTATGAAAGCGGGCACCTCTTCGTCCGAAGCAAATCGGCCACAAATGTCTTTCTTCAAGGCTCCAGAAACATATAAATCGCATGGTGAACGGGCCCAAATGTTGCCATTGTTGTTTCGACTAAGATGCAGAATTTTCGCTATGAATCCCTTATATATCTTCTAAAGTCCCGCCGTGGCCGTCGATTTGCTTTGGACGACAAAGTGCACGTCTGGCTACAATCATGGTTCCGTAGGCAAGCGCAAACATTTTACCATGAAGGCACTGACAGTCTTGTCTCACATTGCATTATTCTATTAACAGTTATGAGAATTACTTTTGAATTAATATTCTGTTTACTTACTATTTTCCATCTGCCTCGTTATCACTTGACTGCCACTTACATATTACTAGGAGGACTGAAGCTTAGTGTGGCATAGAAAATAGGAAGATATTGATCATAAGTCTTTGGCCAAGTACCCAGTGACGTAAAGAATTTGACTCATAAAAACTGTAACTTAAAACGAAATGGAGGGTGAGAGAGAGAGAGCAAAGGTGTTGGAGGGAGGGAAGGAAAGGTTGAATACAATTATGCGTGATTCACATTATGTACAAAAGACAGCTTTAGACACACTTAATGGTCACCATATTGATAAACGTTTCACTATTTAAGGTGCTCTGTAAGCTGTAAAGACATTTTCCTGTAGAAATCACAGTATCCTTTCAAGTGAATCAGGAAATTACGGTGTAACAGGAAATGCTGCGTAATGGTTCAAATTCAGTATGTCTGACAGGTAAAAAAGGCTGTCAGTAGGAAAGAGACGAGTATTAAAGTATCAGGCATCATACAACTGGATATTAATTACATGTGTTTCCCGTCTATATTTATGACTTTTCATCAGTAAAATTATCAGCTGCCAAGTTTGTTTTTTTGCCAGTGATACAAACATTGTAATAAATAGCAAACCCGTTATAGAGTTCGAAACATCGGTTAATGAAACTTTCCTGGGCGTTAATAAATGTAGTTATTCAAATGGTTCAAATGGCTCTGAGCACTACGGGACTTAACATCTAAGGTCATCAGTCCCCTAGAACTTAGAACTACTTGAACCTAACTAACCTAAGGACATCACACACATCCATGCCCGAGGCAGGATTCGAACCTGCGACCGTAGGTGTCGCGCGGTTCCAGACTGTAGCGCCCAGAACCGCTCGGCCACTCCGGCCGGCTAAATGCAGTTATTATCTGTCACTAAAATTGTATCTCACTAAACTTTGAAATAACACACTATATGCAGTTCAGAACTTGTAAGAGGTTTCCTGCCAGAATATGCCTGAAATATGGAGACAAGCTGACACACAACGTTGGCATCGTAAAATTCTTCGAATTACAGCTTCTTAACAAAGTCAGCTGGGAGCAACATACTGAAGAACTGCTGAAGTTCCTCAACAAACCTCTGTTTGCAATGAGAGTGTTGTCAGACGTAGGTGGTACGAAATTAGAAATGCTAACACTCTTTGCTTGATTTCATTCGATAAACTCATAACAGATTATTTGCTGGGGTAACTTATCAAACGAATCTTAAGTTATCCGATTCCAAAAATGTTAATAAAGATTATTTCTGATGTGAACTCAAGAAAGTCCTGGTACCCAATATATTTAATCCTAAATAAAATTCATCATTAAACAAATTTCTCCCTTTTACAGCAACAGCTCTGTTCGTGGAATCAGTATCAAAAATTAGAAGTATCTTCAAGAGTTAAAGTCACTTAGTTTGGTCCAGAAAGATGTCAACTATTCCTGAACACACAGTTTCAATAACTTGCCAGCAACCATAAAAATCTTAACTATTAATAATGTTCGGTTTAGGTAGTGCCTAAACGATTTATTGGTGGCCACCTCTTTCTGCTCCACTGATGAATTTCTTAGCGGCTGCTAATAAAATCAAATAATGCGACTCGCAAATAATATCACATAATTTGAATTATTACGTACAGTGTAAATGCTGTAGAAATTCACTTCAGTAATTTTTACATCCATCTTAGAGTATTTAATATTTACATATTTGGTGACAAGTCAGTTACTACCTATTAAAAGAAAATATGATTGAGATTTTTTGAATTATTCCTCACCCATAAGGCTCATTTAAGTTGGGATCCGTGGAAGGTACATTAACACATCCGTTAATCTTTAAAAATATCTGGTGCATATTCTAGTTTTCTGACATGTTCTGTATCTGGATGATCTCCTCACTAAGTCATATTGGAACGAAAATTATATCTAAATTAATCTAACTTAATCTAAAACATTTCCTCTATCATAGTTTCAGACAGGAATAATGGCCCATGAAATATGCAAGTAACTAAATTACACTACAGAGGGATCGAGCAGATAGCGCCTCTGCACGATGTCAGGAATCATGTGAAAGCGCTCGTGGTACTAAGAATACATGATTATTTAGTGAGTCGTTTATTGTGACAACTTTACAAAGGGTGGTGCACAGTTTGGCCGTAGTTGCCTCCTACCCTGGTCTCTGACAGACTGTCGTTGTCGGACGCTGCGCCAGTCCTTGCGCCCGCATCCTAGCGAGAGATAGTTCCTCTTGCGTCGATACGGATGTTTAGCCCAGCCTGGTGTAGTATGGATGGCTACTACCAGCTGAGGGAGTGTACTGGATTCCACTCCGTGCCTCTTCTTCCCTGGACCACCCCATCCGCGGTGTGGTGTAGGCGGCAGGCATTAAACCCAGTAATGCCGGCCTGGTCGTCGTCTTCCGTCCCACACTCAGAGGGTACAGCACCTGGCACTGCACTGCTGCTGGCAGTTCATCGGCTCTCTCATCTGTAGTGGTTGGTGTGGCACAGCACGTAGTTCGTCAGTGGAGTTCAGCTCTGCGGCACTCCGCGGTTGGCTGGTACTCCGCTGGTTGATCTGAGACAAGGCTTATTAAAACAATACGGTCATGGAACGGAATGTCGTTGAGACGTACTTCATCGTTTCCGTTGACCTGAACCGTTCTCCCCTACTTAGAGCTGGGGCTCCGGTGTTTAAAGAGCTCTCCATAGTTCTGTGACGTGCGGTTTACTAGAGATGATCACATGTGGCCTCGTTATTCTGCTACCCTTGCTTTAATTCTCTTAGCAGCTAGTTAAATTGGTCTACGAGTGTTTTCCGTGGCCGCGACTATTGCTTCTTGCTGCATTCCGCAGCTTAGTCGCTGTCCCTCTCTGTTTTCCCGGTGCGTGTGATCTCTCTCACTCAGCTACTGCAAAGTTGCAGATTGTGCTTCCCGTCTGCCTTGCGTCACCGTGCTTGCTATTCCGCCGCTAATCATGGCGTAACCAGCCCATCTTACGTCAAGGAGGTTGAACTGCGCTAAAAATTTTATAGCCCTGAACCCCTATTACTCTGTGCCGTAACAGCACTAAACAGGTTAAATGTTAGCATGTGAAACGAAATTAATAACTGAATTAAAATATTCAGAGGTACTTTATATGCACATGTAGATGCTTTATATTTATTTATGGCGCATATTCCAGGAAAGGCTCTTGTTATTTACGTCCTACATTTTCACAATGTCAGATAGAAAAGGTGAAGCACCCGGAAGACATGGTTGAATATCAGTGTAACTTCGTACACATACGCATCGTCAGTGTATATGTAAACGACTGTAGTTGCAGTTCTCTGTGACAGGTAGAACGATTACCAGAGTCCATTAGCGTTGTTCGTGTTTAGTGTTATTGCCAGAAGGGAAGGAAGTTTAGGATCTAACGTCTAATCGACATCGTGGTTTTTAGCGACGGAGCACAAGATAGGACTGTTTCGGGGATGGGGAAGGAAGTCTCGGCCGGGAGCAATTTATGGACATCACGAAAAACTTAAATCATTTGGCCAGACACGAATTTGAGAGTTCGTCGTTCCGAATGTGAATCCAATGAGATAACCGCTGCACCAACTCGCTCGGTAATGTCTATGAGAGCGCGAACAGCACCAGATATTGAACGATAACTGTAAATGACACTTAGAAGCCCGACATCCGTCTGAGGCAGAGGTATCAACACCTGTCGGAAATTGAAAGGATCGTCTAGGTCTCCATCTGGTTATCTGGTCGAATCGTTCAATATCCAGATTTGTGGGGCGTACTGATGTGACACTGGTCCTATTCAGGACCGTATGTAGACGTGAGGATAGGCATACTCCTCATCAAGGTTCTCATCGACAACGTCTGCTCACCAAATGGGAGCAAGGAGAACACACATACATAAGACTAGCCTTTTTGTGCACCAAGTGCATAGCACCATCTGCACTTGCCATCCAGGGAGAAGTAAAGGTATCCACCCAACATCCTATGTAATCCAGCACCACTGGTCGGAGACTGTCAGCAGCCGTACTGAGGAATTACCATCCCACGCGTAGGCTGCTGATGACACTCCAGCACAAGAGACTGCATTTGGAAATGTAACGTCACCGGACGGCATGGACGACTGATGAATGGCCTCGTATAGAGTTCAGCGAGGGATTGCAGTTCTACGGTTCGCTGGACGAACATCGTCGTTGAGCACGACAGCGACATGGGCAGAAGTGCCGTTCTTACAAAGTTTCGGAGAGGTACATCAGCGCCTCGCGTCATCGTGTGTGTGTGTGTGTGTGTGTGTGTGTGTGCGCGCGTTTGTGGGGAAGGGATCAACGGGCACAACGTGAGATCGCCTCTGGCAGTGACTGAGGGAACCCTGACAGCACAACTGTACATCACTGAAATCCTACAGCCTCATGCGTTACTTTTCATATAATAATATCTTGGTACCATTTTTCAACAGTACAACGCTCGTACACACAAGGCACATGTCTCTATGAACTGTCTGCGTGATTTTGAGGTACTCCAGATACCATAAAGCTCTCTAGATCTGTCCCTGATTGAATACGTTTGGGACCGCCTATGACGTCAACTTTGAGCTGCAACAGTTTGGTTTGTGGGCGAGCTGCTTTATGACACATTTCCTAGCTGAATCTGTCCATACTTCTACTCCAGAAGGTGCAACGTCCTACTGGTAGGTGATCTCATATTGGCAAATTCTTTGTAAATTTGCCTCGATCTTGTATTCACTGAAATAACATCACATACCCGTTCCACTCGTGAAGTTTCATTTCCTTCGCTCCTACCATTTCGAGTGCTTCTCTCATTTTGTCGGACAGTGTTCTTTCAATATCATCGTGTGCATCAAACATAGAAAATGCTCAAAGAACATGGAGGGTTGTAGACAACTTTCATCATTTTATATATGAATTACAACGAATAATTGTCGCCAGAAAATTACAAGTCGAGATGTGAGATGTTATCACAATCACTGTCGCCCATACCCTGGAGAATACGTATATACAAGACTCGCGGTAATTTGAATTAATGACTAGACGATCGATCATTAAGTTCAAACAAGACTAGTGGCAGGCGTTAGTGTGAGCATTAATATATGATGAGGCTGAATTGAGCGCCGTCATTAATCTTGATTAGCGTCGCGTGTGCAGATGAATCGTGTGACTGCTGATATTCCGCTGCCAGCAGCCATTTGACAGACCCTGGCGTCCGGTGCCTGGCGTGGTTTGATCAGCAGCATGCAAAATTCTGCACGTAAGTCAGAGCGCAGAATTAACAACGTACAAACTTTTACTCATATGACTGTCTTTACACCACAGCCATGTACGTTAATAAGAGCTACGAGTACAATGTATTTCCCGCTTTCAATTTCGTTGCGAAGGTAGTATTTATTAGAGCCAAAAACATCAAGATGATTCTTCTACATAACGCTAAACCATTTTTTTTGGTTAAATAACTTACGGAGATGCTTCCGAAAAACGACAATATTTCCATAGGCGCACTTCCTTTCGTTTTCAAGGTAAAACTGCAGCATGTAAGCGTTATGCAAGGGAATTTAAAATCTCGGTTGCAGAGTATTCCCGGAAAGATAAGACACACACACACACTGTAAACACCAGCTCCACCACACAACCAAAGATAACCGACATCAGAAATTATCTACTGTGAAAGTTAATAACCAGCAAGTGACTTAGCAGTAACCCCGTCCTTCTGTTTTCTGACAACGGAGAGAGCAAGATTCCACGCAGATAGTACGCTTACATCAGCTCAGATCATACGCTCTCAGTCCAAATAGGTTCGTTAATTCAACTGCTGTCATTTTCTGTTATAAGAAGTTGAGAGGAGTTAGAGTTGATCAGAATATTGTTATCTTACCTGCGGGCAAGAGCAGTACTACAGCTGGCTTGGAACGGCAGCATTACGTCCAAAAGCTGCAGTATTTATTATCTGATTCAGCGTACTGCGGGATCGCTGTGACCTCATAAAAATATTTAGGAAATTACTAACAATCTCCTGAACAAAAGTTTCTTGTCACAGAAAACTGTTTCCGAAGATTCACAAGGAAAAGGTTTTTCTTAGACCAACTGTGAGCCGGCCGTTGTGGCTGAGCGTTTCTAGGCGCTACAGTCTGGAACCACGCGACTGCTACGGTCGCTGGTTCGAATCCTGCTTTGGGCATGGATGTGTGTGATGTCTAGGGGACTGATGAGCTCATAAGTTAAGTCCCATAGTGCTCAGAGCCATTTGAACCATTTTTGAACCAACTGTGAGTAATACTGGTGCTCCGCATATAATGTAGCAAAACACCTTGATACCCTGTCAGCATCACATTAAGAACTCGAAAATTTCTTATGTAGATTAGTGGGAATGTGTTGGAATTACTGATACTCTGTTAAGTTTTCATGTCTTCTCTCTCTCCTCTCGCGTTCCTCTGTCCGATTCGTTATGGTTAGCTGAGTTAGGTTTGGTACTGAATTAACGAATCTATTTCGACATGTGCTGACTTCCACTTTTTATTCTATGGCCAATACTACGAGCAAACAGACTGAGCTGCGATGGGAAGCTCGCTGTCTCCTGTTATTGATAATTTGTTTATGGAAGACTCTGGAAACATGACTTGGAGTCGGCGGCTTTGAAGCTTGCGAGTTTTTCTTAGCCATGTAGATGGTACTTTTGTTGTTAGGCCTCATGGTAGTGAGAGTGTGAACGGCTTTTTAGAACATCTGTACTGAATCCACAGTATTATTCGTTTCACAATGGAGGTGGAAAAGAATGGTAGTCTTCCCTTCCTTGATATGTTGATTAGGAGGTAGACCGATGGTACGCTGGGACATGCCGTTTATAACAAATACACTTAGGCTGACTTATATCTACAGACTGATGGCATAAAGGGGTACTTCGCACCTTGCTTCACAGGGGACTCGCCATCTCAAACCCTGATACTTTGTCGGCTAACACATCTAGATGTCACCTTTCGTCAGAAATGTTATAGTGAAAGGCAGACCAGACATGATTTGTACTATCGACCAGCTGTGCACAGGATGAGTAATGGCAACACTGATGTGGCACCGAAGTCTAAGGCCTTTTTGCCTTACACAGGGAACATTTATAATAGGGTGGTAGTATTTTGCGAAAATATGACGTGAATTGCGTTTTACGATCACCATTTACAATTAGTGTCTTTTCGTAGAGAGCGATCCTGGTCTGCAGAAGATGGGTGTCTATCGTATTCCTTGTAGTCGTGGCACATCATACATACTGGTCCCACTATCATGCCTGTGGAGGATCATATTACTGAGTATAAGTGTCACACATGCCAACAACAGCTGAGTAAATCTGCAATTATAGAACATTGTCTTGGCACTGGTCATACTATTGAATATAACAATACAGAGATTCTGGCACGCCCTTCCAGCTATTTGGATAGTGTTACTAAGGAAACAGTTGAAATTAATTTATGGAATAACCTTATTAATAGAGACAAGTTTTTGCTTCTGTTCTGAGTGGAATCCTTTTTTCACTCTCCCTTGTGAGAAAACAAAGGGACACAGTTAATGCTAGGTCACTCGTTGGCTATAATTTTCACTATCGATAACTTCTTACCTCGGACATCTTTCGTCGTTTGGCGGCAGTAGTGTTTACAGTCTGTTTGTGAGTGAGTGTGTGTGTGTGTGTGTGTGTTTGCGTTTGAGCGTTAATCTTGCCCTATGATGTGAGAAGTATGGTAATGGGATGCGTTCTCAGGCAGAATATCGATAACAAGGAACATCTCCACCTCACACATCCAGAAGAATGATAAATGAAATTATTCCGTTATGGAGAAAGAAATATTAGCATTTGTCTACAGTATTTCTTAATTTTTTTGGTTATTTCTGTGGCCAAAAGTTTAAAGTTGTGATGGTTGACGCTGCATTAAAGTCGATGTTAGGATTAAATGACACTTCTAGTAGGCTAGCAAAGTGTGCGCTGTTAAGCATAGTCATTTATGAGATCGTATACAAACCACGAAAAACATACTAATGTCGGTTGCTGAAGATGGAAAATCCACTGTGCAAGAGTGTTTCCAAGTGGCAAAGACCATAGATAACTGATGCTGCCTCCCAGGCAACCAGGTCACAGTCCCAGTTCATGACACATGACAGCATACTGTGCAGAAGGAGAAAGTACAGACAACTCATGCTAGTTCGTGTATCTTTCCAGATGTTTTAGTTGGAGATCATAAGTAAGGTTGTCGAGCAATATGTTAGGAACAGCATACCCTGTGCAAAACAGGTCAATGTTAGTCATCGATCATTTCCATTATAAAGACTACCAGAAGTGTGAAAACCATTCAACATGATAGGAATGGATACTTTAGGACCATTTAATATGACACCACTGAGTAACAAGCCGATATTGACCATAAAAGACTATTTCTGACGGTTCATACTAATGACTGCTACTGCCAACCAGAGAATCAAGTATAGTAGTGCAGAGAGTGATGAATACTTGGTTGCTCGTATTAGCTAATCCAGATACGTTAATCGTAGATCAGTGCACTAATTTTATGTCCAATCTGATGAGACACTTGTGTCAATGGCTTCACATTTGCAAACCAAGAACAAGCCCTTTACACTCTCATGTGAACTGGGCGAAAGGAAAGAGTTAACCACACAATTTCTAAGAGATCAAACTATTAGGTGAATAGTAAACCTGATAGCTGGGATGTATCTTTAACACATAGCCACCACATATAATTCCAAAATACACACAGCTACTGGCCTTTCACCTAATGAGGTAATGTATGGCAGGCAATTGAATTCATCTTCCAAAGTGATAAAAACAAATCTTGGAACTAACAGTGAATCAGTAAAAGTGTTTGTGAAAAGGTTGCAAGAAATGTGGCAAAAATAGCAGTATGCTAACCTGGAAGGTTTAGAGCGCCAGGAATACACAGAACAATGTGTGGGGAAGTGGTCGAAGTAAAAGGTAGGTCAGTGGGTTCTGGTAACAGACCCCTGCACACTTAAGGTAAAACAAATCCCTAACCCGATACGCAGACCGTGCTAAGTGGTGGAAATGACATCACATGTCAGTGTTAAGATACAAATGCTAACGAAAGCATCCATAATTCACGGTGGGCCTGTTAAGTCCTTTAAAGGAGTTGCGGATGCTTGGCCACAAATGCCGTAATCATTTGCATCGTCATATCTGACAGTGTGCTCACACAGGGTTTATTCAGCTATTTCAATAGAAAGAGTAATCATATTATTACGACAACTGTGAACCAAAAGGCATAACCAGAATGGAATTATGGGACAGCAGAATACTAATAAATGGTACGACTTGTATCGTGGTGAGCACAAGGTTCCATCTTCCACATAAAGTTACTAGTACAACTATGCTTAAGTGGACACAGTGTACGTTGTATTGGCTGGAGAAATGGATACAGCTGCTGCCAAACCAAAATCTAACATTTAATGAATAATACTCTGAACCCAGAGATCCTACACTCGCTAGATGAACTTGTAGCAACATAGAAAGGACGAATCACAAGAGAGCAAATTCATTAGCATTCGCAGGATATCGCGATAAGTAAGTCACAACATTATGACAACAAGTGTTACATCTTACAATGCTGTACTGGTTCTGACTGCGATTTGTGTAATCTACTTTTACTTTAAATGGAGGCCTGTAAACAGCTCAGTGTTACCTGTTTGCCATGTACCCGCTAATATGTTTGTTAATAGAGGCATAATAAATATTATGTGTAAACTGATAGATAAATTTGTAAATATGTGAAAGATTGTATTAGCATGTAAACGACGAACTTTGCTAAAGATTAAGATGATAAGTGCAATGGACTGAACATGTAATGTAATGTCATTGATTTACGAGTCGACACAAGAGATGAGTGGATCGGCAGAACAATAACAACAGTATACTTCACATAGTTAATGACAGCCAAGTATGTATGACGAGATTGTTTCACAGACACTCTAAGCAGAAAAATTCTATGGGAGCTTCGAGAGGATATTAAAAGTTTTTAAAGTTCTCCACTGGCAACGCCAGAGATGGAGCAGAACAGGTCAACTGCCAAGCAGAATGCTAGAGAGAGAGAGAGAGAGGGAGAGAGAGAGAGAGAGAGAGAGGGAGAGAGCGAGAGAGAGAGAGAGAGAGAGAGGAACGCGAAGCTACCCAACACTCTGGACAAGCTGAGCACTCAAACAAGCAACGTAACAAAATGACATCATGGGGTCTGAAAGGCTAAGATGCTACATACTGAAACGGTGTTGCATTTTATTTCAGTTTCTATAGAGATTTATGTACCCAAATCTTCATATATACTCTTTGAATAGCTGTGAGCAGCTTGTCAGGGGACACGTTTTATTGAACCACACGTTAAAGTCCGTTCCTACTCCAAATGGTGGTGGGCATAGGATGTACGACTGCTTCCATGCCTCTGTGTGGGTCTAATTTCATCTGCACGACTTCTGCGGAATAGATACGAAGGGATCTGAAGAACATTCGTGACTAATGCACTGAAAGATGATCTATGGAGAATTATTTCGAGTTGTACCAGTTGTACCAGTGAAACAGGCCTGTGCCAATACACACCACCTTTCTTCTACTGAAGGTATTTCCAAACCATATAATGGCTTATGACTCATTGGAGAACATTATTATACTTTTACGAAATATCTTCAGTTTGGAAAAATAAAAATATATTTTTGTAACAGCCTTAGGTAACATTAGATACAAATGGATGACTTTAAATAAAGTTCTTACCGACATTAACTGTCCAGGAAACAGAAGAGTACATCATTTTCAAGGCATTCATCACAGGTGGTTTTAAGTGCTACGGTGCTTCTAAAGCCTAATTTATTCCTTAAAACCAGATATTTAATTATGAATAAATATTGATAATCGGTGGATAAAAATGTGTTTCATTAATTCCAGATATGAGCTCAATTAGTCACGTGTCCTCGCAAAGCTCTCTTAAGAGCTTCTCTGCTGCTAAATTCGTCTCTTAGGCAACTTACAATCGATGCTAAATTTCTCAGTGACGTTCGAAGTGACATCATGTCGTGTTATGCTTTGATCTCTGGCAACAAATGAGAGAAAGTAATGTGACACTGACTCGTCTTCTGGAGGACGTCAATTCAATTCGTCGTTCGCTCATCAAGATTCATTCCCAATATGGCCTAAGGCAAATGCTAGGATGTTTCCTCTACCCGAATTTTTTATGCACTCCTGTTAACTGCGTCAGCGACAGGGCGTTCCCAAGAGCTCATATGGTGCTGTAACGTCCATACTCTCGAACTGTAAGGCCTTAGGTGTTGTGTTAATTCGTTCGTGTGGTTTACGTTGTATCTTCAAGGGGTAAGATTAGAGTTTTAAGACCTGTTGCTATACTTCATTCTTTACATTTGTTACTGCTATGAATTATGGTTATCATAGACTTAAGAACGTCAATGACGCTCTCTTCTGATATAAAGAACGGTTTCTTATCTGCCAGCGCAACTTGTGGGAGTTAATGTCTTCAGATTTACATAGGCAAAAAAACTTTTTAATTCTTACCACCGTAGGGTGCTGAAATTTTACAGATGTTCTCAACGTTTTCAAAATACTAGGCCATGATTGGAACTACGGTCCTTGCTAAGAGGGCAAGCTTAAATTTACCGCCCCTTCTCTCAACTCCCCTCCCCAATAAAAATCAATAGTCTTATGATAGTTAAGATAGGTAGTATATTACGAAATAAATATCAGCATCTCGTAGCACTATCTTCTTTTAATGACTGGATTATGTGTCAAAGTCAAAACAAACAAAAAATACAGAAAAGTAAATCACGATTATTCATTGTAGAAATAATAAATTAAAAACTTCACTTTCTCAGCTTTTTTACAGACGAAATGTTTATGGTCTCATCATAGATTATGGAAGCAGCTCGTTTGTGCTCTGTAGGGAATATGCTCACACATTTTAAAGTTTGTTGAGCAACAGTTCTACACAAATATTTTTTAAATTTATTTTCGACTTGCTGAATGTCATTTCTAAAAAGAAATGAGAAACTGGTATAGCAGAGAACATTTTTAAGGCTTTAGAACATTTGGGATACCCATCTACAAGTTTATTGTTATAATTTAAGGTTATTGTGGATGGTGAAGTGGAATCTTACACCCCTCTCTCTATTTACAGGGCATGGTGTTTGAAGCTTTCAGTTTCAAAAATAAATTCTTCCTTGTTCACGTCTTCTACAGCTCCGCATCTTTTGTCTTTATGTTTTCCGTTTCCCTTTCTTGCATTTGGCCACCACACAAAAAAACTGAACTTTAAATTTCTCCAGTGTCTTAAGTGCGGCACTCAGCTCCATTATTACTTTGTCGGTTACTTCTAACAGGGTTATCCTAAATAAATATTTCTGTGAATGTTTTGATACTTCATCCTCACGAAGCTCATCGGCCGTTTTTTCTCTCCTCTAATCCATTTTTCTGTTAATTCCATTGGTTCTCGTTATTTCCTCCTGATACCTCATCTCATAAATAGTTTCGGGGATACAGGAGTCTCTAGAAGCTTTAAGAAAACTCAAAAGGTCTTGAATACTTCGAGCAGTTTTATCAGTCGTCAATATCTTTGCAGAAACCTATTGACATGATCTATTTTTCTTTAATATTGCATACCAGAAATAACTTAAAGCAATAAATCGCAGAGTTCTCTTATTGTTTAATACAGATTTTGCGTAAGCTCTTGTTTCTGGTGTCGACAAGTTATAATTTTCAGCTTATTTCAGAGCTTTCATAACTTTATCAAAATATTTGTTAACAGCTTCGACCGCTTCTATCCTTGCAGGTCACCTACTCTTGCTTCGCGGTTTTAATGTTATGGATACCCGTATTTTTAAAATTTCCCTTCTTGAAATTAAAGCCACAAAGAATGAATACAAACTATGGAGCTACGGCAGATGTGTAAGCTACATGTACTCCTACTAAATTTATAGTGTGAGCAGCGAATGGCATAACATAGGCCATTTCATTCCTCTCAACTATTCTTGGTTGGCTCTATCTGTACTTTCCAGCCATGTTTGCCCTCTGTAATACTTCAAGTTCAACCCATCTTGTTCTATTGTTTGCTGTATCTTTTGAATGCAACCTTCTCCTCTTTTGTCTCTAACCATAAAAAAGCCACCAAAATCTCCACACGACTTCTGTTTCATTTAACTTAAAAAAATGTTTGTCTGCTGATTGGCGCTGACGTTTGGATTGCAGCCAAATATCAACGAAAACTATATATTATCTGAAATATCTTTAATAATATCTTGCCTTATTTGTTAGCTATTACGTTAAGGAACTCATAATGCATAATTTGGAAATATATATAATCTGCATTTTTTGTGGTGATTAGTTTTCTGACGAAGGGAAGCACTCAAGTGTGATATGGGATCAAAGGTACTACGAAAATTAGCACTTTCTGCATTACCAAAATCACCATCTTCTTTTGTTCCCCTAAACGGATTCTCTTGCTTTTCTAGAAAAAGAACAGCATCTATAATACAGCGCAACACTGCTCTCCAATGAGATTCCTCTTTTTTTATCTCGTCTTGTAGCTCTTTTTCAGGGCCCCGTTTCGAAGAGAGGACTCTAGAGCCTTCCGAAAACAAAAACCAAGCTTATGGTTTGGTGAATTTTCAAGCCAGGCAATTTTTCACTCAGCGTTTCCCAACTAACGAACCCTCCTTCTTTAGCTAAGAAAGATTATGATTCTGAACCTCAACCTAAGTGAAAAAAAACAATCTTTAGTGGACAAATACGAGTATAAAGCAGTTCTGCTCTCACTGTAGCCTAGTAATGATCTTTTAACTGCTTTCGAAACCAATTGATGCCTTCTCCATAGCTTTTACTTGTGTCAGGATCAAATTCGTTTTCTGGTCTCATTTTTATAATATAACATCTCTCAATTTGAGAAAATCTCTTCGTTCATGTAACACGATCGTTAAAATGGAATTCAAACTTAAGTTTAATTCTTTTAATGATGACCAGCTGATGTTACTGGAATTTGTGTTTCATATTTCACTGCGTCGTCTACTTCCTTCTTAGACGTATCATCTTAGTGTCAACTTCAGTTTCTTCAGAAACGAAATAATAAATGGTGACTGAGAAGGAAAGAACAGATTTCAGTTACTTATTGCAGACAAATTGTGAAAGATAGAAACACAGTGGCCATGTCACTGTATCGAGGAATGTTCAAAGTATTGAAACGGCTGCGCTGTTGTTTGCTTGCAGCAATGTGGTGTCTACACCACATATTTAAAGGCTGTGAATTCAACTAAATACTTAGGGAATATGATTACGAATAACTTAAACTGGAAAAATCTCACAGATAATGATATGGGGAAAATGAACTGCGATTTATTGGCAGAACACTTAGAAAATGCACCAGGTCTTCTAAATTGCCTACATTACGCTTGTCCGTCTCCTGCTAGAGTACTGTGTGCGGAATGGGATCCTTACCAGATAGGATTAGCGGAAGACATAGCAAAAGTTCAAAGAAGTGGTAGCTCGATTTATATTATCACGAATTAGGGTAGAGAGTTCTACGTATATGATATGCGAATTGGGGTGCCAGTCATCAAAACAATGGCGTTTTACATTGCAGCAGGATGTTCAAATGAAATTTCAATCACAAATTTTCTCCTACAAATGCGAAAATGTTTCATGGGAGTCCACCCGCATAGCGAGCAATGGTCATAATCATAAAATAAGAGAAATCAGAGCTCGATGGAAAGACTGAAGCGTTCGTTTATCCTGCTCGCTGTTCTAAAGTGGAACGGTAGAGGAATACCTTTAAAGTGATTCGGTGAACACTCTGCCAGGTAATTGATTGTGAATTGCAGAATGATCATGTAGCTACAGGTTATTGTCACCCAACATGTGACTCGCTGTTGGTAAGACACCAAGTCAGCAAAATTCAGACTCGGTTCCCGCAGCAGCCTACAGGTAAGGCAGCAAAGGGTGACAGCGGCAGTGTGCTGGTTGATCTCGGGCGCCAGACGGGCTTTGACTCCTGGTGACTAAAGGTTGGCGATGACTGCGTCACTCAGACGGAGAGTCTAAATCATGTGGTATACGCTGACGTGACAAAGTCGTGGGATGGCGACATATACACACACAGATGGCGGTAGTATTTCATACACAAGGTCTGAAAGGGTACAGCACTGGTGGAGCTGTCATTTGTATTCAAGTGATTCAGGTGTAAAGGTTTCCGAATTGATTAGAGTCGCAAGCCGCGAATTAGCAGAGTTTCTACGCGAAATGACATTTGGAGCAAGACGCATGGAACATTCCATATCGGACATCGTTAGAGAATTCAGTATTCCGATATCGACCGTGTCAAGAGTATGCCGAGAATATCAAATTTCACTTATTACCTCTCACCACGGACAACGCAATTGCCGACGGCGTTCACTTAACGACCGAGAGCACCGGCGTTTGCGTAAAATTCTCAGTGCTAAAAGACAAGCAACAGTGTGTGAAATAACCACTGAAATCTGTATGGGATGTACGACGAACGCATACGCTAATTAAGTGCGGCGAAATTTGGTATTACTGCACTGTGGCAGCAGACGACCGACGCGAGTGGCTTTGTTAACAGCACGACATCGCCTGCAGCAACTCTCACGAGCTCATGGACCTAGACGACTGGACACCGTGGCCTCGTGAAATGAGTCCTGATTTCAATTGTTAAGAGCTGATGGTAGTGGTGGCACAGACCCTACGAAGCCATAGACCTAATTTGTCCTCAAGGCAATATCTAAACTGGTCTTAGGTCCATAATGGTGTGGGCTGTGTTTAGTGAACCGATCACTGACTGGAAATGGTTCATCGATCCTGCTTCACTGTCTGTACTCGTACACAGATTATGTGTATCTCGTGCAGGGAAGGACATTTTAATTGAAAGTCACTGCCTGTAATCGGCAGATAAATACGATAAAGTATTGCCTACGTAGTTAAGAAGAAAGATACAAATGTTCCTTCTGACATGCATGCATGTTGATCTTCGCAGTATACAAAAATTGTCAGTTGAATACCCATGATGACTCAAAGAACTGGATAAAACCAACGGTTTTGGTCTATCAGTGTTCGGTGCCAGCTTTTCAGCAGCTGTATCATCGATCCTTGTTTCATTGACTGGAATCTAACGACACTCAAGCATCTTGAGTTCCTAAGATATGCTGCTGCCGCAGTTATTGGAAGACATCCTACTGGACATAAGGCTATAGAGTGATACCAACATGACCGATGTCCGTCCCATTCCGCAGATATAATGAGACACCCTCTGAAGGGAACGATCGGAGTTCACTGGAACATTCGTTCAAAACACTCAAAATGGTTTCCACACTCCCTAAACTTAACACTTCTGTGATCTTATCCGTGGGGAAAATTAAAACAATATTTCTTTTAGGAAACACCAACTCCTGAGGCCATGAAGTGCCCTATAAGACGGGCCTGTAAAGCCGTTAACTGCAGATGAAATTCAAGGTGATTTATTTTTTTCTTCAGAATCACTTTATGGCGTGTAGCAATGCTAAACGTCAACATTTTGAGCACTTGGCATGACAGCCGTGATAATAAACACTTGAACCGTATCTGAGCTACGTTCTTGCTTATATCTGGTATGAAAGGTCAGATATTTTTGGAAACCTCTTCTCCTGACAGAGGGACAATAGTTTCCGGTGTTATCTTGATACTATTTGCTCAAGTCCCATACGTATTATGTCAGTGAAATTGTGTTATAAGCTTCTATCAAATGGCACAGAAAAAATATATCATCCCGTTAGAAAGAAACGAAGTCGATGTCGTAATTCGGTGACTATTGACGAAAAAAATACTTGCGAACGTCAGGACATTCGCCATATTGGCTACTATAACTTGAAGGACATCGCACCTCGATCCTGGATATGTTTTGGCTAAGGTGTATTAGCTGCGTCGCTTTGGGTATACAGTTTACTCCGACTCCCTATGCTTTAATTCAGCGTAAACCACGGTGTTCATCGGCTGCATATAAAATAAATGACTGTTTTTTAATGTTATCCTGGTCTACTAGCGGCTGATGCACTGGGAGCCACATTGTCCAGAACCAAAATGATACTAGAAATCGAGACAACCATTTTCATGATTTTTTCGGTTTTCATCTCGGTATTTGTGTAAGTGCTGGACTGTCTGGTTCTCAGTAATGCGTCCTTTTTGTGCCGCTATTGGTCCAATGAACTTCTCTGTTTCTCTCCCTTAGATGCTACTCCATTCAATAATTACGTAACAAACTTAAAGTAACACTGAAAAATAGTTTCTTCTTCATAAATTCCCTTAACAAATAGTTAAACAGAAAATGAATCTACTCAATCAACGTCTCCTTCTCGACATTTTTCCAAACTTTTCTAGTGGTTTCTGTACTCAGTGTTTTTAGGCAACACTCAGAACTTCGTCTTTGAAACAAAAGTTTCTTCAACGTTTTCTCAGAAAATCTAAAACTATGCTTACACAAAAACTACGTATAGTACTACCACACACAACTAAGCTGACTGGTAGTTCAGTTATTCCTCTTTTTTCAAAGGTAATTACAGATAGCATCCTTCTTGCAGTGCTATGTTCCCTTATATCTGCCGGTACTACATCACAGGAATGCAATTTTAATGATTTTTACGCAGTTCAGTTGGTTCTTCCTTCATGACAGGAGAAGCCTGTGCGTCTCACACAAGAACACATTCTCGAAAGGATTGAACCTTGTCAGCCTGATCATTAATCTTACAAGCATTTTTCATCTTTCTCTTCTTACCCCCACCCGCCTGCAGAGAGAGTGTAGTCGCCACAGTTGGTGAGGTATGTGCGTCCTTTGAAATAAATGTGTCTGTGACAATTCATTATCGACAATATTTGAAAAATAATTAACATCATCAATACCTTCCTGCGCATCTTTTGCAGTATCTGCAACAAAATTTTCGTCGGTATTTACACTCTACACGACGCATGAGTCATTAAGGCATGTACTTCCGTAGCCCACGCTGCACGGCCTGTACAAAACAATGGTTCAAATGGCTCTGAGCACTATGGGACTTAACATCTGAGGTCATCAATCCCCTAGAACTTAGAACTACTTAAACCTAACCAATCTAAGGACATCACACACATCAATACCCGAGGCAGGATCCGAACCTGCTACCGTAGCGGTCGCGCGGTTCCTGACTGAAGCGCCTAGGCCGGCCGCGGTGGTCTAGCGGTTCTGGCGCTGCAGTCCGGAGCCGCGGGACTTCTACGGTCGCGGGTTCGAATCCCGCCTCGGGCATGGGTGTGTGTGATGTCCTTAGGTTAGTTAGGTTTAAGTAGCTCTAAGTTCTAGGGGACTTATGACCTAAGATGTTGAGTCCCATAGTGCTAAGAGCCATTTGAACCTTTTTTTTGAAGCGCCTAGAACCGCTCGGCCACAACGGCCGGCCGGCCTGTAGACAGTACCTTTTATCGCCCAGTGGGGTAGACACTACTGCACCTAAATCAGTATCGCCCCTGTTGCTATTCACACTATGATTTACTTCAGAGCAACTCATATCTACTTCTTGTAGCACTAAAGTTCATTCGGACTACAAATTTAGACAATGTATTGGAACTGCTAATCCCACATTACTCTTCTTAACTTCTGCAACGTTGCTGCTTTTCACATCTGTTAAACTCAAACTAATAACTGATTTTCTTTGAATTTCTGCTTCCACGCAAGTGCAACTCTTATTTTATCTATCAAACTGTACAGATGCTAGCATTTTCCAAATCAACATTATGTTCCCTACGTTTTGCCATCCTCTCCTCCAGTCACTTCTGTCTCCAGTCTATAACGTTGTTCACAGTTTTAAGTGGGGCATAGGTAGCAGCACGTGCTGCTGGAGAAGATAAACTGGGCGAAACCCTGCCCCCTCTAGCATCCATCATCCGCTTAAGCCTATCAGCATGATTTGCTCGTAACTCAGCTAACTGAACTGCTAAAATTCGCAGCGTTTCGTCAAAAGTCGTCCACTGTCGTACTGAGCCCGCCTTAGCTGACCCTATATCAATCAAAGAAAAAACAACGATCTGTAGGAGAATAAAGTAGAACGACGAGGAGGACCATAAAATATAACAATAAAATATGACTTGTAACTAGGTAACTTAATTCGTCTGCATGAATAGCTGGTCTTGCTTACTATTTTACACTTCAAAGCAATGAGCCATACTCCTTGCTCACAAAAAAAAAACACATCGTCTGTTCCAAACGGTGCAAACTACCGTAAATTTTTGTACAGTCCTCAGAACGCTGTCTGAGTTTACTTTACTCAATCTGCACAGAACGACACAATTAAACATTGTCCAAAAGACCCAAATGACTAGCTGACCTGCTGAAAAAAAAAGAGCTACGCTGGTCCTACATTAAGTTGACGGCCGGCTGGTGTGGGCGAATGGTTCTAGGCGCTACAGTCTGGAACCGAGCTACCGCTACGGTCGCAGGTTCGAATCCTGCCTCGGGCCTGGATGTGTGTGATGTCCTTGGGTTAGTTAGGTTTAAGTAGTTCTAAGTTCTAGGGGACTGATGACCTCAGCAGTTAAGTCCCATAGTGATCAGAGCCATTTGAAGCAACTAAGTTGACGTTACCACTTGCAGCTGTTGCCGCAGAGGCGGAAACAACTATTCCGTCACCGAATGCCGAATGTAGAGGTCAATGTGCGTCACCTGTACAGTTTCTGGGTGACTTGGGCTGCTACACGGTAAGGATGATGTGATGATATCTCTTCACCACGATGTGTGGGGCTGCAGTGGTGTTATGGCACGTGTTGGGTAGTGGACCGTCATGGTAACACTACTGGTTATGTCACGTCTTTCATAAAATGCACAGCAGTGAGGGCAGTGATGGAGAGGTGGTCAATGCATAGCAAGACATAGACGGCCACGGCTCGTTAACGGCGCTGGCGTCAGCAGCGGCCCAAAGGAAGGACGGCCCACTATGTGTGCCCTCAGGCGATGGCGGTCCCTACCAAGGTGCTGCTATCAGCATGGTAGCACCAGTGCTGACTCAGCAGAGCCGCCATGCGGTGTGCAGTTGATGGACAGCGGGTGTCTTCAGGCAGCTAACCTCACCCCATAACTCAGCAGCAGAGGGGGGACGAAATCGAGATGCCAGCGTGGAGGTGGTGTGTGCCTGCTCTGGGCGGAGTTGGACGGTGATAGGGTGTGCCCATACAGAACAAAGAAGAGCAACAGTGTTTGTCAACTGCTGGCTGGGTAGATGGCCCAGGCTCGAGCGCTGGAGCGTCAGGAAGGTGAGCAGTAGCAGATGACTGTCACCTAGGAAATGACCTGTTTGTGGAAAGTCGCCAAGTCGGTAACATTTAGTCCCAACACAGGCAGTGGCCTGCAGATACTTGTGTGGAGCCCTTCTCGTGGTTAGCGGCAGGTGACGATTATGTAATCCAAATGAGAGTCTAAATTAGGTGGTATATACACAAACTGGGCTGGCTAGTGTTTTTGGAATGCCAGCAGCCCTGCCAGCTGTCACGACAGGCCAGAGGTTCTGGCCATTATTTTCGCTAGTTATCCCATCATATTAAAGTGCGCGTCATTTATGTTGGCGGCCGAGTTTAGGTTCGTTCTGCGCATCTGACGTCACAAAACACAGTCAGCCAGTGAACAGAGAACGACGTTGTCAGAACTCGACTGCAGTGCAGAGCATAGACGAGTGTCTTCAGTTTTAGAAACGTTCAGTCATAAATAAAGTAATAGAACAAAAGCAGTGTCTTGATAGCAAACTTTCTTTTATAGAAAGTTTGGAAAAAGCATTATTTATACCAATTGCTTCATATTCTATTAATTAATTAAACCAAACAAGCAATAAGACTGCTAATTCAGGCGATAGCAAGGAAAGGTGTTTGTATCAATCTCACGAACTGCTTTTTCGCAGTAAATAACAGCGGTAATTGTATATTTCCTATTGTACTTCGACGAAGCGTGAGTAATTCATAGTCATACCAACAGTGTTTGTCAGTATTGCGTGTTACACTCCTTATGGCGTTTCGTAGCTGGACGAGCTGCGTTAGCGTAACGGTGAAGGCGTCGGGTCTCTGTGCGAAAGGTTATGAGTTTAAACCTTATGCGGTGCTTAATATTTTGATTATTTAAAATCAATATCGAAATGCCTTACTTCACGAATTATATTCGTTTGAATGCAATTTTTTGAAATTTCTAGTGCTTTGTCTCTTCATTAACCCTTTCGCTGCTGCAGACACGTGCTCCCCGCATTGCGCGTTGTGCGCTATTTTGTCATCACTGCACTGCTCGCCTGTGCAGACACATTGTGTTCCCACTGCTTTGACACACTTATCAATCGATTTAAGAAAATCTATTTGGCCCAAAAATTTTATTTTTACACGTCTTCTTGACTGATACCTTCCCCCCATTAATGACTTAATTTTGTTTCGATGTTCAACGCAGTTATTATGCAGCATTAAATATAGTAAACCATTGCACGAAATTTTGAAGAGTTTGCAGAGGAAAAAGTCCATAGAGTATACTTACCGTATGGCCGATTTTAGTTGCCACAATGTTGAGAATGAAATGTGGACAAGATACCTAAATAAGATTTTAGGGCCAAATAGTTTTTGTGGAATCGAATGATAAGAGTGTCAAAGCATTCGGAACACGATGTGTCTGCACAGGCGAGCAGTGCAGTGACAAAATGGCGCACAGCGCGGAATGCAGGGAGCACGTCTTTGTAGCAGCGAAAGGGTTAATGCGGCCGTGGTGGCTTTACTTCATGAACTGCGCGCTACCCCCTAAACGTAAGCTTGCCAACTATGCTATACTATGGCGCTGCTTCTATTGGCACGTGCGTCGTGTGCAACTGGCAACGCAGCATTCTCCCGCGTCTGGGCGGGCATGCGCGAGCCGCCAAGATAAGAGAATTGAACTATAGTCTTCCAGAAACCTCGCCAAAGCTTTAATGTTTAGAAACTTCTCCTTTAATACTAGAATGGCACAGTTTTTGACATTCCTAAAACAGCGGAAAGGGGTCATTTTGGCCCCACATAAAATATTTTCATATTTGACTTAAACAAGTACTTTTTTTAGTGTTTGTTCATCCACACTGTATTTCTAGTAATCGCAACAATTATTTAAAATTATAAACAATAATTACTCATTTAAAATTATAAACAATAATTACTCATTTATATGAGCAAGAATGTATTCTACAAATTTCTTATTGCTACTGCTAACAAGTTACTTAAATATAGATTTTAATTTATTAACTATTCATACAACCTTCTAGACATATTTAGCATATTTGGTCCATTTTACTCTCACATGAGTTTTACAAACAGCTCTGTACTACTTTTCACTCAAGTCATTTGAAGCTAATATACGAACTTAGCAAAGGTGGTTTCTGTTTTACACAGACATTTCTCGCACACGACTTTGTGGCAGTTTACACAGTTTTCGCTGGTCTTTTCGACCAAACTAAATGTAATGCGTCAGCAGCATGTGAGGGTATTATATGACAACCATCTCGTGGAGTATAATTCTTTAACGATGAATACCAAGGTAACTGCTAACGGAACTGCTGTTAGTCTCTGAGTTTACAAAGCTGCCTGATAGTACTAACTTTCCAAAAATATATAGTTTCACAAGAATACTGGTTTGCTTACTACTGACATATCTTCGCATTGTAACAGATTTTAAAAGATGTTTATCTGCCACACGAATACACAATAAAAATTCCTTGGCTGTCACTGCAAGAATGTTTGTAGGTGAAAATGTTTGTGATTTTCGACGAATTATTCTTTTAGAGTGAGGCGTGGTACCTTATTTGGCTCCTGTCTAGAGCCTGAGTATCGGGAGACTGACTCTACGTGCACAGTGACAAGTGGCCGGTCTGAAGCGGGTTCACTCGTGTATGTAGTTATAATTTACATCTGCTAGAGGACAACAGAGCACAGAGACGTTCGAGAAACAGGTCAAGAGAATGTTTTTGTGAATTTTATTTCTTGAAGTCTTTTTTTTTGTTTATTTATATTTGTACAGTTTTGTACATGTTTTATCAGTGTGAATGATGCGTGAATGTGGTCTAAAGTAAATATGTAGATCATTGTTATACTGATAAACACTGTAGGAGCTGACGTGAGAAATTTTTAAGACAGTGTAAATGCAGACGATGGGGAATTTTGTATCATAGTATGTTAAGTAAGTTTATGCTAAAAGGAAAGCCAATTCAAGTGCAAATAGAAATGGTTAGTAACGTAAAGTATAAACAAGATATTAGAATCTTAAATATTTATTTCGGGAAAACGTATAGTTCGAAAGTGTGTTATTTGTTTATTGCTTACCCATGAAAAGCGTGGACTAACGCGAGAAAATAGTCTTTTTCTATTGGCTTTAAAGAAAACTGACCAATCACATCGGAGCATTGTTCGCGCATCTTTCCTCTTGGAGATATAGAATGCTTACAGCAGTCTAAGGGAGGCGGAGCCCACCCACTCAATGATACGGTCGTGTGTAGTATGAGCTCCGAAGGAAGTTATAATTTGCCAGTTTTAGTTGTGCTACAAGCTTCAAAAGTGCTTCAAAGCGAAGACATACTTATTTCAGTATGTGTTTTAGAAAGTAAGGATTATTTAAGTAATTTTATGTATGACACAAGAGAGTAATTCCGCTTGTCATATTGAACAGATCGGTGACTAAACACTAGAGTTCATTAGACACCGATAAACGTAATGGTACGGCGAGTATTTTCATTTAAGAACAATCCGTGCTTAGTAGCTGTACTGATTTCGGGACATACTTTACCGTAAACTTGCTAATGTGAATGAAAGGGTTTGTGCGTGACTGTGTTAAGATTAGCACGGGCTAGGGAGTGAATGCCTACATTATCAACGTTGAGAATACACCAAGTTTTGACCATATATCCACCTTTCATTCAAAATTAAGACCTTCACCCGATTCTTGGAATAGTTACGGTGTATGGAGCCTGGTGTGAGTTGGAGTACGGCAGGTTTCTGCTCGGCTTTCCTAAAGGCGATCTGCTGCAACGACTTCACAGGTAGGTGCAGGTAAAAGACGAAAGGAACCGCGCCGCCGCGAGATGAAGGTTTCATCCATAAAGCGGTGCCATATTCGGCTGAAAATGTTTCCCAGCGCAAATTTATTTAGTTATAGGTGTAAGAGGTTGTTATTCTCTAAACCCACGATTAGCAATTGACCAGCAACCTCCAAAATTTTTTATTCATTCCATCGATCACATTTTAACTCAAAGACTTACGCCTGACATGTACCAAATGTTAACTTTATTAACAGCTCGTTCTAAAACTGTGTGTCCACTAATTTGTTGCTCCCAGTTGAACCTGATATAATTTCTTTACTTAATGATTAAATGCATTCTATATCGATAATTTTGAAGTCCTTATTGATCTTATTCTAATGAAGAACAATGCTAGCAAACCATTTTAGACAACGAACCTATTCATTAGTTCTACCTTCTCCAACTTTATTCATAAAGAGAATTATATTTCGTGTTATTACATCACAAGTGCTGTCACTCCTCTCCTTAGCGTCTGAGTGCTGCGATCTCTGAATTTCTAACTTAGTTGAGTTTCGTGTTTTTCAGAGCTAATATAAAGGAACGTTGTCACAAGAAAGTCTCTCTTAAGAGCTCCCGCCACTTTTTTCTTCTTGTAAACAAGGCGAGGAGCATTTCAATTATTCACAACACTGAGAAGAAGTAAGGACTGTTTACTGAACTTGAGAGCTGCTACAAAGAGCTTCTCTTGTTTAAAAATAGAGTTCAACAACAGTTTCATTTCTAAGAATTGCGTCATGCATTATTTTTGGCTACAGCCTATTATCAAGCCTGCATTGCTTCAGTAGATTAATCAGTTGGTATTATGAATTCAGTTTCATACTGTCATTATTCCGAAGTTCTGGTTTAATGATATCAGGAAATATGTTGAAAACGAGAAAGGCTGGGCATCACAGGACATACGAATCTGATCGGTAATACATCCAGCCGTTTGTTACATGTCCGAATGCTTGAGCTCCACTACAGTTGTGTTTATTTATTCTATCTCTTCCAGTGTCTAGATAGTTAACGTGAAAGTCCAAGGACCTGCACCATTCGTCCTTTGCTAATTTTTCTTTTTGAGGCATACGTTTGTCAACAGTTTTAATCAGTTTCTCTTTTTATTCCTGACTTCGCTAATCTATTCTTTTTCATGCATACCTATTTTGTTCAGTATGCTCTATTATTTGTTTTAAATCTTTAAACTTCGTTACAGTGTTTCCCTTGTATTGTAGCTTTCAGTTGTATGACAATTTTCACTGATCCTCTAATATTTGACTTTTTCTGTTAAAAGTTTCATTGGTTACTTATTAGTTCCAATATTGGCAATTATCTTAAACAACCATAACCTTTCTGTCAGATACCTAAAGATTCTTCATGTGTGGGAAAAACTTGTGAAATTTATGTGGTAATCAGTGTATCTGGGGACGTACTGCAACTATGAATAACATTTAACTTATAAGAAATAATATGTAATTTATAACACTGGGAAGAACTTGAATAACTACTGCTTTACAATATCAAGTTTCAGACCCTGCAGCATACATTATTTCAAATTGTTTTCCTCTTTTGCAACCAAGGTGTCTAGTACAGTGTACCTGATATCACAAACAGGATTAGTGATGAGAAAGTAAAAGGAAAAGAATGGCTTTAAAAAAAATACAGTATATGGCGACAACTGCAACTTTAGAATTTGACACAAGCCTTCTGGAAACGTTATAAAAGTTAGTGTGTATAACAGAACAACACAGAGGAAGCCCAGCCTTATGAATGACATTATAGCACAGTAATAGTGGAAGGAAATTGCGTTATAAAAGTGGCAAGAAGTGACAGACGATCCTATTTTATTATGGGAAATGGGTTATTATAATGTGGGGAAACGAGAGAGTCTCTACCTGAGATTAAGATATTGGAACCTGACGAAATCTACACCTTATGCATGCCACTGTTTGATCATTGACTGTGTAATGACTAGAAAAGATGAAGAATTGGATGAATGTCAGAATATTAGTCAAGATGGAAACAATTATAGGATGCAGGATACGACAAACTAAGAAACGCTGAGTTGAGTTTAAAATGATTAGGGGTGTGATTACAGATCTAATTAAAGCTTTGGAAGAAATTTATTTGAAGAAAAAAGTAATGTAATTCAAAATGAAGAATCTGTTACATATACTAGAAATGCAAAGATAGGAACCCATAGATCATTGAACATATATATTCACAGATATTGTAAACATTTAAGTCTTTATTCCTCAGTAGCTTCTTCTCTGCTCTTTCTTACATACAAGTAAGTGCTTCAATCATTTGCAATTCAATTTAATTTTTGTTTTTGGCCAGACATCATCCACTTCACTTGTTTAGGCTTATTCAGTGGTCTAATAATGAAAACACTAATAAACTGGCTGCTTAACGAAAGACTTTTGTTTCTGTGTAAGTTATACGGCCGTAACGCAAACTGCATATTACTTAGAAAAATGATATAGATTTATCACTTAGTTTTCATCTTCTACACTTTATGTATGTCTATTGGCTATTCTGTGAGGATTTATGATCTCAGACATCTTTGATAAGCGTTTTCGCTACAGTAGACCGCTGTCCACAGCAGTTTAAGTAGCTAGATTAACTCAGAAATCATTGTAACTCTAAAGGAAGGCAGTCCAACCTCGCAGCAATTAACTTTATAGACGCCTGTATTGTTTTTACTCCAGAATTTTCGTTGCGTTTTGTGGGTGAATGTGGATGTGAATGAGTTTTATTTTTTATTTTCTAAATCTTTTTTTTTTTTTCATTTAGAGCTATTCTTGTCTTTCATCCTCGTTTTTCTTGTATAGTGATAGTCGATGGGTTACTAATTAAAAAGTGTAGCCATCACTACAATTTAATTTCCTCTTAATATTATCTTATGAACAATTTATTTCTTACTGTTTTTTCTTCGTGGTAGTGATTGCAACCACTAACGCCTAGGCCAATAGCTTAATGGCTGCATGTTTTGTTAAAGACCCAATTAAGTTAAAATCGTTGGGGAATTACATGTCATATGATAGACTACGGGAGCAATTTATACTGTATCAGTAAAAGAATCATGCTCATTGCCCAGTTTTATAATATGTAGACTAGATTTTGACAATAATTCACAACACACTGCTTGCTAGTCAGAGATGTAAAACAAACATGGATAGATTTCGAACTAGAGATTAAGCATCATTAGTCCCGGTCTGAAATTGTCTTCACGCAGATTTATCACATTGCTTATGTGAATAAGGGGCTAAAACTCTGTTTCCATTATGCAAAAATATCCTTACAAGGATATATATAAAATTAGGCTCCCTTTTGATAAAAATAGCGATTTTCAGAAAACAATGCACTTGGTTTCCGACTAGGACAATACTTGAACTCCTCGCCCAGCGTTGGCACAAGGAATATTTCCTACAGCTCAGTTACGTTCTGAAAGATCTGCAAAATGCTCAAGTAATTTTTCATAAGCATTCTGGCTCACATTCGCATACAAACGAATTCTTCGAAAAACTTTGCAGAATATGCCACAATTGCAAGGCATAAGACTAGCGACATCCTGGAGAGGCAGATATAAAGCAGATGCATTAATTTTCAAACAGAATTTTCTTATTGAGTTTCATTAAGGACACATACGAAGATGATAACGTGCACATCCTGTGTCCCATTCCCATAACGCCATAAATGTTGCCCTCATTATCAATGACATCATCAGTCTTTTTAGTGACGACACCTTCCTTAACAGCGACGTAATGACGTAACAAGCCACAACCTCTATCTTTGCCCCTCCGACCTTCCAGGCAATCAAACTCCAAAATGGCGGACCCAACCCAGTTGTGCTAGAGGCAAATTAAAAGAAAAGCATTCCATATGATGAAAGTATCCCTATTGTAATTTGCAAACCATTCCTTGATTCTCCCCCCTGCCCATCGCCTGTCACTCGAAGCCGATTGTGTAAACATGGCATTAAGTTCAAAGACATGTATTATTTACTAAATTTCACTTGAAAGTCAAAGATATTTGCATAAAGTAGCTTAAGATAGTTGCCTCTGTACTGCAGATCACACACACACACACACACACACATATATATATACATTTCCTCATATATATATATATATATATATATATATATATATATATATATATATATATATATATATATATATATGAGGAGCACGTTACAGCCACCAGTGCAGCCACTTGCTGGGAGAGACTTTGTGAAGACCAGTGCAATAGATATCTCCTCATGTTCTCATGTTTCAGTTGTATCACAACACACTGCCCAGCTAGCTACTAAGATAGACAATGAATGTTATCTCGCTATCGTTATATTGCACAAACAATATATTACAGAAGAAATGGGGAGGAAAAAATAACTCAGATAAAATTATAATCTATTTTTTATTTTATATGCAATACAATTACATATGATATTCTTTTTAGTTCCGGAAATCACAGAAAAAGTATTTTATATACAAAGTTTTTACATTTCAGTATTGCACTCTTGCTATGACATGAGATATTGTACAATGTTTTTACCATGTGAGCAATTACAAGTAAGAGAAATTTTCTTCAAAAAGATTAACCCAAGATAATCAGAATGGAGTATTTGAATTCGCACCACTTAAATTAAAATATACAGTTTACATTCTTCGGATATTGCCATGTTATACATGTTTTCATGGATTTACATTATTTACAGTTATCACAATTTTTCATGCAATAATGACCCCAGGTCACTGTATCTACCTTATGAGGAAATATCAAGCGCTTTTAGTCTTAACAGATAAAGCCAGTTTACGTTGTCTGATAGCAGAACATGTCGCTTAAATTGAATTATGTAGTGCACAGTCGTTTGTACTTTTAAATCCCCAGGCACCGAGCCTGTAATAGTCTATGGTTAATGTATTAACAGAAGATAGTTTTACACCTGTTTCTCTGGGCATTATTCAACAAAACTCGGCCTGGACTGCAATCATTTTTACTGGTAAATGGACAAATTCCGTAATAGCTTCACCACTAATATCTTTCCTTAAACCAACCTACTTTCCTTTCACTAGCGGAATAGTATATGTGCTAATTGCAGGGAAACAAAAAGTACCGAACCTCATACGCAAATCAATCCTGATATCGTCCTATATATTTAGAGTTATAATTTGATAGTTTCAGTTATCTGTACCTTTGTAGCACTGTTTTGCATGATATGCTGAAACAGTGTTACGTATGTATCCTTAATGAAAGTCGATAAGAAAATTTGGTCTGAAAATTTGCTTCATATCTGCCTATCCACGATGTCGCTAGTCCTATGTTTTGCACCTGTGGCATATTTTGCAACGTGTTTCAAAGCATACCATTATTCATTAGTTTGAAAAAGATCTTCAGTAAATCATTTACTAGTACTCATGTATTTTTGTGCATTAATCTCAATGTATACTTTCATACACGGGGCTTGTCTAAACGACAAAATCGATGAATGTTTTTTAAAATCAATTTGTATTGTAAACACCGTTTCAGATAAATGTAATGAATAACATTGTTTTTCTTATGATGTAAGATCGAAAACAATTACTTTAGTTTCTTACTATTGTATTATGATGCTATTTTTGCCAGACGTAAGGGCAGATCCGGACGAAAACCGCGAATAATCCTGAGATATTCGAGGGCCACTTCTGAAATGCACCCAGAGTCGGAATCGTCACGTAGCTTCTCCACTTCCAAATTTTTAACACACGTTCAAGGACGTCATTAAAAATTCGGCGCCAGAACACACTGCAACATCGTCCAACAATATAGGTTTTTCAACTCACACACAGACACACAAACACACCCACACCCACACACACACCCACACCCACACCCACCCACCCACACACACACACACACACACACGTATATATATATATATATATATATATATATATATATATATATATATATATATATATATATATATATATATACTCCTGGAAATTGAAATAAGAACACCGCGAATTCATTGTCCCAGGAAGGGGAAACTTTATTGACACATTCCTGGGGTCAGATACATCACATGATCACACTGACAGAACCACAGGCACATAGACACAGGCAACAGAGCATGCACAATGTCGGCACTAGTACAGTGTATATCCACCTTTCGCAGCAATGCAGGCTGCTATTCTCCCATGGAGACGATCGTAGAGATGCTGGATGTAGTCCTGTGGAACGGCTTGCCATGCCATTTCCACCTGGCGCCTCAGTTGGACCAGCGTTCGTGCTGGACGTGCAGACCGCGTGAGACGACGCTTCATCCAGTCCCAAACATGCTCAATGGGGGACAGATCCGGAGATCTTGCTGGCCAGGGTAGTTGACTTACACTTTCTAGAGCACGTTGGGTGGCACGGAATACATGCGGACGTGCATTGTCCTGTTGGAACAGCAAGTTCCCTTGCCGGTCTAGGAATGGTAGAACGATGGGTTCGATGACGGTTTGGATGTACCGTGCACTATTCAGTGTCCCCTCGACGATCACCAGTGGTGTACGGCCAGTGTAGGAGATCGCTCCCCACACCATGATGCCGGGTGTTGGCCCTGTGTGCCTCGGTCGTATGCAGTCCTGATTGTGGCGCTCACCTGCACGGCGCCAAACACGCATACGACCATCATTGGCACCAAGGCAGAAGCGACTCTCATCGCTGAAGACGACACGTCTCCATTCGTCCCTCCATTCACGCCTGTCGCGACACCACTGGAGGCGGGCTGCACGATGTTGGGGCGTGAGCGGAAGACGGCCTAACGGTGTGCGGGACTGTAGCCCAGCTTCATGGAGACGGTTGCGAATGGTCCTCGCCGATACCCCAGGAGCAACAGTGTCCCTAATTTGCTGGGAAGTGGCGGTGCGGTCCCCTACGGCACTGCGTAGGATCCTACGGTCTTGGCGTGCATCCGTGCGTCGCTGCGGTCCGGTCCCAGGTCGACGGGCACGTGCACCTTCCGCCGACCACTGGCGACAACATCGATGTACTGTGGAGACCTCACGCCCCCCGTGTTGAGCAATTCGGCGGTACGTCCACCCGGCCTCCCGCATGCCCACTATACGCCCTCGCTCAAAGTCCGTCAACTGCACATACGGTTCACGTCCACGCTGTCGCGGCATGCTACCAGTGTTAAAGACTGCGATGGAGCTCCGTATGCCACGGCAAACTGGCTGACACAGACGGCGGCGGTGCACAAATGCTGCGCAGCTAGCGCCATTCGGCGGCCAACACCGCGGTTCCTGGTGTGTCCGCTGTGCCGTGCGTGTGATCATTGCTTGTAAAGCCCTCTCGCAGTGTCCGGAGCAAGTATGGTGGGTCTGACACACCGGTGTCAATGTGTTCTTTTTTCCATTTCCAGGAGTATATATATATATATATATATATATATATATATATATATATATATATATATAATGATGTAAGATTTGTCAATTTTGACACCGTAATAGGTCATGAATCTGTTGTGGGGAAACTCTAACACCTTTCTAACAAAGCCTGGAGTTGTAATAATCTGCAGTTCTGCTTTGGTAATTTTCGGCAGAGCATCCCACACCAAGTCAGGTACAGTTTCCAATTTATGTTTCTTAAGGCACAAACCGTTTTAAGTTTTCGAACATGTCTTACTGGAGTATCACATATGTTTTCAAATATAAATTGGAATGCTCTGAAAATGTTTTACACTTGACTACATTTCGCATACTGCAAACTCTTCAGGCTTTGCCCTATGTTATCCATTTGTCTGTTACTAAATTTTTAAACTTTTGGATAAAGGGAGGTGATCTTCATTGCTGAATATTCACACACAAAAAATTTTCTTCTGATTAACCACATTGCACTCTCAATCATTAAGAAGTCTTCTTTATCTTCAGTTCATTTGATTTTATATATGATGCACATTTTCATTTTATTCTTGGTGCAGTACAGTAATACTGTTCATAAAATATTTGTGTTTCTCCATATTCGATGGCAGACGAGACACGTGACGTTTATTGAATATAATTTCTTCGTTGCCCTCTGTTATCCACAATCACATGTACATCTACATACATACTTCGCAAGCTACCGTACTGTGCGTGGCGGAGTGTACGTTGTACCACTACTAATCAGTTCCTTTCCGGTTCTACTCACAAGTAGAAAGAGGGAGAAACGACTGTCTGTATGCCTGCGTACAAGCCGTAATGTCTCTTATGCCCGTGGTACTTACGTGACTTTAATATTTCTGGCAGTAGGATCATTCTGCGTTGAGATTCATTCTCTCGTTCTCTTGATTTTCTTAAAAGTGTTTCTCTTAATGAACGTCTACTCCGCTCCAGAGATTCCCATTTGAGTTGCTGACGCATCCCCGGAATAATTACGTGTTGACTGAACTTCTTAGTAACAAATCTCGCAGCCCGTCTTTGAATTAATTGGAAGTCTTCCTTTAATCCGTCCTGGTTGAGGTTCCGAAACACTCTAGTAGTATTCAACATTTGGCTCCACCCGTTTTTAATATGCGATCTGTTTTAGAGATGAACCACATTTTCCTGAAACATATATGCACACAGAGAAGAATTAGCAGTCCTATCACACTTCCCTGGGGTACTCCTGACGATACCCTTGTCTTTGATGAACACGCGCCGTCGAGAAAAACATACTAGATCCTATTAGTTAAGAAGTCTTCGAACAACTTAGATATCTCGGAACCTAATCCATACGCGCTTAACTTCGTTTACAGTCTGCCGTGGGCACCATGTCAAACGCTTTTCAGAAATCGTGGAATGTGGAATCTGCCTGTTCGCAGGACATCGTGTGGCAAAAATGGTAAGCTGAGTTCTGCATAAGCGATGCATTCTAAAACGGTGATGATTTGTGGAAAAAAGCTTTTCCGTCTCAAGGAACTTTTCTTCACAAATACTTGTTACCGTAATTTCCCAGATTGTGAAATACAACAGAATGTTTATAATAAGTCCATCAGTTCACATTACAGTTGGAATGTGCTGCCCCTCGGTAGGCACGAGTAACATAATAGTGGTCTATGTGTTTAATATCATCTTACTCCAACAGTTCCCCGCATATATGGTGGGCCTCTGCCGAGCAAAACGCTACGTCTTCCTCAGTGCATATCTGCAGCTTTTCCTTTTGCAATAAAAATTCAGTCACATTTTGAGCGATATCATTCAGCTGTTCAGTGAACCATTCCATCCAGATGCTACCTCTGTACAAATTAGACTCGGAATATCCCTTGTCATATCCGCAGTGTATGTAGTGGGAAATTCTTAATGGTTTATGCAAAATATATACCTGACTGGAATACTATCCAGAGTCACTACTATAGCTGCAACTACTGTAGCAACTACTTTTAACACAAGTCTATATCAGCATAAATTGCAAATAGTAATTTCACTTCGCTGCTGAACTTGGTAAACAATAGAAACTCATTGTTGCTCCTAGGCAACATACTGTTTATTAATTAAACTGCGCGCAGTCAACTAAATGTGCATCTAACTTTTCCGGGAAATTAAAACACCACAGACAGTCTTCACATGCTACAATTAAATGGTGACAAGCAATAATGCTGTTTCATGCTAGCCTCGACAATTTTTTATATAACAAAAATGGTACATTTCTTTATTATCAACGTGCAATATTAACAGATTTGCATGTTTCTCGTGATGGTGTTTTGTGATTGTCGGTGGTAGAACTCTAAATTCATTCTCAGCTCCTTTGCATTCCACAGTAATCCATTCATAATCGGAATATTAGTATCCAGCCTCGTTTTCTTCAATCGCCGCGACGGGAGCGGTTTTCCGCATAGATTGCCGCTGCGCTCTGACCATGCTGAACACTCGGTCCCAGACGGTGATTAACTGAAAGCAACTATCTTTATTTATTAGTTCATCATGTAGTGGAATCTACACTGCCCCTTTTAGAATATAATGCAAGAGATGTTGGATTGTTGCAACAACCTGATGCTGTCGTACTTCACGGCATCTCTGTCGGAGATGCAGCGCTCTGCCACAGTGTACTTTGCCAGCTGTTCGTTGTGTGAGTGGCATTTATGTTGAGTGTACCTCTCTTATACTAGACAGATAGTCTGGTCTACGTATATTTTCCAGCACAAGCAAGGGTTTCAGCAGACTCTTAGTTGTCGGTAATGATTCACTGAACTCAACAAGGATTTCGTCTTGGCTGGAAGGCATAACACACACTTGACATTATGTTTCCAGAGTACCTTACGATTTTTGGTGATGTGTTCCTGACATATGGGGCAATCGCTGCCGCAACACTTTTCTTTTCATCCTCAACAAGCTGTGACTTCAGCACCTCGCACCTTTTGTCTTAAGGCACACACTATCTGGCGGTTGCTGTAAATGTTCGTAAACATCCTGTAGGTGCTATACTTTTGCTGCCATAGTTCGTTATTTTGGATGCTAGTGTCTTGGGACACCTTCTTGCTTCGGGGCTGTGGGAGGGATGGGTGGCATTACAGCTGGCGGTATGCAAGTACAAATCTGTGTACTTCAGTTCACTATTGACGCTTTGTCCCTGTTTGCCTTCTGGTCTTTGCTTGACGAGCTCGTCCAGAAAATAATGAAGCTGATTATTTTCTTCTATCTTCATCGTGAACTTGATGTTCCGCTGCAGCAAATTCATAAGCTTCAGGTGGTCTTATAGGTAGGTGATGTCGTCCGGGTAATGAAAGTATCATCTACATATTAAAGGCTTTACACATATGTCTTTGTTCCATTTTTCGAAAATGTGATTTCAGGTCTGTAGGGATCTACGTGATGACAAATCTCAATTTGATTTCCTATCGGCAATACGTAATTTCACTGTTATTATCGTTTGCTTATCTATGGAACAATTGCCCCGCATGTCGAATTTAGGCCTGTTGTTACCGGAAACAATTACACTACCTTAATATGTAAGATTGCTAACAGTGATATTTATGTTTCTTTGATTTATACGCTACGGTCGCAGGTTCGAATCCTGCTTCGGGCATGGATATGTGTGATGTCCTTAGATTAGTTAGGTTTAAGTAGTTCTAAGTTCTAGGGGACTGATGACCTCAGATGTTAAGTCCCATAGTGCTCAGAGCCATTTAGCCATTTGAACCATCTGATTTATATTTTTTGGTTGCACACTAGGTCTTGAAAGAAAAACGATGTTGATTGCTATAATGATGTGATATCAGTCCCTTCTTCAATTTGAAATTCTGATGTAAAACCCCAATTGTACTGCTGAATCAGTAAGTGGTGAAGATTGGTTTCTTACCTCCTGTGTGAATTCCTGCTGAACAAAGCTAGCACAAGCACATTCTAATCTCGTTTGAAATGCCACCAGCTTCCAGGCATGTTCTCAAAGGCCTGCCCAAAACTTCCTTGATCTTTCACAAGAAGTAGGAAATAGATAAGCATACCGTACATCTCTGTGCCACAATACTGCGTTAAAGATTTTTTTTCTCTCTTCAAGACAGAGAAAATCTTTGATAACATACCGTGTCACCGCACGCAGCTAACCACGGAACCACACCAGCTAATAGCCATTTCCTCACGTCAGTGAGAAGGAGGCAGCATTGTGCATTAAATTTTATGTTGTGAAAATATAATTGTGGTCAACCGAATCAAAGTTGTTGGACATTTATTTGTTATAGAAAATGCAGTATATGAAATCCACACGAGTGAAATGCCGCGGACATTACGCAAAGAATTCCAGAGGGTGAAGCTTACTCAAACTGCGGATTCAATAGATTCTAAAGCCTGCATTATGCAAGTATGAGGTGTTAGTGAACAAGAATTCGGTCCGGTGTAAACAGTAGGAAAACGTGAGTGAACTGCATTTGCTCACATCTGGTTTGCATTGACTAGTTTTCATTTGTATTCCTCCGATTGTCAGCGTAGAAGGAATTTCATGGTCTATCTGCTTCGGGCCTAGTATTTGAGAAAGCTTTTTTTCTGTTTTTTCCGCTTTCGTTGACATGATTTGCATGAATGATGGAGAAAATGTAATGTTGCTGATAGAAGAATATTGATGTCATAGGTGCATCTTGGATTCAAGAGATCCAATGTATGAATGCCAAACGAAAGGAAACAGAAAATTACCGGAAGACTCAAAGCTCCAATCTGAGACATGAGAAAGGTAATATGTTCACATTCATTATACAATTGCTTGAGAAACGGAAAGTGCATCAACTTTCCTCGATAGGAGGGGAGTATGAATATGGCTTTATTATGCTGATTAAAAATCTATGAAAGATATGACGTTCTCTTTGATTACGTTCATGGCAGCTGAAATTACACAGCTGATGAATCGCTGTTTTGTTAGA